>NC_047088.1:23584088-25050621 GCF_902459505.1 Geotrypetes seraphini
AAATCCAGCATACTTGTCCCAAGCTTTCTTGAATTCAGCTATACTTTATATCTCCACCACCTCCACCAGGGAGACCATTCCACGCGTTCACCACCCTTTCTATCCCTTTTAACCTTCATCCTATTCCCCCTCATTCCAGAATTAACTTTCACTTAAAAGAGACTCACCCCAGGCACATTTATGTCACTTAAGTGTTTAAACATCTCTATCATATCTCCCATCCTTCCTCCAAAGTATACATATTGAGATCTTTAAGTCTGTCCCTATATGCTTTTTGACGAAGACCTCTGGCCATTTTTACAGCATTCTTCTGGACCGACTCCATCCTGTTTATATCTTTTGTAACAAAGGAGTCCCAACAAGAATGCTTTCACCAAAAGCACTACAGGAAATTAAAAATAACAGCTGATTTATTGTTAAAAGACACATTTCTGCTTTCTTTCTCTCAAGAAGCTCCTTTCATGTATTCAGGTATTCTCTACCCATAGAACTCCAATTAATATGTAAGTACTAAAGTATTCAGGTACTCACTACCCATAGAACTCCAATTAGTACGTAAGTTTTTCCCTTTTAGATTATTGTTTAGTATTTAGACTCATTGTAGGGTATTGTACTTAGACTCATTGTATGGTATTGTACTTAGACTTATTGTATTGTATTGTATTTAGACTCATTGTAATGTATTGTATTGTATTGTATTTAGACTCATTGTACGGTATTGTAAGTAGACTCATTGTATTGTACTAAGACCTTTTGTTATTCGCTGAATGTCCAGCCTTCTTACAATGTAAACCGCCTAGAAGTCGCCTGACTATGGCGGTATAGAAAAATAAAGTTATTATTATTATAAAGTTATTATTACATGCACAAGTTCAAATGAAAGTTTGACTTCTTATTTCAGTAAAGTTGATGCTGTACATTTGGTATGCAAGTGAAAACTAAGGACCTCTTCTATCAAACTATGAGCGTCGGGAGCAGCACGGGCCATTCAGCGCGGCTCTCTGCGCTAAAAACTGCTAGCACGGTTTGATAGAAGAGGCCCTGAGCTCTGACACTAACATGTTTTGAAATCTAATAGACTTTATTTTCTGAATTCAAATTCAAAACTGTCAAGGGAGATAAAAGGTTTTGGGATTTGGATTTGAAAGGACTTTAATTAGACTTAAAGGTTGGCTATAGTGGCAAAAGTTGATCCGTCTAAATGAAGCATGTATCCGTGGGGGAGAATATGTTCATCTCTCAAGGAAAGTACTTGGCAGGCTGATCTTGGAATCTATCCACAGCGGTTAAAGCATTTCTGTGGTAAACTTTTAACAAACGCTAATCTTAAATAATAAAATGCTAGCCGCGCATGCGCACTTGCCTTGCGTGTTCCCTGATCCCTTTTCTGTCGGGATGTGGCAAGACAAGTGCGCATGCGTGCCCTTCCCTGCTCTCCACCTCACAATATGGCCCTACCGGCCAAAGCCGCGGCAAGGCACTGCGGAGCGGCGGCTGCCGGGAGGAGGCCGCGGCGGCTTGAGGCGAAACGCGGTGCAGAGCGGCGGCTGCTGGCCGCTAGCACCCCCTGCCCTCTCCGTCGCGGCCCAAGAAAGACGTGGCACTGCGAGGCCTGGACGTCACCACCGCGCGATGCGACGCCTGCGCGCTGCACAAAAAATAAAACGCTGCGTTTCACCTGGGCAGACATGTTGGTGGTGGTGGCTGTGGAAGAGGGAATGGGAGCAGACACCAGCTCCCCGCGACCCGGCAGAGGCCCCACACACTCCCCCAACTCTGCTGACCCTTGCCCCTGCCTGTCCCACAGGGCACCCCTAGCAATCCTGGCCCACAATAGTCAGCCCAGACCCAAGGAAGAGGAGACACTGGAACACCAACAATGCAACAGGTACTCTGGATGGGGTGAAAAAGGTGGAAATAGGAAAGGTAAAAGGGGAAATGGGAATATTGGTAGGTAAAAAGAAGGGAGAAGGGCTACTGATGGACAGGGGGAGCAGGGAAGAGGTACTGCTGGACAGAGGGGAGGTAAAAGGAAGGGAGAAGGGCTACTGCTGGACAGGGGGGAGAGACAGAAAGAAAGGGGGGCAGGGAGAAAGAAAGAAAGACACATACGGAAAGAGAGAAATAAATGTCTTAGTCTACACATCTATTCTAGCACCCGTTAATGTAACGGGCTAAAAAACTAGTCCAGGTATAATGTGCTTATCAAGTCACTTACATTTGTTTTCATAAATACCCAACACTGATTTATAAGTTCATATATTAACCGCCTCCCCCCCATTAAGGTGCACTAACCGATTTAGTGTGCACTAAAGATTAGCATGCGCTAAATGCTAAAATGCCCATAGGATGTGCTAAATTGTTTAGCGCACCTTAATAAAAGGACCCCTCACAAACAAATGATGGTGGGGAGCTGGTCAAGATGGCGGCGATGTGAGGAGCTGTGAGAGACGCGTTAAGATCTCTCCTCGTTTAGCTTCAGTTTTTGCCTGATTTATTTACCTCGTTCTCCTTATGCCTCCGAAGAGAAAAGGGGTGGTCAGGGGACCTTCCTCGCCGGCCTTGGCGTCTACCCCCCGGCAGCTAACGATGGATAGCTTCTTTTCGGCTCCTCCGGCACCAGCAATATCCGGAGTAGAGAGCCCGGCGTTGGGCGGCGAAGAGAGGGAGTCGCTTGCCCTTTCGGGCATAGAGACATCGTTGTCTCCTCCGGTTTCCCATACTCCTCCGTGTCCAGCGGCTGCCGGAACGATGTGGCGAGAGACACCCGACCCCGGAAGTGGAGGCGTGGGGTCTCCCGACGAGGGCACACCGTCTGGAGACAGTTTGCTGATGGAAGTTAACAAGAGAGAGGGGGATTTGGCCTCTCCGACGGAGGTTTCTCTTCAAGGCATCTGGTCTTTGCTTCAGCGGATGGAGTCAAAAATGGAAAAATCATCTGAAAAGGTAACAAAAATAGTGGAAAAATTGGATTTGCTGACTGAAACTGTGGAAGTAATGAAAAGGGATTCTAGTGCTCAAACTAAGCAGATGCAGGAGGATATATTGCATTTACAACAATTCAAGGTGGCTTCAATTAAAGATAGTTTCCTTATAAATAAGAAATTGGAGCAATTTGAAAATTTTAACAGGCGTTTGAACCTCCGTATTTTAAATTTTCCTCAAATTCCGGGTATATTGCCTTTGGACTTATTAAAAAGATACCTGATTGAAAATTTAAAGATTTCGTCAAATTGTATTCCCCCTATAAATAAAATCTACTATTTACCAAATAAGAAGATACCCGGAAGACAAGAAGGAGAAGACGAGATTGAGAAAGAGATAAGGAGGGAAAATAATGAAATAGAATATGCTAATGTGACTGCTCTTCTTGAACAATCAATTACTACTGATAATGTTAGAGCTACGCTCTTAGTATCATTCGTTTTTGAGCAAGACGTGAACATGATTATGAAACTATTCTTTAAAAACTCACAGAAATTATTTGGGGAGCAAAAAGTTTGGATATATCCTGATGTCGCAAAGACTACACAAGAACGGAGGAAAGAATTTCTTACTATGCGTCAAGATACTATAAAATTGGGAGCAACTTTCTTGTTAGCATACCCCTGTAAATGCTTAGTTAGGTATTTGGGAGTTAAATATACATTTTTTTTCTCCTAATCACCTGAAGGAATTCTTGGATGTAAAGAAAATCATCAAGGACTGAGGGGAAATAGAAATTAATAGCTGGTGTTTAGAACATAAAGCCTAATTGTTTAATTAAGTTTCTTGTTAAATTTCTCTCAAAAATTTTCGATTGACCATCTCCCTAATATGGTGGTCTAAGAAAGGAAAAATTATTTTCATAAGTATGAATCTGTAATACTTCTGTATTGTTTTTTCTTTCCTGTATTTAATGTAACAAGATGTATTCTTGTAAAATTTTGTTGAATAATAGAAATAAAAAATTTCAAAAAAAAAAAAAATAAAAGGACCCCTGTATTAGGCTTTTTTATCGCCCGCGTGGCCGTGTCAGCTCCGATGCTCAGAGGAATACCATGAGCTAAATACCTCCGCGGCCAACAATAAAAGCCTAACGCAGCTTTGTAAAGGAGCCCTATATCTCATAACACTCCTCTGAATAAACCTGTAACTCTTCGAAACAGTGATGTGTGTTTGATTTTACAACCTGGGATTAAATCCCTAAAACAAAAGCTTTCTGTTTCGCGATATAGCATTAGACGAGACCAGGTATAAAATGTGGTTTAATTATCTGGTAAAGGAGATGCTTACTGATATAATATCTGTTAATATTTCTGAAAGTTAATTTAAAATTCTGCAGTGTTAGAGAGCAAACTCATTAAAGACAAGAAAAGGATGACAGGATGAAAAAGGATTTACATTTATAGAATCTCCTGCTAAATTATCGGATGTGACAGGTTCCTTTTTTTTTTTTTAACGCTGGAATCAAGGTTCTACGTCTAAACCACAGTGACACGATGGTTGGAGACTGCATAACAGTGAACTAATAAGAAATTAATAGAGTGTAATAGAAGCCTATTGAATTCCTTATATTTTTCCTCTTTGCTATGTAAGAATAGATGGCATTATTTCAATCTCTGTTTAGTGCCCAGGACAGCCGGCTTCACCAGTTTCTAAGTATGGTCAGGATTGCCAGGGTGATGGATGGCGCCTCAGAATCTTCCTGGCAGCTTTTCTGTTCAAACACAAATTTCTGTCACAGCCCTGGACTGTTTGAATGAGCATTCAGAGATGAAATATGGTAGCGGAAACCAGCCCAGTGCAAAGCTATTATATTTTGAACAGAAAAATAATTGCAAACTGCACATCTCCTTGGCACGTATCTGTATTAATAATGTTTCATATTAAAAATACCAGAGTGTGCTAATCAAGTGCTGCTAAAGATTAACCCCCCTCTTTTACTAAAGTGTGCTATGCTTTTTAGCACGCGGTAAATATGAGCACGCGCTAAACGCTAACGCATGCATGGACCCGTTAGCGGTTAGCGCACACATTGATTTAGCGCGCGCTAAAACGCTTAGCGCACCTTTGTAAAAGTGGGCCTAAAATGATTAGAAGTCTGCAAAGAAACACGTAAATAAATTAGGCCCTGTTTTACTAAGTCGCGTTAGGGGTTTTTTTTTCATCGGCCGCTGCGGTAAAAGCTCCGATGTTCAAAGTAATTTTGTGAGCGTTGGCGCTTTTATTGCAGTGGCCGGCGATAAATTTTTTAAAAAACCTATCACAGCCTGATTAAAGGGGATCTTAGTTTATTTCTGATTTTCTTTCCTGGTTGGGGCAAATATTTGTCAAAATTGTTATAAAGTTATTACCCTTTTCATAAACTTCCTCTATTCACACATATCTTTCTCTCTCTATCTCTCCATATATATATATACACAGATATATTCATATAGATATAGATATTAGCAGCCTAATCCCAAAGGTCATACCATGAATTTACTGCTAGGGATCAAGTTGGTCATTTTTGAACCTGGAGGCAGTGGCGTAATGAGGGTGAGAGGTACCCAGGGCAGTGGCGTCCCTCCCCCCTCCCCCCACCCCTTCCCTGCTCCCTCCTGCCACATGTGCGCCCCTTCTCTTCCCCGTACCTCTTTAACATTCCTAGCGTGAGCAGCAACCCCCAACTTGCTGCTCACGCCATCATCGGCTCTGCATCTGACATGGTTCCAGGAAGTGACGTCAGAGGAAGAGCTGATTCTGGAGTGAGAAGCAGGTTGGGGTTGATGCTTGCGCCATGAACGTTACAGAGGTACTGGGGAAGGGAAGCAGCACATGTGAGCGGTACTGGGGGGGGGCGGAGAGGAGGACGGGTACTGGCGCCTCCACTAAGACAGTGTCCAGGGTGGATCCCCCTTACCCCCCCTTACTACACCACTGTCTAGGGAGGGTTGCTGTTGCTTGGGGGGGGGGGTGTGAGTTGAGTGAACCTCTTCTTTCTGGAGGGGGTGGTGCCTGGAGGATAAGATGTTTGGAAGGGGTTAGGGGATTAGAAGTGTTGGGGGATTTTTTGCTGCTGGAGGCTTGAGGAAGGAAACCTATGCCTTGTGGGATGGCAGGACCAGGAAGTGATGTCAGAGGGAGAGTCGAGGCCAGCAGAAGCAGTAGGTAGGACATACTGCTCATTGCCGGCCAAGATTTTTGAAGAGGTATGCAGGGCCAGGCATGATGAGAAAGAATGTGGGGGGGTAGGGGGGGGCATGGTGGAGAAGAGTGCAAGGGGTGGGGGACCAGGCGCGTTGGGGAAGAGTGCAAGTGGGGTGCTGGGTGCCACTGCTCTGGGGGCCTCCTTTCCTCACTACGCCACCAGTTGGAATAATGCTGCTTATGAAGTGGCTTGCGAGCAGCATAATTCATTTGCCACAGTACTCAGCAATCGGTAATACTCTGGTACCTCAGGTTGGTGGCTCTCATGGAAATTCAAAGCGCTCTAAAATCTTGCCTTTTACCAGACTTTTACAAATCCCCTCCCCCGATCCCCCCCCAAGAGGAATACTTATCAATGTAGGTTGTCTTTAAAGTTGCGTTCTTCTATGGTTAACTCCAGTTATTAGTAACTAGGTCTTATTGCACGAAACGAGACCCTTTGCTAAAGTCGCATGAGTTAGTGGTCAAATGACACGTCTTAACGGTAGTCCACATTGATAACTGCATCCTTATTTGTTGATGGCTACATATACACCACAAGTATTTGGGATACTAAATATGCATGTTGTCCCAATTATATTTTAAAATTGCCAATCAAACCCCACCCCACCCCTTTGGCTAAGTTGCGGTCGAGGTTTCTACTGCAGCCCAGGGCGCTAAATGCTCTGATGCTCATTTAAATTGATCTTATATAGAGCAGCTTTGCAAAATGCAAAAAAGAAGAAGGCAAAGAAATACTAATAGATTTTCAATGCATTCCCCTCATATGTACTCATGTGCTTTGCAGCTACATGGGATACTTAAAAATTGCCCCCAAATATTTTATATTGGGGTACAGAGGGAGAAAAGCAGCCAGCTGTTAATTGGCAAAATCACTTTTGGCTTTACTGGTAATGTAAAAGTATATCCAGGCCTACTGTAATTTATACACTGCAGGGTTCTTATTTCACAAGGATTTAATATGCAATAAATGAGGGATGCCATGACCTCAGAGTCCGCTTCTACAGTAAATGCACACTTAATTCCCAGCAGTCCCTGCTCTCGACTGTCACTCACAGATTTGTCTCCTCATCCTTCCTTTTGCACATAATACTTTGGGCTCCTTATACTAAGCTGCGCTAGCGTTTTTTAGCCCGCGCTAGCCGCTAATGCCACCATTGAGCTGGCGTTAGTTCTTGGCGCGTAACGCGGGGGGGTAGGGCACACTAAAAAACGCTACCGCAGTTTAGTAAAAGAGGGGGGGTTTGTCTAAGGCTATATTTATTTTAAAAATTTCCAGTCCGCCTACCAACAAGTAAAAGACCCGTTTAAAATACACCAAATTCTAGCTTCTACGCACAATTGAAAATCATGAAAAACATCAGTGCCCAGATCAATTTTGGGCATTTTGAGAGAACTGCCAATATCTTCATTACTTGTAAAAAATAATTTTAAAAAAGCTTTAACAAATAGATGGTTTTTTAACAATTTTTTTTTGAAGGACCCAAATTCAGAACACAACCTCAGCGAGCCCTTCAGTGCACTCCAAAGCCTCAGCCCGGCAACCGAGATAGCTGCCATCCAGGTCTTTTTATAGTGCACGCCATGAGTTTGTTCAAGGGACAGTCTCATTGCCGTTTGTCAGCGTAGTGCCTTGGTGCCAGACCTGTCCTGGGGGACTACCAGCCAGTCAGGTTTTCAGGATAGCCCTAATGAATATGCATGAGAGAGATTTGCATATAATGGAGGTGACAGGCATGCAACCTATCCTTGAAAACAGGGATAATCCCGGAAGATTGGAGGATAGCAAATGTTACACCAATCTTCAAAAAAGGATCGAGAGGCGACCCGGGGAACTATAGACCGGTGAGCTTGACCTCAGTTCCGGGGAAGATGGTCGAATCACTGATCAGGGAAGGTATCAATGAGCATATAGAAAAAAATAAACTGATGAGAACAAGCCAGCACGGTTTCTATAAAGGATGATCGTGCCAAACGAATCTACTACATTTCTTTGAGGGGAAAAGCAAACATTTGGACCAAGGTAACCCCATTGACATAGTTTATCTGGATTTCCAAAAAGCCTTTGACAAGGTACCCCATGAGCGCCTGCTGAAGAAACTGTGGAACCACGGGGTGGAAGGGGACGTCCACAGATGGATCCAAAATTGGCTGGCGGATAGGAAGCAGAGGGTAGTAATAAAAGGACACTACTCTGACTGGAAAGGGGTCACGAGTGGTGTCCCGCAGGGGTCAGTGCTGGGACCGCTGCTGTTCAATATATTCATTAACGATCTGGAAACGGGCACGAAGTGCGAAGTTATCAAGTTTGCGGACGATACAAAACTCTCCAACAGGATCAAAACTGTTGAGGAATGCAAAGAACTGCAGAGCGACCTGAACAAACTGTGTGAGTGGGCAAAAAGATGGCAGATGAGCTTCAATGTGGAGAAATGTAAGGTCTTGCACATGGGGAAAGGGAACCCCATGTACAGCTGTACGATGGGAGGAAGGGTGATGGAGAAAGGCACCCTAGAAAAAGACCTGGGGGTATTGGTGGATACAACAATGAAGCCAGTGGCGTAATGTGCAGCGGCCTCAAAGAAAGCGAACAGAATGCTGGGCATTATCAGAAAAGGTATCACTACCAGAATGAAGGAGGTTATCCTGCCATTGTATCGAGCAATGGTGCGACCACATCTGGAATACTGTGTCCAATACTGGTCACCGTATCTTAAGAAAGACATGGCGATACTTGAGAGGGTTCAGAGGAGAGCAACTAGGATGATAAAAGGAATGGAGAACCTTTCATATGCCGAAAGGTTAGACAAACTGGGGCTCTTTTCCCTGGAAAAGCGGAGACTGAGAGGAGACATGATACAGACGTATAAAATCATGAAAGGCATATAGAGAGTGGAGAGGGACAGATTCTTCAGACTAGCAGGGACAACAAAAACAAGAGATCATCCAGAAAAACTGAGAGGGGACAGATTCAAAACGAATGCAAGGAAGTTTTTCTTCACTCAGAGGGTGGTGGACACCTGGAACACGCTTCCAAAGGAGATAATAGGACAGAGTACAATACTGGGTTTCAAAAAGGGACTGGATGACTTCCTGGAAGCGAAGGGGATTGCAGGATATAGATAGAAGGTTACTCTTCAGAACAAAAGCGAAAAGCGTATGTGAGTTTTAGGGTAGGAGCATTTTCAGGTCCTGGACCTGAGGGGCCGCCGCGTGAGCGGACTGCCGGGCACGATGGACCTCCGGTCTGACCCGACAGAGGCAATTCTTATGTTCTTATGCTCCATGTATATTCATTAGGGCTTTCCTGAAAACCTGACTGGCTGGTGGTCCTCCAGGACAGGGTTGGGGACCACTGCCGTAAAGTACATGATATATTATAGTATATTTGTACAGTGAAGCCTTGGATTGCAAGTAACTTGGTATGCAAGTGTTTTGCAAGACAAGCAAAACATAAGAACATAACATAAGAACATAAGCAATGCCTCTGCTGGGTCAGACCAGAGGTCCATCGTGCCCAGCAGTCCGCACACGCGGTGGCCCAACAGGTCCAGGACCTGTGCAGTAATCCTCTATCTATACCCTTCTATCCCCTTTTCCAGCAGGAAAATGTCCAATCCTTTCTTAAACCCCAGTACCGTACTCTGCCCTATTACTCCCTCTGGAAGCGCATTCCAGGTGTCCACCACTCGTTGGGTAAAGAAGAACTTCCTAGCATTCGTTTTAAATCTGTCCCCTTTCAACTTTTCCAAGTGTCCTCTTGTTCTTTTATTTTTCGAAAGTTTGAAGAATCTGTCCTTCTCTACTCTCTCTATGCCCTTCATGATCTTATAAGTCTCTATCATATCCCCTCTAAGTCTCCTCTTCTCCAGGGAAAAGAGACCCAGTTTCTCCAATCTCTCAGCGTATGAGAGGTTTTCCATCCCTTTTATCAAGCATTTTATTAAATTTTAACTTGATATACTCGTACAAGCAAGGTCTTGCAATACAAGTACATACAGTATACACACATCACATCATCACAACTGAGCCAATGGTTCTTCTCTCTCTCTCTCTCTGACACTGCAGGAGTGTAGTGACTGTTCTAACCAAGCGAGGTCTTGCAATACGAGTACATACAGCATTTTGTATTAAAGTTTTTGGGATGTGGAGTTTCCATTATTTCTTATGGGGAAATTTGCTTTGATATACGAGTGTTTTGGACTACAAGCATGTTTTCGGAACAAATTATGCTTGCCAGCCAAAGTTTTACTGTACAGTGGTGCCTCGCATAACGAACGCCTCGCACAACGAACGCTGCACACAACGAACTTCATGTCTTGATTCACACAACGAACTTCGTTTCACACAACGAACTTCGTTTCACACAACGAACTTCGTTTCACACAACGAACTTCGTTTCACACAACGAAGTCGCCCGAGCTGCCGATGTATTGCATCCTTCCGCGCAGGCACTGCAGGCAGTCGTTAGTCACTGCGCTTAACTGCCCTCTCTCACTGTATACAGTCGTCCTTTTAAGATAAACTCAATATTTTTTATATATCATGGCTTCTAAAAAAAGCAGGAAGGTGATTTCTGTTGAAATGAAACGGGAAATAATTAGAAGGAGTGAATGTGGGGTAAAACAGTGTGACCTCGTCAAAGAGTTTGGCCTCAGCAAGACCACCATTTTCACCATTTTGACAAATTTATCTTTTTTTATGTCATCTTAGCATATTTTATGCTGCAGAACGAATAATTTTTTTTAACATGTATTTTTATGGGAAAACGCGTTTCACATAACGAACTTTTCGCATAACAAACTTGCTCCTGGAACGAATTAAGTTTGTTGTGTGAGGCACCACTGTATATATATTGCATGAACCATGTACCCTCCCTGCCATCATGGAGAAAAATAATCCACAGGCTAATTGCTTTGAGTAAAATGTGTGCTCTTGATTTTTATTAGAAAAAGGCTTATATAGTGAGCGTCCCTAAAAGGAAAATTACACACAAAAAAGAGAGAATTGAAAATATATTTAGGGGCTCATTTTGAAAAAAAGAAAAACATCAAAAAGTGGTGTCAAGGGACAGATGGACATTTTTCTCACTAAACCTTCCAAATCACTATTTTCAAACTCCAGTTTGTAGATGGATTTCTATGCTGTTTGTCTGCAATGCGTCTAAAGCAGGGGTCTCAAAGTCCTTCCTTGAGGGCCGCAATCCAGTCGGGTTTTCAGGATTTCCCCAATGAATATGCACGAGATCTATGTGCATGCACTGCTTTCAATGGGGAAATCCTGAAAACCCGACTGGATTGCGGCCCTCAAGGAGGGACTTTGAGATCCCTGGTCTAAGGCCCTCTTTTACTAAGGTGCGCTAATTTATTTAACGCGCGCTAAACGCTAGCGTGTGAATGTTAGTCTATGGAAGCGTTAGTGTTTAGTGCACACTAATTCCATTAGCGCGTGCTAATCGGTTAGCGCACCTTAGTAAAAGAGGGGGTAAATCTCAAAGGGGTATCTTTTGGGCGGGACTAGGGCAGGCATATGATCTGGATGTTTTTCTGCAATAATGAGGAATTATAGAGTAGGACACTTGAAATTTATGATTAGAATATAGCTAATATTCTGACGTTCTTTTTCCCCATTTTGCAAAACTATTCCTCATTTTTATCTACCCTCACCCTTTGTTCAATCATTAACTGTCTTCCTGTACTAGAAATATTGAAGTTCCTCCCCTTTCCCTTATGTTTTTGAGTTTGTCTAGTTTAGTTGGTGAGAGTCAATTGTATGCATATGATCGTGTTCCCCAGTTTTTTACTGATGTACGTCGCTTTGAAATTTTTGATAAGCGTTAGAATGAAATTTTTTTTTTTTAAACTTGAAAATTGAAAACTTGATTTGAGGCAAGACCTATTTTAATAACGAGTAAGTCGAAAAGTTGGCCAAACTGGCCAGATGACTACTGGAGGGATGAAGATATTATTTATTTATTTGATTTTATGTCCCGTCTTCCTCAGAGAGCTCAGAACGGGTTAAAATTAACATTCACAGTTTTACAATATTGCTATTACATAGGGTTACCCACCTTACTCCCCAGTGGTCACTAACCCTCTCCCAACCCCCAAAGATGTGAATGAAACGGTATATACCTGCCTGTATGAGAACTTCAGATGTTATGGTCAGGTTCCTGGAGTAGCCTGGTGGGTGGTATAGTGAATTATAGAGATAAAAATAAAGACTCAGGTCCATATCCGACTTTAACTACTACACATTGAGGAAGGGTCCTATGTCTCCCAAGGGCCGTCTGTCCCACATGAAGTAGAACTCTTATTAACTAGCTAATATCAAGACTCTATATGCAGGCCTGCCCTGCATTTCATTTTCAACCTGTATAAGTTTCATTTATTAAAGAAGCAGGCTAAGGCCCTGCAGGACAACAAGGCTTTTTTGGAAGAATATAGGCCTGTCATGTATTTGAACTTGAATCATGTGAGCAAGAAGATATATGGTTCCTGGTACAGAGAATCACAGCAAAACAAGCCTGTATGTAAAGATATAGGTGTCAGGTCTTAGGAATGTACTGAACTTTTTACCTAGGCCGGACCTGACACCAGCTAACACAAAAAACAACAACTTTAATTTGCCAAATAAGGAAAAGACAGAACTATAGAAAAAACTGTGGAATTGTGTACAGATTGGTCATTTATAGATAAGCGCATCTATGGTTACTGGGAAATGATAGGATATGGTAGATAGGAGCAAATTTGCAATATGACCAGACAAGTTTTGATTGGCATAAGAGTAAAGGATGTAATCATGAAGGAAGGTTATAAAAATCGATGCATGCCTTTGTTTAACTAGAGATGTACTTACAGCTAGATATTTTTTGCCTTGGCATCTACCTATACCAATCTCACCAATGTATACCAACTGAGACAATATCTTTTATTTTCATTTTCTGCTTACTAGCTTCTTACCACCATTGGCTGACCATTGGACCCCTACTGACCAATGATTTCAGGGTTGCAGAAGAAGCCCTGGTGCATGGGATGGTCCCTAATGACCACTGTTGCTGCAAAAGCAATGTAGATATATCCAATAGGGATTTTGATTATGAAATTTTACATCCCCTACCTTGTGTTTTTTTTCCCCTAACTATTCTATTTATAATATTTTGTAGTTCAATTCCCTTTTTTCCCCTTTTTCTTGTCTGTGAAGTTTGTTAATAGTCCTGTTTGATTTTAAGTCTATGTTAAATATTGTATTACCCCTTAATATTGTAATTTTAATGTTTATTATTTCTGTTCATCGCTTTGAATTGTGATTAAGTGATTAATCAAAAACACTAATAAACTTGAAACTTGATACCCCCAAATAGTTGTTATTAAAAACCCATAGTTGCATTAGATCCTTTTTTGAGTATAGGAAGAAACTGCAGGACATTTATCCTGACTGAACACCAAAAAGAACTAGTGCTGAACCAGTTGCATATTGTATCCATGTAGGAAATATATGCAACGGTATTTAACATCTTGAAAAAAAGAAAAAAGAAATCTTGCTGTAATCAGGTTTCTAGATGAAATGAATCTAAATACATCTGAGAAATAGCTGAGTACACTTGTGCCAATACAAGAGATTATTACACGACTGCTAAGTAGAACTTTCAATAATAAAGTTCAGTTTTAATTTGCCCTTTTTTCCTCATTGTTAAGGATTAGATCTTCTTGCATTTGCAAGTGTTGATTTTTTTTTTCTTTCCCTTTTGAATTACCTATTCTGTAGTTGATTCCATCTTCAAGGTGAGATCAGCAGCCCGTCTCTAGAGGTGAGAAAGATGCAAGGAAATTACCCACTTTTATTAAACTGTGTTAGCCGTATTTACCGCGGGGAGCCGCACTGAATGCCCCCGCACTGCTCCCGATGCTCATAGAGTTCCTGTGAGCGTCGAGAGCAGCGCGAGGCACTCAGCGCGGCTCCCGGCGCTAAAAACGGCTAGCGCAGTTTAATAGAAGGAGGCCTCAGTCATTCTGACAGAATTTGTCATTAATGATAATAGGCCGGCAAATGTGAATTCCCCCTCCCCAAAATACAGATGTTGAGCCATTTAGAAAAGCAAAAATACAACAAGCAGATCAATCAAAATGAAGGGAAATATAGTTTATTAGACCTATAACATGAACAGGCCATGGTTCACCAAAAAAGGCTCCATCAGGGGTGAAACTACAAGATAAACATATACAATTAATTAAAATCATATAAAATGATTAAAAAAATATTTATTTATTTATTCTACAGTGCTTGATATACTGTAATGGGGGTTAACACAACAAACAAACTACATGAGGGGATTTCTTAGGATTGTATGTTTATTCTATCATGTTTTTGTTATAAATTATGTATGTAAATTATGTAAACTGTTTAGTTTTAAATGGTATAGAAAATTTTTAAATAAAATAAAAAATAAATAAAACTTTTTTGAAGCTGCTTTCAACTCTTAACTCTCACCTTTATCCATCGTATCATTCATAAGAACATAAGAATTGCCGCTGCTGGGTCAGACCAGTGGTCCATCATGTCCAGCAGTCCGCTCACGCGGCGGCCCTCTGGTCAAAGACCAGCGCCTAACTGAGACTAGCCCTACCAGCGCACGTTCTGGTTCAGCAGGAACTTGTCTAACTTTGTCTTGAATCCCTGAAGGGTGTTTTCCCCTATGACAGACTCCGGAAGAGCGTTCCAGTTTTCTACCACTCTCTGGGTGAAGAAGAACTTCCTTGCGTTTGTACGGAATCTATCCCCTTTCAATTTTAGAGAGTGCCCTCTCGTTCTCCCTACCTTGGAGAGGGTGAACAACCTGTCCTTATCTACTAAGTCTATCCCCTTCAGTACCTTGAATGTTTCGATCATGTCTCCTCTCAATCTCCTCTGTTCGAGGGAGAAGAGGCCCAGTTTCTCTAATTCATCTTGAAACTCCCCAACCCTGAGATGTCCTGTCGGTCTGTCCAAATTAGATTGTAAGCTCTTCTGAGCAGGGACCGTCTATTGAATGATAAATGTACAGCGCTGTGTATGCCTTTCAGTACTATAGAAATGATAAGTACCGTATTTCCCCATATATAGGCCGCGACCTATATATGGGTTTTACAAGCCGGCCCAGTGGGTGCGGCTATACAGCATTTTAAAATCATCCCCCTGCCCTCCCTTATATACCCTCTCCTTACCTCCCTTGCTGGCGGTGGCCTCCTTGAATCGCACCACCAGCGTTTCAGAGCAGGAGTGATTTTTTTTTTTTGTCTACAGGCCGGCCCCGCTGCTCCAGGTGATAAACTTTGAAGGGTAATACTTGCAGCTTTTCTTTGATTTGTGTGTACTACATTGTTCCACACTTTTAGAAGTGGTAGCGAATCACTTTTGGACTTACATATATAAAGGCCCTTATTTTGTATGTGGGGCAATGGATAGGGTTATATGGCCCCGCCCCATCCCCTCCCAAGTCCCACCCCTTACATAAACAACTACACAGCCTCATCTCATCTCCTTCCCCCTCCCTGCAGTATGGGTTCCTGGTAGCAGTGGGGGTGTCACCCGCGAGTGGAAGCCTCGTCAGTCGTGGTCCCGCCATGGGTACCTGTGGTCTAGAAGCAGGAACTCCTGTTGCGAGCCACTGAAGGCTTGTTTGATGCTGGCTGGAGGTAGCAGGAAAGGCCCTGGCTCTGCCGGCGCTTGAGGTTATATCTGGAGGGCCTCTGAGCGTGCGCATATGTGATGATGTCACCTGCATGTGCACACACCCTCAGTCGCAGCCCTGAGCTCAGGCAGAGCCGAGGTCTTTCCTGTCACTTCCAGCAGTGCCAAATAAGCCTCCAGCAGCTCGCAAAGGACAACTCCTTCTGCAGAATACTAGCCTAGCGTGGATTTCGGATTTTGCCTTAGACATATTTGGGTGTATCTTCATAAGGGGCCCCTTTACTAAACTGTGTTAAGTACTAGCGTGCACTTGTTCAACCGATTTGTATCCTAATTGATCCCTGTTCCCTATCGCTTTACTCCATCTGATTTTTACCACGATCTCTCATTTCCGCTCTGCTCTCGGCCTACTGGAATTGATGTCTGTCCAGTGCCCCACTCTCGCCGATTGTTTGCAGCAGGCTCCTGCTCTCTTATTCCTGTATCCGCTTCGTGTACTTTAAAACCTTCTTTGTACCTATCTTCGCTGATTGTCCAGCTCCTCTTATTGTGAACTGCCTCGGACTACTATGGCTTTGGCGGTATATAAGAACAAAATTATTATTATTATTATTAATATGGGAATGAAAGGTCTACTACAGAACATACTAAAGTGTTTTGCGGTAATTTGCCTCTTAGTGCATGCTAATTCTGTTTACTTCCCCTCCCCCCACACACATCCTGGTAATTTACCTCTTAGTGTACACACATTCTGCTTATTTTCCCCTCTTTTACAAAACCGCACAAGAGGTTTTTAGTTCTGGCTGGCGAGCTGAATGCTCTGCACTGCTCCGATGGTCATAGAGTTCCTCAGAGCATTCAGTGCGCTGGCTGGCGCTAAAAAAACTCTTGTGCAGTGTTGTAAAAGGGTTTTTTTAAAAATGTTTTTGGGGAGGGTGAGCATGGCATGAAAGAGTAGTGGGCTTGGAAGTATTATCCAGCATAAGCTAAATGGATATCATGGGCTTAACACAGGAGCAAAATGTTCCTCCCTTATAAAAGTAACACATGCCAATGCAAACTTTAGCAAGCAACCTGGAAAAAAAAAAAAATGGAAAAATGTCTAAAATACTACCTCGTTAGAAATGAGCATGGATGGGACTCACAGGCCGATAGGTATATGCACAACTCTGTGCATATACCTATCTGTAAATAGAAACATAGAAGATGACGGCAGAAAAGGGCTACAGCCCATCAAGTCTGCCCACTCTGCTTACCCACCCCCTGTCTATGCCCTAATGACCCAATTTCCTTATCTTGACCCTCGTAGGGATCCCACATGGGTATCCCATTTATTCTTAAAGTCTGGCACGCTGTCTGCCTCGATCATCTGCACTGGAAGTTTGTTCCAATGATCAACCACTCTCTCTGTGAAGAAATACTTTCTGGTGTCGCCATGAAATTTTCCGCCCCTGAGTTTGAGCGGGTGCCCTCTTGTGGCCGAGGGTCCCTTGAGAAAGAAAATATCATCTTCCACTTCGACACGTCCCGTGAGGTACTTAAATGTCTCAATCATGTCTCCCCTCTCTCTACGTTCCTCGAGAGTGTAGAGCTGCAATTTGTTCAGTCTCTCTTCATATGAGAGACCCTTGAGCCCTGAGATCATCCTGGTGGCCGTCCACTGAACCGATTCAATTCTGTGCACATCTTTACTGTGTCTGTTGATATTTAATACAAATGAGAATATCCTGTCCTTGGTACCTTTCCATAATAAAGCACCTTCAGAACCCCCATTCACAAAAAAGTATTGTATTTTCACTCCATAGAACACACTTTTTCCCCCCCAAAAAGTGGGTGGAAATGGCTGTGCGTCTTATGGAGTGAATATAATAATTTTTTACCCCCCCCCCGGTTATTTTTAAAATTCTGGTGGTCCAGCGGTGTATCGGAAGTCCCATATTAAAACACGCTAAGCCCACTTCTTAATGTGGTTTAATAAAGGGACCCTTAAGAGCTCTAGGGGGTCTTTGAAGCCCAGGAACATTTATCTGCACAAGAGCCCAAGCTGAGAAAAACAAAAAACAAAAGCCATACTGTTGACAGAGTAAATCCGAGGCCTACCTGAGTTTACTGAGTAGGGAAAAGCAGAGGAAAGAGGTCTGTAAGTAGCAAAAAAAAAAATACTAAATTGAAAATCGAGAAAAAGGAAACTGTACACATTTCTCTGCAAATGGAGCTCTAATGCTACTCTACAAATTTAAGAAAAGTTATTGATGATTTAGTGGCTTGGTAAAGGACTTTTTCTACGCCATCCCAGTAATAACTAGCTTCCTTCCAAATGCTCCAGTGCCTGCTGTGCGACTGGTACTTTTAACAAAATGGATTTGCTTCAAGCTTTCTGGAGCGGTCTCATGCTGAGGAAAATACAATTAACACAATCTATTTAAATTATGACCCCTTTGCATTTATTTATTAATAAGTACGCTTTTTGAGATGTGTTTTCCCCCTTTCACACTAAAATTGATTTTTAATCATTTTCATTGCAAGGTTGTGGCATATGGTTTTATGCAGCGTAGGAAGCCCCCTTAAGCCGTACAAAGCAGTGATCGCTCTCCGTTTTCAAGAGAGGGCCCGCAGCACCAGCAAGCCGAGAATCAAACATACTTGAGGTGGGCGTGATTAATTCATCTAACACAAAGGATTCAAATTTAGAAAATGACAAAATTGTCTTGCATTGAGTTCTACCAGAACATATGCATAGCTTTTGAGATCTATTTATTTATGATCTCACAGAGGGAAAAAATGATACATGTGCAGAGGTCAATATTCAGCCTTATGGTGAATGTATTATTTGAAATGTCTCACCTAGGATGTTCTCAGTTATGCCTGTTTAGGCGTTGGTATGTACACTGACTGTGGTTGGTGTTAAGAGCTGAGGCCCAAATCTATGGCTATACTTTATATTATAAAAAATCAATATCAAGAAATTTCAGTACTTGAAAATCTCTTATACGTTTTTAGCAAGATCCTCAGAAGTGCCTCATGGGCTTTTATTCATGCACTCAAATTGTCATTTGATCTGCTAACTTCAACTTTTCTGCCTGCGGGCACGCTTTCTAATTTTTGTGTAGTTTCACTTGAAAAAATACTATAAAAGATTTATATATGACTTAACGTTTGCAGTTATTTTGCTCAGCGTTGGGCGGGGACACGATTCACCAGCATATTTCGTGCTGCGGTTTTATCAAGGAAGACCCCCCCCCTAAAAAGAAAAACAATGCTCCGCATTTATTTTTTCCAAACGTTTGATCCAGCCAAAGTGTTAAATAATCTGGAAAACATGTAGGGGCTGATTCTATAAACCAGGGGTGTCCAAACATTTGGCTTCCCTGGGCCGCATTGGCTGACAAAAATGTTTCTGGGGCCGCACAAACGCTGCAGCAAGACAGAGCCGGCAAGACAGTAAACACCCGAGGGGCAGCAGAGAAAAACACTGTATCGCCCTCGACCGGGGCTGCACAAAATACTTCAAGGGGCCGCATGCGGCCCTTGGGCCGCAGGTTGGACACCCCTGCTATAAACGGTGCCTAAATTAGCTGGCACCTATAAAATAAGACTTCAGCCACGTGTCTTAGGTAGGAATTTACCAACCTGGACTTCTATTAAGATGGATTATTTTGCCACTATTTTATGCAATGAGGCCCTGTTTCTAAAATTGGCTGACTTGAGGTAAAATACCCTGTTTTAATGGTTGCCCATGTTGATTATTTCTCCCCCTCCCCAACCCCTATGTATAAAATGAGCACCTTCCTTTGTTCTTAACATAGCACCCTGTTATAAAATTACAAAGACTAGGGGGCACTCGATGAAGTTACAGGGAAATACTTTTAAAACCAATCGCAGGAATTTTTTTTTTTCACTCAGAGAATAGTTAAGCTCTGGAACATGATAAGAGCAGATAGCGTAACTGGCTTTAAGAAAGGTTTGGACAAATTCCTGGAGAAAAAGTCCATAGTCTGTTATTGAGAAAGATAAGGGGGAAGCCACTGCTTGTCCTGGATCGGAAGCATGGAATACTCTGGGGATTCCGCTTGGAATGTTGCTACTCTGGATATTCCGCATGGAATGTTGCTACTATTTGGGGTCCCGGAATCTTGCTATTCTTTGAGATTCTGGAGTGTTGCTGCTCTTTGGGTTTTGACCAGGTACTAGGGACCTGGATTGGCCACCTTAAGAACGGGCTATTGGGCTTGATGGACCATTGGTCTGACCCAGTAAGGTTATTCTTAGGTTCTCATACCCCCTTGCTCTACAACAGGCCGCTAAATTTAGGTAGCATTTGCATAAGTTCTTGTAGTATGCGAGCTGCGCACTCAGCAGTATTCTAAAACGTATGTGCACAGCTGCCTCGGTAAGTAAATGGAGCAGGGCATGGGAATGGCCCGTATTTATGTGCCTAATTTACAGAATACTGTAAGTGGGCACAAGTGGCGCATCGAGGGAGGTTGGTGCCTGGAAATACCCTGCCTTACGCCCCTGCCCTCTTCCCCACCACTTGAGCACCTCCCCAACCTCCGCGTACTTCTTGAAATGTTCGCTGGCGTGAGAAGCATCGTCCACCTGTATTTATTTATTCATTCAATTTTCTGTGCCAGGAACGGCCCATGAGCAGGAAGCAAATTCGGAAGGGAGCCGAGGCCTGCGTGAGAAGCACGTGGAAGATGCTGCTCACACTGGTGAACATTTAAGGGTCCTTTAACTAAGACGCACTAGCCGTTTTAGCGCGTGCTAAATATTACCACACACCAAATGCTAACACGTCCATAGGCTATAATGGACACGTTAGCGTTTAGCGTGCGCTAAAATGGCTAGTGTGCCTTAGAAAAAGGACCCCTTAAAGATGTATTTGGGGGGAGGAGAGAGGAGGAGAGGTGTTGGCGACCCCATGAAGGTGACGGGGGGGGGGGTTGTTCCCCTTTACTATGCCACCTAATTGTAGTCACGTGGATGCTGTGTTCTAAAGGATGAAAGTACAAAACATATAACTCAAATCACAGAGAGACAGAAAGAAAGAAATACAGACAGACAGGAGCCAGGGAGAGAGACAGAAAGAAAGACAGACAGCGGGCAGGGAGAGACAGAAAGAAAGAAAGAAAGACAGACAGACAGACAGGGGGCCAGGGAGAGAGACAGAAAGAAAGACAGACAGACAGTGGGCAGGAAGAGAGCAAGAAAGACAGACAGACATACAGAAAGAAAGAAATGCCTAAGTCTATACATCTATTCTAGCACCCATTAATGTAACGGGCTAAAAAAACTAGTAGGATATATTATGCTAAAAGCAATTGGTTTCAGTATAGATTCCTAGAGAATAGCAGTTTGCTTGCTATCTTATTTTACAGTTCCTTGTATTAAGCCGTGCAACTGAGTGCCTCACGGCGAATGCTCCATCATCCATTCAAGTCCTACGGGCGTCAGAGCATTTACCGCGCCAGCCTTCGCTGTCAGGCTTAGTAAAAGAGGGGGTTAGTCAGGTAGACAGTAGGACTTTTAGGACCTGTGAATTTAAAAAGCTTCTTTGATTTGTAAATCAAGTTCACTTCATTTTCAAAAATCATTAGATAATATATGCAAAACACAAACAAAAACCAAGCCAGAAATGACTCTACATATCTAGACCCACCAGGCACAAGGTTGCAGGTGCTGCATTAAAAGGGATTTTCATTCTCTTATTTTATCTGGTTTCACTGCTCAAAAAGAAATGCATTAAAGCGAGTCAATAAGCCCCATTGTACATGGAATGTAGAGCGTGGAATTGAGACGTGCAGGTTGCAATGTTCTTGATTCAGAGGTACATTAGGAAAGGATTTGCCAATGTTAAGTCTTTTCTAGAATGCATGTAGGAATGCATGCGAGTTTATGTACTGGGCCCTAATCATCCTATGACGATCATCGTTTTTTTGGGGGTTTTTTTTTAAACACTGACTGCCGCAGACAGAATTAGCTCCATATATATATTTATTTATTTAATTCGTTATCTATCCCGTTGTCCCCAAAGAGCTCAGAATGGGCTATGGATTCATTCAATGCCAGGTCATGCCTGGGCACGGATATTGAACATCTGGGGCTAATTGTTTGATGACCCGTCAAATGCGCACAGGACATTGGCACGTCGCTAATCTTGCCCCGACATTTGCATGCAGAACAAATATGTGCCGCCCTTTTACTTCCCGCTTCCACTCTGAGGGGGGGTGTGTGTGTAGGAGGAAGTTCACTGGCACTCTCGTTCAGGGGTGGGTGGGGGAACCCCCCCCCCACAACACTTACAACACCAACTTACAACTCCCTCTGCCGCCCTATGCTTTCCCATTTGCGCTCTGAGGGGGGTATGGGGGAAAACCCCTCACTACACTCGTACTCTTGCCAACGCACTCTTTAGAAGATTGACGCAAACCCCCCAAAACACTTACATTTTCACACCGCCAATTCTGCTCCCTTCATGCACGCACTTTTCCATGCGTGCATTTGACGGAGAGGAAATGTCTGGGCGCAATTGTCCAGCGCGTTACTGTCGGTGTATCAATTGTTAGGTGCTAGGCACCGGGACCTGCATTAGATGATCTTCTCATGGCTTAAATCCCCTAATCTGATCCTCTTTCCTACCCCTAGAGCTGCATATCCCCTTAGCACCCCTCTCTCCCCTCCCAGACTTCACAGTGCCACCGTTTCCGATCCTCTCCCCCCCCCTTAAGAAAATATAACGATGCCTAAGCCCTGCCACTCCATAGGCCTACTTTTACTTGTCTCTGGTGGTCTAGGGGAAAATGGGTAGGGACAGTGCCCACCCCATGAAGTTCATACCTATACTGGAATCATCCACAACAATGGGGGTCCCTTTTTGAGTTCCAAGAGTTTGCTCAAGATCTTATCAAAATGCTCCTTCCGCTGTGTATTTGGGATTATACAATCATCAAGGTAAACAAAAAGAAATTGCTTCACCCTCGTCCTGAAGAATCTCTATCCTCAGGGATTTGGAAAGAATTATCACCGCTTCACCCTTTTTATTATTTGCTCTACTTGAGGCAAACTAACCCCCTCTTTCACTAAGGTGCGCTATGCTTTATAGTGCGTGCAAAATATTAGTGCACGCTAAACGCTAACGTGTGTATGTTATCCTATGGACGTGTTAGCGTTTAGCACACACGTTGATTTAGTGTGCGATAAACGTGCACTAAAACGCTTAGCGCACCTTAATAACAGAGGGCCTAAATATTAGGATAATCTCGACTGATAAGGCATCATTCATATCTTTTATATAGGGTCTGATTTGTCCCATTTAAGGAATTACTGTATGTGGTACATTACTTCATGTTAAATCTACTTTAGATAAATATAAAAGTCGCCTTTTCATGATCTTGACAACTGATTACTCGTAATTGGAAAAACCATGATAGGATTAATCTTACTTTTTGGTGGATAACTGTGTGTACTACGTATAAGTATGAAAGGATGATGGCGGAACGTTTGGAGACCAATAAGTCCTTTAATGATGTATGGAGTCCATTAACTAATTTTATTGCATCATAATTAGGGTTATGTTTCTTTCTTTTTTTTTTTTTCTACTAGAGACCTTGCACATCCAGGGAGGGTGGAGGGGTGGGGGGAGGGAAACGTAATTTGAGGAGTTAAATTATTTCATTATAATATTGAATGATGGAATTGAATTGTGGAATGATGTGTAAGAATCCAAAATGGTTATTGATGTGCTATAGCTATGGTAGATAACCAACTCCCAAAGGCACAAGAAACAGGGCGAGTACAGACATTTAACATTTAAACTTCTGCATACAACACAACAAGGACTCGATTAGGGCACTGGTCTTTCACCTAAGGGCCGCCGCGGGAGCGGACTGCTGGGCATGATGGACCAGTGGTCTGACCCAGCAGCGGCAAGTCTTATGTTCTTATATCATATGTATTGTTGTTTTAATAATTAAGATAAGAAGGGGAGAAAATGATTGTTTAATGTAAAAATTGTATAGTTAATAGTGTGTTTTTATTCAGTTTCTATGCTTTACCATTTGTATTGCACTATCAAAGTTTAAAAATCAATAAAGATTTTTTTAAAAAAAGGAATTATTGTGCATTTAATATGTGCGTATTTTGTAAACCGCCTACGAATTAGACGGCATAGAGATTTTTTAAATAAATAAATAAAAGGTATTTCTTGAAACATATAAATATCAGCTTTTGGCCTCTCTGATTCTTTACCAAGCAATTACCTCTTAAAAGACCAACTTAGACCCCAAAAGTTCAAAGTCACTGGGGCTAATATTGAGGCCGCAGATATCCACAATGAATATGCATGAGAGATATTTGCATACTATGAAGGCAATGCATGCAAATTTCTCTTGAATATTCACTGTGGATATCCTGAAATCCTAACTGCCTGGGTTGCCTCCAGGAGCAGGTTTGGGAACCGTAGTCCTAGCCAGTTAAATGATGAATCTTTGCAATTAACCAGCTAAGGCCTGACTTTGCCCTCAGAATGCCCAAAAAGTAGCCTGTTTCAGCTTAGGCACCAACCTGACATTTTTACCAGCACTATCCAGTTGCTGAATAGGCCCATTTAGTCCTGGACAAACAGGAGTCATTTCTGGCCCTTTAAATCACTTTTGAATATCGACACCCCCCACCCCTTCCCCCCAAGCCCCAAGTGTTCTCAACAGCTCAGACAGAACAACATCTATAAAATACTCTTATGCTGGTTCAATGAAAAACGTAACAACCTACACACAAATCTCCAAAATGAGCTCAGCTCATCAAAACCTTTGATACTGTAGAGCAATTCCAATCCAAAAATGCAATATGAACCATTTATGACAATGAGACTAATCTAATGCTCTCTCTGACTTGTTTATGCATTCCTGATTATTGTAAAAGCAATGATACTGCCAGTCTTAAAGATAACTAAGCCGTGGCCTAAATTTTATTTGTCCTTAGGGTGCCATTTCGGATAATCAATCGAGAGCAGAGACACTGTAGCTTGATTGAAAGGAATGCTAAGTTTTGACGTGAGATTAAATAAGAGGCATGTTGATTCTTTTTTTTTTTTTTTTTTGCACTGCAATTTTCTCTTACCCGCTGAAATTAATTTCTAGTGATGAGGTTGAGCACTTTGATATAAACTATAATATATAATTAGTAGACACAAAGCAACCTCAAGTTATCCTTATTAAGCTTTCTGGCAGAGATCTGGTTGCAGTGCGTAGTAGCTTCCAAATGTACCTTCTAGTTCCAAGCTATTAAACCTGTTGAATTCAGACCTAGAAATATATAATTAACATATCAGGAGTTGGAAGCTGATGCTCTTTTAGGCCATCGTCCAATTTAAGTCTGTCATTAGACGTTCTGGTGGTTTTCATTTTTTTTTTTTCCTGAAATGGAATGTTATTCAAGGAGAGGGAATGAAATATGGGATTTTAATCAGATGTGGTCAGAGGCTTTTCTATTTAGCACAGTTCAAAGAAATGAACATTTGGTGGGTGGGGAATGATTCTATAAAGTGGGGCCTAATTGTAAGCATGATAAAGAATCGCACTGCGGCACGGATTCTATAAATGGTATCTGAAGTTAGACGGCTAGATCAGTGTGCCTAGGCCAGTGGTTCTTAACCTTGTTGGAAGTACTGAACCCCACCCGTTTCATATGCGTGTTCACCGAACCCTTCTTTATTGGAAAAATAAAATATGATTTTTACAAATTCAAAACATAGGTATACAGTGAGGGAAAAAACAATATCAATTTTGAAAACAAAAAAGTTCTCCTATATTTCGAATAATAATAACATAATAATGAAATTTACTGCAAATCAGTGTGACTTCTGCTGTTGCCTCTCAGAGACCAGTTCAGAAATGCGCGGCTTTACCTTGGCAAGTGCCCTAGTTTTGCCGGAGCTAGACTAGAATTACTCAACTTGGCATTGCAAATCATGCAATTAGGACGCTGACTCCCATCACATTCCGTTATACATGTGAATCCATATTGTACATATTCGTCCGACCACTTTCGTATTTTGCTCGACATAGTTAGTAAGGGATTAAAATATTAAGATAGGTATCACACGACGTACCATCACAACAGTTACAATTCGACTACTGTGCGCATCAAATCCCCTGCAGCACAGATAGGCCAAGCGATGTTGCGTGATCACCTGCAGCCAATTATGGACAAGCGGGGCGTATCATCACGAATCATAAGCGCTTCGGTCACGTTCAATCATCTATCAAATCACAAATTTTGATCAGGAATTGATTGATGTATATAAGGCGTTAGTTACAGAATGATAGATCAAGAAACCGAGTACACGATCAGTCTTGATCAAAATCACTGAATAACTGATAGATGATTGAACGTGACCGAAGCGCTATATGAGTCGGAGGTGTGTTTTGACCTCTGCCGAACCCGCGAGACCCTGGGGTTCGGTCGAACCCAGGTTAAGAACCACTGGCCTAGGCGATCTAGATGTCTAACTTAATGAGCTCATAATTGGCAAAAATTAAAATTAATTGGGTGGTAGGTGTTTAACTTGGTAGAAGCCTACGAATATCAGATAGGCGCTTAGCCCAAGGCACCTACTAGAAAGTGGGTGTGGTTAAGGGTGGCTCTTGAGCACGTTTTGTGTCTAGGCACCTAAATTGGAGTTAGACCTGGTATTTAGGCCAAGAAAACGCTTTCATAAATAGTGGACGCCTAAGGTCTTGATGCTTGCTGGCACCTAAGTCCAATGTAGGCATTGCTAGACATGATTATCTAAATGGTACTTAACTGAAGATTGACGAGCGCTATACGCCGCATTTCTCAGTGACTATCTTTTAGGTGCTTTTTATAGAATCAGGGCCTTAGTACCAATTCTATAACAGTGTTAAAATGTGCCTAACCTATTATTGAATAGAAGAAAGGTAGTCATAGGGAAAGCAATTACTTATCCTTGGGATCGGTAGCATGGAATTTTGCTATTCTTTGGGGATTCCACATAGAATGTTGCTAGTATTTGAAGTTCCGGAATCTTGCTACTCTTTGAGATTCTAGAATGTTGCTACTCTTTGGGATTCTGCCAAGTACTTGTGACCTGCATTGGCCACTGTGGAAACAGGATAGTGGGCTAGATGGACCATTGGTTTGACCCAGTATGGCTATTCATATGTTCCAAAGCCTAGGCACAACAGCTTATGCAAGGTCAGTGGCAAGCATAAGCTGATGTGCCTAAGTGCGCCTTGTAATACACTGTTCTATAAGATGCATTCATTGCTAAGTGGAATGCCCATGATGCATCCATGCTCTGCCCACTGGCACAGCCCATTTGCAATTAGACACCTTGGGCTGGATTCGGCATATTGCAGCCTATTTGTGCATGCAAATCTGTGCGCATTGCCGATCTGTGTGTGCAACTTAACTGTTTAATAAGCCAGTTGGTGCCGATAATTGCCAATTAACTAGTAATTATTGGCATTAATTGACACTACTTAGAATTTACAACATTCTAAGTGTAATCTATAAAGTGGTGTACGTAAATTTTAGTAGGATATTTGGGGCTCATTTGCAAAGAAGAAATACGTCCCAAAAGTGGCATAAAGGGGCCAATGGATGTTTTTCTCACCAAACCCTTCCAATTCACTATTTTTGAAGCCTATTTTCTAGACGGATTTCTAAACTATTCATCTGCATTTCATCTAGATCTCAAGGGGGGGTGTTAGAGACGTGGTGTTGGCAGGACTAGGGCAGACGTATGACCAGGACATTTTTCTGCCATAAACATTTTAGAAAAAAATCCTGGCACAATTGGGTCTAGACCTATTTTAACAATGAATAAGTAACACAAGGCCCAAACTAGCCAGATGACCACTGGAGGAATGAAGGCATAACCCCCCACAGTCCCCCAGTGATCACTGACCCCCCCTCCCACCCCTCAAAGATGTAAATGTAACTGTATTTTCCTGCATGTATGACAGCTTCAGATGTTCTGGACATCCTATAAGAGCAGAAAGCATGTCTCTGGAGTAGCCTGATGGTCAGTGCAATGGTCTGCAAAGGGCCCCAGGCCCATATCCCACTCTAACTAGTGCAGTTGTGGTGGAAAGTGTGAGCTTACCAAATCCCACCCCAAACCTTCTTTACCTACCTGTAGGTAACACCTGGTAAGAGCTGCTATTGTGTACATTTAGGTCTAGTTGGTTTTGGGTGGGTTAAGAACATAAGAAGATAAGAATAGCCTTACTGGGTCAGACCAATAGTTCATCAAGTCCAGAAGCCTGTTCTCATGGTGGCCAATCCAGGTCACTGGTACTTGGACAAAACCCAAAGAGTAGCAGCATTCCAGCATCTCAAAGAATAGCAAGATTCTAGAACCCCCCATGAGAACAACATTTCAGAGCTGAGATTGTGACGTCATAATGCCTCATTCCACAGTGTCTCAGAGCCAACCTCATCAGTGATGTTACAATGGCTTGATTGTCCTATACTTGGCTCACATAAGAATATAAGATTAGCCTTACTGGGTCAGACCAACGGTCCATGAAGCCCAGTAGCTCGTTCTCATGGTGGCCAATCCAGGTCCCTAGTACCTGACTAAAACCGAAGGAGTAGCAACATTCCATGCTACTCATCCAGAGCAGGCATTGGCTTCCCCTATATCTTTCTCAATAACAGACTATGGATTTTTTCTCCAGGAAATTGTCCTAACCTTTCTTAAAACCAGCTACGCTATTCACTCTTACCACAACCTCTGGCAATGCGTTCCAGAGCTTAACTATTCTCTGAAAAAAATATTTCCTCCTATTCGTTTTAAAAGTATTAATCTGTAACTCCATCAAGTGCCCCCTAGTCTTGGTAATTTTTGACGGAGTGAAAAATCGATCCACTTGTACCAGTTCTGCTCCATTCAGGATTTTGTAGACTTCAATCATATCTCCCCTCAGCTGTCTCTTTTCCAAGTTGAAGAGCCCTAACCTTTTTAGTCTTTCCTCATGTGAGAGGAGTTCCACATATGAGAGGAGTTCCACACAATATAAGGGGGTTATGGTGAGATGTGTAGCTGGTCTTTTTTAAATGTGAAGTTCACCTCAGTACCCCTTACAGTTTTCCACTGCAATGCTGGGATTAGTAGATGCTATGGCCAGTCTACTAAAAATGTTGGCCCCCCTCCTACATCCCAATGGCTTGTTGTATGCATTTTTCTTTTGTGTATGTTTTATTCAAATATGGTTCAAAAAGATAGACATACACCTGAAAAATGGCCATTTTCGATCAAACAAGATAAACGTTTTGCAGTTTTGAAAGTGGACATGTTTGGTATTTGATTTTTGTGTATTTTCTGCAAAACATCTAAACTCAGATTTGGATATCATATTGAAAATGGCCCTCCATGACTCATTTGATATATGAGTGTCCAAATTTGCAAATCTATTGGGAGGATGCATGGCAAAGGATAATAGCTGTTTTGGAAATAGGTATTAATTTGTCATTATTTGGAAGGCCTTAATTCTTTCAACTACTATTCCAAAGTCTACAAAAAGTCTTTTTGATTTTTTTATTATTATTATTACACTGGCATTAAAAGCTATTATAAATCATTAGAGGGATAATAATTAAGTGCATGTTATTCTATGATGGCAATATTTAGGAAATATGAGAAGATATTAAAGGAAAGGGGCTTATAGGTCCTAGATGAAAAAACAGGTGGGAGTTGAATCATTATAGGCTCATTTTACTAAGGGCTCCTTTTACTAAGGTGCGTTAGCGTTTTTAGCACGCGCTGAATTGCCATGTGCGCCAAACCCACGCTACACGGCTAGAACTAACACCAGCTCAATGCTTGCATTAGTGTCTAGCGCGCATGGCAATTCAGCACGTGCAAAGTGTGCACTAAAACCGCTATCGCAGCTTAGTAAAAGGAGCCCTAAGCTGCGCTAGCGGTTTTGGCGCGCACGCTAGATGCTAACGCCACCATTGAGCTGGCGTTAGTTCTTGGTGCGTAGCGCAGGGTTAATGCGCGCGGCAATGCAGCGCACGCTAAAAACGCTAGCGCACCTTAGTAAAAGGAGCCCCGTATGTTGATTGAGGCTTGAGAAGTTTTATGGTTTTCTTAGTGTAAATTGTTGTGTTAATGTTTTGTAAATTTATTGAGTTGATTTTTTAACTTGGCTTTTGAATAAAATAATAAAAATATTTAATATTTAGTGCCGGCCACGGCAGGAACAGCTTGGATAGGAATTCTATGAGCATTGGCGCTGACACTGCACCGGCCGACGCTAAGAACGCTAGCGCAGGTTTGTAAAAGAGGGGGAAAATGTGCTATTTTATCACCAACTCATGCTGTTTCAGAACGGATCCTAATTGTGTAATGACTAATAATTGGTGTTAAAAAGCACAATCACATATTTTTTTTTATATATATACTTTCACTAGGAGTGGCCTGGGATTTGAACCCTAAACCTCTGCACTAGAGATCAGGACTCTAGTCCCTGAACCAACTTCTCTCACCCCCTCTTTTACTAAGGTGCGCCAGAAGATTAGCTTGCACTAATCAAATTAGCGTGCGCTAAACGCTAACGCGGCCATAGACTAACATGCAGGCATTAGCGTTTAGCGCACGCTAAATCGATTAGCGCGCGCTAATTGATTAGCTCACCTCAGTAAAAGAGGGCCTCACTTAAGGGTAGCCCACATTGATAACTCCTGTTCAGTGTCTGAGAGATTATTTGTATAGTTGTTTTTCCTTGCAAAGGTTTTAATGAGTATTTTACAAGTCTCTAGAGGACTGCAGTTCTTTTCCTGTATTGTGTGTGTCTAATTTACTTGGGTCACCTAGGGAGTATAATTTTCAAATGCTGTTCCAAGAAAAGGGCAAGGGGGGAAAAAAACCCAGGATTCATATTGGTATTAATACTGAAATGTATTTTTATACAGAACAAATAATAAGTTTTTATAACAACTTTAGTTCAGAGAAGTGGATTTTCTAAAAGACGTGGGCCCCCTTTTACTTGTATAAAGCAGCGTCAGCCTCAGTAGCCGCGGCAGTATTAGCTCCGACGGTCCTAGAATTCCTATGAGCATCGAAGCTAATACCGCCATGGCCGGTGATTTAAAAAAAAAAAAAAAAAAGCCTAACATGGCTTCATAAAAGGGGGCCTTAACCAGGTGCTGGCTGGTTTAACATTTGCTTTTAACTCTTTAAATGGTGAAACGGCTGCTTTTTGTAAACTGATGTTGAACGAGAGCAACGGTGCCAAGTAACGGGCGTTTGGAGATGCAGATCCTCCCATAAGAGCCATAGAAGACGCGTGTCGATTCTGAGCAACGATGCCAAATAAAGGGCTACAAACTTTCTCCCACGTGGGTGGGGGAGGTGGGGGGTGAGGAAAGTTATCAAGGTATGAGTAGGGTTACCAGATGTCTGGACGGCTTTTCAAAACCCGGCACTTTTTCCGGATTTTTGAAAAGCTGCCTCGGGCAGAGAGGAAGTACGCAAATGCGCATCCGTCACATGATGACATCATCCTGTAGCATCCGCGCATGCGTGGACTTCCTCCCTGCCCGACAAAAGCAGGCAGCGGGGGACGGGGCTAGGGTGGAATTGGGGCTGGGGTGGACATAACTAGGCAGGCCTGTGGGCGGGGCTAGTGGATCTGGATTTTCCGAAAGGAAAATCTGACAACCCTAGGTATGAGAAAAGACCATCTTTAACCAGACCTTGATATGCCACGGAATCCTGTGCTGCATTGATCCTGTCCAAAGAACCCCTGGACCACCTGTGATCTAAATAGTAGGCCCTTTTGCAGGGTCTGGAGTCATTTGGGATGTGGATCTGGACGCAGATTGGTTGAGAGCTCCAGAGCCTTTTGGAGAGTGGGAGTGGGTTGGAGAGAAGTGTGGAGCGTTTTGGGGGTAGGCGATCTGGAGCCTTTGCGGGAATTGATATGGTTATTACATTGCATTACATTAGTAACTTTCATTCTGCCTTAACCTCGCAGTTTTAGGCGGATTACAAAAAGAGGTATTCTGGGCATTGCTAGGAGATTTATAGGATTAGGTACAAGATCTGGGATAATTAAGGTACGGCATTAGTTTGTCTTGACAAATTTTCTGGATAGCATGGTTTTTCAGAAAATTTCTTAAGACAAACTAATGCCGTACCTTAATTATCCCAGATCCTGTTAATAGTAGGAGATTTGGAGCTTGTGCGGGAATTGATATGCTACAATTTACAACAGATCAATGCGGCTTACAAAACACAATAAAATTAGTTAAAACACACCTAAATGTTAACATGTAAAAAGGCATAGTTATGAATGTGGGCTATCGTTATTTTACCACTAACTCGTGTTAATAACTGGAGTCAACCGTTACTCAACGGACTCAACGAAGTTAACGGACTCAAGCTGGTCTGGTGGAGAGGGTAAAAGACTTATGCTACAAGAAGAGGTTGTGAGCCTACAATTGCCCCTGATAAAGGAACCAAAACGAGGTACTTTGTCGGGCAACCAGTCTTCATGCTTTTGAGATAAACATACCTCCATCCCTTTATTATTAAATCTTATACAACTGCTTGAATAGATAGATATATGATCATTTGAATCTGACAAACACATATAATCAGTGATTCACACTCTATTTTTTGATTCTCTTCACATGGTTTGGATTTTTATATGTACTCATGTACACGTCGTGGAATAATATATGATGTAAAGGGTATACCTACAATGCACCTTTATGAAGTGTATTTGCTGTAGGATATGACCCTGGGTGGACTTAAATTTGAGTAACTATTAAGGTCAATGAGAAATAGACAAGATAACTGATGTATGATAAAACAAAAAATAATTCTTTTGTTAGTTATATTACATACATATTGAAGATATACAGGGCAGTTTTTTTTCTTTGGTTAACCGTAAAATAACATATCTTTAGTGGTAGCCCACATTGACAACTGCCCTCCATAGTGTGCGCGTAAATACATATTTATAGTCAAATATATTTTATTGAGCAAACAAGAAAGCAACAGTACAACGCAACAAAGTACAAAACCAGCTCAACAGATTTTGAAATGTCCCCTAAAGAACCCCCCCATCCCAACCTAAACAACCCCCCCCCACACACACACACACACACTCCCACCCCCGGGTCCTCCTTCCAAATACACAGCAGCTAAGGATTAGAAAAGAAAGGTAATGCACCGAACAAAACAAAAGGAAAGGTACAAACAAGAATCAACAGTTAAGTATCCGGCTACGAGCCAGAGGGGTCAAGGTAGTCCAAAAAGGTTCCCAAGTATTCTGAAAAATGCGGCCCTGGCGAGAAGACAGATCAGTCACATCCCTCCTCTCCCACATCAGGAGAGAAATCATTCAGCATCTCCAAAGGGAATAATCTGGAGCTTCGGCCTCAAGCCATTTCAACAAAATACATTTCAGAGCAATCTGGACAGACCACTTGAGGAAAGTTGCAACTCCTTTAGAACGAGGAAAGTAATGAGGAACAGTCCCAAACAAAAGCAAAGGTGAGCTGCGAATGGTGATATGCCAAAGGTTCTCCACAAAAGCAAAGATAGCAATCCAGAAAAGCTGTACCTTAGGGCAAGTCCAAAACATGTGTCCCAAGCCCGCTTCCGGAGCCTGGCAATGAAGGCAGGCAGCGTTAAGACGGAAGTGGGACAAATAAGCCCTTTTAGGAGAGATGTATAAATGAAAAATCAATTTAAAATGTTGTTCCCAAAAGGTAGTATATTTACGAAAAGCAGGCAGGCGACGGACAGCCTGAAGGAGTATATCAGAGGGCAAATCAACAGCAAGATCGCAAGACCAAGCATCTCGCAACCGAGAATGGGTCAAACAAAGGGGATTCATCTTTCAAATGGCGATGATGGAAATTGAGGGGGACCGATTGTTGGGAACCAATGGTAAAAGCCGTGGACAAGAGCTCTTGACAGGAGGCTTGCAATGAGCTAGAAGGTAAGGAAGAAATGTATAAGTACATATTTATAAAGAACATGAAATAAGGTGCTGTTTTCTTTTAAACAACGTTTGCTTGTGAAAATAAAAAGCCTACATCAAGTACATTGTTTTTTTCTGTACTCTGTAATTTACATTTGTAATAGAGCCCTTACCTTGCACCTTCGATACTCATGTACGCCCCCCACTCCCACCTTGCATTTTCTCATTTCTACACAGCCTAATTTTTACTGCACTTATGCTTGCAGACAGGACAAAACTGTGGGTCCTTCCCATGCCTATTTCCCCACCTCTTTCCGTAGGGTGAAGAGCGATTCCGGCATTTTATATCGTGCTGGCCTCAAATGACGGTTCACCCTCCCGGCATACTGTAGTCCAGTCTCTCTTGAGATAATGCTTCATTGGGAGATATGTTCAATGGCTCTTTCCTCATCCCTGCAATCATGGGTCCTAAATCCGACCCCTAACCCCCTCTTTTACAAGGTGCGCTAAGCGTTTTAGCCCATTATAGTCTATGGATGCGTTAGCATTTAGCGCACGCTAAATCGGACCCATTAGTGTTTACTATTGCACAATGGCTATGACTCCTGCTGCATTCTCAGCCGCATTCCCCCTGAAAAGTAGAACACCTCCAGTGGCATAGTAAGAAGAGGGAAGTGTTATGTTATGTTATTTTGTGGTCATGGGAGCAATGCTTTTACGAGCACACCCTCTTTGGAACTAGGGCTGCAAATAATAGCCGATCCCTAGATGCAAAATCTACCACTAGCTCTGAGCTACTGGGCAGCCCCAGCACTTCGATTCTCGGTATTCTTTAATTTATTGCTGAAGGATAAAATCATCCTTTGCTAAATTACTCATGGCAGCAGAGTACACCCTTCAGACATGAAATGTGAAGTATTTAAAGTGAGAAAAATGGTTCTGTATTATCTATGTAAAACAGCAGGAAATTCTGACCCGTCTTAGAACACGAACTGCTCTGATCGCTGGGAAAAAAAGAAAAAAAAAAAAAAAAAGCCCAGCAAAAATAAGTTACATTTTAATTAAACTTTTAAAATTCAGTGTGCATCAAAAATCAACTGACGGTGACTCAAAGTTTAAGACTGTCTTCTCTCTCCTAATTTCTTTTCAGAGCCAGTGTTTTAATTGCAGGGCCTCTCTGCTTTTATTTGCCAAAAGAAATATGGCATTCAGTACTTTGTGTCAGATTTTGCAGGAGAAAAGTTAGCTTTCTACCTCATGAAATTGTCAGTTAATTTATTCCTGCATTTCTAAGGTTTAACATCATTAAAGTTTATATTACTTTTGAAGAGATTGAGCTGCACTGACTCACATTTTATGGGTAGGTTTTTTTTTTTTTTTTTTTTCTATTTCAGGGTTTTTTTTTCCGGCCGCTGAGGTTTCCATCACTTGCAACGAGTCAGGTTTACAGGATGGCGATCACTTAAACCTGCTCCTAGGATATAGGCGAAATGCACATAACCATCACTCAGTTTCCATCAAATTGACCCTTGAGTGTGGTCATTGCTCTCACAACTTAAGTAACTCGTAAAAGAGAGGCAGCACAGAATGACTCTATTCTGATCTTACTTGCTTGGCTTCCAAATTTCCTTTGATCTATTCTATCCAGGTGAACTGATGTACATGACACAGAGGTGTGTTTCTTGTGTTGCCACAGGTACTGAGATAAGAGGAAGCTTGACCACCAAAAAGGGACAGAATAAAAAGACAATGACTTAATTTATTATACAAACAAAAATTAAAGTGTCAAAGACATGTCTATAATAAAATTTACTCAATAAAGGCAATCCACCTAATATTTAATGCTATTTAACTGGCCAGAAACAGATATGTTTAGATCAGTGGTCTCAAAGTCCCTCCTTGAGGGCCGCAATCCAGTTGGGTTTTCAGGATTTCCCCAATGAATATGCATTGAAAGCAGTGCATACACAGATCTCATGCATATTCATTGGGGAAATCCTGAAAACCCGACTGGATTGCGGCCCTCAAGGAGGGACTTTGAGACCCCTGGTTTAGATCCTATATGCCAGTGGTTCCCAACCCTGTCCTGGAGGACTACCAGCCAGTCAGGTTTTCGGGATAGCCCTAATTAATATACATGAGAGAGATTTGTATATAATGGAGGTGACAGGCATGCAAATCTGCACCATACACATTCGTTAGGGCTACCCTGAAAACCTGGCTGGCTGGTGGTTCTCCAGGACAGGGTTGGGAACCACTGCTATATGCAATTCCATTTTCTCTGTCCAGGGTCCTGAACTATGGAACCTGCTTCCTAATCATTGTAGACTTCAAACTTCCCTTAACACTTTTAAGAAAGATCTTAAAACGTTTTTATTTACTGATGCCTTTTCATAGGTATCTGACTATCAAACTTTTATGTACCATGGAATATTCCAGTTGGAAAACCTCTTGTATTATCCTTCCCTTTTGCTTTTCTTTTTTTTAATTTATAGAATTATTCATTTATTACAACAAATAAAATCAGGTAATTTCACAAATATCAAAGAAAATATTACATACCAATTCCCTTTTGCTTTCCCATCATTAATTGTAGTTCTCCTCCCCCCCCCCCCCACACACACACACCTATGTGCTATGTGATGTTTTTATTAAATTTTTATTTTAAACATATCAACTTTATTGTAAGCGGCTTAGACACCACGGGATTTGTGGGATATCAAGAAATAATATACTTGAAACTTAAAACTTCTGGCCAGTTAAATAGCACTAATGTGGCTGACTACTACTCTTCAGTGGGCACCCAGCCCCTCGGTACCTGTGCCAACTCTGCCCTCAGACTGAAACATAGAAAAATGAAGGCAGATAATGATCAGGACGTATCCTGGTAGGGCTAGTCTCAGTCAGGGCGCTGGACTTTGACCAAAGGGCCGCCGCATGAGCGCACTGCTGGGCATGATGGACCACTGGTCTGACCCAGCAGTGGCAATTCTTATGTTCTTATTTGGCCTATCTTGTCTGCCAAACCATGCTATCTACTATCCCTTCCTCTCTCTTACAGATCCAAAGTACTTATCTCAAGTTTTCTTGAATTCAGATACAGTTTTTGTCTCCACTACCTCCGTCACAAGGCTGTTCCGCGCATTCATTATCGTGTCTTTGAACCAGTATTTTCTGAGGTTGCTTCTGAGTCTATCCCCTTTCACCTTCATCCTATGCTCCCTCATTTCAATGTTTCCTTTCAATTGAAAGGCTCACTTCATGTGCATTTATTCCACATAGGTATTTAAATGTCTATCATATCTTCCCCTCCCACCTTTCCTCCAAAGGCCCCATAAGCTTTATGATGAAGACCACTGACCATTTTAGTAGCCATCCTCTGGACCTGTTTATATATTTTGAAGGTGTCATCTCCAGAATTGTATACAATGTTCTGAATGAGGTCTCGTCAGTCTTATGCTGGGGTATCATTACTTCCTTTTCCTACTGCCCAGCAGGCAGTGGTAATATTCAGTGGCATTCTCTGGTTATATGCCACTGAATATTAGCAGTTGGGCAAGTTGGATGCACACCTTCTCGCAAATCACATTGAGGGATATGAATAAACAAGGTTTCTCAACAGGGAACACCTGGCTTGGCCTCCGCGAGTGCGGATCGCCGGACTGGATGGACCTAGGGTCTGATCCGGTGAAGCCATTTCTTATGTTCTTATGCAACTAATGTAATTTAACCAAGCAGGGTCTTATCTTGCCCAACTAAATCATTTTCAATATCAGGCTTGTAGACTTCCATTATGCCAAAGGCACTCCCAAACCATGCCCCATCATACCCCCTTGAAATCACTGCATTGTGTGGATCTCCTCATATAGATAGGAGCTTTCTGAAATGCTGTTTACACCCGACTAGGGAATACTTGATGAAGTTACAGGGAAATGCTTTTAGAACCAAGAGGAGGAAATATTTGTTTCACTCAGAGAATAGTTGGGCTCTGGAACGTGTTGCCAGAGATTGTGGTGAGAGCAGTTGACGTAGCTGGTTTTGGGAAAGGTTTGGATGGTTTCCTGAAGGAGAAGTTCTATTGTTGAGACAGATGTGGGGAAGCCACTGCTTGCCCTGGATCGGTAGCATGGAATGTTGCTACTGTTTGGGTAAGTGCCAGGTGCTGGTGGCCTAGATTGTCCACTGTGAGGACAGGCTATTGGAATGGATGGACCCTTGGTCTGACCCAGTGAGGCTATTCTTATGTTCTAATGCAGTAATTCCCAACCCTGTCCTGGAGGAACACCAGGCCAATCGGGTTTTCAGGCTAGCCCTAATGAATATGCATGAGAGAGATTTGCATATGATGGAAGTGATAGGCATGCAAATTTGCTTCATGCATATTCATTAGGGCTAGCCTGAAAACCCAATTGGCCTGGTGTTCCTCCAGGACAGGGTTGGGAACCACTGTTCTAATGTATGCAATCTATACTGTATATGTACATAGAGATGCTTCTAAAAACAGCCCCCTTAAATGTGTACCTAGCTCAGGGCAAGTTACATATTCAGGTATAATTGGTAGGTTCCTGTTCAACAAGACTTATAATTTAAGTAGTGTGTTTGTTGATGAAGTGTGGCTTGCCAAGGTCTGGAGTAATAGCAGTGTGAGATGTAGGATTTGAACCCAGATTTCACTGGTTCTCAGCCTGTTGTTCTAATCACTACATTATCCTTTCTTTTCCAGCTGAGCCTCTGTTAAAGATCTTCCATGCTCCAAAATATACCTCAGGCACTGTCAGAAGCCGGTTAACTGTGAGACATTTGATTTAATGTGGTTTTCCTGTTTTCTTTTTTCATCACAGATGTCAATGAGTCAGTAATAGATGTAATTTCCTACTGATGGGGCTGGAACGCTTGTGAAATGTCACATTTTATTCAAAGTCTATTATACTTTTGTTTCTCTATGAACATCAAGATTTGTCAGCCCTGAAGATGAATATTGAACTTTCCAAACATTTACCTTTGAAGCAACAAATCTTGATCCTTACCGGAGAAAAATCAATATTTGCGTTACTAAGAAGATCACAATTTCTGCTCATATGAAATTTGGTGCATCTTTCTATTGCATAGAGAAACAATAAAAGCATGAAATATTTTAGCATTTTTCCAAACAAGTTCATGTACTGATTATAAGATTAGCATGGCCAAGCAATTAAAAAATGATACAGGTCAACTGAACCATAGTTTACTAATCTGATGAAATTTTGTATTATTTAGTCATTCAATTTTTTTAACTGTTGTCCCAAGGGAGCTCAGAACTGTTTACATGAATTTATTCAAGTACTCAAGCATTTTTCCCTATGTGTCCTGGTGGTCTCACAATCTATCTAATGTACCCGAGGAAATTAGGGGATTAAGTGACTTGTCCAGGGTCACAAGGAGCAGCATGGGTTTGAACCTCAGGGTGCTGAGGGTGTAGCTTTAACCACTGTGCCACATTCTAGATCTCTTTTTTGGAATGAGAGAGCTACTTCCACCATCTAGTTTATCTTGCAAAGATCAAGCCTTTGTGATGACAGAGTACAGGTACCATTTCAAAATGGTTAGGGGTGCCAAGCACAATACAATGCAGTAATTGGACACTAACAGTTAATTGGCTTCAATAAGGATTTTCATGCACATCTTGCTAAGCACTGCTCTATAAAGATGTGCACGTAACTCTTTCAGGGTACATCTGAATAGATGGATTGCAGCGGGTGAAATATGCTGATACCAGAACTAATCATCATCAAGGAAAGGTTGTTTTTTTTTGGGGGGGGATAGCAAACAAATTATTCAAACCCCTATTATTGCACATACAGTGTCACAATTTCTAAATATCTTAATATCAAATGATACTAATATATTATTTTAACTGGTCGCACAGCACCCCAACTTATCATCCAACTTTCCCAAGTAATGGATTAACTAGGAGGATGAAGTATCATAAAAAGGCTGTAAGCTCAGTACATGGAACCTCTTATAACATATATGATTGAGAGGGGACATGATCGAAACATTCAAGGTACTGAAGGGGACAGACTTAGTAGATAAAGACAGGTTGTTCACCCTCTCCAAGGTAGGGAGAACGAGAGGGCACTCTCTAAAGTTGAAAGGGGATAGATTCCGTACAAACGTAAGGAAGTTCTTCTTCACCCAGAGTAGTAGAAAACTGGAATGCTCTTCCGGAGCGTGTCATAGGGGAAAACACCCTCCAGGGATTCAAGACAAAGTTAGACAAGTTCCTGCTGAACCAGAATGAACTCAAGTAGGGCTAGTCTCAGTTAGGGTGCTGTTTTTTGACTTGGGGGCCGCCGCGTGAGCGGACTGCTGGGTATGATGGACCACTGGTCTGACCCAGCATTGGCAATTCTTATGTTCTTATGTTATTTCAGGTCCTTATCCTGAATTGATACAGTGCCATATAATCATCTACCTCAGTGGTTTCCAACCCTGTCCTGGAGGACCACCAGCCAGTCCGGTTTTCAGGATAACCTTAATGAATATCCATGAGAGAGATTTAAATGTAATGGAGTGACAGGTATGCAAATCTGTTCCAAGCATATTCATTAAGACTATCCTGAAAACCTGACTGGCTGGTGGTCCTCCAGGACAAGTTTGGGAACCACTGATCTAAGTCAATCTTCCATCCCACCCTTAAATCATCTACCTATTTTATTTGTAACTAGGGTTAAACAATTTATAGTTTACATTTTAATATTTCTTCATTTCTCAAGGTAATAGAGAGAATATATTATCAATAAAAGGAACAGCAATACTTATCTAGATGGCCACTTGCCAAAGCCAACGTTGGTAAGTACTTCCATAAATGTCCAATACTCTACTTTGTCCAGAGCGTTTCAGCTACAGACCAGCCTTCTTCGGTGGACTATATACCATGTTGCTGAACTTCATGTTCCATATCTTAACGCGTTACTGCTGCAATGATTCTACAGAACTACCAGAACTAACGCCATTTTGGTGGCTGGGGTGAAAACAAGGTAACATAAAGCACTTTAAAAAGCTTTTGAAGACATCTTTGTTTGTAGAAGTTTGTTGTTTTTTTTTAAACTGATGAGTACTGTGTAATAGGAAGCAGTTGATGCAAGGTGAGAAATTTTTATGTTTTCTTATTCTGTTTGTTATTTTATGCTATTGATTTTACTTTGTATTTTATGTAAGTATTTTGTAACCTGCTTAGGTTTTAGCAAGATATAAAAAAAATAAAAAATAACCCTCTCCTTTACAAAGCTGCGCTAGCTTTTTTAGTGCCAGCCATGGCAGTAACAGTTTGGATGCTCAAAAGAATTCTATCGGAGCTGTTACTGTGGTGGCCAGCACTAAAAACGCTAGTGCGGCTTTGTAAAGGAGGGGTTAAATAAATTACCTTCCCTAGACACAATGAAGGAGCTTGTTCAGTGGGCAATAATGTAGGATTTGGGCAACAAGCTGTAGATCTTGAACCACCACACCAATAATATAACTTAAATTTAGACAGTCCCAGACCCACCTCCCCATTAAGGGCTGCTAAGGTTTCCTATTTAGGGTCATGGCTTAGAGAAGGTGAGAAGTGCCACTCTTCTACCCACATCTCCACCCCCACCTCCATCTACTCCTTACCCGTCCTCTCCTGCCACATGTGCACACCTCTTCTCTTCCTCTGATGTTACTTTCTTGGTGCAGGATCAGGAAGAGGAAGAGCCAATGCTTTTTATAGTTCCATATATTTCCAACAGAACAAAAATATGTGGTCTAAGTGTATTGCCCTTGATGGAGATTGCCCTAACTTTGTTGGTTGGGCTGAGAACTTTCACTGACCTCTTGTGTATCTATCTATCTGTCTGTCTGTCTACATACATATATTGCAGTGTCCCGCAAACTCGATGGAGACTGCCCCAACTTTGTTGGTTGGGCTGACAATTTTTCAGCGGCCCCTCATATTATATATACTATACCATGGGTCTCCAAAGTCCCTCCTTGAGGGCCGAATCCAGTCGGGTTTTCAGGATTTCCATAATGAATATGCATTGAAAGCAGTGCATGCACATAGATCTCATGCATATTCATTGGGGAAATCCTGAAAACCCGACTGGATTCGGCCCTCAACGAGGGACTTTGGAGACCCCTGTACTATACTGTTCATATATACATATATATATATATATATCAGAACCAGTAGTATATATACAGTAAACCCCCACGAATTCACAGATCGCGAATCACAGACTCAGTAATTCACAGTATTTTCCGACTGCCTCATCTTGCTACTAAAGTCATGGCTACACCAATCAGGAGCTGCTTTGACATGCTATCTGGCATGTCAAAGCAGCTCCTAGTTGTTGTAATCTGACTTTAGTACCAGGAAGAGGCCGTCAGAAAATACCGTAAATGATTTTCCGCACCCACCGGCGCCCCAGCTGACCCTCTCCCGCCTTCGATCAGCAGAGATTGTTGTGTAAGAGAGACACTGAGCTAAGAAAACACTGCTTATAGCTTCTGATAGACAGGGATCTTATTGCTGCTAGCCTCCATGGCGCGGACACTCCTCAGAGCCATCTGGCAAATGTAAGAGAAATTGGAGATGACCATGGCAGGTGTGGGACTTAGCTGCCTGTGGTATTATAAGATCTTTCTCTCGCTAGCTGCTCTCTTGGTGCTAATAAGAACATAAGAAATGTCTTCACTGGATCAGACCTTAGGTCCATTTAGACCGGCGACCCGTGCACACGGAGGCTAAGCTAGGTGTTCCCTGATGAAGACCTTGTTAACCCGTATCCCTCAATGTGATTTGCAAGAAGGTGTGTATCCAACTTGCCTTTGAATCCCAGAATGGTGGTCTCCGTCACAACCTCCTCCGGGAGAGCATTCCAAGCGTCCACCACTCGCTGTGTTAAACAGAACTTCCTGACATTTGTCCTGGGCCTGTTGCCCCTCGTAAATACAACCTACCAGTAGAGTTAACCACCCGCCGGCGCCCCAACTGTCCTCTCCTGCCTTCGATCAGTTCCTAAATCGCATTCACGGTTTTTCAAAATACGTGGGTGTTGCTGGAATGGAACCCCTGCGAATTTCGGGGGAGTGCTATATATACTGCTACCACTACTATTAATTATTTCTATAACGCTACCAGATGCACGCAGCGTTGTGCAGTCACAAAGAGTAAAAAAAAAGTCCCTGCTCGAAAGAGCTTACAATCTAAACAGTCAAGACAAACAAACAGAATGTCATGAATACAGTTGGATTTTTTTTCCCTTTTTCATTTCAACATCAAGTCTTGAAAAGAGATCAGAATATCCAAAAAAGATACAAGAACATTTTTACATTTATACTAGAAAGTTCAATCAACTATTCAGTCCACCAATTTAGAATCAAGAGAGAAAATAAATTCAATTAATTACACAAATTATATTGATATAGAGTAACACAACAGGTAGCTCCCCCCACAGCCAGTAGACAGGTCATTCATCCATGGGCTAAGAAACCAGCCCTTCTTTTGGCCCTATACAATCTAATAGCTGTTTGGGCAAAAAAAAAAAAAAGAAAATTTTTATTTTGATAGGAAATAAAACATTTTGCTGGAAACTTAAGCAAGAAAGTAGCACCAAGGGCCAGGGCTCATGGCCGCAAAGCCAAGAACTCCTTTCAGACGACAGAGCGGGTTGCAGCGAGCTTGGGAGGAATTCTCTTCTGTTTACTTACCGCTGAATGCGCGACTCTAACCCGAATGGGGAAGAGGAAGGGAGCCGTTCGTCCTATCCTTCTGGCGCTCGGAACCCCGCAGCGCACGACACAGCCAACGATTTTACATGCTTTTTCCCGCTCAGCCACGGAGAACCCCTCCACTTCGGGGGTGAGCCAGTTCTCTGGCGAACTCAGCGCAGGAGCTGCTCGAGCGTTCTTGAGCCCGGAGCAGAGGTCTATTCCACCCCAAACCCGGAAGTGTTTTAGTGCAGGGAGCTGCAAGAGTTCAGCTGCCCGATGTGGGAGGAATGGACTCATGCAGAGGAGGGACTCCAGCACCGGAACTTCGGCAGGATAGTGTTGGAGATGTTGACCATCTAAGCACTAATGGAGATGAGGTGAGAGGAGCTTCTGGAGGTAATAAAATCAGTTTTGGGGAGTTGAAAAGACCTGAGACAATTGATATGGAAGCGCTTTGGCAGGCCATATCCATCATGGACGCCAACCTAAAATTGAGTCTTTCAACAATTAAAACTGATTATGGGAATAGAATGCTAGGTATAATCAAGAAGGGAATTACTACCAGAATGAAAGAAGTTATCCTGCCGTTGTATTGGGCGATGGTGCGTCCACATCTGGACTACTGCGTCCAATATTGGTCGCCGTACCTTAAGAAGGACATGGCGTTACTCGAGAGGGTTCAGAGGAGAGTGATACGTCTGATAAAAGGGATGGAAAACCTTTCATATGCTGAGAGATTGGAGAAACTGGGTCTCTTTTCCCTGGAGAAGAGGAGACTTAGAGGGGATATGATAGAGACTTACAAGTTCATGAAGGGCATAGAGAGAGTAGAGAGGGACAGATTCTTCAAACTTTCGAATAATAAAAGAACAAGAGGGCATTCGGAAAAGTTGAAAGGGGACAGATTCAAAATGAATGCTAGGAAGTTCTTCTTTACCCAACATGTGGTAGACACCTGGAATGCACTTCCAGAGGGCGTAATAGGGCAGAGTATGGTACTGGGGTTCAAGAAAGGATTGGACAACTTCCTGCTGGAAAAGGAGATAGAGAGTGTAACCCGCACTCTCAGGGCAATGTGTCCAGGACTGCGGGAACAAGGATTTTCCCTTGTGAGCCGCAGAAGGCTCCACAAGGAAGGGAAAAAGCAAACCAGTTTAGAATAAGGATTTTGCCAAAAAGTCAGTTAAGTTGTTCATGAAAACCAGGACTGGATTTGTAGGATTTATTTGAGTTGCCAAACAATGAAACCAAAAACAAAAATTATTTGTCAGGACTTTTCACCAAGCAATCCAGTCTTTTCAAAAAAACAAAACTCAATTTCAATATCATATACAATAAAGTTTCAAATTCAAATAGCAAAAGGGCTCTGTATTTATCAATGAGCCTCAGCTTCAAAGTTCTTTCAAAAAGAAAAACTAACAAAAAGAAAACAGTCTCTTCCCTTTGATAGTACACTTGGACTACTGTCAGTGACACAGCACTGCACTCCTTCAGCAATATAAATTATGCTGACCAGGTGGTGTGCTCCACGTGTTGTAATACTGCTACAAAATAGAGCCCTCTATACCACCTCAAAACGTGGGGCTAAATCCCCCACCACACTGGCTGGATAAAGTGTAAAACAAAAGATTAACAAATGTCAGTTTTACAGTCTCATACTCCTGTGTTGCTCTGCTTCAGTTTCAGCAGGGCAAAAACACATCCTCAAAAGAAAAAAAAAAATCAAAACAGTTCACTGTCCAAAGAATAAGTAATTGAGATACTCTTTAGGCAGATTTTGTACTTGCCTTGGAGAGACACACTTCCATGGGTTGATAATCTGATTGAACCTCTGTGCCTGGTTCTGATCCCAACTCCATAGCTTGTGATACTTCAGAGAGGTCAGGAGTCATCTCAGTGCCAGCTTCAACAATCTCCATGCATTCTGGGGTTTGTTGGTCCTGCAGAGCTCTTAGTCCTGAGCTAGGCTGCCAGTACTTTTCTTGTGACTGTTCTGCACCTCTCCAATTCTCCCTCTGCCTTTCCAACTGCTCAGACCTGAGATTAAGGAACTTGCAACCCCGCCCAACCTTCCCAGGTGCAAAGCATTTCCGGTCACAAGGCCTGGGAAGTTGAGGGGGAGGGGAAGTCTGAAGCTCAACCCCCAAGCTCCCTCTGCTGGCCTTAGTAGGAATAGCAGGCAAAAAGGAAAACTGTTCTTTAGCTTGAGCAGAATGGGCACTAACTGCTCCAGGCATTGGCCTTATACTAGGGCCAGTCCTAGCAGGCCTACCTCGCATACCACAAGGGGTATAGATAGAGGATTACTGCAAAGGTCCTGGACCTGTTGGGCCGCCGCGTGCAGGGCCGGATTTTCCTATAAGCTAACTAGGCTTCAGCCTAGGGCCTCAAGATCAAGAGGGGCCTACATTCAAATTGTTAGCAAAATTAAAATTACACTATTCTAAAAACAGTGAACACTAAAACACTGAACCGAAAATAAGGAGAAATTCTACGCATATGACTAATAAACAAACCTAAAAATGTATTGGTTAAGATCAACGCGTTTCGGCTCATTGGGTCTGTTCGTTTGTATATACTAGATTGCACCAAAGTATAGTTCATACGTTCACTGATTGCTATGGCAAATATTGACGTGCCTTATGCTACTAAGCTCTGGTTTGTTCTTGCATAAATAAAGTGCAGATTGGTGTAGATTGGAACAGACAAACGAACAGACCTATTGATATCCTGACGTTCGGTTATATTCGTGTTACTTCGATAATATGAAACACGTGTTAATGTTATTAGAAAAGATTCTTATTTTAGGATTGCGTACACGATCATTTGATTCTCGCCTTTTGAGTTCAGTAGGTTCAATACTTTAGTGAAGTGTTTATAGACTATTGAAAAAAAATTTTGTGACAATATCTTCATTTCGCGGAATTCTAAGTAAGTTCTATGTTTTTATTTGCATATTTTAAAATGTATATTTCGTGCTTTATTTTATATTTTCATGATTATATCATAAATAATAAAATCCTAGAGCGCGTATGCGCTGTTGAAATATCGTGAGTCCTGGTGGCGTGAGGTGTGCTTCTGTGTCACTCCTCATGGCGCTTGCGCCAGTGACTCATCAAAATTCAGCCGGGGGTGGGGAATCCGAATTGCACACGTGCTCCAGCTCCGGATCGGATCCTACTGCTCCTCTCTCCCCCCCCCCCCCCCACCCCTTTCCCGGCTCCGGAGGGGAATCGGTCTCAGCCCCAGGTGGGGATGTGCGCCGGTCCCCGGTCCGATCCTGCCTCCAGTTCAGGTTTTAGCCGCTCCCCGGTTACCTCGGTTCCGCTTCGGGATCGGAACCGGCTCCAGCCACAACGGGGCGTCGACTTTTCATTTCATTTCCACACATATGTGAGACAAACACATAAACCTTCAAAAAATTCCACATTGTCACATACAGACTTGTATCAAATAATATTCAAAGAAAATATTCAAGTGGCCTTCCCCAATGTGGAATCAATCTTACGGCTGTTTCTCAGTTTAATAGTCACTAATTGTACTGGAGAAAGGTCATTTTCAAGACTTAAAAATATCAAAAATCAATTAAGAAGCACAATGACCCAGACGAGGTTGTCTTCATTGAATATTTTGTGCATCGAAAATGAGACCTTCAGAAAAATAGATTTTGATGAACTTATAGAAGAATTCTGTGTGAAAAAGTTTAGAAAGAAATTCTTCTAATCTACTATTTCATTTTAAATGTATACTTGGATTGAATCAGTTCTTAAATAAAATAACTATTAACATAAAATTTAATATGATATACAATTTGATATTTTCTTTTTTGTGATCTGGATTTTGTTTGAATAAAGTTCCATTTTTGGTTTAGTTTAAGACTTAAAATTAATAATAATTCATACTTAAACTTTAAATGCGAATTATTATGAAATAAATTTATCTGAATTGAATTTGGTTTAATCTTCAATGTATTGAATATATTTAATTGAATTTGATAGAAAATATGTTAATTTTTATTGCGTATTTTATGTTCGTAGTCAAAGATTTTCATTATTTGAATTTTGTTTCTTTGTAAATGTTGTGTGTTATGTTTGATTAGTTATTGTTACAAGTACTATATATGGTGCTGAGAATAAATGTCCAAATAAGTGTTCTCGACTTTTTTTTATTTATTATCCGTGTCACATTTTTTATAAAGGTTAGTACCAATAACAACATGTTTCATTTAACATATTGATATATATCACAGTAATGATGTATTTTATTATCTCTCATGTAATTTACAAACTTAAAAATGGGAGGTGAAAGGGCCTCATAAGTGGAATAGCCTAGGGCCTCTTTTCATCTAAATCCGGCCCTGGCCGCGTGAGCGGACTGCTGGGCACGATGGACCTCAGGTCTGACCCAGCGGAGGCATTGCTTATGTTCTTATACGTCAATGGACACTAGAGCCAAATCGCCAGTGTCCTTTACGTTCAATTTGTTCAACTGTCCAAATATCAAAAGAGCACAGCAAATCCTTAAGATCACAGCCCCTGCTATAGGAAAGAATAGAGCTGACTTCTGTGAAGCAATTATCAGTTGCACAAAACTAATACATTTGGATAAATTGACCCAAAAGAAACCACATATCACACACATACACACCCCTACTCACCCGTTCATGGGCAACACAGATAGATACATATACTGCACACACCCGCACACAAAATTAGAAAGAATTCCATGAGCCATGCTCTGCAGGCTTTCCTCATTTGTTGAGTGTAAATATTAAAGCATCAATATGATTAACTTCCATTTTTTAATATCATAGTGATAGAAAATATAATTAGAAGCTGCATGCTATAATTATTTTTTAATCACAAAAACATTCTGCAAGGGATATAATATTGCTGCTACATAACTCATGAGAGGCAAGTATTCTCTCGTATTGTTGGGAAATATCAGTCATGCTATTTATCAACTGTGTTCAGAGATATCTAAAGAGAACAACCTAAGCCTAGCTGCTCATTGTAAGATGCAACCAGCAAGCATTTTACAATCAAAGAAGAACAAAGGAAACAAGGCTAGTGTTGATTATAAATCACTATATTCCATAGCAGTGTAGGTAAACGGAGAGGCCCAATGATAGGAAAAGCAGCTCAAGTTTGGCTTTGGATCTATTAGAGATAGCATTCACAGATGAATTCAGGGGGATGTCCCTTATCCAGTAGCTTGATCGCTATCAGTAATATCATAAAACTATCACTAGGGGTCACCATCACCATTTAAACCTGACACTGGAAAGATCAGGAGCAACTGAAGATTGCTTTTACTTTGAACCAACTAGAACTCAGAGATTAGGAAAAGTAGGTTGGGGGATGGCCTAAGGAATGGTGGGGGGAGGGAGGTTCTTTGGATGAACTGGGGGATCTTCAGGGCTGAAGGATATCATTCAAAAGGGTTTGGGGCTGAGAGAGATATACGTGGAGTATCTTTGGGGTGATGAGGTACTTGGGAGTTTTCTGGGTAGGGGATGTCATTGTGAGGGCTTCTGGTGGGGGGAAGGCAGAGAGAAAACAGCTACTGATGGTGAGTTCCAGCCACTTTAAGAAGCACCTGAGCACTTTGAGAGTGTGACATAGTGGTTAGAGGTACAGCCTCTGCACCCTGAGGTTGTGGGTTCAAATCCCACACTGCTTCCTGTGACCCTGGGCAAGCCACTTAATTGTCCACTGTCCCATGTACATTAAATAGATTGTGAGCCCACTTGGACAGAGAGGGAAAATGCTTGAAGCACCAGTATATAAACTGCTTTGAGAGTGGTTATAAAACTACAAAAAGGCAGTATACAAGTCTCAATCCCTTTCCCCTATGGCAGGGGTGTCCAATGTCGGTCCTCGAGGGCCGCAGTCCAGTCGGGTTTTCAGGATTTCCCCAATGAATATGCATTGAAAGCAGTGCATGCAAATAGATCTCATGCATATTCATTGGGGAAATCCTGAAAACCCGACTGGACTGAGGCCCTCGAGGACCGACATTGGACACCCCTGCCCTATGGGTTGTGAGTTGATCTCAGGACAGTACAATACTGCCTGTTAAACTGATTACAAGCAGTGTTACTCGTATACTGTAGGAGTGACTAGCCAGCAGTACTAAGCTTATGAACTACTTAAATTGAGGTATGGTAAAAGCCTGACCTTTACTGCATCTTAATAAATTCCCCCCCCTAAGATCCCTGTTTTCTTGCAACAAAAAAGTCCAGTTCTAATATTTAACAACTAGAAACCCCCCCCCTGGGTGTTTCCCTATTTTTCCCCACCACCCCTAGATAAAAACCCCTCACAATCCAGAGGATCTATGCAGCAAACCCAACTTCCTCCCATTCTGCTGGGTCTCATTTTTAAAATGGGAGCAGATTTCTTCTAAGGCACTACCATTTTGTTGTGTAGCTATATTATCAAATCAATCTGGCTTCATGGCTGACTGCTATCGCTTTGAAAACAGAAACACAATGGGGCAGGAGGAACTGGGGATCATTCCTTATATATTATGACTATGGATACCCCAGAGAAGCCATGTGTGGGGGTGGGAGGGAGAGGGCAATGACAGGTATAGAGGGGAGGCCAAGAGAATTTGATATCTTTCCTTTGCTAATGCCAAACTAGATTTCAAAAATGCATGTACTGAAGTTATAAGGAAAGCCCTTTGAAATAAGCAGAGGGCTCATAATATTATATGAGCCCTGCAGGAGAAAGGGATATGTGTGTGTGTGTGTGTGGGGGGGGGGGGGGTAGGGAAAAGGATAGGTAGAATAATCAGAAAGGTTAATGAGACTGAGATGGCAAAGAATGAAGGGATTGGTTGAATGAATAATTATTTAGGTGGAAACGAGGAGTGAATGAAAGCGATTGGTGGGAATGAGAAAAGGTGATTGGTAGATTTGAGCGGGGAGAATTGTGTGGAATTTGTGTGTGGGATATGAGGAGGTATGGGGTATGAGGAGGGTAGGCGGTAAAGAGGAGCGGTGAAAAATTGGGAAATTGAGAGGGTATTTGGGGTTTTAATTCCCGCCCTTCCCTTCCCATAATGGGATAGATGAGTTTTTGGGTGGGGTGGGTGGGTGGGGAAACAGGGGGGTTGGTGGTCGCAGCTTGGCGGAAAAATGGGGAAGGGCTACTTCCAGGCAGCCATGGACTGTGGGGAAATACCTAAGAGATATTATAATGTTGTTTGCTATGTGCGGCACCACCACAGACAGAGGTGAGGCCGGGCAACACTGCAGGTCTTGCAAATGGGATATTTGGGATGGAATATAATGTATTGGGAGGTTGGGAAACACAGCTAGGTCGGGACCGACTAGCTGTTGGGAATTGAAACTGGAAGGCCGCCTAGGAAGAGAGGGATATGAATTTGAATTGCATTGTTATTGGAGTATTTCAATTAAATAAAGCTATGGCCAAATTTCTGCCAAAGATTTGTTGCAAGTGTTCAATTTAATGTTCAAGTTTATGAGTTGTTTATATGCAGGGTGCGAGTTCCAAACATTATGGAAAAGAATTGCAAACGCTTCTTTTTGAATACTTGGGACATATATATTCAAAAACTTTCACCTAGAGCAAGACGTTTAATTCTTAATGAATTACATTGAAGCTATGGTTGCCTTCATTGTATTCCAAAACCTGGCTGTTTTTGTCACCTTTCATCCTGGGAGGAAAGGGGAGAATGGGAAGGAAGGGAAGGGGGGTGATAATGGGGAACTTTGGTTTGTCATATAAAATGTTTGGAGGAATGATAGTATTGTATGGTAGTATTTTATAGATTATATATGGATTAGTATTTAAAATTATGTGAAATCATTTGTAAGGAATATTTTTATGTATTATATGAATGTATTTCTACTTTATTCCTTCAATAAAAATGTTTGAACATACCCTTAAAAAAAAAAATAAAAGAAAGGATCTGTAAATTGATATTAGCCAACAAATTTCAGCGATAGACTCTTTGTTCAGTACTGCCCACATTTTTTTTTCCAGATCCTGAATTAAAAGTATACTCTATCTCAGGGGTAGGCAATTCCGGTCCTCGAGAGCCGGAGCCAGGTCAGGTTTTCAGGATATCCACAATAAATATGCATGCGATAGATTTACATCTCAAGGAGGCAGTGCATGCAAATCCATCTCATAAATATTAATTGTAGATATCCTGAAAACCGGAATTGCCAACCCCTGCTCTATCTGGATGATATTTAGCCTGCGGTGGTAGGGTTACCATATGATTCCAGAAAAAAAGAGGACGGATTGAGACATCCAGGTTTTACTTCCATTGAAAGGGAGAGGGGGATATTTTTTTTGTTTTGGTATTATTCCTGATGGTAATGATAGATGGGGGAAGGAATTTTTATCTTTTGTATAGATTCTGATTGTTTATAAGTGCTTATTTGATTATTAGTATTTGTATGTAAATTGTATTGCACTTTTTGTTGGCATTAAAATCTAAATAAAGTTTTTAAAAAAAGAAAGTAGTGAAAGTAAAACCTGGATGTTTCAATCCGTCCTCCTTTTTCTGAAGCCATAGAAATTCATGTACTTCTGGCTCACCACACAATTGTTTCCCATGTACTCACCTTTATAGGACCCCCAGGGACCCCTGAAGATGACTTTTTGTCGAAACACGGACCGTGTTGGGTCCTGTATCCCTAGCGGACTAGGCTCTTATGTGGATGATTTACTTTTATATGGATGGAATTATTTTATGTGGATGATTTCAGTGGACCTTTGGAACTTTGATACTTTCAAGTAAAGTCCATTTAGGAACATCGTCACTCCACAGAGTTTTTTACAGGAATAGGTTTACCAGATTTTCCCGAAGGAAAATCCGGACTCATGGCCACGCCCCCAGGCCCACCCAGATCCACCCTATTACACCTTTGTCACGCCCCATTCCTCCCAGCCCCGACCCCAGACGACATCCATGCATGCGTGGATGCAACGCAATGACATCACATGAATGCATGGTTTGTGTGACATCACCGCGTTGCATCCGTGCCCCTTCCCGACTCGATTTTGATGGGAAGCTTTTCAAAACCCGGATAAAGTGCCGGGTTTTGAAAAGCCGTCTGGACCCCCGGACATATCTTCAAAATGGAGGACATGTTCAGAGAAATCCGGACATCTGGTAACCCCTATACAGGAAGTACCCAGGTTTAGACCAAGTTACGTTTTTAAAGCTGTTCCTAAGTCAGATTTGTATAGAACTTGAAACATGTGAGAATCTGTGTGTATTTTCAGGTACTGTAGGCATTTTACTGTCCTCGGCGAGCTTAATCTGTTTATATCTGGCAATGGAGGGTTAAGGGACTTGAACCAGATTACTTCACCATGGCATTTCCAACCCATAGAGCAACAGGGTTCGTAGTCAGTGGCGCGCAAGACGCCAGCGCGCTGACAATCCAGCGCCGACAGTTCGGCGCAAGACAGAAGCGCGCGGGGGAAAAAGTCATTTTTAAAGAGCTCCGACGGGGGGGGGGGTAGGGTGGCAACCCCCCCACACACTTTATTGGTTAGTATTCGCGCTGCTGTTGGAGGGGGGCTCGGGGGGTTGGAAACCTCCATTATAGCGAAAACGGAACTTTTTCTGATTTTTTTCGGGAAAAGTTCCGTTTTCTCTATAATGTGGGGGGTTTCACCCCCTCTCCCCCGCAACGGCAGCACGAACACTAACCAATAAAGTGGGGGGTTGCCACCCCAAACCCCCAGTCGGAGCTCTTTAAAAATTACTTTTCCCCCCGCGCGCTCCTGTCTTGCGCCGAATTGTCGGCGCGCTGGCGTCTGGCGCGCGATTATCCCGTCACCGAGCAACAGAGTAGCTGGACACCCAATTAGGATCTCTAATCAGAAAATAATGGGTAGACATTGAAGGAACTAAGGCCAGTACTAGGCAGGCTTGTATGGCCTGTGTCCCATATATGGACATTCAGTTGAGGGTGGTCTGGGGAGGGCTTTGATGGCAAAGATGGGCTGGAATGAGCTTTGATAGAGACTCCAGTAAATGAATCCTAAGCACACTACTGGGCAGCTTCAATTATTTTTGAACACTCATTTAGTATGTATATAATATACTAGTCTTTAAGCCCGTGTAAGCTAGAATAGATGTGTCTGCCTGTCTTTCTGTCTCTCTGTCTCCTTAGCCGCTGTCTGTCTGTCTTTCTTTCTTTCTCTCTCTCTCTCTCCTTGGCCGCTTTCTGTCTGTCTGTCTTTCTTTCTGTCTGTCTCTCTCCCTGGCTTCCTGCCTCTCTCTCTCTGGCCTCCCGAGCAAACCAAGATTGCTGCCTGCACCCCAGCACACCCCTCCCCCCAAAGCAGCCCCCTTTCCCTCTCCCTCTCCACTTCTTTCTGCCGCAAGCCGCCGCACACAGTCCATTCTGCTCTTACCCTATACTGAAACAATTGCTTTTATTCCGTCCCCAATTTTCCCGACTCGCACACACCACGCAAAACACACGCATTATGTGTGTAAAGTGCAATGCTCGGCACTGATAACCTCACAGTAAGACCTTGCTTTGTCCCGACGGCGCTGTGCTTCTTCCTTCACTCACTCACCTTTTTGACCTTATCATCCTTTAATTTTGTGAAGTAATAGGCCAGAAGCTGGGCAGCTATCACCCTGTCTGATTAAAAGAAGCTCCGCTAGTCTTCGGGGTGGTAAAAGCTCCAAACGCTGCTCTCACGCCGCCGGAGTTGCAAAGGATTCGCCGGTCCCTGCTCGCGAGACGCAGTAACATAGGAGAGGCAGCTGAATTGAACACGGCCACGGAGTCAGACACCATGGCGGCAGGGAACACGAAGGTGTAAGTGCACATGCACGTTTAGGGTTTTATTATAGAGGATTACTTGATGGTTATTATTTAGACAGTTTCTGTGATTTTTTTAAAATTTTATAGTTCAATAAATTGGAACAATTATTCATTTTCGATGTTGGGGTAGAATAATATAAACTAATAGTATCAAATGCGAAAGGGGCAGCCTACATTTCAGGCGGCTATTGCAGCCCTAGTGAGATGCCAAGGGCCGCCTAAGCTCACCTAAGGCCACTTCCGGGTAAAACCATGCCCATGCCGAGCTTTTGGCAAGTTTAAGCGGCCCTATGTGCCTCATAGGCTTGCGAAAATGCCTACAATGTAGGCTGCCTGCCTCGGGGAGTTTTATTTTTTAAACTTGCGTCCCAACTGACTGCTTGCTTAGGCAGTAGTAGGACATCTACCGCTGCCTACAGTCGGGACGCCATTTATAGCATTTCTCCCTTTGAGTCTGCCATCTTCAATGAAATGTACGTGATCTCAAAACAATTGTCTACCAACAGATCAGTGCCGCAGTCTTGCACTGGTGTGCAGAAACCTTAAGCGTTAAAGGTCTGACTTCAAGCACTGAAGTGGTTGATTCCAAGTATCTCCAGTTTGACTGCTGAGCCCATGACTCAGGTACCATCATCGAAACATAGCTTTTGTCAGATTACCAATCAAAATGGAGAGGGAGTCAAAGTCCAGACCAAACAGGAAGCTCAAAGAAGCGCAAGAAGCCTTCAAGTTCCCAACAATCAAAAAAAGCAAATTCATTGAAGGACCCAACACGGTCCGTGTTTCGGCATGCCCGCCTGCATCAGAGATTATTCAATGCAATCCACACAAAGATTAGCCAAACAAAGAGCACCTAATATTGAGGCGCTCAACAAGCAGAATCCCCGATGTAGCAGTCAGTACATAACATAGAAACATAGAAAATGACGGCAGATAAGGGCCATAGCCCATCAAGTCTGCCCACTCCACAGACCCACCCCCTAAGTCTGCTCTAGAGCCCCCGCTGTAACTGACCCATCCATAACTTCACCCTCTCAGGGATCCCACATGGGCATCCCATTTACCCTTAAAATCTGAAACGCTTTTGGCCTCGATCACCTGTATCGGAAGCTTGTTCCAATGTTCAACCACTCTTTCAGTGAAGTAATACTTTCTAGTGTCGCCATGAAATTTCCCTCCCCTGAGTTTAAGCGGATGTCCTCTTGTGGCTGAGGGTCCTTGGAGAAGGAAAATATCTTCTTCCACTTCGATACGCCCGGTGCAGTTTTCATTATCATTCTCGCAGAAACACAGATCGTGTCGGGTCCTTCGATAAATTTGCTTTCGGATTGCTCGGAATTTGAAGGCCCCTTGTGCTTCTTTGCGCTTCCTTTTGTCCGATCGCCATCATTAAATCTGCGTGATTTATACTTACCTTGGCTATCTCTGCTCTTTGCTCGCCCGTTCCTGATCTGTGGATGACATTCTTCTTCTTTTGCTCGGGTAAATGCCTCTGAAAACCGCTATCCATACGCACCTGAAAACAATATTAAAATTAACTTCATTGTCCTGTCTGAACATATTTTTATGAACCAAAATAAGAGCGGGGAAGGAACACAGTCATTCAACTTTCAGAGGCAATCAATCTATTGAAACTATGGCTCCTTTTACTAAGGCAAAATATCAACTGGAGAGTCTTCATATCAACTGGAGAGTCTTAGATAGTTCTCAGTGTATTGTTTCATACAGACCTCAGTGGTGCCATCTGTATGCCACCATGTTTCCTGATTTAAATTTCTAATGCGGGAAGCATGAGCTGGTGGATTTGAGGTAACTTACAAAGGAAGAAAATTATTTTTGATTATATTTTCGCTTAAACTATCATCCGAATTTTGATGTAATACTCAATATTATATTTTGCAGGGGGATTTCCTTGATACAGCCCCTCGGGGCGAAACGTAGCCTACGTCGGAGTGCTTACCCCCACCCGCGTAGCATCAGATGAGTATATTTATGGACTTATTTAAAGAATTTAAAAAACATTTAAAACTATTAATATATAAGAGACCGATGATGATTAGGGGTGCCGGTGTTCTGTATGATCTTTAAAGTTTAGTGGCATACAGATGGCACCACTGAGGTCTGTATGAAACAATACACTGAGAACTATCTAAGACTCTCCAGTTGATATTTTGCCTAGATTTGATTTGGTGGAGGTCTGAAGACTAACTATAATAATAATAATAATAATTTTATTCTTATATACCGCCATGCCCATCGAGTTCTAGGCGGTTCACAATAATTACATTAGGATCCGCATTGACATGCCGATTTACAAACAATGTTTTGGGTTTACAGGCAATGTATTGGGTATACAAACAATGTATTGGATTTAGAACACCTTCTGCCGAACATGACTGAAGAAGAGGGAGTGGGAAGTAGAGAAGGAGGAAAGCGGTCAATAAAGGGGGGGGAAGGGCCGAACGGGCCGATTTACCATGATTTATTGGATTTACAACAACTTTAGCCGAACTTGGCTGATGAAGAAGGAGGAGGGTAAGTGAGCTGGAAGACAGCGATCAATGAAGGGGGAAAGGGGCGGGCGTGTGGCCAGGTAATTCCGGAGAGGGGGCGTTAGGGGGCTTGTTTGTTGAATAGATAAGTTTTGAGTGTTTTTCTGAAGTCGAGGTAAGTGGGAGCCTCGAGAATCATTTGGGCGATCCATGGGTTCATCTTGGCTGCTTGAAAGGCGAAGGTTTTGTCTAGGAATCTTTTAAGATGACAGAGCTTAAGTGAGGGGTAGGCGAACAGTTGAATTCTACGGGATTTCTTGTTGGAGCAGTAAAGGTTAAAGAGGGGATTGATGTATCTTGGCGAGAGGCCGTTTACCGATTTGTAGCAGAAGCATGCAAATTTGAAGAGTACTCTGGATTCGAAAGGCAGCCAGTGGAGTTGGTGGTAGAAAGGGGTGATATGTTCCCATTTCTTTAGGCCATAGATGAGGCGGACGGCTGTGTTTTGGATCACTTTTAGTCTCCTGGTCGTTTTCTTCGTGGAGTTCAGGTAAATAATATTACAGTAGTCTAGAATGCTGAGAATGGCAGATTGCACTAGAAGGCGGAACGAGGAATCATTGAAGTATTTTTTTATGGTTCGGAGTTTCCAGAGTACCGCGAAACATTTCCTGACGCTGAGGTCGGTGTGAGATTCTAAGGATAAATGTCTGTCCAGCGTAACACCCAGGATTTTTACAGCGTTTTCAAGGGGGAAAGGCCTTCCTTTCAGTTGGATGGTGGTGTCCTTGATTTTGTCATTGGGGGAGGCCAGAAAAAATTTTGTTTTGTCGGAATTTAGTTTCAGCCTGAATGCTAGCATCCAGAGCTCAATCTGGTTGAGGATATTTGTAATGTAATCAAGTGTTTCAGGTGAGAAGCTAGTGAAAGGGATGACTAATGTGATATCATCTGCATAGATGAAAAATTTGAGTTTGAGGGTGTGTAGTAGGTTACCTAGGGAGGCTAGGTAGATATTGAACAGGGTGGGGGATAGGGGGGAGCCCTGCGGTACCCCGCAGGTGTTTTCCCAGCAGTATGAGAAAGCGTTGTTCTGGTGTACTTTGTAGGATCTATTTTTTAGGAACCCCTGAAACCAGTTGAAACCCCTGAAACTATAGCCGATTATTGTTGTTCCTTTTACTAAGGTGCATTAGGGTCTTAACGCGCAGAATAGCGCACTGAGCTAGCGTTGTTCTAGAAGCGTACCATGCGGTTTAGCGCGCGGTAATTTTGTGCGTGCGTTAACAACACTAGCTCACCTTAGTAAAAGGAGCCCTATATAGATAATGCAAATGGACTGTGTCCCTTCCCCGCTCTTTTTTTGGTCTACGTTTTCACCCGTGGGGTTGTGTGTTTCTTTTGTGTTGTGGGATGTTGAACGTATTTCTATTTCATTTTATTCTGCTTTAATACCAGCCAGCATAGAATATGGGCAATGATATTAAATTATATTGCAGTTTATGCGTGGCCATCTGTAAGCATGTTCCGTAACATCTCAGAATCCCCAAAGTGTAGGAAATATAACCCTGGTAACAGACCATTTTTTGGACTTGAATTTCTTATTCTGACTATACATCTGGCTTTTCAAACCCCAGCTTGAATAGGCTACAGATGACATTCACTTCTGCCTCTCTTTCACTCTTCAGGCTGTCACACTCCTTAGGACATATGGCTCATCTGCCCAGAGGACATCAGACTCATTTAAGGAGAACAAATCCAAAGATTAATTCCTAGGGGGTGCTAGCCAGTAATATATTTCTTCCGGATCACGCCTGCTGTAAAAATCCTTTGTGCATAAGGCTCAGCGCTATGACCCTTCTCTGCTTCAGAAGACTCAGCAAGGAGTGCTCACCCTGTAATCAGAGATTTTAGGGAAGGGCATAGGCAACTCGCCGAGCCCTTAATAGAAGCAGCAAGGACAGGATACTTGACATGTTGCTGACCTGTAAGTGAGAAGGCGCAGTAGGCAGCGTTTGATTATAAATGTCATCACTTCTTCTGACGGACCACCTTCAGCTACCCGAGAGGAAATTGTATTCACAAGGCAGCCCTGTCCTGTAGTGACTTCATCGTTTCTGGAATGAAATTGTTGGGCAGGGTTATTTATTTTTGCACGTTGTACTAGTAGACTTTGAATAACAACAATACATATTTCTTTAAAGCAGCGCTATTTGCTAGAAGTTTTCAAAGAAAGCGCACAGAGATTACAAAGTGAAGAGAGGCAAATGCCTTCCAATTTTGAAGAATTAAGGCCCTCTTTTACAAAGGCACGCTAAGCGTTTTAGCGCGGATTTAGTGCACGCTAAATCGACATATGCGCTAAACGCTAACATGACCATAGGATAACATGCCCGCATTAGCATTTAGCGCGTGCTAAAAATCTTAGCGCACCTTTGTAAAAGAGGGGTAAATGAAAGTACCTAGCATCTGACCTTGATGCCATAACGTGTCAATGTAAAATTCTGTATGCTTTAATACAATCATGTGTTTGGAGCTATAGTGATATCTATAATAATAAAATGCTAAGCGCGCATGCGCACTTACCGTGTGTTCCCTGATCCCTGATCTGTAGGTCCGTGGTCGGCAGGAGTGCGCATGCATGACACCAGAACTCCTCCTCCCAAGTCCCAGACACACTGATCACCATTGGTCTCACGGGCCTCTCAAGCAGCGGCGGTGGCAGGGATGGCGGAAACGTTACCGAGGCGGCTGTCGGCTTCAGGCATGCGTGGCGGCTGTCGGTGCCTGCAGGTCATGGCGTTATGAGGCAGCTGTGGTGGAGGGCAGACGCAAACGGAGGTAAGGGGTGCTGCTGGACAGGGGAAGAGGTGCTGATGGACAGGGGGGGAAGAAAAAGGAAGGGAGTCCTACTGCTGGACAATGGGAGCAGGAAAGAGGTGCTGCTGGACAGGGGAAAAGGTGCTGATGGACAGGGGGGAAGAAAAAGGAAGGGAGGCCTACTGTTGGACAGGGGGAGCAGGAAAGAGGTGCTGTTGGACATGGGAAGAGGTGCTGATGGACAGAGGGAGCAGGAAAGAGATGCTGATGGACAGGGGGGTAGAAAAAGGAAGGGAGGCCTACTGCTGGACAGGGGGAGCAGGAAAGAGGTGCTGCTGGACAGGGGAAGAGGTGCTGATGGATGGGGGGAAGAAAAAGGAAGGGGGGCCTACTGCTTGGCAGGGGGAGCAGGAAAGAGGTGCTGCTGGACAGTGGGGAGGTAAAACAAAGGGAGAAGGGCTGCTGCTGGATAAGGGGAGCAGTGAAGGGGTGGTGGTGGACAGCCGTGGAAAAAGAAAGAAAGAAAGAAAGACAGAAATACAGAAAGCAGCTAAGGAGACAGAGAGAAAAAAAATAAAGACAGACACACACACATATATTCTAGCACCGTTAATGTAACGGGCTATAAGACTAGTTGTATATATTACATTACATTGTATTAAGATTTATATTCTGCCAGTACCCTGAAGAGTTCAAAGCGGGTCACAAAGAAAAACAATGACTAGGAACAAACCCAGTCAAACAATCATAACATAAATAATTTCTCTACAACAAATCACCTAAAAAGTTCTTAGCGCGCCTTTGTAAAAGAGGGCCTTAGTCTTAATACCGCTTAAAAGAACAAACTATCCCCTTCTTTTACTAAGGTGTGCTATGCTTTTTAGCGCATGGTAAATATTAGCACATGCTAATCACACTGCACAACAAAGTTTTTGCTTCCTGAACACTGCTGGGTGTTTCTTATAGAATTTTGGGTGCTGATCATGAATATTACATCAAAAATTACCCATCACGTACCATTTCAGAGAAATCTTCAATTTTGTCGTGATTTTTTCTTATATTTGGATGCAAACAATTTTTTCTCCCATAAGTGTCTTATCAACAACGGTTTGTGCCGCCTGGGTATGTCCATGCATAAAATCTAGCCAGGTTGGAAGCTGTTTTATGGAAGATGACATCCTGGGCATGTCTGGGCAGGTCTGAACGAGCTTGCGCTGTCTCACCATGCTATAATGGTGGCTTCCATACACCGATCCTGCTCATTTGGTTAATATAGATAGTCCGTGTGTGTATATAGTATCAGTATAGTAAAGTATAGTAGTATAGTAGCTGTAGCAATATAACAGTAAGTAAGCTTGATGCTATAGACGTTTTGGTGTCGGGCAATATGTCTCGTCGGTGTCGTAACAGCCGCGACACATTCTGCTATATCTGTGGGGAATATACACTTACGCCTCAGAGACGTTCGATGACTGCCCTTGTAAAGAAAGCCTATCATCTGTATTTTGGCTGCAAAATAGGTGATCAAGACAAGCAATGGGCGCCTCACATTTGCTGTGCGACATGTGCTGTTAGTCTGAGAGCCTGGCTCAGAGGTACTCGAAAGACGATGCCATTTGCTGTTCCGATGATATGGCGAGAACAGAAAGACCATGTGACGGACTGTTATTTCTGTTTGACTAATGTGTCTGGTTTCTCTGCCAAAAACAAGAAGTCAATTGAATATCCTAATCTGCCTTCAGCAATGAGACCCATGCCACATGATGACAGTCTTCCAGTTCCGAAACCACCAGAGGATTGGACCTTAGACGAACCAGATGAAGAAACTGCAGTGCAGGGTTCTAACAGTGACATTGACCCGGATTTTGAACCATCCTCATCAGGCGATCCACATCTGATAACACAGTCCGAATTGAACGATTTGGTCAGAGATTTGGGTCTGTCAAAAGCAAAAGCTGAGCTGCTAGGTTTGAGACTGCAGGAATGGTGTTTGCTATCACCAGGTACGAAAATTTCTGTGTTTCGAGACCGGCATCATGATATAACCAAATTTTTTGCACAAGTCGACAGTCTCTGTTTCTGTTGTGACATTGAAGGATTGTTCTCGGTCTTTGGTTGTGATCACAACCCGGAAGAGTGGCGTCTTTTCATTGATTCGTCAATGTTAAGCCTGAAAGCTGTTCTGTTGCACAATGGCAACGTTTATCCTTCAGTACCTGTTGGCTATGCAGCACATATGAAAGAAACATATGAGAATATGGAAATGTTACTAAAGTATGTCCAGTATACCAGGTATAACTGGAATATCTGTGGAGACCTCAAAGTCGTTGCTCTGTTACTAGGACTGCAGCTTGGCTATACAAAGTACTGCTGTTTCATCTGCGAATGGGACAGCCGAGACAGAGAGTCGCACTATTCTAGAAAGAACTGGCCACTCCGTAAAAAGTTAGTTCCAGGACAGAAAAATGTAGCACATGAATCGCTTGTTGACCCGACAAAGATATTTTTGCCTCCTCTTCACATTAAACTGGGACTCATGAAGAATTTTGTGAAAGCAATGAACAAGGAAGGGGAAGGTTTTCGTTATTTAAGACAGATGTTCCCAAGAATAACTGATGCCAAGATCAAAGAGGGTATTTTTGTTGGCCCCCAGATCAGACATGTTATGAGTGACAAGCGATTTGAAGATCTGTTAGTTGGGCCGGAAAAAATTGGCTGGAAAGCCTTGAAAGACGTTGTTGACAATTTTCTGGGCAATTACAGAGCCCCAAACTACATTCAGCTGGTAGACAAACTTCTCAAAGCATACAAGAGAATGAAGTGCAATATGTCACTCAAGATTCATTTCCTCCATTCACACTTGGACTTCTTCCCCGCAAATCTCGGTGCTGTGAGTGACGAGCACGGTGAAAGGTTTCATCAAGACATAGCTACGATGGAGAAACGATACCAGGGCAATTGGAATCCGTCAATGCTTGCCGACTATTGTTGGATGCTACAACGTGATGCACCAGACACTGAATATAAAAGAAACTCGGGAGCAAAACACTTTTAATTCTGTTTCATTTAGTCGCTTGTGCGAAACGTAAACTTGACTATATATTTTATTGTCAGTAAACATAAAAATGTCTATTTCTCATAGTTCTTACGTGATGCAGTAAAACCAAAACCATATTTGAGCATACCAAGTTGGTACCTGTCATAATCACCAAAAACTTTTCAGGAATCAAGACTTAACCAAAAAATTGTTGTGCAGTGTCACTTGCTAAACACTAACACGTGCATGTTATCCTATGGAGGCGTTAGCAGTTAGCGCATGCATTGATTTAGTACGCGCTAAAATTCTTAGCGCACCTTTGTAAAAGAGGGCCTATATTTCACAAGAAAACTTGTTCCCCATATTTATTTATTGAAAAACATAATATACCACCTGGAGTCACAGTGGTTTCAAAATAAACATACATAAAGCAAAAACAATACAAATCATTCTTCAAAATAATATCAACACATATGAAAACAAGGCCTACAAATTCTTCAGTAACGTATTTTTTAAAATATTAGAAAAATGCCCAAAGATAGGTCAAAAGTATGTGTCTATAAACAACTTGGTTTTCAACATCTTCTCAACCATTTATCTTCAAAGCTTAAGAGCCCTGTCCTGTTTAGTCTTTCTTCATAAGAGAGTCATTCCATCCTTTTAATTATTTTTGTCACCTTTGCCATCCTTTTTCCTCATTCTGCTATATTTTTTTTAGGGTGCAGCAATTAGGCTGGCACGTAGAAATGCGCATTAATTTAAGACGACATAAGAAAAATCATTCTGAAATGACAGAAATAACTGCCATTTTTAATGTGTCATAAATAGCACACAAATCAGAACATACATAAGAACCTACATAAGAATCTAAGAATAGCCTTACTGGGAAAGACCAATGATCCATCAATCCCAGTAGCCCGTTCTCACGGTGGCAAATTTAGGTCACTAGTACCTGGTCAAAACCCAAGGAGTAGCAAGATTTTGGAACCCCAAAGAGTAACAAAAGATTCCGGAACATCAAAGAGTAGCAACATTCCATGCGGAATTCCCAGAGTAGCAACATTCCACGCTACCGATCCAGGGCAAGCAGTGGCTTCATCCATGTCTTTCTCAATAACAGACTATGGACTTTTCCTTCAGGAATTTGTCCAAACCTTTCTTAAAACCTGCTACGCTATCTACTCTTACCATACTTAGCATGCTCTAATACTCAATATTGCACCCTATTCTATGATAATGCACATGATCAATAAATGTGCTATTGCACAAAGCAGCACACCTATTGAGCAGTGGGTTACGCTATTTGAAAGGCATAAATGTCTGCACCTGCATTTGTAAAGGGGGGGGGGGGGGGTGCCATAGGTCTGGATACATTATTCAGGTGCTCCTATTTAGGATACTCCTATTTAGGAGGCTCTGAGGCCCTGATTCTATACACCAGTGGTGCCCACACTTTTTGGGCATGCGAGCTATTTTTAAAATGACCAAGTCAAAATGATCTACCAACAATAAAATTAAAAAAACACACAAAGCACACTGAAAGGCAGAGAAAATGTTAATTATCATTCATATTCTGGGTTTTTTTTTCAAAAAAGTCAAGGCAGATGACTCTATGCCAGGGGTGTCCAATGTCGGTCCTCGAGGGCCGCAGTCCAGTCGGGTTTTCAGGATTTCCCCAATGAATATGCATTGAAAGCAGCACATGCCAATAGATCTCATGCATATTCATTGGGGAAATCCTGAAAACCCGACTGGATTGCGGCCCTCGAGGACCGACATTGGACACCCCTGCTCTATGCACTGTCACTTCAGTAACAACCATACAAAAATAGACAAATATACCCCCTCCCTTTTTACTAAACCGCAATAGCAGTTTTTAGCACATGGAGCCACGCTGAATGCCCCGCGCTGCTCTTGACACTCATAGGCTCCCTGCGCTAAAAACCGCTATTGCAGTTTAGTAAAAGGGAGCCATATTGCAAAATATAGACAGCAGATATAAATTCTCAAAACGGACACATTTTGATCACTAAATTGAAAATAAAATCATTTTTCCTACTTTTGTTGTCTGGTGATTTCATGAGTCTCTGGTTGCACTTTCTTCTTCTGACTGTGCATCCAGTATTTCTTCCCTTCTTTCAGCCTCCTGTATGCTTTTTCTCCTCCAGACCTCATTCTCTCCCCCAACTTTTTCTTTCTCTCTCTCCATGCCCCCTTTCTTTCTGTCTCCCTGTTCCCCCTTTCTTTCTGTTTCCCTTCTTTCTTTGTCACCCTGCCCCCCTTCTTTCTGTCTCCCTGCCTGCCCCCTTTCTTTCTGTCTCCCTGCCCTCCCCCAAGCTACTAGGTTTGCCGCCGCCGCCATCGGGGACAGGCCTCCAGGCAGCAATTGGCTGGCCCAGAACTTCCTCTCAGACATCAGAATTGACATCGGGGAAAGGAATGCTGGTTGGTCCGATGCTTCTGCAGGGAGAGCTTGGGGCGCCGGTGGGGGACGTTGGGGAGAGGAAGGCTTATCAGCCCGGTAGATCGGGATGGCCCGGGTTGGGCTCCGCGATCGAGTCGTGTTGCCTTCCTGATCTACCAGTTGATCGTGATTGATGTATTGGGCACCCCTGCTATACACGATGCCTAACTTGTAGATGCCACAATACACTTATGGTGAGTGAGACCTGGGGTGTCAGATGTGACCAGTTTAAGCAAGAACGCTTCCACGGTCTGTCAATTCTTCATACATCCCCATTCATCATAATAATATGCTTTTTATAGAAAAATTTTTTTTTTAAATTCTTTTTTCTTTGTCATATTATATCAGTGCTACTATCTAAGGTTTTAAAGAACTTATCTTTAAAAGGCTGTATCTTCAGTCCATTATAGGTAATGAAGGAACATATCGTGTATTCCAGTGTTCCATGCAATTCAATACTCCCCTTGGCAGAGGGGAGTATTGAATTGCATGGAACACTGGAATACACGATATGTTCCTTCATTACCTATAATGGACTGAAGATACAGCCTTTTAAAGATAAGTTCTTTAAAACCTTAGATAGTAGCACTGATATAATATGACAAAGAAAAAAGAATTTTAAAAAAAATTTTTCTATAAAAAGCATATTATTATGATGAATGGGGATGTATGAAGAATTGACAGACCGTGGAAGCGTTCTTGCTTAAACTGGTCACATCTGACACCCCAGGTCTCACTCACCATAAGTGTATTGTGGTTTATTCACTCGTTAATTCATACTATACGTTTGTGAGGATAACTTGTAGATGAGCATCAAAGCATTTTACCTTGCCAGCCCACAATAGAAACTGCTACTACAGCTTTGCAAAAGCCAGTGTTTAAGGGTTAATTATACATAAAATAATTCTTAAGCGGATTTTTTCAATGCTGATTTTTTAGGCATAATTGCCCTGATTCTATAAATTGTTAGGTGCCTACCAGTGGGCACCTAACAATTTTTTTAATTGGTTAATTGGCGCTGATAAGTTAAAGTGCCATTAAAAACCAATTAAAACACAAACAAATAATTTGCCAGTAGGCATCTGACTTGGTAGGCACAACGTAGGCGTCTACACCAAGGCACCTGGTGGCACCTACCCGAAAGGTAGGCATGGTTAGGGGCGGAGATTGGGTGCAGATTAAGTTAGGCACCGATCTTTTCGCACAAAAAATCTCTGGCCTAATATACCAGGCCTAAGTTTTTGACACCTACTGGCACCTAACTGGAGATGGGCACCACTAAGCATGCTTCTATAAATGGCGCCTAACTTTGAACGACATACTACAGGTGCCATTTCCCTAGGTGCCTACTGATTTAGGCACTGTTTAGAGAATCAGGACCAACATATAGAATTCCATCCTGAGATTGAGGGTTCAAATCTCCGTGCTGCTCCTTATGACGCTGGGCAAGTCACTTACCCCCTCCTTTACAAAACCATAGTGCGGTTTTTAACATTGGCCACAGCAATAACAGCTCTGACCCTTATAGTGCGCATCGGAGCTTGTTACTGCTGTGGCCAGCACCCCCTATGCCTGGAATATATTACCCGAGTTTCTCCACCAAGCCCCTTCCCTTGTTTAAAAGCAGACTAAAAACCCACCTTTTTGATATGGCCTTCAATCCTTAACCCTACTCCTCTGACCACCAACCTGCTGATTAACCGTTCCCCTTAACTGTATCCATGACATCCTGTTTGGCTGTTTAGATTGTAAGCTCTTTTGAGCAGGGACTGTTTTCTTCTTTGTGACTCTGTGCAGCACTGCATGCATCTGGTAGCGCTATAGAAATAATTAATAGTATTAGTAAAAACCATGCTATGGTTTTATAAAAGGGGGGTAAATCCTCCACTGCCCCAGGTGCATTGGATTGTAAGCCCACTAGGACAGATGTGGAAAATGCTTGAATTACCTGTGTGAAATCTGCTTTGAGTGTGGTGGTAAAATTACAAAAAGGTAGTATACAAATTCCAATCCCTTTCTCTATCTCTAGTGTGTGCAAAAAAGGGTAATTATTGCAAAATGCTTTAATGCACTTTGTAGTTCGTATTTTCATGTGCATTAATCACACATTAGGATTTGATGCCCTTTTGTAGACATACCTATGGCCACCTATGTTGCTTGTTTGATGCCTTTTTAAACATTTGATTTACACATCTTTAAAAAAAAAAATTACTCCCACTGTGCATTTTTCCTTTCAACATAGTTCTATAGAGATTTTTTTTTCTGATAGAAAACCTAGAATGCTACAGGAAATATCTGTTTCTCTGTTAAAAAGTCAGAGGGAACTGAATTGTTACCTTTTCAAATTTAGAAAATCGTAGATTTCAAGAATGAAGCAATGCTAATACACAGTGAGGAAAATTGCTCTTGTCAGAAATGTCAGAATTTGTAAAGCCTTTTTTTCTTTTCAAACCACAATGAGTTTTAATACACAGTGATGCATTTTTTCATACTTTTTAGTTCACAAGCCATTTTTACATACTGTAGTTGAGGAGCTGGAAAATAAGAATGAAGGAGTTGGAATTGACAGTAAAGAACATAAGAATAGCCATACTGGGTCAGACCAAAGGTCCATCAAGCCCAGTAGCCCATTCCCACTATGGCCAATCCAGGTCACTAGCACCTGGCCAAAACCTAAAGAGTAGCAACAGTCCATGCCACCGATCCAGGGCAAGCAGTGGTTTGCCCCATGTCTTTCTCAACAACAGACTATGGATTTTTCCTCCAGGAAATTGTCCAAACCCCTCTTAAAACCAGCTACGCCATCCGCTCTTACCACAACCTCTGACAATGTGCTTCAGAGCCCAACCACTCTCTGAGTGAAAAAACATTTCCTCCCATTGGTTCTAAAAGCATTTCCATGTAACTTCGAGTGTCCCCCCCCCCAGTTCCTGCAATTCCCAACGGAGTGAAAAATCAATCCACTTGCACCCGTTCCATTCCACTCAGGATTCTGCAGACCTCAATCATATCTCCCCCCAGCTGTCTCCCTTCCAAATTGAAGAGCCCAAACTTTCCTCATATGAGAGGAGCTCCATCCCCTCCATCATCTTGGTCGCGCCTCCCTGAACCCTCTCCAGTGCCACATCCTTCCTGAGTCAAGGAGACCAGAACTGAACGTAATACTCCAGATGAGGTTGCACCATGGAACGACACAGAGGCATTACAACATTCCAAGTTTTGTTAACCATTCCTTTTTTAATAATTCCTAGACTTCTCAGAAACATGCAAATAGTCATTTAAGGTCAGATTCTATAAATGGTGCTGAGTGGCGCCTACATTGTAGGCGCTGCTTGCCACTGTTGTCAAAAAAAAAACCAACAGCACCATTTATAGAATCATGCCTAATGCTGGCACTGCAATCTGGAACCAGGGACATTAGATCATCTACTTTATTATTGTCCCTATAACAAGTTATTTTGGAATTCAATCTGGTCTCTAGTAAACTCTTTGTTGGAAAACCATGTTGCGCTTTCCTATGATACTGTTTTATTCGGAATGGCTATGAGAAAGAAAAGTCAAATATTGTCGTATAATAACAAACTTTTATTAGTCATGACAGGGGTTGCCATTCAACATATTACCAATAATTGGAAAAATTACAAGAATCTTAATCACACATTTTGGTGGTATTCATTATGCCATATTTATAAGATGGAAAGAGCAATAGCAATACAAAAAGGGACATATAATAACTTTGTAAAGATATGGGGGCCATTGGCAAAATATTGCGATGAATAGTCATCAGTTCTTTTCTTTTCCTTTTCTTTTCTTTCTTATCTGAATTTAGCACACTCAAGAGGGAGGGTGGAGTTGGTGGGTAATTTTACAAGATATGTTATAATATGTTATGTAACATGTGTATATTCTATTTTAGTTGAAAATGTGATGAAGGGTGGGTGGATGGGTGGGGGTTATTACACTATTAGATTTTATGTGTTAGATATTATAGTGCTATATTGAAATTACTTGTATGATGTATTTTTGTGCACTTGTTATTTTGATTTGAAAATGAATAAAGAATTAAAAAAAAAAATCATGCCTAATGACACCTAGGCATACTTACGCATCGCTAGGCATCCTAGACATAAATGCTGCTCCATTAGGCCAGCTTTTCACGCGCCTAACTTGGTGGTGCCTATGTCACATGCCTAACCAAGTCTAACTCAACCATACCTATTCTCTGCCCATAACGACGTCTACTTTTTAACATAGGCATCATTAGACGTGAGAGGGCACTTCCGCTTAGGCATCACTGGGTGTCCTAAGAGTTCGTCTCCAAAGCAAAAAAATATATGACGCTCTACTAGCCACCAGAGCAGCAAAAATAGACCACCACCTCTCAAATATGCTGACCACGATGCCCAACTACAAAACATTCAGGAAGGAACTGAAAACCATACTATTCAAGAAATTTGTCAAATGATCTAACCAAACCGTATCGACCATTCCCAGATCCCGACACATACAATAGCTATCAACCTTGTAATCTCCCTGGGAATGCCCAGGCTGATTTCTTGTTGTAAACCGCCTAGAACTGAAAGGTATTGGCGGGCTAGAAGACACCAATGTAATGTAATGTTTTATATATATATATATATATATATATATAGAGAGAGAGAGAGGCTGTAAACCGGTGTGGTCAATTACCATGATGATTAAGCCAATTAAAAAATAAAAGTTAGCCACCGATCCCGAACTTAGGCATCACTAGGCGGCTGCAATTAGGGCACTTAGCAGCACCTAATGTAGGCATCATTCACAGGGCAGGATTAATTCATCAAGGGCCCCTAGGCACACAAGTACACTGGGCCCCCTGCCCCGCCCCACTCCACCATGCGCCCAGGCGGAAACAGGAAGCTGCATCAGAGGGAAGCTTTGGGCAAGCAGCACCGCTTGCACAATTACAGTTCCCGTTGCCTTTCATACACGCGTTGCTTGCTTGTCTTACTTTCTGTCGATGGGGGGGGGCTGCGTTGCCGATTAGGGTGGGGCCCGCGTTGCCGATCAGGGGGGGGGCCCACATTACCGATTGATGCTGGAGGGGCCCATCGCTGTTTGGAAAAACCAATGTTGATGCCCTCCTTCATCGGTCCCCCCTGACCATTTCGGGCCCTAGGCACGTGCCTACTTGGCCTATTGGTTAATCCTGCCTTGACCATTCATTGAATTCCCCAGTTAGTGCATGATAGAGGTTATTGTGGGACACTGAAACTCCTACTAGCAGGGGGAGAGTGTGGTGTAGTGGGTAGAGTTAAAGCCTTAACACCCTGCAGTTGTGGGTTCAAAACCCTTGGGTAAGTCACTTAGGAGCTGACTCTATAAATGGCGCCTAAAAAAAAGGGGTGCTGGTTGCACGTCAATCACACTTAGGTGCCATTTACAGAATCGCGGCTAGCGGCACCTATGTAAAAATGTAGGCGTCTGAAAATATAGGCGAGGGTTTTAAAGGCCTACATTTCAGGTGCCTAAGTTTTTGAAGAATCGCACTTAGCAGCGCCTAACTCATATCTCGTACTGTTTAAACAAAAAAAAGTACATTTTTACAATTTCTTGTTATACTTTCAGGTTAACGCAATTAATTCTTAGCCTAAATACAGGCCTATGAAAACATGGAACTGCTGTTAAAGCATATCCGGTACACAAAGCACAGCTGGAACATCTGCGGTGATCTTAAAGTAGTAGCTCTGCTACTTGGAACGCGGCATGGATAGACCAAGTACTGTTGTCATCACTAGGTGCGCAATTGTCCCAACTAGGGATAAAATTTTTTAGTCACGCAGATGACTTCACGATCATTATCCCATTCACGACCTCTCTCTCCGAAGTTACTCCTATGGCAACAGAAGTACTAAATGTGATGGAGCAATGGATGACTGAATTTAGACTGAAGCTAAACTCAGAAAAAACAAAATTCTTCATAGCCTTACCACACCCACTTGAAACTAAAACATCGCTGTGCATCAACAAACTATCCACTCTACTATGAAGGTATTGGGAGTAATACTAGACCAGGGCCTAACCATGAAAGACCAGGTGGACTCTTTGGTCAGAAAGGGTTTTTTTTACTCTCTAGAGCATATTTTGATGCTTCATCATTCAGAATTATGGTACAATCCCTTATACTAAGCCAACTTGACTATTGTAATATCGCCTATCTGGTAATTACCCAGAAGAACTTGCAGCGATTCCAACTGGTGCAAAATGCGGCGGTCAGGCTGATTTTGGGGCTGAAGTTTGATCATATAACTCTTTCCTACTGACTCATGCATTGGTTGTCGATGGAGGCACATGTGAAGTTTAAGTTTAGATGTTTCTGCTTTAAGGTACTTTTCGGCCTAGCCCCCAGGTATATAACTGACCTTTTCTCTTTTTCAACCAATTAACATATGAGAAGTTCAAACTTAAATTTTGTTTCCCCACCAGTTAGAGGATGTAAATTTAAAAGACATTATCAACATCTCTTCTCATATCAGGGGTAAAGATCTGAAACAATTACTCATGCATGCGAATACTTATGGGGAATTTAGGAAACACCTAAAAACATATTTGTTCCTAAAGTACGTAGGCAGCTGTACTGCACAATCTTTCACCACAACTGACCGCTGAACTTTAACTCTGTTAGCACTACTCAATCTGTAGCATTTTTTAAGCATTATAAACCACATAGAACTTCACAGTCCTGCGGTATATAAACTGTTATTATTATTATTGTTTTATGTGTGAATGGGACAGCCATGCTAAGGAGTTGCATTACATTCTAAAGAACTGACTACTCCGTAAGAATTTGGCTCCAGGACAGAAAAATGTGGTACACGAACCACTTGTTGACCCAACAAAGATATATATGCCTCTTCTTTACATAAAACTTGGACTGATGAAAAATTTTGTAACAAAGCAATGAACAAGTAAGGCAAAGGTTTTCTTTATCCAAGACAAATGTTTCCAAGAATAATTGACACCAAGATTAAGGAAAGCGTTTTTGTTAGTCCACAGATCAATCATGTCATCAATGACGAGAGATTTGTTGGGCCAGAGAAAATCGCCTGGAAAGCATTCACGGATGTCATTGAGAATTTTCTTGGCAGTTTGCAGAGCACCGAACTATATTCAACTGGTTGACAAACTTCTTAGAATATGCAAAACCATGAAGTGCAATAAGTCACTGAAGAGACACTTTCTACATTCACGTTTGGACTTCTTGCCCGCAAATCTTGGTGCTGTCAGCGACGAGCATGGCGAACAGTTTCACCAGGACATTGCCACCATGGAAAAAAGATATCAGGGCAACTGGAATCCAACAATGGTGGCTATTGTTGGACACTGAGGGCAAACAAAAATCAGCAGGAAAACACTTTTAGCCACGGCGAACTATCACAGCGTATCAGAAACTTTGTGCATTAAAACATGTTATAGTAAATTAAAGATACCATCGTGTTTCTCAAAATTCCTAAGTGATACAGTCGGTGGGAAAATATATTTGTATTTATTTCGAAAGGGTCTATCATAATTGGCAGGTTTTTTTAAGGAAGCAAAATCTTTGGAAAAATTTGTTGTCCACTGTTAAGGGTATTTTGCCAATTAAAGAGTCCTTTTATTAAGGCACGCTAACCAATTTAGCGCATGCTAAATGCTAAGGCATCCATTATATTCTAAGGGCACTTTAGCATTTAGCACGTGCTAATCTTTACCGCACGCTAAATCGGTTATCGTGCCTTAATAAAAGGACCCCTAAGTTAGACAGACAAAATCATGCCAAAGGGCTCCTTTTATCAAGGCACACTACGGGGTTAGCGCTACGGGGGTAGGACATTTCATCATGCGCTAACCCCCGTGGCAGCCTAAAATCCTAACGCCTTGTCAATGGAGGCGTTAGGTACTAGCAGCGGCAGGCAGTCGTTAAACCGCTACCGCGCCTTTGTAAAAGGACCCCGAAGTGTCGCTAAAATGCAGAGATTGCATAATGAAAACAGAATTATCAACCATGACTAGGAGCAGAAGTGCTTCATTTCCTATCTGTGTTGCAGAATCAATATTTCATGTTTAATAATCATTTGATATGATAACTGCAAACAATCTCTCTTAAGTGTGTTTCTCAGGTGTCTCATTTATTATATTTGCTACTATTGACAAAGTCAAAATAAAGTGGTGTTTTAAAAAAAATATATATCCTTGAAGTGTTGCGGAATCAATATTTCATGTTTAATAATCATTTGATATGATAACTGCAAACAATCTCTCTTAAGTGTGTTTCTCAGGTGTCTCATTTATTATATTTGCTACTATTGACAAAGTCAAAATAAAGTGGTGTTTTAAAAAAATATATATCCTTGAAGTGTTGCGGAATCAATATTTCATGTTTAATAATCATTTGATATGATAACTGCAAACAATCTCTCTTAAGTGTGTTTCTCAGGTGTCTCATTTATTATATTTGCTACTATTGACAAAGTCAAAATAAAGTGGTGTTTTTAAAAAAATATATATCCTTGAAGTGTTGCGGAATCAATATTTCATGTTTAATAATCATTTGATATGATAACTGCAAACAATCTCTCTTAAGTGTGTTTCTCAGGTGTCTCATTTATTATATTTGCTACTATTGACAAAGTCAAAATAAAGTGGTGTTTTTAAAAAAATATATATCCTTGAAGTGTTGCGGAATCAATATTTCATGTTTAATAATCATTTGATATGATAACTGCAAACAATCTCTCTTAAGTGTGTTTCTCAGGTGTCTCATTTATTATATTTGCTACTATTGACAAAGTCAAAATAAAGTGGTGTTTTTAAAAAAATATATATCCTTGAAGTGTTGCGGAATCAATATTTCATGTTTAATAATCATTTGATATGATAACTGCAAACAATCTCTCTTAAGTGTGTTTCTCAGGTGTCTCATTTATTATATTTGCTACTATTGACAAAGTCAAAATAAAGTGGTGTTTTAAAAAAAATATATATCCTTGAAGTGTTGCGGAATCAATATTTCATGTTTAATAATCATTTGATATGATAACTGCAAACAATCTCTCTTAAGTGTGTTTCTCAGGTGTCTCATTTATTATATTTGCTACTATTGACAAAGTCAAAATAAAGTGGTGTTTTAAAAAAAATATATATCCTTGAAGTGTTGCGGAATCAATATTTCATGTTTAATAATCATTTGATATGATAACTGCAAACAATCTCTCTTAAGTGTGTTTCTCAGGTGTCTCGTTTATTATATTTGCTACTATTGACAAAGTCAAAATAAAGTGGTGTTTTTAAAAAAATATATATCCTTGAAGTGTTGCGGAATCAATATTTCATGTTTAATAATCATTTGATATGATAACTGCAAACAATCTCTCTTAAGTGTGTTTCTCAGGTGTCTCGTTTATTATATTTGCTACTATTGACAAAGTCAAAATAAAGTGGTGTTTTTAAAAAAATATATATCCTTGAAGTGTTGCGGAATCAATATTTCATGTTTAATAATCATTTGATATGATAACTGCAAACAATCTCTCTTAAGTGTGTTTCTCAGGTGTCTCATTTATTATATTTGCTACTATTGACAAAGTCAAAATAAAGTGGTGTTTTAAAAAAAATATATATCCTTGAAGTGTTGCGGAATCAATATTTCATGTTTAATAATCATTTGATATGATAACTGCAAACAATCTCTCTTAAGTGTGTTTCTCAGGTGTCTCATTTATTATATTTGCTACTATTGACAAAGTCAAAATAAAGTGGTGTTTTTAAAAAAATATATATCCTTGAAGTGTTGCGGAATCAATATTTCATGTTTAATAATCATTTGATATGATAACTGCAAACAATCTCTCTTAAGTGTGTTTCTCAGGTGTCTCATTTATTATATTTGCTACTATTGACAAAGTCAAAATAAAGTGGTGTTTTAAAAAAAATATATATCCTTGAAGTGTTGCGGAATCAATATTTCATGTTTAATAATCATTTGATATGATAACTGCAAACAATCTCTCTTAAGTGTGTTTCTCAGGTGTCTCATTTATTATATTTGCTACTATTGACAAAGTCAAAATAAAGTGGTGTTTTAAAAAAATATATATCCTTGAAGTGTTGCGGAATCAATATTTCATGTTTAATAATCATTTGATATGATAACTGCAAACAATCTCTCTTAAGTGTGTTTCTCAGGTGTCTCATTTATTATATTTGCTACTATTGACAAAGTCAAAATAAAGTGGTGTTTTTAAAAAAATATATATCCTTGAAGTGTTGCGGAATCAATATTTCATGTTTAATAATCATTTGATATGATAACTGCAAACAATCTCTCTTAAGTGTGTTTCTCAGGTGTCTCATTTATTATATTTGCTACTATTGACAAAGTCAAAATAAAGTGGTGTTTTTAAAAAAATATATATCCTTGAAGTGTTGCGGAATCAATATTTCATGTTTAATAATCATTTGATATGATAACTGCAAACAATCTCTCTTAAGTGTGTTTCTCAGGTGTCTCATTTATTATATTTGCTACTATTGACAAAGTCAAAATAAAGTGGTGTTTTTAAAAAAATATATATCCTTGAAGTGTTGCGGAATCAATATTTCATGTTTAATAATCATTTGATATGATAACTGCAAACAATCTCTCTTAAGTGTGTTTCTCAGGTGTCTCATTTATTATATTTGCTACTATTGACAAAGTCAAAATAAAGTGGTGTTTTAAAAAAAATATATATCCTTGAAGTGTTGCGGAATCAATATTTCATGTTTAATAATCATTTGATATGATAACTGCAAACAATCTCTCTTAAGTGTGTTTCTCAGGTGTCTCATTTATTATATTTGCTACTATTGACAAAGTCAAAATAAAGTGGTGTTTTAAAAAAAATATATATCCTTGAAGTGTTGCGGAATCAATATTTCATGTTTAATAATCATTTGATATGATAACTGCAAACAATCTCTCTTAAGTGTGTTTCTCAGGTGTCTCGTTTATTATATTTGCTACTATTGACAAAGTCAAAATAAAGTGGTGTTTTTAAAAAAATATATATCCTTGAAGTGTTGCGGAATCAATATTTCATGTTTAATAATCATTTGATATGATAACTGCAAACAATCTCTCTTAAGTGTGTTTCTCAGGTGTCTCGTTTATTATATTTGCTACTATTGACAAAGTCAAAATAAAGTGGTGTTTTTAAAAAAATATATATCCTTGAAGTGTTGCGGAATCAATATTTCATGTTTAATAATCATTTGATATGATAACTGCAAACAATCTCTCTTAAGTGTGTTTCTCAGGTGTCTCATTTATTATATTTGCTACTATTGACAAAGTCAAAATAAAGTGGTGTTTTTAAAAAAATATATATCCTTGAAGTGTTGCGGAATCAATATTTCATGTTTAATAATCATTTGATATGATAACTGCAAACAATCTCTCTTAAGTGTGTTTCTCAGGTGTCTCATTTATTATATTTGCTACTATTGACAAAGTCAAAATAAAGTGGTGTTTTTAAAAAAATATATATCCTTGAAGTGTTGCGGAATCAATATTTCATGTTTAATAATCATTTGATATGATAACTGCAAACAATCTCTCTTAAGTGTGTTTCTCAGGTGTCTCATTTATTATATTTGCTACTATTGACAAAGTCAAAATAAAGTGGTGTTTTTAAAAAAATATATATCCTTGAAGTGTTGCGGAATCAATATTTCATGTTTAATAATCATTTGATATGATAACTGCAAACAATCTCTCTTAAGTGTGTTTCTCAGGTGTCTCATTTATTATATTTGCTACTATTGACAAAGTCAAAATAAAGTGGTGTTTTTAAAAAAATATATATCCTTGAAGTGTTGCGGAATCAATATTTCATGTTTAATAATCATTTGATATGATAACTGCAAACAATCTCTCTTAAGTGTGTTTCTCAGGTGTCTCATTTATTATATTTGCTACTATTGACAAAGTCAAAATAAAGTGGTGTTTTAAAAAAAATATATATCCTTGAAGTGTTGCGGAATCAATATTTCATGTTTAATAATCATTTGATATGATAACTGCAAACAATCTCTCTTAAGTGTGTTTCTCAGGTGTCTCATTTATTATATTTGCTACTATTGACAAAGTCAAAATAAAGTGGTGTTTTTAAAAAAATATATATCCTTGAAGTGTTGCGGAATCAATATTTCATGTTTAATAATCATTTGATATGATAACTGCAAACAATCTCTCTTAAGTGTGTTTCTCAGGTGTCTCGTTTATTATATTTGCTACTATTGACAAAGTCAAAATAAAGTGGTGTTTTTAAAAAAATATATATCCTTGAAGTGTTGCGGAATCAATATTTCATGTTTAATAATCATTTGATATGATAACTGCAAACAATCTCTCTTAAGTGTGTTTCTCAGGTGTCTCGTTTATTATATTTGCTACTATTGACAAAGTCAAAATAAAGTGGTGTTTTTAAAAAAATATATATCCTTGAAGTGTTGCGGAATCAATATTTCATGTTTAATAATCATTTGATATGATTACTGCAAACAATCTCTCTTAAGTGTGTTTCTCAGGTGTCTCGTTTATTATATTTGCTACTATTGACAAAGTCAAAATAAAGTGGTGTTTTTAAAAAAATATATATCCTTGAAGTGTTGCGGAATCAATATTTCATGTTTAATAATCATTTGATATGATAACTGCAAACAATCTCTCTTAAGTGTGTTTCTCAGGTGTCTCATTTATTATATTTGCTACTATTGACAAAGTCAAAATAAAGTGGTGTTTTTAAAAAAATATATATCCTTGAAGTGTTGCGGAATCAATATTTCATGTTTAATAATCATTTGATATGATAACTGCAAACAATCTCTCTTAAGTGTGTTTCTCAGGTGTCTCATTTATTATATTTGCTACTATTGACAAAGTCAAAATAAAGTGGTGTTTTTAAAAAAATATATATCCTTGAAGTGTTGCGGAATCAATATTTCATGTTTAATAATCATTTGATATGATAACTGCAAACAATCTCTCTTAAGTGTGTTTCTCAGGTGTCTCATTTATTATATTTGCTACTATTGACAAAGTCAAAATAAAGTGATGTTTTTAAAAAAATATATATCCTTGAAGTGTTGCGGAATCAATATTTCATGTTTAATAATCATTTGATATGATAACTGCAAACAATCTCTCTTAAGTGTGTTTCTCAGGTGTCTCATTTATTATATTTGCTACTATTGACAAAGTCAAAATAAAGTGGTGTTTTTAAAAAAATATATATCCTTGAAGTGTTGCGGAATCAATATTTCATGTTTAATAATCATTTGATATGATAACTGCAAACAATCTCTCTTAAGTGTGTTTCTCAGGTGTCTCATTTATTATATTTGCTACTATTGACAAAGTCAAAATAAAGTGGTGTTTTTAAAAAAATATATATCCTTGAAGTGTTGTGGAATCAATATTAGTATTAATGTTTAATATTTAATACCCAGTCTGAACAAGGAGGTAAAAGCATTTTACAAATTCACTAGTATTTAATAATAATAATAACTTTATTTTATATACCGCCAACTATCTTGCGACTTCTAGGCGGTTTACAATAAAGAGAAGTGGTTTACAATATAGATAAACTGTAGTTACAATAAAGAGAGACTGTACATACAGCGGATTAAAGGGTATAACATTGTACATCTGGTAGTTCCAACATTAATAAATATTAACAGCAGTTTGTGTGCCGTGCTGCTTACACATGATTAGAAATGTTCCTTAAATTGAATATAGTGTTCATGGTTGGTGATTGGGTTGGGGTTTATAATTTAATGATTTGGGTATGTTGTGGTATTATAAAGGGGGCTGATGTTCTGGTTCGTTATCTAAGTATTTCAAGAACAGGTATGTTTTTAGGTGTTTCCTAAATTCACCATAGTTGGTTGTATGTGCAATTAGTTTTTCTAAGTCTTTGCCCCATGTGGCTGCTTGGTACGATAACAGTTGTTGATGGTATATATTTAGGGGCATTCTCCGGTCTAGCCCCTAAATATATAACTGACCTCTTCTCCTTCTCAACCAACAGACATAAGAGGAGTACGCACCTGCAGTTCGTCTCCCCATCGGCTAGAGGATGTAAATTTAAGAGATACCATCAACAACTTCTATCGTATCAAGCAGCCACATGGGGCAAAGACCTGGAAAAACTAATTATACATGCAAATAACTATGGTGAATTTAGGAAACATCTAAAAACATACCTGTTTTGAAGTACCTAGGTAACGAATCTGCACAATCGGCCCCATCACAATCTCACCCCCCAAACCTGATCCCTAATCACTAATCTCTAACTATGAATGTTCCATTCAATTTGTAGAATCTTCTAATTCATTGTAAACCTCATTGAATCTTTCTAATTCATTGTAATTCATTGTAATTCATAGAATCTTTCTAATTCATTGTAGACCGCATAGAACTTCACGGTCCTGCGGTATATAAACTGTTATTATTATTATTCTCGATATGACATCCAAATCCATGTTTGGATGTTTTGCGGGAACACGCACAAAAATCCATTAGCGAACGTGGCCACTTTCGAAACAGGAAAACGTCTTTTTGTTTCGAAAATGGCCATTTCTCAGATGTGCTTGTCCTCAGTGCATCTATATTTGTGAATCATTTTGAAAAAAATAAATAAAAGGCCAAAAGGAAAACACATAGAACAAGCCATTGGGATCTAGGAGGGGGGGGGGCAACATTTTTAGTAGATTAGCCACACAGACACCCCAGAGAGCAGTAGGGCACCTTAAAGGTCACTGCACATAAAATGTCCCAGGTACACATCTCACTATAATCCCCTTATAGTGTATGGTGAGCTCTCCAAAAACCACCCATAACCTACTGAACCCAGCTGTACACCACACCAATAGCCCTTATGCCTGCAGGTGTCACCAACCAGGAAGTGACATCAGAAGGAGAGCTGAGGCCAGCGTGAGCAGCAGTTAGAAGACATTCGCTGCCAGCAAAGATTTTTGAATAGGTGAGTGGGTGATGAGGAGGAGAAGTGTTGGCGCCCCTGATAAAGTGGAGCCCGGGGCTGTCCACATCCTCACTAAGCCATTACCTATATGTATAGGGTTATGAGATGTCCAGATTTCCCCAGAAATGTCCTCCTTTTGAGGACATGTCTAGGAGTCTGGACGGTTTTTCAAAACCCAGCACTTTGGGTTTTGAAAAGCCTCCCTCAAAATCACCATTGGGCATGAGGGCAACACGATGATCACACGTGCACGCTTGTGTGCGTGACGTCATGGTGTCGTATGCGCGGAAGCCCTCCTGCCCGACCAGAGCAGATAACAGGGGGGAGGGGCTAAGGCAGGATTGAGGGTGGGACTGGGGAGTGATGGGGCACAGATGGATGGAACTAGGTGGCCTAGAAGTGGGTCTAAGGGGTCTGGATTTTCCGAACAGAAAATCTGGTAACCCTATATATGTAGGTACAGTGGGATTTGGGTGGATTTTGGAAGATTCATGTATTCTACTATAAGTGTAGTAGATAGAGTTCCCATCTCTGTAGTTCACCACCCACTAAATTACTCCAGGAACCTGCTTGCTACTGTACTAGAACCGATCATAACATCTGAAGCTATCATACAAGCAAGTATGGTCTGTTTCATTCACATCTTTAGGGCAGGAAATGCTTGAGCTTGAGGGCTACATTGAGGGCCTGGAAATAACTAATGTGCACGAAAGACGAGCGGGACTTGGGTGTGATTGTGAAGATCTTAAGATGGCCAAACAGGTTGAAAAGGTGACAGCAAAAGCTAGAAGGATGCTAGGGTACATAGGAAGAGGTATGGCCAGTAGAAAAAAGGAGGTATTGATGTCCCTGTATATGACTCTGGTGAGACCTCATTTAGAATATTGTGTACAATTCTGGAGGCCACACCTTCAAAAAATATAAAAAGGATGGAGTCAACACAGAGGAAGGCTACTAAAATGGTGCATGGTCTTCGTCTTAAGGCATATGGGAACAGACTTATAGATCTCAATCTGTATACTTTGGAGGAAAGGCGGGAGAGGGGAGAAATGAGAGAGACGTTTAAATACCTATGTAATGTAAATGCATATGAGTCATGTCTCTTTCATTTGAAAGGAAACTCTGCAATGAGAGGGCATAGAATGAAGTTAAGAGGTGATAGGCTCAAGAGTAATCTAAGGAAATATTTTTTACAGAAAGGGTGGTAGATGCATGAAACAATCTCCCAGTAGAGGTAGTTGAGACAGACTATGTATGATTTCAAGAAAGCCTGGGATAGTCTAGTGGGATCTCTAGAGAGAGTAAGAGATAATGGTTATAGTTGATGGGCAGACTGGAAGAGCCTTCATCTGCTATCATGTTTCTTTGTAACAGTGGGGTCCTGGTTGGAGGGCTAACTAGAAAAAATAACATCATTTGTACCCACTGATGTCACACTGGAAATGACATGCTTTCACTGCTACAGGATGGTTGCGGCCCATGGGCCAACGAATGGCCACTTTTACTCTAGGACAATGAGACAACATAAAGGACTTATTCACACATATACAGGGTGAATTCTTTATTTCTAAGGAGGAAGAAAGAAATTTGTAGCCACTAGAATGAAAGGCAAACACTTGCAAAATGTGAAAATGTTCTGGCTTGTATAAAGAATGAAGGAACTGAACTTTGACCAGGCTTCAAACATTGACTTTTGATAGTGACCCAAAGATTTCTCTCCATCTTTTTTTTTTTTTTTTTTTTTTAAATCCATGCAGTCTCTGCCAGCTATCTTAGAAAATTGCTGATATGAATTAAAATATAATTTAATAACTGACCTTGGATTCATTTGCGCTGTCAGCAAGTAATATGAATATTTAAATGTGGGAATAGCTGTCTCTGCCCTTCACACATTGGCCTTTAGATCTGTAAAGTAATAGCTTTAGACATTTATAATATATTTTACAGCAAGGTCAGGAGACTTTTATAAGCCAATATCCATACATGCAATCGGCGAACCAAAAACTGCAATTATGCGTGTGATATGATTTGCTTTACAATTAGTAATGATTAACTGGCTATTATCAGCCATGGATATTTTAAAGATATTTGATACAAGAGAATGCAAAATAGAGATTGAGGTCACAGTTTATGAAAAGTAAATGTTACCTTTGTCATAACATTTTTTTTTTTTTTTTTAACCTTAGATGAGTAAAAACAGCTGCAGCAATGTTTTACTTATCCTGAATCTATCCTTCTCTGTCAACTGTTATGATCTTTCTGCATTTTAATCTTCCCAGGGGTACACTTAAGTGTTCCGTGCTATCTTGATGTAATATCAAAGACGTGTTTGTTTCCTGTTTTAAAATGATCAACAAAAACTGTTGAACACGAGCTTTTCTTTCTAGGATGTTGTACATATGCTTTTCCCTTGTTGACATTGCCGATGAGCTCTTGATCTATTTTTCTATTTAATTTTTTCATAAAGTTTGCAATCTGTTGGCCCTGCCTTTTTCATTGTTTTCAGAGTTTGTACCGCCATGCACTTTCAAGCAGAAATGCTGTACATCCAGGGTGTCCAACCTGAGGCCCCGTGAAGTATTTTGTGTGGCCCCAGTCGAGGGCGATACAATGTTTTCCTCTGCAGCCCCCGGATGTTTACCGTCTTGCCGGCTCCCTCCTCTGTCTTGCTGCAGCATTTGCGCGTTTGTGCGGCCCCGGAAAATTTTTTTTCGGCCAATGCGGCCCAGGGAAGCCAAAAGGTTGGACACCCCTGCTGTACATGTTATGTTGCTGGAGAGATGCTGCTTCTGCTCTCCTGTGATATACAGCACGTGTCTATTTATTTATTTGTTTTGATTTCTATCCCGTTCTCCCAGAAGCTCAGAACGGGTTACAAGTAGACATTCACAATCGTTTGAAAACGGACTAGTCATGACAAAAAATAGGTTACAGAAGACAATAACAGAGCTTATTCTAGAGACCCGACTGGTCATAGCGAAGAGTACTAGGAGAAGTATATTGCGGAGGCAGTTTTTAATGGCCCAATTGGCGGAAGAGGAAGGTCTTTACTGCTCTGTGGAAGATCATTAGTGAGTCTAGTGACCTGATCTGTGTGGGTAGTTGGTTCCATAGCTGGGGTAGGAAATGGCTGTAGGATCTTTTGTACGCCGTACTCATTTGGAGGGATCTCCCTGTGGGAATGCTGAGTCTTTGTTCTGCTTTGGAGCGGAGGGGGCAGTTAGGGGTGTATAGGCGTAGCTTGGATGCTATGTAGGCTGGGGTTTTTTGGTAGAATCTCTTGTGTGTCATGACCAGGGCTTTGAAGATGTATCGCTTTTTGACTGGTAACCAGTGAGCTGCATAGAGCGCTGGAGTAAAGGGGTCCTGGTAGCTGAGATTGTATAGGAGTCGAATTGCTGAGTTCTGGACTTTTTGGAGGCGTTATTTAAAACATTTATATACCGCCTAAAAAATCTAGGTAGTTTACAATCAGCTTACAAAATATTTAAAACAATACATCTGTGCCATTAAAAAAAAAAAAAAAATGACCCAACAGCTGAGGGGTTTCCCCTGCCACTCAGCTGTTAGGGCTTCCCGAAACCAGCTCTGCGTATGTGTCAGTCGCTCTCAGGGCGACTGATCAGAAGGGGATTACCATGAACTTCCGTGCAAATAATTTGCATGGAGGTTTGTTGGTACATCAATCACTGTTCCAGAGCCAGCCAAAACATTGGCCAACAGCGATTCACACTGTCTTCACAACCGTGTTTTGTGCATCTAGCCCCAGTCACCTAAATAAAAAAGCTGGTAGAATAATTCAGCTCAAATTTGAGCCTAACCCAAAAGCACAGGGGGGAAAACTTATGTTTCTATGTATAATTTGTGGCTCTGGCTTGGTTACAGCCTCCTCTGATAGTGTCAGGGTAGTCAGCGAAGATTTTCAGCAGCAATATTCCCCAAACGCTATAAAGTCTGCCTGAAGTTAGGTGCCTATACCTCATAACTGGCATTAATTGGACTTAATTGAAAGTTAGGCATACAATGTACAATGCATAATTCTATAAAAAAATGTTTATACCTAGTCCAAAAACCCTATTTAAAAGTGGGTGTAGTTAGGTGGTGGATCATGGGTGATTTTTTTTAGTTAGGCACCTGTTTTTGACTTAGGCGCTGTTTTGGGTACAACTTAGAAGCAAGCATTTAGACAAGGAAAACCCTGGCCTAGCCATGTCTAAGGCCACATCGGTGGCACTAAGCACGATTCTATACAAGGTAATGTAATGTAATGTAATTTATTTCTTATATACCGCTACATCCGTTAGGTTCTAAGCGGTTTACAGAAAATATACATTAAGATTAGAAATAAGAAAGGTACTTGAAAAATTCCCTTACTGTCCCGAAGGCTCACAATCTAACTAAAGTACCTGGAGGGTAATAGAGAAGTGAAAAGGTGTCTTAACTTGTACAGAACTGTGTTTAGTTTATACATTAAAGGGAAACATTTTCAACTAATCCTTACAAAATTCTGCTAATGGTTTCCACACATCCTGAAATTTCTTGAAATACCCTCTTTGTACTGCAATAAATCTTTCCATTTTATAAATATGGCACAAAGAGTTCCACCAAAAACTGTAATTTAGTCTCTTCCAATCCTTCCAATTATATGTAATTTGCTGAATGGCAACCCGTTATTATAAGTAATAATTTATTGTTGTTTGCAGAAATCTGACTTTTTGCTCTCATTTCCATACCAAATATCACAGTATCATAGGATAATGCCACTGGGTTGTCTAATAAATTATTAATTTGGTCCCAAATTGATTTCCAAAAATTAATAATATATGGGCAATGAAATAATAAATGATCTAAAGTTCCTGCTTCTAGATGGCAGTGCCAACATCTATTAGACAAAGAACTATCCAATTTTTGTAACCTAACAGGGGTCCACAACGCTCTATGCAACAGAAAAAACCAAGTTTGTCTCATAGATGCTGACACCGTACATCTCATCCTCCAAGACCAAATTCGTGGCCATTGAGATGCAGTAATTTCATGCTTAATTAATTAATTAATTTGGGTAGAGTGAGGGATATTTTATTAATATGTTTTTTTAAATATGATTATGGAATATATGGTAGGGAGGGGTGGGAAGGGGGAGGGATAAAAATTTATGTACTGTACAAATGATAGAATTTAAATGATATATTTATTGTTAATGTGATTGAATATATATATACATTTAATGTAATTTTGAAAATGAATAAAGAATTTATAAAAAAAAGAACTGTGTTTAGTGCGGCACTAGCCAGCGCTGATTTTTTAGATGACATATAGAATCGGGGCCTCTTTGAACAATGTTGCAAAAAATTAGAAGCTAGCCTCGACGATTGGCCCTTATGATTAGTCTAGGACCTGCTTCCATCGAGATAAGCGCCACTATATCGACTCTATCACAGAGCCCATCCAGGGAGGGGGCGGGGTTTTGCATTGGAATTTCATTCGGGGAATATATGGAGGGTTTCCTGTAGGGATGTACTTTTTCTGATTATTTGGTGAGGGGGAGGGGAAATAGTTGTACATTAAGTTGTCTATAAGTTTAATGTGCATTTTGTGTAAACTTAAGTATATTGAAATGGTTTGTTTGCACTATGGTAGTTTGGAAATTTAATAAAGATTTACCAAAAAAAAAAAATATATATATATATATATCACAGAGAATGGAAGAAGCAAAGGTGGAATAATCATATATTTTACCTACTTATTCAAATTTATTAATTCCCTCTACCAGTATACCTGAAATGATTTACAACAAAACGTACACACCATCAATAATATATGAGAAACTCCGTAGCACATACAACATTACCACTTAGACTAAAACAAACAAAAACACCATCAGTCATTACCACCCCATATATTAGCAGTCCTGATTTTATGTAGGTATATTCAGAGAAGCTATTCTATAGAGATATAAGTTCATATATCACCACTATAAAATATATTTGCCTGTGCTTTTTGGACCTGCTTCTATAAATGGTGCTTACCACGTCATTCAAAGTTAGGCGCAGTTTATAAAATTGTGCCTAGCAGCGCGTAGCTCGAATTAGGTTCCGGTAGGCATTTTCTTAGGTGCTGGGATATTAAACTAGGGTTTCCTTAGCCTAAAATACCAACAACTAATTCCACACTAAAACTCTGCCCCTAACTATGCCTATTTTTTGGGTAGTGCTGGTAGGCGCCTCAGTATAGAGGCCTACATGGTGCCTATCGAGTTAGACGCCTACCCAAAAATTAAGTTAGGTGCCAAGATTGGCTAGGTTCGCCAATCTAGATGCTTTCTTTTTTTTTTTTTTTTTTTTGTATAGACTAAGAGGCTCATAATCGAAACTTAAACACATCTAAAATCCCACCCAAGTTGGCACATGGACGATCTAAGAGGCAGGTCATTGAAGTGTCGATAATCAAACTGACGAAACTTATACATTGTGAGTTAGACAATGTAAAATCAGATATAAGTGCCAAAAAAGGTATCTAAAGTGACCAGATAATCACTGCAAAGACAACATAAAGACTCCCACACATTTTGCAGTGATCAGTGATATTAGAATAAAAGCGTACATTCCTACCCCCAAACATCCGCACCTGCTATAGGAGAGCCTAGTAGAGTTGCATACAGCTATCTTAAGTAGCCTGGGGGGTGGATTAGTAAACCATAGAGAAGAAGACCCAGGGCATAAGCCATTCTAACCACTATATTCATGGTAGAAAATGTGAGCCCACCAAAAAAAAATCAAAACCCTTCTCTACTGCCATATAGGTGCCACCTGCAGCCATAAGGGCTATTGGGGTTGTAGACAGGTGGGTATAATGTATTTTAGGGGGGGCTCACCAAATCCTATAAGGGAGTTCTGGTGAGATGTTTATGTGACACCCTTTTTGTAAAGTTCACAGCAGTGCTCTGTAAGGTGCCCCACTGCTCTGTTGCCATGTCCATCACAATGCTGGCCTCTTCCACGTCCAAATGGTCTTGTTCTGGGTGTTTGGGACTCAGACAAATTTTTGGTCGAAAATGTGGTATAGAGATAGACGTATTAGCGTTCTGGACGATCAATGGCCTAGACATCCAGATAGACGATTTTCAGGGAAAAAAAAATTCTAGATGTATTTTTCGAGAATGGACATTCTACCACTACTGATTTTGGGCATCTAGCGCCATACGTCCAAATCAGACTTAGCCGTTTCTTTTGATTATGACCCAAAGGAGCACTGATATTTTAGCCTGGCCTGCTATAGGGAAACATGCCTTATAAAATCACTCTAGAAGCAGACATATGACGGCAGATCAAAGGCCAATTGGCTCATCCAGTCTGCCCTTCCACAGTATCAACCATCTCCTCTTCTCCCTAAGAGATCCCAAGTACCTGTCCCATGCTTTCTTGAATTCAGACACAGTCTTTGTCTTTACCACCTCTACTAGGAGCCTATTCTACTCATCTGCTACCCTTTCAGTAAAAAAAAGTATTTTCTTAGATTACTCCTGAGCCTATCACCTTTTAGGTTCATCCTATGCCCTCTCATTCTGGAGCTTCCTTTAAAATGAGTCTCACCTCATGTGCATTTACGCCACAAAAGGTATTTAAGAACATAAGAATCGCCGCTGTTTGGTCAGACCAGTGGTCCATCGTGCCCAGCAGTCCGCTCACGCGGTGGCCCTCTGGTCAAAGACCAGCGCCCTAACTGAGACTAGCCCTACCTGCGTATGTTCTGGTTCACCAGGAACTTGTCTCTATCATATCTCTCCTCTCCAGTCTTTCCTCCAAAGTATACATATTAGCATCTTTAAGTCTGTCCACATACACTTTAGGACAAAGACCACTGACCATTTTAGTAGCCTTCCTCTGGACAGACTCCATCCTATTTATATCTTTTTGAAGGTGCAGCCTCCAGAATTGTACACAATATTCTAAATGAGGTCTCATCAGAGTCTTATACAGGGGTATCAATACCTCCTTTTTCCTACTAACCATACCTCTTCCTATGCACCCTAGCACCTTTCTAGCTTTTTGACCTCTTTGGCCATCTTAAGATCGTCACATACTGTCACTTCCAAATTCCGCTCCTCTTTCATGCACAAAAGTTCTTCACCTCCTAAACTGTACCGTCCCCTCGGAGTTTTGCAGCCCAAAGGTATGACCTTGCATTTTTTAGCATTAAATTTTAGCTGCCAAATTGCAGACCATTCTTCAAGCTTCACTAGGTCCTACCTCCCACCCTAATCATTTTTTATTGCACCATTCACCCAATTTTATTCACATGTCTAGCGCAGACAGAACAGCAGCCACTGGTTCCCTGATCACTCTTTTCTTGCGTTTTGATACCTCCCAATACTTGTAAGCCCTGTTTCTCTTTATGTCGTATAGGAAAAGACCAGAATCTCAGAAAGTTCAGAGTATCTTCGTATCTAGCATTGCAATTTTGCTGGTGCCAAATGGACAGCAGCTGACTTTGTTTAATGAGTTATTTCCTATGGAGAAAAACGAATCTAACTTTTAATGACTCCTTTATTACACAGAAGTTCACATCATGGACGTATTTACCCATATTACCATAAACATGTGCAAATTTCTGTACCAAAATGGGAATCAAGGCATCATGAAATGTTCACACATCTCTTTCTTATGCTAGCACAGCTGTACCTGTGAAAGCATTAACCATTTTTAACACTAAAATTATCTGTTCTGCAACAGCAGCAACAACAACAAAAAATAACATTTTCTTGTGCACCAGAAGTAAAGCTTATAATTTGAAGAAGAAACTATAGTTGTGAAAGAATTTAAAAGCAGTAAATACAATTTAGCTAACTGATCCCCTCCGACAGGACAGTTTGAAGAAGGATATGAGTAACTAAAACTAAGTTATGTGAGGAAGATACTGGTTTATTTATTTATTTATATGTATAAATATAGATATATAGGTCAGAGAATGACATGGGAACTGGTTCATGTGGTAAATTATAGAAAACTGGTAAATCTGTGTGAACAGGAAAAATTGCAGCCAGTTTACCGTGGGAACAGGAGCTTGGCTTTTTGCCTTGCTTGAGCGGTAAAAAGTCTTGTTCCCGCGGTTAAAGAAATTGCATCTGGGTCAAACTCAGCATCTCCTTCCCAGTTCCCCTCCTGCCTATTTACCTGAAGGAGCCAGCCACACCACGATAAAGAATCTTCAGAGGCCTACTTTAAGGCCTTCCTTCTACCGAGTCCATCATTGATGTAACTTCCGGTTTCACAAAACCAGAAGTTACATCAAGGAGGGACGTAACTGGGGAAGATCAGATGCATAGGTAGCAGGTTATAGAGCCAGCATAGAGGGGCATGCATTGGCACTGAGGATGTGGTCCTGGGGTGGCTGCAGCTGCAGCTGCTTCCTCTTCATCATCATCAGTGGCCAAAGCCAAGGCAAGTCACTGGGAGGGTCTATGGACATAGAGGGAAGATGGCTAGACATGGGGAAGAATAGGAACTTAGAAGGGAGATGCTGGATTTAGGGGTCCATAGGTACACAGAAGGGAGATGCTAGACTTAGGGAAGAATAGGGAGACAGAAGAGTGACACTGGACATAGAGGGAGGGGATAGGGACACAAAATGGTGATGATGATGAAGGCAGGGAGTTGGGCACAGGGGAAATACTAGAAAGGGAAGTATAGGAGACAGATAAGGGAGAAGCTGAATTTGGGGAAAGAGATGGATGATGGATGCTGAGCATGGGAAAAGAAGAAATGTCAAATGGTCAGGAGACCCTGGTGAGTAAGTTAAGAGAAGACAGAAGGAAACAAAAACTAGAGCCTGAGACCAATGTGATTTGAAGAATAAAATGACTAGACAAGAAAAGGTAAAAATTCTACCTCGCTTTCTAAGCTGTGTCGGAGAAACTGAGAGACCCAGCGCAGTCGAGTTCCTGAAGAAGGGGGTGTGCACCCCCGAAACGGAGTCCTGTAGGACGAAGCCATCTTTTGCTGACTGCCTACACACGGAGAAGCTAAGTTCTTCTAGTTTGTGTTCAGCTTGGTTAGATTTGGACACTCATTTTCCTTTTGGCCCCATGATTGGGGGATAGAGACAAATTTCAACTTAATTCATTGGTGTGTTTTTTTATTTAATCATATTTTTTCACACATACTGCACTTTATTGTTGCACTTTATTTATTCACTTATTATGCGGAGAGAGCCCGGGGATGTTTCGCAGTTAACACTCTTCTGGGTGTAAATTCGCGTCAGCTTTTCCCTGGGGTTTCCCAGTGGTGGCTGTGTGACTGAGGGCTCTCCCGCTTAAGCATTTATTAATTTCTAACACAGTTGATTGAGTGTTCAGTTGGTCTTTGTCTCCTTCCCCTAGTCATTTTCCTTTCTTGGGGTTTGGGAGGTTTTTTCTACTACATATTGTGAGGGCATCAAAGTAAAGTGCCATGGAAAAGTCACTTATTTTTAACTGTAAATATGGATACAGGTAAGTAAACTATGCTTATTTACACTGTTAAGGATAAATATGGTAAATTGTAACCTGTAAACTCTATGGGGTCCTTTTATTAAGGCGTGATAACTGATTTAGTGCGTGCTAAAGATTAGCACGCGCTAAATGCTAAGGCACCCATTATATTCTATATATATAGCGCACCTATATTATGTTTATTGGTATTAGACCCCTAGTATGTATTGGATTAGGATACAACTTTGTATCGTAAACTTGTACTGTAATTATAAGAACATACGAATAGACTTACTGGGTCAGACCAATGGTCCATCAAGCCCAGTAACCTGTTCTCACGGTGGCCAATATTGTAACTTGTAAGCCGTATTTTATGTATGTTTAACCTGTAACCCATTCTGAGCTCTTTGGGGAAAACAGGATAGAAAATGAAATAAATAAATACATACATTGGGCAGTGTGTGGTGTAGCCACAGCCTCAGCACCATGAGGTTGTGGGTTCAAATCCCACGCTGTTCCTTGTGACCCTGGGGAAGTCACTTAACCTCCCATTGCCCCAGGTATATTAGATAGAGTGTGAGCCTGCCAGGACTGATAGGGAAACATGTTTGAGTACCTGAATGTACACCAAATAGATTATAAGTGGTATATAAACATAAATAAAAAAATTAAATGTGTCATTCTACCCGGAATAAATTGCTGTGAAATAGCTTATAATTTCTCAGAGGAAAGAACTATTTTTTTTCCAACTATACTGCCCGGCTTCCCTGGGATGGTTTAAGGACTACTCAATTTACTTATTTATTATTTACATCCCCTCCCCCTATGTCCAGTGTCACTCTTCTGTCTCCCTATGCCCCCCTAAGTCTAGCATCTCCCTTCTGTGTACCTATGCCCCCCTAAGTCCAGCATCTCCCTTCTAAGTTCCTATTCTCCCCCATGTCTAGCCATCTTCCCTCTATGTCCATAGACCCTCCCAGTGACTTGCCTTGGCTTTGGTCACTGATGATGATGAAGAGGAAGCAGCTGCAGCTGCAGCCACCCCAGGACCACATCATCAGTGCCGATGCATGCCCCTCTATGCTGGCTCTATAACCTGCTACCTATGCATCTGATCTCCCCCAGTTACGTCCCTCCTTGATGTAACTTCTGGTTTTGTGAAACCGGAAGTTACATCAAGGAGGGACTCGGTAGAAGGAAGACCTTGGAGTAGGCCTCTGAAGATTATTTATCGTGGTGTGGCTGGCTCCTTCAGGTAAAATAGGCAGGAGGGGAACTGGGAAGGAGATGCTGAGTTTGACCCAGATGCAATTTCTTTTACCGTGGGAACAAGGCTTTTTACCGCTCAAGCAAGGCAAAAAGCCAAGCTCCTGTTCCCACGGTAAACTGGCTGCAATTTAACAATTCAAAACCCATCCGATGTTAGACCTCTGTTGGGGAATCTTTTCATACCAACATGTTCACTTCCCATACAAGTGGCTGTTTTTCCTAACGACTATGATTTATTCAGAACTAGAAGCTGTAACAAATAATTACAAGGATAATAACCTATGTGCAGTTATTAAAAGCCTCTTACATCAAACTATATTTTTATTCCTCTTGACCTAGCATTGCTTAGTGTGCAGACCACCCACTCTCTTCAACTTAAAAGTTAGACAACAGCTATTAAATATGAAAATAGCATCTACTTTTCCCATCTGATCCAACAGTATCTTGCTGATAAAGTTATCCCCATCATAGTAAATGACAGCAGATAAAGACCCAAATGGCCCATCCAGTCTGAAAAAGTTATCCCCATTATCAGGGCGCCTTCTTATCCCAAAATCTGTGTGAGAGTGGGGTGAGAGGGACATTTTTAGAGAAACGGTGTTAGATGCATGGAATAGTCTCCCAGTAGAGGTGCTGGAGACAAAGATTTAGTCTGAATTCAAAAAAGTGTGGGACAGGCACGTAGGATCTCTTAGGGAGAGGAGAAAACAGTGGATGCTGCAGATGGGCAGGCTGAATGGGCCATTTGGCCTTTATCTGCCATCATGTTTCTATGTTCTATAACCATTATGTAAAGCTCTATGACCTCAGCCTTTAGGGAGAGGAAGAGCGAATGGATACTGCAGATGAGCAGACTGGATGGGCCATTTGACCTTTATCTGTCGTCATGTTTCTATATTTCTTATCTCTTTCTAGTCTGGGAAAGTCAGCTTTCCACTCTCTAAACTAAGAAGGCTCTAGTAACATTTCCAGAGGCCTCTCCCTACTCTTTGTTTGCAAAAAAAAAAATCCTTTCCTGAACACCCAGAAATATGTCCAGGTTTGTACCATTACCAACCTTGATTTTGGGACCACCATTCTTAGAAAACAGGACAACAATAACATCATAGGACAATACCTATATGCAATTTATTGTGAAGTACATCAGGTAGAATGCTACATTAAAGCTTAAACAAATGTGTCCTTATATGTCTTTTATAATCTGGTAAATATTTCAATGATCGCAGTGCAATAAATGGAGCTGATTCTTGTTGGACCTACAGTTTCGTGTGGAGGAGATATTCATTTATAGATGCCAGACAAAAAAAATCAAATTTATGATGAGATACTATCCTGTATCCTGTCAATTTGTAAGTACTGTTAGTTATTCTTTTCAAGTGGAGATGTGCGACCCAGGGGTCTAAAGAAGACTTCTGTGGGATTAGAAACTCCAAAATCAAATTGTCGCTTTGCTTTTGCCTCCCTGTCAAGCCATGGCCAAGTCACTTTGCTCCCCATGGCCTTTCCTTTCATCTGTCATTGGGTAATAATAACAGTATTGATTATAATAACAACTTTATTTCTCCACTAGCTACTGCGGTTTCCAAGTGCAATAAGAAGTCCACTGAAACCTACCGCTGGCATAATATTGAAGTCTTTTGACAATGGCACATGTCGGGATGCCATTGACATAAAAAGCGCTACATAAAAGCATGGATTATTGTTTAGAATTGTTGTAGCAAGAAAAAGGAAGTTAAAATTGTGGTGGGCCTGCTGGCTAAGGTAATGTACAAGGTGTTGGCACATAGGCTTCAAAATGCATAAAGCACTTTTATTTTTCCATGATTTTACTGTGAATAAAAAAGTACAGGAAGGCTGAAATCTGCATAAGTGCTTTTCACAATGCCAGCGCCTTTAATTAGGGGGGGGGGGTCAAAATGATCTTGTACCATTCAAGTCCAGACATAGTCATTATTTTAACAGGGGTAAAGACTTCACATTTTGTGCGTCCAAAGCTGATTAAAATGAAAACTCCTCTTTCGGTCTCCTAAATCAGCCCAATTTACCAGCGGCTTAGGTATTAAAATTTACAGTACCCGACAAAGAGTTCTCATTTTAAGAAGGCAATCGGCTACCTTCCTGAGATTAGATTTCCTTTTATAACTGTGGTCTCTGAAAAGGTTAATGGCTACCTGAACAAAGCAGCTCAGGTTCTGTAATTGGATGTAATAATCAGATGCGGCGTTGGGTTCTTTTGTTAATGAAATTATAATGTAGGTCAGCAACATGTTAGAAAAACAGCAGAGTCTTGGAGGTTCTGCACAAAGCCACGGGCGTCTAAGTTCCTGATCTGAAAAAAGGCCAGGCACATATGTTGTTGTCGGTTTTTTTAATTCCTGGGTTAAATAGACAGCTGATGGCTCACCTGTGATGCTGTTATATAGTATTTATCCAAACGGCACTCAATTTTTATTTATAAATGTTCCTGTGAGGATCACCAATCAAAGTCTCACCAAGATCTATCTCAAGCTCAATATATACCTCAAACTCCTCACCTCTAATGTATAATCCCTAGCTCCTCAGAAGTACCACCTGGGCTCAAAAGCTTTCCCAGCCCTAGGAGCCAACATGTTTCACCCACAGGTTTTTTCAAGGCTTATCATCCCTTAGCAAGCTGTTTACACCGACATATATGACCACTGAATGTCGGTGTAAAGCTTGCTAAGGGACGATAAGCCTTGAAAAAGACCTGTGGGTGAAACATGTCGGCTCCTATTTCTCTCAAAAGAAGACCACAATTAAAAGCTAAGTACCCTTGAAATATGCTAGAAGGGTTGTTAAATAAAAATTTGAAAATAAAGTTTGTGAGTAAAAATTGATAATGGCTCCAGTGAGGAGGTAGTACATAAATCCTAGGGTTGTGAAAGCTTTTGAGCCCAGGTGGTACTTCTGAGGATTATACATTAGAGGTGAGGAGTTTCAGGTATATATTGAGCTTGAGATATATCTTGGTGAGAGGCCGTTATATAGTAAGCATAAATACACTGCACATTTGAAGATGACTTTAATTACCCCATTGATAAATATATCATAAAAAATGCCTATAACTAAATCATAGTAATTTCTTTTTATTTTTTTTCATTTATTACATTCTGGGCCTTCACTAGCAATCATCTGTATGAATATAGCATCGTGAATCGACGAAAGGTTTATGAGTGGATAAATAGGTTTAAAGTAGAGAGAACAGGTGTAATTGACAAAGGTTGCCCATCAACATAGCACACATTGATAGGACGGATGCCTTGATTAGAGAAGACTGATGGATAACAATGTCTGAATGGGCTTCAGAAATGGATATCATCTATGGATCTACGTTTTCCATAATGACTTGGGATACAGGAAAATCTGTGCATGATGGGTTCCTAAGCCGCTTACTGATCTCCACAAGCAATAGCATGTGGAGATTGCCACCCAGTTCCTGAGGGTATTCTGAAGAGGATTGTCGCCAGCGATGAGACATGGGTGCATGCGTGCGACCCGGGGAGCAAAAGACAAAGCATGATGAAGGAAAGGAAGCAGTGCTCATCTGGCTTCGGGGGCAGCTCCAAAGCTTCTTTCCGGGAATGCAGAAGCTAGTTGAACGAAGCAACAAATGTGTCATCTTGCAGGGGGACTATGTGGAAAAGTGATATGTTCAATTGCCACAGTTACTTCTACTAAAACCGTTAAATGTGTTTTGCCTTTACTTTTTTATTTACCCTCATATCACTTACATGTGTGATTCTCAGCTTTAGGCGTGACCGTTTATAATAGCCTCATGCTTAAAGTTAGACGTGTATATATGCCGACTTATGCTGTGTTCTGTAATGGCAACCACCGTCCAGCTTCACCAGCGGTCTAACCACTGCCCACCACTGAAACTGAGTGGCAGCAGGTTCAAGACAAATGTCAGGAAATTTTGTTTCACACAGCGCGTGGTGGGTGCTTGGAATGCACTCCCGGAGGAGGTTGTGGAGGAGACTAGAGAATGACACGGTGACAAAATTCATCACCGTCCCCGTCCCCGCGGATAACCGCGAGAAATAATCCCATGTCATTTTCTAGTGTCTATTTCAACCTCAGTCCTTCTACACCAGCATTCTTCAAAGCAAAGCTTGCGGGTCAGTGGTTGTGGCCATTCATACTCTGATTCTTATGTGAGCCAAGGATAATGAAGCCATTGTGACATCACTGATGTGATTGGCTCTTAGGCACTGGTGGAATGAGGCATTATGACATCACAATATCTGCTCTGGATACCAGAGACTGTCATTTTGTAGTGTCTGTTTCAACCTCCGTCCTTCTACACCAGCATTCTTCACAGCAAATCTTGCGGGTCAGTGGTTGTGGCCATTTATACTCTGATTCTTCCCTCTCTCCTTAAAGAATGACATGAAGATGGTTTCCTGTGGTTATCCGCGGGGACGGGAACGGTGATGAATTTTGTCACCGTGTCATCCTCTAGAGGAGACTACTGTACTGGGATTCAAGCGCAAGTTGGATGCACACCTTCTTGCATATCATATTGAGGGATACGGTAAATCTTGGTCTCCAAAAAGGAGTACCTAAGTGTGCGGATCGCTAGACTAGATGGACCTCGGTCTGATCCGGTGAAGGCGTTTCTTATGTTCTTATGTTCACCCTCGTTCTTGACTTTTCTGCATCAAAACAGAATACAACTTTCATTTTAAAAAAACTATAACACCCTAGCTACATATTAAGGGCCTCTTTTGCGAAGCCCGATAGCACAGACTTCTGCGATAAATACCCTGAAGCCCATAGGGATATAAAGGGCTTCGGGGTTTTTGCCATACGGCACTCACTAACGCAGCTTCATAAAAGAGGCAGTAAGCAATATATAAATAGTAAACATCGTTTAAAATGTATAGGAATTTTAACAATGTACATGTGTTACAAAGTTTTGTCGGATTTTTATAGTGGCTTAAACTGTACTTTGAATACAAATGTATTTCTGGATTTTTTATTTTATTTTTTTAAAACTTTTCTAAAGAAACAATTCCTTTGCAGCTGTACTCTGTGCTAATGGCTCTATATATAGTCTGTGAAATAAATCTGAGAATGTTTTCCAGCGTAAATTGAGACAGTGATGTGCCAGAAGAAATGTGGCTTCTCTGTAATTATTCAGATCATCCGCAGGTAGAAATGAGGAGAGGAAGAAAAGCTCACCATGCCAGAATCACTTACCCACGTTCTGCTGTAAAATTGTGGACCTGATCTGAGTGCCATAATTGGTTGCTAAAGTTTCAGACTCATGCTGATAAATCTGCATAAGAGTACGATCTGCTGCAGCTCTCTCATGCCCCCTCCCCCCTCCCCCATCCCTTAACACCCCCCCCTCTCCCCACCGGGATAAACTCCATTTTTATGCTTTATGTGATCAGGATCTGGGACAAGGCCGCATTGCCACTGTCTTATTTTTATCAGACCTATTCAGAAAAGGACGTCGGTAAAGTCATTTAATATACTGGAACAATCGACTAACTCAATCCACCTCAACCAGACACAGGAGAACCCACACACCATTCACACACCCGCCAACCAAAAATGTCAAACGGAGAAAAATATATGACAACCTACTGGCCACCAGAGCAGTGAAACTGGACAGACAAATCACCAGTCTGCTGAACTCGACCACAGTCTACAAAACCTTCAAAAAAGAAACAAAAACCTTACTCGTCAAAAAATATGACACAACCAGACCGGTCCCAAGCTTCACCTGAAACACTATCTACTCCTTAGCAAATTAAAAAATGTTCAGACTATTCCTTAAAGTTCTTCTTAATATCATAACAATTCTTATGTAATCTGCCTTGAACCGCAAGGTAATGGTGGAATAGAAATCACTAATGCAATTAATATATGAAAGTGGGTAAAATCTACTTTGAATCCAAATGTATTTCTGGATTAATATATATATATATATATACCAAAGAATAGACATAAAGGAAACCCCCAGTGTGCATTGTGTCAATGTGAGCTATAATATAGACCATGATAAAGACCACTGACCATGTTATTATATTATATTCTCAGTAGCACTATTTCTGCTCTCTGTATATTCAGACTGCACACTGATTTTCCATGTTAGTGAAGCAGGTTTCACATGAGTTCTAGGTGTGTGAGGAGCATAAAGGCCTGATTCTAGAAACAGCATCTAACTTCCAGGCGCCATTCGCCACGGTTGTCAATCAAGAAATTTATAATGCCTCTGTATCGCTCAATGGTGCAACCCCACCATGCACATTGCGTTCAGTTCTGGTCTCCGTAACTCAAGAAAGATATAGCAGCACTAGAAAAGGTTCCATAAAGAGCGACCAAGATGATAAAAGGGATGGAACTCCTCTCATATGAGGAAAGACTAAAACGGTTAGGGCTCTTCAGCTTGGAAAAGAGATGGCTGAGGGGAGATAGGATTGAAGTCTACATAATCCTGAGTGGTGTAGAACAGGTACAAGTGGGTCAATTTTATACTGCGTCAAGATTTACAAAGACTAGAGGACACTCAATGAAGTTACAGAGTAATACTGTTAAAGCCAATAAAAGGAATATTTTTTCACTCAGAAAACAGTTAAGCTCTTGAATGCGTTACCAGAGGATATGGTGAGAGCGGTTAATTTAGCTGTTTTTAAAAAAAGGTTTGGACAAGTTCTTGGAGGAAAGGTCCTTGGTCTGCTGTTAAGACATGGGGGAAGCCATTACTTGCCCTGGATCGGTGGTATGGAATGCTGCTGCTATTTTGGGTAATCATGCAGTATGGAAAATGCAGATCCATACTTGTGACTTGGAAGTGAAGACAAAAGGCTAGGTTAGATGGACCATTGGTTTGACCTAGGAAGGCTATTCTTATGTTCTTAACCACTAGAATCATGCCTAGCAATGCCTAAAATCCTTAATCATGCTCCATATAGGCAAGGATTTTCTTGGTCTAAAATGAGTGCACCTAAGGTAAGCACCTATTGGCCTAAACTATGCATGAACTCCACCCTAAATCCACTCCAAACACGCCAATTTGCCGGTAGGCACCAGTAGGTGCCTTGGTGTAGACATCTACATCAAAGCGGTAGGCACCTACCAGGTTAGGTGCTTACTGGAAATTTTTTTTTTTTTCCCTGCTTATTGCAGTTTTCCGGGTCTCGCCGTGTGTGGTCAGGTAGAACTGACGTTTCAGTGATCATTCTATGGCTTTCTTCAGGGTATGCTGTGAGGTCTGCAGTTTGTCTTTATATATACTAATTATGACCCCCCGGACTATAAAACATTCAGAAAAGAAATAAAGACTCTACTTTTCAAGAAATTCCTGCAAACAACTTAATACTGCTAGCTCTTTCCCACTTCCCAATACCTTCCCAATTCCCCAAAACAACTTCATTATCTTCTCTAGATATCTTCTTCTTGTAATACACTTTTTTGTAATTCTTTTGTAATCCGCCTTGAACCGCAATGCAATGGCGGAATGGAAATCTCTAATGTAATGTAATGTATATAGTGGGTCCTCCAAACCCGATTGATTGGGGCTTGAGGTGAATGGAGCAGGAAAGTCCTGTGGTCATGAATTTGATTTTTGGTGGGGAAAGTCTGTTTGGTCGCAAATTAAAATTTGGGGTGGGAAAATCATTTGGTTTCTTTTTCCCGTACGATGGAAAATTCTCTGGCGAGTTTATGTAACCCAGCTTCACACGAAGAACATCTTTAAACTTTAAATGTCGGTTCTACCTGACCAGATGTAGCGAGACCCAGAAAACTGCAACAAGTATGACGCCAGCCATGGAAGCCAAAGAGAACATTTTTTTTTATTGATTTGTTTTTTAATAGCTTTCTATAATCTGCACCCGATTAAGCCAATTTAAAAAATATCCCCCCCCCCTCTTTCACGAACGCCTAGCGTGGGTTTTAGCGCTGGCAGCGGCGGTAACTGGTCTGACGCTCATATTCTATGAGCGTCAAAACAGTTACCGCCGCTGCTGATGCGCTCATAAAAGAAAATACCCCCCCTCTTTCACGAACGCCTAGCGTGGGTTTTAGCGCTGGCATCGGCGGTAACTGGTCTGACGCTCATATTCTATGAGCGTCGAAGCAGTTACCACCGCTGCTGACACGCTTATAAAAGAAGGGGGACAGTTAGGTGCCTAGAACGGCTAGGCGCGCCAATCTAGATGACTAACTGTTGAAATCTTTTATAGAGTCAGGCCCAAATTGTCATTTTGTCTGTTCTATTTGAGGGCAAAGTCAATAGTGCATAAGTGAGGCTTTCCCTTGTTACCCTTGCGTTTGTTTATTGTTTGATGGTTATATTTTGAGCATGCGGTTTTGTTACTCGCTTTAGATCAGGGGTGTGTCAGGGTCCCTCCTCGAGGGCCGCAATCCAGTCGGGTTTTCAGGATTTCCTCAATCAATACGCATGAGACCTATTCGCGTACAATGAAAGCAGTGCATGCACATAGATCTCATGCATATTCATTGGGGAAATCCTGAAGACCCGACTGGATTAGGGCCCTCGAGGACCGGAGTTGCCCACCCCGGGGCTAGAACAACGGGTTGAGAACCTGGGTTTTGTTTCGACTGCAGCTCTCCAGGTTCGAAATGTAGATTGTGAGCACACAAAGGGCAGAGAAAGTTCCTGAATACAAGATGTAAACCACTTTTATTGTACCACAGAATAATGGGGCAATATATATATAGTACGTGTGTGTTTTGCGAGCATAATTCGTTCCAGAAGCATGCTTGTATATCAAAGTGAAGTCCCCCATAGGAAATAATGGAAATTCAGATGATTCGTTCCACAACCCAAAAACCTGAATACAAAATACTATACGCACTTGTATTGCAAGACCTCGCTCATTTAGAACAGTCACTACCCTCCTGCAGTGTCAGAGAAGAACCATCGACTCAGTTGTGATGATGTGACGTGTGTCTACTGTATATACTTGTATTGCAAGACATTGCTTGTATATCAAGTTAAAATTGAATCAAATGTTTTGCTTGTCTTGCAAAACACTTGCAATCCAAGGTTTTATTGTGTGTGTATATATATATATATATTGCACAAGCTTCCAAGATTACAAAGTTTCCTTAAGTGGACACGGCTGCAAGGCTAGTCCCTGTTATAACTTTATTTGGTACTGACTCCGTATACGCTTGTGACTTTGCTCCTCTTAAAAATGATGACATCTAAACCAGATTATTCCATGTAAAAGAAACCTTTATTTATTTATACCCAAATCACATTACATGGTGCCCTTGATGTGACTTCCCATCGCTTGTTTTGACAGGTGATAACACCGGTGATAAGGAAGCCCTGTTTTACCAAAGGATTATATCTGTCATGATATGGAAGATTTAGTGTCATTCAGAAACAGCTTGTAGCATGCTTTTAAGTTTGGGGCGTTAGGGATAAGGCAGGATGACAGGGCTTTCACATATAGTTTGCACCTTGTAGCAGTTTAATACAAATGGACATGCCGCTTTTCTCATTTTCAAATTCAGTGCTTGTGATTAGATGCTAGTTGCTTCTGAATCATGTGAGGCATACGTGCGATGGACCAGTTTCACTCTGTTTTCTTCTGGTGGTTAAACGAGGTTAGGAATGGAGCAAATGTTTGTCACATCTAATCAAATTGTAAGATGACGCATCTTCTCAACCACTGGACGTATCTTCTCCCTTATCTATTCACTGCATGCTTACTGATGGAGTCGAGCAATTTAAATCCTGCCTCTGACTTTTGGGTTGGGCTGGTATAAAAGTCTTTTCAAGCTGTCTCAGACCTGAGAGATGTCTTTCCAGCTGAGCTTAATTTCATTCTGGAGTTCTCCCTCCACTTTGTTTGATTTGCCAGCACATAAACACATAAAAAGTCATCTAATAAACAAGTGTGAAGCAATGTTTTTTAAACCTGCCCTGGAGGACCCCCAGCCAGTCGGGTTTTCAAGCTACCCCTAATGACTATGCATGAGGCAGATTTATATATAATAGAAGGGACAGGCATGCAAATCTTCCTTGTGGCATAGTCATTAGAGGTATCTTGAAGACCCGACTGGCTGGGGGTCCCCCAGGGCTGGTTTAAGAACTGCTGGTGTGAAGTAGTAAGATAATTCCTCTAAGTCAGACTTGTCCAAGGGCTAGAGTCACAAACCTGCCCTTTCCATGCCCGATCCGGGCAGGTCCGATGAATTCTACAAACTATAATATGCAGATGGGGGTGATCGGAGGAGCGCCTGCCTGCCCGGATTGCTCTATAGTGATCCCAGTGCATGCGCATGCGCTGGACCTCCGGGCCTGGCAGAGGTTTGTTTTACTTTTTGGGAGCCCTGGTTTTAACTTGCTTAAGCCCATGGGTTAAAACCACGGGCTTGCACTGCGGGGAAGGGTGGGAGAGTTGGGGCAGGAAGGCATTCGGAGTAAGAGGTCTGCACGGGAACGGGGATCGTGGGAATTCCTCGAGTCCCACGGGGGTCCCGTGGGAATCCCCCCTAACCCACAGGACTCCCAAGGGGACCCCCCTCTGGCCCATGGGACTCCCACGGGGACCCCCCTCTAGCCAACGGAACTCCCACGAGGATGGAAGGCTTTGGAAGCAGGGTTCGTCCATATAATATAATGGACACGTCAGCCTTAGTAAAAGAGGGGGTTTATAAGTTAATTACCTGAACAGAAAACAAAAAAAGGGTTCCACCAAAGAGATTCCACAAGGAAAACAGCAGCGCAAACACAAAAGAAACTGTGGAATTGATGATCCTGTCAGAAGTAATTGCTGCTTTTTATGGGGACGGGCGGGAATGGAGGTAATTCCTTGCGGGGATGGGTGGGGACGGAGAGGATCCTGACGGGAACGGGTGGGGACGGAGAGGATACTGGCAGGGACGGGCGGGAATGGGTGGGATTTCTGTCCCCATGCAACTCTCCAGTTCGGGGCAGACATGAGATCAGGGCAGCGGGAGAGTCGGGCTGCAGGAGGCGTTCGGGGCAGCAGGAGATCGGGGCTGACAGGGCAGAGAGCAGGGCGGCAGAAGGCAGGGCAGCCGGAAAGGGCTTGAGCGACTGATCCTCGGCACTCGCTTGTTTATGATCGGCCAGCCCAGTCGGTGTTGCAGGGTTTTGCTTGGTGAATCTAGCCCTTAGTTAAGTCATCGAGGACTACAAACAGTCCAGATTTTCAGGACATCTCTAATGAATATAATGTACATAAGAAAGATCTGCATGTCCATTATGCAGATCTCTCTCATGCATATTCATTAGGGATATCCCAAAAACCTGGCCTGCTTGCAGCCCACAAGGCCTGCTCTAAGTCAAGTATTTTTCTAGGTCTAATTATCGATCTAGCTCTGTTTGCTATAAAATCATATGGATCAATATTCAAAGCACTTTAACTGGCCAGAAATAAATCCTGGCCAGTTATGTCCCCTTAACGGCATAGTACCAAACTGAAAACTGGCTATTTTGGAGGCATTCCAGGAGCGGAGTCAGCAATTGTCCAATCAATGCAGATATCCAGCACTTAACCAGCCAGGACAGCATATCACAATCAAGTCAGAAAGATAAACGACAATACTATCTTATAATGCCATGGATTGATTCTTTCCTGAAGTATGAAAGATCATATTTAAGAACACGCTTTGACCTTAACCAGTCCGAAAATGTAAATGTCTGTTCTGTGTTATTTAGAAATCTTTTGAATGCAATCATGTGAGGTCTGAACCACTAAGGCTTTTTCTCCGGTTCTGGGTCTATGAGAAATAGTTTTGATGAATCAGGAACTTGAGCTCGCCTTTCTGTGATGATGGTCATTTTTATTTGATATACCGCTTTTTCTCCACAGATATCAAAGCGGTTTACAATAGTAATCAGGTACGCTAAGCATTTCCCCCATCTGTCCTGGCAGCCTACAATCTAACTATGGTACCTGGCGTAACAGGGGGTTAAGTGATTTGCCCAGGATCACAAGGAGCAGTGTTGGGATCAAACCCACAACCCACAACCTCAGGAGGAGTGTGTAGCGCAGTGGTTGCATCTACAGCCTCAGCACCCTGGGGTTGTGGGTTCAAACCCCGCGCTGCTCCTTGTGACCCTGGGCAAGTCACTTAATCCCCCATAGCCCCAGGTACGTTAGATAGATTGTGAGCCCACCGGGACAGAGAGGGAAAATGCTTGAGTACCTGATTGTAAAAAACCGCTTAGATAACCTTGATAGGCGGTATATAAAATCCTAATAAACTTGAAATTTAAGAATCAAAGCAGTTCACATATATTATGTACAGTACTTTTTTGTCCTTAGTAGGCTCATAACCTAGCACACCTTTTTATTAGGCACTGATGCATACTTAATACAACTTAAAATGGCATCCCATGGGACATGCTCAAGCATCTTGTAGTAAGTGCCAAATATGCATGCTCTAATCCTGTGCTAAAAAAAATATTATCCCGTGCTAACTGGTTAATGCAGGAATAGCATATGAGCCCTTACCACATTGAAAATATGTGGCAGTAAGGGCAAAGAGGGCGACCTTGGCTGGACACGTTGAAAATAACCACGGGGATGACGCTGGAGGACCTTTCCGGACTAGCACAGAATAGATTTTTATTTTTTAAGATCCACAATTTATCAAGTCGCTAGGACTCGAGCCCGAGTCAGTGGCACCTGCAATCGGACGGCTGGACACGTTGAAAATAACCACAGGGACGACGCTGGAGAACCTTTCCGGACTAGAACAAAACCAATTTCTTTTTAGATCCTCAATTCATCAAGTCTCTAGGACTCGAGCACGTCAATGGCACCTAACAACAACAAAAAGGACTGGATTCTATAAATGGCGCTTAGAAGCAACTACACTGTAGACGCCACTTGGCATGGTTGTCAATCGACCACTAGGCGCCATTTATAGAATCCCACCTATCAGCGCCTAGGCATGCTTAGTCATTGCTAGGTGTCCTAGAGGTGGGCGCCGGTATATTAGGCCTGGTTTTACAAGGCCTAATTTACTGGCACCTAATATGGATGCCTAGCAATGCCTACGACTCCTGTTCTCTGCCCCTAACCATGCCTGCTGCTCGTGATGCTCATAGGAATTCTAAGAGTGTTGGGAGCAGCACAGAACATTTAGCGCACTGGCTTGCACTAAAAAACACTATTACGATTTGTAAAAGGGGGAGGGGGGGGTCAAGCTTCCAAGTTTATTAAAATCTTACTATCCCGCACCAAGGGCGAACCTTCTGAGCGGCTTACAATCAAAGAAGGGCAAAGGTAATTAAGTGGGGTTAGGAGGGCAAATTACATTCTTAAAAGAATAGATGGGAGGGTAAACACATTCGCCAAACTTTACATTTAACATGGCTCTTCCAGTGCCGTTAAGTATCTCTCATGTTCGATAAGCATCTAAAAAAATAACCCCTCCTTTTACAGAAGCGTAATGCGGTTTTTAGCGCCAGCAGCAGCGGTAAGAGCTCGGACGCCCATAGGAATTCTATGGGGCGGGGGGGGGGGGGTAAATGTTTTTAATTCAGCCTTTAATTTATCAACAGAAGTCAGTAAGCAAAGAGATAAAGGTAGGGAATACCAGAGCTGAAGGCCATTTACAGAGAAAATAGCAGCGCTTACACGCTCATGAACAATTTCACAATAAGTTGGAAATTTAAGATGGTTTTGATTTGCTGATCTAAGAGATCTTAATGGTAAATATGGACTATTCGCCTTCCCCTCACTAAAATGCTGCCACTATAAAAGATTCATAGACAAAACCTTCGCCTACCAAGCAGCCAAGCTCAACACATGGCTGGCCCAAATGATCCTCGAGGCCCCCTCCTACTTCGACTTCAGAAAATCTCTCAAAACTTACCTTTTCAGCAAACAAGACCTCTAACGGACCCACCCGCATTTTCCTCTCCCCCCCCTGCATTCACCCCCCCTTTTTCAGCTCCTCTCTTCCACGTCTTCAACAACCTCCCCCATCCTCGGTCAATTTCAGTTTTTACTTGTTACTGAACTGCTTTATTTTATTTGTTTGTAAATCTGCTGGATAACGTAGATCCTTTTGAATTGATGTAAACCGCCTAGAACTCGCTGGGTATGGCGGTATATAAAAAATAAAATTATTATTATTATTATTATTATTATATAAGAACATACAAATAGCCTTAATGGGTCAGACCAATGGTCCATCAAGTCCAGTAGCCTGTTATTTATTTATTTATTCGATTTTTAGCCCGTCCTCCCAAAAGAGCCCAGAACGGGTTACAAAGTACATCCATAATAATCCAGACAGAGCAGAGATGACATTTTACATAAATTACAATATAGATGACAGTTTACATAAATTAAGATATAGACATGACAATAAAACATATGTACTAAGTAGCATCTGGTGAAATTAAGTGACAAAGGTGAGTTGACTGGGTGGCATTTCAGGGTGAATGACTTTAAGGCGCTGGGTTAGTAAAGAGGAAGGTTTTCACGGCCTTCCTGAAGTTCCAGAGTCCATCTAGTGATCTGACAGATTGAGGGATTGTGTGCCAAAGTTTGGGTATGAAATGTGAGTAGGAGCGTTTGCGGGCAGTTTCAGTTTTGAGGGAGCGGCCAGAAGGTATGTTCTCACGGTGGCCAATCCAGGTCATTAGTACCTGGCCAAAACCCAAGAAGTAGCAACATTCCATTCAGAATCCTAAAGAATAGAAAGATTCTAGAATCCCAAAGAGTAACAAAAAATTCTGGAACCCCAAAGAGTAGCAACATTCCATGCAGAATCCCCAGAGTAGCAACATTCCATTTAGAATCCTAAAAAATAGCAAGATTCTGGAACCCTAAAGAGTAGCAACATTCCATGCTACCAATACAGGGCAAGAGGTGACTTCCCCCATGTCTTTCTCAATAATAGACTATGGACTTTTCCTCCAGGAACTTGTCCAAACCTTTCTTAAAACCAGCCATGCTATCCACTCTTACCACAACCTCTGGCAATGCATTCCAGAGCTTAACTATTCTCTGAGTGAAAAAAAATGTCCTCCTATTGGTTTCAAGAGTATTTCCCTGTAACTTCATCTAGTGTCCCCTAGTTTTTGTAATTTTTGACGGAGTGAAAAATCGATCCACTTGTACCCCTTCTACTCCACTCAAGGTTTTGTAGACTTCAATCATATCTCCCCTCAGCCGTCTCTTTTCCAAGCTGAAGAGCCCTAACCGTTTTAGTCTTTCCTCATATGATATAGAGGTTGTCCTGTATTCAACGTTTTAAAAACCAATAGAAGAATTTTATATGATATGATGGTTTATGGGTAGCCAGTGTGCTGTTTTCAAAAAAGGAGTAATATAGATCAATTGGATGGCAGTGTTTTTCAAGTCTATGAATATCCTTTAAACATATACCTGCATAAAGAAAATAAAAATAATCAAGTTGTTGAATCACTAATGAATGAACTAATATCAATCTAATGGATCATAGTTTCCATAATACCCCAAAACCTTTTCAAACTACTGAATCCAAATCAGTGCTCTCTGCAAAGTTTTCATTCAATTGAACTTCTAATAATAGAATAGTGAATTCTACAGGACATATGGTGCCATTCAAAATCAAATTATCCTCATTCAACCAAGTTGGAGTGGCCCACTGAAACACCTTTTCTTGTCCTGTGGTAACCTGTAATGTAAGGTAATGCACCTGGGTAAGAGAAACCCACGCAGAATTTGCATACTAAATGGTGAGACTTTGGCCAGGACCACGACGGAACGTGATCTAGGGGTGATCATTAGTGATGACATGAAGGCTGCCGGTCAGGTGGAGAAGGCTTCCTCCAGGGCAAGGCAAATGATGGGTTGTATCCGTAGAGGTTTTCTCAGCAGGAGACTTGAAGTTATGATGCTATACAGGTCCATGGTGAGGCCTCATTTGGAGTATTCTGGAGACCACACTACCGGAAGGATGTGCTGAGAATCGAGTCGGTCCAGCGAATGGCCACTAGGATGGTCTTGGGGCTCAAGGAACTCACGTATGAAGAAAGACTGAATAAATTGGAGCTGTTCTCACTTGAGGAACGGAGAGAGGGGAGACATGATTGAAACGTTTAAGTACATCACGGGCTGTATCGAGTCAGAAGATGATATCTTCTGCCTCATGGGACCCTCGACCACCAGAGGGCATCCGCTGAAAATCAGGGGAGGGAAGTTTCATAGCGACTCCAGAAAGTACTTCTTCACCGAAAGAGTGGTGAATCATTGGAACAAAACTCCCACTGCAGGTGATTGAGGCCAGCAGCGTGTCAGATTTTAAGAGAAAATGGGATATTCACATGGGATCTCTAAGGGAGTGAAATCAGGGGGGTGGGTATTTGGAATGGGCAGACTTGGTGGGCTATAGCCCTTTTCTGCCGTCATTTTCTATGTTTCTATGTAACTTGAAACAGTCAAGTTTTTGGGATATACCCTATGAATATCAATTAAATAAATCTGTATGCAATAGAGCCAGGGCACGCAAATCTGCAACCTAAATATCCATTGTGAAAACACAACTGGCTGGAGGTTCTCCAGGACAGGTTTGGCAACCAATGAACTCTGATGGAAGCTTAAAAAAATGTTGTTGTTGTTAATAACACCTTTTTCCCATTAGAGCTGTGGCAACATGAAAAATACATTTGAGACAGACGAAATAGCATATCTTGACAGTATGACTTAAGTAGATTTCCTATTCATTGAACAGATAAATGAAGCCACTACAATGTGTCGTAGAAAGTGTAGTCTGGACAGCTGCTTTATTACCTTGCAATATCCTCAACAGGAAAGAGTCTATTGCGGGTAACCACCGTCAAATCCAGTTGCCAGGTAGGAAGTCATCATATCCCTTCCAGATCCTTGGATGCACCCCCTTTCACATTATTATTATTATTTTTTTTTTTTTTTTTCATTTCAGAAATACAGATCTGAGGGAATGTGCTGTCTGCAGCTAATCATGCCTTTCTCTGCTAGAGAATCAGAACTCATGAAGGCAAAGGTGACAGCACCCAAAATTGGAACACGATGAAGAAAAATGTGGATTATGCAGGGCCCTATTTCTTCCCATGTGAGGATTTTAGACTTTAGTGATTTATCTACTTTGTCAGTATTTGCTGCTGTCTGTTGCTCCTGGAGACACAAGCATCTATCATCAAAAAAAACACAGTAGGCAGCAGAAAAAAAGGGAAAAAAAAAATTCTGCTAAGCGCCCACCTTAAAGCTGAGTGGCACCCATCAAAAATTACAAATGTGTAAATTTGAATCAACTGGATGGACAAAACAGACCTCAGGATCTGTTGCCCCCAACCCAACAATGTACAGAATAGGTTACTTGTTTATAATCATCAGTCAATTCTGTTCTGGACTCTACTGAATAAACATGTTGGGCCCATTTCAAAAAGTGTTAACTGTGCAGAACAGATTCCTACTCAAACGTCCTTGAGTTGGCTGTCGGCTGATATTCAATAGCGCTTAACCTGTCAATACTGCTGAATGTTGACTCGAACTGTCCAGATTGAGCCCTGGAAGTGGAGGAGCAACTGGGAGTTATACACATACCAGTGATTCTCAGTACCAGTGTCCACATAGCTAAGTAGCCAGATAGGACCACAGAAAATGCCACCTAACTTTGGTTGCATAGCTATAAAAGTGCCAGCACTGAATATTGGCCAAATCTTCCTTAAAATCTTGGTCAAGGCTGGAATAATCATCTGTTCTCCCCCTCCCCCTCAACAAGAGCATACCTCCTTCCAACCCCCACTCATCCAGAGCATAGGTCCCTTACTGATAACCCCAACCAGAGCATAGACCCCTCCTCCTGATCCCCCTCCCACACAAGAGAACATAGGGTCTTTTCCAACCCCACAGAGCAGTCCTTATTCCAAACCACCAATGAGTTTCACCCTCCCACCCCCATATATTCCCCCACCCCCAGGCCTACCTTAATGTTCAAGGTGGTCTAGAGGTAAACCAAGCAGGAATGAACCAGAGTCACTCCAGTCAATGCTGGCTGTGGGTGCAAAATGGCTACCATGACCACTAGTGTTAGTATTGCAGTACTGTTCCTAAGAGGTCAACCTTTACTTTGTAAAGTAGTAACATATTGCTTTATAAACTTTGGGCTAGATTCTTTAAATGGCACTATAATCATTGGCTGCCTGTAAAAATGGTGTCGGTCATGTATCAATCATGTTACAGTAAAAGAAACTCGGATATGTGAAATATCAATAATATAATGCACCACGCTTTCACAAAAAAATGATGATGTCATAAACAAGTGTAGGCAGTGCTGCTTCAGTTTGAAGGGGTGTATATTTCAAAAAATGGAGGAAAAAGCCTCAGACAAATGCCCTCCCACCACCACAATGGTGGATAAAGGTGGTTGGGTGATAACCTCACTGGCAAAAAAAACCTCCATTGCACTCCCTAATAAATAAACTGTAAGCAGGGCTGTCTATGCAGTTGATAGATGAAAAAACTTTCAACTTATCTCTATTGATCGGTACACCGACGATGGCCAGCGTTTCACCAACTTGCTGCCTCAGGGTGTAACAAAATCCGATCAAACTTTTAACCGGGACGTAGAAAACGTCTCCTCTGATGTATTTTTATAAATACATCCAACATTTTTTTTTTTAATCGTCCAACTGTACATCCAGCCTTCTGATTGCCCAGACCGCTAAGTAGTCCATCTTTATACCCCATTTTCGTCAAAAAATCTGTCCAAATCATAAACATCTAGAAAAAGACCTTTTGGGCGCAGGAGGGGCCAGAAAAGTGATGGACTGGACATCCAGACATGGCACCAGAGTAATGGGGTATCTTACTGGGCACTTCTGTAAACTTCACAGAAAGGGTACCACATACACATCTCACTACAGCTCCCTTATAGGTCATATTGAGCCCCCAAAACACCCCCAGAATCTACTAATCCACCTGTCTACCACCCCAATAGCCCTTTTGGCAGCAGGAGCCACTTATATGGCAGTACAAAAGGATTTGGGTGGTGCACATTTTTCACCATGAATGCAGTGATTACAGTGGCTTATGGGCCTGGGTCCTCCTCTCCATGGTTCACTAACCCACCCCCAAGACCACTTAAGCCACCTCTGTGCAGCTCTACTAGGCTTTCCTAGGCCAGGCTGCTGGGTGCTGATGTTCTGGAGACAGATATGTAAAGTTTGTATTACGATTTTTATGGGGGGGGGGGCAGTGATGACTGGAGCAGTGTGTGGGGGTCTGTACTTTGTGTCTTCAGTGCTTATCTGCTCACTTTGGATACCTTTTGTGGACTTAAACCTGGTTTTAGATGGCCTAAGTCACAATGTCCAAGTTCCGTCTTGGCAGTGTTGTTAAACTTTCAGTTATACATGCAGTACGACTAAGTCTAAGACGGCCCACGTCCCGCCCAAATCCCACCCTCGACACTCCTACTGACACGCCCCTTTTAGCTCTGGTCATTCAGCAACACTGTGAAGGCCTAGGTCATTTTTAAATACGTCTAAAACCCGGTTCGATTATCTTTTAGATCTTGTCTTTTAGATCGTCCAAGTGCCAATTTAGGCCGGTTTTTAGACCTTTTTCTGTTTCGATTATGAGCCCCTTAGGATGTCAGAATGAGGGCTGAAAAAATGTTCAGTGTTCTCGATCACCTCCTGCTACCTCTGCAATTATATGTATTCTGGTCCTCAATCTTCAGTAGCTATATATACCTGATTAGTTTTCCTCTTATTTCTCCTAAAAAATAATTTTGTTACATTAGCCAGAAGGGTACAGAAAGTTCAGCTGCTAACGAAAGACTGAAACAATCCCAAATCTCACCTTCTTGAGATGCTGAGACTCAAATAACTAAAGTATAATTGTAGAAGAATATGTACTATGACAACCTAAAGAGAAGGTTTCACTATAACCCTCCCCACGAAATCTTCTATATCCAAACTGCTCAATAAGCTTCCTTCAGGCCCTCAGAGGTGCCACCAGATGTTCAATAATATCTCATAGCAACTGGCTTTACGCCCCCTATCGTCATCGGGTCATTAATTTTTAGAGATTTTTTTGTGCAATGCTATAGTTTGCTTGTGTGTTCATTCAATAAATAGTTAGTAAAATTTGTTACACTTATCTTGGGTGGTTCAGCCAAGAGGGACAGAGTATAGTGCTTCAAAAGGATTGATAGTAAGGAGTGTTTACCTGTGTTTAACCCTGCCCGGTTCGGGTTTTCGGTTTTGCCGTGCTGATAGGATGACGTCAGCCCCAGCTGAGTTGTAGAATATTTAATGAGCTCCAGTACACGCCGCGGCCATCTTGGATCAATTATTTGGGTGGCCACGTCGTATAGAGTTACACAGTTTTGAGGTAAGCTGCACTATTAGTTGTTTGTGGTTGATGTAATGGGTTTTAGAAGTATCTAATTTAAGTTATGCTTTATTGTAGGGATTGTGCCCTGAGGAAACCCGGATAGGGTGAAACATGTTGGCAGTACTCTGTCCCTCTTGGCTGAACCACCCAAGATAAGTGTAACAAATTTTACTAACTATTTATTGAATGAACACACGAGCAGACTATAGCATTGCACAAAAAAAATCTCTAAAAATTAATGACCCGATGACGATAGGGGGCGTAAAGCCAGTTGCTATGAGATATTATTGAGCATCTGGTGGCACCTCTGAGGGCCTGAAGGAAGCTTATTGAGCAGTTTGGATATAGAAGATTTCGTGGGGAGGGTTATAGTGAAACCTTCTCTTTAGGTTGTCACGAGACTCAAATAACGGCATTATTTTTCTCATTTTATAGTGGAATGCTTAAACACACATAAAATACAATATCACACACAGTATGTCCTAATTTCGGATAAGACTTCTCTATAGCACAAATCTGCTGTCACTAATAGCCGTCATTGATTATTCAATTTCTATAGAAAGAAAAAAAAAAAAAGGCATCGGGTCAGATTTATTGGCACGCTTAATGCATGAGCCTATAAGAAAGTGTTTGTCCCTAATTTTATAATCTGTCCTTTTGTAATTTGTTTTGTTCTTTCTCAATAAACTTTACCATATATTTTATGAAAAGCAATCAGCGTTACTGCTGAAAGACAAAACGCGACCAAAGTAATTTATGTACTCCTTGCCGGACAATGTTAGAAGGCTATTTTTAAGACAATAAAGATGCTTGTACTGAGAAACAAGATTGCAGACTTGATGCCACAAGCAAACACTTCACACAGTAAATATTTGATACAATTTATTGAGCGTCTACTTTGTCCTGTTCAAATGTTCATCATTGCACATCCCTTTGATATAAAAAAAAAAAAGATGACAGCAGGAATTCGGGGTTTATGTGTAAAACAACAGTCATAAACTTTCTCCGTCTGATATTCAGCATTATTAAACCAGCCGGAAACTGCTCCTGGCCAGTTAAATAGCGCTAAGGCCCGGATTCTTGAACCGGCGCCCATGACGGGGGCCGCCGGTCACTTGTCAATCATGCATTGGTGCCAGTTTTGGAATCACACCCACGAAGACACTTTAGGCTCCCTAGCACCACTTCCGGTGTTGGCCACGCCTATTTTGGTGCCTACGTAGGTGTGATTCTGGCACTGATTTTCTGGTGACGGGATAATCGTGTGCCAGACGCCAGTGTGATGACAATCCAGCGCCAACAATTCGGCGCATGACAGAAGCACGCGGCGGAAAAAATAATTTTTAAAGAGCTCCGACAAGGGGTTTGAGGTGGCAACCCCCCTCACTTTATTGGTTAGTGTTCGAACTGCCTTTGCCGGGGGGGGGGGGTGAAACCCCCCACATTATAGAGAAAATGGAACTTTTCCCGAAAAAAAATCAGAAAAAGTTCCGTTTTCTCTATAATGGAGGTTTCCAACCCCCCGAACCCACCCCCAACAGCAGCGTGAACATTAACCAATAAAGTGGGGGGGAGTTACCACCCCAACCCCCCCCATCGGAGCTCTTAAAAATGTACTTTTTCCCCCATGCGCTTCTGTCTTGTGCCGAATTGTAGGCGCTGGATTGTCAGCGCGCTGGCCTCTTGCGCGCCACTGACTATGAACCGATTTTCTAGGTGCCAGCATGTGCCTCAAATCTTGGTTAAAAATGCCATTTGGATGGCATTTTTAACGGAGGTATGGGAGCCTACCAGTGCCTAGAAAATCAGTGCCGGTTCAAGAATCTGGGCCTTCGCTGGTTAAGTGCCAATACAGCATGAAATGGGCACTGCTTATTAGCACTTAGCAGCTAGCCTGGTTACCGGATATGTTGCACAACACAGCCGGTTAATGCCAATATTCAGCGGCTGACCAGTTAAATTGAGCAGCCAGATCTATCTTCGGCCGTTATAACTTAGCCAGCCAGCTAATGAATATCAGCTTAGCCTGCTATATTTTTAGTGGCTAAAACTAAAACTGAAAACTCTATGTCGGTCACCAGATATGGCCCGACATTGGATTTCCTGGTTTGCCACTGACTGCAGGAGTCGGCTCCATTAACTACCATAAGAACATAAGAACATAAGCATCGCCTTTGCCGGGTCAGACCATGAGTCTATCATGCCCAGTAGTCCGCTCCCACGGCGCCCCCCCCCCCCTAGGACCATGATCTTTTACCTAAAACATGTTATTCCCTAATCATTTAATACCCTTCAATCCCCCTTTCCTTCAGGAAATCATCTAATCCCATTTTGAATCCCATAATCGTACTCTGCCCCACCACCTCCTCCGGAAGCGCATTCCAAGTGTCCACCACCCTCTGAGTGAAGAAGAACTTCCTAGCATTTGTTCTGAATCTGTCTCCTTTCAATTTTTATGAATGCCCTCTTGTTTTTGTTGCCCCCGCTAGTCTGAAGAATCTGTCCCTCTCTACTTTCTTTATACCCTTCATGATCTTATAAGTTTCTACATGTCCCCTCTAAGTCTCCGCTTTTCCAGGGAAAAAAGCCTCAGCTTCTCTAGCCTTTCAGCATATGAAAGGTTTTCCATGCCTATTATCATTCTTATTTCTCTTCTCTGGACCCTCTCGAGTATCGCCATATCCTTCTTAAGGTACGGCGACCAGTATTGAACGCAGTACTCCAGATGCGGGCGCACCATCGCTCGATACAGTGGCAGGATAACCTCCTTCGTTCTGGTAGTGATACCATTTTTGATAATGCCCAACATTCTGTTCGCCTTCTTTGAGGCCGCTGCGCATTGTGCCCAATCAAGAAGAGAATGATGTGGAGCTATGAAACTTACAAGTTATTCTAGTTTTCGTGACACTTTTCGTTTTCATGAGGCAAATGCATCTAGTAAATGGGCACAAGTATAGGGAAACCAAGCCATTGTGACATCACCGATGTAGGCTCTTAGACATTGGTAGAATGAGGCATTATGACATCACAGTACGAGGGGCCTCTGAAAAGATCTCAGCTCAACCAAGAAGAGCCATGAAACTTATATGTTATTCCAGGGCTTCAAAGAAGGTTTGGATAGGTTCCTAGAAGATAAGGGAATTGAGGGGTACAGATAGGAGTAGAGGTAGGTTATAGGAATAGTCAGGGACCACTGCACAGGTGATAGGCCTGACGGGCCACCGCGGGAGCGGACCACTGTGCGGGATGGACCTCTGGTCTGACCCAGCGGAGGCAACTTCTTATGTTCCACACTTTTTGTGACACTTTTTGTTTCATTTCATATCATTGTCTTTTCAGCAGTCCCTCGTTTAAAGTACAGTTTAAATCTTTATATGGTCTATGACTTTATTTCCAGGGTTTATAATGATGTTATATGCTTTCTCATCCCGGCATAATAATCTGTGCAGTGTTCCTTTGCTGTAGATAGGTGTCGTGAGAAACAAGTTTGAACTTTCATTTCCCTTGTGAATTCCTTCTAATATTTGCCTGAATATTACAAAGTGAGTTGCACAGCTCGAATACCAGCAATTTTATATCTCAAATGTCAGATTAATATTCCTCATACAGAACATTTGCAGAGGATATTTTTTGATTCTTAGTCAACCTCAATGATTGCCTATCATCTGTGGATTCAAAATTAAAAAAGTTAATGAATCTTTGCGTGTCACCTTGGAATAGAATGTCAGATTCTAAATTCACACCTTTTAATTAGTTTTATGATAAACAAACAAAAAAAAAATCATAAACCCAATGTTCTTGCTGTAGCAGAAAATCCCCTTTTATGCTTGCATGGACAACACTGACAATTACACAAAATAGTTGTTTGCTGAGTTTTGCCATTGCTTTAGATCAGGGGTGTCAAAGTCCCTCCTCGAGGGCCGCAATCCAGTCGGGTTTTCAGGATTTCCCCAATGAATATGCATGAGATCTATTAGCATACAACGAAAGCAGTGCATGCAAGTAGATCTCATGCGTATTCATTGGGGAAACCCTGAAAACCCGACTGGATTGCGGCCCTCGAGGAGGGACTTTGACACCCCTGCTTTAGATACATGTACATTTGTGTTACATCACATTTGTTTATTTACAGATATATGGATGGATTGTGTCACTCAGTTGGTCACTGACTCATAGCAACATGTGTGCTGAGGATTCCACCCTGTGATGTTTCATGGTAGAGTATAGGTGTGGTTTGCCATTGCCTTCTTCTACACAGTTTGTGACTCCACTGTGTTGCTGCTGCCCAGTGTGGAGCCCCTTGGCCTATGGTGCCTGGCATTCCCAGGGAGTCTCCCTGCTTGGCTTCTGATGGTGAGGGTGAGCCTACTCAGGGTGGCCAGGCCATAGGCCATTTATAGATATATATCTCGCATTATCTCAGTAATCTAAGAGGTCCAATCTTCAAAGGCTCCTGCCTAGTTAAACCCTGCCAAGATGTCCATCTTACAATATTCAGTGGCACATTAGTGGTCAGTGGTGCTGAATATTGCCTGTGACTACCCAGGCACTGTCCTCGTAGGCCCTGATTCTATAAAAGGTGTCTAACTCTTAGGCGCAGTTTTTGGTCAACCGCTAGGCGCCATTTATAAAACCACACTTAGCAGTGCCTAAGGGCTCCTTTTCCTAAGGTGGGCTATGCTTTTTAGTGCGCGCTAAATATTAGTACACGCTAACCATGTGTTAAACACTAACGCATGCATGTTAGTCTATGAACGCATTAGCAGTTAGCACGTGAGTAGATTTAGGCACTGGTAGATTTTGAATCCTTAGGTAGTATGGTCTTGGTTCTCCAACCGGCACCAATTTTTTAGGCGCTGGAAGGCATCCAAGCTCAGTAAAAAACGCCATTTAAAGTTTGAAGGCTCCTACCAGCGCCTATAAAATTGGCACTGGAATTGTGCCTCTATAGGTGCTTTAGGCCACCTAACGCAAATGTAGGTTTGCCTAATGCCGGAAGTGATGTTAGGTGGCCTAAAGTGCCTATAAAGGCACGATTCACATCAAAGGTAGGTGCCAAAAATGTAGACCTGGAAAACCCTGGCCTACGTTTCCGGTGCCCACCTTTGCCCGAGGCGTGATTGTGTACCCGGCACCGTCACATGAGTGACGATAGTGCTGGTTATAGAATCCGGACCACTGACATTCAAGCCGGGGTTTACTTGACCCAAATGAATACGCCTAAGGCCCTCTTTTGCTAAGGTGCACTAACCGATTAGCACACACTAATCAATTTAGCGCACGCTAAACGCCAACGCGAGCATGTTAGTCTATGGATGCGTTAGCGTTTAGCACATGCTAATTCGATTAGCACATGCTAATCGGTTAGCGCACCTTAGTAAAAAAGGGGGTAAGTCAATCCATACCCTGTATCTACTCTCTGAGCGTCTTACTTGCCAGTAGGCACCTTGGTGTAGACACCTACCTTGAAGTGGTAGACGCCAACCGAGTTATTTTTTTTAAATGGAGCTTTCAATTATCAGCAGTAATTAAATCAATTAAAAAACTTAAGTTAGTCTCTCGATTGTCAGCTTTGAAATGCCAAAGCCACAAAAAGATGGTATACGAGTCCCCGTTCCCATTCCCTTTCGTAGATTAACTAGGTGCACCAATCTAAGCATCTAATGCAGGGGTGCCCAATACGTCGATCGCGATCGACAGGTCGCTCGCTCAGGTGACCCCAGTCGATCGCAGAGCGGGTTCCCTTCTTCCCTTCTCTTTTTTCCCCTCCTGACTGGCCCGCTCCTGAATTCTGCTGCTGCCGCTGCTGCTCAACATTTTTTTAAAAAACGGCTTGGAGAACTTATGCTCCGGGGGCTAACGTGTGCTTGTACCGACTTCCCTTCTCTTCCCTCTGAAACCTGAAGTTATGTCGGGGGGGGGGGGGGGGGTGGAGAGAAGGGAAGCCGGCACGCACATGTTAGAGCCCCGTTCGCGGGCTAGAGCGGGAGACAGGTCAGTGAAGCTTGCGATTTGCTCTTCTTGCTGCCAGGTCCTGCCTACTTTCTGTTTCCTCAAAGGCAGGACCCGGCAGCATTTCTCCCAATAGGTTGATCATGGGCCGATCAGCCTTCCTCTCCCCGACCGTCAATTCTGCCGTTGGAGAGGAAGTTCTGGCCAGCTTTTTTTTTTAAAATTTTATTGTTGGTAGATCATTTTGACTTGGTCATTTTAAAAGTAGCTCACAAGCCCAAAAAGTGTGGGCACCCCTGATCTAATGTAGGCATCTTTTATAGAATCAGGGCCTTAGTGTCAGAATAGTCTGGGGGTGGAGCCAGAACTTAACCGCTAACCTTCTAAGTAAGTTGATAACGTGAAGGCTGCAAAAAGACTTTATCTACTGAGCTAACCAGGCACTGATTTGAATATCATCCAGGGTCTGATTAACTTCCAGGTGACAACATACAGCTGGATACTCAATGTCGGATCCTGGAAATAGCCCTGCATTGAATATACGGGGTTAATTCAGCCTGTGGCTGTTAGCAACTTTAAAAAACCATTGATTGTCACAGGCTGAATATTCTAACTGGATAACAAATGAACATACATTGCATTAGAGATCTCTATTCCGCCATTGCCTTGTGGTTCAAAGCGGATTACAAAAGAATTACGAAAAGCGAATTACATGAAGAAGATATCTAGTCATTTCTAGAGGAGATATTTATTTATTACATTTTCTATACCGTTCTCCCAGGACAGCTCAGAACGGTTTACATGAGTTCATTCAGATACTCAAGTCTGTCCCAGTGGGCTCACAATCTATCTAACGATAAAGAGTAGATGTTGTTTTGGGGAATCAGGAAGGTATTGGGACATGGTATTGGGAGGTGGGAAGGAGCTAGCGGTATTAAGTCATTTGCAGAAATTTCTTGAAAAGTAGAGTCTTCTGAATGTTTTGTAGTCTGGGGGGGTCATAATTAGTAGATTGGAGATTTGGTTGTCGAGTTTTGCTGCTTGTGTGGCTAGGAGGCCATCATATAGTTTTTTCCGTTTGACTTCTTTGATTGGAGGGTGCGTGAATGGAGTGTGGTTTTTCCTATGTCTAGTTGATGTAGTTTGGATGAGGCGGTTGTTCAAGTAGGTCGGGCTATCGCCGTTTATGGTTTTAAATAGTAGACAGTAGAATTTGAATAGTATTCTTGCCGGAATACACAATTAAAAGATTAAAATAACAAAAAATCCAATACAAATAAAACACTCTGAAATGCAATTAAGACATAAAAGAATTTATAAAAATCCAATACCAAACAATAATATCTTCATTAAAACACAGTCACCTACACACTATTTTACTAACAGTGCGGCCATATACAGAAAAGGAGACCTGCATTAAAAATTTTTTACTAGCAAACAGTTTTATATATGAAGGAAAAAGCCTGCTTAATAAGATGTACTCAATCACTTTCTTAATAAATCCAAATGACCAGTTTGTTTCAGTTCATCTGACAATGCAGTCCATTACGTTGGCCTTGCTACAGAAAACATTTGTGAGCAATGTTCCTCTACATTCGGTCCTCGAGGGCCGCAATCCAGTCAGGTTTTCAGGATTTCCCCCAATGAATATGCATGAGATCTTTTAGCATACAATGAAAGCAGTGCATGCAAATAGATCTCATGCATATTCATTGGGGAAATCCAGAAAACCCAACTGGATTGCGGCCCTCGAGGACTGACTTTGATACCCCTGCGTGAACGGTCTAAACCTAACTTCATAAACAGATGATATGCCTAAAAGTCAATCATCCTGAGACCTTAATGCCCTAGCGGTGTAGTGTACTAGTGCTCCTACTATCCATTCAATCGTGTCCGACCCTTGGATACTCTGTAGGACAGTCCTCGCCATGCTTCCCTGTTTTGAATGGCTTCTTTGTTCATTCCCGTGTCATTCTTGATGGTATCCAGCCAACGGTCCTTTGGTCTCCCCTGCTTCCTTTTTCCACTGGCCATTCCAAGTAGCACCTCTTATTCTACTGGATTCGCCCTTTTACGAAGCCACGTTAGCAGTTTAATGTGTGTAATAGCGCGCGCTAATTTGCCGGCCACGCTAGCCGCTACCGCCTCCTCTTGAGCAGGCGGTAGTTTTTCAGCTAGAACGGGGGTTAGTGCGCGCTAAAAAGGTGCATGCGATAAAGCCGCTAACCCGGCTTCGTAAAAGGAGCCCATAGTATACAAAGTGAAATCATTTAATTATGTAATTCATTTATTATAATTGGAAATAAAAACTATGGGAGGAAGGGAAGAGGGGAAGGGTACAGGGGGAGTGTATAGCGGTATGAATAGGTAATATGGAAATATATTTTGGAGGAATGATAGAAATATGTATGGAATATTAGAATTTTGAATGTAATTGTAATGAATGTTTTATTATATTGTATTATTGTATATTTATTTGATTCCTTCAATAAAATGTTTTAAACTAAACATAAACATTAAAAAAATCATTTATATCCTGCTATTGCCAATAGATGGTGACGGGACTAAAGCGTGCTAGACAATCGCGCGTGGACAAAGGAGCTCAGACAAATGCGTGCAGGATGTCAGCGCACCGGATTAAAAGTTAAATTTAAAGCGCTCCAAGGGGGCATGTGGGAGGACCCCCCCCCCCCAATTTACTTAGAAGTGTTGGCGCTGCTGTTGGGGGTGGGTGGAGGAACCCTCCCCCCACCCCCCCCACACACACTTTCAGAGGAAACTGTAATTTATCCCTAAAACAGGGAAAAATTACACTTTCCTCTGTAATGGAGGGGTTCCCCCGAACCCCCAATGACAGCACCAACACTTCTAAATTAACTGGGGGGGTCCCCCCCCCCACACACACCCTTAGAGCGCTTTAAATTTAACTTTTAATCTGGCGTGCTGACGTCCTGCACGCATATTTTGAGCTCCTTTGTCCTTGCGATTGTCCCGCACACTTTCATCTATGAACCCAATAGATAACTCTATTGCGAAAGACATACAAAGCCATGAAACTTACAAATTATTCCACACTTTTCTTGACACTTTTCATTTGGGTGCCTGGAGGGGTTTCCAAAACCTGGCAGTTTGTCTGTGTTTTGGAAAGCCCTGAGCTCGGGGCTGCATCTGGAGGGCCCCTGCACATGTGTAGACGTTGACGTGATGACATCACACACGTGCGCTTGAATGTGATGTCTTTGCATCAACATCCATGCTTGCATAGAGGCCCTCCAAACGTAGCCTGAAGCTCAGGGAAGGAGACACAGGGTTTGTGTGGAGGCAGGGCTGGGGGCGGAACACGGCAAGGCTGGGGGCAGAATGTGGCAGGGCTGGGGGTGGAACCCGGCAGGACTTGGGGTGGAACGCGGCAGGGCTGGGGGCAGAATGTGGCAGGGCTGGGGCGGAACCCAGTAGGACTGGGGATGGAAAGCGGCAAGGCTGGGGGCAGAATGTGGCAGGGCTGGGGGAGGAACCCGGCAGGACTGGGGGCGGAACGCGTCAGGGCTGGGGCAGAATGTGGCAGGGCTGGGGGAGGAACCTGGCAGGACTGGGGGTGGAATGCGGCAGGGCTGGGGGCGAAACACGGCAGGGCTGGGGGCAGAATGTGGCAGGGCTGGGGGCAGAATGCGGCAGGACTGGGGGCAGAATGTGGCAGGGCTGGGGGCGGAACGCAGCAGGACTGGGGGCGGAACGCAGCAGGACTGGGGGCAGAATGTGGCAGGGCTGGGGGCGGAATCCGGCAGGACTGGGGGTGGAAAGTGGTAGGTCTGGGGGTGGAGCTTGGCAGGGCTGGGTGTGGAAATCTGGTAACCTTCATATTGATAAAATATTTAAACTTTTATGACTGTATTCTTTGAACATTAAATGTATCCCACAATACGAAGGAAACACACAATCCCACGGGTAAAAATGTAACCCAAAAAAGAAGAGGGGGAAGGGACACAGTCAATCAACTCCAGGGTCAATCAATTTATTAAAACTACATAAATAACTGATATACTCGTATATATAACATCCTATATAATAAAACGCTAGCCGCGCATGCGCACTCCTATCTGCGTGTTCCATGATCAGTAGGTCTGTGGCCACAGGAGTGCGCATGCGCGCTTAACAGACCCCCACGTTCGCAGCAGCAGAAAACACTCCTTTGCCGGCTCCCCACTCGGCAAGGTTTTTTCGCCGGTCTGACCCTCCCATCCCTTCCTTACGTCTGACGGCTCACGTCTGACCCCTTCCCTTCCCACGGTCCCGACTACGAACCTGGCGATTCCAGCAGTGTGTGCAGCAGTCTTCAAACGCTGCTTCGGGCCCTTCTACTGCCCTGATTTGCTCTGCCGCGTCTCTGATGATGTCATCGGGGACGTGCCAGAGTAAATCAGGGCAGTAGAAGGACCCGAAGCAGCTTGTGAAGACTGCTGCACATGCTGCTGGAATCGCCAGGTTCGTAGTCGGTACCGCGGGAAGGGAAGGGGGAGGGCCGTAAGGGACTAAGGGAGCCAGATAGACCGCAGGAAGGGAAAGGGGGGTAGAAGAAACGCTACTGCTGCTGCACAGGGAAGTGGTATGGGGGGAGGGAAATGGAGGGGGAGGGAATGCTGCTTTGGCTGCTGCACAGGGAAGTGGTGGGAGAGAAATACTGCTGCATAGGAGGCAGGGAGAGAGACAGATAGATAGAAAGACAGACAGACAGACAGACAGCGGGAGGAAGGGAGACAGAAAGAAAAGAAGAAAGACACAGGGGCAGGGAGATACACAGAAACACAGACAGACAAAGGGGGCCAGGGACAGAGACAGACAGAAAGAAAGAAAGCGGGAGGGAGAGAGAGACAGAAATAAAGACGGACAGACAGACAGACATATATTCTAGCACCCGTTAATGTAACGGGCTAAAATACTAGTCTACATATAACAGTGCAGGCATAACAAGGAATCTCTCAATCCTCTTTCATAATTTGGTTCGTAATTTGGCCTGGTTTGAAATTTCCAACTATGAAATGCTATAGAATTGAATTTTATCTTCATTCTTATTAATTTAAACAGGGTGGGTCAAAAGGAGGTATACAGTGATCCCTCGGTCATTCGCGGTTCGCTGTTCACGGTCCCGGTCATTCGCGGATTTTCCGACCATGAATGATCGGGCAGGAGAGGACAGCCACAGCGGCAGGAGAGGACAGCTGCACCGCCGGCGAGTGAAGGAAATCACCAATCAGGCCTGACTTTAGTGCAGGAAGAGGCGGGCAGAGCATACCGTGAGTCATTTCCTTCACTCGCCGGCGCTCCGGCTGCTCTCACCTGCCTCTCTGGGTGCCCTCTCCTATCTCCCCTACTATAAACCGTATTCGTGGTTTTTCAGCATTCATGGGGGTTCTTGGAATGGAACCCCTGCGAATATCGGGGGAGTACTGTGCAGTATTTATTCGTTTTTAGTATAAGTGGTTTACATTCAGGTACTCATGCATTTTTTCCTATCTCTTCTGGTGGGCTCAAACTCTAATGTATGTGGGACAATGGGGGGATTAAGTGACTTGCCCAAGGTCACAAGGAGCAGCAAGGGATTTGAAACCACAACCTCAGGGTGCTGAGGCTGTAGCTCTAAGCACTGCGCCACACACTCCCCATTAGTTCTTTCTATTGTACAGGTAACTGATACAAAACTTCACACGAATGTTATTTGTGACACCTGTAAAGAAAAAGAAATAATGAATAAATACTGCATACTTATGTACTTTTGGCCCACCCTGTAGTCAGAAGCTTTGCCAAATTACATATATGGATTTTATTATTGCAATTAAAAATTTCTAGCAAACAATCGTATACACTAATTCAGATTTGTTGTTTCATTGGTGCTGATTCATAAAATTAATGGAGCCATGCATCATTGTTATAAGTGCTACAATTTCCTTATTTTAATGGTCTTTATTTAGTTCCATGGTTATGGAATAACTTGTCTATAGACTTGAGAAAAGAATAATCATATATAAATTTTAAAAGACATTTAAAAGCACATTTTTTTCAATTGGCTTTCTCAACTTGAAGAATTGACCTTGGGAATGTGATCTGTGTTTATGTAATGATTAATTTTGTAATGGAAAATTTTTAGTTGTATGTATTAGTCATGGTTCATTGAGATTTGATTGTTTTATTGTTTTACCATTAGCATTGTTATTATTGAGATGTTTGTTATAATATTTTATGGAAAAAAAAAATGTTAACTTTTGTTCTTATCCTTTCCTTTCCTATTTTTAAATGGAGTTCTTTTCTTAATAAATGTGAACTACACATTGTAAACCGCTTGGATCCTTTTAGGCTGTTATGCGGTATATAAAGTTTTTAATAAACATAAACCCCCGCGAATTTGCAGTTCACAAATCACAGACACAGTAATTTGCGGTATTGTCTGACCGCCTCTTCCTAGTACTAAAATCAAGGTTACACCAATCAGATAGTGTGTCAAAGCAGCTCCTGATTGGTGTAACCATGACTTTAGTAACAGGAAGAGGCGGTCGGAAAATGTGTCCGGCTTCGCAAGAACAATTTAAGCACCCGCCGGCACCCCAGCTGCCCTCTCCTGCCTTTGATCAGCTGAAAAACCGTATTTGCGGTTTTTTTGAAATTCACAGGCGTTCCTGGAATGGAACCCCCGCGAATTTCGGCCAACTGGATGTCCCCATGCTCTTGATCACCCCCGCGAAGATTTATTTGTTTTAAAAATTTATATACCCACACACACACTCCTGACGCCCCCCCCATGAAGATCATAAGCAGGAGGGATGCCCATTCCCTCCTACCTCGGCCCCCCAGATTCCCCATGCCCCTCTCCCTGCCCCATAGCTGAAGAAGACAGCAGGAGGGATGCCCAGTCCCTCTTGCCCAGCACGCCCACCTCTCCAAAATGTCAGAACAAGAACGTGCGCTGGTAGGGCTAGTCTCAGTTAGGGTGCTGTCTTAGACCAGAGGGCCGCCGCGTGAGTGGACTGCTGGGCATGATGGACCACAGGTCTGACTCAGCAGTGGCAATTCTTATGTTCTTATGTCAGGCCTTCCCCTTCCCGGTGCATCCAGGGATGCACTGGGAGGGGCCTAAGGCTCTGATTGGCTCAAGCACTTATGGCCCCTCCCAGGGGCCGGTCTCTGAGCAACTCAAATGATCTACATATTTCTTTGTATTTCTTTATTATACAAATAATAAAGGAGACATGATTCTTTACAGCAATGCCAGCTTTTCCAAGTCTCAAGCAATTGCAACTCTGGAAGAATCTCTGTTTTGCTCAGCAGTGACTCATTTTAACCATAAATCCACATGTGGTCTTTAATAACTGGGTAGTTTTAAAAGCTGGTCTCACAATATTAATGTTTCCGTGCTATACATTTGGAAACACTCCGCCTGAAGCAAAAACAAATTTTATTACTAATTATCATTTATAATCCAGTCCTGCATGGCAGTAAGGTCCTTTAATTGTACAAGCGAAGGCAGCAGGTTAAGTCTATAATTCATTCAATATCACTTTGGAACTTGAAAGGCAAATGAACAAATATAATTTAAGCTTCTAATGCAGTGGTATCACTACATTTCTCGGACGCTGGAAAAAAAAACATTTCTTGGAAATGTCTCCAAGGAGAAATATATATTCATCTTTAAAGAAACCACAGGAACCCAGATTATAACATTTTGTGTGTGATCTTCTGTGTAAGGAGAATGTGAGGAGCTAATCTTGAATCCAGTCCTGACTGTTTAGAGGAGAGTTTTCAAATGATTTTACCAAGTGAAAATGAATGGCTGAACAGTGAAATGGAACGATACCGTTATGAAGAAAAGCTATAGAAGTTAGGGTTCTTCAGCAGGAAGAAGAGACAGCTGACAGGAGAGATGGTAGATGTCTATAAAATAATGAGGGAGAGGAACAAGTAAACACAGACTGTTTCAAAAAGTACAAAAAGTGGGAGACACTCCATTAAAGGGTCCGTGGATTAATGGCCTGCAGTAATGTTGCTATGTGAGTCCTTATTGCCACCCATTTTTTTAGATGGTAAGGTCCATATTCTATAAATGGCACTGCTTTTTTCATCCTGCTGCATCGCTCTGTTTGTAGATTACTGCCTACTATTTTTCATTCTCAAGCCTTTGAGAGGATTCATAACGCTTTATTTGGCTTTGATCTATTTGGGATATTCATGTGAAGCACATGAAATTGAGTTCATCAAAACCACAAGATTACAGAGGGCTGATTCACAAGTTTCTAGCAATTGTTAAGACTCCTGATGAAGGCTGTTTAGGTCGAAACACAGACATTTCGAGTCTTTATTTGAATTGAATAAAATTTTCTGGAACCCAGAGGTTGCCTTTGCTGTTTTTATTTGGGATATTCATGTGTCACATGAAATTGAGTTCATCAAAACCACAGGCTCTGATTGGCTTACACTCCTCCCCTTGTATTCCGGGATACAGAGGGAGGAGCCTAAGGCCCTGATTGGCTCAGGATCCTAAGGCCCCTTCCAAGGGGCAGGGCTTTAGGCATCTGAGCCAATTAGGGCCTTAGGCCCCTCCCATTGCATCACATGATACACTGGGGAGGGAAGCCCCACCATTCAGAATCGGTGAGCCTATGAGCAGGACGGATTGAGCTTCCATCTTGCTCCATCTCTGAGAAGGTTTTGGGGGAGGTTTGAGGGTCAGCGGGGGAGCTCTGGTGGCAGGAAGGAGTGGGCATCCCTTCTGCCATTTTTTTTTGGGGGGGCGGAAGGTAGAGGGTAGAGGATGTTTTGGGGGGCACCTGGCATGGGAGTGGGCCTTCAGAGGCATGAGGGAGTGGGCATCCCTCCTGCCATTTTCACTGGCACAGGGGGCCATTTCATAGTGTGGTTCATCGGGGAGGGAGGGCTGTCATTGGTGAGGGGTGCTTTTTTTTTTTTTCATATGGGACAGATAGTTTGCATGTGTAACATACACATCTGTGCCATTGGGAAAAAAAAAAACCCAGGCTGACCTATTGGTAACACAGTTACCGACAGATCTAAACTGTCGTTTTTTTCCGACAGCTAAAACCCCTGTTTTATTTTTGCATAGACAAGCGATGTTAGTGCGTCAGTCACTTGACTACTTTGCATGGGGTTTTAGCTAATGTGCAAGGCCGGAACGGAAAATGGGTGATCAAGGAGAAAAATATGCGGTGAGCTGTTTTGTGAATCAGGTCGGTAATAGCGATCACCACTAAAGCTGTTAGTGTGGATGAGACTTCGGTGTGCTTATATCGTGGACATTTTTCTGCCATAATCAAACATTTAAGAATACATCCAGAGCACAATTTAGACACCTGGGGCTAGACCTGTTTTAACAATGAATAAGTACCAAAAAGGTGCCCAAACAGACCAGATGGCCACTGGAGAGATATAAGTACTCCTCCGGTGGTCATTGACCCTCCCACCCCTAAAGAAGTGACTGAAACAGTACATTCCTGCCTGTATAACAGTTTCAGATGTTATAGCCAGTCCTAGTAGAACAGGAAGCAGGTTCCTGGAGTAGTCTGATGGGCAATATAGTGAACCAAAGAGATGGGACCTCGGGCCCATACAATACCTTAACCACTACCCTTGTAGTGGGACGTGAACCTTCAAAACCCCAGGCTAAACCCACTGTGCCCACATTTAACTGTCACCTGTAAGCATAAGGACTATTATAGTGGTGTACAGTTGGGAATAGTGGGTTTTGGAAGGCTCACCATGCAATATAAGGGGGATATGATGAGATGTGTAGCTGGGACTTTTTATGTGAAGTTCACTGCATGCCCCCCTAGAGTACTAAACTAAAGTAAACTAAACCTTAAGTTTATATACCGCATCTTCTCCATAATTATAGAGCTTGGCACGGTTTACAAAAGCTTAATATAGGAAGGAATAACATAATTGGTTTGGAGGTTGAGTACAAGGGGGAGGAGAGCATCACGTTTAGGTAAAAAGCCTAGTTTTCGGGTACTTACGGAATAGTTGGAAGGAGCCCTGATTCCGTAGTGGGGCAGTAAGATTATTCCAAAGCCCTGTGATTCTGAAGAAGAGAGATTTTCCCAAATTTCCCGCATAAATAATAATAATAATAATAACTTTATTCTTCTATACCGCCATAGTCGTGAGACTTCTAGGCGGTTCACACTGAAGAGAGCTGGACAGTCAGCGAGTTACAATATGTAGAAGTCCGGGATACAGTATATAAAAACTTACAAAAAAGCATATAGAATCTTACAAAAGGTCCGGGATACAGCGTATAGAATCTTACAAAGAGCATATAGAGTCTTACAAAAAGGTAGAGAGATATAGCATATAGAATCTTACAAAAGGCAGGGGAAGGATAGTTTAAGTTTTTGGATGGGCCTGCTGGTGTCAAGACTCGAGGAGTTCCAAGATAGTGGGATTAGGGGAGGGAGGATGCCGTGTTGGATCTTAAAAGATAGGCAGGCAGATTTAAAATGAACCCTACTGCTCTGCTGGTATATCTGTATGTCCAATCTACTAAAAATGCTGACCCCCTCCCCCCCTCCTACATCCCATAGGCTTGTTCTGTGCAAATTTTTTAGGTCATTTTTTTTTTTTTTTTATAAAAGGATCAAGAAGATAAGACATGGTGAGCAAAAACACATCCATTAAAAAAAAAAAAAGAAAGAAATAGACATTTTGCAGTTTGAAAATGGGTATGTTTGGTGCTGGATTTTTGTACATGTTTTGCAAATTTAGACGTCATATCAAAAATGCCTCTCCATGCTTAGAAAACTTATTTTCACTACAGTTGCAACGGTGGAGTTAGTTCAACAGGAAAACACCTAGGGGGATGGGGTGTGTGTGGAGGGGGCAACAGGACAAGATCAGAAACCACATGCATACCGATTTAAATGACCAGCTATAATTCAAACACCCAACAGCTTTCAAGTCCTGCATCCTTCCCATTTGAAAACTGCGACAAAGACTGTGGGTCTGAAATGCGCACTGACCTTACATGAATATGAGAGCTCAAATATATTCCAAGGCTGCTGAAAAGAAATAATAAAAAGGAAAAAAAATAGAACAAAACAAGATAAATCAAATGCACTCAAAAATCTTATACAAAGTACTTTAATACCTTTGAAGATTTCACTTGGCCATTAATAGATTATTGTAAATATTAAAAATATTCTTCCCTGTATAAAAATTTTAAGACATTAAGGGGGGGAGGGAGGGTGGGTATTTTTGATTATAATTGAAACAAATCATTTTCATAAATAAATAAGGGAGGGGGGTAATATTTTATATTATGATGAACAATTATAGGATTTCAAGTGTATTTGAATGCTTAATTGATAAATGTCAATATTGTACTTGATTTAAGATTTGAAATGAATAAAGATTAACCCTTTCAGGACCAAGGGACATATTTGTCCCATAACTTTAAAATCCTATAAATTTTGATTGGGATAGTCTACAGTTCTAAATTTGATATGTACGGATTCCATATGATACTGCCTTTATGTAAACAAACTGGTTCCGACATTCATTCATTAGCGTCGTTGCCAGATTGACGAGAAGATTCACTTGCCACACTGTCCATAAGCCAGAAGTTTGATTTAAAAAAAAAAAAATAATGATATTTCACAAAAAAAAATCAATTTTTTGGCATCTGCAAGCCCTTTTTACCATAAAAATGTCGTCAAAACCACAAAAATTGGCCTCCTTATGGTCCTGAAAGGGTTAAAAAAAATAAATAAATAAGTTCTGATTTATTGTTTTATGGATATGTGTTACTCTAAAAAAAACCCTTACAACTTACTTTCTTGAATTGAAAACAACATTTATAAATATCTGGAGGATTTTGCATTGTATTCTGTTATATATATAAACCTAATAGACCCCACCCTCCTTTACTAACGCATAGTGTGGGTTTCATGCCCGCAGCGGCAGTAACTGCTCTGATGCTCATAGAATTCCAATCAGAGTCGGCGCAATTACCACTGCCACCAGCGCTAAAATCCGCACTACGCTCTAGTAAAGGGCGGGGAGAGTTTTGAGATCAGAAAATAGGACGCTGTTAGATGCAAGAGTAAGAGACAAAATTAAGGGGTCCTTTTACAAAAGTGCGCTAACTGATTTAGCGCATGCTAACCGCTGATGCATCCATAGACTATGGGCTCCTTTCACTAAGGTGCGCTAGCGTTTCTAGCGCATGCAGGATATTACCGTGAGCTACGCGGCTAGAACTAACGCCAGCTCAATGCTGGCATTAAGGTCTAGTGCACGCGGTAATGTAGCACGCGCTATTCCATGCATTAAAGCCCTAGCGCACCTTAGCAAAAGGAGCCCTATAAATCAGTTAGCGAGCGCTAAGACGTTTAGCGCGCCTTTGTAAAAGAGGGGGTAAGCATGCCTCCACTAGAAAGTCTTGTTTTTCGATTGCGGGTCCGGCGCTTTGGAATGGTCTGTCCGAAGCAATACGATTTTGTAACTCTGTACTGCTATTTCGAAAATGACTTAAGGCTTAGCTTTTAGCTGTCCTTCTGACATCCAATAAAATGTTTGAGAATGACTACAGTTTTTTTGTTGAACAATGTGAACAAAGCTGATTGATGTTTGTAATGTACTGGAAAATGTGTGGTAAAAATTTGACCTGTGTATGTTTACTTGTAAGCTGCTTAGGAGATAAGCAGATAATAAGTTCTTTAAATCCTATATAATAAAACCCTAAGCGCGCATGCGCACTTAGAGTTTCGTGTTCCCTGCCGCTGTGTTTTCTGATCCGTGGCCAGATTCTATTTTAGAACGCGGTGGCAGGGAACACTCTGGACACTCCCCTCCTCCTGCCCTCAGTCACCAACCGCTGGAGAAGCGGCCGCCCCGATTGCCCTCCGTGGCTGTATTCGGCGGCGGTGGAGGCGGCTCTCAGTCCTTCCTGCCAGACGTTGCTGGAGGAGCGTCTGTAATCTTCCCGCAGCGAACCCGGGGGGGGGGGGCGGCTGACGTTGCGCCTTAGAACCCGGGCACGAGCTGGCCATGGCTCTCGGCATAGGCCCGAAGGCGGGTCGCTGAACGCAAGAAAGCGCCCAGTGGCTGGAAGCCTTCGTCAGCCCGTTGAACGCAGGTACGGTGCACGGCCCCCTCTGCTTCTCGCCTCGCTCTGAGGAGGGGGGAAGCCACGGACCTTTAAATGCTCTGGGTTTGGAGCTGGGGCTCAAAAATTGGGGGACATGTGAGGGAAGGAGGCTTTACTAGCACCCGTTAATGTAACGGGCTTAAACACTAGTAAATAAATAATTTACTAGTATATAATTTACTAGTATACTAGTATATAATTTACTAGTATATAATATACTACTATATAATATACTAGTATATAATTTACTATATATACTAGTATATAATAGTATACTATATAATAGTATAATACTATAGTATATAATAGTATAATACTATAGTATATAATAGTATAATACTATATATACTAGTATATAATTTACTAGTATATAATTTACTAGTATACTAGTATATAATTTACTGTATATTGTTTGTGAAATATAGATCCTCTTTGTGCTAGTAAAGCCATTGCATCCTCATTTGTGTCAAAGCAGAGCGGTTTCATAGACTATAGAAACACCGCTTATACAAAAAAGGCGTGAATATTCCACACACAATTTAATTAGATATGATGTATTTTATCCATCAGCATTTCCATGTATATTAAATGTCTCTGTCCCCATTATATTTCACAGGGAAACAACCCTGGAACAGCCAAATGAAGCACTAATTGACCACTAAATGAATAATAAGGGACATGTGAGACTAGTTTGGGATTTCGCTCAGGGACCCATTAAAACAAAATAGTGGTCTTAAAGTAGAAAAACTGTGTGCAGTTGATGCTTCTAACCTTTTGAGTAGGCTTAACAGTCTCGCTATAAAATGCACTAAAATTCTAGCAAAATGCATGCAACTTGCTAAATGCAGATGCTGAAATCTATCTGTTATATTACAGTGGGGGAAAAAAAAAAAAAGAAAAAGAAATATATTGATTGGAGCAAATGGAAAGATAAGCTCAAAAGCCTGTTGCATTGTTTTATTTTGAAATGCCGGTGCATAAGAAAATATCTAAGGAGACAATTTTCAAAGTGACTTAAATGTCCAGAAATGGCTCGTGGCCATTTATAATTGCATGCTTGGAGCTAACCAGACAAATTCAGTGGCATTTCACTGGATAGTTAGAGAATGACACGAGGACAAAATTTTCCCCGTCCCCGCAAGAACTCAATTTCCTCGTAACCATCCCCACGAGTTTTATCCCTGTCCCTGCCACATTCCTGTAAGCTCTGCCACAATCTCACAAGCCTCAAACACTTATGATTTTAAAGCGTTTGAGGCTTGTGCAGATGAGGACGGAGCTTAGGCATTGGTGGAATGAGGCATTATGACATCACAATCTGAGCTCTAGAATGTTGCTACTTAGGATTTTAAAGAGTTTGAGGCTTGTGCAGATGAGGACGGAGCTTAGGCATTGGTGGAATGAGGCATTATGACATCACAATCTGAGCTCTAGAATGTTGCTACTTAGGATTTCAAAGTGTTTGAGGCTTGTGCAGATGAGGACGGAGCTTAGGCATTGGTGGAATGAGGCATTATGACATCACAATCTGAGCTCTAGAATGTTGCTACTTAGGATTTTAAAGAGTTTGAGGCTTGTGCAGATGAGGACGGAGCTTAGGCATTGGTGGAATGAGGCATTATGACATCACAATCTGAGCTCTAGAATGTTGCTACTTAGGATTTTAAAGAGTTTGAGGCTTGTGCAGATGAGGACGGAGCTTAGGCATTGGTGGAATGAGGCATTATGACATCACAATCTGAGCTCTAGAATGTTGCTACTTAGGATTTTAAAGAGTTTGAGGCTTGTGCAGATGAGGACGGAGCTTAGGCATTGGTGGAATGAGGCATTATGACATCACAATCTGAGCTCTAGAATGTTGCTACTTAGGATTTTAAAGCGTTTGAGGCTTGTGCAGATGAGGACGGAGCTTAGGCATTGGTGGAATGAGGCATTATGACATCACAATCTGAGCTCTAGAATGTTGCTACTTAGGATTTTAAAGTGTCTGAGGCTTGTGCAGATGAGGACGGAGCTTAGGCATTGGTGGAATGAGGCATTATGACATCACAATCAGAGCTCTAGAATGTTGCTACTTAGGATTTAAAGTGTTTGAGCCTTGTGCAGATGATGATGGAGCTTGCAGGAATGGGGCAGGGACCAGAAAAGAACTTGCAGGGATGGAACGGGAAAATGAGTTCCCAGGGGGAAAAATTGTCCTCGTGTCATTCTCTATGAAACTGAAAATGCCTGATTAGTATTTAAGCCAAAACCAGTATTTTGTGGAAGGATTCAGCACTTGGCTGATTAAATTATATACCAGTGGGCACATTATATAAGAGTTTATTTTTTTTCATTCAAAGAACAATGGATTAGGGCATATGCTGAATGCAAATTACCCAACAAATTCCTTTCTCTTACCTTGGTAACAAAATGTGTGCTACTGTCTGTGTAGCTCCACCGTGTGTTATATCCATGTGTTCCCTGAATGGATATGTCAGTTCCACCTTATGCAATAACACATTATTTATGTGGGCATGCTATATTGGTTTTATTTTTTTAATTTGAATGTGACATTTGTGGGCGTTATCCCCTAAATTCTATAAATGGCACTCAAAATTATGCACACAAATTCAGATGCATTCTCAGTTTGCATACGCAATTTATCTGCATAATTATCAGATTAGAGATACTAATGGTGTGTTAACAAACAGGGCTTAGTTTAACCAGAGGACTAGGTTAGACTCTGGCCCAGGCCGCTGGCAATATAAGGGTGCCAAAATACCCATCCTCAGCTGGTCTACAGCTTAAGCTTTTTCCCCAAATCTTTTTCCCCGCAGAAAAGAACTGGCTCATTTCTAGTTTCATGATTAAATTCACATTTTGTTCAAAAACAGATGAAACCAATAATGTTGATCTTTGAGAATTCTCTGTTAGAGAAGATTCTAGAATTTCTGAGATATTAAGATCTTCGTCCCTCAATATTTGCTCATTAATTTCTAGGGGATCTCCTATCTTCTTAGAAGGAATATGGTCTATTTTATTCACCAGAGGTATATTTTGAGAGGAAAATTTTAGCACTTCAATCAAATATTTCTTAAAGGCATCTGAAGGAGAAATCCCAGAAGATTTTGGAAAGTTCAGGGAACGAAGATTCAGTCTTCTATTATAATTCTCTAACATTTCAATCTTCCTATTAAGCACTTGATTAATTTTAATTATAGATTTTGAATCATCTTTTAAAGTTCTCACTTCTTTTAATGATGTCAGTTGTGTGGTAAATTCATTTTTGTCCCTGCCAAGGTTTCTGATAAAGTATCAATCTTGCTTACAAGAGAAGATATTTCTTTGGTTGAAGTGTCTACCTTCGTATCAAGTTTCTGGAGAGCAATCCATATGTTCTCTAACACTGCATCAGATATTTTCTTGCTGAAGGAAATAGCAGACTGCTCCATAATTTTCTACTTTGCCCCATTATTCCCCCTGCAGAATTGTCCCCTCAGGAAGCCTCCAATTTGGCAACTTCTCATGAAGGAAACCCCTCCAGACTTGCAGGGGCCATGGGGTAAGGTGGAGGATTGCTCTCAGGGGGTGAGAGTGAAACATCCAATCCCATGCTGTTGAGTCTCCCTCTTCACAGGGCAATGCTGGGAAATCTCCAGAACTCAACCTCGGAGCTTGAACCGTGAAAGTCTCAACGGTTGTCTGGGAGGTAAGTGCCGTCTTAAAGCTCAGGAGAAGAGCTTTGAGTGCAGTCTTCCTCTTAGTATGCAGCATAGTTGCAGGAAAATTTTAGACAGAACTCGCAGTGAGACCTGAACACGGAGCACTTCACGCCACCATCTTGAAATGCCTCCCCCTAATGTAGTCATTTTAATCCTAAGACTCCATTCTGGGTTTACAGGTTTATCATAGGTATTATTATAGCAATCTAAGCTGTTTACAATGAAAAAAAATATATAAAACAATTTAGAAATGAATTCCATAAGGAATAAAAGGACAAACTCACAGAAATAAAGCAAGTCTAAAATAAAATAGCTAAATCATACAGCTAGACAAAATTGGCTATAGTACCTATGACCCCTCCAAACTGGCCTCCAGGAGTGAAACAGAAAATGCCTGATGAAAAAAAGGTTCATAAGGAATGCTTCCCCTGAAGCTCAAGAGGAAGAGCATTCCACAAAATGGGAGCTTGATAAAAAAAGAATGCCCTCTTCTATGTCATTTCTAAGTGAGTAGAATGAACAGCGAGAACAAGAAGCAAGAATGCATTTCCCTACAAAACATATAAGGTGTCACAAGATTACTCAATGTTTCTGGGATGAAAGTGTATACCAACTTATGGGTCACCATCAAGATCTTAAAACACACCCTATAATGCATCGTCAACCAGTGATGGAAAATATAAAATGGAATGACACGCCCATGCTTATGTGCTCCCCCTAACATTCTAATTGTCAAGTTCTGCAATGTCTGAAATTTACACGTCTGAAGCCATAAGTCCCACCACAATCGCATTTGCACAATCCAATTGAGCATGCAAAAGGATCAGAAATGATTTACGATCTATTCACCCCATTCGCTGAACAACCCGCAACTTCTGAAGAGTGACATAACCACATTGAACTAAATTATCCACATGGGTAGAAAATGATAACTTGTCATCAATCAGCACTGTGACCCAGAAGTGATTTCGGAGGGGAGCCAGGCCAGTGTGAGCTGGAGAAGTCGCTCGTGCTGGCCAAGATTTAAAGAAGGCTCTGGAATAAGGGGAACGTAAGGTATGAGTATGGCGTGGGGGGTGGAAAGGGGCTGGCACCTCCACCAAGACAATGACCAGGACAGTCCACCCCCCTGCCCCCTCCCCCCCCGTTACTAAGCTACTGTCTATAGAGAATGTGCACACACTAGTACTTTATTATGGAGTGGCTGTTTGTGTGTGCAAGAAGGACTGGTTTGGGGAACTTGTTTTATAGACACAAAGGCACCTCTATTGTTTCCATAAATTATGTATACACTCTCAGGTGGAAACATTTGAGGTCATTCAACAAAATAAGCGGATGTCATTTTAGACTTTTCACATAGATACCCTGGAGCTAGTTATCCCCTTCTGGCTGAGTGATCTACAGATTTTATGGTTAATGCTAGAACAATTGGGGGACAGAGTTGAAGCAGCCCAGAGGTTTATTCCAACCGCATTGTTGCCAGTTGGAGGGGGAGGGGTGATACCTCAATATCATGTTTTCAAACACTAGGGACAAGCAGGCCTTTGGAATCCTGAGAACTTGCCTGACCCTCGCTACTGAAAATGTGATATTGAAACAGCACCCCCCAGTGGCAGGAGCATAGCTGGAGGACTTCTGCACAGCTTAGAAGGAAGACTGCCTGCAAGTCATCTGAGCCCAACCAATATTGCTAGTGTCCGGATAACTATCTGATCAATAAGACTGCAGAAAAAGCTGCATAACGTGCCCGGACTGAATATTAGAGAATGACACGGTAACAAAATTCATCACTGTTCTCTTCCCCGCGGATAACCGCGGGAAACCATCTTCATGTCATTCTATAAAGAGAGAGGGAAGAATCAGAGTACGAATGGCCACAACCACTGACCCGCAAGCTTTGTTTTGAAGAATGCTGGTGTAGAAGGACCGAGGTTGAAACAGACACTACAGAATGACAGTCTCCGGTATCCAGAGCAGATATTGTGATGTCATAATGCCTCATTCCACCAGTGCCTAAGAGCCAATCACATCAGTGATGTCACAATGGCTTCATTATCCTTGGCTCCCATAAGAATCAGAGTATGAATGGCCACAACCACTGACCCGCAAACTTTGCTTTGAAGAATGCTGGTGTAGAAGGACTGAGGTTGAAATAGACACTAGAAAATGACATGGGATTATTTCCCGCGGTTATCCGTGGGGACAGGAATGGTGATGAATTTTGTCACCGTGTCATTCTCTACTGAATATCATCCAGCACATGGATAACATCCCTTGCCAGACAAGGCCTGGATATCAGTGCCTGCGCCTAGTACTGGCCCAACATTGCAAAGCCGGGTCAAATTCTGCCCATGGCACTTCAAAATGTCTGACCACCGTGGGCTTGCTATCAGGATCCCAGTTATAAAATTGTCCTCCTCCATTCTGATTGGTTTTCATTTAAGACCTTCTATTTATCCTATGTTTGTTAAATGTGTCAAAGATTACACAGTCTATTTCTCCACTGCAAATTGATTTTTATTACAGGAGTAGAATCACGGTTCAATTTGGTGCAAAACATTGCATTTGCTAAAGTTGATTATGCAGCTTAAAGTTATTTTTGTCAATTAAAATGGAAGCATTATTCAAATTTTCATTTGATTGCAGGTCGGGGAGGGGGAATAATTTCCACAAATGTATTTTGAGGGCCCCATAGAGGAGCTAAGGTGGTGTTAGTCACCAAGCAACTCTTTAGATGTTTCCATTTTTTAAGTTAATTGTATATTTATAATGACAAGGGAAAAAAAAAAAAAACCATGTCCCCATTGACGCTCTGTCATTTGATGTATATTTAATCAGATTCTTAATAAGCACTCTTCTTTCTTCATGGAGTAATTTTCTAGTGACTGCAAAACTATGCATAATCACAGGAACATTTAACCTTTGCTTAATGTCTCTTTTTCTAAGAATTTAATTTATTTATTTTTTTTATAAGCACTTAGTTTTCACAACTTAAGTGCAAAACAATATTTAATTTAATTTAATTCTTATATACCGCTAATAACCGTGAGGTTTCTAAGCGGTTTACAAAAATGATTCATTAAAGATACAATAAATAAAAACTAAATAAATAAGATAGGTACTTGGAAATTCCCTAACTGTCCCAAAGGCTCACAATCTAACTAAAGTACCTGAAGAAACAGTATGAAAAATAAAAATAAAAAGACAGAGGTAGAGGTAGAGATAGAAATGAAATATTCCAACAAGTAATGAATAAATAATTTAAAGATAGAATTAAAATAATAATTAAAGTAAACAAAATGGAGATAAAAATAAGCGTAGAGAGAAACAGAAACACACTCCAAAAAAGCATCAAGATCTTTGACTTGTAATTATTATGATCATTTAACACCAGATCTTAAATGCCTTTCCGGAATACATCATATCCCTATCCCTCTCCATACCCACCTCCATCTCCACTCCAGTTCACTTCAAACACCATTCCCATTCTATTCTTTAACTGCCGTCAACCCCAGTTCCGATGGCTATCGTCTGGGTCCCGAGTTTCCTCCAAGAACAGGCGACATCTCTGGCAAGGTAATCTCCACCGATGCCGCACATGATGCGAGATCCTCAGAGGTAGACCCTTCGGAATGGGGGAGGAGTGAAGATGGTGTCGGCTGCCCTGCTGGAACGGGCTCCCGATCTGGCCACTAGTGAAACTGGCAGTTGGTGCCGAGCACCGTCAGCGCTGCTCCTCCGGTAGTTCTCTCCCCTGCTGGAACCGGGGAGGGGTGTACATGATGCTAGGTGCCCTGCTGGAAAGGGCTCCCGATCTGGCCACTAGTGAAACATATGTCCAGCTGGTTTCCCCAAATGTGTTCTTGCGACATGTGGGAAGGGTGGTGTTACTCTCTTATAGAGGAAAAGCAACCAGAGGGGCTAGAGTGGCTTATGGGCCTGGGGCCTCCTCTCTATGATTCACTAGCCTACCCCACCCCCCGGGCTATTTAAAACACCTGTAGGCTGCTCTGCTAAGGCTGATGTTTTGGAGACAGGCATGTACTTTTTTTATTCTGATCTTTGTGGGGGTGAGAGGAGGTCAGTGAACACTAGTGGAGTGTGCGGGGTTTTTTAAAATTTTGTTTCTGCGGTGGTTACCTGGTCACTTCGGATACCTTTCTGGCGTTTAGAGCTGATTTTACATTGTCTAACTCACAACGTTTAAATTTTATCCAGGATTAAGTTTTAAGTTTAAGTTTATTAGGATTTTTATATACCGCCTATCAAGATTATCTAAGCGGTTTTACAATCAGGTACTCAAGCATTTTCCCTATCTGTCCCAGTGGGCTCACGATTTATCTAACATACCTGGGGCTATGGAGGATTAAGTGACTTGCCCAGGGTCACAAGGAGCAGCGTGGGATTTGAACCCACAACCCCAGGGTGCGGAGGCTGTAGCTTCAACCACCGCGCCACACACTCCTCCTAGGATGTCTAGTAAAACATTCAATTAGCTCCACAGGACGACTTAAGGGCTTCTTTTTCGAAGGTGCGCTAGTGTTTTTAGTGCACGTACTGGATTAGCGCGTGTGGCATTTTAGCGTGCGCTCTTCCGCGCGTTAAGGCCCTAACAAATTTTTCTCAGTTTATTGAGTTTTTCTCTGTTCTGATTTTGCTGACCTGCTTATGAGACGATGGTAGTACGTGGGGCTTTATTGAGAACTAAGCTACATTTGAAGTCTGTCCTGGAAGCTTTGAGGCTCAGTTTATTTAAATTAGCCTAGGCTAGTTCCTTGTGGCATAAGCAGCAAATTACAGTAGACTCTCAGATAACCGGCACCCACGTAGACTGATAGATGCCGGATAAATGTAGTTGCTTGAGAGTTACTATTAAAAATAGGCCTAACTAATACTATACCCCATTCTCTGTTCCAAACTACTGGACACGTGGTAGGCACCACTTATTCCTGTGTGGGTGTGTTTCAACATGGCAAAGTTGAAATTATTGCTAATGACCAAGGGAACAAGACCACCCCAAGTTACGTTGTTTTTACAGACACAGATAGACTGATTGGTGATGTTGCAAAAGACCAGGTTGCAATAAACCCCATAAACACAGTGTTTGATGCAAAACACTTGATTTTATTTTCATTTTTATCTGAAGAATTATCTGAAGTATTTCTTTGATTTTTTTTTTCTGGTTGCTTGTGAGCTCTGGTTAATTGAGCTCTGGTTAACTGAGAGTCTACTGTATATTAGTAGTCCTACCCTGTTCCACCAGACCATGAAGGAAAAGTTCAGGTAAGCCCTTGGGTCTTTGGGAGGGGTTTAGAAAGGGGTTTGCAAATGAGTGGGAGATTGTTTTAGGAGGGGCGAGGAGGGGGGGGGGAAGGTTTTCCAGGGGCATTGTACCACATGTTATAGTTGATCACACATTGTTATTCATTTATCACAGGATTCACTAAACCATGGCATTGCGTTACCACAATTTAGTGAGTCCTGTCATAAACTGAGCTTGGTAAAATGCTACACTTTACCACGGGCTTATTAACTCTCTCATCCCTCCTCCCCATGGAGCAATCCTAGCTATGCAGGATTGCATACTAAGGGATGTGCCCAGAGGAAAAAATTGTTTGGGTTTTCTTTTTATAGGAGGGCTCCCAAGTTTAGAATTATTTTTTTCAGTTGGTTTAACAAATTTGTGTGAACAAATTTTTAGCATGTGTTGTAACTTTGTAATACTGTATGTGTAAATGGATTTTTATCCAAAGAAATAGATAAAGAGCCTCTACGATACTGAGAGCAAACAAATACAAAGAAGAGATAGGGTGATGTTTCCTCCAGGGTCCTTAATCAAGTTTAAAAAAAAATACTGACTCTGTACGGCCAGTGTTTTGGCACCATAGAGGTGCCTTCAGAATAAACAAATATATTAAACATCGATTGTCAACTTCAACATATTAAAAATGAGAACATATTAAAAAATAAAACCATGTGAAAAATATACATATATAAATGAAAAAAAAAAACACCCAAATGTAAAAGTCTCTAAACATTAAACCAAATTTTTAAAAATTATGCTTCTCAAAAATGCAAATGCATATCCAAATTTCAATAAATGCAAGTGTGGATTGAAGGTACCAGTATGATCAGAAACCAAAGTAGCTCGCAAATGTAAACCTAAGACTGGATTTCCCACAATAAAAATGATATGTATACTTTTTTTTATTTATTTATAAATTTAGATAATTACAATATCAGATGATTCATAAGGAAAAAAAGATCTTCCTTAAATATTACATAATCATTCATACAAAATTCCTTTTTAAGCCCACATAAATGGGGAGACATGATACAATTACCAAAAACAAATTTATAAGAAAAGATAAAGGAAATAATTCTTGATTCACCCCGCGAATCTTAAACCATTCCTTACTCTTATAGGGATTCTTAATTTTTCCTCCTCTTATTTCTCGGCAGCGAAACTTAAACCTCTTAAAATTAACTCATTTCTGTTCTCGAGCAATTAGAAATTGTTGTAATTGTATGGGATCCCAAAAAACATATTCAATGTCTTGTAACTTTACAATTAGCTTTAATGTAATACCAGTGTATCGATAGGTCTAGCACCAACCCTCTCAACCAAGATAAATCAATGAGCAACTAGGTTGGTGTATTTGCATGTAAGTATTTTTTCTGAAAGACCTCAGTCCCACCATTCCACCGCTAGATTGAACTTCAAAAAAGCGGAAGATTAACGTGGTAACTCATCATAGGTAATTCATTTCTTAAACGCTGTGGGACATGTTTCGCACACACAGTGCTGTCTCAAGGGTCTCCCTATGTCAAAAAACAAAATGACAATACTTAGGGAAAATGCAGTGAAGTATTTTGTTTTTTGACATAGGGAGACCCTTGAGACAGCACTGTGTGTGCGAAACATGTCCCACAGCGTTTAAGAAATGAATTACCTATGATGAGTTACCACGTTAATCTCCCGCTTTTTTGAAGTTCAATCTAGCGGTGGAGTGGTGGGGCTGAGGTATTTCAGAAAAAATACTTACATGCAAATACACCAACCTAGTTGCTCATTGATTTATCTTGTAACTTTACAAGGCATTTACATGGGAATTTTAGGTAAAAAGATGCCTTTAGAGCTAAAACTCTAGCTTTTAACTTCAGAAACTCTTTCCTCTTTAATTGAGTAGCTCTAGAGACATCTGGAAAAATTCTAACCAAATCCCCACAAAATTTTGTTAACCTGTTTTTAAAATAAAGCTTCATTATTAACATCTTATCTATCTCACTCATGCATGTTATCACCAGAGTGGACCGACTCCGGATCACATCCTATCTTCCAAAAACTCAGTCAAATTAATTTCAGTTGTGACCAAATGGTCCACCTCCTGGGCAGATTCTATTTTTTTTTTTTTTTAAGGAACATAATAATAATTATTGATTGGAAAATTCTCTGCGTTGATGTAAACTTTTAACAAAACTCCTCAAATAAAAGAGAAATTAAAAAGAGCAGTCGAGAGAAAAAGTAAGGCAAACCCTAAGGGTTCCAACGTGATAGGAAAATGCTATGGGGCTGTTAATCAAAAAACTGTACAACATCCAAAAACCAAACTAAGTTGGCTCTTGGATGTCCTAATAGCAGGGATATCCAAGTGCCGATAATAAAAACCAACTTTCTGGATATGCAGCAGGAACTTCTAAACTGCTGTGCATCAAGAGATCAAAGGGGCGTGCTGGGAGGTGTGTTATTGGTGGGAATTGGGTGGTCTTCAACTTGGACATACCCCAGCCATAATCAAAGCTTTCCTAGGGGGAACGTAGATGCCGGCAGTTAGACCTGTTTGAGTTGTGTCTAAGTTCCACAAAGGTGTCCAAACTGACAAGAAGATCACTGGAGGATTTAAGGCATGACTTCCCCCTTACTTCAACAGTGGTCACGCTCCCCCTCCCCCCCCTCCCCCCCACCATCCAAAGAGTGAAAGAAAACAAAAAAACCTGTTGACTTCCCATCAACTGATCATGGTAGAGGAATCCCCATCTGCTGAGCCAGTTTCAGGGATTCCTGGTGGCTCCACTGATGGTTATTCTCCCTACCAGGATCAGTTGAGCCGTGGATCCCTACACCCTTCCCCTGACATTCTCCACATCCCCCTCACATCCTGGACCTCCCCTGAAATCCCTGACATCCCCCTGATATCCCAGACCTCCCCCAACATTCTCTGACATCTCTGCCCACCCCATATACCCCCCCCCCAACATTTCTGGGGTCCCCTCCCACATCCCCCAGACTCTCCATACCTTCAGATGAGAAAACAGCAGGAGAGAAGCTCACTCCCTCCTGCCTACAGGGCCGCGGGCTGCAAATGATGGGGGTTCCCTCTCCCAATGCATATTGGGATGCAGTGGGAGGGGCCAAAGCCCTGACTGGCTTAAAATCCCCATCAGCTGAGCCATCAGGAATCCCCAAAACCAGCTCAGCTGATGGGGATTCTTTCTGCCGCAATCAGACAAGGTACGTCTACAAAACTTGCTTTTGTACTTTTTTTTCCCGTGGACATTTTTATTTCTGAAAATGGGCAAAAACAAGGTAGACGTCCTAAGGACCAAAACGTATACTTAGCTCATTTTCAATAATAAAAGATAGTTTTGCAGCTTTGAAAATGGACATTTTTTCTACAGGGTTTGTTGGCGTCTTGCCCAAAATGTCCAACCTCAGACTTAGGCACACTTTCGATTATGCCTTCCATGTCTCCAGAGGGCATATTATTACATAAAATCAGTACACATCAGTAAAAAAATCATAAATTAATGTGTATTAAGTAGCTGCTGTGTGCACCAAAATTATAAGGTACACTAACAACTTGCGTACATATTTAAAAACGTGCTTCGCTAGTATACACACACACACACATACACATTCATGGCAGTAAAAACATGGTCAAAGTTTACCGACTGCCTCCAGAACGGTTTGACCTTCCTGGTTCCTGTGCATAAAATTCTTATTCTCCTTAGACATGCTTATATGAAAACCAATCTGTCACTTTTACGGATGCTACAGACACACTAGTTCGCTGGAAAGTTCATACTGTCTTTGTAAATCTCACAACGTGGGTTCTGCTTTCAAACTATTGATGTAAACGTGTATATTTCCCCACTGGATCTTCCATATGGCAGGATGAATAGGTTAACAGCATGTCATTCATCAAAAAGTGCAACCAAGATGGGCCATTATAGCTGCAACTAATGATTTTCCTTCTCCAGAACGGTGAATCTGAATCACCTCATAGACTTCCTATTATTGTGTTTTAACGGGTCAAGTTTATTGTCAGCAATCCTTTCTTGTACAGACAGGACCTTACGAGTCCCTAACCAAACAGTTCACGGAGCGTCATTGTTTCTCGACAGAAAGGATCTACACAGTGAAGATAATGGCACATTGGGATCTCCACAGTGAGGTGAATTAGAGAATATCATGTAAGACAAAGTGAAAGCTATCAGGATACAATGTTGCATATTACTGCGCTCAGGTTGTAGCCCTAGCAAATCAGACCTCAGGTAGTGCAGTTAGGAGCTACTTTTATTCTGAGATATCCTTGCAAATGTGTAGTTTATTTGGAGAATAGATATGGGGGTTTTTTTTAGCCACAGCAGTTATCTAAATTTGTTTCTGCTAAAGGACATATAACAAGTACTCTGTGAGAATTTTTTTTTTTTTTTAATTCTTTATTCGTATTCAAATTTACAATAAGTGTAACAATATATCCAAACAAATTAACAATAAATATAACACTTAATAATCATCAATTGTACAAATAATATGCTCTTATCTCCCACCCTTCCCACCCTTTCTTATCATATAATCAATACCTTATACAATATGTAACAATAAATTTACCCTCCCCTCCTCCACCCTCACAATCAAACTTGTAAATTTAAAAATTGACTTCAAGAGACTCACTCAGAGGAAATGTTCTGAATCTGCTTCAAACTTCATCTTTATTTCCTGAAGGAAAAAAAACCCGGCATGCTGAATGCTCTGCGCTGCTCCCGATACTCATAGAGTTCCTATGAGCATCGGAAGCCGTGCAGAACATTCAGCGTGCCAGCCTGCGCTAAAAACCACTATCACGGTTTTGTAAAGGGGGTGAGAGAGACAATGTAGGATTAGAATATTGTATTAGATAGTTAATTTGAAAGAACATGGCTGTTCTAAGTTTTTTTATTTCTGTTTTCATTGTATAATTTCTCTACCCATGACATTCCCCCCTCAAAACATATTTTGAAATATAGTTTATGCATGGTTACCACAAGCAACGATAAAAACAAAAGACTGGCTATAGATGTTCTGAAAGCTGATTTATTATCCGCTCTTCGCAATAAAAACATTAATAATAACATCACATAATAAATCATCAAAATGCTCCTTTAAAAAAACAGTCAATCTATAAAAATGGAAAAAGTCAATCCATAAAAATGGAACAAGTAAAGGAGTGCTTATCTTCTCTAGAATTGTCGTCTCATCCTGGGCTCAGCTGCAGATTTTAAAGTGCTCAGTGCTCCCAAACAAAAACATAAGTGAAAACAAAAAATTCAATATCCCAAAAAACTTCCACTTCTAAAAAAAACACTGTCCTTTACTTTTTCCATTTTTATGGATTGACTGTTTTTTTAAAGGAGCATTTTGATGATTTATAATGTGATGAATTGGTATCCTGTGCTTATATGTTTAATATATTGTATACTGACTGTGTGTATTTATATGAAAAATATTTAGGATTAAAGAATATTTAAGATTAGCAATTCTTTTTTAGTAGAAGTTTTATGGAAACATAGTAATATGATGGCAGATAAAGGCCAAATGGCCCATCCACAGCATCCACTATCTCCTCCTCTCCCTATTGGCTAAGGATCTTAACATTTGCATCTCCTCTTCCTATAGGCCAGTGGTCTCCAACTCCAACCCTTTGCAGGGCCACATTTGGGATTTGGAGGTACTTGGAGGGCCTCTGAAAAAATAGTTAATGTCTTATTAAAGAAATGACAATTTTGCATGAGGTAAAACTCTTTATAGTTTATAAATCTTTCCTTTAGGCTAAGTCTTAATAATAATATTGTCATTTATAGCTAAAGAGACATATGATCAAGAAACTGTTTTAATTTACTTTTGTGATTATGATAAACATACCGAGGGCCTCAAAATAGCACCTGGCAGGCCGCATGTGGCCCCCGGGCCGCGGGTTTGAGACCACTGTAGTAGATGAAGTTGAGCATAACCCTTTTGAACCATATTCATGTGGCCCACAGGTATGAAACAGGATGCAAAACATTTAGCGCTTGCTAATGTCAATTAGGATATGCTAAGCTTTAGTAAAAGGGCCTGAAAATGTGTAAATTCGAAACATGTTGTCTCCTAGAAAACAAAACAAACACAATTCCCTCCCCCAAATAAACAATGGGCATTTCCTGTTAATTTTAATGCTCACAGTATTAGAGAATAATATTGAAAGCATTTCCCCTGCCAAAACTGTGTTCAATGAGTAGAGATAGACCTTTGCAAACTCCCCTCCTGATCTGCAAGCAAATTTATATGAATATTCTCTGTTTACAGCGACTGAGAGGAGGTGTTACCAGGGATAGGGTCAGAGAGGGGTTAGCATTATATCAATTCTCACTATGTTACTTGTACTGGAAGTTTCTCATCCATTGCCCTTTTAAATGGTTCCCAGAGTATTCAAGGTGTGTAGCACGATTTTTTACACATTAGTCACCCCTAGATTTCACTGCCCTTGAGAAACCAGCAAAAGTTGCAAAATGGAGCAGGCAGAGATGTAGCCGTAAAATTAAAGTCCTCAAGTAATCAACAATTGAAATGGCCTGATCTGAAAGGATGTGATTTGGAAGACAAAAGCAATGCTTTGGAAAATGACTACCAGAATGCTAATATATGCAAATTGCATTAATTTTTTCTCACAAAACATCCCCAAAAGGCAGGGGCTGCTTGATAATGCGCTTAAATGCAAGGACATTAATTTAATATATAGGAAAGGCACGAGGATGAGCAGATGCAAAGAGTGTTCTCCGTCGTGAAAACCTAACAAATGGCAATTGAATTAACTTATCTATCTCTCATTGGAGAATACTAATACTGTTTGATATTATCTCCGAATAGAATTCCACCTGCAAGGTCTGAGTTCAAAAATGTGATCAGAGAATTGGAGAACCATAAATTGTCAGGTGAAGATGCTTTCCCGGGAGACCCATATAAAGTCACTCTTGAAATACACTGCATGCCATCTATCTTCACTTGAATTATTTGTCACAGAAGGCTTAAAAGTATGCTGAGGCACTATTGACAAACCAATTAGAAGAGCCCTTAAGGGATGACGTGTGATAACACCCGCAGTGAGCAGTAAAATCAAGTTTCAAGTTTAATGAACATTCGATTAATCGCCTATCTTGAATGCTAAGCGATTCACAATATAAAAAGGGGAATACAAGAATGTGTGTATATATATATACACATATTCTCTTTTCCATCATTAAGAGGAATGAAGTCCATTAGTAAAATTTCACACTCCTTTCCATACATACTAATTCCATACTTACTAATATTTATCTCTTCAGATCTTTCGCAAAACTGTAAAAAAGCACTGTTTCATTATTTTTTTAGTCTACAGCTCCAATGAATGTTAATGGACCTTTCTCTGTGATCTATATATATATATATATATATGTTTTTATATATCTAATATAATAAAAGCCTAAGCCGCGCATGCGCACTCTTACCTGTGTACTCCTGTTTTCCATGCGCTGTAGGTCCCCGCAGGTAGGAGTGCGCATGCGCGCTTCTCTCCCAAGGTGGATGTCGGCTTCAGGTGGCATGGAGGCTGTCTGCCGCCGCGGCTGTCGGCGGCTGCAGGCTGCGACGGCTTAAGGCGGCTGTTGGCGGAGGGCAGATGCGAGGTAAGGGGTGTTGCTGGACAGGGGAAAAGACGGGGGGATAGAAAAAGGAAGGGAGGCCTACTGCTGGACAGGGGAGCAGGAAAGAGGTGCTAGGGGGGAAGAAAAAGGAAGGGAGGCCTACTGCTGGATGGGGGAGCAGGAAAGAGGTGCTGATGGACAGGGGAAGAGACGGGGGGGGGAGAAAAAGGAAGGGAGGCCTACTGCAGGACAGGGGGACAGGAAAGAGGTGCTGCTGGACAGGGGAGAGATTAAAAAAAGGGAGAAGGGCTGCTGCTGGATAAGGGGAGCAGTGAAGGGGTGGTGGTGGACACAGGGAAGATAAAAGGAAGGGAGAATGGGTGGACAGCCAAGGAAAAAGAAAGACAGAAATAAAGACAGAAATACAGAAGGAGAGGAGAAGGAGAGAGAGAGAGAAAAAGAAATAAGACAGACACACACATATATTCTAGCACCCGTTAATGTAATGGGCTATAAGACTAGTATATATATATATGTATATATATATGAGTTGTTCTTGTGCCCAAAGATCTCATGGTGTTTAGAGAAAGACATCAAAGGAATAAATAGTCCATGTAAAATTTTAAGGACTACACAGGCACATTTAAATTTAACTCTCAATTGAAACGGAAGCCAATGTAATTTCCTCAATCGAGGTGACACGTGATTTAATTTTTTTCTTTCTAAAAATCAGTCTGGCTGCAGCATTTTGAATCAATTGCAGTCGTTTCCCATTTCCTTTGCTTAATCCCCCATAAATGGAATTACAGTAATCCAGCTGTGCCAAGATAATGGTCTGAACCAATACTGCAAAATGATCCTGATAGAACAGATAACTAACTTTTCTCAGTGTGGTAGCGCTATAGAAATAATTAATAGTAGTGGTAGGTAAAGGGGGGGGGGGAGAAGTTACTGAAAATATTGTTGTGCGGCGAGTGCTGATTGTGAGGGGATAAAAAAAAAATAAATGTTTGGAGGTAGGTCTGAACACTCTTGGCTGGGCATGAGGAATGAGTAGTTTGTCAATGAAAGCCGGTTCTCTGGTTTTATGGGTGACGGGTCAAAAGCGCGTGAGGACAAAGGCGTGCTGACAACTGAGTGCCGACAACTGAGCGCAGGGTTTAATCACGCCGAAGAAAACCCGTATTTTAAAGGGCTCTGATGAGGGTGTGGGGGGAAACCCCCCCACTCTACTTAATAGGGATTTCGCTGCCTCACACTGCCATGTTGGGGGGTGTGGGGGGGGGGTCTAACCCCCCACATTATAATGAAAACTTAACTTTTTCCCTAAAAAACATGGAAAAAGTTAAGTTTCCAGTATAATGAGGGGGGTTACAATCCCCCAAACCCCCCACAACGCCAGCGCGATCTCTATTAAGTAAAGTGTGGGGGGGGGGTTTCCCCACCAACACCCCCCGTCGGAGCCCTTTAAAATACGGTTTTTCTTTGGCGCGATTAATTCCTGCGCTCAGTTGTCCGCGCTCGGTTGTCGGCGCGCCTTTGTCCTCGCGCGCTTTACACTATGAACCGGTTTTATGTGTCTTAAAGGCGAGCAAGGCACTTTTATAAGACGCCAAATTTCTTCGCCATCCTGCCGCTAGAATGATACTGCAATGCTGGCATGATGCAATCAGATCAATTCAGCTTGGCGACGCTGTTGGGCTGCCTAGACCAAATCGCTCGGCTTCAGCAGCACTAATAGATGATGCAGTCCGCACCTTCTTTGCACGCATCGTCCGACCTTCAAGATGAGGCTCGGTCTTTGAACATTTCCTTGGCCAATGAAACTGCATCCCAAAGGGCTCCTTTGACCAAGGTGTGCTAAGCATTTTAGAGTGTGCTAAATATTAGCGTGCGCTAACCACGCACTAAACGCTAAAGCGTGCATGTTAGGCCCTCATTTACTACGGTGCGCTAAGCATTCTAGCGTGCATTTAGCGTGCTAAAACTACGCGTGCGCTAACCGCTGACGCGTCCATAGGATAACATGCACGCGTTGGCGTTTAGTGTGTGTTTAGCAAGCGTTAATATTTACCGCACGCTAAAAAGCATAGCGCGCCTAAACCCCCCTCTTTTACTAAGGTGCGCTATGCTTTTTAGCGCGCAGTATATATTAACACGTGCTAAACGTTAACGCGTGCATGTTATCCTATGGACGTGTTAGCGGTTAGTGCATGTGTTGATTTAGCACGCTAAAATGCTTAGCACACCTTAGTAAAAGAGGGGGTTAGTTCATTTCATGAAAGCTTTTGTCCTGTTTAGATATGCTCCGAGCGCATAGCCAGTTCCAAGTTTACCTCATTGAGTGCGGACAGGTTGTCATTTTACTATTCTGCTGTTAAAAAAATTAATAAATTGTAAGCTTTTTGTTAAACTGTGCCTAATCGAATCTAATCTCATAATTTATCAAGTGTTTATGCCCTAAAAGATTCAAAGTAGAGAATAACACGTGGACAAATTTGTCAAACCTGTCTCCCTCCCCATCCTGTCCCCGTGAGTTCTGTCCCTGTCCCTGCCACGTCCCTGCAAGCTCTGTCCTCAAGTGCACAAGCCCCAAGATAGATCCCGCAGGGATGGGGACAAATTTGTCCCTGTGTCATTCACTAGTTCAAGGCGGCTTACATTAACAGCGGGATATGTATTGGCCCGCTCTCCCTCCCACACCCCCCACACATACAAACTCCCTTCCAATAATCAAACCACACTTGCTTATGGATAAATAGCCGCAGCTCTGTTTATTAACAAACAATTAATTTAACACTCGCATAACAAAAACAGTTTCCCGAGCTACACCTTAAACCATTACCAATAATATTCGGCCCCCGACCCTGCCATGCCAGCAAGGGTCTGGGGGTGGCATGTCCCAACATGCCCCTTTAACCAGAGACACCAGAACCCGGGCACGGCTCCCTGCTGGCCCCCCGCTCATCTCCTGATGAGCTCCACCATCCCGTAGCTCGGGATAACCGCCAACCCAAACTCGGCAACCTACCGAACCAGACAAAATGAGGGTGGGAGGGTGGGCGGGAAAAAGCCGCCTCGGAGGACCCAGGAAGACACCGAGTCCTCCGAGGTCCCGGCTTTATAAACTCCGCCCGGCCGTTAGCCCTGCGCCTATCAGGAGGCAGCCCCACGGCGGGAAAAACTCGCCTACTGCTAAGCTGCCTCCTGCCCTCCTAAACCCGCCCACTCGTGCGATGCGCTCGTCTCCATCCCCGCGTTACAGCCGCCCATCGAGACGAGGGCTCTCGAGCTTTCCTAAAAGATAAAGAACTTAATCACATTCCTAAACCACACGTAGCTCACAATGCCATTATTAGCCGTTCATGACGTAAATATATATTTGAAACAAATCGATTTTAAACATTTCTAGAAAGAAATGTAAGACAAATTACATTTTAAAGAGGGAGACAAATTATTCCAAAGTTGTACGGCTTGAAAAACAAAGATGATTCCAAATCTTTCTTATAGCAAATACTCTTGAACGAGGGAAAATATAGTATTAAACAATTGAGCTTATGATGACCTCAACTACCTCCCCTTTTACTAAACCGTGATTGAAGTTATTAGCGCAGGGAACCGCCCTGCTCCCAGCGCTCATAGAGTTCCTATCTGTGTTGGGAGCAGCGCGGAGCATTCAGCGTGGCTCCCTGAACGAATAACCGCTGTCGTGGTTTAGTAAAAAGGGGATAGCCTGGAAAGCAAGATTAAGCATAATGATTTGGAGCAGTATTATGTAATTTCTTGAATGTAATACAGAAAGATTTAAACTCTAAACAAGGGAGACAATGAAGCTCTTTGAATGATCAAACTTTTATTGCCTGAAGATTAAGGCCCTCTTTTACTAAGGTGCGATAACTGATTAGCGCACACTAATCGATTTAGCGCACGCTAAATGCTAATGCGTACATGTTAGTCTATGGACACGTTAGCGTTTAGAGCGCACCTTAGTAAAAGAGGGTATAAGTGGGCAGCTATATTTTGTAGTAATTAGATTCTTCTTTGTAATTTAACAGAAATACTAAGATATAACACATCACAATAGTCTATTTTTGACCATATTAATCTCTCTACCAATAATGCAAAATGGTTTTCAGAGAAACTGGATCAAAGAGCCCTAAGTCGTTTCAGTTCAAAGAAAACCATTTTGGCAAAGACGATTTACTTGATTTTCTAAAGACAAGGAAGAATCCAGAATTATTCCTGAAACTCTAGAACACCATCTTGGGTTAATCCAGACATGGGCAACTCTGGTCCTTGAGGGCCGGAATCCAATCGGGTTTTCAGGATTTCCCCAATGAATTTTCATGAGATCTATTTGCATGCACTGCTTTCAATGCATATTCATTGGGGAAATCCTGAAAACCCGATTGGATTCCGGCCCTCGAGGACCAGAGATACCCATGTCTGGGTTAATCACTTCATAAAGGTGTTTAATAAATCTCAATCAATAAATACATAAATAAGTGGAGGGGCATGATCAAAAGGAACGTCTAAATCTGTTTTCGTCTAAGTCGCAAGTCGTCCAAAGTTAAAAAATCAGCCTAAGACACATTTTCGAAAAATACGTCCAAATTTTTTTTCGTTTCGAAAATCATCTAACTATACATCCTGCCAATCTGATCGTCCAAGTCTCTAAATCATCCATCTTTATACCACATTTTCGTCCAACTTTTCATCCAGTCAAAAATGCCTAGAACAAGCCCTGTTGGACGTGGGACGGGTCTGCAAAGTGATGGACTGAACACCCAGACATGGCACCTAAACAGTGGGGTACCTTACAGGGCACTGCTGTGAACTTCACAAAAAGGGTGCCATGTCTTCTCCTCACTACAGCTCCCTTATAGGTCATGTTGAGCCCCCCAAACTACCTTCAGAATCCCCTAGACCCACTTATCTACCACTCCAATAGCCCTTATGGCTACAGGAGCCATTTATTTGCCAGTAAAAAAGGGTTTTGGGGGTGTATAGGGGAGTACACATGTTTCAGTATCAATGCAGTGATTACAGGGGCTTATGGGCATGGGTCCTCCTCTCCATAGGTCCCTAACCTACCCCCAAGATTGCTTAAGACACCTCTGTGCAGCACAACTAGGCTTTCCTATGACAGGCTGCCAAGTGATGATGTTCTGGAGGTACAAGTTTCAAGTTGTGATTAATATTTTTAGGGGGGGGGGTCGGTGATCACTGGGGTAGTGTGTGGGGGTCTGTATTATGTGTTTGCAGTGCTTATCTGATCACTTTAGGTGGGTTTTTGTGACTTAGACCATGGGCTTAGGCATATGGGCTGGGTTGGGCCAATGTGCCTAAGGCCCCACCCACAGGAGGGGCCTAAGCCTACTTGGCCTCTTCTGGTTGGCCCAGGCATCTTAGGCCCCACCTGTGGGTGGGATTTGAGCCGCCTGGGCCAATCAGGCTCTAAGGCCAGCCATTCAACGATGGCTGGCCTGTCGGACTGACGGGTTTGGCACCCGTCTGTCCGGCCAACGATTTTAAAGGTACAGGGAGTGGGGGGGATCGTGGGGTCGGCGGGGGTCATGGGTCAGCGGGGGGGGTGATAGAGGGTTCGGGGGGCCCCTTGTGTCAAGGGCAGGAGGGCTTGGGCTCCCTCCTACCCCGATAGCGTCGGGGGGTTTGGGGGTGCTGGGGCAGGAGGGCTTGGGCTCCCTCCTGCCCGATCATTGTAGGGAGGAGGGCTGATCACTGCAGGAGAGATGGCTCATATCTCCTTCCGCGATGGTGATCGCCCACCCCCTCCGAACCATGGCACTTCGGGGTGAGAATCGCCGGCAAGGGAGATGCCCTGCCGCGATGCTTACCCCAAAGTGCCACGGTTTGGAGGAGGGTTGGCGATCACCATCACGGCAGGAGAGATGAGCCATCTCTCCTGCAGTAATAGGCAGGTTGCTGGGGCCGCTGAGCTGCAGCAATCAGCTCAGTGGCCCCTTTTTTAGCATGGATCTCCTTTAAGCCAAGTAACTATGAGACGATGCCATCTGCTGGTAGCATATACAACCTCCAGCCTGATCTATCATCACAGTAGTTCAGTCATAGCACGTCCAATATGATTTGTCACTATTAAACTAAGAATCTGATATAAGATAAAATAAAAAAACTTTCTTCACATTTAATCCATTGCCCTTTCCACAATCAATGAAGGACTAAAGTACTGTGTAAACCTTATAGTTAAGTAAACATCTGTTCAGATTTTTGCAATATATATTCATTCAGCTTATCCGGGTCTTCAAAGTTAATAATTTTGTTACCATGTGTAATCCTCATTACTGCAGGATAAAAAAGACCGTATTTGATATCCAGTTCCCTCAGCTTTGGTTTCAATAATAAGAACTGTCTCCTCAGATTAGCTGTCATTTTAGCATAATCTGGAATAAAAATTAACTTAGTCTTTGTATCTTAAATTCCTATCAGCCTTTGCCAACTTGAATATTTCTAGTGCCTGTTGAAACTGCAGTACTCTAAATATAAGGGGTCTTGGGCCCACCTGACTGTTGGTTCTCCTTACTGGAATTCTGTGTTCACGTTCAATTTCCAACAGAAACTTTGAAGACAGTGGCAACAGTTTCGGTAAAATCTCTTCTAGAAATACAATAGCATCAGACCCTTCCAATCCCTCTTTAAGACCCAGTATCTGTATAGTATTTCTTCGAGCCCGGTTCTCATATTCCTCCAGCTGTTAGTTACATCATTTAAAATTTTATGATCTTTCCAGCATTGTGTGATTCCATCTTCCACTTTCTCCATCCTATTTTCAAGCTGTGTTATTCGGGTGTTTGCAATTTCCATCTGCTTAGCCAAATTGACAACCTCATCTTTTACTTCCAACACCATTTGTTTAATATTTCTCATTTCCGCCAAAAGTTCAATGCTGTCAGAGGCATTATCTGCAGTTTCTTTAGCCAGCGGCACTTTTGAGGGAGTCGGTGGATCTGCTTTCATCCTTTTTGCATTGCCTCCTGCCATGAAAGCCAATTCCAGTTTTGATTGCCTAGTATTAGCCATCTTACCGTGTTTGATAAGTGAGGAAAAGCTACAGGTAACTGTTTAAAAAGATTGTTCAAAACACTCGAAGCTGAGGAGCCTAACGATCAGCCATCCATTACAGTGCGTTGCCAAGCCACACACCCCATTCACATTTATTAATGCAAAAAGTTCTAGGCGCTCAGACACTTTCTTCTCTTTTCTATCTGTTAAAGGATGTAGATTTTAAAAGTATCATCATCGTCTTCTATTCTATCAGGCAGTGACCTGGGACAAGGCCTTTAATTGTGACTTGCTAACACATATCAGCAGTTTAGGAAACACTTAAAAAACATATTTATTCACTATTTTCTAGATAATGAACCCCTTCTTTTACTAAGGTGCACCAACTGATTAGTGCACGCTAATTGAATTAGCATGCTCTAAATGCATCCACAGACTAACATGCACGTGTTAGCATTTAGCGTGTGCTACATTGATTAGCATGCGCACTAATTGGTTAGCGCACCTTAGTTAAAGAGGGGGTAAGTACTTCTGATTGTTACTTTTTCTTTCGTAAACCACATGAAACTTCACGGTTATGTGGTATAGAAGCAAGCTTTTATGTTATATTTAAAAAAAAAAAAAAGAACCACCAAAGGGTAATAGAGAAATATAAAATTGAAATGCATGAAGTATTAGACTTGGTGCAAATTCAATGAGTTTGGATAATTAGAACTAAACTATGATGTTTTATAAATCAGTCTGTTTACAAAGCCACCCTTCCCTACCTTTCTCTGTGAATAGATCCCACATGTCTATCCCATTTGGCCTTAAAATCAGGCACGCTGCTGGCCTCAATAACCTGAAGTGGAAGACTATTCCAGCGATCAACCACCCTTTCAGTGAAAAAGAATTTCCTGGTGTCCCCGTGCAGTTTCCCATTCCTGATTTTCCACAGATGCCCCCTTATTGCCGTGGGACCTTGAAAAAGAAGATATCTTCTTCCACCTCGATGTGGCCCATGAGATACTTGAACGTCTCGATCATGTCGCCCCTCTCTCTGCGTTCCTCGAGTGAGTACAGCTGCAACTTATCCAGCCGTTCCTCGTACGGGAGATCCTTGGGAGGTTTTGGTGAGAAAAACATCTCTACTTCCCCTTTATGCCACTTTTTTGGACGTTTTTCTTTTTTTGAAAATGAGCCCCCATAGGCACCTACTTTTCTATATAGGATGCTAGTGCAACCACTTAAATGCCATATAACTAGTGTTAGTACCTAACTGCTGAAAATAAGGCAAGGGGATGGGATGGGATATACCAGGGGTGGGCAACTCCAGTCCTCAAGGGCCGGAATCCAATCGGGTTTTCAGGAATTCCCCAATGAATATGCATTGAAAGCAGTGCATGCAAATAGATCTCATGCATATTCATTGAGGAAATCCTGAAAACCCGAATGGATTCTGGCCCTCGAGAACCGGAGTTGCCCATGTCTGTGATATAGCCTCCTTTCTATAGATGCAATCAAAGTAGTTTACATATTATATACAGGGGTAATAAAAAGTTAAGTGCCTTAACCAGAGTCACAAGAAGTTAAACCCAGTTCTAAACATTTAGGGCCTGTTTTTCAAAAGGGTCTAACCAGGTAGGAGAGATCTCTGCCTGGTTAAACCCCGCTTAGCTGGCCATATTACATGTGATTGCCCAGGCACTTCCCAGTTCGTGCCGGGGTGGTCTAGGGATGAAGCAGGAACTTAACCAGTCAGTCGTGATATTCATTCCACTAACCAGAACCTGTAATATCAAGACTACAATACCAGATACAACCAATCTTCTCTCTAAACCAGGGATCTCAAAGTCCCTCCTTGAGGGCTGCAATCCGGTCGGGTTTTCAGGATTTCCCCAATGAATATGCATGAGATCTATGTGCATGCACTGCTTTCAATGCATATTCATTGGTGAAATCCTGAAAACCCGACTGGATTGAGGTCCTCAAGGAGGGACTTTGAGATCCCCGCTCTAAACCATGTGCCATAATAATACGCCTATACAAACACAAACCAAGTTATGTGTGTCATGGACCCTAATGATATGATGTAATCCCTGGATATGGCCAGGCTCTTCCAAATTGTAGATCACATTGAACTCCTTCTGGGGCATATTAGCGATCCAGAAATACTAATGTAATAAAGTTTGAACAGCTGTTATGTTATGCTACGACTACATTAATAATAATAATAATAATAATAACTTTATTTTTCTATACCGCCATAATCAGGCGACTTCTAGGCGGTTTACATTGAAAGAAGGCTGGACATTCAGCGAATAACAAAAGTCTTAATACAATACACTAAGTCTAAATACAATACAATAAGTCTAAATGGAAAACTTACATACTATGGGTAAGGAATACATGAATACATGAAAGGAGCTTCTTGAGAGAAAGAAAAGGCGTTAAGGAATGGATTTGCATCCTGCCAAATCCCGAATCGATCTGGTTCAAAGCAGATAACAATATAATCAAATCTACAATCTTAAATGAAATAACATATATAAAAATTAACAACAGCACATACAAACTTGATAAAAATAAAAAAAGTGTGTTTTCAGCTTCTTTCTAAACTCCATATACTTGTAATTAGATTGAAATTAGATGAATGTTGAAAGGTAAAGAATTCCAGAACCTAATTGCACCTTAACCATGGGCTGATTTCAGCTTCACCCCCTTCATTGATGGAAAAGACAAAATTAAATGCTCACTATTTCTGCCACCTAAAAGTTGAAACATAAAAGAAAAACCCTCAGGTGCATCAACCATTCAACGTTTCAAAAACCAAACAGAGCTTAAATAAAATACGAGCCTCAACAGGAAGCCCATGAAGTACTCACAACCAAAGGGATGGCATGATCAAATCTTCCTTTCTCAAATATCAGCCTAAGAGCAGTGTTTTGAATCAAAGTTTCTTCTTAAGCTTTGCTGCGATTCCAGAATGCAAATATTGATAGTAATCCACCTGAGATAGAATGCTGCTATTGAGAACAATTAGAATGAATTATATGTAATCATTTCAGTTTATAGAAGGATCTTTTGCTAGTACCATTAACCAGTTCATAGACAGTAACGCGGAAGACAAAGGTGCGCGCCGACAACTGAGCGCAAGATGGAGGCGCGCGCCGAAGAAAAAGACTGTTTTTAGGGGTTGCGATGGGGGGTTTTGTTGGGGAGCCCCCACCCACTTTACTTAATACAGATTGCGGCGACGTTGTGGGGGGTTTGGGGGGTTGTAACTCCCCACATTTTAGTGAAAACGTAACTTTTTCCCTAAAAACAGGGAAAAAGTTAAGTTTTCAGTAAAATGTGGGGGGTTACAACCCCCCAAACCCCCCACAATGCCCCCACAACGCGGCGCGATCTATATAGAGTAAAGTGGGGGGTTCCCCCCCACACCCGCCGTCGTAGCCCCTAAAACCAGTGTTTTTCTTCGGTATGCACCTCCGCACTGCGCTCAGTTGTCTGCTCGCGCCTTTGTCCCGGCGCGCTTTTGACCTGACTCCCATTAATCAGAGGATCCATATTTAAAGAGGGATCTAATAGCAAACAAGGGCTGTTTAAATATCAGCCAGTGTCCGGTTACGTCTGGGGAACTCTATCTGCCTGAATATTTGATGCTGGATCCTGGATGTGGCCTGGCATTGAACATCTGGGGGTCAATTCAGCCCACGCCTCTAAGCAGGTTAAAGATCGCTGATCGCCGCAGGTTGAATATCCACTCCATATAGGGTTCCTTTTACAAAGGTGCGTTAGGGCCTTAACGCACAGAATAGCACGTGGCGGTAGTTTTTCGTGTAGCGTGCACTATAGCACACGCTAATCCGGTGCGTGCGCTAAAAATGCTAGCGCACCTTTGTAAAAGAAGTCCATAGTATTCTATAACTTTTATGTGAGTTCTACCCAAGCTTCATCCATGTATAATATCCCACCCCCCACCCCGTTACAAATAATGCAATATAGGTTACAGAGTATTGCTTAGTCAATTATTCAGCCTCTTATTGGTTATCATACGAAGGTAAATAATTCTAAAATACAAAAAGTTACTAGCCAGCGGTGGGATAGCCTCTGGAGATCCACATTAGATACCCATGGCTAGCCCAAATTGTCCTTGAGGCCCCCACCAGTGTTCCCTCTAAGCGGGCGGGTGTTGTGAGCAAACTTTTTTCACTGTGAGCTAAAAATATCGGGCGCCAGCAAGTTATGAGCCAAATAAATATGTTGCTTTCTACCACAGAACTTCCTTACGTTTGTATGGAATCTATCCCCTTTCAACTTTAGAGAGTGCCCTCTCGTTCTCCCTGCCTTAGCTACTAAGTCTATTCCCTTCAGTACCTTGAATGTTTCTATCATGTCCCCTCTCAATCTCCTCTGCTCAAGGGAGAAGAGGCCCAGTTTCTCTAATCTTTCGCTGTACGGCAACTCCTCCAGCCCCTTAACCATTTTAGTTGCTCTTCTCTGGATCCTTTCGAGTAGTACCGTGTCCTTCTTAAAGTACCAGTGCTGGACGCAGTACTCCAGGTGAGGGCGTACCATGGCCCGGTACAGCAGCATGATAACCTTCTCTGTCTCTTCAGTCCAGCATCTGCCCCTTCCATTCACTGTCTGTCTTTCCCTGCCATCTCTCCTCCTGCCCCCCCCCCACCCCCCAATTTGGTCTAGCATCCATCATCTTCCTTCTGTTCCCCTCATGGTCTGGCATCTCTATCCTTCCCTCCCCCCTGTGGTTTTTAGCATATCTCTCTTCTCATTTCCTCCACTCAGATCTGATCATTCTCTGCTCTCTCTTCCCTTTTCTTCTCTGGTCTTCCTTCTCTATTTTCTGCCTCCATCTAAATTAAATTCTTTCTTACTATTTAGTCCCGTTTCCCTCTTTTCACTGTGTCTACACACAGCTTGTCACCCCTTTCCCTCACCCCTCCATTATCTTACTATTTTCTTCCCCCTTTATTTATCTCCTCCTTCCATCCAGTATGTGTTCTTTCCCCACTTCCATTCAGCATCTGCTCTCCCTTCTCAACTGACATCCATCTGCCTTCTGCTCTCTCTCCCTTCTTCTCACTTCCATCATCTGTCCCCTTCTCTCTCTCTCTCATCTCCTCCATTCCATCATCTGCCCCTTCTCTCTCTCTCTCTCTCTCTCCCCCCCCCCCAACTTCCATCATCTGCCCCCCTTCCCCTCACCTTTGTGGGTCACTTTCTTTCCCCTGAGGGTGGCTCATGTCACAGGGGAAGCTTTGGCCGAGCAGAACCGCTTGATTGACAGTGGAACTTACTTGATTGATGTCGATGCTGGGGCCCGTTGCCGTTTGAAGGGAAAAAAAAAAGGTGGAAAAAAGGAACCTGTAAAGGCGAGAGGAAGGGAAACCTCCAGGACAGCTGCTTTTTGCCCTCCTTCAGCGGCCCAAGAGTTCAGACCAGCAGCGGCAGCTGTGTATGCTTTTAACTTCGGCACAGAGCTGCCCCTAATCAATAGTTTAGCGCGGTTTCATGAGGCAGCCTCGGGGCCTTTGATAGCCGGCCCGCTTCGATGATGCGATGTGGGCCGGCCTAGCAAAGGCCCCGAGGCTGCCTTATGAAACCGCGCTAAACTATTGATTAGGGGCAGCTCTGTGCCGAAGTTAAAAGCATACACAGCTGCCGCTGCTGGTCTGGAGGTGCGGAGACAAGGCAGGAGGCAAACGCGGTGGAAGGCAGGAGTCCCGGCACAGCGACTGCAACAGGAAGTTGCAAGTCAGCTGACGCCGGCCTTTCGTTGCGGCGGGGACCGAATCCTTCGCGGACCGGCAAGATTTTGTTTGCGGACCGGCGGTTGAAGAACTGTGCTCTACACTGTGTGCGCTGTGACGAGAAACTTGTGCGCTGCGAGGTAATATTTTGTGCGTGAGCGAAAATCTCTCAAAACTCACCTTTTCCATGTTATCAATCCACTACAATGCCACATTTATCCAGCAGGATACTTGCATAATAATATTTTTAGAATATAGTTTGAGGTTTATGCATGGAGTTCAAATTATTCCTAAGTATAGATGGTGTAGAGAGAGGCCTTTTGGTCGCCGCCCTGCAACGGGAACCGCAGCTGTAACAGTATGAATTCATTTCCAAGAGATGTGAAGTGAATACTTGAGCTGGAGGAGAAGGGAGGCACGCTCTCTCTGTATGGTAACATTTTATATAATTTGTGCATTCATAATGCATCAGGGACCTCTTTAAGTGCAAATAACAAGTTAAGAATAACATGTAAATTGTATGCTTGTTTTGGATTGCTTTATCTAATTCATACATATATTAGAAGCACTGTAATGCAAAAATGTGATTTTCTTTTCACAAGTCTAGCTAAACCTCCACATTATGCAAATATACATCTGTTCTTTTAAACAAATCCAATAAAACAGTCCATGAATGTAAAGAATGAAGCAATGATTTTGATACATTCTTTTGCTTTTTTTTTTTGTTGTTGTTTTTTTTGTTTTACAGCTTGAAGATCCGAAAGTCTAATAATGAACCTCTTCACTTACCCCCCTAACACGATAAATCCTACGTTGGTAATCCCTAACCTTTTTCATGCAAAGGGCCACAATGTAAACACAGGAAAGCTCTGAGGACCATTAAAAAAAAATAATTAAAGCTTACACTGAAAATTCTATTTTTTTGTTTTATTTATTTTTTATTATTATTATGCGCACTTCTGTGTTTTAGCCAAACTTTGGTGGGGTTTTTCTCCAGTTCTCACCTGGTGTTAGTTCTCACAACTAGATAATGGGCAAATCTCCCTTATTCTACTCAGTCCCCTCCGACGCAAAATGTACTCTTCAATCCTGGTGCCTAAAAATGTACATGTAAATTTTTTAGTCAAAACCAATTAGCACTGATAATTGATTGTTTGCTAATCACCAGTGTTTGCTAATTGCCACATTTAATTGGCTATTCGCATGCAATTATTATCACCATATATACAAGAAGGCCATCAGTGGTTTGAAGAAGGATTAGAATTTTTGGTATTAAGTGAAATTGGATTGGACATGGGAATTTGGTTATATTATCTGACTTATGCCCAACAAATTTTAATTTTCATCAAATGTCTTTGATTGAGGAAAAGAGGGGGGTAAGATCAGTGGCAGTGGTGAGGGAGGTTAGTACCCAGGGCAGTGGAGCTTGGCATCTCACGCCATGTGCCCCCTCCCCCACTCTTCCATGCTGCTTTGAGTGCCCTCCCATCCTCCGCACACCTCTTGAAATGTTCACCATTGTGAGCGGCATCTTCCACCTGCTGCTCACACCGGCATCAGCCCCCTTCTGTCATCCATCCAGGGAACCGTGACAAGGAAGTGACATCAGAAAAGAGCTGAGGCCAGCACGAGTAGCAAGTGGAAGAGGCGGCTTGTGCAGGTGAACATTTAAAGAGGTACTAAGGGGGCTGGAGAGGAAAAGAGGTGACCCCCTCCCCCCTCTTTAATACGACACTGGGTAGTAGCAGTAACATTTCATTAAGATATCAAAATGAAAGTGATTACCTCTTTGGCTATTGTGGGTTGTGATTAGTTGTTGGCGAGATCCTCTATATTTCTTGAACTTTTGGCTTTTTATTTGGCGTCCCATGCTCAGAATGAAACATTAGAGAAACTGGGCCTCTTCTCCCTCGAACAGAGGAGATTGAGAGGGGACATGATCGAAACATTCAAGGTACTGAAGGGGATAGACTTAGTAGATAAAGACAGGTTGTTCACCCTCTCCAAGGTTAATAGAACGAGAGGGCACTCTCTAAAGTTGAAAGGGAATAGATTCGTACGAACGTAAGAAGGTTTTTCTTCACCCAGAGAGTGGTGGAGAGCTGGAACGCTCTTCCGGTGTCTGTCATACAGGAAAACACCCTCCAGGGATTCAAGGCAAAGTTAGACAAGGTCCTGATAAATAAGGGCGTACGCTGGTAGGGCTAGTCTCAGCAGGGCGCTGGTCTTTGACCAGAGGGCCGCCGCGTGAGCAGTGGCAATTCTTATGTTCTGATGTTGTTAATGAATGAAAATTGAAAGTGGAACAAATATTTATTATGGAAGATTCTGAGAGGTCACTTTCCATGGGTTGGGGGAGGGCAAGCTTTTCTGCATTCACTTCAAACGCTGGGGTTTATTCAACATGTGGATCTCATTTGAATGCCATATTAAATTTAAAATGTGCTTAGGGCTCCTTTTACTAAGCTGCGCATTGAGCATTGAGCTGGCGTTAGTTCTTGGCGCGTAGAGCGGGGTTACTGCACGTGGCAATGCAGCGCACGCTAAAAACGCTAGCGCACCTTAGTAAAAGGAGCTAATAGTGTTTATCACTATTTAAACTGGAGGGTCCATCATATTTAAGGGAGTATCTGGAGATGTATATGTACCACTAAAAAACTTACATTCTTTTAAGAACTGCTGAAAACATCACAAAGGATGAATCTGAAGGTAACCGATGTAAGAATATTTAGCTACTGTATATAGGATTTAAATTATTGAATTCTATTCCTTTTGAATTACAGCAATTGAGTGGGTATTGGACCTTCCAGAAACAATTGAAAACATAGTTTATGATGGATATTTTTAAATAAGTATAGGTCAGTTATTGAAGAAGAAATAATATTAATATTGTGTAAGGTAATTTCTTTATTGTATCTCACCCTATTGAATAGGATGCAGGAAGTAATCAAATGGTTTTAAGGTTATCATTATTTCTTTCACTTTCATTCATTCTCTTTTTTTCCCAGTACAGGTGTGATAAAAGCAGTTAGCTTAGCAGGGTTTAACAAAAGACTTGGATAAAAGAAAAGTGAATAAGCCATTATTAAGATGGACTTTGGGAAATTCACTGCATATTTCTAAGATATGCAGCATAAAATCTGTTTTACATTTTTAGGATCTTGCTACCTGGATTGACCACTGTTGGAAACAGTATCCTGGGTCTGATGGACCTTCAGTCCATCCCAGTATGGCAGTGGTCTTCATTAAGTTTTAAGCTAGGGCCACTTTGGGTTCTAATGAGCTGAAGGAGCATCACCAAAAACCTTCCCATGTAGGAGAACAACACTGCTGACCGTGGTGTGTCGATGATAGCCATTCCCACTTTCAAACTTCAATGGGTGGTATTGTCAAATTTGTCAATATTTCCAAATTGTTTATTAAAAAAACTTGATATACCACCTAGCTTCTTAACTATTCCCCCCTAATTGTATCCAAGACATCCTGTTTGTCTGTTTTATTTGTTTAGATTGTAAGCTCCTTCAAGCAGGGACTATCTTCTTCGTGATTCTATATAGCGCTGCGTGCATCTGGTAACGCTATAGAAATAGTTCCTAGTAGTAGTAGTGTGAAGAGTTTCAGTCTTTGGGAAGCAGAGCTGAGATGGTGATGTCATAATGCCTCATTCCACCAATAAGAGCCAACCTGATCAGTGATGTCACAATGGCTTGATTGTCCTGTACTCCCCTCTGCCCTCCAACCTAGCCAGCTGATTAACCCTTCCCTTTAACCGTATCCATGACATCCTCCTGTTTGTCTGACTTGTCTATTTAGATTGTAAGCTTTTTCAAGGAGGGACTGTTTTCTTCTTCTTTGTGACTCTGTGTAGCGCTGCGGTACGTCTGGTGGTGCTATAGAAATAATTCATAGTAGTAGCCTCACCGGATCTGGGTGGTTTACAGTAGAACACATGCAATGAGGGGGAGCTGAAAAGTTCTCAGCCCAACCAACTTCCTAAATCTGACTTTATTTTGCCTCTAGCTGAAAAGAGTGTTATTTTAGCTTATTTTGTTAGGTATGCAAATTGGCACTTGGCAAAAATAAAATAACACTCTTTTCAGCTACAATGGCAAAATAAAGCCAGATTTAGGAAGTTGGTTGGGTTGAGAACTTTACAGCACTCCTTCGTACATTTATCTATTGCACTTAATACCACTTCTAGCCTAAGTGGTTTGCATTCAGGTATTTGTCCCTATCATTTCCAGTGGGCTCACAATCTGACTAATGTACCTGGGGCAATGGGGTGTCAGTGACTTGGCCAGGGTCCCAAGAAACAGCGTTAGGCTTGAACTTGCAACCTTAGGGTGCTGAGGCTTTAGTCCTAACCACTAGGCCACTCCAAGTAGTTAAAATAAACTCCATTAAATAGACAGGAGAACCTAACGCATTCTCTGTTGTCTATTGCAATATGCCTTGTCCGTCAAGCATTTGTCTCTCAAACCCATTCACTTTCTTGTTGCTGTCCTAAGCCTGGGTTGAGAGGCAGAGTAGCAGAAAGAAAACCAGAAAAACAAAGGGGGCCACCCCAGAGGTGTCCAGGGGGGCCGCCATTGGCCCCCCCCAGGCCTTGTATTAACAAACACTGGCAGCTTTTTTTTTGTTTGTTTGTTTAAATCTTTATTGATTTTCAAACTTTGATAATGCAATACAATTGGTAAATCATAAATGCTACATAGAACGCACTAATAACTGTACAATTATTACATTAAACAGTCATTTACTCCCATCCTCATCTTAATTATTAATACAATAATACATATGATGTGATTTCAGTATTATAATTTAATAATTTAACTCCTCAACGTATATTTCCCTCCCCCCCACCTACCCACCCTCCCTGGATGAGTAAAGAAATCTAATGAAAAGGGAATGCCCTGGCAGCTCTTATGTTTCCATGCAGTGCTTGATAGCGCAGGTGCTCTCGACACTGTGATCGTGCAGCAAGCCCTTTGAGGTTAATGCAATGCCGATTAGGGCAGGGATCTCAAAGTCCCTCCTTGAGGGCCGCAATCCAGTCGGGTTTTCTGGATTTCCCCAATGAATAGGCATCGAAAGCAATGCATGAACCTAGAGCTCATGCATATTCATTGAGGAAATCCTGAAAACCCGACTGGATGGCGGCCCTCAAGGAGGGACTTTGAGACCTCTGGATTAGGGCATCCCGCCTGCATTTACAGCACAGCCTTTGCATTTCCTTCCCCTTAGGTTTTTGCACTTAAGGCCTAGTAAGTGCAAAATGTTACCTTACTTTCATAAAAGTGTCCCTTAGGGGTCCTTTTACAAAGGCGCGCTTCGCATTTTAGTGCACGCTAAATAGTAGCGGTAACTCGTGCATGTTAGTCTTAGGACTCGTTAGCATTTAGCGCATGCGTAGATTTAGCACGCTAAAAATGCTTAGCGCGCCATTGTCAAAGAGGGGGTTAGTGTGTGTAAAATCTAATCTTAATCCAAATGAAACCGGTCTCCTTGAAACATTATATCACTCTAAAGTAGCCCATTCTGAGCCCTTTGGAGCAACGGGGGTAGAAAATGAATGAATTAAATAAATACCAAACAAACAAACAGTGGAGATGTCCAATTAAAACACAACGCTCTTTTATTCACTCAGGGGTCCTTTTAATAAGGCATGCTAGCCATTCTAGCGCATAATAAATATTAGCACGCGCTAAACGCTAACACGTCCATAGACTATAATGGACACATTATCATTTAACGCGTCCTAAAACCACTAGCGCACCTTAGTAAAATGACCCCTCAGTGACTCTACATAAACACTGCCCCCTCCGTATTTGCAGTTTCACGGTCTGCGGTTTTGGTTGTTCGCAGTTTTTCGATTGAATGCCCCACTCCCCAAATTTGCATCACAGGAAATCGATCCTCCCAGCCGCACTTTCTTCACGCGGTTTTGTGTCTTTTTGTTACAGAAAAATTGCAAAAGCTTATTTTCGTTTTTTCTCTATTCGCTGCCTTGCCATTCCCCTATCACTGCGAAAGCGGAGGGGGAAGTGTCCATGTTTCGGCCGCACCGGCCTCCATCAGGAGTCTTATGCTTTGCAGAAGCAACGCGAAGGTAAATCAACTCAGGGACTTGGCCCACTATATTCGATATGCAAGTGTTAGTTAATGGCCCAAGCTCAAAAAAACCTGCAGCTGTGAACGCCTTAGAACGTTTTAATTGGACATCTCCACTGTTCGGTTGCGATTGACTCGTGGAGGTGATGCTCCTGTTCTGCACATTAAGGGCTCCTTTTACCAAGCTGTGTTAGCGGCTTTAGCGCGGGTGACTTTTCATCACGCGCTAGCCAAAAAACCTACCGCCGGCTCAAGAGGAGGCGGTAGCGGCTAGCGCGCCGGTGGTTTGGCGGGCGCTACTATGTGCGTTAAACCGCTACCGCGGCTTTGTAAAAGGAGCCCTAAATAAATAAAATTGGATGCCATTGCCATGAAATAATGCACTGCATGAACCACTATTAGGTTATTATAAGTAAGTAGTGAAAAAAGTTACAAATGAATTTTAAAATAGTAAAGGGATCATTCTATCAAGTTTTGATTCAACAATACTTTCATTTTTATTAGACAGATAGTCTAATAAATCTGCTTCTCCCTGAACAAGCCTGCAGTAATTATTAAATGAAGGAAAAGTCTATCTTGAGAATCCTATTTGAAATAGTATCCACCGGAGCTATTCAAGCGTAGCACGTCCCTCATCTGATATCATTGCTATCCCTGGATCCAGTGCTTATTCCCTGAGGTCTTCATTATGCTTACTGTATCCCAGTGGAAACTCCCCTGCTTCAATGATCAGCCGCTGGAAAGAGATTATTTGCTGAAAGCACCACTCTAAAGTTCATTACACTTTTCCATTCTATACTAATAAAAGCATAATTCACAATTATAGCACAGACAGCAGCAGACTATAAATTCTATAGAGAGAAAACAATTTCATATTTGTTGTTATATTTATAGAATTTCGATGTGGAACACAAATAGCCCTGAAGCGGTGGCTTAAAAGCCACTAAATGATCATCGACTTGGCTTTTTTCTATTGGGAAGGGGTAAAACACGGACCTTACGGACCTCGCGGATCTAAAACCGCACGTCCTTAAAAATCCGAGGTCCGTGCATTGACAAGTCCGCCTTCGCTTTCCCTGCAGCTCAGCTCAGGCCCCCGGCTCCCTCGTGGACCTCACGGATCTGAACTGCACGTCACGTCCTTAAAAATCCGAGGTCCATGCCACTTTTGAGGTCCGTGCCACTTTTAGTCTCTGGCTCTGACAGAGCTCTATGACAATTTAACTCTGACAGATCCTAATGCTTTTCCCTCCCTGTGCTAGGATCCGTCAGAGTTAAATTGTCATAGAGCTCTGTCAGAGCCAGAGACTAAAAGTGGCACGGACCTCAAAAGTGGCGCGGACCTCAAAAGTGGCGCGGACCTCTGATTTTTAAGAATGTGACGTGCAGTTCAGATCCGTGAGGTCCGCGAGGGAGTCGGGGGCCTGAGCTGAGCTGCAGGGAAAGTGAAGGCGGACTTGTCAATGCACGGACCTCGGATTTTTAAAGACGTGCGGTTTTAGATCCGCGAGGTCCGTAAGGTCCGTGAGGTCCGCGTTTTACCCCTTCCCTTTTCTATCTACCCTGTTTTTTTCTAGTTAGTTTTGACTATTTTCAGGCTCCCACCTGCCAGTAATACATCATATGTGAAAGATTTTTGCTAGTGATGCTTGGGTGGAAGAGAGTGTCAAGTTTTCCAAGTTTATTAAAATTTTTGATAAAACGCCAATCATACATTCTAAGCGTTTTAACAGTTAAAAAATTAAAAAGGGGGACAATTAACAGATTTATTAATGACAGAACAGATAATGGGATAGTAGGGAGAAATACCATTTTTAAAGAAAAGAGAACAACTAAGGGCGCCTTTTATGAAGGCGCGCTAGGGTTTTTAGCGCACCCACAAGATTAGCGTGCGCTATAGCGCGCACTATCCGAAAAACGTCTGCCTGCTTAAAAGGAGGCGGTAGCGGCTAGCGTGCGCAGCATTTTAACGGTAGCGGCTAGTGTGCACGGCATTTTAGCAGTAGCGGCTAGCGCGCGGGGCATTTTAGCATGCACTAAAACCGCTAGCGCACCTTTGTAAAAGGAGCCCTAAGGTTAAAAACAAGAGGAAAAGGGAGGGATCATGTCAGAGTTAAATATAAATAAACAGCATTTGGCATGGAAGGACCCCAACATAGAAACATAGAACATAGAAAAAGACGGCAGATAAGGGCCGCGGCCCATCTAGTCTGCCCACCCCAATGACCCTCCCCTATTTATCTCTGTGCAGAGATCCCACGTGACGATCCCATTTCTTCTTAAAATCAGGCACGCTGCTCGCCTCGATCACCTGAAGTGGAAGTCCATTCCAGCGATCAACCACTCTTTCGGTGAAAAAGTATTTCCTGGTGTCACCGTGCAATTTCCCGCCCCTGATTTTCCATGTATGTCCTCTTGTCGCCGTCGGACCTTTGAAAAAGAAGATATCTTCTTCTACCTCGATACGGCCCGTGAGGTATTTGAACGTCTCGATCATGTCTCCCCTCTCTCTGCGTTCCTCGAGTGAGTATAGCCGTAATTTATCCAGCCGTTCCTCGTACGGGAGATCCTTGAGTCCCGAGACCATCCGGGTGGCCATTCGCTGGACCGACTCAAGCCTCAGTGCATCCTTGCGGTAATGAGGCCTCCAGAATTGTACGCAGTATTCCAGATGAGGCCTCACCATGGATCTATACAATGGCATAATGACTTCAGGCTTGCGGCTGACGAAACTCCTACATATACATCCCATGATCTGCCTAGCTTTAGATGAAGCCCGCTCCACTTGATTGGCAGCCTTCATGTCTTCACTGATGATTACCCCCAAGTCCCGTTCTGCAACAGTCCTTGCTAGGATCTCACCATTTAGGGTGTAAGTCTCGCATGGATTTTGACTGCCAAGGTGCATGACTTTGCATTTCTTGGCATTGAAGCTCAGTTGCCAGGTCCTAGACCATTGCTCCAATAGGAGTAGGTCGTGTTTCATATTGTCCGTTGTGCTCTTGCTTGTTATGTTACACAGTTTGGCGTCATCGGCGAATAACGTTATTTTGCCGCGAAGCCCCTCAGTCAAGTCTCTTATAAAGATATTGAAAAGGATTGGGCCCAAGACTGAGCCCTGCGGCACTCCGCTGATCACTGCCGTCGTTACAGAGGGGGTGCCATTTACCACAACCCTCTGAAGCCTACCACCAAGCCAGTCCCCAACCCATTTAGTCAAAGTGTCACCTAATCCTATTGAACTCATTTTGCACAATAACCTGCGGTGGGGGACACTATCAAATGCTTTGCTGAAGTCCAAGTATACAATGTCCAAGGACTCTCCAACATCGAGCTTCCCCGTCACCCAGTCAAAGAAGCTGATCAAGTTGGATTGGCAGGATTTCCCCTTGGTAAATCCATGCTGACGGGGATCCCGCAGATTCTCCTCGTCCAGGATCATATCTAATTGATGTTTGATTAGAGTTTCCATTAGTTTGCTCACTATTGATGTGAGGCTCACTGGTCTGTAGTTCTCAGCCTCTGTCCTGCAACCTTTTTTGTGGAGTGGAATGACGTTAGCCGTTTTCCAGTCCAACGGGACTCTACCTGTACTAAGGGAGAGATTGAAGAGCACGGATAGTGGTTCCGCCAGGACGTCCCTTAACTCCCTGAGGACCCTGGGGTGTAGGTTGTCTGGCCCCATTGCTTTGTTAACCTTGAGTTTTGACAACTCACAGTAGACACTGCTTGTTGTGAACTTGAAGTTACTAAACGGGTCTACTGATCCATCCTTTTTTTGTAGTTGAGGGCCGGAACCTGGCGCCTCGCGGGTGAATACCGAGCAGAAGTATTCGTTTAACAGTTCAGCTTTTTCCGAGTCTGCTTCTATATAGGTCCCGTCTGGTTTCTTGAGGCGTACTATCCCGCTTGTGCTGCGGTTTCTGTCGCTAATGTACCTGAAGAAGGATTTATCGCCCTTCTTGATGTTCTTTGCTAAAGTTTCCTCCATTTGGATTTTGGCCTCTCTAACTGCTGTTTTGACGGCTCTTGCCCTAGTCAAATAGACTTCTCTAGAGTCCTGAGATCCTTTATGTTTGTAGGAGATGAACGCTTTTTTCTTCTCTTTTATGAGGTCCGAGATCTCCGCAGAGAACCATTGTGGCTTATTGTTCCTACGCCGTTTACTCACTGATTTTATATAGCGATTTGTCGCCTCCTGAATGGTAGCTTTCAGAGTTGACCACAGTTCCTCTACGTTATCTGTTCCTGCTTGGTTTTGTAGTGCTTGATGGATGAAATCCCCCATACCCTCAAAGTTGGCATTCTTGAAGCTAAGGACCCTGGTCAATGTGTTAGTTTTGGTGAAACCCTTCCTGAGCTTGAACCATATCATATTGTGGTCGCTGGAGGCCAACTTGTCGCCCACTGAGACTTCAGTGACACTTCCACCATTTGTAAGCAATAGGTCCAGTATTGCCTGTTCCCTCGTTGGCTCCAATACCAGTTGCCTCAGTTTAGCTCCCTTCATGGAGTTCAATAGTCTCCTGCTGCTGCTGGATGCAGAGGAAAGTGTGTTCCAATCCACATCAGGCATGTTGAAGTCTCCTAACAACACTGTATCCCCACGCAAGGTGATATTCTCTATGTCACTGATTAGTTCTATATCTATGTCATCCTGTTGCCTTGGGGGTCTGTAAACTATGCCAAGATACAGGCATTTGTCATTCCCCCTGGCCAAATTTACCCAAAGGGATTCCCCTGTGTACCTGATATCTGTGATTCTGGTGACTTTAATATCATCCTTAGTGTATAATGCTACACCACCTCCCATTCTGCCCTCCCTGTCTTGGCGAAGGAGGTTCTATCCTGGTAACACCATGTCCCACCCATGGGAGTCGGTGAGCCAGGTCTCAGATATCGCCACCACATCCAGGTCAGCGTTTCTCATTTCAGTCTGAAGTTCCAGGATCTTGTTGCCCAAACTATGGGCGTTGACGTACATAGCCCTCCATTAAACATTCATAAGCGTCTTTAAAATAAGAAGCTTTTAAGACTGCCTTTAAATTTATCAAGATTTTTCTCAGACCTTAAATGTGGTGGTAACGAGTTCCATATTAGGGGATATTGTGGCGAATGAGGTTGCCCTGCGTGCACTGATGATTTTTAAGGAAGGGACATAAAGAAGGTGCTGGGAGGCTGATCATAAGGTTCTTGGAGGATCATGAGGAATGAGGAGCTTATGAATAAAAGAGTGGGAACACCTCTCTGTGTCTGAGGCTTTTCTTTCGCCTTAAAATACTTTTTCTGGCGTTGGTGTGTAGTGACCAAATGGAGTGATTGTTTTCTAGTATATTGTAGAATTTCAGTGTAGCACGCAACAAATCTATGGTGCATTTTCTGATTCACACAGTGATCCCCATTTCAAAATATACACAATTCATTCATCTAAGAAAATAAAATTATAATTCACAGTCACTCTTTGTGGTTAAGAAAAATACTGGCTGTGAATTTTTAGGAAAAATTTTATAAAACCATTTTGCATGTTTATACCAAAATATACACCTATATTCTTCCCCCTCCTAGTTCTTTTTTCATTTTTTTTATTTGAAATTTCAATAAATTTCTATCACATAGAAATAAGGCCCCCTTTTATCAAGCCGTGTTAGGGTGTTTTTTTTTTTTTTAAATCACTGGCCACTGCAGTAAAAGCTCCGATGCTCATAGAATTCCTGAGAGTCGGAGCTTTTACTGCAGAGGCGGTAATAAAAAAAAATCCTAGTGCAGCTTGATAAAAGGGAGGCTAAGCTAGGATACAATAAGGATAATATCCTAAAATAATAATCTAAGATCATTATATAAAATCCTACAAGCCCACATCTTGGAAGAGTTTCCTACCATCTAATATAATAAAATGGTAGGACGCGCATGCGCACTAAAAAAACGTGTTCCCTGATCCCGTCGCGTTTTTTTTTAGTGCGCATGCGCGAGTTTACGTCACCAAACTCGGCAACTTGGACAACAATCGCGCTTATGCTCAAGCCGCCACCACGAATCCTCTCTCGAACCGCACCAGGATCGAGAGAGGAGCTGCGGCGGGGGCTTGAGCATAAGCGCAATTGTTGTCCCCCTACCTAGCTGCGAGGCTGCGGCGGCCTTCCTCACGGTTTCACGGTGCTTGGTCTGCCAAACAATTCCTGCCGTTGACCAAATTTGCCCCACCGTTCCTTCCCTTCCTCCTTCAGGTACAGTTCAGCTCCGCCAATGTTAAAAGCAGCTGCTTTGAAATTGGAGCCCTGCCGCCACCGTAACACGTTCCCTCTGCTGCGGTCCCATATGTCAGAGAAGGGGCAGGACCAAGGCAGAGGGGAAAGTGCTACGGCAGTGGCAGGGCTCCGATTTTGACGCGGCTGCTTTTAACATTGGTGGAGCTGCACTGCACCTGATAGAGGGAGGGAAGGAAAGGTGGTTGTGCGCTGTTGAGCCCCTCTGCACGGGCCCAAACCAAAAAAGGAGCCAGGACTCTTCCCAACCCGGCGCCGCCAGACCTGACAAAATGGCCCTACACTCACAGACCCGCGAGCAGGGTTGCCATGGAAACCTAACCGGAATTACATGCAGTCGCGCAAGGGTCAGTGAGAGGGGATCAGGAGCTAAAGAGAGATTGAAAAAAACAAACAAACAACAGTGCACAAGTAGAGAGAGACACACAGACAGTCACAGAAGGACAGGGGGCTAAAGACACAGATTGAAAAAATAACAAAACACAGAGGACAAGGAGAGAGAGACACACAGACACTCACAGAAGGACAGGGGGCTAAAGAGACAGATTGAAAAAATAACAAAACACAGAGGACAAGGAGAGAGAGACACAGGAAAAAAAATGACAAACAGACATACAGCAGCCAAGGAGACAGACATACTTACATACAGCGTCCAAGTAGACAGACAGAGAGACAGCAAAAATATACAAACAGCCAAGGAGACAAACAGAAGAAAATAAAAAATACAATGCCCAAGGATAAATTCAGGAAAAAAAACCTTCCAGACATACAGTGGCCAAGGAGTTAGAATGAAAAAAAGGCATACAGACATACAGCAGCCAATGAGACAGACAGACTGACAGCGACCAAGTAGACAATCAGCAAAAAAACACAAACAAACGCACAAAGCAAAAAAATAGAAACATACAGCGGCCAAGGAGACAGGCATGCAACAAATAGGAAAAATAAAAAAAACTTTTAATAAATCAACCATACATGAAGAAGGAATAAAAAAAAAAAAAAAAGGGAAAAGACACCTACAGTGAAACACAGGATAAAGAGCATACAGAGAAAACAGAAGTTTGCAGGAATCAGGAACATATAGAGAAAGGAGAGCAGAGACCCCTGCAAGAAGAGAAAAATAGCAAAGAGACTGGGGATGAGAAAGAGAGCAGAGATGCTTGCAGGGAGAAAAAGCTAAGCAGTAATGTTACAGCTTGAGAGTGCAGACTGAGGAAGAAAGCAGAGACAGCGCTACACAGGGAAATGGAGGGAGGAAAGAGACAGAAAGAAAAATACAGACAGACATAAATTCTAGCACCCGTTAATGTAACGGGCTTAACGACTAGTATAACATAAAATCCAAAGGGGAAAAAATGGAGGATAATATCCCTCCACTAACTGGCATCTTTAAATTAACAAACTCTTATATTAAGGCTGTACTTTCTCATTATGAGGGGCTGATGAAAAGTTCTCAGCCCAACCAACAAAGAGCTAGATTCACGAAGCCTACCTTTGCCGGGCGATCCGTGGCCAATCCATTTACGAGTCTTCTTGGTCGATCGATTCAGCAAATTAATGCAATCGGAGGCACGCCCACACAGTCACTGAACAGACTGCTGCAGAGCGATCGGGACGCATGCGTGGACCATCTTATTTTCCTGTAGATGGTCCGCGCATGCGTTGGCTCTCAGCACAAGCGTGGGAGGGGGAGGGAGAAGGGGGCATCAAGGAGGCTAGAACCAAGGCTGTCAGTATAGGACTTGAAGGGGATCATCCGGGGCTGGGTGGCGAGTAGCGTAGCCCCGCTTTTAACCCACAGGTTAAAACCACAGGCTCACGGAGGGACGTGGCCAAAGAGAGCAGGGCGGCATGGCGGAATAGGGAAGAAAGCAAAAAACAAAAGGAATTGACCCCAAAATATCCACAAAGAAGAAAATCCAGAGAAAACCAAAAAAACTCTGTGGAGTGACGATGTTCCTAAATGGACTTTATTTGAAAGTGTCAAAGTTCCAAAGGTACACTGAAATCATCCACATAAAATAATTCCATCCACATAAGAGCCTTAAAGGACCTAGTCCGCTAGGGATACAGGACCCAAGATGGTCCGCGTTTCAACAAAAAGTCTTCTTCAGAGGTCCCTGGGGGTCCTATAAAGGTGAATACGTGGGAAACAATTGCAAATGCAAGCAGTGTCTCACTTCCAGCTCACCACACAATTGTTTCCCAATGTACTCACCTTTATAGGACCCCCAGGGACCCCTGAAGAAGACTTTTTGTCGAAACGCGGACCATGTTGGGTCCTGTATCCCTAGCGGGTCCTGTGTTGGGTCCTGTATCCTTTAAGACTTTTATGTGGATGGAATTATTTTATGTGGATGATTTCAGTGTACCTTTGGAACTTTGACACTTTCAAATAAAGTCCATTTAGGAACATCGTCACTCCACAGAGTTTTTTGGGTTTTCTCTGGAATAGGGCAGAAAGGCATGGGCAAAGAGAGCAGGGAGGCATGGCAGAAGAGAGGAGAGCAGCAGAGAGCTGGGTGCTTTTCTGATAGTTTCAGGGCTGTAGGGCTGGGATTTCAGTCAGAGAGAAGGACAGTCGGAAAGGAGGTGGGCAACTGATCCCCAGCAGTCGCTTCTTTTGATTGGCCAGCCCAGTCGGTGTTCCTGAAGTTTTATTTTGTGAATTGCTTCCTTCCTACATTTGCATGCCATTCCCACTCATTTGCATGCGCGGATCGGATCGGGAGTAAGGTTAGTGAATGGGGGCGGGGTCACAAAGTGATCGCAATCGGTTTGCTTAGTGAATCTAGCCCAAAATTGGGGCAGTCTTCATCAAGAGTGATACACTTAGGGCTCCTTTTACTAAGCTGCGCTAGCGTTCTTACCGTGTGCTACATTGCCGCCTGCGCTAACACCGCGCTTCGCGCCAAAAACTAACGCCAGCTCAATGAAGGCATTAGCGTCTAGCACGTGTGCTAAAACTGCTAGCACAGCTAGTACAAGGAGCCCTTAGGGGGTCCTTTTACTAAGGCGTGCTAACCGATTTAGCGCGCGCTAATCGATTTACCATGGGCTAAATGCTAACATGCCCATTATAGTCTATGGGCACATTAGCATTTAGTGGGCGATAAATCGGTTAGCACACCTTAGTAAAAGGATTTTCTGCTTTATTCATTCCGTATTTTTCCAACAGAATGAAAAGAGGGGGCCATAGATTGGCACAAATCATGGGACTTAACGCATTGTACTAATCGATTTCAGCATTTGTGAACTGCTTTGTCTATACTTGTATGTGGCATGGATCAATATGCTCTGCATTTCCTTTAATGCCTTTAAACAAATAGAGCCCTGGGTTGTTCTGGGTTGCATCCTGTTGCATTTAAAGAAAATGAAGAGCTGCAGCGATCAGGGCATATAATAGGCTAATCAAGTCTGGGGGGAAAACGCCCATGCCCTATGCTTCCCAACTCGTAACTCAGCTCTCTCAAATTGATATTGCATTATTAACCTGCACTTCCTGTAAAGGTGAGCAGTCGACAACATAATATCTTTGACAACCCATTTCAGTCATTTCAATATAGCCATTTCGCTGAAATTGCTCTTTTTTTTTTTTTTTTTAGCAAATGCCTTGTTTTGTGGTGCAGGGGAGTTTGAGCATCAGACTCATTCCATTCCGGTAATATTCCCGACCACACTAAAATTACTGGCCAGCTTGAGCACTCATTTGTTCCTGTTATTGAAATGAAGGCTCTGGATGTCCAACGATGTTCTCTCTGAACTTAATTAACTTCGTTTAGCTAACAGGTGATGGATCTGCTTTTTCAAACATGCTGTCATTTCTTTTCGAGCTGGAAGTCAGTTTTACTCTCTTATGCATACATCTGTGTGGACCAGTTTAATATATGGGACTGACAACCTTATGAATTTTTTTTATGTTTATGTTTTATTAACATTTGATATATCACTTTAAGCATATTACAGATCTAAGCAGTTTATAGTAAAATACAGGTAAATTAGGAAAGGAACTCCATTAGAGATAGGAAAGTTAGAGATAAGATAAAGAGCTAGGATATAACTAATAATATAGAATGTTCACCCCCCCCCCAAACAATAGATATAAAAATACCTCTCAAAAAACCCAAATCTGACTACTACCTGTACCAAAAGGCAGAAAAGTAAAATAGATCAAAAGAAGAGGGTATGATATTTATGCAGTGTAAGTGAAATAACAGGTCAAATTAATGCAATACAAAAATGCTATAAGGATTCGGCATACCTTAGCAAAATAAAATATATAACAACAAAAACAAACAAACAAACACTTGTTAGGCATAGCCCAGGTATGTGTTCAGAGCTAGTTTCTGGGAGAGAATAACAAATAACATAACAAATAACTTCACACCTATATCTGTTCACTTATATTAGACTAGATGGACTATTCAGGTCTTTATCTGCCATCATCTACTATGTTACTATGTATTAATGTCTATTCTATCTAGGTTGTATAGTAGATCTTTCTGTCTCTTGGTAGATCAGACAGACAGCTAGATAAATAGATAGACAGACAGACAGATAGATAAACAGACAGATAGAGAGACAGATAGATAGATAGAGACACAGACAGACAGAAAGATAGATTGATAGACAGATAGACAGACAGATAGACAGACAGACAGATAGATAGAAAGACAGACAGATAGACAGATATACAGATAGACAGACAGACAGATAGATAGAAAGACAGACAGATAGACAGACAGACAGACAGACAGATAGATAGATAGGCAGACAGACAGATAAATAGACAGATAAATATACGGATAAATAGATAGGCAGACAGACAGATAGACAGATAGATAGATAGATAGATAGACAGACAGACAGACAGACAGACAGACAGACAGACAGACAGACAGACAGACAGACAGACAGACAGATAGATAGATAGATAGATAGACAGACAGATAGACAGATAGACAGACAGACAGACAGACAGACAGACAGATAGATAGATAGATAGATAGATAGATAGATAGATAGATAGATAGATAGATAGATAGATAGATATTTGGCTGCTTCATCTGTAGTGGTAGTACTTCTAGAGATCAGAGGTGGCATTTTGCTCACAGATACCTAGATGCTTCAAAAATGACCTTCTTTATGGTTACTTGTTTGCTAAATTCATAGGAATGGAAAAAAGCATGAGTAATGTTTATGGTACTGAATGCCACTGATTCTGTGTTTAAAGCTCTCACACTTCATTTCCATAATATATATATATATATATATATATATATATATATATATATATATATATATATAAAAAGCCATAAAACTGTTCAGTGAGCACAGACCCAGAAAATAAACAAACAATTCCTTGTACTAAGATACACTAAAAAGTGAACTTTGTGCTCTTACGTGGATCTTTCCTGCTTTTGAAGGCCATTTTTAGCGTAGCCAGAAAGTTGCCAGTTTTCTATTTTGCAGATTAATGGCCATGTGCTCATTTTGATGGGAAGAGGCGGTAGATGTGTTATTTTGGATTTATCATTCCCCCATTGCTTGTAAGAATGTAAGCCTTGCCACAGTGCGTCAGACCTCAGGTCCATCAAGTCCAGTATCCTCTTTCCAACAGTGACCTTTGGTGGTGATCAAGTGGGATATTATTTTAGGGCTGCCAAACCCCTAGTTTTCTTTCATATGTCAGTGTAGGAGGGGCAAAAAGAGAAAACCCTCTTAAATTATATAGCCAATAGAGACTTAATCAAAATACTACTAGAATTGGCTAAACCCCCTTAAAACTGAGATGAAAGTCTGAAAATATGATATTTTCTGAGGGGACACCGGGGTAGAGATCAAGGACATCAGTATGAGCCCGCCATAAATTGTGGGAACCTCTGGCTCAGGCTAAATCTCACAGGTGACTAGCACCAGACATGAGTCTAAATGAGAATTGCCTCATACATCATATAGTCTATGATCGTCTCCCGTGAACAAAATAGTTATATTTCCAAGTGAGAAAATACAGGCTTAACACTCAGGAAAAAGGGGGAGGTAAAGACATCACAAACAAATACCCCTTCAGAGACTAAACCAACACAATAACTACAATAACTACATATGGCGGGCTCATACTGATATCCTTGATCTCTACCCCGGTGTCCCCTCAGAAAATATCATATTTTCAGACTTTCATCTCAGTTTTAAGGGGGTTTAGCCAATTCTAGTAGTATTTTGAGTGTAGGAGGGGAACATGTTGAGGACACTGAGCCTTATCATCTATTCTTATGTTGGAAGATGTAGGTGTTCTGTTGGCATAACAAATCCTTTTCATTATGGTTGTTGGCAGGGTGAGGAAGGACATGTGTGAAAGCCTACATCTCTCCCTGGGTTTCTGCAAGGCAAAAAAAGAAATAGGAAAACAAGTGGTCTGACATAAAAGGAATTATGAGCTGGTAGTTAGGGCACCAGAAATAGTGCTGGGCTTAATCTATTACATGGGGCCAGTTCCTTTCTCTTCTGTCCCTCAGGATCTGTCATTTTTTGGGAGATAAGCTCAACAGCGCTTTTGTTTGCCTTTGTATTCTTTGTATGCCCTGTGTTACTCTGGTTGACCTCAATCAACATGATTTAAATTAGCGAATGACATGGTGACAAAATTCATCACCGTTCCCGTCCCCGCGGATAACCGCGGTAAACCATCTTCATTTCATTCTTTAAGGAGAGAGGGAAGAATCAGAGTATGAATGGCCACAACCACTGACCGCAAGCTTTGCTTTGAAGAATGCTGGTGTAGAAGGACTGAGGCTGAAATAGACACTAAAAAATGAAATGGGATTATTTCCCGCGGTTATCCGCGGGGACGGGAACGGTGATGAATTTTGCCACCGTGTCATTCTCTAATTTAAATATATATATATATATATATATATATATATATTCTTCATAGAATGGCAGAGACTAAAAAAAGTAACTGAATTTAAGAAATTATAAGATAAAACAGAGGATTTTGAAATTTAAAAGAAATATGGACAAAGGCAAAGATCACCAGGGTATGAGAAAATATCAGGGATCGATGGGGAAAAAATATTTATGTGTGAGCCTTTGGACTCCTTTTACTAAGCTGTCCTAGTGGTCGTAGTGCGCATGCTACACACTAACGCCACCATTGATCTGGCGTTAGTTTTTACGCGTAGCGTGGGGAGGGCAGCACGCGCTAATCTGCAGCGTGCGCTAAAAATGCTAGCGCACCTTGGTAAAAGGAGCCCTTTATCTCACCTAGGCCCTCTTTTACTAAGCTGGGGTAGAGATTTCTACCTTGGCCCGGGGTGCTTAATGCTCCGACGCTCATAGGAATTCTATGAACGTCAAAACAACATCGGAGCATTTAGCACTCCGGGCCACGGTAGAAACCTCTTCCGCGGCTTAGTAAAAGGAGGGGGAGGGGGTAGTTTGTAGGCAGCAAGGCCCCGCTTCTATAAATGGCACTTAAAAGCTAGGTACCAAGAAATGTGGCACTTAGGCTAGATGTACTTTATAGAATCACGCTTAGCCACTACAGTAGTCCGAGGTGTTGATAGACGCTCTAACCTTAGGCGCGTCCTATTTATGACAGGGTTTTCTTGGCCTTAAGAGTGCGCCCGTCCAAAACAGGCAAAACATGCCCACGATCTGTCCCTTAAACATGCCTACTTTCTTGTAGGCGCATTAGACTAGGCACCTACCTCAAAATAGAAGGTACCTACCATCCAATTAAGTGCAATTTACCTCAGTTCCAAGGTGCTAATGATTACTTATTGGTGCCAATTAAGTCTTTTAAGTTAGGCGCCTAGATAGGCTAGGTGGGCCAATTTAAGCATCTAACGTTAAGTGTCATTTATACAATCTGGGCCTAAGGGCTAGTCAGTTAACATGTGGGAATAAAAATGTGCCAATTAGCACAGAAATGTCCACTCTCTGCCCTCAGTGAAAATTTTAAAAAATTAACTAATGGTTTGTGCATTCGCAATTTCCAATATTACCACAGGATGATTAAGAAGGGGATCACAAACAGATCGGAGAGGATTATCATGCCGCTGTACCAGGCCATGGTGCGCCCTCACCTGGAGTACTGTGTCCAGCACTGGTCGCCGTACATGAAGAAGGACACGGTACTACTCGAAAGGGTCCAGAGAAGAGCGATTAAAATGGTTAAGGGGCTGGAGGAGTTGCCATACAGTGAGAGATTGGAGAAACTGGGCCTCTTCTCCCTTGAAAAGAGGAGACTGAGAAGGGGACATGATCGAAACGTTCAAGATAATGAAGGGAATAGACTTAGTAGCTAAAGACAGGTTGTTCACCCTCTCCAAGGTAGCGAGAACGAGAGGGCACTCTCTAAAGTTAAAAGAGGATAGATTCTGTACAAATGTAAGGAAGTTCTTCTTCACCCAGAGAGTGGTAGAAAACTGGAACGCTCTTCCGGAGGCTGTTATAGGGGAAAACACCCTCCAGGGATTCAAGGCAAAGTTAGACAAGTTCCTACTGAACCATAACGTACACAGGTAAGGCTAGACTCAAATAGAGCACTGGTCTTTGACCTAAGGACTGCCGCGGGAGTGGACTGCTGAGCACGATGGAGCACTGGTCTGACCCAGTAGCGACAATTCTTATGTTCTTATGCCTCAATCCATCCAGCTGCAGCAAGCGTATGCTCGTGCTTTCCACAGATTTGTAAAATAATCCTCAAATATTTAAAAACCTGGCTTTTCAACCTTGCCTTTGATCAGTTCACCTCTCTGTGGCAGGACTCCTGCAGATCTCTGAACCTCCATTCTCACTCTCTTTTCTGCATTCCTCTCCCTCTTCTCCTTCATCGTTTCTTGCCTGCTGCTATGTTAGTATTATAATTCTGTGTTTGCAAATCACCGTGATACACCTTCATTTGTCACTGGTGATATTTCAAGCCTTGATAAATAAATAAAGATAAGTAAAATGATATTGCTCCAAAGCAACGGTAAACTATAATAAAGAAAAAGCTCACCATCTTTGCAAACAAATCAGAGATTTTAAAGGCACACCAGCCTGTATGCACGTTGCAGTCGTTGGATTTGAAATATCTAGAAACTGTCCCCCTGATATTAAGTTAGCGGTGGCCAGCATTTTGTTTTTTATTATTTACACATGCCATTTGATTTAGCCCCCAATATGCCGTCCAGGCACCCACACTGAATGCTGGGGGCTAAATGTGGATGACCTGGCTGCCCGGAGCTTATGCAGGTCCAGCCAATATTCAACTGAGTCCGCACAAGGATTTTTCTTTAAAAACAAAAATGAAAAAAAGAACAAAGCCTGCCTGATCCTGCTCTTTGATAATCCAACAGTCCCACAGATTCCCTCACAAGTTTTCTGCTTTTGATGTACCTGAAAAAGTTGTTCCAATGAGTTTTTGCCTCTTTGTCTAAGTTTGTCTTCATATTCTCTTTAGCCCAGCAAGCAGAATTAGTCCTGGATATTAAGTGCTGGGTCATTTCTGGACACCAACACTGAATATTCAGGGCTTATTCCTGCAGTAAAATCTGCCAGAGCTTAATGTGGGTCCCAGCCGATATTCAGCCACGACCTGCTCTACTTGAAAATTGGTTGGAACCCATATAAGCTTTTCTAGCCATGTTCTAATCCTCTCTCCCACCACTTGAACAGCTTACCCTCCCCTTTTGATTCTCTTGCCCATCTCCTGGAACTGCAGAATCCCCCATCCCAGATCCCCTTTCTCACCCCAAGAACTACAGAAATCTCACCATCCAAATCCCCCTCCCACCTTCCCCACAGAAAATTCAAGGTGGGCCACTCACGCCTGCCCACTGCAGGTTCAAAATGACTGCCCCTACCTCTAGTGGTAGACTCATGGTACCAAGTGTGCTATTTTAATACAAATTCACTTTGCAAAATTACACTTTGCAGTAGTATTCTTTCAGAAAAAAAAAACTACTTTACATAAAAGTGAATGCTAATGTGACATTAATGAGCTGCTGTGAGGCAAAATCATGGAAAGGAACAACTCATTAATGTACAAAAATGTGAAAATGAGCACATGAAGAAGGCTTCACTCAAGAACTGGAGATATACATTGTACTTCAACAAAATTATACAAAGCTTGCTGTCTGCATAACTCCCCAAAAATTTGACCGATTTCCGTAAAACTTGGGGTATATCATTCTGAATACATTTTCAATAAACCTACTCTCACGCTGGCAACCTCACTTAAATGACGTTGCCAGCACAGAGTGATTATCACCATGGTATGTGCAGATGACATTTTGCTTTAAACATAAACGGTTATCATGGGTTTCAGTTGGGAGAATCTGGTCCTCGTTAAAAGTTTGTATCAGGGGTGTTTTGGCTCTCCTGGAGGATACCAACAGTTAAATGTTTAGCGCAATAGTCTCAGAACACATGCAACTTGCTCCCATGAATATACGGCAATGGGTCTTATAGACTGGTGCAAGAGTTTCCAGAAAAGAGGTGGAAGAGGGTGAGCCTAGAGTATGTTTTAAAGAAATTGCCACAAACGGGCTTAACCGGGAAGAACCAGATAGTGAAGTGATGTTATTTAGGTAAGGTGGTCAACATGAGTTTACGCTTATTGAAAATTTATTCAGAATGATACATCCTAAATTTTATTGAAATTGTTCAGATTTTCACAGTTAGGCAGAAAATTAGCTTTGCATTGTTTGGGGTTTTTTTTGGGGGGGGAGGGTTTGAAGTGCAATATATTTTTCAAGAGGGGGAAAATGTATCTTACATTACATTAGTTATTTCTATTCTGCCATTACCTTGCGGTTCAAGGCGGATTACAACAGACGATATCTGGCAATTTCCAGGGGAGGTAAAGAGTAGATCAAGATGCTTCAGGGAAATGGGAAGGTGCTTGCGGCTTTAAGTCGATTTCAGGAATTTCGTGAACAGTAGTGTCTTTATTTCTTTTCTGAACGTTTTGTAGTCTGGGGTCGTTGTCAGTAGATTGGAGATTTGGTTGTCTAGTTTTGCTGCTTTTGTGCCTAGGAGGCCATCATACCCTTTTTTTCTGTTTATCTTCACATGGTTTTATATATATATAAAAAAAAAAAAAACTACCAAAAAACAAAATAAAGAAGGGGTCCATTGTGTCAACAGATGGTCCCAATAAACACCTCCACTGAGCATCTGAACTCCATGATGTTCCAGTAGGCCCAAGAGTCCCTCTCCTTGGCCTGTAACACTATTAAAATGTGAGAAATGACCCTTCCCCTCCCCTGGCTTTTTCAAAAATTAAGGTAGGATTGTGTCAGCCCTGCCTTGCCAGTCTCTGTCCTTTCTCTCAGCATCCTGACTTACCACAAGGGGTTGGGGGTGGGAGGTGATGGGAGCTAGAGGAACCCCTACTCCCATCTGCTATGTGGACTTTCCTGCTTTAAAATGTGTCAGCTACCCTAGGGGTCAGATTCCATAGCACATGGGATGGGACTTGCTTTTTCTGCGTGGTCACAATCAAAGCAGCTTACATATTTTAGACAGGTACTTATTTTGCACCTGGAACAATGAAGTTTTAAATGACTTGCCCATAGTCAAAAGGACCTGCAGTGGAAATCAAACTTACAACCTCAGGGTGCTTAGGCAGCTCTTCTAACTACTAGGCTACTCCTCCACATAAGAACATAGGAATTGTCATACTGGGACAGACTGGAGGTCCATTAAGTCCAGTATCTTGTTTTCAACAGTGGCCAACCCAAGTCCCAAGTACCTGTCAGAAACCCTAAGAGCAACAACATTCCAGAGCTGAGATTGTGATGTCATAATGCCTCATTCCACCAATGCCTAAGAGCCAACCTTACCAGTGATGTCACAATGGTTTGATTGTCCTATACTTGGCTCACATAAGAGCTGCCATACTGGGACAGACCAAAGGTCCATTAAGCCCAGCATCCTGTTTCCAAAAGTGGCCAACCCAGGTCACAAGTACCTGGCAAGATCGCAAGGAGTTAAACAGGTTTTATGCTGCTTATCCCAGGAATAGGCAAAGAAATCTATTCCATCCATGTTCATTGTGGTTATCCTGGAAACTAGAGTAGCCAGGGAAAACTCATTCATTGTTTTCTTTCCCTTCTGTGAAAGGATGTACGGTAAATACAAGAAATTTCAGGAATGACTGCTATCTTTTCAGGCAGCCTAATGGACTTGAGATTTAGGGGCTCATAGTAAAAACAAAACAAACATCTAAAAAGTGGCCTAAATGGCTACTTGAACGATCAAAAAGCCTGATCGTCCAAGTACCCATAATCTACTGGTTTTTGTTTTCTGTTCTTGTTTGTATTTCTATTGTTCTGTATTGAGGCATGGATGACAACTTATATGCATATCGATACCATTGTCTTCAATATAGGTCATTCCTGCCTGACTGTTGTATATTTTAAAATGCTAATAAAGATGATTGAACTAAAAAAAAAAAAAAAAAGCTGGTTTTAGATGTATCTAAAACCAGCTTAGGCCTTTCCCCTGCCTCTAAACCACAGGTGTCAAAGTCGGTCCTCGAGGGCCAGAATCCAGTCGGGTTTTCAGGATTTCCCCAATGAATCTGCATGAGATCTATTTGCATGCACTGCTTTCAATGCATATTCATTGGGGAAATCCTGAAAACCAGACTGGATTCCGGCCCTCGAGGAGGGACTTTGACACCCCTGCTCTAAACGCACAGAGAGAAAAGAGGCGTTTTTAGAGGAGGGGGAAAGGGCGGGAGGTGGGCCGACCTCGACCTAGGCGTACAGCAGGTATAACCAAAACATTTGACAGGTGTCTAGTCGGCACGTATACGTTTTGACTTAGACCAAGTCAAAACAGGTATAAGTGCCGAAAAAGGGGCCTCTGAGCTGATCGCTGCAACTCAGCGGCCCCAGCAACCTGCCTATCGCTGCAGGAGAGATGGCTCATCTCTCCTGCCACGATGATGATTGCCTACGCCCCTTCGAACCGCGGCACTTTGGGGTGAGCATCGAGGCAGGGCATCTCCACTGTGCAAGCCTACTTCACTTGAGTGTAAATGGATCAGAATACTTAAAAAAAAAAAATAGAGTGATGTTTGCCATAAAATTGAACACAGAAGAGAATTTTACTAATAATACTGTGTTACAGTACAGCGGTCAGAAGTGGTAGCTGGTTATTTACATTCTCTGCATTGTGCAAAAATATCACAAGATACAGTCTATTAAAATAGAGCCCTCAGGGACTGTAAGTCCTATGTGTGCGTTGGAGGGAGGGACATGGTTGAAAGCAACACCAAGTTTGTCTGCAGGCAGGTTGCAGTGCATTGCATTCTGCTGTAGAGGGACTTGCACTGGGCCAAAGGTTAGCGAAATGAATAAATATAAGGATGCCATTTAAATATTAAACAGCCACCGGAGGCCATCTTAGCATGAAGCATCATAGTATGATGACAAGATTGAAGAGGAATAAAGATAATAGAAAAATAAGTCCATGACTGAAATGGAGAATTAATTGTGTGTGTGTGTGTGGGGGGGGGGGGGGGTAATTCTGTTATTTTTGACTGTCACTAAACTCAGTCTGATTTTCAATCGATATTCCTTAACAATAAGGATGTGTAAAAAAATTGTCTCTTACCTCATTCCGTTTTTCTTACAACTGCAAAGCAAAAACTAGTGAAGAAGGAAAATCTCTCTCTTTCTCTCTGTAAATGCATATACATTCCGCCTTTTTATTCTCATAGCTATGCACCTTGGCATTAAAGAAGGCATAATAAAGTAGACTATTCATTATATATTCATTTGGGAATTTATTAGGGGGTCTCATCGTATATATTAACCTTTCAGACATATTATAAATGCACAGATTTTGACACTAATATAACACTACGAGTTTAAACATATTTTTTTCTTGCAAATATTCACAAAAGGTAGATTTCTCCTTTATTTTTGCTCTTCATAGCAAACATTTCTTAAAACTATACTTTAAACCATCCAACTGGAATGGAGGAGTATCCTAGTGGTCGGTGCAATGGACTAAGAGCCTGAGAACTGAATTCAATTTCCACTGTAGGTTCTTGTGACCATAGGCAACTCACTTCACCTTCCATGGTCCAGGTACAAACATTTCTTGCAAATATTCACAAAAGGTACATTTCTCCTTTATTTTTGCTCTTCATAACAAACATTCTCATAATTCATCCAACTGGAATCTTTAAATCATCCAACTGGAATGGAGGAGTATCTGGGATGGTCGGTGCAGAGGGCTAAGAACCGGAGAACTGAGTTGAATTTCCACTGTAGCTGCTTATGACCTTAGGCAAATCACTTAACCTACCATGGTCCCAGGTACAAAAATTTAGATTATGAGCCTACTAGAGACAAGAGGAACCATCTGCATAAAATAAACGTAAACTACTTCAGTTGTACCACAGAAAGATAATGAATCAAACCCATACTTCCACCCTACAGAAAAGGAGAGATTAAGGGACAGATTCTGTAATTAGTTGCCCAAAAAGATAAGCCCCTATATTAGGCACTTATTTCATGGCAATCACATTTAGGCGCCCATTTTAAAAGCGTGCAGAAATAGGCACCTACTGGGTGCCTATAATATAGGCCGGGGTTTTAAAAGCCTATATTATAGGCACCTTCGTACTTTAGAGAATCACACCTAATGGCGCCTAAGTCTTTCTCCGTCCCTAAACATAACTACTTTGGATGGAGTCAGTCCAGAGGAAGGCTACGAAAATAGTTCATGGTCTTCATCATAAGGTGTATAGGGTCAGACTTAAAGATCGCAATCTGTATACTTTGGAGGAAAGGCGGGAAAGGGGAGATATGATAGAGATGTTTAAACACCTACATGGCGTAAATGCGTATGAGTCGAGGCTCTTTCATTTGAAAGGGAGCTCTGGAATGAGAGGGCAGAGGATGAAGTTAAGAGGTGATAGGCTCTGGAGTAATCTAAGGAAATACATTTTTTATAGAAAGAATGGTAGATGCATGGAATAGTCTCCCGGAAGAGGTGGTAGAGACAGAGACTGGGTCTGAATTCAAGAAACCCTGGGATAGGCACTTGGGATCTCTCAGAGAGGGAAAGAGATAATGGTTGCTGCATATGGGCAGATTAGATCGACCATTTGGCTTTTATCTACCATCATGTTTCTATAACCGTAAAGCTCTATGACCTCACAATGGAGGTGTAAAGACCCTTAGCCTATAGGAAGAGGAGATGCAAATGTTAAGAGCCTTAGCCAATAGGGAGAAGAGGAGATAGTGGATGCTGTGGATGGGCCATTTGGCCTTTATCTGCCATCATGTTTCTCTGTTTCATCCCATTTTCTTTTATTGTAACCACAGAAAGGAAATATATTGAATTCCATCCCCTTTTCTTTACAATGATAGTTGTTTGATATTGTTGGTTATGATATGTTGGTTTCTTAGATCAATTATGGTTAATCTCCTAAAGCAGCCTGGACAAGAAATTACAGTACCTTGATAAATGTGTGCATATATCCACAGCATCTCTCTATTGGCTAACTATAATAGATCCATATATATAGATTACCAATGGATACAGTAAATCAACTCTTGAGTATTGATGCTATTATAAACCACTTAACCTCTGGTCTTATGGGCTCTTCAAACTTCCATAATCAGTTTAGAGCTTGATAATCTATAGAATCATATCTATTAATTACCCAAGATTTATGTTTTATTGACCACATAACCACAATTGTAGTTCTGGTAAAACTTGGTGTTCTGCAAGGATCAGCATTATCGGCAATTCTATTTAATATATATTTAACACCTTTTGGAAAATTATTAAATGAGATGGAAGTTTCCTATAGAATCTATGCTGATGATGTTCAATTCTTCTTTAAGATCAAGGAATGGGGTGAAAAATTGACAGTGGAATTAACGGAATACATAAATAAGATCAATGGTTGGACATATGGCAATGGATTCATTTTGAATGTAGCAAAAATGGAAATATTGATTGTAGGGGAATGCAATGAGCATATATGGCCCTGTGAAGTATCTCTGAATGAACATCTGATTATGGTTAAGGGAGAGATTAAAGTACTGGTGATAATCCTTGATGCAAGATTATCATTATAATCACAAATAGCGAGAGTGGTACAGGTTGCGCATTTTACAATGAGAAAGCTACTACAACTGAAGAATTTTTTTGTCAGGCTGGGATTTTAGACGAGTGCCATAATCCATGGTGCTTTCAAAGCTTGACATTCGTAATGGAGTCTATCTGGGGCTTCCTTCTGTCTGATTGAAGGTGCTGCGTATTGTGCAGAACTCAGCAGCTTGGGCTCTGATGGGAAAATCCCGCTTTGAGCCTGTTACTCCCGATTTTATTTCGAATACAATTTAAAATTTTGAAAATAATTCAACAAGGGATTTACAAAACTATACCTGACTATTTGAGAAACCTTTGGTTAATGTATAGACTGGGTAGAATAATAAGATCGGAAAATTATATGTTATTAGATATACGAAAAAGGGACAAAGTGAAATATGCCAATACTAGAAAATCTTGTTTTTCGGTTGCAGGTCCTGTTTTATGCAATGAGATATCTGGAGCAATACGATTCTGTGAAAATATTTTACACTTCAGGAAATTGCTTAAAACGTACTTCTTTGTCCAGGCTTTTTAATTGATATTAGTAATCTATGCCTTGAAGTCAGATGGTGGAACCTGACCTAGAATTCTAGTCTAGAATTCTGATTTCTTTGTAGCAGGGCTAGAATTTTAAGTGTGGCTTTGTAAAGCCTGATGAATGGAGTTTTGTCAAATGATATTATGAATGTGATATTGTGAGTCGCTTAGTTTATTTTTGGATAGGACTTTTTTGATTCAAGCAAGTAAACAGCAGTCCTGATTTAGTAATTACATTAGTGGAGCCAGGTTGACCTACGGTGCTTTTCGGAAAGACATTAAAACTGTACTCTTTGATAGATTTATTTCCTAAATAGAAATTACAAAATGTAATAATTCTTTAATAGTTGCAATAATTCTTAAGAAATATATTTTTCTATTTGTATTTTGTACTTCGCTGATTTTCCAGCTCTCCTCGATGTAAACCACTGAGAAATCATCAGATTGTGGCGATATAGAAGAATAAAGTTATTATTATTATTAAAGTAAATTAGAAATATTTTAAATAAATAAAAAAGAAAAAATAATAAATTGTGTTATTTAAGATTGCTATGAAATAGCACATTATACTAGACATTGCTGGCTACTCTGTGTACGGTAAAATATTTAAAAAATGATATTGATATGATTTCCAGTTTCCATGCCAACAATGATGATGCCCAGAGCAGAGAACAACACCGGGAAAAATTTGTCACCATTCCCGCGGGGTTTGTCGCCATCCTTGCCCCGTCCCTGCAAGTTCTGTCCCTGTTCCCGCCCTGTCCCTGCAAGCTCCATCCTCATCTGCACAAGCCTCAAATACTTTAAAATCATGTATTTAACTGGCCAGAAGTGACACCGACTGGTTAAATTGTGCTTACCCATAATTGATAAATGTGAATATTTAGTGTGAGATAACCAGTTATCTCTCCTGAATATTCCCAGTTAGTTGCTTAAAGTTAATCAGCTATATCTAGAGATAATTGGCAATTTTCAATGCTGACCGGTTAAGATTAGCAGCCATAAGAACATAAGAATAGCCATCTAGCCCAGAATATTGTCTCTAACAAGTACCTGGCAGAAACCCAAATAGTAGCAACATTCTAGAATCTCAACAAACAATAAGATTCCAGAATCCCAAAGACTAGCAACATTCCATTCTATTGAATCCAGGGCAAGCAGTGGCTTCCCCCATGTCTCTCTAAATAGCACACTAAGGACTTTTCCTCCAGGAACTCATCCAGACCTTTTTTAAAACCCACCTATGTTAACCACTGTTACCAATCTGGCAATGAATTGCCAGAGCTTAACTATTCTTTGAGTGAAAAATCAATTCCTCCTATTGGTTTGGAAAGGATTTTCATGTAACTTCATTGAATGTCCCCTAGTCTTTGTAATTTTTGATACAGAAAAAATGGATTCACTTGTACCTGTTCTACACCACTCAGGATTTCGTAGACCTCAACCCTATCTACCCTCTGCCATCTGTTTTCTAAGCCGAAGAGCCCTAATATCTTCACCCTTTCCTCACATGAGAGGAGTTCAGTCCCCTTTATCATCTTGGTCGCTCTTCTTTGAAGCTTAACTAATTTCACTATATCTTTTTTGAGATACAACGGCCAGAACTGAACGCAAACTCAAGTTGAGGTTGCACCATGGAGCAATTCCGAGGCATTATAATATTCTTACCTCCTCTTTTAATAAGGCGCACTATGCTTTATAGCTCATGATAAATATTAACGTGCACTAAACGCTAATGCGTGCGTGTTATCCTATGGACGCATTAGCGGTTAGCGCACATGTTGATTTAGTGTGCGCTAAATGTACGCTAAAACGCTTAGCACACCTTAGTAAAAGAGGGCCTTAGTCTTATTTACCATCTTTTTCCTAATAATATCTTTTTTGGCCACTGCCACATATTGGATGGAGGGTTTCGGTGCGTTGAGCACGATGACAACTAGATTTTTTTTTTTGTGGCTGCTGACCCCTAAGGTGGACCCTAGTATCTGTTAACTATGATTTGGATTATTCTTCCCAATATTCATAACTTTGCATAGGTCCACATTAAGGGCTTCTTTTACAAAGGTACGCTAGCGTTTTTAACGCACGAACCGGATTAACGCACGCTATAGCGTGCGCTAGCCCAAAATCTACCGCCTGCTCAAAAGGAGGCGGTAGTGGCTAGCGCGTGGAGCAATTTAGCGCGCGCTATTCTGTGCGTTAAGGCCCTAGCGAGGCTTTGTAAAAAGAGCCCTAAATGTCATCTGTCATTTCAGTCTTTCAATCTCCTAAGCTCTTCTGCATAAATAACGGTTCTGTCTTTGGCCGCTATAATCGTAACTGGTCAGTGCTAAATCTCGACTTAGCTGGTTAACTTTCTAGCAGCCACAAAGCTCCCGGATATTCAATGCTGGTCACCAGAAATGGCCTGGAATCGAATATCCGCATTAAGCATTAACTGTAGGAGATAACCAGTCTGCCTACTGAGCTCTGAATATCAGCCCCTATGTAATATATGACTTTATCATCTGTGGTAATTCATAACTTATTTACATCTCATTAGCTTCATCCTTTAGTACTCAGGATAAACACTATGTTTAGGGGACTAATGGCTAATATTAATCTAATTTAATGCCTCATATTGATATGCAAAGCATGCAAATGCATGCAAAACACTTTATCATTATGTAAATCAAATAATGCAGCTTGTGTTGATCTTTGGAAGCTGTATTATTTGTAGAAATATAGGACTCAATTCTGTAAATGGTGCTCAGAGTTGAGCCTTTTTAGGCCTAGCATGACTCATAAATCCCAGATTAGATTAGATTAGATTTAACGCAGGTACCTGGATATGGCCCAGCAATGATTATTTTTTTTAATTTTTATTGGGATTTGATATACAGTTTTGCCTTTCTGTGATACATTCAAAGCAGTTTATATTTAATTATATGCAGGTAATTCCTCTGTCTCAAGTAGGCTCATAATCTATGGAGGGTTAAGTGACTAGCCCAAAGTCACAAGGAGCGCCAATGGGAACTGAACCCAGCTCCCCAAGTTCTCGGCTCACTGGACTAAGCACGAGACAAAATGCTGACTGGCACAGAGTAAATATTACCCCCCTTCCCCAATTACTGGTCATAGGGCTAGATTCATTAAACTTTGCGAGCTTCTCTGACCCCAGACCCAATTCGCTAACCTCCTGGCCCATCCACCTCCCACACGATCCGATCCACCCACACAAAGTAGGAAGGCAGCGACTCACTAAACAAAAGAGGGAACACCGATTGGGCTGGCTGATCCAAAAAGAAGCGACTGCTGCGGACTGTCGCTGACATCCTTGCCAACTGCCCTGCTCTCTGCCGCCCTGAAATCCGAATATTGAAACAAAAATAAAACATTTTAAGCGCATCTCCCTTGTGCAAAAAGCAGAAGAAGGCAAGCTCTGCCGACTCTCTTGTTCTCTGCCACCCTTCCCTGCAGTGCAAACCCGCAGGTTAAAAGCATGTTCTGTCCTGCAGCGTGTTCTTTCCTGGCTAGAACATGTTCTGTAAACACAACCAAAAATAGGAGTCAGAGGTCCAACTGTCTGCAGTAAAAAACAATCCAAAGCAAACAAAACAGAAGACTGCAGACCTTGTACACGATGCAGGCAGACTTTATTTATAACAAGTAAATCATTAATTAAAAACCTCTTTCTAGGCAAGGGACCCAACACGGTCCGTGTTTCGTACAATCTTCATCAGGGGTCTGATAAAAGTGACACGCTGTAGGAACTAAAACGCTGGTGACACGCTGTGGAACCTGCGACGTTGGTGACACACTGAAAAGACTGCCGAGTCTGCCTGCATCGTGTACAAGGTCTGCAGTCTTCTGTTTTGTTTGCTTTAGAACATGTTCTGTTCCATCTGGCTAAAGCATCTTCTGTCTACTCAAAACTACAGCCACCCCCCCCCCTTTGTTTTGACTTCGCTTGTGCGGTCTGCGCATGCGTCTGGATCGCTCTGCAGCGATCCGTGCGGTCGATGTGGAGTGTGCCTCCGATCAAATAATTTGCACAAGGACTGTTTAGAGAATTGGTCGCTCGGCAACACTTGGCCACGGACCGCCCAAGGATTGGATCGGAAAGGTGAGTTTAGCGGATCTAAGCCATATTGACAAACATTGTTTAAAAGGGGAACAGCCAGCGTCGAATTAGAAAAGAGAGGTTATGGCTTCTGAACCTATTAGAATTCTTTAAAGGTGTAAGTAAGGATTTCATGAATAAGTATTCTTTTTTTATTTTCTTTTTCTTAATCTTCAAACAAAACTGTCAAGGACGCTATAAATCCATCTCTTCTAACAAGCTTTAACACCACAGTTTTTGTGCTTTGTAAAATCTATGGCTCTGCTTCAAAAATAATTAGATTTTGCAGAGAACAAGTATATAAGTGACAGAGGATTTACCAGTGAAGGTTAAGGATAGTGAACAGCACAGGAAGCATAAGAGGGAAGAAGAGATATTTGAGATTAAAGGTACTAGTGGCTAAATAAATAATTTTTCATGGAAAAGAAAGAAAATGGATTTTAGGTGAAACGTAGCACAGTTTCCAGGAGCATAACAGGAACTGGGAGTTACTTGTCATGAACTGGCCCTCTCATTAAGAAAATGGAAATTTGAATGTAGGGTTTTTCTTTTAAGAAGGATGGAAACTACATTTCCCATGAGGCAATGGGGTCTATCATCAGGATGAGACATGGAGAGGCCTAGGGGAAAGACCAGCAGCACTAATTAGTACTCCTGTCAGTAAGAAGACAGCTGCACTGGCTGGAAATAAATTAAAAAGTAACAATTAAAATGGATTTACTTTGGAGAAGAAACGAGATAAAGACAGAGAGGGAATACAGAGATTTTCTATGACTAGGGTTACTAGACGTCCAGATTTCCCTGGACATATTCCCCTTTTGAGGACGTCTGGGGGTCCGGACAGCTTTTCAAAACCTGGATGTGCTTCCCAATGAGAACAGGCAGTGGGGTGGGCGGGGCTGGGGCAGGATTGGAGGTGGAGCTGGGGTGGGATAGGGGGGTGGAACAGGATGGGTGGGACTGGGCGGGCCTGGGGAAGGGTCTAGGGGCCCAGATTTTCCAGATGGAAAATCTGGTAACTGCACCTATGACCAGGAGAAGGGAATGCTCCGCCCTGAGTTAAGCAGGTGGGCCAGGTTTCCAGCGAAAGGGAGGAGAGTTTCCTAAGACCAAGTAGTCTCTATCCCTAAGATAGGCAGCTCTGCCTGGGGGCTTGAAGCAGGTTGCCAATGAGAGTAATTGGGACCTGGGAAGAGTTGGAAAAGAGTTCCTACGCCAGGAAACCTCATACCCCAGAAAGAGGCAAATATGCCAGTGATTGCAGAAAATTTCCTAGTGAGTAATTAGCACCAAGATAAGGGGAAAGGAGTTTTCATAGTTCTAGAATCCCAAAAGGAGACAGGCAACTGTGTATGGGAATTAGTGCTGCCCGATTCAGAGAACATTTTTTTCGATTCAATTCTCCCTGTTGAATTGATTTTTTGATTTGATTTACTTTCAATGACACAGCTTTTTAAGTTTAAACATTTTATTTAACCAAGGCAATATCATGTCAAAAGACAGGAACATCCAATCCATAACATAGCTTTTAAATTAGCTAGAAACATGGATTAAATGAATTACATTTTCCAGTTCTTATTTAGAAAGTATATATATCAAGATTTATTATTATTTTATTTTTTTTAATCTTTATTTATAGCGCAAGTTTGGCTTTTCCTCCAATCTTTGTGGAAGGGGTTGTCGGGCTACCCCTTCTTCACGGAAGAAGATTTAACGTTCAAAATCTCTGGACATATGTTTGCATTCCAAAGATTTAGTCTCTTCTTCCCTTCCCTCCATTAACATGTCCAACATTTCTCCCTCTTGCATCCCTTTCCATCTGTCCCACCCTTCTCTCTCCACCAAAACAGCCAATATTTCTTCCTCACTCCTCTTCACCACTATCATGTCCAGCAGTTCTCCCCCTTTCTTCTTTTCCCAATGTGCACCATCTCTCTTTCCCTCCCACTCCATGCACCTATGTCCAACCATTCTCCCTTTCTCTTCCCTCCCCCTATGAGCAGCATCTCTCTTACCCTCCCTTTCCACCACCCTATCTGTGCAGCATCTCTCTTTCCCTCCCTTCCCAATCCCTAGCCCATGCAGTTGCAGGTGATGCTTGGGACCGTTCTGACTGTGTTAGTTCAGTTTTATGTGTTTTTTGAATAGAAGGTTTTTTTTAAAGGTTTTGTAGTCTGTGGTCGAGGTCAATAGATTGTAGAATTGGAGGTCGAGTGTTGCCAACCTTCCAGCCCTTGAGCATCTGTTTTTCCCTGCCTTCCCAACCCCCTCCCAGTCCATGGAGCATCTGTCCTTCCATGCCTTCACCAAACCCTCCTAATCCATGCAGCATCTGTCATTCCTGCCAACCCCCCCCCCCCCCCCGGCCCATGCAGCATATCCATTCCCAAACCCAATCCCAGCCCACCCTCAACCAGGATCCTGTGACACAAGCTCTCTCCAGCTCCCGATTCCCCTACCTACCATCTCCTTGACTGCTGCAATTTTAAATCATTGGGCAGCCAGCAGTGGCAATGAGGTGATCCTGCTGCCATCAGCCTGCACTGGAAACCTTCATTCTGTAGTGACTTCTTGTTCCCACAAAGGCGGGATGTTGCAGATTGAAGGCTTACAGGGCAGGCCGATAGCAGCAGGTTCCTTTGCCGCTGCTGGCTGCCCAAAGATTTAAAATTACAGTGGCTGGGGAGAAGGTAGGTAGGGGAGTCAGAAGAGCTATAACTGCCTCGTGAAACAGGAAGTTACATTAGAAGAACTCCAGCAGAGGGAAAGCCCAAAGGGGTCTGTGCAGAATAGATTGGCAGCAAGGGGGTCTAAGAAGGAAGTTTTCAGTGCCATTGCTGAAGAATCAGTGAGTCCATTTTATTGAGAAAAGCAAATCGATTCAAATTGATTCACCCAAAGTGAATTGGTGAATCAGGCAACTCACAGCTCAGAAGAAAGGCTTGGCAAAGCTGACTTTTGCATGGTTTGGTATGCCTAAATTATTGGGAAGCCTTTTACTAAAGCACAGCATGCAATAACAGAATTAGCATATGTTAAATGATGAGAAGCCCATTTTATACTTATGTTTTGTTTTGTTTTTTTGTCATTTAGTATGTGCTAACTCTGTTAGCATGCATTAAGGTTTAGTAAAAGGGCCCATTGGTTTGAAATGAAAAACAGAATAAACCAGAACCACAGCACAAAGAATAGCTTAGGTAATATGTACACTAAGGCCCTCTTTTACTAAGGGAGGAATAAGAAAAGCCAAAATGGATTACAGATAAGAAGGGCTAGAAATTGTGTGGGAGGCACAGTGTAAAGAGCCATTGTACTAGAAGGCCTGATAGAACCCAATGGAATGTCCAATGTAGTTAATTGGACGTTTTCATGAAGAGAAACCCAAAGACAGTGAAAGGGGAAACACTTGTATTTTGTTATATTGATGTTCTGCTAAGAGAAACCCCAAGACAATGAAAGCCTGCATTAAAAATGGCATCCGAAATAGCTTTGACCTCCATGGCTAATCAACAATAGTGGATAAAATGAAATTATAGCGACGGTAATATTTATTTGGCTGCATCAGTATTGGCCTGTTTTGTCTAGGCAATTGATTTTTCTGATCTCCCCATTATGGCTTATAAAAGGTGAAAATAAAGTAGAGACTACGAGATTCATTTTCAAAGCACATAGACTTACAGGAATATCTTTCAGGTATTTAAGAGATAAACCAGACTTGTAGCCATGTAAGAAATTGAGAGTTTATGTAAATTAAACTCTGTGTATCTGAAAGTCTTGGGAGCCTGTTTTATAAGATCCAGAGGTGCTCCCCCCTTCCCCCCCCCCCCCCCCCCACACACACACACATTTCGTCCTGGGTATGTTTTGCTCTCTGAATGTTTGCCTCCCACATCTTTCTGTTCTTTTTCTTTCCAGAACACATTGATGACCTGACCCTTCCCGCCCCCCCCACCCTTTTCACTTCTTAATCCCCCTTGCTTGATCCCATCCTTGTTCACCGCACCACCTCCCCTTCACCTGTCCCCACCCTTGTTCACTGCTCCACTTCCCCCTCGACTGTTCCCACCCTTGTTCACCACTCCACCTCCCTCGCCCACCTGACTTCCCAGCAACAGTGAGAGAGTTCTGGGAGGTGGCACAGCTGATCTACATGGGAGTCGCTATGCTTGAGTGCCTGTCACAACTGAAGGGCCATACCCTCCAGAACCTGTCACAGGCAGTCGAGCCTCTGGTATGTTGCACGGGTCCTGTAAGACAACCTCCTATCCACTCGAGCTGCAACACTCGACCTCCAATTCTACAATCTATTGACCTCGACCACAGACTACAAAACCTTCAAAAAAAAACCTTCTATTCAAAAAAACACATAAAACTGAACTAACACAGTCAGAACGGTCCCAAGCATCCCCTGCAACTACTCCTTATGTACCTCTAATGACATGACAATTCAGATGTAATCCTTAGCAGCTTAAAAAATGTACAAAAACTCCTTATACACTTCTAATGTCCTGAAAATTAATTTGTAATCCGCTTTGAACCACAAGGTAATGGCGGAATCGAAATCACTAAAGTAATGTAATGTAATATATCACTGGAACAACAAGTCCATGATAAAAAGTGCCCAAGAATGAAATATATAGGGGCAAAAGATCTTTGGGATGAAATGTGGAGGGGCAAAACATCCTGGGGGCAAAAGGTGTGGGGCAAATATTCTGGAGGCAAAATGTACCCAGGGGTGAAATGTAGGGGGTGAAATATGGAGGTGAAATGTGAGGATCGAAACCTATAATCCTATTTTATAAAGGCATATAGGCAACCCATGTGCGTGCGGAGCGATCTTGGGCCGTTTGAATTTCTTTTTGCAAGCCTAAAGATAAGTGCTGTTTGTTCCAGCAATGTTGGTTGTACACCGCTATAGCGGTGACCTTTAAATTGGATGCTGATGTATGTCACTTATAGCAGCAGCGTTGCATTACTGTTTAAGGCACTGATTTCATTTTGCACTTTTTTTTTTTTTTTTGCACTATCACAAAAAGATGGTAAGGGCCCAGGGATGTAACACAAGTTACCCTTTTTGGGTTATTGAGTGACAACTCAGTGTTAGGGGTTTTTGATTGCCCCAGGTACGAGTTGTGATTCCTGAGGGCCCTCTGCTCTATATTATATTATTTACCTATTTGGGGTGTTATCACCAAGTCACTCTGGTGCTATTGGTTTTACATACGGAGGGATAAATCTTTTTGATCTTTATAAAATATCAGACGTGGAGGGGCATTTTTGATAGAACGTCTAAGTCCAGCTTTGGATGTTTCCCGCAAGATGTCCAAAAATTGGGACTTGAAAACATCCATTTTTGAAACAGTTAGGCATCCAATTTTTTTAAAATTATTATTATTATTTTTTAAATGAGCTATATGGATGTCTTGGCCATCAGGATGTCCAGCCTTAGGACACTTAACTTTGTTCACCATTTTCTACCACAAAAATGTCCACGTTCAAAATGTCCAAATCCAGACCATTTGGATGTGGGAGGGGCCAGCATTGTAATGGACTGGCAATACAGACATGCTGACAGAAAAGTGGGGTGCCTTAGAGAGCACTGCTGTGAACTTCACATAAATGGTGCCAGATGTACATCTCACCATAACCTTCTTAGAATTTCTGGTGAGCCCTCTACAACTCCCCCAAAACCTACTGTACCTACCTGTCTACTACCTCAATAGCCTGATACAGGAGAGCTCACTGAAGACCTGAAAGTCCACTAGAAAATATGAATAGGCTCAGATGCAATTGAATCTTGCCCAAAAGCTATGACCATTCTTGTGTTATGTTAAACTATTATTCCATGCTATATAGTTAATATACAATGTTTTATGTGTGCTTTCCTGTAGCGGCACATCATGCATGCATCATCCTTCTCCTCCACTTCCAATTCCAGACTTTGCTCCTTTCATCTAGCTGCCCCCTATGCCTGGAATAAATTACCCGAGTTGGTCCGCCAAGCCCCTTCCCTTCCTTTGTTTAAAAGCAGACTGAAAGCCCACCTTTTTGATATAGCCTTCAATCCTTAACCCTATTCCTCTGCTCTCCAACCCAGCCCACTGATTAACCGCTCACCTTAATTTTATCCATGACATCCTGTTTGTTTGTCTTGCCTGTTTAGATTGTAAGCTCTTTGAGCAGGGACTGTCTTCTTTGTGACTCTGTCTGTACAGCGCTGTGTGCGTCTGGTAGTGTTATAGAAATAATTAATAGCAGCATATTTTCTTGTCATATTTTTATGTAAGCTGGCATTTGGCTACAATGTACATTATGTTTCTTGCTGCATGATCAGATATTGTAACTGTACAGGAATTTATGCCCACCTAGGTCAAAAATGGTTTTCTTCTCCTCTGGGTTAGACTAGATACATCCTTATTTTACATATGTCAGGAACAAAATATCCCTACGCTTAAAAAAACAATTGAAGCAGCCATTCTCAGGGGTGTCCAAAGCCGCAATCCAGTCGGGTTTTCAGGATTTCCCCAATGAATATGCATGAGATCTATTAGCATACAATGAAAGCAGTGCATGCAAATAGACCTCATGTATATTCATTGGGGAAATCCTGAAAATCCGACTGGACTGCGGCCCTCGAGGACCGACATTGGACACCCCTGCTTCTATCAGAATCAATAGCAAATTAAATCAAAAGGGTAGCAATATCCTGATCTCTCAAGGAAATTATTTAAGTCCGAACTATTTGCAGACAAAGTCTGCTGATTGGGACTCTGTTTCTTTTTCTTCTCAGGCAAATAATACATTTCTGAGAGGGGAGGATATGAGGCCTCTGGAACTTTCAGCACCTCCTGAACTTATCTTGAGCTGTAACTGGAAAAAAAAAAAAAAGTTTGGGAAAATGTATAATGCTGACATTGCACCTTCTGACCATTTGACACCAAAACACCTCTTATGCATCAATGAACTTAATCACCCCATCCAGCCCACCATAAAGATACTAGGTGTAACTCTAGACCAAGGCCTAACCATGAAAGACCAGGTGGACTCCTTAATCAGAAAGGGCTTCTTCACTCTCTGGAAACTCAGATCCATTAAAGCTTATTTCGATACGTCGGCATTCAGAACCCTGGTCCAATCCCTCGTACTAAGACTACTGTAACATCGCCTACTTAACCATTTCCCCAAAAAATATGCGACGTGTACAACTAATGCAAAATGCAGCGGTCAGATTAATCTTCGGACTAAAGAAATTCGATCATGTATCACCCTACTACCGGCAGTTACATTGGCTACCGATGGAAGCACGCATAAAGTTTAAATTCGCCTGCTTCTGCTTTAAAGCGCTAAACGGACTTGCCCCTAAATACATAACTGACCTTTTCTCCTTCTCTGCCAACAGACACAAGAGAAGCTCTCATTCCTACTTCGTTTCCCCCCCAGTTAGAGGTTGTAAACTGAAAAAACACCATGAACACCTCCTTTCACATCAAGCAGCATTGTGGGGTAAAGACCTAGATCAACTGCTTTCGCCCACTACTTATGAGGAATTCAGAAAACGTCTAAAAACTCACCTGTTCCTAAAGTATCTAGACAACTGACCCTCTCATCTTCTTTCTCCTCCATAGTGATTCCTCTGTCCTATTAATCTCTTTCTCCTCAACAACGCATTTCCGGTCCTATTAACAATAGTGATTTACAATAGTGATACAATAGTGATTTACAATAGTGACACCATGAACACATTCTTTCACATCAAGGAGCATTGTGGGGTAAAGACCTAGATCAACTGCTTTCGCCCACTACTTATGAGGAATTCAGAAAACGTCTAAAAACTCACCTGTTCCTAAAGTATCTAGACAACTGACCCTCTCATCTTCTTTCTCCTCCATAGTGATTCCTCTGTCCTATTAATCTCTTTCTCCTCAACAACGCATTTCCGGTCCTATTAACAATAGTGATTTACAATAGTGATACAATAGTGATTTACAATAGTGACACCATGAACACATTCTTTCACATCAAGGAGCATTGTGGGGTAAAGACCTAGATCAACTGCTTTCGCCCACTACTTATGAGGAATTCAGAAAACGTCTAAAAACTCACCTGTTCCTAAAGTATCTAGACAACTGACCCTCTCATCTTCTTTCTCCTCCATAGTGATTCCTCTGTCCTATTAATCTCTTTCTCCTCAACAACGCATTTCCGGTCCTATTAACAATAGTGATTTACAATAGTGATACAATAGTGATTTACAATAGTGACACCATGAACACATTCTTTCACATCAAGGAGCATTGTGGGGTAAAGACCTAGATCAACTGCTTTCGCCCACTACTTATGAGGAATTCAGAAAACGTCTAAAAACTCACCTGTTCCTAAAGTATCTAGACAACTGACCCTCTCATCTTCTTTCTCCTCCATAGTGATTCCTCTGTCCTATTAATCTCTTTCTCCTCAACAACGCATTTCCGGTCCTATTAACAATAGTGATTTACAATAGTGATACAATAGTGATTTACAATAGTGACACCATGAACACCTTCTTTCACATCAAGCAGCATTGTGGGATAAAGACCTAGATCAACTGCTTTCGCCCACTACTTATGAGGAATTCAGAAAATGTCTAAAAACTCAACTGTTCCTAAAGTATCTAGACAACTGACCCTCTCATCTTCTTTCTCCTCCATAGTGATTCCTCTGTCCTATTAATCTCTTTCTCCTCAACAACGCATTTCCGGTCCTATTAACAATAGTGATTTACAATAGTGATACAATAGTGATTTACAATAGTGACACCATGAACACATTCTTTCACATCAAGGAGCATTGTGGGGTAAAGACCTAGATCAACTGCTTTCGCCCACTACTTATGAGGAATTCAGAAAACGTCTAAAAACTCACCTGTTCCTAAAGTATCTAGACAACTGACCCTCTCATCTTCTTTCTCCTCCATAGTGATTCCTCTGTCCTATTAATCTCTTTCTCCTCAACAACGCATTTCCGGTCCTATTAACAATAGTGATTTACAATAGTGATACAATAGTGATTTACAATAGTGACACCATGAACACCTTCTTTCACATCAAGCAGCATTGTGGGATAAAGACCTAGATCAACTGCTTTCGCCCACTACTTATGAGGAATTCAGAAAATGTCTAAAAACTCAACTGTTCCTAAAGTATCTAGACAACTGACCCTCTCATCTTCTTTCTCCTCCATAGTGATTCCTCTGTCCTATTAATCTCTTTCTTCTCAACAACGCATTTCCGGTCCTATTAACAATAGTGATTTACAATAGTGATACAATAGTGATTTACAATAGTGATACAATAGTGATTTACAATAGTGACACCATGAACACCTTCTTTCACATCAAGCAGCATTGTGGGGTAAAGACCTAGATCAACTGCTTTTGCCCACTACTTATGAGGAATTCAGAAAACGTCTAAAAACTCAACTGTTCCTAAAGTATCTAGACAACTGACCCACTCATCTTCTTTCTCCTCCATAGTGATTCCTCTGTCCTGTTAATCTCTTTCTCCTCAACAACGCATTTCCGGTCCTATTAACTCTCCTCTTCCCCCCTCTTAAATTCAATCAATTTCTACCTCGCTTAATCTATTGTAAACCACATAGAACTTAACGGTATTGCGGTATATAAACTGTTATTATTATTCTCCCATATCTCCTGTTTAAAATGTAAACGCCCACTGTCTTTCACCCATTAAGCGCTAGTCCATAAAGATTGCTTAGCGCCTTTAGAGAACTTTAATGACTCCTAACGGTGGATGCCATTTACTGAATCTGGACCTTAATGCGCAGTGAAGTCCTACATAGCAGCTTCGTAAAAGGGATCCTAAGACATTAACCCCTTACCCCCCTCTCCCCCCCCCCGACATGCTGAATGCTCTGCGCCGCTCCCGACACTTATAGGAACTCTATTGCAGTTTTGTAAAAGGGGGATGGGGTAAGGGAGGAAGGTATCAAACTGTGTTAGGACAATAACCCCTTAATTCAACTTAAAGGGCTCCAACTCTGGGTTTCTTGCCCTAATGAAGGGCTAAAAAGTCCTCAGAGAGGACGGGATATAAATCGAACTAAATAAATAAGGGGTCCTTTTAATAAGGTGCGCTAACCAAATTAGCGCGTGCTAAAGATTGGCACGCGCTAAATACTAAAGCGCCCATAGAATATAATGGATGCCTTAGCATTTAGCGTGCACGCCAATCTTTAGCGCATTCTAAATCGGGTAGCGCGCTTTCATAAAAAGGACCCTTAAATAAATAAATTTTTCAGAACAGAGTAATAGGAAGCAAAACATCCAAATGCACGTAAAGCATCCCACAGCTTTGACGCTCAGTGCGCTGGGCTCGCAAGCAGCATTATTCACTTACCATGGTAGTCGGTAACCTATAGAACGGCGATATCGCAGTTGTTTGACTCCTGGGATAAATCGAGCTTTCGTAAAGCTCTCCTTTTACTGCACCTTGATGACTCCCCCTCCCCCTGCCCCAAAACACCTTTGTAAATAGACCTCAGAAAGTTTGGGAGCTGTAAACGGGCACAAGTGGATCAATTTTTCACTCCATCAAAAATTACAAAGACTAGGGGACACTTGATGAAGTTACAGGAAAATACTTTTAAAACCAATAGGAGGAAATATTTTTTCACTCAGAGAATAGTTAAGCTCTGAAATGTGTTGCCAGAGGATGTGGTAAGAGCAGGTAGCGTAACTGGTTTTAAGAAAGGTTTGGACAAGTTCCTGGAGGTAAAGTCCATAGTCTATTATTGAGAAAGACATGGGGGAAGCCACTGCTTGCCCTGGATCGGTAGCATGGGGTTCCAGAATCTTCTGTTACTCTTTGGGATTTCAGAACCTTGATATTCTTTAAGATTCTGAATGGAATGTTGCTACTCCTTGGGTTTTGGCCAGGTACTAGGGACCTGGATTGGCCACCATGAGAACGAGCTACTGGGCTTGATGGATCATTGATCTTAACCAGTAAAGCTATTCTTTTTTTCTTATAATATGTCGAACAACGAACAAAGGAAACAAGCGCAGGAGTGATGTACAAGATGTCAAGTCTTTAATCAACAAACATAGATATGAACATAAAATAGTTTGTATCCAGAATATGGCCCAGAATGTTGGTGAACTGGGACCCGACATGGTCCGTGTTTCGAAGAAGCACTCCTTCCTCAGGGGTCCTAAAAGAGTATCACATACTGGGGCAATCATATGGATAACAACTGGAAAAGGCGGTTGTGTGAATATCTAGGCAAACTGGGTAGGCTCCTTCGCAGTGCAGGATCGAAAACGAAAGCTTTCGTAAAGCTCTCCTTTCACTGCACTTTGATGACTCCCCCCTGAAAAAAAACACCTTTGTAAATAGACCTCAGAAAGTTTGGGAGCTGTAAACTCAAATATATATTTATGTAATTTTTCAGTGACGGGACAAAAGCGCGCGAGACAAACGCGTGCCGACATATGAGCGCCAACAATTCAGCGCAAGACTTCAGCGTGCCGAAGGAAAACCTTATTTTAAAGGGCACTGATGGGGGTGGGTGGGTTCATAGACAACGGCGTGAAAGACAAAAGCGTGCGCCGACAATTGAGCGCAGCGCGGAGGCGTGCGCTACACAAAATTACAGTTTTTAGGGGCTCCGACAGGAGGTTTTGTTGGGGAACCCCCCCAGTTTACTTAATAGACATCGCACCGGCGTTATGGGGGGTTTGGGGGATTGTAACCCTCCACATTTTGCTGTAAACTGAACTTTTTCCCTAAAAACAGGGAAAAAGTTAAGTTTTCAGTAAAATGTGGGGGGTTACAACCCCCCCACCCCCCACAACGCGGCGCGATGTCTATTAAGTAAAGTGGGGGGGTTCCCCAACAAAACCCCCCGTCGGAGCCCTAAAAACAGTAATTTAGAGCGGCGAGTGCCTCCGCGCTGTGCTCAATTGTCTGGGCGCGCATTTGTCGTGGCGCGCTTTTGACCTGACACCCCCCCCACTCCACTTAATAGGGATCGCGCTGCCTCATGCTGCCGTGTTGGGGGGCATGGGGGGTGTAACCCCCCACATTATACTGAAAACAACTTTTTCCCTAAAAAATAGGGTAAAAGTTAAGTTTCCAGTATAATTTGGGGTTACAACCCCCCCCCAAAAAAACCCAGTGCGATCCCTATTAAGTAAAGTGGGGGGGGGGGGTTCCCCACCAACACCTCCCATCAGAGCCCTTTAAAAGAAGGTTTTCCTGCGGCGCGCTGAAGTCTTGCGCTGAATTGTCGGCAAGCGTTTGTCTCACGCGCTTAAGACTATGAACCAATTTTTCTTATGCATTTCTGAGTGTTTAACCTATCTGGTTACAATTCATTGAATTCTGATGCCGTCTGCAGTCACTAAAACCCATTAAACTCAGCTGCGAAAATGTGTTGCATTGCCATGTTGAAATTCAACATTTTATGCATTGTGACCTTTTCAAGAAAGCCCTTCCTCACTGCGAGTTGTGGGTGCATTAGCAAAGTAAACACATTCAGGCCTTGTTATTCAATGAGTTTGGATTTAGAAAGTCATTGTCAATAGGTTAATCCTTTTGTACAGATAGTCGCTCTCGCTAAGAGACATTTTCTACAAATAAAAGGTCTTACCAGAAAGCTAATTTTAGTCTTTCTGTCAACTGCCAAAGCATAAACCTCAGGAGACATATGCAACATTGTCTGTGTTTTATATTCATGGGCATATCAGGCTGACTTCAAAAAGAGCTTCAGGTTATGTATCTTTATGCATAGTGTAAGTCCACATTAATGCATAAAGTATGTGTACATTATATTTTGGCAAGATCTGTATAAAAACAGAGATTTTTTTTTATGTGGTAGTTCTGAGATTTTCCCAAAAGATCAGACAAGGAGAGACTTTTTGCTTAAGGTGTCTCTTAAGGATGCTAGATTGAGGGAAATTTTCAGACAAGAAAACTGACTTTCTGAAAATCTCCCTCACTCAATTAGACGTACATGGCTTGCGCACTTTTGGCTGAATTGAAGAAAATATTTTTTTTGTGGGGGTGGGGCATGTTTAGGTGAAATCAGAAAATAACATTCATAGATTGTGTTTTCAAAACCACAGGCCCCTTTTCCAAAACTATGATAGCAATTATCCCATGGCAAATACACCAAAAGTCCATAGGAATTGAATGGACTTCACTGCTACTATATCACTTATATAGCACTGAAAGGTGTACGCAGTGCTATGGAGAAATTGCCAATGCAGCTTTGGAAAAGGATTCCTATAATTGCCATTTTCCATAGAAAGATTCCTCTGGGAGGGTGAAGGGAACAGAAACCAGTGACTTCAGATATTGCACTAAAGAGTGATAAAGGGACAAAGATTTGTCCCCATTCTTTCCCTGTAATATCAGATCCATATCTGTCACTGCTAGTGGCAAAAATATGGGGGATATTGTTAGGGGGGGGGGGGCTGGATTTTAATTTAATATACCTGTGATGGGGGAATTGAAAATGGATTACTCATGTGTGTCACAGCCATGAGTTGGGGGGGGAGGGGGTGACCTGACGATACCGTGGCTCATGAGGTGGGGTGAAGTGGCAAAGATTTGCCAGAGGGGATGAGCTAGTTTCATCACTGAATGACTCATGGGAGGGGGGGGGGGGTTGTTCAGCCGCATTGGGAATTGAGAAATGTTATGGAAATAAGAATTTAACCCCCTCTTTTACTAAGGTGCGCTATGCTTTTTAGCGCACGCTAAACACAAGCTATATGCTAACGCATGCCTGTTATCCTATGGACGTGTTAGCGGTTAACGCACGTGTTGATGTAGCACACGCTACAAGCGCGCTAAAATGCTTAGCGCACCTTCGTAAAAGAGCACCTAATTGTCGAACATTGTTAAAGCTGGGGTTATGAATAAAGCTGCCACCAAATATTTATTCCACTAAATTATTGTCTGTATTAGTAGTGATAACTGAAGGTGACGAAGTGCGAATGCTAATGTTATGGGATTAGAAGTGGTATTTCGTTTCTTCTTTCCTTTTTCTTTCCTATTTAAATGGAGTTCTTTTCATAGGGTTCCTTTCACTAAGGTGCGCTAATCACACGCTAATTGCCAACGCACGCATGTTAGTCTATGGACGCATTAGTGTTTAGCGCGTGCGTTGATTTAACACGTGCTAAACAGATGCTAAAAGGCTTAGCGCACCTTAGTAAAACGGGGGGGGGGATAATTTTGATTGAATTATATTGTAAACTGCTTTGATCCATTTTGGGCTGTATATGCGGTATATAGGCGTATTTATAGACTCAGGACCTAAATGGATAATGCTGGCCCTATAGTGGCACTGAGTATTTGGATTATACCATCCTCCCTTTTTTACTAAGGTGCGCTATGCTTTTTAGCGCGTGGTAAATATTAGCGCGTGCTAAACATGCGTTAAAAGCTAACACATGCATGTTATCCTATGGACGCATTAGCAGTTAGCGCACGCGTTGATTTAGCACACGCTAAACACATGCTAAAATGCTTGGCACACCGTAGTGAAAGAGGGCCTTTAAATGTGGGCTCCAAACTTTCACTTAAGCCAGTCATTGTGCTGGCTGAATACTCCCCCCCCACCCCTCATATTTTTCTTGAAATGTCCCTCAACATAGTAGTCTTGTCAAGGAAAATACAAGAGGAAATGCAATTCTGGACTTAATTCTAAATGGACTGTGAGGACCGGCAAAAGGGACGCTGGGAAAGAGCGATCACAACATGATCCGCTTTGACCTGGACGCAGGGGCGAAACATCGGTCCAGAACGACGTGCCAAGGCACTGAACTTCCGAAAAGGGAATTACGAAGGGATGAGACTCATGGTGGGGAAGAAAATTAAGAAGAGGATAAGCACTGTAAAAATGCTAGAGCAAGCTTGGTCCCTTTTTAAGAACACAGTCACCGAGGCGCAAAATCTATATGTATCGTGTATCAACAAGGGATCCAAGGATTTCTTCCATCCAGACGAGACATTGCCACAGAAGTTGTCAATTCAGATGGTTCAAAGAACACATACTTAACAGTACAGTAACACACAATACATTTACACGGATGTCTCAAATAAAAAGTCGCCCCCCAAGATATAACCCCAGGTTTCAAAAGAAGAAATTCACGGCGGCGCTTTTGCGTCTCCCGTGCTAAATCTGGAAACATCTGTATTTTATGACCAAGGAAAATTTTTTGGTCTATTTTTAAAGAAAAGCTTTAACAACCATGTTTTATCAATTGGTAAGGCTAGAGTGATAATCATAGTGGCTGACGATGCAACTTTTGTGGCAATGTCTTGTCTGGATGGAAGAAATCCTTGAGCCCTATAATTTGACTAATGGAAGACCTCATTTCAGTGCTATAGCTTTCAGCTTTTTGTTAAATACTTTGTATTTTCTTTTATGTTTTGCTGTTTTTGAAGTCTTGGATCCTGAGCATAAATAGTTAAAAATTTTGATAACTTTATGAGTTATAATTTCAGTGTATTTAATGTACCTTCTATTATTGTTTTCGGTACAAGTGTAATACTTGAATTTTAAAGTGAAAATCAATAAAATTTAAAACATTTAAAAAACAACAAAAAAAACAAGGGATCCAAAAGGAAAAAGAGCAAGGAACCGGCATGGCTCACTGTAGAGGTGAAGGAAGCGATCAGAGATAAGAAAACTTCATTTAAGGAATGGAAAAGGTCAAGAACGGACAAAAACTGAAATAAGCACAAACAACATCAATGCAGGTGCCATAAGGCAGTAAAAGGGGCCAAAGAGACTACGAGGAAAAAATAGCCAAGAAGGTGAAAAACTTCAAGCCATTCTTTTGATATATTAAGGGGAAACGACCCACGAAGGAAGCGGTGGGACCGTTGGATGACCAAGGAATAAAGGGAGTGCAAAATGAGGACAAAGCAAGCGGCGACAAACTGAACACTTTTTTTGCGTCTATATTTACACAGCATACTGGAACCCATCAGGCTATATGCTGTAAATGAAGACGGGAAACTGACAAGGTTGACGGTCAGTCTAGAAGAGGTATGCAGGCAGATAGATAAGCTTAAGAGAGATAAATCCCCAGGACCGGATGGTATCCATCCGAGGGTCATCAAGGAACTGAAAGGGACTATTAGTTGAACTGCTATTAGTTGAAAGGGGCTATTAGTTGAACTGCTTCAACTAATAGCCAATCTGTCGATCAAATCGGGAAAGATTCCGGAAGATTGGAAGGTGGCGATGTTACGCCGATCTTCAAAAAAGGTTCGAGGGGAGATCCGGGAAACTACATACCAGTGAGTTTGACTTTGGTTCCGGGAAAGATGGTTCAGGCACTGATAAAGGACTGCATCATTGATCACCTTGACGGACACGGTCTGATGAGGACCAGCCAGCACGGTTTCAGCTAAGGCAGATCTTGTTTGATGAACTTGCTGCACTTCTTCGAGCGAGTAAACAGGTAGATAGATAAGGGTGACCCAGTTGACATTGTATATCTGGATTTTCAGAAGGCGTTTGACAAGGTTCCACATGAATGACTACTTTGGAAAATTGCGAGCCATGGAATTGAGAGTGAAATACTCACATGGATTAAAAATTGGCTGGAGCATAGGAAACAGAGAGTGGGGGTAAATGGACAATACTCGAACTGGAAGAGCGTCACGAGTGGAGTACCGCAGGGCTCGGTGCTTGGACCCGTGCTCTTCAACATCTTTATAAACGATCTGGACTTTGGTATGACGAGTGAGGTGATTAAATTTGCGGACAATACAAAGTTATTCAGAGTAGTGAAGACACAGGGGGATTGCAAAGATCTTCAACGTAACATAATCAAGCTCTAGAAATAGGCATCGACATGGCAAATGAGGTTCAATGTGGATAAGTGTAAAGTGATGCATGTCAGTAACAAAAATCTCATGCATGAATACAGGATGTCCGGGGCGGTACTTGGAGAGACCTGCCAGGAAAGAGACTTGGGAGTTATGATCGACAAGTCGATGAAGCCGTCCGCACAATGTGTGGTGGCGGTGAAAAGGGAGAACAGAATGCTAGGAATGATAAAGAAGGGGATCACAAACAGATCAGAGAAGGTTATAATACCGCTGTACCGGGCCATAGAGTGTCCTCACCTGGAGTACTGCATCCAGTACTGGTCGCCATACATGAAGAAGGACATGGTACTATTCGAAAGGGTCCAGAGAAGAGCGACTAAAATGGTTAAGGGGCTGGAGGAGTTGCCGTACAGTGAGAGACTGGAGAAACTGGGCCTCTTCTCCCTTGAAAAGAGGAGACTGAGAGGGGACTTGATCGAAACATTCAAAATACTGAAGGGAATAGACTTAGCAGATAATGACAGGTTGTTCATCCTCTCCAAGGTAGGGAGAACGAGCGGGCACTCCCTAAAGTTGAAAGGGGATAGATTCCGTACAAACGTAAGGAAGTTCTTCTTCACCCAGAGAGTTGTAGAAAACTGGAACGCTCTTCCGGAGTCTGTCATAGGGGAAAACACCCTCCAGGGATTCAAGTAAAAGTTGGACAAGTTCTTGCTAAACTGGAACGTACGCAGGTGAGGCTGGACTCATTTAGAGCACTGGTCTTTGATCTGGGGGCCGCCGCGTGAGCAGACTGCTGGGCACGATGGATAACAGGTCTCACCCAGGAGCGGCAAGTCTTATTTTCTTATTATTACTCAAGAATAAAAGTATGAATGGGATGTTTTTACTGGAAATGCATTCATGGAACTGGATGGCTAATCTTTTCAAACTGCCCCTGTGACACTGAATATCATAAAGTTATATCCAAATGTTATTTGTATATTTTTAACATGCTGAACTGCTCTGCACCTTTCTTTCAGGGCAGGCCATGCTTTGCTTTTTTGTTTTTTTCATCTTCTTAACTTCTTTCTGAAAACCAGGTTGTCATATTTTAGCTTTAAATGTTGTCACTCAGAATAACCATTGTACGAGCCAGAATTGCTTCTCATTTCCTACTGCGTTTGCTCATGTTAATAAGGCAGGGTGAACAAATAAGCCTGAGAAATTCTCAGAAATGGGTCTGTACCTGCAAGGCTCAAATGGTTGACCAGGAAGCAAAGGTGCCCTGAAGGCATTAGAAACTGAGGGGATCATTGTAAAAAAAGCTGCACAAAAAAATCGGTCACTGTGAGCCCTTATGGGGATTTTTCCCATGCACTAAGGCCATTTATACTATAGCCTTAAAAATGCATTTTTTTTTTCTATTTTTTCCATTAATGGTGATAAGCTAATGTTCTACACAAACACTTCAGAAGATAACAAATAATTAAACAAAAATATATAGAATAAATCCCCCATCGCAAAACCGTAGCGGGGTTTTTATCACCGCCCATGGCGATAACAGCTCCAACGCTCATAGAATTCTTATGAGCATCGGAGCTGTTACCACCATGGCCAGAGCTAAAAACAAAACAACAGTTTTGTAAAAGGGAGGAGGGGGGGGGGGTTAAATTTGTTATGGTGTGTCAAATGGAGGGTGTCACATTAGAGACTCCATAGTTCTAACATAAAATAGAGAAAAAAGCCTCAAATTACCGTGACAGTCATATATACCAAGTAACTGAAATCTGTCATAAATAATTTCATTGGCATAACCAAAAAAACTCTACTAAAATGAACTATTCACGGTCTCAAAGAGAAAATAAGCACCTCCGTGTTCACAGCAGTGTAACGTACCTGATGACATGGGTTCGCGTCATTCCATCAAAGCACAGTCCCAGAATGATACTTCCTCCCATTCCCAAGATGAATCCCCTAATATCGTCAAAAATACTCATCCCAACAAGGGCTCCTTGTTTCGCCGAACCTTTGTTTGCTTAAGGGGTATTTTTTTTATCACTCATAGCTCTGTGCACTAACAAAATAAATGGCCAAGCCACCATAGTTCACTTTGGTGGAGTTTATTTATGCCAATGAAATGATTTATGACGGCCAGACAACCGTTTATGTTCAGCAGTGGTTGAAAGGACAATTGTTTTTATTTCTCTGGTATTAAAGACCACCTTAACACTGGCATAAGAAAGACAGGCTCCTTAACTGGCATTTCCTGGACATCAGGTTCTGTTTCGTTGAAATCTGTTTCCACCTGCAGAGCCCCTTTTAAAATACTTTTCTCCATTTGCATGTATTTCTTGCAGCATTGTATGAATTTTACAAAAGGCTTCATGTTCACTGTGCCTTTTCTAAAATAACCTGTGAATTTTTTTATTTATTTATTTTAAAATTAGTGTTTAAGCCTGTTACATTAACGGGGGCTAGAATAGATGTGTAGACTTTTAGCACAATGGGGTGCTGAGGCGTTTCTTTCTTTCTTTCTCTCTTTCTTCTGTCTGTCTTTCTTTCTCTCCCCGTCTCCCTTTTTTTCTGTCTGTCTTTCTTTCTGTCTGTCTCTCTCCCTGGCCCCCTTGTCTGTCTGTCTTTCTTTCTTTCTGTCTCCCCTGCTCTGCAAGGATTTCATTTCCTTTCCAGTCAGTTGGGAAGGAGAATTTGGCTTTTTTTGCATTTTCCAGCTGGGGCAATTGCGGAGGTAGATAGGATGCGTCCCCGAGATGCAGGCAAGATGTCTGATCGCAGCTCTCCTCCCTTTTACCTCCGGCTCCTTGGCTTCCCGGGCAAGTGAACCCAGTCACAATGCCTGTTCCAACCCCCCTCTGTCTCTCCGTTCCTTCACACCAGGATTCTCTCCCCATCCCCGTCGCGCGCACTCTCTCACTCAAACTGTGTCAGTTTCTTTCAACTTCACCTTCACTGGGCCGATCTCGTTCGCATCTGCTCCTGGACCATTCTGACCCCCTCTGTCACTCCCAAACAGAGGCGGTCTGTTCCCTCAGAACATGATCAGTTCTCCTTCCAGACGATCATGCCCACCTTGCAACCACTGCCGTCTCTCCCTTCCTTCACCCTCACCTTTCGCTCTCAGAAGGCACGGCGGTGTACTGCGCATGCAGAGGCACAGAAGCACGAAGGCACGGACGCATGGAGGCACGGAGTTGAAAGTGTGCATGCGCGCTAAGGGTTTTATTATTATTGATTATGTATACCGTCTAATTTCTAAACTGTTTCCAAGCAGTAAACGTTCATAAAATTAAATGATTTACAGCCCTCTAGTCCACATACACCACTCAGGATTTTCTGCAACCCATATAAAATTTCCAAGAACTGAATCCTATAAAACGTTAATGTAGGTGTCCCAATTTGAACGCATTTTATTTTTCTTCCTGTATAAACTATGCGGCTTTACACATTTATCTGTACTGCTTCCCAGGCTCTCACAAAGAAATCACGATTGATCAATCCCAAACCCAAATGCCAAGAACAATCATTAAATAAAGAAGCAGAGACATGAAGACCCCAGCTTTTTTGGGTGAAAGAGATGAAAGACAAGTGGATGTACGTATAGGGCTCCTTTTACTAGGTTGCGCTAGCTGACTTAGCGTGTGCGAAACGCTAACGCATCCATTATATTCTATGGACACATTAGCGTTTAGCGTGTGCTAAATTGACTAGCGTGTTTTAGGAAAAGTGGGGGATAATAAATAATCTTGATTAAATATCAGAAAGCAAAGATGACAGAAAGAGGTCAAAACTAATGGTAGGAAGACTTGAAAGAAAGTGTATGTCTATGAACGTACACGTGTGCATTTGTGTGTATGCATGTATATGATATGTAAAGTAGCATTAAAAAATTAATGGGCTACTACCCTGGAAGAAGCAGGTTAGATCTCAGACAAGTTCAAAAACCAGAAACATGAGGAGAATGATTTCTGATAAGAAATCACCCCCCCCCAAAAAAAAAAAAAAAAAAAATCATTGTTTTACTAGGGAATGTTGGCATCGGATCGGTGCCTATCGCCCAATTAAATTTTTTGTAACCAATTATTGACGCTGTTAAAAGGTATTTTGCCTATTAAGTTAGCACCTAAGGCAGGGGTGCCCAAAATGTTATCGCGATCGACCGGTAGATCGGAAAGGCAACGTGAGGTGATCATGGAGTCCATCCCGGCCTCCATGATAGACTTGTGTTGTCGTTCCAATCTACCGAGCCGATCAGCCTTCCTTTCCCCGATGTCCCCCACCACCGCCTCAAGCTCTCCCTGCAGAAGTGTCAGACTGACCAGCATTCCTCTCCCTGACATCAATTCTGATGTCGGTGAGGAAGTTCTGGGCCAGACAATCACTGTCTGGCTGGCCCAGAACTTCCTCTATGATGTCAGAATTGACATCGGGGACCGGAATGCTGATCAGCGTGACGCTTCTGCAGGGAGAGCTTGGGGCGGCAGTGGCTTGGGGGCCTGTTCCCCGATGGCGGCGGCAAACCTAGTGGCATGGGGGAGGGCAGGGAGACAAAGAAAGAAGGGAAACAGAAAGAAAAGGGGAACAGGGAGACAGAAAGAAAGGGGACATGGAGAGAGAAAGAAAGGGAAGCAGAGAGACAGAAAGAAGGGGGCAGGGAGAAAGAAAGAAAAAGTTGGGGAGAGAATGAGGTCTGGAGGAGAGGAAGCATACAGGAGGCTGAAAGAAGGGAAGAAATATTGGATGCACAGTCAGAAGAAGAAAGTGCAACCAGAGACTCATGAAATCACCAGACAACAAAGGTAGGAAAAATGATTTTATTTTCAATTTAGTGATCAAAATGTGTCCGTCTTGAGAATTTATTTCTGCTGTCTATATTTTGCACAATGGCCCCCTTTTACTAAACCGCAATAGTGGTTTTTAGCGCACGGTGCCTATGAGCGTCGAGAGCAGCGCGGGGCATTCAATGCAGCTCCCTGCGCTAAAAACTGCTATCGCGGTTTAGTAAAAAGGGATGGGGGTATCTTTGTCTATTTTTGTATGGTTGTTACTGAGGTGACAGTGCATAGAGTCATCTGTCTTAACCTCTTTGAAAAAAAATCCCGGAATATGAATGATAATTAACATTTTCTCTGCCTTTCAGTGTGCTTTGTGTGTTTTTTTTTTAATTTTATTGTTGGTAGATCATTTTGACTAGATCATTTTAAAAGTAGCTCACAAGCCCAAAAACTGTGGGTACCCCTGGCCTAAGGGAATATTCTATAAAGGGTATTCAGCTCAGAGCGCCTTTGATACATAGAATACTAGCTTATTGCTGATCTTTCCAGCATCTAACTTTTGATGCTCTTTACCGTCCCACAGTGCTTATCTACCATTGTTGACTTTACTATTGTGTAGTGGGCTGGATCTGATCCATAGTGTTGGCGGAATGCTTGATCCTTTTATCGCATTTGGGGAAATTTACTATACAGATTATATTATAAACTTGAATTTCATGGTGCATCTTTTAGAGTGTCAAGGTGCAATTTTTGAAGCTCCTGATGCACCAATTGGTTTCAATTAACATATGAAAAGGTCAAGGAAGTACCAGCTGTTCTGGGAATTAAAAAAAAAAGCTTCAGTTTGTTCATGCAGATACTTGCAGGGACAGGCTGTAGGGAATTTAAAGATGCAATCCACAGTCGTTTCATTTTCGCCATCTCTTTTTAGTGCGGGCTGAAATACAGATTAATCTGAGATTTCTAGATGACTAACAGCCATTAAAATTACATTAATTCACCTCAGAATATATTTTGGGCCGTGAAAAAGTTGGAAGACTGCACAGATCCATATATTGGTGGTGATTTTTGAAATGATACACATTGCCCGCGAAATGAAATGAAAAAGTACACAGTCATGGAAGCAGGGATTCATTAAGGCCCTCTTTAACTATGGTGCGCTAACCAATTAGCATGCACTAATTGATTTAGCGTGCGCTAAATGCTAATGCGTGCATGTTAGTCTATGGACGCGTTAGCGTTTAGCATGCGCTAATTCGAGGGGGTAAGTGCATATTTTGTCGGTGTGTTGCAGGCTTTTATACATCCTTGGAGAGAATATGTTGGGGCATGTTTAGAGAACACTTCAGATTCTACACACTGGGATCTCAAAGTCCCTCCTTGAGGGCCGCAATCCAGTCGGGTTTTCAGGATTTCCCCAATGAATATGCATGAGATCTATTTGCATGCACTGCTTTCAATGCATATTCATTGGGAAAATCCTGAAAACCCGACTGGAATACAGCTCTCAAGGACCGGAGTTCCCTACCCCTGGACTAAGGGATCTCAAAGTCCCTCCTTGAGGGCCGAATCCAGTCAGGTTTTCAGGATCCCCCAATGAATATGCATTGAAAGCAGTGCATGCACATAGATCTCATGCATATTCATTGGGGAAATCCTGAAAACCCGACTGGATTGCGGCCCTCATGGAGGGACTTTGAGATCCCTGCTGATACATACCATATTTTCTCTAAATATTATTTTGCATGCTACCAGGCTATCTCACCCCTCATTTTACCCTGAGTTACATTAATAAGAGCTCTCGAAGAGGACACTTGTTTGCATATCCCTCAATAAAATCCTGTCATTACAAAAGGTTCCTCGACAGAACGTGTTCTTTTCAGGCGGCCACATTGAATACATGGCTTGCCAAAATTGCGTTAGAAGCTTCCTCTTATCTTGATTTTAGAAAACAGATAAAAACTCAGTTATTCAATAGACTGGCAACCTAATGTATCTTATTACTTACTTATAATTTTTATCTCATTTTAAATTGTTTGTATCTTCCCACTGTAAGCTTTTAACTGCCGAAATTTTAGATGATTTCAATTTTAAATATCTATTTGTACTGTATGTATAATGATTGATTGATGTGAACTGCCTAGAACTCCCGGGTATGGCGGTATATAAAAATAAACTATTATTATTATATTAATATTAATAATCACCCAGGCTGTAGGTTTTCTTAGGGTTGCCATATTTGTGAAGACAAAAAAGAGGTCACCTGATGCTGCCTCTGGCTCCTCCCATACCTCTCTGGCTCCTCCCGTACTTCCTCCCCCTCTGGCTCCTCCTCCTACCCCCACTACCACCTTTCACTCATTTTTTTAGTCCCCCTTCCCATCCTCTGTACCCCTTTACCTGCTACATTTGTCTAATAACACTATAGAAATGATGATTTTTCGTAATAGTAATATCAGTCCCAGCTCCACCCCTCTCTTCTTCCTTCCCTTGCCTCCAAGGTCATTCTTCTATCCCCGTCCCCATATTCTGCCCCCGTCCAGCTTCTCTTCCTTCTTTATGCTTTCTCCTGTACCCTGACCCCGACCCCATGGCCAATGGATTACAAGACCCAAGGCAACATGGTTCTATTAAAGGTAAATTGTGCCAAATGAATCTGATTGAATTCTTTGACTGGGCGACCAGAGAATTGGATCATGGATGTCCGCTAGATGTAATTTACTTAGATTTCAGCAAAGCCTTTGACACGGTTCCTCATAGGAGGCTCTTGAATAAACTTGACCAGCTGAAGTCAGGACCCAAAATGGTGAACTGGATTAGAAATTGATTGAGGGACAGATGCCAGAGGGTGAAACATAGAAACACAGAAATCACTTGAAGGTAAGATAGCTTTCTTAGTAAGTGAGTGCATGTTTGTGGTCGGAGAATGTAGTACAGGGGTAGGGAACTCCGGTCCTCGAATGACACTGCCAGGAACACCCCAGAAACCATCGCCAGAGACTTCGGAGCCTTGGGTGAGAGGCTGAAGCAGACAAGTGCGCAGGTAGTCTTCTCATCAATCCTACCAGTTAGAGGCAAGGGAAGAGCCAGAGATGAATGCATCCTGAGAACGAACGAATGGCTACGAGGATGGTGTCGAGATATGAACTTCGGATTCCTGAATCATAGAGAGGCGCTGCAAGGACTACAGGGACCAGACGGACTCCATTTAACCAGCAGAGGTAAGAACATCTTCGGACACCGACTAGCCCGCCTACTTCGCAGGGCTTTAAACTAGGTAAGTTGGGGGAGGGGACCTACTCATATACTGGGGTGGAAAGGAACTATCCTGATGGGATGAGTCGACACTCAGATTCCGAGGTAAGGACCCAATATGCAAACAGTTCTCTTGGAGCCACACAGACTCGGTCAGGAATAGCCTTACAGGGACTCAGCAAACACAAAGTGTGGAGGGCCATGTATGTTAATGCACACAGTTTAGGCAATAAAATTCTAGAACTAGAAACTGAAATAAGGGATGCCAACCTGGACGTGGTGGCAATATCCGAGACTTGGTTCACTGACGCACATGGGTGGGATATGGCTATACCGGGGTACAATCTACTTCGTCAGGACAGAGAGGGCAGGTTAGGTGGAGGGGTAGCACTATACATTAAGGAAGACATCAAAACTACCAGGATCACTGATGTCAAGTATACCGGGGAGTCCCTCTGGGTTAACCTGGCACGAGGTAGTAAAAAATGCCTGTATCTTGGTGTGGTATACAGACCTCCAAGACAACCGGAAAACATGGACGCAGAATTAATTGAAGACATAGAGAATATAACTCTACGGGGTGACACTGTGCTGCTAGGGGACTTCAACATGCCTGATGCAGACTGGAAGACATTTTCAGCAGCAACCAGCAGCAGTAGGAGGCTTCTGAACTCCATAAAAGGAGTACATCTCAGACAGATGGTAACGGAGCCCACTAGGGCCCAGACAATCCTAGACCTGGTACTCACAAACGGGGAAAGCATCTCAGAGGTCTCGGTAGGAGATACGCTAGCCTCCAGCGACCATAACATGGTATGGTTCAACATTGGGAAAGGATCCCCTAAATCAATCACAAAAACAAAGGTGCTCAACTTTCGGGGCGCCGACTTCGCACGTATGGGAGATCACGTTCATCAGACGCTACAGGACCAAGCAGAGACCGGCAATGTGGAAACTATGTGGTCGTACCTGAAATCATCCATACACGAAGCAACTAATCGCTACATAAAATCAGTAGATAAACGGCAAAGAAACAACAAACCCCAATGGTTCACTGAAGAGATCTCACTCCTCATTAAGGAGAAGAAAAAAGCATTTCTTTCCTACAAACGCACCCAGAGAAGAGAAACTAAAGTAGAATATAAGACCAGATCGGCAGCGGTCAAAACAGCAGTTAGGGAGGCCAAACGTCGAGTGGAGGAAGCTCTGGCAAAAAACATTAAAAAAGGGGACAAAGCCTTCTTTAGGTATATCAGCGATAGGAAAAGGAACACAGACGGTATAGTACGCCTTAGACAACCGGACGGAAACTACGCGGTGGCGGATTCAGAAAAAGCAGAACTACTAAATGAATATTTCTGCTCAGTCTTCACCTGCGAAGCACCGGGACACGGACCACAGTTGATGATAATACAAGACGTGGATTACCCGTTTCAGAACGTTGAGTTCACTCCTGGGGACGTCTACAACGAACTGGCAAGGCTAAAGGTAAACAAGGCCATGGGACCGGACAATTTACACCCAAGAGTGCTCAGAGAATTGAGAGATGTCCTGGCAGAACCGTTGGCGGTGCTCTTCAATCTCTCACTAAGTACGGGGAAAGTTCCGTTGGACTGGAAAACAGCCAATGTCGTTCCTCTACATAAAAAGGGTTGCAAGGCTGAGGCTGCGAACTATAGACCGGTAAGCCTCACCTCAATAGTGTGCAAACTCATGGAAACACTAATTAAGTATAAATTAGATACGATCCTGAACGAGGGAAATCTCCGGGATCCCAGCCAACATGGATTCACCAAGGGTAGGTCATGCCAGTCCAATCTAATAAGCTTCTTTGACTGGGTAACAAGAAGACTAGACTCAGGAGAGTCCTTGGACGTCGTGTACCTGGACTTCAGCAAAGCGTTTGACAGCGTCCCACACCGCAGGCTGCTGAACAAGATGAATTCTATGGGATTAGGAGAGACTCTAACTGCGTGGGTTAAAGATTGGCTTAGTGGCAGACTTCAGAGGGTGGTGGTCAACGGTACCCTTTCTAAAATGTCAGAGGTGACCAGCGGAGTACCACAGGGTTCGGTCCTGGGCCCACTCCTCTTCAACATATTCATTAGGGATCTGACTCAAGGGCTCCAAGGCAAGGTAACCTTATTCGCTGATGACGCCAAACTATGCAATGTAGTAAACGGCTATAATCTTCAGGATGCTATGGAGCAAGACCTGCGTACTTTAGAAAGTTGGTCCTTGATCTGGCAGCTGGGCTTCAACGCCAAGAAATGTAAGGTCATGCATCTCGGCAACGGAAATCCTTGCAGAACTTACACCCTGAATGGAGAAACTTTAACTAGGACTACGGCAGAACGAGACTTAGGAGTAATCATCAGTGCTGACATGAAAGCAGCCACTCAAGTGGAGAAGGCTTCATCTAAAGCACGGCAAATGATAGGCTGTATCAAGAGAAGCTTCGTCAACAGGAAACCTGAAGTCATGATGCCACTGTACAGAGCCATGGTGAGACCGCATCTGGAATACTGTGTTCAATTCTGGAGGCCACATTACCGTAAGGATGTGCTCAGAGTTGAATCGGTTCAGCGGATGGCCACCAGGATGGTCTCGGGGCTAAAGGGTCTCCCGTACGAAGAAAGACTGAGCAAATTGCAGCTCTACACTCTCGAGGAGCGTAGGGAGAGGGGAGACATGATTGAGACATTTAAGTACATCACGGGACGGGTAGAGGTGGAAGATGATATCTTTCTTCTCAGGGGACCCTCGACCACAAGAGGACATCCGCTCAAGCTCAGGGGAGGGAAGTTTCGTGGAGACACCAGGAAATACTTCTTCACGGAGAGAGTGATTGAGCATTGGAACGAGCTTCCAGTGCAGGTGGTCGAGGCACGCAGCATCTCAGACTTCAAGAACAAATGGGATACCTATGTGGGATCCCTACGAGGTCATGCCAAGGGTTAGGGTCACTAGGACTGAATGAGCGGGTCAGTAGAGTGACAGTATAATTACAATTATTCTTTAGGGGGTCAGTAGATTTAAGAGGGTGGGTAAATAGTGTGGGCAGACTTGATGGGCTATGGCCCTTATCTGCCGTCATCTTTCTATGTTTCTATGTTTCTATGAGAGCCGTATTCCAGTCGGGTTTTCAGGATTTTCCCAGTGAATATGCATGAGATCTATTGGGGAAATCCTTGAAACCCGACTGGAATACGGCTCTCGAGGACCGGAGTTCCCTACCCCTGATGTAGTAGAAATTTAGGTGATATTTGCGGTGGCATGCGAGTATTTGTGAGATTCCGTTTGGCGTTTTAGGTCATGTCTTTGAGATCCATCCATCAGGGGTGTAGACGTGGGTCTTCAAGAAGCTGGGTTTGTAAAGAGGAAGGTTTTCACGGCTTTTCTGAAGTTCCAAAGACTGTCTAGTGATCTAATAGATGGGGGAGGGGGGGATGATGTGCCACATTCTGAGTATGTAATGAGAATATGAGCGTCTTCGGGATGTCTCAGATGCGAGTGAGCGGCCAGGTGGCAGGACCAGCCGATTTTCTGTTTGGGATCTCAGTGATCGGTTGGGGACATAAATTTGTAGTTTTGATGCTATGTGGTTTGGCGCCATTTTGTGGAAAGTCTTAAAGGCTAACACCAAGGCTTTAAAGGCGCATCGTTTTTGGATAGGAAGCTAGTGCATGGATGTTAGTGCAGGGGTGACATGGTTGCGGAAGCCCACGTTTTTTAGGAGTCGGATAGCGGCGTTTTGCACACCGAAATGTCCTGTCTAAATAAGATTGTAAGCTCTTCTGAGCAGGGACCGTCTATTGTATGTTAAAATGTACAGCACTGCATACGCTTTTCAGCCCTTTAGAAATAATAAATAGTAGTAGTAGTAGAGAACTGTTTATTTGGCTATTTCTACTTACTCCTAACTTATCAGATATTTTCTATGCCAAAGCATATAATTGCAAATGCTAGCATATATTATTTAATTAAACGCTAGAAGTACACTCAGATCTGTAAAGTGGGACATTAATTAACAAGCATAGGAGAATGAGATCATTTAAATAATTAGTGGTGGAAACAAAAAGGTGATCGCAAAATACAGGCAAAGTCAGTGAAAGGTGAATCCTCATTGAATGCTCCTTCTCCGAGAATAGCAGACCTAGGCAAAATGCATGACACCTAGAGAGAAGGTCAGGTAGGTGACTGTGTGGTCAGAGTGAGCAAGACAGAGCACGATAATCATAGCAAGTAATAAAGTATTCAGCGGCAGTAATTTTATTAATCATTTCTCATCACTTGTCAAAGCTGTCAAGCAGAAAGCAAGCCATATTCCAGGACTGTTGCAGCGTCAAGTTAGCAAAGTGCACTGAAGTTCCAATTGTCCCAGAATGCAGCGGTCTGCATATCTATCCATCGACCAATGCCTCAGGCCAGTCCTTAGGGGACACTCAGGATATCCACAATGCCTAAGATAGATTTGCGTACCGAACACCATGAGGAAAGACCTAGAGAAACTTGAAGAATGGTCTGAAATTTGGCAGCTAAGAAATGCAAGGTCATGCATTTGGGCCACAAAAACCCGAGGGAACGGTACCATTTAGGGGGGTGAAGAAGTTTTCTACTCAAAAAAGGAGCAGAACTTAATATGTGCTCATCTAAAGGTGGCCAAACAGGTCGAAAAGGTGACGACGAAAGCTAGAAGGATGCAAGGGTGCGTAGGGAGAGGTATGGCCAGTAGGAAAAAGGAGGTATTGATGTCCCTGTATAAGACTATGGTGAAACCTCATTTAGAATATGGTGTACAATTCTGCAGAGCACACCTTCAAAAAGATAAAAACAGGATGGAGTCAGTCCAGAGGAAGGCTACTACAATGGTTGGTGGTCTTCATCATAAGACCTATGGAGACAGACTTAAAGATCTCAATATGTGTACTCTGGAAGCAAGGCGTGAGAGGGAAGATATGACAGAGATGTTTAAATACCTACATGGCATAATGCACATGAGGCAAATCTCTTTCATTTGAAAGGAAGCTCTGGAATGAGAGGGCATAGGATGAACTTGAGAGGTGATAGGTTCAGGAGTAATCTAAGGAAATACTTTTTTACACAAAGAATGGTAGATGCGTGGAATAGTCTCCCAGTAGAGGTGGTGGAGACAAAGACTGTGTCTGAATTCAAGAAAACTGGGACAAGTACGTGGAATCTCTTAAGGAGAGGAGAGAGTGGATGGTGCAGATGGGCCATTTGGCCTTTATCTGCCTTCATGTTTCTGTTTCTTTGTATATGCAAATCTATCTCATGCATATTCATTGTGGTAATCCTGAAAGCCTGACTGACTGGGTATGCCTCTAGGAAAGGGTGGAGAAGCTCCATCATAGCCAACCAAATATTGTGACAGGGACCCTGCCAACCCTGAGCTTGAACCTCAGGAATATGAGCTTTGTCCTACCACCTGCTTAGAAAGGGAAGGTTTAGAACCCTGAGAGAAAGACAGAACCTAATTAAAAGTCCCAGTTGTAAAACTGCCACTTTAAAGTCTGCAAAAGCTGAGTCCCAGTTTAAAAGTGCAGGTCCCTTTAAATCTTCTCCTGTCCCAGTCAGAGGGAGGGGGTGGGGCCAGGGAGCACAGAACTTTAGGAAGCAGCCTTGCTTGCTAGGGGGAGACCCAGCACCTGGCCAAGGAGGAAAGAAACAGCCCAGAAAGCCAAATGTGGAGCGGCTAAGAAAACTGCTTGAGAGAAAACATGAGCAGATAGAAGTCCCTAATATTGAAATGCAGGAACTGGATTCAGAAAAGGCTGCCTGTGACCCACAAGGGGAAGGTATGGACTGGTAGCCTATTTTTGAAATGCATTAAATTTTTTTGTGCAAGGACTGAAGCTGATATGATTTTCCCTTGCTGCTTTATTGTGTAAAAGGATTGTTTGAAGCTAATTGACTGCTAAGGATAGAGCCCAGGGAGGGAAAACTTGTGCTCCCTGTGAACTTTTTGCCAAATGTGTTTTTTTTTTCTCTGAAGAAAACTTTGCTCTGTTTGAAAGCTACCAGTAAGGACTGTAGGGCTGGAAGCTGACCTGGCAAAAAGCCCTGCCTTGCTAGGGTCAGAGTTAGAAAAGACAGAAAAACATTTTTGTGAAATGTTTGTTTGTTTTTTTTTCCGTTAGTGCTAGCAGCATGAGAAGGAGAGAGCCATGTGTTCCATTTGAAATGAAGAAAAGGAACAGCACTAAAAATGAACTTACTGCTTTAAAACTTTGTATAGTATTCAAAACCAGAAGAATCCTAAATAGGACCTTTTTTTCTCCCTTTTGTCTAACCCTGTCTGCCATAACAGGAGCAATTGAACTGAGAAGTTTGAGCTCTGCTCAGGTTGCTATACCAGAGTGGGACTATGTGAATTTCTTTTGCAAAGTGTTTTGTTGGACTTTGTTTCCCTGTTGGATTAAGTGTTTGAAAATCCTGAAAACCTGACATCCTGACAAACAGAAATTGTTAGTGGGTTTTTTCCCCTTAATGCTAATAAATCAGTCTTGTTTTCCTTCCCAAGTGTCCTGGTATGCCTAGGGACATACCGGGGGAAGGGAAAATGGGAATAAGACTATGGAGCCATCCTGACTTTTGTGATTGTGGGACCAAGCACGGGCCTCCGCTTGGCCAGCTGCTGGTCCCTGTCACAATATCCATTAACAAAATAGGTGACTGAATTGTAATTGATACAAAGCTAAATCTGAAGGTGAGGTATGTATATAATTGTCTTTTTCAACCTATTCTTTCCTGGGTGGGGACATTGTGTGAGGGCATTCAACCAGGCAGGAGGGAGTAGGCATCCCTCCTGCCATTTTCGCTGCCATGGGGGGGGGGTTTTTGTTGTGCTGGTTCATGGGAGGGTCATTGGAGAGGGCCATCAGCATGGGGGGGGGGGGGTTAAAGGGCAGATTTTGCGTGTGTAGCATATGCACAACATCTGTGCCATTAAAAAAAAAAAAGAAGCCCTAACAGCAGTGACAGGAGGCTGCTTCCCCTGTCACTGCTATTGGGGCTCTGTACATGTGTCAATCGCTCACTCAGTGATTGATTTGTCGGGTTTGCATGCAAATGATTTGCACCTCTGTGCAAATCATTTGCATGCAAACTTGATAGCACATAGTAGATGACTGCAGATAAAGACCCGAATGGTCCATCCAGTCTGCCCAACCTGATTCAATTTAAATTTTTAAATTTTTTCTTCTTAGCTATTTCTGGGCAAGAATCCAAAACTTTACCCTGTACTGTGCTTGGGTTCCAACTGCCGAAATCTCTGTTAAGACTTACTCCAGCCCATCTTCACCCTCCCAGCCATTGAAGCCCTCCCCAGCCCATCCTCCACCAAATGGCCATCGGCACATCGATCACTGTTCCACAATCGGCCAGAGAATCGGCCAACAGCAATCCAGTCGGTATTACCGACTGACTTTAGTGCATCTAGCCCTAAGTTATTTATATCACACATAAATTATGAGTTTGAAAAAATGATTACATTTGAATAATGTAAAAAGAAGAGGATCCATGAGGATTGGAGCTAGTCAAGTTATGCTGCTTGAATGGCAATCTGAAGACCCTCCATTATAACACTCTATAAGGTTTATTATGAGGCGATAAATAGCATATACCACACTGCAAGTTCTTAAATGTTTGGGGACATTGATTCAGTTATAACCCTGGCATTAAATATCCAACCTAGATTCAGCCTGGACCAATCAACAGCATTTAAACCCATGACTGCTCTGGTCTGGATATTGGGGAATAATTTTTGAAATAATTCTAATTTGTATAGATCATATCTTCCCGTCATCCTCCCTGCCCCCCCCCTCCTACTCCCCCCCCCCGGTCACCTGAGAGCAAGAACTGCTCTGTCTTTAAGGGCTCTGGATCATCAGAGTCCTTGCCTCTGCTCTCTTAGTTAATTTGGTTAGGACCCTTGACCTCACAGGTTTGCCCCCTCAACTGGTTGTAACCTCCCCTTCCTCCTGTTCTGGTCATTATGGATATCGTACTTCTTTTCTCAGGACCCCTTCCATGGTTCTTTCCCTTCCCAAAATAGTCACTTTTGTTATATGCAAACTAATATGCAAATAGGATTAAATACTTTGACCCAACATCATTCAGGTTACTGGTACAGGCACTGATCCTATCCATTCTTGACTACTGCAACATCATCTACCTGGGCATCCCACAAAAAACAATAAAAAAACTGAGATTAATACAAAACACCGCCGTTCGACTAATTTTCGGACTAAGAAAAAACGACCACATCAGCCCCTACTATAAAAAACTACATTGGCTTCCAATTGAAGCGCGAATACTATTCAAATTTGCTTGCACCTGTTTCAAGCAAGCCTGGGGACTAGCACCCTCATATCTACAAACTCACTTCATCCTACACAACCCCACACGAGCGACCAGAAACAAAAATATCTTTGCATACCCAAAGATCACTGGCTGCAGATACAAATCATTTCTGGATAGAACCTTTAAGTTCCAAGCGAACAGACAACAAGTTTGGCTGAAAAACTACATAAATAAACCTAATCAGTCTTACAGTGCATTCCGCAAATCGATCAAAACCGCCTTATTCGCAAAATTCACGGACTAAAACGGTCCCCCCCTTCAATAGGACTCCCTCACTGTAAACGCCTTTCTTTCTCTAAAGATGCCCCTCACGTATTCAGATATTCGCTTTCCATAGAACTCCAACTCAATGGAAGTTCTAAAGAAATACTCAGATATTCATTACCTATTGAACTCCAAACTATACGTAACTTTCCCTTCTACAATATTGTATTATATTTAGACTCATTGTAGGATACTGTATTTAGACTTATGTATAGTATTATATTCAGACTTATGTATTGTATTGTATTCAGACTTATGTATTGTATTGTGTTCAGATTTTTGTATTATATTGTAGTTAGACTCGTACTATATGGTACTGTATTGTATACAGAATCTTTGTATTGTATTGTATTGTATTGAATGTTGACTTATTGTATTGTATTGAGACCTCTTGTTATTCGCTGATTGTCCAGCCTTCTTACACTGTAAACCGCCTAGAAGTCGATTGACTATGGCGGTATAGAAAAATAAAGTTATTATTATTATTATTATTATAAATTAATTATCCAATGAAGCCTGAGGTCAGACTTTAAACCCAGGCGGTCTTGGTAGATTGGCTGTTTAGAGTAGTGTTCCAGTCTGATCCTATTTTTCCCGGTAATGGAACAGAGTCAATACAGAGGGGAAAAAGAAGAACTAGTGGAGAGCAAGATAAGAGGGAAAGATGGATGGCACAAGAACCCACTATCAGTAAGCTCCACAATAGAGAATGGCGTGGGGAAAAATTGGACCCCATCCCTGCAGGAATTCAGTTTCCCTGTCCCGTCCTCGCAAGTTTTGTCGCTGTCTCTGTCTCTGCCCCATTCCTGTAAGCTCTGCCATAACTGCACAAGTCTCCAACACTTATGATTTTAAGTGTTGGAGGCTTGTGCAGATAAGGACAGAGCTTGCAGGAATAGGGCAGTGACAGGGAAAGAACTCGTGGGGACAGGACGGGAAAATGAGTTCCCACAGGGATGGGGAAAAGTTTGTCCTTATTTCATTCTCTACTCGGGAGAACAGTATAGAAAATTGAATACATAAAGTGTGAAAAGTTTCAGCCTCTGATAACCAGAGCTGGCATTGTGACATCATAATGCCTCCTTCCACCAATGCCTAAGAGCCAACCTCATCAATGATGTCACAATTAGAGAGTGACAGGGGGAGAAAATTTATCACCGTTCCCACCCCGACCCCGTTAACTCATCCCCATCCATGCCTCGTCTCTGCGAGCTCAGTCCCCGTCCCGCGAACTCGGTCCCAGTCCTGCAAACTGTCAGATCCCACCCGCAAAAGCCTCAAATAATTATGATTTTATACTGAACTTATTTTATTAAAGTATAAAAAAGAGACAATATTCTGTACAATTGTCATTTTATAAACACAAATAATACAGAGCAAGGATCATCAAAACCCCTGTCTCCCCTCCCTTTCACAAATATCACCTCCACTATTGTGAAAACTGAACAACAAATTACTACAGAATGCTACGTTAGAAAAATCAAGCTAACAGAATACTTCATTCACACATGGCAGGAATAGTGTTAGGGGAGAGCAACTAGGGCAACTTCCCCCTGGTCAGAGAGAGCCCTAAACCAGCTGGAAGCTAAAAAAGCACAGCCTGAACTTTGCGGTCCCCAGTTACATAGAAACATAGAAGGTGACGGCAGATAAGGGCCAAGGCCCATCAAGTCTGCCCACATCAATGACCCTCCCCTACCTCCCTTTGCGAAGAGATCCCACCTTTCGATCCCATTTAGCTTTAAAATCAGGCACACTGCTGGCCTCAATCACCTGCATCGGAAGACCATTCCATCGATCCACCACCCTCTCGGTGAAGAAGTATTTCCTGGTGTCGCCATGCAATGTCCCTCCCCTGATTTTCCATGGATGCCCTCGTGTTGACGTGGGTTCCTTGAAGAAGAAGATATCCTCCCCCACCTCGATACGGCGCGTGAGGTACTTGAATGTCTTGATCATGTCCCCCCTCTCCCTGCGTTCCTCTAGGGAGTAGAGCTGCAGTTTATTCAGCCGTTCCTCATACAGGAGATCCCTGAGCCCCGTGACCATCCGTGTGGCCATTCGCTGGACCGACTCAAGTCTCAGCACATCTTTGCGGTAATGTGGTCTCCAGAATTGTACACAGTATTCCAGATGGGGTCTCACCATGGACCTATATAATGGCATTATGACTTCGGGCTTACGGCTAACGAAACTCCTTCGTATGCAACCCATGATTTGTCTGGCTTTAGATGAAGCTTTCTCCACCTGAGTTGCAGTCTTCATGTCCTCACTGATGATTACCCCTAAGTCTCGTTCCGCTACAGTTCTCTCTAGGATTTCACCATTAAGAGTATAAGTCTTACATGGATTTTTGTTGCCAAGGTGCATGACCTTGCATTTTTTGGCATTGAAGTTCAGTTGCCAGGTCCTGGACCAATTCTCCAGTAGGAGGAGGTCGTGTGCCATACTATCGGTCTTGGATTTGTTGTCAGGTCCTGTTGTGTTCTTGTCCACTATATTGCATAATTTGGCATCATCGGCGAATAACGTTAATTTACCCTGAAGCCCTTCAGCCAAGTCCCTTATGAAGATGTTGAACAAGATTGGGCCCAAGACCGTGCCCTGCGGCACTCCACTTAACACCTCTGTCGTTTCGGAGGGGGAGCCATTCACCACCACCCTCTGAAGTCTACCCCCCAGCCAGTCCCCCACCCATGTAGTCAAGGTATCTCCCAAACCTATAGAGCTCATCTTGCTCAACAACCTGCGGTGTGGTACGCTATCGAATGCTTTGCTATGTCTAATACCAGCTCTAGCAGGATACATATTTCAAATCTGAAATATTCTAATCACATAATATATTAAAAAAAAAATTTCTACCTTTTTGTCGCCTGGTAATTTTATTCTTAAAATCACATTGGTCTCAGGCTTTGGTTTTGGGTTCCTTCTGTCTTCATCATGGCATGTCTGGCTTCTGGAGGTAAAAAAAGGCCCAAGAGGAGCTAGAGAGGATATTCCGAGTCTGACAAGGGCGCAATTTATTTACCACAGGAGCAAGACTTTTCACCGCTTCCACAGGGCAGTCCCCATTCCTGTGGTAAACCAGTTGCACATGTCTCCATTACTGCGGATTTACTGCAGTGACCACGGTTTACCGCGGTAAATTGTCTCCGTGTCATTCTCTAGTCACAATGGCTCACTTTTACTACATTTTGATTTCTAGAGTGGTGCAGTGTAGAGAATGACATAGGGACAAATTTGTCCCCGTTCCCGCAGGAACTTGATTTCCCCATCCCATCCCTGTGAGTTTTGTCACTGTCCCCATCCCTGCCCCATTCCTGTAACATAGAAACATGATGCCAGGTAAAGGCAAAATGGCCCATCTAGTCTGCCCATCCACATAAACCATTATCTCTTTCTCTCTTGGAGAGATCCCACATGCCTATCCCAGGCCCTCTTGAATTCAGACAGTCTCTGCCTTACCCGCACAAGTCTCAAACACATATGATTTTAAAGTGTTTGAGGCTTGGGCAGATGAGGACAGAGCTTAGGCATTAGTGGAATGAGGTATTATGACATCACAGTCTGAGCTCTAAAATGTTGCTACTTATTTTCAAGCATTTGAGGCTTGTGCAGATGAGGACGGAGCTTAGGTGTTGGTGGAATGAGGCATTATGACATCACAATCTGAGCTCTAGAATGTTGCTACTTATTTTCAAGCATTTGAGGCTTGTGCAGATGAGGACGGAGCTTAGGTGTTGGTGGAATGAGGCATTATGACATCACAATCTGAGCTCTAGAATGTTGCTACTTATTTTCAAGCATTTGAGGCTTGTGCAGATGAGGACGGAGCTTAGGCATTGGTGGAATGAGGCATTATGACATCACAATCTGAGCTCTAGAATGTTGCTACTTGGGATTTTAAAGTGTTTGAGGCTTGTGCAGATGCGAACGGAGCTTAGGCATTGGTGGAATGAGGCATTATGACATCACAATCTGAGCTCTAGAATGTTGCTACTTAGGATTTTAAAGTGTTTGAGGCTTGTGCAGATGCGGACGGAGCTTAGGCATTGGTGGAATGAGGCATTATGACATCACAATCTGAGCTCTAGAATGTTGCTACTTAGGATTTTAAAGTGTTTGAGGCTTGTGCAGATGAGGACGGAGCTTAGGCGATAGTGGAATGAGGCATTATGACATCACAGTCTGAGCTCTAGAATGTTGCTACTTAGGATTTTAAAGTGTTTGAGGCTTGTCCAGATGAGGATGCAGCCTGCAGAAATGGGGCAGAGAAAGGAAAAGAACTGGACAGGACAGGAAAATAAGTTCCGTGGGGACGGGGAAAAATGTGTCCCCTGTGTCATTCTATACTCCACAACTCGCCCATTACTTATGACCTGGACCTGTCAAGTGGTCACCATAGAGCACTATGGATCTCAGCTTGGTCCTTGAGTGCTCCTAGGCAGCCTGGGTGTCAAGATATCCACAATGAATATGCATAGAATGGAGGCGGTGTATTCAAACCAATCTCATCCTTATTTATAACGTAAAGAAGGTGGATTGCCGGGCTTCTTCCTTTAGCACTTGCTTCTCTTTTCATTTAATGCTCATTTTCTGAATCAGATGAGAGATTTTAAAGGCTTCCTTCACAGTAGGTTTGATGAAATTTAAAAAAAAAATGTATTATTGAAATAACATTTTAATCTATAATTACCAGCGTTTGCACTTAATTCTGGAATTGCATGCATTTTCATTAAAGTGTTAATGCTCACAGTAAATTGTCACCAAAATTATATTTTATTGCCAGAGTAAAACGAGTCACTTTATAAGACGACATAACTGAAGGAGTGCTTGCATTTTCCTTTTGCAGATTTAAATAACCCGTATTCTCACTTTACTTCCATTATGGCTGATTCTGGCCTTGTCCCAATTTGATTAATGTTGACATGTTTTATAAACAACCTGTTTTATCTGCTTTTTCCTTCTACCTCATAGAGTCTAATAAAGTAGGAGAGGAGCGAAGCTCTTCCAGTTTATCAGATGATAAATTTTAATAGATAAAAATCATTACGCACTTAATTCCATGATATATGGCGTACACCTGAAAACCTCATAAATATCCATTACATTACATTAGTGATTTCTATTCCGCCAATGCCTTGCGGTTCAAGGCGGATTACATCAAAATTAACAAGAATTACATTAAAAGTTTGCAGGAACAGCATAAGCGATGTCATAATATTTCTTAAGGTAATGAATGTTGGCTAAAGAGTTACCAAAGGGAGGTCGAGGTCTTCAGGAGATAAGAATTGAGTGAATTAGAAGCATTTTAGACTACGTTGGGTAGTTAGAAGAACATTAGAGAGTACTAAGGGTATATTGAAACAGATTTTATTGAAACAATGGTCCAAAAAAATAAACCTACCCCCTGTTTTACTAAGGTAGCCTAAGCGTTTAGCTAAATATCAATGCACTCTAACAGCTAGCTTGTCCATAGGCTAATGTTATGCCTATGGCCAGGGGGGAAACTGAAATCTCACATTCTGACCTCCTTGACCTGATTGTTGCCCAAACAACATCAGAGGGACTGGCCAGGGGAGTAACTGAAACTCAGCATACTACTGACATGTATCCACAAGTCTGCTTATCTGACATTTTGACCTCCTTGACCTAAGTGTTGCCCAAACAACATCAGAGGGACTGGCCAGGGGAGTAACTGAAACTCAGCATACTACTGACATGTATCCACAAGTCTGCTTATCTGACATTTTGACCTCCTTAACCTGAGTGTTGCCCAAACAACATCAAAGGGACAGTGAAACCAGATGGGAAACCGGCTCTGCAACACCTCCTTGATAACATCAAAAGGACAATAAAGCCAGATGGGAAACCGGTCTCTGCAACACCCCCTTGACCTAGGTGTTGTCAAAACAAGGAACAAAAGACCAGGACTGGGTGTGCCTGAATCGTAATAGCAGGACCAGCTGTTTTACTATGAAATCAGCAGTTTTCATCCTATATAAGACCAGAATTCTGCCCCTAACATTAGAATCCAAGACGTCTAAAAGGGATAGTCTCCCGTGTCCACCCGCCTATCAATTGCAGGGGTTCCCAATTGTGAAGGAGGTCGATGCCTGGATTTACGGTGAAGTTATTTAATTCTTATATATATAATAAAGGGTTATTGTTTATGCTTTTATATTGTCTGTGTGCTTTTCTGAGTGTCACTGATCATCCCATCTGTCAGAAATAAGTGGCGGAACAGCTAACATGCACGCATTAGCATTTAGCGCATGGTTAGCGTGCACTAAAATGCACGCATTAGCATTTAGCGCATGGTTAGCGTGCATTAAAACGCTTAGCGCACCTTAGTAACAGGAGCCCCCTAGAGTTTTCTTGTAGGGGAAACTTTTTTTTTTTGTAGTCTTCATTTATTTATTTAATTTTTGTATAAACACAAAACACAACTACGAATACAAAATTATCATAACAGCATAATAAGCCATATATAGGAAACGGGGCAGTCTTAGGGTAGGGGAGATATGATTCAGACGTTCAAATACTTGAAGGGTATTAACGTAGAACAAAATCTTTTCCAGAAAAAGGAAAATGGTAAAGCCAGAGGACATAATTTGAGGTTGAGGGGTGGTAGATTCAAGAGCAATGTTAGGAAATTCTACTTTATGGAGAGGGTAGTGGATGCCAGGAATGCACTCCCGAGAGAGGTGGTGGAGAGGAAAATAGTGATTGAGTTCAAAGAAGCGTGGGATGAACACAGAGGATCTAGAATCAGAAAATAATAGTAAATATTGAACTAAGGCCAGTATTGGGCAGACTTGCACGGTCTGTGTCTGTATATGGCTGTTTGGTGGAGGATGGGCTGGGGAGGGCTTCAATGGCTGGGAAAGTGTAGATGGGCTGGAGTAAGTCTTAACAGAGATTTCGGCAGTAGGAACCCAAACGCAGTACCGGGTAGAGCTTTGGTTCTTGCCCAGAAATAGCTAAGAAGAAAAAATTAAAAAAATTTAAATTGAATCAGGTTGGGCAGACTGGATGGACCATTCGGGTCTTTATCTGCCGTCATCTACTATATTACTATGTTACTCCTTTTAATAAGGTGTGCTATGCTTTTTAACGCGCACTAAATGTTAACGCATGCATGTTAGTCTATGGACACGTTAGTGGTTAGCGTGTGCGTAAATATAGCATGCGCTAAACGTGCGCTAAAACGCACCTAAGTAAAACAGGGGGTTAATGATTATCAGATATTGACAAGTAGTCTTTCAATGCAGACCATTTCTCTAGGATAGATGACTAAAGAACAAATAAGTGATTTCTTTTAACAGCGTAACTTTCATATCTATAGGTGAGATTTAGGGTTCCTTTTACTAAGGTGTGCTATGCTTTTTAGTGCACGCTAACCATGCATGTTAGTCTATGGATGCATTAGAAGTTAGTGTGCGTGTAGATTTAGCATGCACTAAACGCACGCTAAAACGCTTAGCGCACCTTAGTGAAACGGGGGGCTAAAGTAAGTTCCTTTTAGTAAAATAATTTTAAAAGATAGGGGTCCACAAAGTGGAATCATTTCAATAATAGTAGACCAAACATCCTTCCAATATTTGTGCAATTGTGGTCATTCAAATATAAGATGTTTCAGATTGGAAATATTAGAGTCGATTGTTGTTTTTAAAAGCGAGTGCAAAACGCGGGAATGCCAGCAAAGAAGATATGCAATAAAGAATACAGAGAAGATCCACTATTGATTACACATCCAATTGCACCATATGCCAACAGTTGTAAAAAAAAAAAAAAAAAATTATTGCCAGAGATTAGCCTCTGCTCTAAATCAATGGCATCGTGATTATTCACCACATTATTTATTTATTATGCATTGATTAGCATTTTGAATCAAAAATAAAGGGACGGTGTGATTCAGCCTCCCTTGAATGCCTTCTATATAAATAATTCTTTCGGCCCTCAGAAGTGCCACCAAAAGTTCAATAAACTTTAGATCACATATCGGGTGGCCACGTCGTGATAAACGAGTTAAACTGAGGGATTGTGCCCTGAGGAAACCCCCTAAGGGTGAAACATGTTGGCGACTTTATCCCTCCTGGCCTACCACCCAAGCTAAGTACTACTTACTTCATTAAGCTATTTAAGATTTCACAATATCATATCACCGACCCGATGACGACAGGGTGCACAAAGCCAACAGTCATGAAAGTTTATTGAACTTTTGGTGGCACTTCTGAGGGCCGAAAGAATTATTTATATAGAAGGCATTCAAGGGAGGCTGAATCACACCGTCCCTTTATTTTTGATTTAGAGTCACTCCTTCTATAGAAATTTGATTGCTTTAATCTATCTGGCAATTCATTAATACAATATTGATTAGCATTTTGCGCACACCTTTATCAATAATAGCAAGAAGTCAGTGACGTTTGGTATTTTTGTGCAATGGAGCACAATTGAAGAACAAATAACATCTGTTAAAACTTTAGCACGCATTATTTGTTCCTAATGTGTGTTACTTCAACATAACAAGTGGATATTAGCGGCTTATAAAATATAATAAATAAGCCTGAACTAAAACAATGTGTCTTTTAAAAAGAATCAAATGTGTTGAAAACTGCTCATTATAATGCAAAATGGATAGCACAGCGTGGAATTTTACAAGCCGCGTTAGCTTACCTTCAGAGGTGTTGTGTTGTTTTTTCCTCTCCAGGACCATCGAATCATTAATGTGAAGTCCAATACTTCCTGGGAACAAAATTCAAGTGGCCAGTGCTTAATAATCCATACCCGCCCCCCCCTCCCCCCACCTTGATCTCTTTCCAGTGTCCCCTAATTCCTTTTCAAATCTCACCCAGAAACCAATCCCCACTCCAATCCATTTTCAAATACCCTTCCATCCCTTCAAGTACCCTTGGAATTAATTTAATTTTTATTTTATTTTATTTTATATCTTGTATACCGCTATACCGTGAGGTTCAAAGTGGTTTACAGTAAAGATGCATTAAAGATACAAATGAAATAAAAATAGGTACTTGGAACTTCTCTTACTGTCCTGAAGGCTCACAATCTAGCTAAAATACCTGAGAAAACAATAATTAAAATGGTAAAGATTGAAAAAAATTAAAAACAAGAGACAGAGACAAGATATCAACATCCCAACAAGAATTCAGTGAATAAATTAAATTAGGATTAAAAAACAAATAAAATGCATGAACTCCCTTCTATCACACCTTTTCACATCGCCCTGCAGGAAACGCCTAACTTATTTCAAACATCCCCACGTTGACTTCTTTTCAAACGCATGAAGGGTGGGCGGGAGGGAAGTCGCGTCAGTCTCCCTGGGTCTCCTTTGGGAAAATGGACGACTTCCCTTCCACTTCCCCTCTTCTCCTAACCCCCTCCCCCCCCTCGCTGATTGGTTCCTTTTCCCCCCTTTCCTACCCCCTCCCCCCCCTCCCATCTTCTCGCTCCGGCTTCGGCCGATTTGGCTTCGCTCCTCCCTATACGGGTTCGGAGCTTGTTCTTTCTTTTCAAACGCCCGTGCCCTGATTCCTTTTCAAGTGCTCCCATTAACTTAGCACTGCCCTCTACCCCAATCCATTTTTGAGAATTCCAGGAACCTACAAGCCCCCTCTATTGAGCTGAGATTGTCTCTCTTACATGTTTTTTTAAAAAGCATCTACAAATAGTTGTGTTTTTAAAAATTTCTTGAACGGCGTATGATCCTTTAGTGTGATTTAGAGAATGACACGGTGGCGGTTTACCCGCGGCCACCGCATTTTAGCCGCAGGTCACCACCAAAAACGGGGAAGAAAACTAGCAGTCGCTGCGGCGACGGGGACAAGGCCATTCACCGCCCGCGGGGCGGTGAATGGGTCTTGTCCCCGCAGTGAGGCATGAAGGATCGCGCGGTCCCCGCAGCTCACACCCGCCTGCCCAATCGATTCTAGTGTTTAGCCAGCTCTCTCCCTTCTCCTCACCTTAGTTTGTAGATTTTCTTTTTCGGCGACCCGCACGCTATCAGAGAGCCGCGCACCCGCTGCTGCTCAGTTTCGATCTTCTGCTCTGACGCAACCGGAAACAGGAAGTTGCAGCAGAGCAGAAGATTGAACACTGAGCAGCCGCGCGTGTGCGGCTCTTTGGGAAAGCGTGCAGGTCGCTGAAAAAGAAAGCCTGCAAATTAAGGTGAGGAGAAGGGAGAGAGCTGGCTAAACACTAGGATCGATTGGGCAGGCGGGTGGGGGCTGCGAGGACCGTGCGATCGCTAGTGTTCCCGGCTCAGACTGTAAGGAGGGAGTGAAAGGGAAAAGGATTCTGGGCCAAGGTGATGAAAACGGAAAGAAAAACCCACAGCAGGAAAGAAAGGGAAGGACAGGCAGGTGAGCCAGATGCTAGAAGCAGGGGGGGGGGGGAAGAAAGAGGGAAAAAAGCTAGATGGGGTTGAAAAGAAGAGACACACTGGTATGGAAGAGGAAGATAGGGGAAATCTGGACACAGGAAGGTAACAGAAAGAGGGGAAATTATGTGCATTGGGGCATAGGGACAGAGACAAAAAGGGGACATGCCATGTGGATGGAATATGGACACAGGGGGGGGCAATGGCAGATACATAGGGGAGATATTAGAAAAGTATATAAAATCGTACCCGTTTGAGGCTTTTATGTATGCAGCAGTGACGGTGACGGGGCGGTGAATGGGATGGCAGTGGCGGTGACGGGGCGGTGAAGAGGATGGTGAGACGGGGACGGGGCGGTGACGGGGATGGTGAGACGGGGACGGGGCGGTGACGGGGACGGGGCGGTGACAGGGACCAATTTTTTCACCGTGTCATTCTCTAGTGTGATTCCTCAGGATGCACGTACCTTTTTTAGAATTGCGCCAAGTGCCAGTGCACATGTGACTTTTAGGTGCACCCATATAAGCCAATTAAACCAAGCCTAAGGCCTGGATTCCGTATATAATGCCGCCACCAGCGGCTGCTTTACAACAGCCGACGACTGCATGTCAATCATGCGATGACGCTTTATATAGAATTGCGTCTTCAGGAAAGGTAGGTGCTGGAATAGTCATTTTTAAGCAAAAAAAAGAAACTGCAGACTGATATGTACAAGATGCAGGCAATTTTTATTTTACCCAATATTAAATGCGGTAACCGATACCACCTTTTTACAGACCGAAAGACCCAATACGGTCCGTGTTTCGGAAAACACACCTTCTTGCATAGTCATTTTTATGGGAATCATGCCTACAGAGGCATTTTTACAAGATGCAGGCAATTTTTATTTTACCCAATATTAAATGCGGTAACCGATACCACCTTTTTACAGACCGAAAGACCCAATACGGTCCGTGTTTCGGAAAACACACCTTCTTGCATAGTCATTTTTATGGGAATCATGCCTACAGAGGCATTTTTACAACATCTAACGGCACTTCTGGCGTTAGCAAATTTAACATGCAACCCAATGGGCCCTGGGAGCAATTTCAAGTGATCCCCCGCCCGCCCATGATGCTTTTTGAAATACACCCCTGGAACTACCCTTCCACCACATCAAATCACCCTGCAGGAAACTGATCCCTACCTTAATTCATTTCAAACATACAGCCACCACCAAACCATTTTCAAACACCGCTATGCTAATTCCTTTCCAAACACTCCCATAACATAGCTTATATTTATTTATTTTTCTCTACTGTTCTCCCGGGAGAGCTCAGAACAGTTTTACAATCATTTTTATTCGGGTGCTCAAGCATTTTTCCCTGTCTGTCCCTGCGGACTCGCAATCTTATCTAATGTACCTGGGGCAATATAAGTGACTTGCTAAGGAGTAGCGTGGGTTTGAACCCACAAACCCGGGGTGCTGAGGCTGTAGCTTTAACCACTGCACCACATTTCCCCCCTAGATTTCAAAGACATGAACAGAACTTCATTAACTGCTTAGTTTCGGATGCAAATAACATGGCAGGAAAACAGGTGCGCCACTGGTGATTTTGTGTCATTTTAAAATGACATTGAATACTCAAACTCAGAAAAATAGTGCACCAAGATTCAAAGACTAATCAATAAAGATTAATAAAGTTTAAATTAGCCACTAATTAGAAAAGATATATAGAAAACTAACCACTGGTTCCTCAGTTTGCCACACTATGATAACGTATGGTAGCTGTCCTCATAGGAACTTTATAACGTGTATAGTTTTCATTATTTTTATACTTTTCATTTCCTTTATTTTATATTTTATTTTATATTTTATTTGCGTCGGTGGGGATTGAGCTAGACCCAGAGCTAGATAAAAGCTAAGTGACTGTTATTATCATCACTTCTGCTATAAATGCTATTATACTAGGCACAAGTATCTCATAAGCAAATAAAATATAAAATAAAATATAAAATAAAGGAAATGAAAAGTATAAAAATAATGAAAACTATACACGTTATAAAGTTCCTATGAGGACAGCTACCATACGTTATCATAGTGTGGCAAACTGAGGAACCAGTGGTTAGTTTTCTATATATCTTTTCTAATTAGTGGCTAATTTAAACTTTATTAATCTTTATTGATTAGTATTTTAAAATGACGACACATCTTTAGTTTCAAAGCTCTGTGTCCGTTTACAGTATATCCTTGTCAATCAAATGTGAATTAGGCGCATGAAACGTAATGTTTCAATATGGGGCTAAAATGACGCACAACCATTTCTGATTTCTTCAGTTTTTATTTAAAAAAAAATTAACCCTCGACTAGTTTGGTGGCTCAGTACTATGCAGCCAAGCGATGTGCCACTTCAGGCCCCACTCAGTTTGTTGCCAGATGAGCCCGTGGGTTCCTGCGTATCGCAACACATCGGGGATAACGACTGACGCCGTCTAAACAGTTTCTCATATTTGGAATCAGAGCCTCCCACTTCAGAGTGCTACTTCCTGATTATTTTCCGTCAGTCTGGCAGGCTCCGGTTAGCAAGCTACTTCCGAGAAATCCAGAGGCAGACAGTAGGGTTATGCATTCATTTGAAACAACGTGGAAAAATGTTACTCAACATCCCCCATGCCTTTTCATATTATTAACCAATAGGCCAAGTAGGCACGTGCCTAGGGCCCGAAATGGTCAGGGGGACCCCGATGAAGGAGGGCATCAACATTGTTTATTCCAAACGGTGATGGGCCCCTCCAGCATCGATCGGCAATGCAGGTCTCCCCCCCCCCCCCCCCACCGATCAGCAACGCGGGTCCCACCCCAATTGGTAACGCGGCCCCCCCCCCCCCCCCCCATTGACAGAAAGTAAGACAAGTAAGCAACACGGGTAAGAAAGGCAACGGGAACTGTAATTGTGCAAGCGGTGCTGCTTGCCCAAAGCTTCCCTCTGACGCACCTTCCTGTTTCCGCCTGGGCGCATGGTGGAATGGGGTGGGGTGGGGGCCCAGTGTACTTAATCCTGCCCTGTTATTCCCCATGTTAATAATGGTCTGCATTGGTGGTTCTTACACCTGTCCTGGGCGAACTCCAGCCAGTCGGGGCAGGTTTGCTTCTAACAGAGGTGACAGACTTGTTGGGGGTCCCCAGGACAGGTTTAAGAACCACTGGTCTACATTAGGACTCAACAGTGCACACTGTCGCTCACTAGTGCCCATTTTGGGCTGAATTTGATAAATGGAGCTCAAAATTTGATGCCAAAACAAATCAACACTTGGGGGGCGCCTTTTACAAAGGTACGCTAGCGTTTTTAGGGCACGCACCGGATTAGCGCGCGCTGTAGCACGTGCTACCTAAAAAAAAACTACCGCCTGCTCAAGAGGAGGTGGTAACGGCTAGCGAGCGCGGCATTTTAGCGCACGCTATTCCGCGCGTTAAGGCCCTAACGCACCTTCGTAAAAGGAGCCCTTGGTGTAATTCTAAAAAGGGTGCATACCTTTTATAGAATCATGCTGAGAGAAGGAGTCACCTAATGGCTATTGCAGTAGCCTGAGAAGAATGGGAGCCAGGTTTGATTCCCACTGCAGCTCCTTAACCCTCCGTTGCACTAGGTGCCATCGACTTGTGCTTGAGTCCTAGCGATTTGATGAATTATAGATCTAGAAGGACATCCGTTTTGTGCTAGTCTGGTAAGGTCCTCCTGCATCATCTCCATAGTTGTTTTCAACATGTCCAGCCAGGGCGCCCCCTTCGCCTGGTTCCTTCGATCTTCCAAAGCATGATGTCATTCTCCAGTGATCTTTCTCTTCTGACATATGACCAAAATAAGATAGTCGCAACTTCATCATTTGGGCTTCGAGGGACATAGCCGGTTTGATCTTTTCCAGAATTGATTTGTTAGTTCTTCTGGTGGTCCATGGCAGGCCTAAAATCCTTCTCCTGCACCAAAGCTCAAATGAGTCAATCTTTCCGTCTGGCTTCCGTAATATCCATCTTTCGCATCCATAATTGACCGCTCAGAAAATGAATGTGTGGACAAGTCTGATCTTCATTAGGAGTGTTATTTCCTTGCCTTTGAATACTTTCTCGAGAGCCTTCAATGAAATATGTAGCTGTATATAATATGCAAACCACTTTGATTGTAACTGCAGAAAAGCAGTATATCAAGCCCCATCACCTAAACTTAGGTGCCAGATATGTACCTGCTGAAACCTACTTTAAATGCTGGCATCCACCTGTGGCAGGTTGAGGCCTTATTCTGTGATTCTGCACAACAGTTTGCACACACATTTTAATGGAAGCCAATTAACATCAATGTAGTGTTTCCCCGCACATTCGCGGTTCGCGAATCGCGGAGTCGCTCATTCGCACTCTGCTCCGACCGCCTCTTCCTGTCGTAAAGTCGGGCTACACCAATCAGGAGCTGCGTGTCAAAGCAGCTCCTGAATGGTGTAACCTGACTTTATGACGGGAAGAGGCGGTCGGAGCAAAGCGCGAGTGATTTTCTTCACCCGCCGGCGCTCCAGCTGCCCTCCCCTGACTTGACAGGTAAGAAACCGCATTGTAGGTTTTTTTTTAATTCCCGGAATGGAACCCCCGCGAATTTCAATAACTCTGCTTTCCTCAACACTCCTTCCTGTGTCTGTTTTGCAGCAGGAAGAAGCACACAATATTTCTCACTTCTGATTTACACATTTGCATTTTTCTTTGTGAAAGTTTCTTCCTTTTTCTAATTACATGAACCGAAAAGCTACAATTTGAAGCCACAGCATCTTATTTTTTTATCATAAGGAGCAGGCTGGGATAGTGGCATACAAAAGGGGTGGGGGGCGGTACACCCCAGGCACGATCTTCCTAAGGGCATGGCACCCCTCCTCTTTGCCACTCCCCTCCCCCCTTCTCTCCTTGCTGCATGCACGCACCCCTTGCCTTCCCCCGTATCTTTTTTGCTTCCCCGGCAAGAGGTCACTGACGGCGTCGGCATTGGCATTTTCTCTGACGGCACTTCCATGACCTACGCCTAGGAAGTGACGTCAAAGGGCGACCCGACCACCGACATGGGCATGTTGTTCACGCCGGAGACATTAAAAAGGTACGGGGAAAGGGGTGCGTGTGTGGCAGGGAAGAAGGCATGGGTAGGAAGCAGCCTCCCCGTGCGTCGCTCACCCTTAGCACGCCACTGGGTTGGGATCCATCTCGCAACCACAGGGTGGTGACGTGGCAGCTCTAACCACTAGCCGCCCCTCCACTTGAGCAATTTCAAGGCAAAGAGCATGATTTGCGAAGGCCTTTCTTCCATTCTGTCTACTAGAAAAAAAAATAGCATATGGAGCTACATTCATGTAGGGCCTACTTGTTCGCTTTCCCATCCTTGAAGGGCTGTATCTACAAGAGATTCCTCGATAGAACATTATCATTCCAAGCAGGCAAATGGAATAAATGTATAACCAACTTTATCAAACTTTTAGGAAGTCAATCAAAACTGATCTCTTTGACAGATTTCTCAGGTTGTTTACCCTCTCCAAGGTAGGGAGAACGAGAGGGCACTCTCTAAAATTGAAAGGGGATAGATTCCGTACAAACGCAAGGAAGTTCTTCTTCACCCAGAGAGTGGTAGAAAACTGGAACGCTCTTCCGGAGTCTGTCATAGGGGAAAAGACAAAGTTAGACAAGTTCCTGCTGAACCAGAACGTACGCAGGTAGGGCTAGTCTCAGTTAGGGCGCTGGTCTTTGACCAGAGGGCCGCCGCGTGAGTGGACTGCTGGGCACGATGGACCACTGGTCTGACCCAGCAGCGGCATTTCTTATGTTCTTATGTTCTCTGACTCCATTTCAGCCATGATGTACTTCTAAAACACTTCCAGGAAAACATTTGATTAATCTCACCATGCTGATGTAATTCTGAAAGTTTTTTGTAATATCACTGTCTGTATACAGTCTCTTCCTCTGTAAACCGCTCTGAACTGTTTGTGGTATTGCGGTATATAAAAATAAAGTTATTATTTTTATTCCATTTAGGCCTCCAGTTTAATATACCATTTTGTTTTGGCATACGTCTACTGTATAAAAATAATTAACTGCAAGAGAATAGATTGCCGGTGATAAATGAAGTGTTGTACTAGAAAGGATTGCATGTAATCCCCTTGGTTTAATGAGTGATTATCGCAGGGTTATCTATTGCCCAAAGACATATTAAACCTCTTTCACGCTGGTCATCTCCATTATCGGTTTACTGCATTATCTGTTGAACTTTGGGAGTCTTTTCCAGTGTCACGAAGCTTACTGCTCGTGCCAAGGGGTTAACGCCAGAGCTCAAACCAGATCATTTCAATAATGTTATAAGGATGTTCAGCTTTCGGATAGAGCAGCAAATGAGCACTTTGAGGAGAGAAATTCTTGGGCCACAGGCTGATAGGAAATGTGTCATTTCCCAGAGTGATCAAGAGGCTTTCATTTAGAGAATACATTTGCTCACTCCGTTTTGGAGAGTCACCCTTCATTTATTCTTTCCCTTTGGAAGTACTTTTGAGTGCAAATTACTGCTCTCAGAAGCCTTGAACTGAGAGACTATTATTCTCCATGCTTAGATTAAATTAATTTTGAACAGTTTAATGCGGCATGTCCGAGCTGCAAGCCCAAGCAGTGTCAAATCTATTTCTCTGTTTTTTTAAGCTGCACCTTCAAGGGCAGTATGATTCATGGTCAATGGGATGTTCTAATGTCTTCCACTAAGCGTTATTATTTTCTTTCATTTGCAAGTCATGAGGCTACGAGTGTTAACCGTTTTTCTTCCTTGAAACCGCATAATGAACACAATATTTAAACAAGTCTAATAGTAAGGATCTGCTCTTCCTACTCCTGTTTGCTGTATAATTGAAATTTTAATAGTGGAAGGGAGGAAAAGCTTATCTTCTCAGAATGTTGAGTGAGCTAATGGAATACAAAGAAAAACACTCGGTGGCAGAGTGGATTTATAAAGGGATTTCTTGGTGCAGGTGTATAGAATTAGAATTTTTAAAAAACAGCAATGGAGAATTAATCTTGTTTGGCCAGTATGATGCAAAACCCCTCTAAAGCCTAGTCACTCTCCTAAGCTTATATACCTGATTATTGCATTATTTAATTCTGTCCTCCGGACTCAAAAAGAATTAGTTTCGGTCTTCCATTATTTTATTAGCTCTCGTATTTGAATGATTAATAGGCAGACTCTAACTTCCATCTTCATTCACAAGCTTCGTATTCCACATAGAAACATAGAAATAGACGGCAGATAAGGACCACGGCCCATCTAGACTGCCCACCCTAATGACCCTCCCCTACTTAACTCTGTGAAGAGATCCCACATGATGATCCCATTTCTTCTTAAAATCAGGCACGCTGCTTGCTTCGATCACCTGAAGTGGAAGATTATTCCACTTGCTTCGATCACCTGAAGTGGAAGATTCCAGCGATCAACCACTCTTTCGGTGAAAAAGTATTTCCTGGTGTCACCGTGCAATTTCCCGCCCCTGATTTTCCATGGATGTCCTCTTGTTGCCGTTGGACCTTTGAGAAAGAAGATATCTTCTTCTACCTTGATACGGCCCGTGAGATATTTGAACGTCTCGATCATGTCTCCCCCCCTCTCTGCGTTCCTCGAGTGAGTAGAGCCGCAATTTATCCAGTCGTTCCTCGTACGGGAGATCCTTGAGTCCCGAGACCATCCGGGTGGCCATTCGCTGGACTGACTCAAGGCTCAGCACATCCTTGCGGTAATGAGGCCTCCAGAATTGTACACAGTATTCCAGATGGGGTCTCACCATGGATCTATATAATGGCATAATGACTTCAGGCTTACGGCTGACGAAACTCCTACGTATACACCCTATGATCTGTCTAGCCTTAGATGAAGCCTGCTCCACTTGATTGGCAGCCTTCATGTCTTCACTGATGATTACCCCTAAGTCCCGTTCTGCTACAGTCCTTGCTAGGATCTCGTCATTAAGGGTGTAAGTCTTGCATGAACCTTTAAGAGTCCTAAGATTTTCCTCTCAACATCTTCTTCATACACTGTCTTTGAAAATCATTAGCATGCGTCGGGCCTCTTCATTTGCAATTTATTGCCCCTAGAGTATGGAATTCCTTGCCACCTCATATCAGGGCTGAACAAAAACTTAGATCAATTTAAGGGAAATCTACAATGCTACCTTTTCCAAGAAGCATACGATTGCTGAATAGACTTGGTGACTGCCAGGGTTGTTTAATAATCTTAATTCCCTAGCTTCCCAATTGTTTCTTACCTTTTATGTTTCCTTTGCTTTTAAAATTGTAGTTCTCCACACTTTCTAAACTAAACTAAACCTTCAGTTTGTATACCACATCATCTCCATAAAGATAGAGCTCGGCACTGTTTACAGGTAATTCAATAAATGAGGGAAGGACATAATAAGAAATTAGAGGTTGTGAAGAGGATAGCTAGCTTTACATTTTAAATAGATAGCTTTACGTTTTAGAGAAAAGCCAGGTTTTCAGATGCTTTCGGAATAATTGGAATGAGCCTAGGTTCCACAGCGGAGCAGGGAGGTTATTCCAAAGCTCTGTGAATTTGAAGAAAAGGGATTTCCCTAATTTACCTGCATACATGACGCCTTTTAATGAGGGGAAAGATAGTTTGAGTATGTGGGCGGATCTGGTAGTGTCAGGTCTCGAAGAATTCCAGGATAGTGGGATTAGGGGAGGAAGAATGCCATGTAGGATCTTGTAAATTTCCTATTGTTTTTATGTTTGTCAAGTATTGTTTAGTCAGTACTTATCTGTTTAATGTTTCCCCCCCCCCCTTTTTTTTTTAAATACAAATTGTAAAACGCTTAAAATTCATGATTAGCGTTTTATCAAAATTTGAATAAACTTGATTTAATCTAATGTAAGTGATAAACAGTTCAAAAGGATTACTGTGAAAAATGATCAATGCTTCAAAGATATTGGGGAATCTTTAAGTGCTTACCTGTGGGGTGTCTCCTTTTTAACAGTCATCAAAAATAAATGGCTTTAATGTAGTATAATTTATGAGTCAAGTAAATTCATGCCACACTCTGTATTTAATTGTATTCCATATCACTTCATGCTTATAAAGAACTAGTCTTATAGCCCGTTACATTAACGGGTGCTAGAATATGTGTGTGTGTCTGTCTTTATTTTTTTTTCTCTCTCCTTAGCCGCTTTCTGTATTTCTGTCTGTCTTTTTTTTTTTTTTTTTTCCTTGGCTGTCCACTACCACCCCTTGCCTGCTCCCCCTGTCCATTCTCCCTTCCTTTTACCTCCCCTGTGTCCTCCACCACCCCATCACTGCTCACCTTATCCAGCAGAAGCCCTTCTCCCTTTGTTTTACCTCCCCCTGTCCATCATCTGTCCAGCAGTAGGTCTGTCTTCATTTTTCTGCCCCGCCTCCCTGTTCATCAGCACCTCTTCCCCTGTCCATCAACCCCTTTTCTGCCCCTCCATTTCCGTGTGTTGCAGCATTTCCCTCCCACCCCACTTCCCTGTGCAGTATTTTCCTGCCCCCCATACCTTCCTCATACCTTCCTTCCTACTTATGTTAAAATGCTTTCCGGGTTTGGCTGCCGCGGCCTGCAGCCTCCGACAGCCGCCGTGGCCAGCAGCTGCCACAGACGACATCCGACTCGGGCCGCTGCAGTCGACATCCGCCTCGGGGGAGGGAGGGAGGAAGAGAGAGAGCGGAGAGAGTACTGTAGGGGCATGCGCAGTCCTACCTGCGGGTCCCTACATCGCGGCGACGTCAAGAGCAATAAACGCAGGCGGGGATCGTGAGAGTAGCCACCTCTCACCGCTCCAGACTGTAAGCCGCGCATGCGCACTTCCTATGTGTCGCCACAGCTCACGGAAAACTGGCAAACACATAGGAAGTGCGCATGCGCGACCTAGCGTTTTATTATATTAGATTCATGCTTACAAAAATTCCATGGATATCTATTTTCTCAAATAATGCTTCTTTTTCCTCAGCGGCTACACCCGAGTATCCTATTTCATGCAACACTCAAGCCTGTCAGTAGCCAGCCTCCTCATTGGCCAATAGAACCCATTTAATTTCAATTTTTGCATATAATTTAAATAAATATATAAGTTAAGTTAACTTTAGGGAAAAACTTATCTCATCTTTAGTGGGCTCCGACGCGAATTCAGCGTTTCGCATAATATGCTGTTTCAAGGATCATTCCCCATTTAAGTACACCATTATCTCTGTGTATTTTAGCAGTGGCAGCCTTACAGGTAAAGGTCTGTAAACCACAGCATTTCCCTTCGGATTGTTTATTTTTCAAATTGCTTTAAGGAGGCCCCCATGCTTAGCTTCAGAAGCTATCCATCAGAAAATTAATATGGAAAAGTGGGAAAACAAACCATATGCTCCTTTTACTAAGGCTCTCTTTTACAAAGGTGCGCTAAGCATTTTAGCGCGGATTTAGCGCGCGCTCGATCCACACACATGCTAACTGCTAATGCGTCCACAGGATAACATGCACCCGTTAGCGTTTAGCGTGTGTTTAGCACGTGCTAAAAAGCTTAGTGCATCTTTGTAAAAGAGAGGGTTAGAGGGGCCTTTAGACATTTTGCGGATCACACACAAAAATCCAGTAGCTAGGTGCTGGTAATTTAAGCCAGGGTTTGTTTTGGTTTTTTTTTTGGGGGGGGGGGCTAGTATTTATTTCTATAGCTTTCTCCAAAGGGAGCTCAGAATGGTTTACATGAATTTATTCAGGTACTCAAGCATTTTTCCCAGTCTGTCCTGGTGAGCTTAGAATCTATCTAATGTACCTGGGGCAACGGGGGGATTAAGTGACTTGCCCAGGGTCACAAGGAGCAGTGTGGGTGCTGAGGCTGTGGCTTTAACCACTGTGCCACACTCTCCCCATTTTCTTCTTGGTTGGGCTGAGAACTTTTCAGCGGCCCTTCGTATTGTGATGTCATAATGCCTCATTCCACCAATGCCTACGAGCCAACCTCATCAGTGATGCCACAATGGCTTGGTTTCCCTATACTTGTTTCCATTTACTAGTGTGGAATAACTTGTAAGTTTCATGGCTTCACCTCATACTCTTCTTGTTTGGGCTGAGAACTTTTCAGTGGTCCCTCATATTGTGATGTCATAATGCCTCATTCCACCAATGCCTAAGAGCCAACCTCATCGGTGATGTCATAATGGCTTGGTTTCCCTATACTTGTGCCCATTTACTAGATGTATTTGCCTCATTGAAACAGAACGGTTTTCCTGAATTTATTCAGGTACTCAAGCATTTTTCCCAGTCTGTCCTGGTGAGCTTAGAATCTATCTAATGTACCTGGGGCAACGGGGGGATTAAGTGACTTGCCCAGGGTCACAAGGAGCAGTGTGGGTGCTGAGGCTGTGGCTTTAACCACTGTGCCACATTCTCCCCATTCTCTTCTTGGTTGGGCTGAGAACTTTTCAGCGGCCCTTCGTATTGTGATGTCATAATGCCTCATTCCACCAATGCCTACGAGCCAACCTCATCAGTGATGCCACAATGGCTTGGTTTCCCTATACTTGTTTCCATTTACTAGTGTGGAATAACTTGTAAGTTTCATGGCTTCACCTCATTCTCTTCTTGTTTGGGCTGAGAACTTTTCAGTGGTCCCTCATATTGTGATGTCATAATGCCTCATTCCACCAATGCCTAAGAGCCAACATCATCGGTGATGTCATAATGGCTTGGTTTCCCTATACTTGTGCCCATTTACTAGATGTATTTGCCTCATTGAAACAGAACGGTTTTCCTGAATTTATTCAGGTACTCAAGCATTTTTCCCAGTCTGTCCTGGTGAGCTTAGAATCTATCTAATGTACCTGGGGCAACGGGGGGATTAAGTGACTTGCCCAGGGTCACAAGGAGCAGTGTGGGTGCTGAGGCTGTGGCTTTAACCACTGTGCCACATTCTCCCCATTCTCTTCTTGGTTGGGCTGAGAACTTTTCAGCGGCCCTTCGTATTGTGATGTCATAATGCCTCATTCCACCAATGCCTACGAGCCAACCTCATCAGTGATGCCACAATGGCTTGGTTTCCCTATACTTGTTTCCATTTACTAGTGTGGAATAACTTGTAAGTTTCATGGCTTCACCTCATTCTCTTCTTGTTTGGGCTGAGAACTTTTCAGTGGTCCCTCATATTGTGATGTCATAATGCCTCATTCCACCAATGCCTAAGAGCCAACATCATTGGTGATGTCTTAATGGCTTGGTTTCCCTATACTTGTGCCCATTTACTAGATGTATTTGCCTCATTGAAACAGAACGGTTTTCCTGAATTTATTCAGGTACTCAAGCATTTTTCCCAGTCTGTCCTGGTGAGCTTAGAATCTATCTAATGTACCTGGGGCAACGGGGGGATTAAGTGACTTGCCCAGGGTCACAAGGAGCAGTGTGGGTGCTGAGGCTGTGGCTTTAACCACTGTGCCACACTCTCCCCATTCTCTTCTTGGTTGGGCTGAGAACTTTTCAGCGGCCCTTCGTATTGTGATGTCATAATGCCTCATTCCACCAATGCCTACGAGCCAACCTCATCAGTGATGCCACAATGGCTTGGTTTCCCTATACTTGTTTCCATTTACTAGTGTGGAATAACTTGTAAGTTTCATGGCTTCACCTCATTCTCTTCTTGTTTGGGCTGAGAACTTTTCAGTGGTCCCTCATATTGTGATGTCATAATGCCTCATTCCACCAATGCCTAAGAGCCAACATCATTGGTGATGTCTTAATGGCTTGGTTTCCCTATACTTGTGCCCATTTACTAGATGTATTTGCCTCATTGAAACAGAACGGTTTTCCTGAATTTATTCAGGTACTCAAGCATTTTTCCCAGTCTGTCCTGGTGAGCTTAGAATCTATCTAATGTACCTGGGGCAACGGGGGGATTAAGTGACTTGCCCAGGGTCACAAGGAGCAGTGTGGGTACTGAGGCTGTGGCTTTAACCACTGTGCCACATTCTCCCCATTCTCTTCTTGGTTGGGCTGAGAACTTTTCAGCGGCCCTTCGTATTGTGATGTCATAATGCCTCATTCCACCAATGCCTACGAGCCAACCTCATCAGTGATGCCACAATGGCTTGGTTTCCCTATACTTGTTTCCATTTACTAGTGTGGAATAATTTGTAAGTTTCATGGCTTCACCTCATTCTCTTCTTGTTTGGGCTGAGAACTTTTCAGTGGTCCCTCATATTGTGATGTCATAATGCCTCATTCCACCAATGCCTAAGAGCCAACCTCATTGGTGATGTCATAATGGCTTGGTTTCCCTATACTTGTGCCCATTTACTAGATGTATTTGCCTCATTGAAACAGAACGGTTTTCCTGAATTTATTCAGGTACTCAAGCATTTTTCCAGTCTGTCCTGGTGAGCTTAGAATCTATCTAATGTACCTGGGGCAACGGGGGGATTAAGTGACTTGCCCAGGGTCACAAGGAGCAGTGTGGGTGCTGAGGCTGTGGCTTTAACCACTGTGCCACACTCTCCCCATTCTCTTCTTGGTTGGGCTGAGAACTTTTCAGCGGCCCTTCGTATTGTGATGTCATAATGCCTCATTCCACCAATGCCTAAGAGTATACATCGGTGATGTCACAATGGCTTGGTTTCCCTATACTTGTGCCCATTTACTAGATGAATTTGCCTCATTGAAACAGAACGGTTTTCCTGAATTTATTCAGGTACTCAAACATTTTTTCTCTCTCTATCCTGGTGGGCTCACACTCTATTTAATGTACCTGGGACAATGGGGAGATTGAGTGACTTGCCCAGGGACACAAGTAACAGTGTGGGTTTGAATCCACCACCAAAGGGTGCTGAGGCTATAAATTAACCACTGGTACCTAACTCAATCCATGCCCACATTTTGCTTGTAAGCATGCCTACTCACCTCAGTTAAGACGGTGGTAGGCACATGCCAGCTAATTTTTTTTTAATTGCTTTTTAATCAGTTTTTAATGGCACTTTCAATTATCATCACCAATTAAGCCAATTTTAAACAAAATTAAGCTAGGTGCCCCGATCTAGGCACCTACCAGTGGGCACCTTTTATACAGTAGAATAAGGGCCTAACTTCTTAGTACAGGCATGCTCACTCTCTGTTCCCTCACGCATCCCCTCCCCCACCCCCCAAAAAGTATTTTTTAGCACTTATGTCAGCATAAGAACATGAGAATAGCCTTAGTGGGTCAGACCCATGGTCCATCAAGCCCAGTAGCCCGTACTCATGGTGGCCAATCCTGGTCACTAGTACCTGGCCAAAACCCAAGGTGTTGCAACATTCCATGCTATCAATACAGGGTAAGCAGTGGCAAGCAGGGCAGGGCAAGCAGTGGCAGTTATCACAAGACACCTGCGTATGTTTGGCAGTATGTCATTTTAAGATGCTTTAGGAGTGCATTAGCCCCTAACACTGCTTAGTAAAAGTGCTCCAAAATCCTGTACCATGGTTTAAACTGCATCATCTAGAATTTTATCTAATGAAGGGCTTGCATTTGAATGAAACGGCTGCTATAATTACCTAAAAGCATTAGCTTAATGCCATTTCGTATCTGGAAGCCAAGCAGGACCACATTTGGAATCCATGCATCAGTTCTTCAGGCTGTTCAGGTCCCCTCTGTTTACTCACCATGCCATCCTGCTCACAACAGAGACGACGCTTCAGCTATCGTATATGTATCTCGGCAATTACATTTGTGGAAAGAAACCAGCGCACAAGGAATTTGAGCACTCGATATGTGTGCATCGGGATGTAAAATGTTGCAAAAAAAAAAAAAAATCTTCTTTTAAGGCGACGTGACAGCTGCCAGAACTCACAGGACATTGCTCTCGTAATGTGCTTCCCCGTTCAATGGACTCTTTCTGGACGGCACGGACGACATGTGTTTAATGGCATGCAGGGATGTGGGAATTCCCTGCACTGAGTGAATGCTATTAGAGAATCCGAATGGAAAAAGACGAAGGGAGAGATAACACAGAACTCGCCCATGTCCACGTTATTTTCTAAAGTCTTGCAATTATTTTGCATTCTTATCCCTGTCTTTTCTTACTTGATCAAGATTGACAGTGTAGCAAAGGAAGCTTCTTTTAAAAAAAAATAATAATAATAATAATAATTCTTGTAAGGAAAAGCACAGCATGCGTATTTAATTAAAAGGTATAGAGAGGCCACCCAGGCTCCCCGTTGCCACTGTTGCACTCACTAAATTTAATTGGGAGGGTAATATAATATCTCCATGTAAATGAAAGCTCATAGTGTCATTTACCAACCCTGGTTTTTCATGAGCTGGAAGATTAAAGATATAGGAAGAAAAGATTGGGCTGAATAAAATTTATAGATGCAGAAGCATAGGTGAGAGAGCACACCATCTGACTGTTGCTACTATAGTTTGATATCAAAACAGCTTATTAGAAATTGATCTGAGTACTTATTAATTTCCATATTATTCAGTGGTTCAAGGACAATGGGAAAGGGATAGGATTTCTGTAGGGAAAGGGATAGGATTTCTGTAATTATAATCAAATTGGTTCATATGTTATATACAGGACCTTATTTTGTACCTGGGGCAATGAAGGGTTAAGTGACTTGCCCAGAATCACAAGGACCTGCAGCTGGAATTCTACTACCACCACTATTTATTTTTATAGCGCTACCAGACATACACAGCGCTGTACAGTCACAATGAAAACGGTCCCTGCTTGAAAGAGCTTACAATCTAAACAGACAAGACAGACAAAAAGGTGGATGTCATGGAGACAGTTAAAGGGAACGGTTAATCTACTGGCTGGGTTGGAGGGCAGAGGGGAGTACAGGAAAATCAAGCTAGTGTGACATCACTGATGAGGTTGGCTCTTATTGGTGGAATGAGGCATTATGACATCACATCACAATCTCAGCTCTGCTTCTGAAAGACTGAAACTCTTCACACTACTACTACTATGAATTATTTCTATAGCGCTACCAGACGCACACAGCACTGCACAGAGTCACAAAGAAAATAGTCCCTGCTCAAAAGAGCTTACAATCTAAACAGACAAGACAGACAAAAAGGTGGATGTCATGGAGACAGTTAAGGGGAACGGTTAATCTTCTGGCTGGGTTGGTGGACAGTGGGGAGTAGGTTTATGGATTGAAGGCTATATAAAAAAAGGTGAGTTTTCAGGGAAGAGAAGGGATCAAACTCGGGTCGAGGGGTCTGGATTTTCCGATTGGAAAATCTGACAACCCCAATTATGGCAGAAAAACATTCAAGATATAAACCCGCCCTAGTTCTGCCCAGACCATGCCTCTAAAACGCCCCTTTGAGATTTAGATGAACAGCATAGAAATCTGTTTATGAAGTAGGTTTAGAAAATAGCATTTAGACCACTTTTTGGATATCTTTCTTTTCTGAAAATGAGCCCCTAAGTGGTCTTTATGTGGTGATACATGGGTTAGTACGCTGTTCAGAAATAATTAGGTAATTTAACTGACTATCATCCTGAAATATTAGTTTTTATCTGTGGAGGTCAGATTCCACAATACCACTGAACAGTACCTAATGACTAAAGCAACACACACCTAAATAATTTACTTCACCTATATGAAATTTAACAGTAAATTTTCTAGATTAAAATTGGTTTTAAATCATAGTTTGATGGGGCTATTGCTTGAAGCAGAATTAAATGTCAAACATAAAATATTACATTGTTTTTCTTGTTAGTCACAAATAGGCATGTGAACCTATTGAGCGCTGAGGCTAAAATACACAATTATGCTTCCATGATCAGAAAAAAAAGAACCCCTAACTCTCTCTATTTAAAAAAAAAAAATACTTCTCGCCAGACTTTAAACAATGTTCTAAAAAGTTGATAAAGAGGGATTGCTTTGTCGTCTTCTAAGTCTTTCACAGGTCAGTGGGTATTTTATTATAAAAGAGAACGGTGCTAGATGGGCCACTTTTTCTTCATTGTTGTTTTAGGAGGTGTTTCTCCTGAATTATACCTCTCAGCAGTTTGTTCCAAGCAGCATCATGAGACCCTCATTCCTCATAATAGCAGAATCAGAGTATGTACTACTGCAGAATACTGATAAATATTGATAAGTAAATGCATCTAGTTTCACATGTATGAAATAGAAACATAAAAGCCAAATGGCCCATCTAGTCTGCCCATCCACAGTAACCATTATCTCTTTCTCTCTCCGAGAGATCTCACTTGCCTATCCCAGGCCTTCTGGAATTCAGACACAGTCTGTTTCCATTACCTCTTCCGGGAGACTGGTCCATAAGAACAGCCTTACTGGGTCAGACCAATGGTCCATCAAGCCCAGTAGCCCGTTCTCACGGTGGCCAATCCAAGGCACTAGTACCTGGCCAAAACCCAAGGAGTAGCAATATTCCATGCTACTGATCTAGGGCAAGCAGTGGCTTCCCCCATGTTTTTCTCAATAACAATAACTATAGGCTTTTCCTCCAGGAACTTGTCCAAACCTTTCTTAAAACCAACTAAGCTATCCTCTCTTACCACATCCTCTTGCAACGCGTTCCAGAGTTAACTATTCTCTGAGTGATTAAAAAAAATTCCTCCCATTGGTTATAAAAGTCTTTATAATATTTGACGGAGTGAAAAATTGATCCACTTGTACCTGTTCCACACATCTACCACCCTTTCTGTAAAAAAAGTATTTCCTTAGATTACTCCGGAGCCTATCGCCTCTTAACTTCATCCTATGCCCTCTCATTCCAGAGCTTCCTTTCAAATGAAAGAGACTCAACTCATGCGCATTTACATCATGTAAGTATTTAAACATTTCTATCATATCTCCCTCTCTCCCGCCTTTCCTCCAAAGTATACAGATTGAGATCTTTAAGTCTGTCCCCATATGCCTTATGACGAAGACCATACACCATTTTAGAAGCCTTCCTCTAGGTCCAGGGGTCTCAAAGTCCCTCCTTGAGGGCCGCAATCCAGTCGGGTTTTCAGGATTTCCCCAATGAATATGCATGAGATCTATGTGCATGCACTGCATAGTCATTAGGGAAATCCTGAAAGCCCGACTGGATTGCGGCCCTCAAGGAGGGACTTTGAGATCCATGCTCTAGACCGACTCCATCCTTTTTATATCTTTTTGAAGGTGCAGCCTCCATAATTGTACCCTCCAAGGCAATGGTTCTTACCCAGGATTTCTGGGTTTTCAGGTTTCTCTCCATGAGTATGTATTTTCATTCCCTCCTTAGTCCCCTACCCAGTAGCGTAGTAAAAGGGGGTGTGAGGGATGGTCTGCCCTGGGCACCATCTTGCTAAGGGCGTGGCATCCCTCCTCCTCCTCTCCTTGCCACGCATGCACACCCCTTGCTTTCCCCGTACCTTTTTGACATCCACAGCGCGAGGTTGCTGCCCGCATCGGCACTCTCTCTGATGTCACATCTGGGACCTGCACCTAGGAAGTAGCGTCAAAGGACGAGCCGACACCGACATGGGCATGCTGCTCATGCAGGAGACGTTAAAAAGGTACGGCGAAAGGAAAGGGGGTGCGTGCACAGCAGGGTGGAGGGAAAAAGGAGGAGGGGCACCACTCACCCTTACTACGCCACTGCCCCTACCCCATCTACGTTACCATTAACTTTGTAATTCCCTGCCTGAGTTGCAATGTTAGCTTCACCCTTTTTGTCCTGTTTCTCTGTTATAATTACATTAGTCTTTAAGCCCGTTACATTAACGGGTGCTAGAATAGATGTGGCCACTTTCTGTCTGTCTCTCCCTGGCCTCTGTCTGTCTGTCTTTCTTTCGAGCAGGGACTGTCTCCTGCGTGTTTAATGTACGGCACTGCCAGAGAATGTGGTAAGAGCGGATAGCGTAGCTGGTCTTAAGAAAGGTTTGGACAAGTTCCTGGAGGAAAAGTCCATAGTCTGTTATTGAAAAAGACACGGGGGGAAGCCACTGCTTGCCCTGGATCGGGAGCATGGAATGTTGCCACTCTGGGGATTCCGCATGGAATCTTGCTACTCTTTGGGATTCCCGAATCTTGGAACTGTATTCACTGTCTCTAATGCATGTAGATGTCTCATCCACAATCATTATGGGTACCTTGAAAGCCAGGCTGGCTGAGGGAGGACCAGGAGGACCAGGAACTGGATTGATAACCACAACTCTACAGACATACGGGGAAACGTTTTTGCATTTCATGTCATTTTGCTTCGGATGTATGACGTTTATCTCGTTTTCTGATGTACGGGGTGGAACAAGGCGGGGCTGGAGTAGAATGAGGCGTGGCCATGCATCTGGGATTTTTGGACGCAAAGTCTGATAACCCTAGGCAGAAAGGGGCTGTTTAAATGGTCACTTCATTCCTCTTTCTTGGAACTCCTCTAACCCCAATTCCGCCAGATCCACCCAAAAACTGAAACTTTCCTTTCCCTCTCTAAAAGTTTGTTTCCCTTTGTAGCAAAACTAGGTTCTTCCCTCCCTTTCAGAATCACTCAGCTCTGGAACAACCTTACCTCCCCTCTTAGGAATCTGAGCTCCCTCAAACTCTTCCGTAAACATCTGAAAACCTGGTTATTCTCAAAAATGTAACTTCTCCTCCCTCTCTGGTTAGTCTAGTCTTCTAAATTTTCTCTTCATTTTGCCTCTTCCCTCCACTGGAGTTCCTTTCTACCCTAACTCTTGTTAACCGTGTCGAGCTTTACGAATGTAGAGATGATGCGGTATACAAACCTAAGGTTTATCTTAGATTAGATTAGATTAGAAGCCCAAGGCGGAGACTTGCAGGGTGCCAAGCTGTACCGGCCCTGCGGAAGAGATGCAGGGAGCCAAGCTGACTTGGACCTGCTAGCCTGGAATTGAGACTGACCTTACTCTCAGGTATTATGAAGGCTTGTTTTGGCAAATAGATTAAATATAATGTTTGCAAAGGAAGTCTCTGGGAATTATGTTGGATTGGAGCTAAGTTAACCAAACAGACTAGACCGCAGGGCTGCCCAAGTCCGGTCCTCGAGATCTCCTGGCAGGCTAGGTTTTCAGGATATCCACAATGAATATGCATGAGAGAGATCTGCATACTAAGAAGGCAGTACAGGCAAATCTTTCTTATGCATATTCACTGTGGATATCCTGAAAACCTGGCTTGCCAGTAGATCTCGAGGACCAGACTTGGGCAGCCCTGGACTAGAGGAAATACATTCCAGCCCAGGTTTTATGTCAGGGAAATATTTTTTCTTTGGCCTAAGAAAAGCTCCGTTTGAAATCTGGCAACCCTATGCAAAGTGTATAAAAAGCCTGATTCTGCCAGTAAAACAGGTTTTAGATGTGGAAAAAGCTTCTTAAAATTATACCAGGTTTCAAATAGCAAGCACTGTTTCCAGTGATTGTACTTATTGTTTGTCTCGGTTGACATCACTGTTAAACAAAACATCCATTAAACTACTTTCACCAACGTGCCTGCAAATTCTTGAAGGTTATATAAATGATCTATAACATACACTATCCAGAACCCTCTATCTGGTTAATGAAATCATGGTACTTGCTCTTAAAAATTTCAGCAAAGCAGAATCCGTATGGAGTCGGTATAATTAGAGAGACTGATATTTAATTCAGTTCTAAAGGGCTCTTCTACGTCGCTCAAAACACAGGTGCGCAGAAAGCATTAATGACTTTGCCGACATTGGTAACCCAGAAAAACAACTACCATTCTACGCAGAATCTGAAGCGAAAGAAGCCATATAGCAAAGGGGAAGGGAGCCTTACAGATGGAACGTCGGCCATATCATTATTTTTCTCTACAGTACGTTTTATAATTAATCCTCCGTTTAACCAACATAAATAAAAGGGAGGGAACAGAGTGGGGACTAGCACTGGTGTTGGCATCCAGGGCTTCCCTGTTCAAATCCCACTCCTGGTCTTACCCCCCCTCTTTTACAAAGGCGCAAATATTAGCACTCGCTGAACGCTAATGCGTGCATGTTATCCTATGGGCGCGTTAGCGTTTAGCGCATGTATTGATTTAGTGCACGCTAAATAGGTCATATGGAAATATATTTTGGAGGAAATATGTATGAAAAATTAGAATCGTGAATATAATTGTAATGAATATATTTTTGTATTATATTATTGTATATTTATTTGATTCCTTCAATAAAATGTTATAAATTAAAACCTGATCGTGGAATATCTTAGGCATTCCAAGAGGCTGAAAATCATGACAGCTGTACTGGTTCCTCTCCAGTTAAAACTGTGTGTTTGTCGCTGCCATATACCAAATGGTATGACTATTGTTGACAAAAGCAACCCTTGCACCCAGTGGCATATGGTTAGAGCAGGGGATGCATGAGATAGATTTGCATCTCAAGGAGGCAGTGCATGCATATCCATCTCATACATATTCATGGTGGAGATCCTGAAAACTTGACCTGGCTCCGGCTCTCGAGGACTGGAATTGCCTATCCCTGGGTTAGAGCTTTCAGGGGATTCAGCACACAGCGACTCGCTCTACCCTTCAGGCTTTTAAGAAACTTCTTTACCTGTCTAACGTCTCTAAGTATTACACAAGTAGGGTTAATTTGATGCATGCTGCATGTGATTGATATGTAATATCAGGTGCCAACAGAGATCAAATCCAAAATTAAAAATTCCACGTATTCCTGCACTCATGCCAGGGAATCTAGTGCAACTGACAGCCAAATTCACTCTAATACCACCACTTTGGCAAACGTAGGGCTCCATTTCAATGCCACGATAGAGGTTTCTACCATGAGCTGGTGAAGTAAATGCTATGACGCTCATAGGAATTTACCTCGCCGCCTGCAGTAAAATTCTCTACTGTGGCTTTGTAAAAGTCTGCGATAGGCGGTGGCTGAGGAGGTCTGGGATTGAATGGGCAGGAAAAGAGTAGCGTTCAGATTATTTACAATGGCTATGAGTTTGATTAAGCTCTAAGACATAGGGGTTGGGAAAAGGGATTTGATATAGAATGGTCGTCTGCGAATTTGCGATGTGTGGACTCAGTTATTTGCGGTATTTTCTGACTGCCTCTTCCGGTCAGAAAATACATGGAATGAGTCCGCAAATCAGCCTTCTGCAGTGCTGATTCCTCCTCCTCCGTCAGCCAATCAGCTTTCTGCACAGCCGATTCCTCCTCCTCCTCCTCTCCCCACCCCACCTCCCCTCCGTCAGCCAATCAGCCTTCTCCACAGCCGCTTCCTCTTCCTCTCCCCCCGATCAGCCAATCAGCCTTCTGCACAGCCAATTCCTCCTCCTCTCCCCGCGAAGCATACCGGGTATGATTTACTGCCCCCACTGGCGCCCCAGTTGCCCTCTCCTGCCTTTTTACAGACTCAAAACCGCATTGACAGATTTTCAAAATTCGCAGGTGTTCCTGGAACAGAACCCCCGTGAATTTTGGAGGAGCACTGTATCACCTTTCTGTGGGTGCAACTGATATGGTTTACATATACTATAGGCAGGTACTTTTTCTGCCTCTAGTGGGCTCACCAATCTATGTTTTTTTGCACTCGGGGCAGAGGAGGGTTAAATGACTTGCCCAGGGCCACAAGGAGCTGCAGTGGGAATTGAACCCAGTTCCCCAGATCACTAGCTGTGGGGTTACTCTTCCACTGGTGACAGCAGTACACAGATTAGTGCATATACTAGCACCATCTCCCGCTGACTATCCTCTTGTATCTCAGCAGAATTGGTTGAGGCATCTCTGGTGACGGGCTGCGTTGAGGCTCCTTGTGATGTTCCTAGCTGTGAGTGCCAGTATGCAATAGTGCCTGTACTTATTCCTAAACTATTACCATCTAGGAAGATTGGGACATACGGGCAGGTGCAGGTGGAGGTTGAATGTGTGGCTCACTATGACTCCAAATGACTCGGGGACATCTTCACAGAATACGCATCAGGCTTCCAGTCCAGAAGGAATTTCCGGGCCTTGGTATAGCATTCAAAGCTTTGTGCTAGGTCAGGGCTTTTCTTGCTACCACTGGCAAGTTCCCGCCTGCCTGATAGCTAGTCTCTTTGGAAATTTACGCGTCTTAAATCGCTCCCTTTTATCAAAGCTGCGCTGTCGAGCAGTGCGTGCTAAATGCAAAGCGGCCCATAGGAATAGAATGAGCGACTCGGCATTCAGCTCATGTTGCTTGGCAGCGCAGCTTGATAAAAAAGGGGAAGGGAATAAATTAATGTTCCTTTTGGATATATGTAAATGCAGTGAAGGAAGATAATGGATCACAGAAGATGAAATGCAGCACACTTTTTGGAGTGTCCAAGACCAGATGGTAAAGAGTACATCTGATCTCCAGAGATAAGCCCTCTGTGTGAGTGGTATAAAGGAAGCATCTCCAGAGAGAAACATAGAAAGAAAGAAACATAGAAAGATGACGGCAGAAAAGGGCTACAGCCCATCAAGTCTGCCCACTCTTCTGTCCCATCCCATCAAGTCTGTGTGCTAATGACACAGTTCCTTAGCTCGACCCCCGTAGGGATCCCACTGGATGTCCCATTTATTTTTAAAGTCGAGTACACTGGTGGCCTTGACCACTTGCACCGGAAGTTTGTTCCAGTGATCTACTACCCTTTCTGTAAAGAAATACTTCCTGGTGTCACCATTAAATTTCCCTCCTCCGAGTTTGAACGGGTGCCCCCTTGTGACCGAGGGTCCCTTGGGGAAGAATATATCGCTTTCCGCCTCGACACGACCTGTGATGTACTTAAACATCTCAATCATGTCTCCCCTTTCTCTACACTCCTCAAGAGTATAGAGATGCAGTTTGTCCAGTCTTTCCTCGTATGGGAGACTCTTGAGTCCGGAGACCATTCTAGTGGCCCTTCGTTGGACTGACTCAGCTCGAAGCACGTCTTTTTGGTAGTGTGGTCTCCAAAATTGCACACAGTATTCCAGGTGAGGTCTCACCATGGTTCTGTAGAGCGGCATTATGACTTCAGGTTGACGGCTGATGAAGCCTCTATTGATACATCCCAACATTTGCCTTGCCTTGGATGAGGCTTGCTCCACTTGTTTGGCAGCCTTCATGTCTGAACTGACGATTACACCCAAGTCCCGTTCATCAAGGTTGATCTGTTTCTAGAGGTCTAAACTGGGCTGCAACAGTTCCTATGGTCCTGCCGTCAGCAGCTCATTATCTTTGCTGGGCGACCTTTACCTGGATGCATTGAGCACGGGGACAGAAATCCCACCCATCTCCACCCATCCCCGTTAGGATCCTCTCCGTCCCCACCCGTCCCCTCCAGGAACCTCTCCATCCCCACCCATCCCCGCAAGGAATTACCTCCATCCCCGCCCGTCCCCATAAAAAGCAGCAATAACTTCTGAAAGTATCATCAATTCCACAGTTTCTTTTGTGTTTGCGCTGCTGTTTTCCTTGTGGAATCTCTTTGGTGGAACCCTTTTTTTGTTTTCTGTCAGGTAATTAACTTATAAACCCCCTCTTTTACTAAGGCTGACGTGTCCATTATATTATATGGACGAACCCTGCTTTCAAAGCCTTCCATCCCCGTGGGAGTCCCATTGGCTAGAGGGGGGTCCCCGTGGGAGTCCCGTGGGTTAGGGGGGGATTCCCACGGGACACCCGCGGGACCCGCGGGATTCCTGTGATACCCGTTCCCGTGCAGACCTCTACTTCAGAGCTCTGCTGGCGAACCCCCTCTCATCTGGAGCACCTCTCCCTGACAGATAGGTTGTAGAGAGCACTGTATACCTGGGGTAAAATTTGAGGATGCATAATGAAGCCTGTAGGGTGATTTATGTTTACTCTAAATTGATTTATGTAATAGTGAGTTTATTGTGCATGGCCACGTTTCGCTGATTGCAGGCTGCTTCAGGGGCAGCAACTAAATGGGATTCTGAAAGCACACTTCCCTGTACTTAGAGCAGGGGGTCTCCAAAGTATGGCCCGCAGGCCACATCCGGCCCGCGATATGATTTTATCCATCCCATGGAAGAACTCTGTGGAAATGCGCCAATTGGACTGATTTTACAACGAGAAACCGCAAAAAAAAAACCCAAAACATGGGATGTTGATAGATTTGAAATGCATTAATTAAAATTGTGTTCAAAATATATTTATATTTCATATTATGTTAAAATTAATATTATTCACAACTTTATTTAATACTGAATCGCAATTGTATACTTCGTGGTATTTCTTCGTACTTGTTCGTCCTCGATCAACAGTGTCAATTTGCGGTGTTGTAGGTAGCTCTGACGCTGTGACTAATCTTTAAATTGAATCTGGAAGTTTGTTGCTAGTCATTACGGTTAATTGTCCATCGTTAATATGCGATAATTTATTCTCACATACTCTGTAATTAGTTTATAAAATTTTCTGCTTACAATAAAACTCACATATCTAGAGTTATTTATATATCTATATATATAAAATCGGAGGTATGTATGTGTGTATGTATGTATGTATGTGTGTGTGTGTGTATGTGCCGCGATCACGCAAAAACGGCTTGACCGATTTGAACGAAACTTGGTATGCAGATCCCTCACTACCTGGGGTGATATGTTCTGGGGGTCTCGCGGCCCACCTGCACATGTGGGCGGAGCTACAAACAGAAAATCAGATTTCACCCATTCATGTCAATGGAAAAAATGTAAAAAGCTGCCATTCTCACAGTAATTCAAAAACGGCTTGACCGATTTGAACGAAACTTGGTATGCAGATCCCTCACTACCTGGGGTGATATGTTCTGGGGGTCTCGCGGCCCACAACTCTATGTTGCTTGCTCAAGGGTGGGTTCTCCCAAGAATTTATATGTTCTTGCTCCAGGAGGTGAAACTAAAATTGTTGTTTATAATCACGTTTTGCGTTAGTTGTATTGTATTCATTTTGTCAAATATTTCACATTATAATTTGAATATTGTACTTTTTATTAAGCTGTAAAAAAATAATTTCATTCACCACTATAAAGTATCTTTATTTGAATCCATTTACAGTGTTATTGCTATAATTAAATACCCGTGCAACGCCGGGTCATCAGCTAGTATATATATATATATTTTTTTTTTTTTTTTTTTTTTTTTCCTACGGCCCGCTGAAAAGTACTGAAGTACTCAATGTGACCCTCATGGTGAAAAGTTTGGAGACCCCTGACTTAGAGCAAAGGATGCTGGCAAAAAGCCATGGCATACCTTCATAATGACTCCACTTTCATTGATCACCTTAAAATACCATAATATGTAAATATATAAATAATGACTTCACCAGATTGTGAAGTCATTATTTATATATTTACATACTATGGTATTTTAAAGTGATCAATGAAAGTGGAGATATTGTATATTACCTTCGATTATTATTAAAGTTCCCTTGTGTAGTGAGTTTAATACCTTCGTAATGAACAGCTTGCCTATGTAACACCCCTTCCCCTTGTGCAAAGCCGCAGTATAAGCTGCCATGCAGCATATACTCCAACGCCCATTGAATAACTATGGGCATCGGAGCGATTACTGCAGCAGCAGCCACTATCGCGGTTTTGTAAAAGGAGCCCTGCATGCAACCAATGTTTTAAATACAGTGGTGACTCGCATAACGAACGCCTCGCACAACGAACGCTGCACACAACGAACTTCATGTCTTGATTCACACAACGAACTTCGTTTCACACAACGAACTTCACACAACGAACTTCGTTTCACACAACGAACTTCGTTTCACACAACGAAGTCGCCCGAGCTGCCGATGTATTGCATCCTTCCGCACAGGCACTGCAGGCAGTCGTTAGTCACTGCGCTTAACTGCCCTCTCTCACTGTATACAGTCGTCCTTTTAAGATAAACTCAATATTTTTTATATATCATGGCTTCTAAAAAAAGCAGGAAGGTGATTTCTGTTGAAATGAAACGGGAAATAATTAGAAGGAGTGAATGTGGGGTAAAACAGTGTGACCTCGTCAAAGAGTTTGGCCTCAGCAAAACCACCATTTTCACCATTTTGACAAATTTATCTTTTTTTATGTCATCTTAGCATATTTTATGCTGCAGAACGAATTATTTTTTTTAACATGTATTGTTATGGGAAAACGCGTTTCACATAACGAACTTTTCGCATAACAAACTTGCTCCTGGAACGAATTAAGTTCGTTGTGTGAGGCACCACTGTAGACAGATAGATAGTGCAGGGTTTCAATATTGACCTTGTTGCAACTCAAATCCAGTTGGCTCTTGGCCTTGTAAGGCTTTGGTTATCTGGTTCTTTATTCTTCACAGAAAACAGCATTGCTTCAATACGAGCATGATGTAGTATATTACCGAAAAAAAGAATATAAATTAACCTCGTGTTTTCTCCTTCTCAATTTAATATTTGTACGAGTTGCACATTTTAAAAATTGCAGCTATAAAAATGTAATATTTTAAATCAGATAAATTATTTGATTTATCATTCTTTTGGGAGCGTATTGGGTTGCTTTCCAAAGTCTGCTATCATTTTTATGATAGATATTAAAATTTGTCCTCCCAGTATAAATACTGTGTTGAGCCCTGCTTGCAAACAATTTAAATTATGCAGTGACACATGAACAGAATGTGCTACCTTGTAGCCACTGGAAATTTCACTCTTTAATCTGCGTTTGCCCTCCTGTTGCTCTTTGGGCACATTTACCTTGCATCAAATCAAAATTTCAATTGTCAATCCAACGACCTCAAGGTCCAGGCTGATAAAAACCCTTTGAAAATCCATTTCTTCTGCCCTGTCTTCAAAATAAAAAAAAATAAATAAATGCAAACCACTTTCTGGCTTTAGTTAAAAGACATTACTGTTTGGGCTTGATAAATGGGCATAATTTCTCTGTATTGATTTAACGTCATCGTTTCTTTTAGGGGTCTCGGAATTGTTCAGTCAGTATGATAACATCATTGCAATATGATCTAAGTGATTCATAAATGATTCTGCTGGGCCATATGGTTTGTTGAAAGGCTGGTAATCATGTGAAGGGCAATTCTATAACAAGTCACTGATCTGCTGAACTACGTAACTCGAAGAGCCTGATCCTATCATTCCCAACTTTGAAAGATATAAAATACAAGACGTCTCGGGGCAAATCATTCAACTACCGAATAGCAAAACGTGTGGAACTCACTTCCCATCGTAATACACTTTTTTGCAAAAATCTAAAAGCATGGTGTGTTTTTTAAGAAATCCCTACCAGGGGTCCAAAGAGGCTCAGCACCTCCCTCCCCCCCTCTTATCAAGCTGCACTGCCATGCAGCACAAGCTAAATGCCGAGTTTCTCTTTCTATTCCTATGGGCGTCTCGGCTTTTAGCTCATGCTGCACGCTAATGCAGCTTGATGAAAGGGGGGGTATCATACTATTAATAGAAGCAATACAAGTCACCCGAAATAAAGACAATAGTTAATGGTCAACTGCTATCTTAGATATATTACGTCAGACTGCAGGCACAATGTGATATTGTTATGTACACTAGCATTATAATTCTTTATAGCATGTACTGTACAATTCTTTGTAACATTGTTTAACTCCTACAGTAACACCCTTCCTCCCCCCCCCCGTGAATTTGCGGTTCGTGAATCGCAGACTCAGTAATTCGTGGTATTTTCCGACCGCCACTTCTTTGTAACATGTTTAACTCCTACAGTAACACCCCACCCCCACCCCCGTGAATTCGCGGTTCGTGAATCGCAGACTCAGTAATTCGTGGTATTTTCACTTCCTGGTAGTTAAGTCATGGTTACACCAATCGGGAGCTGCTTTGACACACTATCTGGCGGGTCGAAGCAGCTCCTGATTGGTGTAGCCTGACTTAAGTACCAGGAAGGGGCGGTTGGAAAATACCGCAAATGATTTTCAGCACCCGCCGGCGCCCCGGCTGCCCTCTCCTGCCTTTGATCTGCCCCTTAAACCACATTCTGAGTTTTTCCAAAATTCGCAGGGTTCCTGGAACGGAACCCCCGCGAATTTCGGGCGAGTACTGTATGCAGAATTCTGTTTAGCAACATGCTGTTTGTAACCCACCTAGAACTCGCATTAATGAGGATTCGGCGGATATATAAGATTGCACATAACATAACTATGCTTGTATATATAATACTATGTCTACCATGCTATATTTGTGGAATCGATGATCTTGATACAAAGTTTTAATCAAAGTTTTTCACATAAAGAGTGCAGTTAAATCGTCTAAACATGTAACGATACACAGTTAGGCATCCTTAAATAGGAATGCTTTTAATGTCAGTGCCTTTTAATAGAATTATCACCAAAGAGGTTGATTCTGTAGGGAACCCCAAAGATTCAGGTGCTAAGTATGATTATTAAATGCTGTTGTTCTACTCATTATATGTGCGTATGTGAAAACATATATTCGCGGGGGTTCCGTTTAAGTCCCTGGGTTAAGAACGAGTTGTGGCTTTAAAGCTGTTCTTAAGTCGGATTTGTATATAATTCAGAACTTGTCGATTTTAAGGTTCTGTTCCCAGCTAACAAAAGGGCCAACTGTCCCCCAGTGTTCCCTCTAAGGTACAGCATGCGCAACCACACACTGCTCTTAATGCGGCCATGCATCATTCCTGAATCTGTGTAGGAGTCAATGCCACTGGAAAGACTGCTCGGTGAAATCAAATGAAGCCACAACTGCATTCTTAAGTAGCAACATTCCAGAGCTCATATTGTGATGTCATAATGCCTCATTCCACCAATGCCCAAGAGCCAACTTCATCAGTGATGTCACAATGGTTTGATTATTCCTATGCAGTAAGTCCCTGGATTAAGAACGAGTTGTGGCTTTAAAGCTGTTCTTAAGTTGGATTTGTATATAATTCAGAACTTGTAGATTTTAAGATTCTGTTCCCAGCTGACAAAAGGGCCAACTGTCCCTACCAGTATTCCCTCTAAGATACAGCATGCACAACCACACACTATTCTTAATGCAGCCCTGCATCACTCCTGAATCTGTGTAGGAGTCTATGCCATTGGAAAGACTGCTCAGTGAAATCAAATGAAGCTGCGACCACATTCTTAAGTATGAGTCGTACTTAAGTCGGGCGTCTGTAACACGGGGACTGCCTGTATTAGTATTACTGTTATCAGTCAGATTTAGAGCAAGAAACCAAGCAAGGTAAGAAAACCAGCAGGGTAAAAAGGGTTGTCCCCACGTAAAATTTTTTTTAAAAAAGCAAAGGATTAGGGGGTCTGACACAACATCTTCTAGCCAATGTAAAGTTTGAACAAATCAAGTCTCGACAGGGATTTGTGTTTCAGCAGACTCTCGCCTGTATCAGGAGTAACAAATTCATATATCATGTACACTTCTTCTCCCTCCGGATTCGTGGGGGAGAGGGGCAGAGCCGGACTACGAATGGTGAAATACCGCAAATATCTTCTGGTCCGGGTCTGACCCACCCCCGCCTCCTTCCTGCCTTCCCCCCGGCATCCCAGCCTTACCTGGTGGTCTAGCGGGATTTTGGGGCAGAAGCAATCTTCCTACGCTCCTGCCCCGTGCAGATCGCCAATAGGAAATAGCTGCCGTGAGTTCTCCTAGTCTCTCGAGACTACGACAGGAACTCCCCACAGCCATTTCCTATTTGCGATCTACACGGGGCAGGAGTGTAGGAAGATTGCTCCTGCCCTGAAAGCCCGCAAGACCACCAGGGATGTCGGGGGGAAAGCTAAACTGTGTTTTTTTTTTCTTTTTTTCACCCTCCCCCCATAATTGCGAATATGTGAAATCGCGATTGCCGAAACCACGAATGGGGAGGGGGAAGTGTAAACATTAACGCACCTTTTACAAAACCGTAGAAGCCATTTTTAGAAGCCGGTGCGCTGAATGCTTTGCGCTTCTCCTGACGCTCTATGAGCATCAGGAGCAGCGCAGAGCATTCATTGCGCCAGCCTGTGATAAAAACGGCTTTTGCGGTTTTGTAAAACGGGGGGGGGGGGGAAATGATCGCAATAAAAACAGGAAAACCATTTCGGAAGATCTCACTTTGATTCACAAAGAAGCATCCTGCGACAGCAAATGCCAAGTGAAAATGCTAGGGCCTTAACGCGCGGAATAGCACGCGCTAAATTGCCACACGCACTAGCCGCTACCGCCTCATTTTGAGCGGGGCGGTAGATTTTCGGCTAGCGCGCGCTAAAATGCTTAGAAGGGGACAGATTCAAAACGAATGCTAGGAAGTTCTTCTTTACCCAACGTGTGGTGGACACCTGGAATGCGCTTCCAGAGGACGTGATAGGGCAGAGTACAGTAATGGGGTTTAAGAAAGGATTAGACAATTACCTACTGGAAAAGGGGATAGAGGGGTATAGATAGAGGATTACTGCACAGGTACTGGACCTGTTGGGCCGCCGCGAGAGCGGACTGCTGAGCACGATGGACCTCTGGTCTGACCCAGCAGAGGCACTGCTTATGTTCTTATGTTCTTATGTGTCAGACCCCCTCGAACGAACCTTCTCTTTTCAAGCGGCCAAACTAAATTCATGGCTCGCCCAAATTATACTTGACGCCTCTTCATACCTCCACTTTAGAAAAAAGCTCAAAATTCTACTTTTCAACGGACCAAATCCTTAACGCACCCCTCTTCCGCCTTAACGTTTCCCCTTCTCCACATTAGAAAACAGATCAAAACCCTTCTTTGCAACAGACCAAACCCATAACACTCCCCTTCCACCCTCAACGCTCCTCACCTCTTCCTTTACTTTTCCGCCTGCTCCCCTTCTAAGATTGTTGCTCCCCCCCCCCTTTCCATCTAATATGCTTTGTTCCCCCCTTCTCTTAAACTCAATTGTATTCTATTACAGCACACACTGTATGTACTCCGTATTTAGCCCTTCTCTCACCTAAATTGTTAATGTAAATGAGTTTGACCCTACGATTGCCTTGTTATGTTCTTCTTTTTTTTTCAATCGCACTGTATGTAATTCATCTATCTGTTGTGAACCGCCTTGAACTCCCTGGGTATGGCGGTATACAAAATAAATTATTATTATTATTATTACTCCTTTGATCAATCAGAATTAGTCTTGGCATTCTCAGTGGCTTGCTAAAAATGTCCAGTAATTTAGACCCAATTTCATTTGAAAGGCAAGTTAATAGAAATAATGAATTAAGTATTATTCAATCAAAGAAAGCCTGTGTTCAAGGAAGGCAACCATAGATCTTTTAAAAGAGAATATTAAGTGAAATCCCATCACATACTGTGTGAGACAATGGTTGTTTTTTTTTTACATTTTATTTAATTCAGTCATTTATAAACCACTTTTCTGAGTAAACCAACTGAATTGGGATCGTCACGTGGGATCTTTTCACAAAAAAAGGTAGGGGAGGGTCATTAGGGTGGGCAGACTAGATGGGCCGTGGCCCTTATCTGCCGTCTGTTTCTATGTTTCTAATTCAGCTCATGAACGCCATTAAAAATGCATTAATGCAGTCAATAAAATTAACAAGACAACAAATTCCAATAATCACAAAAAAAACAAATGAAAAAAAATTGCATCTGTTTTATAAAATTGCCACTTTTTTGCCAATATGGGCAACCTCGTTCTCTCTCTCTCACCCTTTTCCCCAGAATGTGAAACAAACAGATCCACAGAGAACTATCGAAATGTGATCTGGATAATATGGGCTGCAGCTTTATTAATATCAGAAATAGTCAACAAACTTGAGCTAGACAAAGACCCAGCCTGATGTCTGAGATCCCCATCGACTGCAGTCAGACCATTTCAGCTTAGCTAGTGTTTCAAGTATTGACCGGCAGAGCTCCACCATAAACTAGGCCTCAACCATATCCCACTATTCTTAAGAGATCGCACCGCGTTGTGGGGGCATTGTGGTGGGTTTGGGGGGTTGTAACCCCCCACATTTTACTGAAAACTTCACTTTTTCCCTGTGTTTTTAGGGAAAAAGTTAAGTTTACAGTAAAATGTGGAGGGTTACAACCCCCCAAACCCCCCACAACGCCGGCGCGATTTCTATTAAGTAAACTGGGAGGGCTCCCCAACAAAACCCCCCATCGGAGCCCCTAAAAACTGTAATTTTCTTCAGCGCGCACCTCCGTCGTGCGCTCAGTTGTCGGCGCGTGCCTTTGTCTTTCGCGGGGTTGTCTATGAACCGATTAGCACAGGATACGCTTGCACTATGCTCCTGGCCTGCCCCATTGTTATAAAATAAATGTTAAATTTTAATCTTTAAATTGTATTTTTCAGCGCACAGGTAGCTCTTACGCATGCAAAAATTACCATGGGATGCCTGAGTGCAACCAGCAGTAAGCACTTTTTTTGCTGCAATATGCATGCATGCATTAGTGCTTATTACAAGAGTTTCTAAAGGGCCAGATGTTCTTCATATAACTATGTGTTGTGTTAGAAGCGTGGCCTTAAATATTATCCAGATAGTGACAATATTCTGATGCAATACATTTAAATTAAGCCTGCCAAATAGCAAACAGGCCTTACTAAACAGGTGGAGGCAATCCTTTGACAGGGTATCTACATTTACAGACCACTTGTGCATGTGGAATTACAGAATACTTTCTCAGTGCTATTCTGTAAGGATATGTGTAAGTGTAGGGTTACCAGACGTCTGGGAAAACGCAGACATGTCCTCTTTTTAGAGGACCATCCAGGTGCCCGGATGTACTTGTTTGTTGCTTAGCATCCGTTGATGAATTGTCACCTTATTCAGTTATTTGGCCTGAGAAACAAAGAGGCAAAGCAACATTATATGCCTAGAAAACACCCTTTTCAAGATTCAGGACCAGAATTCTTATTTCTCGAGCTAAGCTTTCACCATTGCATTACATTTGCCTCCTGATTTATGGCTCCATCCTTCCACCAGCTTCTCTATTTAGAAACTGCTATAAGATGTTATGCGATGTTAGGCATTGCCAAATAGTCGCAAACACAAGGATGCCACTTTCTTCTCTTTGATGGAAAAATAGATTATCGTAGCAGTGGAGAATGGTGGCTTTGAGCTACTTTTCTCTTCTTGAACTCTGTAATACACCACACAAGATGCTGTCATCAATTCCAGCTGCCAAGGAGAGGGCACAGTACACAGAGACCCCTTAGCTCTGGTAAAATCTAGTTTATAAGACAAGATTACTTCCTTTGTGTTATAGTCCCTGTGGGATCAATATATCGAGCTGTTTGGCAATTTTAACTCATGCCTTTATGATACTTTTCTCAGGGGCTTTTCTAGAATGCTCCATAAAATACTCATGCATTCGTCGATTTGAATGTGCATCATTGTCTATGAATATCAGTCAGTCTTAAGATAAATTGCAAATCAGTAACTCCACGGACGCAACACAGCACTTTGAGTGAATTCCTTGAAACAGGTGGTAAATAAATGGATATCTTTTGTATTACAGCAAAGATCAAGACATTTTACCATATCTGTGACTGTCGCACAAGCAATAAGGCGCCTTCAAATAGTGCAAAACTCGGCAATAAAAATCATTTCAAATGGCAAGAAATTCAATCGCGTCTCATCACTCGTAAAGGCGGCTCATTGGTTCCCTGTTGCTCATAGAATTGCTTATAAGATAAGCCTGTACGGTGGAGGGGTATATGAAGGCGCTCGCGCGGCAGGGAAGGAGTGGGAAAGAGCAGGGGGGGGTGGAAAAGAGGAGGGGTGCTGGCAACCTCACCAAGACAGCCCCACCCACCCACCATTTTACTATGCCATTGCCTATGAGGCATCCTCTGGGCATTATTTGTAGGTGCCCAGTTACTGAATTGCTTCCTTAATGCTGATATTCACTTCTAGGCTGCTACATTTACAAAGGCAAGCTAAGCATTTTGTAGCGTGGATTTAGCATGCACTAAATCAACGTTTGCGCTAACACGTCCATAGGATAACATGTACGCGTTTAGCGTGCGCTAATATATAGCAAGCGCTGAAAAGCTTAGCACGCCTTTGTAAAAGAGGGGGTTGGGGGGAATTCAACAAGGTGTGATAAAGTTACCACTCCTTGATGCCCTGCGGAATTTCGCAGCTTGGGAGGGATCCTGGTACCGCGGGTTGCTGAATCCAATGTTAGATGAACAACGCTGCTTAAGAGCCACCTCACAAGCAGCATTATTCCTGTGGCCCAGTAGCATTAGACCACAAAGCCACAGCCCAATGCTTCCGGGCCACTAGCTCACAGACTCCCCAGACCTTGGCAATATTTCCTTAAATGGAAGATCTGATTCCTTGCATTTGTCACTAGGGTCATCATTTTGAAGGCAGTGAAGGACAAGGTAGGAGCATCTGGGCATCGCTCATGCATGAAGATCCTCCCAGAGGACCCTTTGACCCCCAGAAGACCACCAACTTGTACCAATGCACACAGGAAAGTAGGGGAGGGGAGCTACTATACTTCAGGGTGGGCTTGACTGGGAGGGATAAGATCTGAGGAGTTCTGGAGCTAGTGGCTTGGGACCACTGGGCTGTGGCTCTGGACAGTAAAATAACCCGAGCAAAAAAAGGGGGTTATATTATCTTGGATTTTAGGCCCCAATGAGACATGCAGTATATCATCGCAATTCACATTAGGGCATTTGCATAGTAATGAGATGCAAAGCATGCATTTGCATCTCATTATTTATTAATGTGGGGCAATTTAAATATTCTAAACTTTCTACAAAAAAAGAATTAATATTTTTCAAACAATGCTTTAATTTAAATATTGATTAAAAACATCACAGTCAATATACCATACAAACTCATAAACACAGGATGCCTAGAATTCTCCAGCAGTGCTCCTAAGTTGAAATAAAAGTTCTAACAGTCCATCACAATGAAGGAGTACTTATCTCTTAAAAGTTCTTATCTGAAATTCTTGTTTTCTGAAGTCATCAGATCATCCTGGGCTCAGCTGCATCTTCCAAAGTGCTCAGTGCTCTCTCACAAAATCCCAAATGAAAAAAAACCACAAGTGAAAAAAGTTCATTCAAAAAAGTTCAATTTTAAAACAGTCATAATCCAAAATCATCAATCCAACGCATCTTATTCATAAATCCAGGAAGTCAATACAATTCAAAAATCTCGAAACTTCCTCAACACAGCATGCAGTCTCCGGTAGTTCTTTGACATCATACGTGTTTCCCTTCCAGCTTTTTCAAGAGGAAGATATATGTAACACTCTGAAAAAACAGCCATATATCAATATACATTCAAACTTTAAACAGCAATATCAAATATTATAACATATTATAAAACACATGCTTAACAAACAGCAGACAGCCTCACATTGGGACAGAGTCCCCTGCAGAACTCCACGGCGGCACAGCCATCTCTAAACACTCTCAAAGCAGTCAACTACACTCCCATACTGCAGTACTTATACCACATGATCACCACGTGTTATAAGCTGATTGGCTACCTACTAGCAACCCAGAGGCCATTCAACCGCTTTATTTAGCTCCCTTGGGGCCACCGTATCCCAAGTAACACTCCCGTTGTAATGTGTGTGTTTATACGACAATTTAAATATTACCATGCAGTTTTTAGAAACGCGACTTTAGAGCTGTTTAAGTCACGATAAGGGTCAATTAATGTGACATAACTAGGGTTACCAGACATGCGGATTTCCCCGGACATTTCCTCCTTTTGAGGACATGTCTGGGGGTCTGGACGGCTTTTCAAAACCCAGCACTTTGTCCAGGTTTTGAAAAGCTTCCAACAAATCGCCCTCCTGCCCGATGAGAGCAGGCAATGGGGGGCGGGACTGGGGCGTAATGGGGCGGGAATGGGTGGAACTGGGCGGGCTTAGGGGTGGGGCTAGGGGGTCTGGATTTTCCATTTGGAAAATCTGGCAACCCTAGACATAACACCCATTCATGAATTCCTCCCTTAGCTACTCAGGTTTTCAGGATATCCAAAATGACCTCCATTGCATGCAAATCTCTCTCAAGTTTCAAGTTTATTAGGTTTTTATATACCGCTTATCAAGGTTATCTAAGTGGTTTTTACAATCAGGTACTCAAGCATTTTCCCTATCTATCCCGGTGGGCTCACAATCTATCTAACGTACCTGGGCTATGGAGGATTAAGTGACTTGCCCAGGGTCACAGGGAGTAGCGCAGGGTTTGAATATTCATTGTGGATATCCTGGAAATCCCCCCCCCCCCAACTGGCTAGGGGGTCTCCAAGACCAGGTATGAGAAGCACTGCTATAGGCTATAACATGATTCCCAACCTTGTCCTGGAGGACCACCAGGCCAGTTGGATTTTCAGGATAGCTCTAATGAATATGCGTGGAGCAGATTTGCATGCCTGGTACCTTCATTATATGCAGATCTCTCTCATGCATATTCATTAGGGCTAACCTGAAAACCTGACTGGCCTGGTGGTCCTCCAGGACAGGGTTGGGAACCACTGGGCTATAATTATAGAAACTCTTTTTTCTTTGTTAATCACACCACAGGTATAGCGTTTACAACTTCTTATGCCCCACCGAATATTTTTAAGCTATTCATTACAGTCAGAGCACAAAACATCTGCATTTATGCCTCTAACTGCTGTTCCATTTTATAAGCAATAAATAGCAAGAGTTCTTGAAATTTCCTTTACCAAAGAATGTTCTTCCCTTCACAGTTGATCTGTGTGCATTTCATTAAAAAATAATAATTATCACCTTCTCTAAAGACTCTGGAACTCCCTGAAAGAAAAACAAAAAAATTATTTAACTGGCATACTAAACCTAATTTTGTCTGGAAAAATTATGACTTTTTATGATGTTAATTAGCTGCATCACAGCACAACAAAGCAGTTATTTTCCATAAGTTAATTAGTTGGGTTTGCCAATAGTGCAGTGAATTAACTGCAATTAAACTAAGGATTATTTTGAACATGATGAAAGATTTGAGGAAGCTTTTATTTGAAAAATTAGATTTATTTAAGAAAAAAAAAAAGAAAGACGACGTACGGCTCTTCTTCTAAAGCCAAGAAATTTTCTGTAGCGGATAAGAAGCTGTTTCAGAAGAAAAGTCCCCTCTTCAACAGTGTACCTTCGGAATATTTGAAAAATGTGGAAATTTGTCCTGCATTTAGACATATTTGGGTCAATATTCAGCCGTGGTGGTCAGCATTTACTTCAATTGGGATATGAAAAGATCTTTTCACTGAGCTGCGGTAAGAACTGGCTTTAGCACTTCCTTAAGCAGGCTTTTCAGTTGTGTTAAGTCCATTTTTACCACCGCTTTAAAAACCGCGTATATTTCATTTTACCATTAGCATGCGGCCATTTTTAAAATGTATCATGTGAGCATTTACCTCCACCTATCTCGGGGGCAGTAGAGACTCCCATGTTATCCATGTGCTAACTAGTTTGCCGGCGGTAATGAGAATGTACTAACGGGGGAATTCATAAGGGGTGCTAACCAATTAGTGCATTCTAATCATTTTCACATGTGCTAATGATTAGTGTGCACTAAATGCTAAGATATTAATCATTAGTGTGCCCTAATGCATTTAACACATGCTAAATCGGTTAGCATCCCTTGATGAACTCCTCCTAACTGGTTAGCACAATAATGTCCAATCTCTGCCCCTGACTTGACCCCTGAAGAATAACGTATTTATCATTTGGTTAGTGCATGCACATAAGAAAAGCCTTACTGGGTCAGACCAATGGTCCATCGAGCCCAGTAGCTCGTTCTCACGGTGGCCTGGCAAAACCCAAATAGTAGCAACATTCCATGCTACTGATCCAGGGAAAACAGTGGCTTCCCCCATGTATGTCTCAATAATAGAGTATGGACTTTTCCTCCAGGAACTTGTCCAAGCCTTTCTTAAAACCAACTACAGTACATTAACTGCTCTTACCACAACTTCTGGCAATGCTTTCCAGATATTTCCTCCTATTGGTTTTAAAAAGTATTTCCCTTATCTTAATTGGGTGGCCCCTAGTGAGGGAGTTAAAAAACGATCCATTTGTACCCGTTTTACACCACTCATGATTTTGTAGACTTTAATCATACCTCCCCCTCAGTTGTCTCTTTTCCAAGCTGAAGAGCCCTAACCTTTTTAGTCTTTCCTCATACGAGAGGAGTTCCATCCCTTATATCAGGGGTAGGGAACTCCGGTCCTCAAGAGCCGTATTCCAGTCGGGTTTTCAAGATTTCCCCAATGAATATGCATGAGATCTATTTGCATGCACTGCTTTCAATGCATATTCATTGGGGAAATCCTGAAAACCCGACTGGAATATGGCTCTCGAGGACTGAAGTTCCCTACCCCTGCCTTATATCATCGTGGCCACTCTTTTTTGAATCTGTTCTAGTTCCTCTATATCTTTCTTGAAATAAGGCGACCAGAATTAATGCATTAGTGTGTCCCACACTAGGTTTTTTTTGGCTATGTTAGGAGCACATTACTGCCTAACATAATTTAGTTAAAGGACCCTAAGAGTCAATATCTGGATAGTATATGGCACCAAACATCCAGACTCAGGATTGACCAGGGCTGCCATCTAGATAGTGCAATATGAAGCTTGCTATAGAAACACGATGGCCGATAAAGGCCAAATCCACAGTATCCACTATCTCTTCTTCTCCCTATAGGCTAAGGTTCTTTATACCTGCATTGTGAGGTCATAGAGCTTTATGGTTTTAGAAACATGCAATAGTCGCTGAAGAAAAAGCCCAAATGGCCTCGCTGATGTCGATGACAAAACGCAATCCAAGAGTCATGAGGAAAAGATGCCAATAATTCAGCCGTGGATCAATCAGGATACACTTTATTGATAGGAGCAATTGTAGACCCAACACTGACAGTTTTTCGGCAAAACTGCCTTTTTTAAGAGTCCGACATTGGCTGCACTTCTGTTCAACAGAATGGCTAATATTGTTCACTAGAAAAGATTGCATGTAGAAAATAGTCTGCTTGCTACGACGCTTGCGACAAACTTTTAGTGTTGTAGCAAGCAGAGTGTTTTCTGATGTACCCAGCACTGAAATTATAAATGGCAAATTTTGGAGATCTATTTGGGATCAAGTGAACAATATATTAGAAAATCCAGTGGCATTGACGTACGATACCATCCCATTTGGTACGTAAATGAGGGCTAAAAACCATATATCTGCTCAAAATAACAAACTTCTCTATATAATGACAGGGGTTGTCATACAGCTCATTTTGAGGAATTGGAAGAACTGTGATAGATTAAATTACACTTTCTGGTGGGAATCTCTCTGTTATACTTTTAAAATGGAACGTTCAATGGCCGTACAACAGGGATGGTATAAGAAATTTATGGATGTTTGGGAACCATTGACTATGTTCTGTAAAGAATGATAATTGATTTTATTATATCGACCCTTAAGCATATACATCCAGGGTGGGTGGGAGGGGGGAGGGTTTTGCATTGGAATTTCATTCGAGGAATATATGGAGGTTTCCTGTAAGTATAGAAACATAGAACATGACGGCAGAAAAGGGCCACGGCCCATCTAGTCTGCTCACACTAATGGCCCACCCCTTAACTACCTCCATGAAGAGATCCCACATATCAATCCCATCTTTTCTTAAAATCTGGCACACTGCTTGCCTCAATTACCTGTTGTGGAAGATTATTCCAGCGATCAACCACCCTTTTGGTGAAGAAATATTTTCTGGTGTCGCCATGAAATTTCCCACCCCTGATTTTCAACGGATGCCCTCTTGTTGCCGTGGATCCTTTAAGGAAAAAGAGATCCTCTTCCACCTCGATATGGCCTGTGACATATTTGAACATCTCGATCATGTCTCCCCTCTCTCTGTGTTCCTCGAGTGAGTACAGCTGCAACTTACCCAGTCGTTCCTCATACGGGAGATCCTTGAGTCCCGAGACCATCCTGGTGGCCATTCGCTGAACCGACTCAACTCTCCACACATCTTTTTGATAATGCGGCCTCCAGAATTGTACACAGTATTCCAGATGGGGTCTCACCATGGATATGTACAACGGCATTATGACCTCGGGCTTACGGCTGACGAAACTTCTACGGATACAGCCCATGATTTGTCTAGCCCTGGATGAAGCTTTCTCCCCTTGATTGGCAGTCTTCATGTCTTCGCTAATGATCACCCCCAAGTCACGTTCTACTACAGTCCTTGCTAGGATCTCACCATTTAGGGTGTAAGTCCTGCATGGATTTTTGCCACTAAGATGCATGACCTTGCATTTTTTGGCATTGAAACTTAGTTGCCAAGTCTTTGACCAATGCTCCAGCAGGAGTAGGTCCTGCGTCATACTATCGGGCATTGAGCTTTTGTCGGGCACTGTGCTTTCATCTGTATGTACTTTTTCTGATTATTTGGTGGAGTGGGGAGGGGGATAATTGTAATTAATGTCTATAAGTTTAATGTGCATTTCGTGTAAACTTATGTATATTGAAGTTGTTTGTTTGCACTATGGTAGTTTGGAAATTTAATAAAGATTTACAAAAAAATAAATAAATGGCACCAAGCACAAAAAATCAAAAGGTACTCGGCTCTCTCCAAGGCAGTTCTTCCTTTTCAAATCCACCAGATATTACATTACATTACATTAGTGATTTTTATTCTGCTTGTACCTTGCGGTTCAAAGCGGATTACATAAGAAGAGAACTGGACATTTCCAGGAGGGTACATGACATTGGAGAATACAGATTGAGGGTAAGACTTAATAACAGAATGAGGGTATATACTTAATAACATTGGAAGATAAATCAGGTTACATTACATTACATAGCAAGTAGTCTGTTTCCCTACATTGGTAGATAGTCGGTTTCGATAGGATGATTTAGGTTTCAGGTAGCTTTCTTGGCATTTGTTTTGTTTTGTTTTTTCGTTTTTTATTGGTCGATTGAGGGTATGGTGCCAGGGAGTGAGCAGAGCCTGGTCGGAGTAAGTGGGGAAGAGGAGAGGGAGATTAGGTAGATTGTTTATACTTTTTGAACAGCAGTGTTTTGATTTCTTTACGGAATGCTTTGAGGTCAGATGTTGTGGTTAACAATCTGGTGATATCTAACAGTTACTCCAAGTCTGTGCCTGATGTTAGTGGAGATGCCTAAATGTTAGGCGTGCCAGTGAAAGATTTGCTAGTATTCTATAATAGAATCTAGGCACCCAGATGCCATTAAAGGATAGGCATCTAAGAAAGCACATATACATTAAATCTATTGATGATTGAATGGCTTGAGGTGTAGTTTTCAAAGCTATTAATGCACTTTAGAAGCCTAATTCAATAAAAGGCACTAAAAACTGTGCACAGTCAATTTAATTGAACAATGAGCCAATTAGAGCTGATAATTGGGATCTTAACAAGCAATTATTGGTCCTAATTGAAATTAAACTTTATTCACATATATTTAGCTACAGGATCCGTGCTTAAATTTTATGCATGGTTCCAAAAAGGAGCATGATCAGGGGTGGATTGGGATGAGAAGAGGAGACTGCGAGGGGACATGATTGAGACTTTCAAAATACTGAGAGGCATCGACAAAATAGGGCAGGAAAATAAATTATTTCCATTGTCCAACATGACACGGACAAGAGGACATGGACTGAAGCTAAGGGGGGGGACAAGTCCAGGACAAATGTCAGGAAGTTCTGCTTCGCGCAACGAGTGGTGGACACCTGGAATGCTCTCCCAGAGGAGGTTATTACGGAATCCACCGTTCTAGGATTCAAAACCAAATTATATGCACATCTCCTTACGAGAAGCATAGAGAAATATGGGTGACTAAAATTACGCCAGGTGTACACTTGGCTGGGCCTCCGCGGATCACCGGACTCGATGGACCATGGGTCTGATCCAGAGATGGCAGTTCTTATGTCCTTATGTGCACAGGAGGAAATGGTCATGCCTTCAGTTAGGTGCTGTTCTCGACGCCGAGTGCCATTCTATAACTTAACACCTAACCTTGATCACGATTGACCAGTAGATCGCAAGGGCAACGCAAGTTGATCGCGGAGCCCATCTCAGCCTCCGTGATAGACTCGCATTGGCTTTGTGTTCTCCCTGCTACCCCGATGCGCAAAAGCCAGGCTCGTGCAGCCACTACACAAGCCTCCATCTCTGACGTCAGAATTGATGTCAGGGGTGGGGGGGGACGCTTGTGTAGTTGCTGCATGGGCCTGGCTTTTGCATGTCAGGGAAGCAGGGAGAAATCTGTGGCAGTGGTGGCTGGGGGGGCAGGGAGAGAGAAAGAAAGACGATGGCTTGGGGAGGCAGGGAGACAGAAGGAAAGACACAGCGCTTCATGCTTCCTGGAACTAAACAGGCTGCTATTCTTCCATTGACCAACTAACAGTGCTGCCTTCTCTGGAGAGAGACACAAGAGAGAAAGAAAAGGGGGAAAGAAAGAAAGAAGGGGCAGAGAGAGAAAGATGGAAAGAAAGAAGGGGCAGAGAGAGAGAGAAAGAAAGAAAAGGGAGGGAGCATGGAGAGAGGAAGAAAAAGTTGGGGGAGGGAATGGAGTGTGTCGGGTGGCAGGGGGTAGGCAGGGAGACAGGAAGAAAAAATTGGACTCATAGAGGGACAGAGAGAGATGTTGGTTGGGGAATGGAATGAGGTCTAGAGGAGAGGAAGCATGCAGGAGGCAGAAAGAAAGGAAGAAATATTAGATGCACAGTCAGACTCATGGAATCACCAGACAACAAAGATAGGAAAAATGATTTTATTTTCAATTTAGTGATCAAAATGTGTCCATTTTGAGAATTTATATCTGCTGTCTATATTTTGCACTATGGCCCCCTTTTACTATACCGCGAAAGCGGTTTTTAGCTCAGGGAGCCTATAAGTGTCGGGAGCAGCGCAGAGCATTCAGCACAGCTCAGCGCTAAAAAATGCTATTGTAGTTTAGTAAAAGGGGAGGGGGTATATTTGTCTACTTTTGTATAGTTGTTACTGAGGTGATATTGCATATTTTAGTCATCTGCCTTGACCTCTTTGGAAAAAAAAAAACATTTTCTCTGCGTACGGTGTGCTCAGGGCTGGATTAATCAATAGGCCCAGTAGGCACGTGCCTAGGGCCAGAAACTGTGAGGGGGCCCGTTTAAGGAAGACAACTCATCTTGCCATTTTTTTTAAACAGCAACGGCCCTTTCCCAGCATCAACGGTAACGTGCCTACCCCCCCCCTCATCGACGGCAATGCAGCTGGCTCTATTACAGGAAGGTCCCGTGATGACTGTGTCTGCCGGTCCATCCCCCTCCCTACATCACTTATTTGCTCCGGAAGAAGTGACGTCAGAGGGGGATGGACCGGCAGAAGCAGTCATCGCGGGACCTTCCTGTAACAGATCTGGCCACGTTGCCATTGATGCAGGGGGAGGCACGTTGATGTGGGGGGGCTCGTTGCCATTGATGTGGGGGGGGGCCCGTTGCCGTTGATGTGGGGTGGAGTAATCCATTGCCATCAGCTGTTCTAATTCTGCTTTCGGGCTGCCTTTTGCAAAGGAGCTCAGAGGATAGAGCCGGCAGCTGCAATGTTTGGAGGGGGAGAGAGAAAGGAGCATGGAAGGGTGGTGTAGGGAGAGAAAGGGGGCAGGGTGGTATGGAAGGGTTGTGAGAAGGATGGTATGGAAGGGTGGTGGAGGAAGAGAAAGGGGGCAGGGTGGTATGGAAGGGTTGTGAGAAGGATGATATGGAAGGGTGGTGGAGGAAGAGAAAGGGGGCAGGGTGGTATGGAAGGGTTTTGAGAAGGATGGTATGGAAGGGTGGTGGAGGGAAAGAAAGGGGGCAGATGCTGATGGAATTGGTGTGCAAGGAAAGGGAAGAGAAACATAAGGGGGAAGGATACTGGATGGAATTGGATTGGAGGGAAAGAAAGGGGGCAAATGCTGATGGAATTGGTGTGTAGGGAAAGGGGAGAGAGACATAAGGAGGAAGGATACTGGATGCAATTGGGTTGGAGGGAAAGAAAGGGTGCAGATGCTGATGGAAGTGGGGGAAGGGAGAAGAGAGAGTGAAATGCCAGACTACGGGGGTGTGGGAGAGGGAAGGGAAGGAGAGGAGAGAGATGCCAGACCATTGGAGGAGGGAAGAGAAGAAGATGAATGCCACACCAATGGGTCATTTTGACTTGACCATTTTAAAAGTAGCTCGCAAGCCCAAGTGTGGGCACCCCTGATTTATAGAATAGCACTACGTGCTATTTTTTTCAGTGCTGATTTTGTAGGCACCATTTATAGAATCTTATCCTAGGTGTAAAACATTAGCATGGCTTAATAAATAGACTCTCTTTCTACAAAAGCACAGAAGAGCAGTTACAATTCTATAGAAATGTGTTGGCATTACCCTGCATGGTGTGGTAATTATAACCCTAACCATCTTACTAGGCAGGCCATTTTGGTCTCCTATGTTACTAGGATTGGAAGCTCAGCTGATAAAGTAGGGGCCATTTTGCTAAAGCTTGTCCTGAACTAATGGACATTAATAATGCGTTAAGAGCCATGTGGTCTATGGTTGTAAACTAGTTCATGCTAAGCTTTAGTAAAAGGGCCCCAATGCACAGAACTAAGGGCTAAATTCACTAAAGATAGCGACTTAATCGCTGTTGGCAAATTCTCTGAACGATTTTCCAATAGCAATTGATTCACTATCAAGTTTGCATATAAATGATTTGCATGCGAACCCACCGACTCAATCGCTCAGTAAGCGATTGACACATGCACAGAGCCCTAACAGTAGTGGCAGGGGAAGCAGCCTCCTGTCACTTGTCAGGCCTTCTGCTTTTTTTCTTTTTAATGGGAGGGGGAGTTCTTTCCAGGCAGGAGGGAGTGGGCATCCCTCCTGCTGGAGTTTTTTTTATTTTTTGGTGGGGGGAAGGTGTGGGTGCCTTCGTTACAGGAGGGAGTGAGCATCCCTTCTGCCATTTGTTTTTGGGTGGGTCGCTGCGTTTGTCAGTGGTCATTGGGGGAGGGACACTGGTAGCGGTGGGGGATATTTTTCTTTTTTTTTTTATGGGACAGATATTTTGCGTATGTAATACATGCAAAATATCTCTGCTATTTAAAAAAAAGAAAAAAAAAACCAAACAACCCAGGCAGACCTGTCGGGAACATAATTATCAACAGGTCTACAGCAATTGGGTTTTAGGATCGGCAATCTGTAATTTTTCATTACATGACTCTCTATATTTATATTTCTAATGGAACAAAATTAACAGATTATGACAGGCAAATATATTTTTAGAATAATAAAATGATGGAATTATAAATAGAAGCTGCATCTCTTATCTTTCAGTTCTTCCAAGGAGATGTCAGGGATTGCTCCTCATTCAAAAGCTGATGCTCATGAACCATCTAAAAGGTAATACAGTACTGTATATATAGTTTCAATTTAAAAATAATTGATAGGGCTGGATTTGATGCTTGTTGCTTGGAGATACCAGTGGCAGAGAGGCACGTTTGCCTCATAGGAATATGAATTCATCAGCATGCATTTGGTTCATTTGAATGTCTAAAAAAATCAATTCATTCAAATTGTGTGGGTGTATAAAGCCCCTGGGGTTTGTATTTGATAAATGTTTTAATTTTAATGTACAAATCTCTAATGTTATCAAGATCCTACGTGCCTATCCCAGGCTTTCTTGAATTCAGACACAGACTCTGTCTTCACCATCTCTTCCAGGAGACTATTCCAGGCATCTACCACCCTTTCTGTAATAAAGTATTTCCTTAGATTACTCCTGAGCCTGTCACCTCTTAACTTCATCCCATACCCTCTAATTCCAGAGCTTCCTTTCAAATGAAAGAGACTCAACTCATGCGCATTTGCGCCATGTAGGTATTTAAATGTCTCTACATATCTCCCCTCTCCCGCCTTTCTTCCAAAGTATACATATTGAGATCTTTAAGTCTGTCCCCATATATCTTACGACAAAGACCGCACACCATTTTAGTAGCCTTCCTCTGAACCAACTCCATCCTTTTTATATCTTTTTGAAGGTGCTGCCTCCATTATTATGCACAATATTCTAAATGAGGTCTCACCAAAATCTTATACAGGAGCATCAATACCTCCTTTTTCCTACTGATCATACCTCTTCTTATGCACCCTAGTATCCTTCAAGCTTTTGCCGTCACCTTTTCAACCTGTTTGGCCACCTTAAGATCATTGCATACAATCACACCCAAGTCCTGCTCTTCTGTCGTGCTAAGTTCTTCACCCCCTAAACTGTACCATTCCCTTGGGTTATTGCAGCCCAAATGCATGACCTTGCATTTCTTAGCATTAAATTTAGCTACCAAATTTCAGACCATTCTTCAAGCTTCGCCAGGTCTTTCTTCATGTTGTTCACACCATCTGAGTTGTCTACTCTATTGCAGATTTTGGTATCATCTGCAAAGAAGCAAATCTTGCCCAACAGCCCTTCAGCAATATCGCTTATAAAAATATTAAAAAGAACAGGCCCAAGAATAGAACCTTCAGGCACACCACTGGTAACATCCCTTTTGTCAGAGCTATTTCTATTGATCACTACCCTCTGTTGCCTTCCACTCAACCAGTTCCTGACCCAGCCCGTCACTTTGGCACCCTTCCCGAGGGCACTCAGTTTATTTATTAGACATCTGTGTGGAACACTGTCAAAGGCTTTGCTAAAATCTAAATACACCACATCTTGCGCACTCCCTTTATCCAATTATCTGATTACCCAGTCAAAGAAATTGATTAGATTTGTCCAACAAGACCTACCTCTAGTGAATCCATGTATGCAAATAGACTGCTAACATGACATCTAAGAGCTATTCCATAAATACCTGCATAACTTACATAGGCCCAGATTCTCAAACCAGTGCTGATTTTCTAGATATCAGTAGGCTCCCATACCTCCATTGGTGTTTTTAAATGAGATTTTGAGACACATACTGGCGCCTAGAAAATCGGCACCAGAATCGCACTTCTGTAGGTGCTTTAGGCCACTGGACACCAAAGTAGGCATGGCCAATGCCATAAGTGGCATCAGGTGGCCTAACGTGCCTATATAGGTGTGATTCTCATGAAAATATGTGTGGCAAATGTATAAATTTGATGTTGTCCGCGTTGTCACATCAAATGCAATCCTCCATCTCCAACACTTCCCATCTGCTGCTGCCCAAATGGGTGGTACATCATTAGTCTGACATCTCCTCTTAAACCTGTCTGACTACCGACAGCATAGCTCTCATCTTCTTAAATGTGCACAAGCCCCATTAGCATGTCAAGCCCACGTAGGATGACTGGAGGATGCACAAATTAATTGAACCTAATTGGTGCTGATAATTGGCAATTAACACCTTGTAATTGATTCTAATTGGCACTACCGGTAATTAAATGTTATGTGAACAACTCAGAAAGTGTGATTCTGTAAAAAGTATGTGCCAATTGAAGTGCGTGAATCTGAAAAAGGGGCATGTCCAGAAGCAGAACTTGTGTGTTCCTATAAGTTATGTGCATTGTTATAGGATATGCCTGATCCACAGACAATTTAGAAGCAGGTTCAGGCCTGGTTTTAGCCTGCCTAAATGGTGTACCTAAGTTATGTGATACACACAAGCATTAAGCATGAGTCTATAAAAGGTATGTGTACCTTGTAAAAACACTAGTGCCATTCTAGTTGGCACAGAGTTTTTGGGCGCTATATACAGAATCAGGCCTTTAGTAAGCAAAGTTATAGAATAATCTTGGTTGCATGTGTAACTAATAATTAGCTGCTAATTTGCATTAGAAACCAATTAATGGCTACAATTGGTGTTAATTGGTGCTAATTAGCAGTCATGTGCTCATCAGCTCTTAGGGCTAGATTCACTAACCCCCGATTCCGTGTCTGATCTGTGTCCGATTGCATGCAGGCCGACAAATTCAGAAAAGACCTGCATGCAAATGGGGACGATCGTTGACACGCCCCCCCCCCCCACACCCACCACACGGTTCGTTAGAGAGCGACCTCGACGTCTGCGTATGCGCTGGCCCTCCGTGCCCGGCAGATAATTTTTTTTTAACTGTTCTAAACTTTTATGTGAGCCCGTGCTTTTAACCCGCTTTAAGGTTAAAATCACGGGCTTGCACTGCGGGGAAGGGCAGGAGAGTCGGGGCGGCAGGAGAGAAAAGTAGATTCAGGGCACGCAGGAGATTTGGAGCAGGCAGGAGAGAGAAATAGATTCGGGGCATGCAGGAGATCGGGGCTGAGTGCAGGGGAGCAGGGCAGAGAGCAGGGCGGCAGAAGGCAGAGCAGTCAGAAAGGACCTGAGCAGTCACTTCTTTTTGGATCGGCCAGCCCAGTCGCTGTTCCCTGAAAAGTTTTGTGAATCGCATCCCTTCCTACTTTGCATGCCGTTTCCCCTCATTTGCATGCACAGATCGGAATCGGATCGGAGGAGAGGTTAGTGAATCGGGTCGGAGGGAAGTCGGGTCGCAAAGGGATCGCAAACCGATCGGTACACAATAAGTTTACTTAGTGAATCTAGCCCTTAGACTGGATTCCGTGAATTATACACCAAAAATTTCATTGCGGCTGCAACGGGGGTTGGATGTGGGGGTTTGGATGTGGGCAGTGGCATGCTTTCAGGGGATTCAGTGAATCCCCAGCTCCACAGCCCTGCTGTTATATATTTTTTTGTTGGATGCAGCTTGATTTGTTGAGTAGGCAGCCTGCTCAACCAGTCAAACTGCGTCGAACAACAAGTAACCCCTTCCCTCCCCAAAAAAGGGCTTTGGGGCTGGGGATTCTGCAACCCCGCCCTGAAAGCCCTGACAGTACTGATCTGAATTTGATTGGTTTGACCCGCAGCTACCCATTGCCTGCTCAATCAAATGATAATAGAAGCTGGTCGCTATGCTAATGTAGGGAATACACTCATGCAACCGTTGCGGAACATAAGAAGTTGCCTCCGCTGAGGCAGACCAGAGGTCCATCTCGCCCAGCGGTCCGCTCCCGTGGCGGCCCATCAGGCCTATTGCCTGAGCAGTGGTCCCTGACTATTTCTTTAACCTACCTCAACTCCTATCCCTACAACCTACCTCTACTTCTATCCCTACAACCTACCTCTACTCCTATCTGTACCCCTCAATCCCTTTGTCCTCTAGGAACCTATCCAAACCTTCTTTGAAGCCTTGTAACGAGCTCCGGCCTATCACAGCCTCCGGAAGCGCGTTCCATGTATCCACTACCCTCTGGGTGAAAAAGAACTTCCTAGCGTTTGTTCTAAACCTTCCCCCTTTCAATTTCTCCGAGTGCCCCCTTGTACTTGTGGTTCCCCATAATTTGAAAAATCTGTCCCTGTCTATTTTTTCTATGCCCTTCAGGATCTTGAAGGTTTCTATCATGTCTCCTCTTAAGTCTCCGCTTCTCCAGGGAGAACAGCCCCAGCTCTTTCAGCCTGTCAGTATATGAGAGGTTTTCCATGCCCTTTATCAGCTTAGTTGCTCTTCTCTGGACTCCCTCAAGCACTGCCATGTCCTTCCTCAGGTACGGCGACCAGTACCTGAGGAAGATTCGGAAAGCGTCGGTGGGGACCAGTGCAAAACAGCATAAAGGTAAGTTTAAATAGGAAATGAAACGAAATGGAAATGAAGTGGAGAAACCAGTAATCAATATGAAATCAAGATAAATTTTAAAATAAACAAAAAAATATACAAAAAAGCACAAAAGCACTTTATTTCACATAATTGAGTAGAATGAGTGAAGAGTTCTGCCACGCTGTTCCTGTTTGCCCAGGGTGGCGTTCTGAGAATCCCCATTGTGATATATAATATATCAGCGTGACAGAGTGAAGTATTGTAGGTTTGCTGACGTTTAGGGCTCCTTTTACTAAGCTGGGTTAGGGCATTAACGCGCAGAATAGCGCACGCGCTGCAATGCCGCACAAGCTAGACGCCAGTGCCAGCATTGAGCTGGCGTTAGTTCTGGCCGCGTAGCGTGGGGGTCAGCACGCGCTAATCTGCTGTGTGTGCTAAAATTGCTAGCGCACCTTAGTAAAAGGAGCCCCTAGTGAATGTCAAATTAGCGGATGATTTTCAATCAAATTCAGAACAGTGCCCTCAAGGCTATTAGGGGGGTGGAGCGAATCCCCTGAAGGGTCCTGACCACACGGCACTGGTTGTGGGTTGGTCAGGGTGTGTAGGTACCATTAAGCTGGTGTAAATAGTTCACACCTAAAACTGGGCGTATTTAAAACCATAAACGGCGACAGCCCAACTTACCTGAACAACCGCCTCATCCAAACTACATCAACTAGACACAGGAGAACTCACACTCCATTCACGCACCCCCCAATCAAAGAAGTCAAACGGAAAAAACTATATGATGGCCTCCTGGCCACACAAGCAGCAAAACTCGACAACCAAATCTCCAATCTACTAATTATGACCCCCCCAGACTACAAAACATTCAGAAAAGAAATAAAGACTCTACTTTTCAAGAAATTCCTGCAAACGACTTAATACCGCTAGCTCCTTCCCACTTCCCAATACCTTCCCAATTCCCCAAAGCAACCTCATCCACTCTTTATCTCCTCTAGAAATTACCAGACATCTTCTTCTTGTAATACATTTTTTGTAATTCTTTTGTAATCCGCCTTGAACCGCAAGGCAATGGCGGAATAGAAATCGCTAATGTAATGTAATAAATATGGACTTCCTAGCATTCTGTGCTCATAATTGCCAATATTGAACTTAAATTTAGCACGCATTAATCTCAGACCTAAGTTTAGGCGAGCCCGTGTATATAACTCAGAGGAAAAAAAAATCCCATCATGACCTTCAGTTAGAATGAATTAATGGTCTCCATATCGAAACAGGGAAAGAGAAGAAGGTGGCAAGCCTCGAAGCAAAGCCAAATTAACAGAAAGACATATCTGCTCTTCTGTGCAGGGAAGTTGATGAAGCATCATGCTGTCTAAAAGAGAAATGCTTTGACACAAGATAGAAACAGAGATCTTTTGGCAAAGTTTCTACTAAAAGAATTTTACTACTCAACTACTGCATGCAACCCTTATTATAGGACCAACCCATTAGAAAACTGTTAGAAAATCTTTTTGATTTTAACTTAATACTGTATATGATTCCAATCTGACAAATGTTGATGTAACCCGCATTGAACTCCGCTCAAGAGGATTTGGCGGGATATAAGGTCATTATAATCTTATTTTCCATAATTATATTTGCTCATTTTTACTTATCCTTTAATAAAATATTTTGCTACAGCAACATAGATAAACCTAATTTCTTGCATAAGGATAACCCGGAACATCTGTCTGATATTTTTTCCCCCTAATTAAGCAATTCCTTTAAAAATGAATGTCAAGACACTAGGGAATACAGAAGAGTGAGCCGCAAGTGATGTAAAGGGTCAAACGGACAATAAAATGTAATTGAAAACATATTTTAAAATATAAATACAGTGTATCGTCTATAAAATGCTGTACGATGGAAAACGTTCCTTTCAAATGATTATTTTTACATTGTAGCTCGGATTTATGTACTGATAAGAACCCCTAGAAAGTTGCAAGCTGACATGCGAAGGTAAAAGAAACCCATTAAGGCCCAAATTCTCTAAACGACGTTGTAAGTTATTTATTTATTCACCACCTTACTTAATTGTTTTAATTGGTGTTAGTCGGTGCAGTAATTGACTGCATCGTTTAAAACCAATTAAAAAGTCATTTTAAAATGTAGGTACCTGCAGGCGCCTACAAAAAAGGACACTGCAATCGTGTATGCAGAGTCATCTAATGGAGCCTAAGGTCAAAGTAGGCGTGGCGTACGCTTGAAACGGCCTTAAAAACCGCTAGGTGCCTCTGTAGATAGGAGAGGGGAGATATAAGAGAAGTTTAAATATCTACATAATATAAATGCGCATGAGTCTGCAATGTGAGGGCATAGGTTGAAGTTAAGAGGTGACAGGCTCTGGAGTAATCTAAGGAAATACCTTTTTACTGAAAGAAGAAGTGGTGGAGACAGAGACTGTGTCTAAATTCAAAAGGGTCTAGGACAGGCACGTGGGATGTCTTAGAGAGAGGAAAAGATAATGGTTATTGCAGATGGGCAGACTAGATGGGCCATTTGGCCTTTATCTGCCATCATGTTTCTATGTTTCTATAATCAGAAAGCTCTATGGCCTCACAATACAAGTGTTAAGAGTCTTAGCCAATAGGGAGAGGAAGAGATAATGGTTACTGCAGATGGGCAGACTAGATGGGCCATTTGACCTTTATCTGTCATCATGTTTCTATGTAAACATAGATGCCGGTAATACAGGCCTGTAAGACTCTCCCCTATATGATTGGAATGCATCAAACGGGGTTTGTTGCTCAAAGACATTCTGCAAATAACACCAGATTGGCATTTCATATGCTAAATTTAGCAAAACAATTGATGATCCAGCCTTCTCTGTCTCTCTGGATGCAGAGAAGGACTTTGATCATGTAGAATGGACTTTATGTACCAAGCAATGGATTGGTTTGGAATAGGATCCGGATTTATTCAAATGATTCAAACCTTGTATAGTTCCCATTCTGCCAGATTATATAGTAATAATTCATTCTCGGAGCATTTTTTGTCTGAAGAGGGGAGTTAGACAAGGATGTCCCTTATCTCCTTTGCTTTCTGATACTGTTTTGGAACCCTTGTTGTTGGCTATTCAGCAGGCAAAGGAGATACAGGGAATTCCATATGCAGGTCAAGATTATAAGGTTTCGGCTTAAGCAGATGATATTTCGCTTCATTTGAAAAATCCTGAATCAACCATTCCTCATTGATTGATCGTTTTGGAAAATTTTCCGGATACAGTATAAGATAAATTGGAGTAAATCAGAGGTTCTTCCATTGAATGTACACTGTGTAAAAGCTTTATTTGATCCATTTCCATTCCTTTGGAAGGAAGAGGATATAAAATATTTGGGTATTATGATTCAAAGAACATTGGAAGACACAATGACAGTAAATGAAAAATCCTTATTATTGAGCATTGGAGTCCATTACATCTTTCTTGGTGGGGGAGAGTCCAAACCATCAAAATTATGATTTTGCCTGTGGTTTGTTACCAAATGAATATGTTACCAGTTTATTTTCAAAGTTCCTTTTATAAAAAATTAAATGGGATTCTTATAAAATTTCTTTGGCTGGGTAAAACTGCTAGAATAGCCTTAGTACCTTTGCAAAAATTACAATCAGCAGGAGGGGTATATTTTCCAAATTTTTACAGGTATCACCAAGCCTTTATTTTGCGTCAGGGTATGTATTGGATCCTTCTTGAACTCATGGAGAATCTGCCAGATTGGCTGATATTGGAAAGTCATCTGATGGCCCCATTACGTCTTAGCCATATTATGAGTATCAAGCTTCCTAGAATATACAAGGACAATAGTATTCTTCTTTCCACCTGGAATACATTAAGATTTATTAATTCTTTAAATCCTACTCCAATACAACAATCCACTTGTCAATCCCTACAATTAAACTCCAAGATACAAATCGGCGAGTCTAAAATCCTCTGGAAACATTAGTTGCCGGCAGGCATACGTACTCTAGATGATGTAATTCAGAATGGGAAACTGGTAAATTTATTAAAATTTCAACAATCATTTGGCATTTCAAAATCTCAGGGTTATAAATGGTTGCAGTTGAAACAGGCCATACAGAAAGGGTTTCCTGATTGGCGTAACTTAAAACAATCAGTATAGCTTGCCGGGCCTATGTTTCCAGACAGATTTGCAAGGGGACTAGGCCGTCAAGTGGTACAAACTAACATCTGAATATTTGGGGAAAAAAACTAAAACCAGCTTAAGACATTTGGAGTAGAGAAACATAGAAGCATATTTCTGCTACAAAATGGCCACAGATTTGGACTTGGAGGATGAGATGTACAGCGTCAGCATCGATGAGACAAACTATATAGAATTTTTTAGACCCCCAGTTTGTTTACAAAAGTTGGATAGTTCAAAGTCTATTTGTACCTCGCTTAATCTATTGTAAACCGCATAGAACTTAACAGTATTGTGTTATATAAGCTGTTATTATTATTATTATTATTATTATTATTAATAGATGCTGGCACTGTCATCTTGAGGTAGGAACACTGGATCACTTATTGTTTTATTATCCCTTGTTACTTTAATTTCTGAAAAAAATAATATGGGGTAAAATTAACAGGATATTGGAGGCTTCTATTCCACTGTCTTTTGGCATTGTTTTATTTGGGACTTTATTGAAGCCTAAGGGCTCCTTTTATCAAGGTGCGGGATACCGCGCGCTCAACCGCCTGCCGCGCTAGTCGCTATCGCCTCCATTGACTAGGCGTTAGTTTTTTGACTTGTCGCGGGGGTTAGTGCGTGATGAAATGTCAGATGCGCTAACCCCCGTAGCGCACCTTGATAAAAGGAGCCCTAAGAGTCCAATTGACGGGAAAAAAAAACATATTTCTTATTATTATGACGGGAGTGGCCATGCAATTAATAATGAGAAATTGGAAGAACCGGGGCAGACTGAACTGTACTTTTTGGTGGGAAACTCTTTGTCAATATTACAGATTTGAAAGAATGAATGCTGAGCAATTGGGACATATTAAAAAATTTAAAGAAACATGGGGTCCGTTAGCGGCATTTGTTAACACTGCTTAATTGAATAAACCTTTAATTCCTAGTTGAATTCCACACGCATCCAGGGAGGGAGGGGGGAGGGGGGAAATATACTTTATATTAATATTTGTCTGGCGGTAAGTGCTGTTTAATGCATTAATTGGTTGTATATTGTCTGCACTTTGTTTTGGATCTGAAAGTGAATAAAGCTTTATAAATAAATAAAAAATATAGGCCTGCAAAATCCTGGCCTACGTTACTAGCGACCGTGTCAAACATAAGCTGCAATCCTCTTAAAGGCACCTACAGGTGACTGACGCACGGACGGTGCTGTTTTGGGAGGCGCCATTACTAGAATCCAACCCTAATTGCTCTTCCACTATATTCCGTGTCCTGATGACCCCTTTCAGTTTCTAAAATAGTAATAATGATAGGCAACACGCAGCCTGGTTTTTATAGCAGCACTCTCCAGTAAGCTTCAGACACGGTTTCCTTTCATAAATTGAGGCCTGATAATGATTTTTGCTATAAATTACTCCGTAAATATTCTTGCTGATAGACGATGCATTTATTTAAGCATCAATGGACAAATAAAGTTATCCACGGGTGACTAACAACCTTGAATAAATACCATTTTACTCAGTAGCAACTCACAATACCTTAGCATTGCAATTACATGCTGGGACCTATTATCCCAATTAATGGACTGTTTTAGATTCACAATGCATTATACTTGAAACACTTTAGAGGTTTGGCCTTCATGTAGCCACAGGCAAGGAAGAAATTTATAACTAATACGAATAAGAATAGAAAAAGATTTTCATGTACTTGCCAGCGTGCAGTTTATACTTAATGCATAACTAGACAGGTCTCAAAAATGCCCTTTGATTTAAGGCACAACAGAATTATGTCTTTACACCCTAATAACAACTGCTTTTGAGGTTTACAAGTCGGCACTATCTATAATTTTGTTGAAGTTATTGATACTGTCGAATACCATTTCTCTTATCTGTAGTTATTGAAGAAAAGGTTGTGTGTGATATTCATTATATTCTTGAAGTTTTCTGTGTGTTGCTCAATGTAAATTGTAAAAAAATGAAGTTGTAAGATATGATTTTCCTCTTGCTGGTTGGGTGAACACATAAAGGAGCCTGCTTAGAAGTCTACAACCCCTTACAGAGGTGGCTCCTTTGTAAAATGGTAGGCCTCGGGCTATATTTTACGGCAGAGAAATCTGATTACTGGAGTTTAGCATTACTCCCTCTGGTGGTTCCCAACGCTGTATCGCCAAGGCCATGAAGTAAAATACAGTTATAACTCTTCTCTCTTTTGTAAGAATCATTGATTGCCATGATTGTATATTATAGCAAAGAGGCAATCGATGGTATACATTCATTACATTGAATTTTTGATAATTACTGGAAGTTATTGAACAAGGCATAGGCACTATAATAGCCGATAAGCTCCAGCTGTACCTGAAAAACTGAACTTACAAATATTTAATAATATAAAGAGCTGTAAACAACAAATCCTCTATACAGAGTGCTAAGAATTTATATGTTCTGTCGTGGTTTCTTTTTTCAAAAATAAATACAACCGAGAGAAAAAATTTTCTTAAAAACAAAATACTGTATATAACTCAATTCTCAAAACAATATTATTCCCACTATTTCAGGTATAAATATGAATTATAGTCAGTGGCGTAGCAAGAGTAGGAGGAGTCTGGGACGCTATTGCCCCCCTCGCCCACACCTTCCCATCCCCCATGCCCACTCACACTCTCCCTCCCCTAATCGAGTTGACTCAGTATAAGGGATTGTACCAGAATTCAAAATGATGAGACATCGAAGTAAGCTCTGATGGACCAAAGGTTCCAGAAGGTGAGAAAGATTTTTCTAATCAAGGAGTCTACCTGGTCTTTCATGGTCAGGCTCTGGTCCAGTGTTACTCCCAAAACCTTCATAGTGGGTTGAATGGCATAACTAAGGTTATTGATGCACAGTGATGCTTTAGTGTCAAGTGGGTGTGGCGATGCTATGAAAAATTTTGTTTTCTCCGATTTTAATTTTAGTCTGAATTCAGTCATCCATTGCTCCATCCGATTTAGTACTTCTGGTGTTTTGGGGGTGACTTCTGAGACTGAGTTAGTGAATGGGATAATTATCGTGAAGTCGTCAGCGTAGCTATATAGTTTTATCCCAAGCTGGGACAATTGCGCACCCAATGAGGACATGTAAACATTGAAAAGCAAAGGGGATAGTGGTGATCTCAGTGGCACGCCAGATGGATTGCTCCAGGTGTCAGAGAGATAGTGATTAAAACGGACTTGGTATGTGCATGATATAAGGAAACCTCGAAACCAGTTCAATACTTCTCCTCTGATTCCGATGGTGTCTAGGCATTGTAACAGTTTTCCATGGTCCACCAAGTCGAAGGCAGAGCTCATGTCAAATTGCATGATTAGGGCATTGAGGCCCTTACTAAACAAGTAACGCAAATTGTCCAGGATAGCCGCAATTACTGTCTCAGTGCTAAACATAGGCCTAAAACCAGATTGAGTTTCGTGCAGAAGAGAGAATTGGTCGAGATATTCCATTAGCTGGGTGTGTACCAATCCTTCCATGATTTTTACAATAAATGGAATAGATGCTACTGGTCTATAGTTGATTACTGATGTTGATGATTCTTTATGATTTTTTGGGATTGGGGTTAATATAATATGACCATTGTTAGTGAGGAATTTTCCATTGTTTAGGTTATTGGTTAGATAATTCAATAGAGATAATTTAAAGTCTAATGGAGCTGCTTTCATAATTTCTGGGGGACATGAGTCCAGGACACACTATGATTTTGAGTATTTGTTATATAACTTGATGTAGTTATTCCATTCTAACTTGTGGAAGCAGCTCCAGATCATGTCCGCTGGTATTTCATTTCTGTGCATATCAATTGACTGATGTTCATATGCAACAATTGTTGAGTAGTTATTTCTTAGGTTTTTGATTTTTGAATCGAAATGTTGTGCTAGATCATTTGCTAAGGGTAGCTTCGTATTATGCATGGGTTGAGTGTCGTCAAATTTGTAACTATGTTGAAAAGTTATTTTGTATTGGCTCCTTTTGAATTAGTATTAGATGAGTTAATTTTGGATGAGTAAAATGTTTTACGTTTTTCTTTTATCTGTTGTTTGTAGAGTTTTTTGTTGGATCTCCAGTTGTTTCGATCTGACAGTTTTCCCATTTTTTTCCAGATTCTTTCTAATCGTCTTACTGATTGTTTCATTGTTCAGAGTTCGATGTCAGACCATTTTATTTGTTTGAGCAGCTTTTACTCTTCCGTTTAGGGGCAATTTTATCTAAAATGGATATGATAGTTATCGTCCAGTGATCATAGAAGTCAACTCCTTTTTTTATCTTCACTTGTAGATCATATTGTGACCAATATTCCTCTGGGTTGATATGGCCCCTTGTGAGGTGTTCTCTTTTTGTCCGTGGGTGTGTCTTAGATTTTAGCCAAGTCCAAATTAGATTGAAATAATAAGTGAAATGGTCAGACCAGATATCATGACACCAAGTACTGTCTGAAAGAGAGATGGGAGGGGTTATAATCTCCTTTACGGACATCACTACCACATCTAAATGATGGCCTTTTTCATGTGTTGAGTGGTTAAAGGGAAATTGTAATTGAGTAAAGAAAGAAAGTTTTTAAAGTCTTTCGCTTCTGGGTTGTCTATTTCATCTAGATGTAAGTTTATGTCTCCTGCAATTAGATTATGTGATGGAAGTGATTGAGTTATGTAGGACAAATTCACAGAAGTCCTCTCTAGCTTGTGACCAGCTTTTTGGTGGAACATAGAATAGTATACAAGAAAGGGAATCTTCTAGTTCCTTATTGCTAATTTTACAGGCTAATATCTTCCTTGGCGAAAATTGCTAATCCTCCCCCTCTTCTTCCATCACGATTTAGCATGTGAATTTTAAAATTATCTGGTAGAAGTTCATTTATTATTAGGTCATCTTCAGACAGTAGCCACGTTTCCATTAGGAAAAGACAAGCTATTTGCATGTTGATGATCCAATCTTTAATTAAAAATGCTTTGTTCCTAACAGATCTGATGTTGAGATATGCACAGGGAACGGAAGTCGATGTGATAGGTTTGGTGGATGTAGTGGTTCTGATAGGTTTTACTTCCCTTATCCTTTTATTTTTTGGGGTATGTTGATGTCTTCCGTCGCTTGAGATTACCTTGATATGGTTTGCTCTGTCTTCCTGTTGGGTAATTATAAGCCTGATGGGTAGATCAGGATAATGGGCTGAGTGTAGCTGCGGATAGAGTGACTTAACATCCTTAATGTTATTGCATATTAGATAGATTAGTAGAATCAGTAGGAGATGCATGCTTGCAGATTAAACTGACTTCCACTTGTCCTAATGGCTATTGGTGTTTCTGTTACTTCCAGTTTCTAGGATAGTTAATTAGCAGTGAATCAGATAGCGCTAGATCAGATTCAATAAGACCAGTTAAATTAACAGTTAGATTAGTTAAATAGCAGTAAAAGGGATATCCCTAAGTCAGATTCAATGGTCACAGTTAAATTAACAATTAAATTAATAATTAGATTAGCCCCTAAATATATAACTGACCTTTTCGTCTTCTCAGCCAACAAATACAAGAGAAGCTCACATTCCAACTTCGTTTCCCCCCAGTGAGAGGTTGTAAACTGAAAAAACACCATGAACATCTTCTCTCGCACCAAGCAACATCATGGGGTAAAGACCTAGAACAATTGCTTTCGCCCACTACTTATGAGGAATTTAGGAAACGTCTGAAAACGCACCTGTTCCTAAAGCATCTAGACAACTGATCCTCTCTTCTCTCTCCCCTCTATAGCGATTAACTTGTTCTATTGATCATTCTCTCCTCAAAAATGGATTTCCTGTCCTATTAACCCTCTTTCTTCCACCCCTCTTAAAGTCAATCAATTTGTACCTTTGCTTAATCTTTGTAAACCGCATAGAACTTCACGGTATTGCGGTATATAAGCTGTTATTATTATTATTAAATCAGGTAGCACTGAATCCAAATCGGTAGCAACAATTTTAGAGTTATATGCACCATGGGTTGTCTCGTACTGCGAGTGTAGGCTGGAATAGAAGAACCTAAGTCGGCAAACAGAGGAGGGTAAACTTGGTTCTGAGGTGATTCAGCCATGCGCTCGAGCAGTGGCAGCAAGTGCAGGTTGGCATAGGTAGTGCAGAATTAGATTATCTAGACATGCAAATAATTAGGTTGACCAGTCATGCAAATACTTATCAGTATGACCAGAGGAGGGAGGCTTCTTTTGCTTCACTCAGACGCTTTGCAAAGGAGCGTGCTAATGCGCAGGTGCCTTTGCCATGCGCCTTAGCCGTCGCGCCGAGCGCCGTTCGCTCCTCTGGAATTTAAACTGTTCCCGGCAGGCTTGGGATGGGCGGAGCAGGCTCTCACGCCTACCGGGGACGGGGCAGGAACGAGGCTCCGAGGCTGAGCCGGACCCCTGCTGCTGGAATCGCTGATGGGCTTCTTCCCTCTGCAGGTCAGGGCTGGCGAGTTTCCCCACTCTGCAGGTTAGTTCCTCGGCATCACTGGCAGGGTTTTTCCTCTCTCCCAGTGCGGGTCAGGCTCCGAGGTTGAGCGGTCCCACAACTGCCGACGTCGGGGCCGGTGTCGCTCTCCTTGCACACATACTTATACGTCTGTCGTCCAATACTCATCTATAACTGCTGCAACAAACGTCAGCAAGCGTTCACATGCACTCAGTCCTCTCCCTCTCTCCTGAAAGCAACATTCCAGAGCTGAGATTGTGATGTCATAATGCCTCATTCCACAGTGCCTTAGAACCAACCTCATCAGTGATGTTACAATGGCTTAATTGTCCTATACTTGGCTCATGTAAGAACATAAGAATAGCCTTACTGGGTCAGACCAATGGTCCATCAAGCCCAGTAGCCCGTTCTCACAGTGGCCAATCCAGGTCACTAGTACCTGGCCAAAACCCAAGGAGTAGCAATATTCCATCTTCTATTCTGCCCCCTTTCTGTTCCCAAGTCCCATCCGTGTTCCCTTTCTACCCCCTGCCAAGTCCCATCCATCTTTTACTGTTCCCCTTCTCCCCCTCCCAAGGACCATATATATTCTGCTCTTTCCAGCGTCTTCTGTTTTGATATTCCTTCTCTGTCCATATCCTTCTGTATCCTTGTCCCTCCACCTGTGTTCATTGCCTCTCTGTGTTCACCTTTTCTCCTTCTCTATCTTCTAAATCCCCCACCCTATGGTTTGCATCTCTCCCCTGCCCCTCCCCCTCCCCATCTCTTACTCTCTCTACCCCTCCCTCTGTAAATCCATCTTTTCTCTCTGGCAAGTTGCATGATAGTCTTGTATATCAGCTTGGCGCACAGGTAAGCAGCAAGAATCTTAAAAGTCACATGTTCTAAGCTACATACAAATCTGACTTAAGAATAGCTTTAAAAATGTAACGTGTTCTTAACCTGGGGACTGCCTGTATACTAAATAGTAATCCAGTTAACATAAGAACATAAGAATTGCCGCTGTTGAGTCAGACCAGCAGTCCATCGTGCCCATCAGTCCGCACACGCGGTGGCCCTCTGATCAAAGACCAGTGCCCTAACTGAGACTAGCCCTGAGTACGTTCTGGTTCAGCAGGAACTTGTCTAACTTTTGTCTTGAATCCCTGGAGGGTCTTTTCCCCTATGACAGACTCTGGAAGAGCATTCCAGTTTTCTACCACTCTTTGGGTGAAGAAAAACTTCCTTACGTTCATACAGAATGTAGCCCTTTTCAATTTTAGAGGGTGCCCTCTCGTTCTCCCTACTTTGGAAAGGGTGGACAACCTGCCCTTAACTGCTAAGTCTATTCTCTTCAGTACCTTGAATGTTTCTTAAGTATTTTCCCTATCTGTCCCAGCAGGCTCACAATCGAACTGTGGTATCTGGGGCAGAGTGCCGAGTGACTTGTCCAGAGTCACAAGCAGCAGACTGGGATTGAACTTGGCGGCAGCTCTAACCAGCAGGGCAACTCTGCACTCATTACCTGGGCACCAGACTTGTGCCTGCAGATTCCTGGTGCCCAAGTTTGGCGTGCTGACCCATTATTCTATAACACCGAATGCAACATTTTGGAACGCCTCCAAACCCATTCATACCCCTCCCTTGGCTACACTCCCCTTTTGGATTGCACATCAAGGGATTTAGGCACCCAACATTATAGAATAGTGCGCAGCCAGATATGCAATTGGTTGGTGCCAATTAAGGTCAAGAATTGGGGGGGGGGGAGGGGGGGTTGAGCTCATTATTATAAAAGAAGGAATATTTCAGTATAGTACCCGTCTGTAGCAAATCACTAATAAATTAATCAGGCTACTTAATAATCCAAGTTATGGCTTAATTTTTAAGGAGGGGCGGGGGGAGGGTTAGGGTGTGGGGAGGTTAAATAGATGTATATTATTTGTTGGAATAGAGTGCAATATGTTATATTATTTGATTGCAACAAATTTCACAATACAAGCTGAATATCTTAAAGACTTATAACCACACCAAAATGATATTCATGTAATTCTAATATCGGAAACCAAGTGCCAGAAATTCTTCAGTTTATAAGGACGGAAGAGACCTCAGTGTGTCTCAGGAAGATTCCTGTGAAACCATCTATGGCAATAAAAATATTGTCATAGAGAAATACATCCTTGGTCTCATATCACACCGCTTCAAATTCACTATTTATACTACAGTGGTGCCTCACACAACGAACTTAATTGGTTCCAGGAGCAAGTTTGTTATGCGAAAAGTTCGTTATGTGAAACGCGTTTTCCCATAACAATACATGTTAAAAAAAATTATTCGTTCTGCAGCATAAAATATGCTAAGATGACATAAAAAAAGATAAATTTGTCAAAATGGTGAAAATGGTGGTTTTGCTGAGGCCAAACTCTTTGACGAGGTCACACTGTTTTACCCCACATTCACTCCTTCTAATTATTTCCCGTTTCATTTCAACAGAAATCACCTTCCTGCTTTTTTTAGAAGCCATGATATATAAAAAATATTGAGTTTATCTTAAAAGGACGACTGCCGTGATACGTGCGTGCGTGCGTGATTTAATTCGTAATGAAGAACAATTGCCGCGATACGTGCTTAAGTTAAGCGCAGTGACTAATGACTGCCTGCAGTGCCTGCGCGGAAGGATGCAATACATCGGCAGCGATCGTGGAAGCTCGGGCGACTTCGTTGTGTGAAACGAAGTTCGTTGTATGAATCATGAAATGAAGTTCGTTGTGTGCAGCGTTCGCTGTGTGAGGCGTTCTTTATGCGAGGCACCACTGTATTTCCTTTTTACTTTTTTCTCTTTTTTTTGAAGTAATACTTATAATATATTTATATAAGCTTAGTGGAAAGTAAGCATTTATCTCAATCTTTTCTTCCGATAGTGCAAAATCACCGCAGTTTGCAGTTTAGGGTCTAGCGCGGTACCAATCCACCACACTCGGAGAATTTCAGTTCAATCTCATTTAACATAGAGATATCCCGACAGGCCCTGTTTCGCCCTTTGGCTGCATCAGGGGATTATTTTAAATTATGAGCCACTGCTTCAATGATTCTCTCCTAAAGATTGTTCATCTGTTTGAACTATGTATTTGATTTAAAAATGAATAAAGAATATTTTTTTTTTAAAAAAAAAGATTACTCGCAATTGGAAGAATTGGGAGCGCCTTAAGGCTCCTTTTATCAAGCCGCGCTAGCGAGGTTAATGCGCATGACATTTCATCACGCGCTAACCCCCGCGCTGGCCAAAAAAACTACCGCCTGCTCAAGGGAGGCGGTAGCGGCTAACGCAGCCGGCAGTTTAATGCGCACTATTATACACGTTAAACCGTTAGCACGGTTTGATAAAAGGAGCCCTTGGTTTTCCGTAATGGTGGGCGAGCTTATGCTTAACTTATAAGTATGAGAAAATGAATGCTGACTTGCTGGGGCATAATAAGATATTCAAATTGGTTTGGGGTCCATTGACGTCTTTTGTAGATTTGTTAAAGTTGCTCTTTATCTTTATCTTTATTTTCCATTGTATTATACCCACACATCCAGGGGGGTGGGAGTGGGAGGGGGGGTATATCTTTTGTTTTGGTATTATTCCTGATGGTAATGACGGATTGGAGAAGGAATTTTTATTTTTTGTATAGATTCCGATTGTTTATAAGTGCTTATTTAATTATTATTATTTGTATGTAAATTGTATTGCACTTTCTGTTGGCATTAAAAATTAAATTTAATTATTGTTATATAGTGTTGGATGTGCTCAGACCCAAACTGACTTGCATAAGATCGCGAGAGTGTTCTTGGAACCATCACACCGTCATCAGTGTTTCAATCATAAAAGTACCACTCATTTGCCAAAAACTGTTATGCTGGGCACTCGTGAAGTATTCCATAACGGTTCAACTATTTTCACACACGAAACAACTCTTGCGACGCTGGCATCTCCACAAGTGAATCAAGTGTTGACACTTCTCGGCATGCAATCGAATCCCCAAGGCCTTCTCCAACACAAATATGGTTTTTGCCATTGCCTCTTCAGGAGGAATGACTATTGGGAGGGAACTTCCTCCTGGCTTGACTGAAAATCCGATTAACTGAACTGAGCATGTGCAGTTGGACAGTGCTGGTGTCAGCAACTGAATTACACTGCTCATTGCGATGGGGATTGCTCAGGGGACTTCAGAAAGGATCCCCACCAGCCAAGATATTCATTTTTTTGCGATTCAGCAGGTGGGGAGTGGGGTTGAAGAGCTGAAATGCATTTTATGCCCACCCAATCTATCCCCAGGTACACTCAAAAATTGAGATTGGGCTATACTTCTGATTTGGGTGCCATTGGTAGAATTTTCCCCTAAATGCTATTGTTTGGGTGAAAGACACCGAAAATCCCCCTAATGATTCCCAACAAGCCCACAAGTGTGCTCTTAATAAAACATATCATTAAAAAATAAAAAAAATAAACTATTTTCCTGCTCTCTGATCTTATTATGGCCAGACAAAAACGAAAACTGTTTTCACATTGTGCTCTTTTTGACACAAAGCAAATGAATTAAGAGATATCCACTATAATAAAACCCTTAGCGCACACGTGCACTTCAAACTCAGTGGGTCCGTGATCCGTGGCGCCGTGCCCACGCAGTGCCTGCCTCAGCTGATTTCCTGCTCTGATCTACTTCCTGCCTTCTGACTAGCTGCCGCTGCCGGGACACCTTCTCACTCCTGGACCAGCAGCCGCGGGCCATTTGCTAAGCCGGCCCACTTCGATAATGCGATCCGAGCCGGCCTAACAAAAGCCCTGAGGTGCCCGGCCTAGTGGATGCTGGACAGGGGGAGCAGGGAAGGGAGAAGGGGTGCTGCTGGACGGGGTGAGGTAAAAGGAAGGGATAACAGCTACTGCAGGACAGGGGGAGCAGAGAAGGGGTGCTGATGGACAGGGGGGGAGAGAGACATAAATAAAGGCAAAAGGAAGGGAGAGAAACAAAAATAAAGACACATAAATAATGAAAGGTGGCAGGGAAAGAGAAAGAAAGATAGACATACAGAAAGAAAGAAAGAAACAAAAGCCTATGTCTAAACATCTATTCTAGCACCTGTTAATGTAACGGGCTAAAAAACTAGTTTACATATAATATATTCAGTTCATCTACAGGGTAATTCTAAGGAAAGAAAAAAAATCTACTTATTTTGTATAGGGGTTTATGAAAAATAACTTCAGTGTCATTTCAATATCACAAGAAGACACTTCAAGGAATGTGTTTCTGTATGATAACACGTTTTTGGATCTTTTAAGACCACTGGGGTATTTGTTATCTCACTTCAACGTAAACCTTGTGTCTGTTTTTAACTATAAGATGGATGTCCCTAATTTTCTTGCTGCTTTTGTTTATCGTGCAAACTAAGCAGGCTAATATAGTGGCCATGGAAATCATTTAATTAAAAGCATGTTCCTTAATTAAAAATAATCAAAATATGTTGGCTGAAATTCGAGTGCAATGAACAAAGGCTACCACTTGCTCTGGGTTCCTTAATTCTGTTTTGCTTATTTCTTCCCAATTTCTCCTTATCTATATTGCTGGAAGGAGTTTTAGAGAATGACGTGGACATCTGATAGCATGAGCAGACTAGAGCGGAGTTAAGCTCTGGTTGTGGTGGCAGAGATCATCCTTTATATGACAATGAGTTACTGGAGCATTACTCTGGAAAGAGGATGGTACAAAACTCCATCCTGATATACCTGACGAAATATATAAAATCAATAACTACATTAAAGGTAGTGTAAATAGTCTGAAACTCAGATTTCAGAAAAAGAGAGGACAAAGGCTCTAGGTGCAAAATGGTGCCACTGACCTCTAGTGGTGGTCTTAAAGTACTACTGCTAGGGGTCAGTCTTCCATATAAGGTCAATGTGTTGCTAAAGGTTATAAAGAAAGTACATTCCATTTTTGCTAATTGGAACTCCTTTTACTAAGATGTGTTAATGGATTTAGCATGCACTAACAATTAGTGTGTGCTAAATTTTAATAAGCCTATTTTATTCCTGTAGGCTTCTTAGCATTTAAAAAATGCTAAATCCATTTTCACACCTTAGTAGAAGGAACCCTATGGGGCTCATAATCAAAAGAGAAAAACGTCCAAAAACCGGCCTAAGTCGGCACTTGGACAAACATTGTCCAAATACGTCCAAGTGCAGATAATAAAAACGGGTTTTGGACATATTTCTAAACGACTTGGGCCTTCATAGTGCCGCTGAACGACCAAAGCTAAATGGGGCATTTCAGGAGGCGTATCGAGGGCGGGAGTTGGGCGGGATGTGGGCCGGCTTAGACTTAGTCGTACAGCATGTATAACCGAAAGTTATACAGCCTAGGATCGACGGAACTTGTAAAACATAGTCTAAGTCACAAAAACCCATTTAAAGTCACCAGATAGGCACTGTAAACACATAGAACAGACCCCACACACTACCTCAGTGATCACCGACCCCCCCCCCTACCCCCATAAAAATATTAATCACACCTTTAAAATTCAGCCTCCAGACCATCATCACCTGGCCGCCTGGCATAGGAAAGCCTAGTCATCCAGCACAGAGGTGGCTTAAGCTGTTTTGAGGGTGGGTTACGGACTCGTGGAGAGGAGGACCCATGCCCATAAGCCCCTGTAATTACTGCATTGATACTTAAACATGTGCACTCCCATATATACCCCCAAAACCCATGGCATATAAGTGGCTCCTGCAGCTATAAGGGCTATTAGGGTGGTAGATAAATGGGTCTAGGGGATTCTGGAGGTGTTTTGGGGGCTCACCATGACCTATAAGGGAGCTGTAGTGAGGAGAAGACATGGCACTCTTTTTGTGAAGTTCACAGCAGTGCCCTGTAAGGTACCCCACTGTTTAGGTGCCATGTCTGGGTGTTCAGTCCATCACTTTGCAGACCCTCCCACGTCCAACAGGGCTTGTTCTAGGCATTTTTGACTTGGACAAAAAGTTGGACGAAAATGTGGTATAAAGATGGACGATTTAGCAGCTTGGACGATCAGATCGGCAGGACGTATAGTTAGATGATTTTCGAAACCAAAAAAATTTTGGTCGTATTTTTCGAAAATGTGTCCTAGGCTGTTTTTTTTACTTTGGACGACTTGTGACTTAGACGAAAACGGACTTAGACGTCCCTTTCGATTATGCCCCTCCACGTGTATTAAATTAGTTTGTCCTATGTCTATATTGCTTGTGCTAGTTTGGCTTCAACTTTGCATTGCTATTTGCAGTTGTACCCAAGCGATATAGATCTTCTTATCAAGAAAAATGACCACAAGAATGCAAGTTTAACTTATTTATAAATGATCTGGAAATTGGAACGATGAGTGAGGCGATTAAATTTGCAGATGACACTAAACTGTCCTAAGTTGTTAAAATGCATGCGGATTGTGAAAAATTGCAGACGGACCTTAGGAAATTGGAAGACTGGACATCCAAGTGGCAGATGAAATTTAATGTGAACAAATGCAAAGTGATGCACATTGGGAAGAATAACCTGAATCACAGTTATCGGATGCTTGGGTCCACCTTGGGGGTCAGCACCCAAGAAAAAGATCTGGGTATCATTGTTGACAATACGATGAAACCTTCCGCCCAATGTGCGACGGTGGCCAAAAAAGCAAACATGATGTTGGGAATTATTAAAAATGGGATGGTTAAAAAAACTAAGAATGTTATAATGTGACCTCATTTGGAGTATTCAGTTCAATTCAATTGTGTTCAATTCTGGTCTCCTTATCTCAAAAAAGATATAATGGCACTACAAAAGGTTCAAAGAAGAGCGACTAAGATGATAAAAGTGTTGAAATTACTCTCATATGAGGAAAGACTAAAACGGTTAGGGCTGTTCAGCTTGGAAAAGAGACGGCTGAGGGGGAGATATGATTGAAGTTTACAAAATCCTGAGTGGAGTAGAACAGGTACAAGTGGATCGAATTTTCACTCCGTCAAAAATTACAAAGACTAGGGGACACTCGATGAAGTTACAGGGAAATACTTTTAAAACCAATAGGAGGACATATTTTTTCACTCAGAGAATAGTTAAGCTCTGGAACGCATTGCCAGAGGATGTGGTAAGAGTGGATAGCGTAGCTGGTTTTAAGAATGGTTTGGACAAGTTCCTGGAGGAAAAGTCCATAGCCTGTTATTGAGAAAGAGATGGGGGAAGCCACTGCTTGCCCTGTATTGGTAACATGGAATTTTGATACACCTTAGGTTTTGGCCAGGTACTAGTGACTTGGATTTGCCACCATGAGAATGGGCTACTGGGTTTGATGGACCATTGGTCTGACCCAGTAAGGTTAGTCTTATGTTCTTATAATGACGCCTAAGCATATATAAGTCGGACAGAGGCGTGGTTTGCGCTGGAAGTTGCTTTATGCATGCTTAAGTGTCGCTATGAGCCTCTGAAAGCGTGAGGTATGCAAAATGCTGGCCTATATTTCACACGCCTATACTAAACTGTAGGTGCAACTCTACTACGCATGCTTAGCGGCTGATTGACAACTGCGCACCTGCACGCCTACAATATATATATATAGAGAGAAAATCAGGCCCTAATTATATTCCTGTTATTTTTGGTGGAGGAGGCATGTCAGAGGCGGAGAATGGGTGCGGGTGCCCACTTGAGGACCCCACAATTAGTATTCCTATCTGTTTGTTCAATGTACAGATGAAAACAACATTGGAAACTGTAGAAACATGGATGACTAACCACAAACTGAAGCTGAACACGGATAAAACCAAAAAAAGACAAAGAACCAACCTTAACTGAATTGATGGCAAATGCAATCAAATACCCAATACAGCCCTCGCTCAAAATTCTGGGAGTAATGATAGACAGATGCTGCACAATGCAGATACATACCAACAAAACTATCCAAAAAGCTTTCTTCACCATGCGCAACCTGCGGAAAATAAGAAAATTCTTTGACAAAGTACAATACAGGATCATAGTCCAATCACTTGTGCTAGGACTTGTAGACTACTGCAACATCCTATATCTACCATGTCCCACCAACATGATTAAACAACTACAGACAGTACAGAACACAGCTCTCAGACTCATCTATTCGCTAGGAAAATATGATCACATCACCAATGCCTATCTAGACTCTCATTGGCTACCGATACGAGCAAGAACCCAATTCAAACTATACTGTCTACTATTCAAAGTACTAAACAGAACTGCACCTATCTACCTAAACAATCGCCTACACCGAAACCTTTCACCCAGAATAAGGAGAACCCAGATCCCGTTCACCTACCCCCCACTCAAAGGCACTAGACGCAAAAAACTATATGACAACCTACTTGCTACACAGGCGGCGAAACTTGACCCCACATCTCCAACAACTGACTATAAAGCGTTCCGAAAAGATATCAAAACCATACTATTCAAAAAACACATCCCAACAACCTAATCTCCCCTCATTTCCTATCCCTACCGCACTTTCCTTGCAATTCCTCCCTTTCAGGCAACATCTAATCAAGTCTCCATGACGATACTTCAATCCATACCCGGAAACATTGTAACCACTAAATATCTCAAAACGTCCGATACCTCTACTTATAAACTGAATCTAGCTTTCTGTAATGTAAAGTTATGTAAGTACAGCAAGGTAATGTAAAGTAATGCAAAGTAAATCTACGTAAAGCTATGTAAAGTAATGTATGAAAAGTTATGTAAAGTAAGGTATGCAAAGTTTGTAAAGTAATGTAAAGAATTGTATTGTCATCGCCTGGAAATGACCAGCCATCTTCTAATGTAATCCGCTTAGAACCGCAAGGTACAAGCGGAATAGAAATCACGAATGTAATGTAATGTAATAATGGAGGAGAAATCATTTTTTAAAGAGCAGCTATCGTCTCCTTTGTAAACAGTAGAAACTGGAAGACAAATATGCTTTTCTTGAATCGAGAGTTTGATGGAACCTGGAGCTGAAAGATTTTTGCATTAAGCCTGAACTTAATATGAGACTGTGTCGAAATAAGTTAGCATTCAGTCCTACAGTGAATGATTTATTATTGGGCATATTTTGCCTGTAGTGGAAATTTCAGGGCCTGTTTATTAACTTGCAGCAAGCTGTTGGGAGGGTTCCCAGTGTTTTGTCCTTCAGTTCTTGTAGAGAAAAATTGTTTTTCATGTGATAACTGGATGGCGGATAACACGATGCTATGTAATACGGCAAATAATATGGACCCCACAATGATGCATTTTTATTAAACACAGGCAATAGTTTGCTGAATAGTACTATTGTACAATAATTACTATTAATCATTTCTATAGCACTACCAGATGTCACCTTATCTGTTCAACCTGTTTGGTGGAAAACATCTTCAGAAAAGCAAATTTGGGGGGGCAATGGGCGGGTGGGGTGGGGTGTGGGTGGGGCTTAACCCTGAAGTGAATGCTGATTGGTCGATCCTTATCTCTGACAGCTGTCAATCATTTTGACATGAGGCGTACCCATTATACTACTATCCAGGTCTCTAGTACCTGGCCAAAACCCAAGGTGTAGCAATATTCTATGCTACTGGAGAAGGGCATGCTACTGATACAGGGCTTTCCCCGTGTCTTTCTCAATAACAGACTATGGACTTTTCCTCCAGGAACTTGTCCAAACATTTCTTAAAACCAGCTACGCTATCCGCTCTTACCACAATCTCTCGCAATGTGTTCCAGAGCTTAACTATGCTCCGAGTGAAAAAAAAAAATCCTACAATTGGTTTTAAAAGTATTTCCTTGTAACTTCATCGAGTGTCCTCTAGTCTTTGTAATTTTTGACGGAGTGAAAAATCGATCCGCTTGTACCCGTTCTGCTCCACTCAGGATTTTGTAGACTTCCATCCTATCTCCCCTCAGCCGTCTCTTTTCCCAGCTGAAGAGCCCTAACCGTTTTAGTCTTTCCTCATACGAGAGGGGTTCCATCCCCTTAACCATCTTGGTCGCTCTTCTTTGAACCTTTTCTAGCGCCGCTATATCTTTCTTGAGATAAGGAGACCAGAAACGAACGCCATACTCCAGCTGAGGTCGCACCATGGAGCGATGCAGGGGCATTATAACATTATTAGGCCCTCTTTTACTAAGATGCGCTAACTGATTAGCTTGTGCTAATCGAATTAGAATGCGCTAAACGCTAACGCATGCATGTTAGTCTATGGACCTGTTAGCATTTAGCGTGCGCTAAATCGATTAGCACGCACTAATCGGTTAACGGACCTTAGCAAAAGAGGGGGTTAGTCTTGTTAACCATCCCTTTTTTAATAATTCCTAGCATCCTATTTGCTTGTTTGGCTGCCGCCGCCACCCATTGTGCAGAAGATTTCATCGTATTGTCTACGATGAGACCCAAATTATTTTCTTGGGCGCTGACCCCCAAGTGGACCCTAGCATCTGGTAAACTGTGATTCAGGTTATTCTTCCCAATGTGCCCACATTAAATTTCATCTGCCATTTGGACGCCCAGTCTTCCAATTTCCAAGGAGCAGTGTAGGATTTGAACCCACAACCGCAGAGCGCCACACGCTCCCCCAAATGTTTTACTTTACATTCTTATTATTTTATCCCATATAACACAGGTTTAGCACTAACCGGCTTCAGTTCCTTTGGGAAATCAAAGAATATTTTCAACAAGTAGAACTCTCCTGGCAGCCAGGTCAGGACCAAACGTAAGAGCTTAGAGTGCCAGCAGCGATAAGTTGCCCGTCTCATGCTTCTCTAAGAGCCTTTGATCAACTTTATTAACTTCAGTGGCATAGTGGCTTGTTGCTATGGTAACCTTTGGTTTTTCCACGAGATAAGAATGTGCAGATAACTCTTTAAAACTGTAAGTTGACACAGTGTTAGCCTCACTGTTCAATGACAGATATTTTGTTCACTATAAAATCTAAAGTGAAACTCTGAGAAAAAGGGGAAATATCATTGACAAAAATGCTGAGTAAGCCAACTTGACGCCCCTCCCCCCCTTCCCTTATTCATAAAGGCTTGGAACAATGACATGGGGGAAGGTCTTTTTTTTTTTTTTTAGTTCAATAAGTTTTATTGTTTTCAGTAAAGAGACAAGAAAAACATTGAATATAAAACATGTCACAACGGAAGGTCTTAATCTCAAAGACCAATAGGAGCACTTGGATCAAAGTGGTAAACAATCTTCCAGCATGATGACATCATCAGTCCTACTAGCAGTGCTGCTTTGCTCTGGGCACAGCCTCAAAATGCTAGCTGCAAATTTTTTACCTCCTGACATTTATTTCTATGTATTTAGGTGAACTAATATGGTGCCACACCACCATATCTTTTGGACCAGGAGTTGTCATTAGAAGTATCAGGCACCACTGCTGATTTACGTGTACAAATGCCTGCAAACCATGGTGCTTATTTTCATGAGGCCATTTATACATGAATGTGGCTACGCTTCTCCCTCCATATTCGCTGTTATAGGGGATTAACAGAACCGCAAATACAGAAAAACCGCGAATAACTTTTTCATATGTTATACGCTATTTTCTATTAAAAACCCATCGTGAATAGGGTGAAACCACGAATAACATGGTGGGAGACCTGGCCTGTTCCTGAAGGAGAGGCAAAACACGGTGAACAAAGTGCTGGGAATCAGCGATTTTCTCTGTAAACACTTGGAATCAGCGATTTCTCTATGCAAGCTGATGTAATTGGGGGGGGGGGAGGAGCCAGCAAGCTATAAACTGTGAATAATTGAAACCGTGAATGCTAAAACTGCGAATATGGAGGGAAAAGTGTACATACATGGAAAAATGACTTTATAAAATTACCCACAGGAAACCTCTACCTGGCCAATACCTTTATTGCATATATTTTATAGAAGAAAAAACTTTATACCCTCAGGTCGCTTAGGGAGCTTGAATTCTCAAAAAGTGACCAACAAGCATAACTTGAGACTATCATAAGTCAGAAAAACCCTCCTCATTCATATATATACAGCACTGCGTAGGTTTGGTAGCACTCTAGAAATAATTAATAGTAGTAATAGTAGCAGATAAATGTAAGGAAAAATAGTAGCACTTAACTGAAATGGCAAATACTCAACGAAGCCCTCCATGTCACCGTCAAGCTTCTTCAGGAGTAGCCACTCGGAAAACGCTAACCAACAATGGACTTTGCTACCTATAAAACCAAACCAAAGGTTACAAGGAAGCTTGATTGTCAGAGGACTCTGCTGAGCATTTTCTTGAACTACCTCAAAAGAGGTCTTTTACTAAGCTGCGGCAAAAAGTGGTCCTTATGCTGGTCTGTCTCATGCTAAGGTCATTTTTACCACAGCCATAAAATGCCCACAGTTTCCTGGCTTTTTTTGTACTAATGGTCATGCACTAATATTTAACTTTAAAGAAAAAAGCATTTGCTCACCAAAACATATCCGAGTGGGATATGGGCCTGGTAAGGCTGACTAAGCTGCCCACTAAGCTGCTCCAGAAATCTGCTTGCTCTTTTGTTACAGCTGGCCATAACATCTGCAGCTATCATTACATTACATTCGAAATTTCTATTCCGCCATTGCCTTGCGGTTCAAGGTGGATTACAAAAGAATTACAAAAAAAACGTATTACATGAAGAAGATATCTGGTAATTTCTAGAGGAGATAAAGAGTAGATGAGGTTGCTTTGGGGAATCGGGAAGGTATTGGGAAGTGGGAAGGAGCTAGCGGTATTAAGTCGTTTGCAGGAATTTTTTTTGAAAAGTAGAGTCTTTATTTCTTTTCTGAATGTTTTGTAATCTGGGGTCATAATTAGTAGACTGGAGATTTGGTTGTTGAGTTTTGCTGCTTGTGTGGCCAGGAGGCCATCGTATAGTTTTTTCCGTTGATTTCTTTGGGGGGTGCATGAATGGAGTGTGGGTTTTCCTATGTTTAGTTGATGTAGTTTGGGTGAAGCATTTGTTCAGGTAGGTTGGGCTGTCGCCATTTATGGTTTTAAATAGTAGACAGTAGAATTTGAATAGTATTCTTGCCGGGATTGGAAGCCAGTGTGAGTTGGGGTATGCCTCTGTGATGTGGTCGTGTTTCCTCAATGAATAAATTGAGGAAACATGACCACATCACAGAGGCATACCTCAACTCACACTGGCTTCCAATCCCGGCAAGAATACTATTCAAATTCTACTGTCTACTATAGATAAGTGTCAGTGCTGTGTTTTGGATTGTTTGTAGTTGTTTTATCATTGTTGCTGGGCAGGGGAGGTAGAGAATGTTGCAATAGTCTAAAAGGCCTAGGACTAGGGATTGTACTATGAGCCGGAACTGTGTTCTATCGAAGAATTTTCGAACTTGTCTTAAGTTTCTCATAACTGCAAATGATTTTTGTAGGTATGTACTGACAAATCTGTCAAGCATCTGCAAGAATGCATGCGACTACAGACGCTGCATCCTTACAGATGTTTGACATATTCATTAGTGCTGCACATCGTTTCACTCGATTGTTTTGTGGAATAATCCAAGAAGTCTTGGTGCAGGCTTGTAGCCAAAACACAGTCCATGTCGAGTCCAGTTTCTGGTTCTACTCTATGTGCTTACATTATTAACGGACATTGTTCAGTTGGACGGCATGGCCTTCTCTGCTGTCTTCATTATCCTTGTGATTTGGTGCAGAGTGAGTTCTTCTTGCTTCGGTTAGAAAAATGTTCACGTCATAAACCTGTTTTAGTACCGCCCACACCAGGCCTCTAATGCCCCCCTTGAGATTTAGGCAAACTGCGGATGAACACCATAGATATTTGTCTAGACATTAGGTTTTGAAAATAGCGAATTTGAACAGTTTGCGAGGAAAACGTCCATCTGCCCCTTTATGCCACTTTCTGGGCATCATTCTTTGTTTGAAAATGAGTCCCTTACTCACCCACCTCCATCACCTCGTTATCCCTGATAATTAACAACTCATTTCTTTTTACAACATATATAACATTTTATGGAATAAGCAGTTGCATCACACACTGTGTGGCTCACTGGTGGAGCTGCTGTCTCTGTACCCAGCAGTTGTGAGATCAAATCCCACCGCTACTCCTTGTGATCCTGGGCAAGTCACTTAATCCTCCAGTACACACCACTTTGAATATCAACTTTGAAACATCAAAGCAACAAAAAGGCAGTATATAAGTCCCCATTCCCTTTTCCTTTCATCAAGCCCAGTATCCTGTTTCCAACAGTGGCCAACCCAGGTCCCAAGGACCTGGCAGAAACCCAAAGAGTAGCAACATTCCAGAGCTGAGATTGTGATGTCATAATGCCTCATCCCACCAATGCCTAAGAGCCAACCTCATCAGTGATGTCACAATGGCTTGATTGGTGAACATAAGAATTGCCATACTCACTCACTGGTAGAGAGCTACTGCTTCTGCACCCAGAGATTGTGAGATCAAATCCCACGGCTGCTCCTTGTGATCCTGAGCAAGTCACTCGGTCCTCAAGGGCCCATCACTTTGAATGTCAGCTTTGAAATGCCAAAGCCACAAAAAGGCAGTATATAAGTCCCCCTTCCATTCCATTCCATTATTTACAGAAAGCTCTCTCGATAGAAAAATAATACCACACCATCTGTTCTCTTGAAAGCTAAGGAGGCAGTGGCTGGGTATAATCTTAATCTTTTGTTTATGAGCTTGTTGTACACAGCTCCTTATAAGACAATAAATACAAAGTAAAATATTCATTATCACTGAGATCATACCTTTAATACCAGGGGTCTCAAAGTCCCTCCTTGAGGGCGGCAATCCAGTCGGGTTTTCAGGATTTCCCCAATGAATATGCATTGAAAGTACTCATGCATATTCATTGGGGAAATCCTGAAAACCTGACTGGATTTTGGCCCTGAAGGAGGGACTTTGAGACCCCTGTTTTATACAGTATAATAGTCTTTATATATTGTATTAAGTACAGAATTATTTTTCTACCATGCATCATAATGTATGTAATGTTTCCTGATTCATTCTATGGATTACTGTTAAGGATATGGTTTTCATCATAGCCAAATGAGGCTCTGCGGTGATTAAAGTGTGATCAAGCATTTGATCTTCTTCCTTGTGGTTCGTGATGACATCATTTTGTGCTCTCTATCCAGTTCTAGGTATTGCCGAGAGCAAACCAAGATATTAGACTAGTGATAAATAGGTTCATTGGTTTTCTAATGAAACGGATATATTATGCAGTCTGGAGCAGATCCTATCCTAAAGGAGCTTATACAATTTTTTGAAGATATGCAGTTCCTCTGAATTTTTTTTTTTTTTTACGGATGTGAATATTTCAACAGGATCTGAATATAAAATTTAGTACACAAAACACAGTGATATTGTTGCAGAAAGAATTTTCGTACCGATTCTTCACATTTTTTGCTGTGTCTGAGCTGCTAAAAGCATCGACTTCTTCAACACAGGATTCACACATTTCACCTCAGGCAACAGACATAAAGCTACAAAAAAAAATGAAGCAAGGGAACCATAGCAATGACAACCATGCTAACAAAGGATGTCATCTCTCTTTTATGAGATCAACAAATAGATGCCACTGAACTTGTTCAGGAAGTACAGGTCATATCATCAAGAATTACTGACATGACAGTAAATCTATATAGCCATAGAAGGATCTCTTCATATAATGGGAAGTCAAAGGAAAGAAGTATCTTCTTTACAGTGAATTGTTTTTCTAGATCAGGATGACAAATATTTATAGTAAATGACTAGTTAAAGCAGCATTATAGGATTATCAAATGCCAACCATAATAGAATATTCTGTCATACTACTATTAGGTAAAAAGCTATGGGGTTCATAATAATAATTAAAAAAAAAAAAAAAGTCTAAAAAGTGGCCTAAATGGGTACTTGGACAATCAAAAAGCCTGATCGTTCAAGTACCCATAACCAAAGCTGGTTTTAGACGAATCTAAAACCAGCTTAGGCCTTTCCCCTGCCTCTAAACGCATAGAGCAAAAAGGAGGGGAAAGGGCGGGAGGTGGGCCCACCTACACTTAGTCGTACAGCAGGTATAACCAAAGATTTAGGCAGGTTTGCCTAGTCGGCATTTATACGTTTTGACTTAGACCAAGTCTAAACAGGTATAAGTGCCGAAAAAGGGGCCGCTGAGCTGATCACAGCAGCTCAGCGGCCCCAGCAACCTTCCTACCGCCTACTGCAACTATTCTGCCGTGATGGTGATCCCCCCCCCTCCGAACCGCAGCATTTTGTGGTGAGGATGGCGGCAGGGCATCTCCCCTGCTGCGATCATCACCCCGAAGTGCTACGGTTCGGGAGTGGGTGGGTGATCGCTATTGCGGCAGGAGAGATGAGCCATCTCTCCTGCCACAATCCACCCTTCCCCCGATCGGATCAGGCAGGAGGGAGCTCAAACCCTCCTGTCCCGCCGAAACCCCACCTGGCCGACATGATTGGCAGGAGGGAGCCCAAGCCCTCCTGCCCAAAGAACCGCCACCCTTCCCAAGCCCTCCTGCCCCAGCGAAACCCCCTATCCCCCATCCCCACTAAGATACGGGCAGGAGGGATCCCAGGTCCTCCTGCCCTCGGCGCATCCCCTCCCACGATTGCCCATCCCCCGAACCCCTGATTGGCCCTCCACCCGCCAACCCCACGACACCCCCCGCCGACCCTTCAACACCATCCCCCACCCTTGACACCCCCGTACCTGAAAACCAGTTGGACGGATGGACAGGTCCCAAGCCTGTCCGTCCGGCATACCCGCCATCCGTTGAATGATGGGCCTTAGGGACTGAATGGCTCAGGCGCCTCAAACCCTGCCCACAGGTGGGGCCTGAGGCACCTGGGCCAACTGAAATCGGCCCAGCAGCCTTAGGCCCCTCCTGTGGGCGGGGCCTTAGGCACATGGGCTAAGTTTTATTATTCTAGAGCCTGGGATTTCAAATTGAACTTATCTGCAGTGATACTAAACAAAGGTCAAAGACTCCATTGGCTTCTTTTTGTGATTTGTACGAGGGGCCGCTGAAAAGTTCTCAGCCCATCCAACAAAGCTGGGGCATTCTCCATCAAGGGCTATACGTTTAGGGCCTTGATTCTGGAAATGGCGCCTATTGCACTACTGTCTGCAAAACGGGCGCCTACCGCCTGTCAATCACCAGTAGGCGTTGTTTTCAGATTTGCGTCTATTTTCTTCTACAGATGCCTTAAATGCAGGCCTTTAACGCATATGACTTGTGCCTACGAGAAGCACCTAGGCATGCTTACAGGCGCCTAAGGTCACTTCCTACGTAAACCATGCTACACCAGCCTTAGGCATCCATAGGCATGCTTAGACATCTCCGAACGCACACAACAATTCCTACATTGTAGGCATCCTTTGTCCCATTGATTTTTTTTTTTTTTTAAACGTGCATCCCGATTGGTCCATTAGATGGTGATAGGATGCCTTCCACAGCTTACAATCAGGGTGCCATTTTTAGAATCAGGCCCTTAGTCCAGTGATTTTCCACTTTTTTCATTTTGTTGGAAAAATAGATCGAAAAAAGTAGAAAATCTGTTAAGTAACATATTTTAAACTATTAATCAGCATGCATATATAAATAATTTTTAAAAAGGTGCTTTGAAAATGTGTTCTCTATGGCTTCCTTGGCAGGTGTCATGATTGTTGCAGTTGTCCGGGTCCTGCTGCATCTAGGTAGGTAGAACCGACGTTTCAGCTATCACCCCGAAGAAAGGTTGAAACGTCGGTTCTACCTCCCCAGACACGGTGATACCTGAGCAACTGCAACAATCGACAAGAAAATGTATAGGATGCCTGCTCAGAAATTTCAAGGAGGTATTTTCTAGATGTGATTCGAGTGGTCCTTGTGAGCCCGCTGGGACAGACAGGGAAAAATGCTTGAGCACCTGAATAAGTTTGTATAATCCGTTCTGAGCTCCCCTGGGAGAGAGATATAGAAAATTAAATAAATCTAACCCTTTCTTTACAAAGCCGCACTAGCATTTTTAGCAGTAGGAGTTCTTATCGCCTTGGCTGGTGCTAAAAAATGCTAGTGCGGCTTTGTAAAGGAAGGGGTAAATGTATTCGGAATCTAGGATGGCAATGAGTGATTATCCATGAATATTTCCCCATGGGCATTTACGCCGGCTTCAAGACATGCATAATTGTCAGTTAAATTCTTGTGTGACTTGGATTCTATATAGGCACCCAAATTTGGGTATGTTTGCCAAGATGTACGTGCAACTTAATTGCTTATGAGCCATCAACTATTATATTATACTGGATGCTAGCAACCAATTGTTGGCATATATTGGCATCAATTAGGATTTCCATGTACATCTGGTTGTGCACTATACTATAATGTTGGATGCCCAAATTTCATAGCATGTAACCCAAAAGGGGGCATGTTGTGGATTAGGGTTGTTTCAAGAAAATGTGCACATTGTTACAGAATACTGGCTCAGTACACCCAACTTGGGCACCAGCATTTACACCAGGTTTCAGGCTGGTGCCCAAATTAGGTTCTGAGAACCAGTGCTAAGCACAATTAGAAAAATCACGCTTAGCGCCAATCTTTCTTTGAGCAGATTTGTAGAAGCCAGTCCTCTGAGTTTTGGAGCTTAGAACTGTTATCAGTTCCCCACTGATGGGCAGTTTCATTAAATCCATCACTCGCATTCATGCAGCCCCTGTTGTGCAAAAAATGTTGAGAAAAAAATTGGGTCATCCAATTATAGAGATTCCCACTTCCCCTCAGTATTTTACAAAAAGGTCTGCCTAACACAGAACCTTTTGTAAAATATGAATAACTAGGCCAGCAGAAACAGCCATTTTCATACAGCTATATTTATTGAAAAAGAGTGGCATCACGTGGAATCTTAGAAACATGATAGCAGATAAAGGCCAAATGGCCCATCCAATCTGCCCATCCGCAGTAACCATTATCTCCTTTCTATTGGCTAAGGTTCTTAACATTTGCATCTCCTCTTCCTATAGGCTAAGGCTCTGTGCACCTGCATTGTGAGGTCAGAGAGCTGCCCATCCGCAGTAACCATTATCTCTTACTATCTCCGAGAGAGTCCACATGCCTATCCCAGGCCATTTTGAATTCAGACATAGTCTCTGTCTCCACCACCTCTTCTGTGGTGGTGGACTATTCCACGCATCTACCACCCTTTCTGTAAAAAAGTATTTCCTCAGATCACTCCTCTTAACTTCATCCTATGCCCTTTTCATTGCAGAGTTTCCTTTCAAATGAAAGAGACTCGACTCATCCGCATATACATTACGTAGGTATTTAAACGTCTCTATCATATCTCCCCTCTCCTGCCTTTCCTCCAAAGTATACATATTGAGATCTTTAAGTCTGTCCCCATACTCCTTATGATAAAGACCACACACCATTTTAGTAGCCTTCCTCTGGACAGACTCCACCCTTTTTATATCTTTTTGAAGGTGTAGCCTCCAGAATTGTACACAATATTCTAAATGAGGTCTCACCAGTCTTATGCAGAGACATCAATACCTCCTTTTTCCTACTGGTCATACCTCTCCCTATGCAACCTAGCATCCTTCTAGCTTTCGCCGTCACCTTTTCAACCTATTTGGCCACCTTAAGATCATCACATACAACCCTACTCTTCTGTCGTGCACAAGGGTAGATCTGGCAATTTTTAATAGTGCTTTCCTACCTAAACTAACTCTCTCCCCCCCCCCCCAAGTTATTCTCTCCATGTGATTTTATATGCTAGGACAAAAATTGAAATAATACATTTGACAGATCAAAATATAATAATTGGACTGTTGAAAGTATGTTTTAAAGTGATTCTACATTTTTGATGCATCTGGTGGTATGGAATTAAAAATTCCATTAGCTCCCATGTGATTATTTGTATTTGCTATAATCCATCTTCAATGCATGCAAGAAATGATAAGGTGGAGATCCCGTTATTAGTTTCAAGTCAGCAGTCATGTTTGCAAAGATTTTCTCTCGCTTGTTGTAGAAAGATTTTTTTTTCTTGTCATTTTCCTGAGGGGAACGATTTCTAACTTTGAAAATGAGGGGATGTAACCTTTTGTTATGATTTTCAAAGTAATAGTTTGCTTTCCTTCTGGCAAAGAGATTTGAAAGCAGATTAGGTGAATTATTAATTTGCAGAGGATGGCAAACACCCACCCAGAATCTTTGCAGATAAACATATTGTCAGGTTTCCAAGAGAACAAACAGCGATTTGGGGTTTTCTTGGTTCATGGGTTCAGAGAACAAGAGCACTCAGCTACAATTTCAGCTTTAGGTTTTTATTGTTGATTGCTAATCTGTTCAAACAAGAATGAAATGAAACATTTATCAATTGTACCCATATGTTTGAACTAGATCTTTCAAGGTTGCCCAAATTTATCATTGTGTAACAACAGCAGTATCCTATGTCTGCTAACTTTGTAAACATATCCAAGTCTTTCAATCAAGGATAAATGTTTCCTCCTTTGGTACAGAATTTTATTATGGTAATGGCATTTTTCAATATGTAAATGTCAGTATTATAAGAATATCATGAGTTACAGGAAATTTCTGGTTGTTTAGGAGCCATTGGCTAAATTTTGTAAGGAACGATAACTAACTTTATTTTACTGACCTGTAAACATACACATCCAGGGTGGGAGGGAGGGGGGAGGGGTTTACATTGTAATTGATTCGGGGATTTTTTTAGGTAGTTGTGGGTATTTATTTCCTTGATTACTAGGTGGGAGGGTGGGGGAAAATAATTGCTTATTAATATCTGTAAGTTTATTGTGCTTTTCTTGTAATATTAAATGTACATGCATTATTTGCATGCATAACTGTAGTTTGGAAATTTAATAAAGATAAAAAAAGAGTTGTTTCTATAGAAAACTAATCAAAATATAGAGCCACCAGATTTTCATACGTACTAACTAATGGTAAACCACTTTAAAAATGCACGAAGTCAATTAATGACATGGCCGCATTAACCCTCCCTTTTTACATAAGCAATGCCTCCGCTGGGTCAGACCCGAGGTCCACCGTGCCCAGCAGTCCGCACACGCGGCGGCCCAACAGGTCCAGGACCTGTGCAGTAATCCTCTATCTATACCCCTCTATCCCCTTTTCCAGCAGGAAATTGTCCAATCCTTTCTTGTCCATTAGGAAATTGACACAATCCTAATGTGTCCTATTACGTCCTCTGGAAGCACATTCCAGGTGTCCACCACACGTTGGGCATTTGTTTTGAATCTGTCCCCTTTCAACTTCTCCGAATGCCCTCTTGTTCTTTTATTTTTTGAAAGTTTGAAGAATCTGTCCCTCTCTACTCTCTCTATGCCCTTCATGATCTTATAAGTCTCTATTGTATCCCCTCTAAGTCTCCTCTTCTCCAGGGAAAAGAGTCCCAGTTTCTCCAATCTCTCAGCATATGAAAGGTTTTCCATCCCTTTTATCAGACGTGTCGCTCTCCTCTGAACCTTCTCGAGTAACGCCATATCCTCTTAAGGTACAGATACCAGTATTGGACGCTGTACTCCAGTTGCGGACGCACCATCGCCTGATACAACGGCAGGATAACTTCTTTCATTCTGGTAGTAATACCCTTCTTGATTATATCTAGCATTCTATTCGCACTGTGCCATCGGCTTCATTGTCATGTCCACCATTACCCCCAAGTCCCTTTCTTGGGTACTCTGCTTCAATAACATCCCTTCCATTGTATAGCTGTACCTCGGGTTTCTGCTTCCCACATGTAGTACTTTACATTTCCCAACGTTGAACTTCATCTGCCATCTCATCTCCCATTTCCCTAGTTTGTTCAAGTCTCTTTGCAATTCTTTGCAGTCCTCCTTAGTCCGAGCTCCACTAAATAGTTTGGTGTCGTCCGCAAATTTTATTATCTCACACTTCGTCCTTGTTTCTAGATCATTTATGAATATATTAAATAGTAACGGCCCAAGCACCGAGTCCTGCGGGACACCACTTGTGACCCTCCTCCAGTCCGAGTAGTGGCGCTTCACTCATACCCTCTGTTTTCTACCCGCCAACCAGTTTCTGATCCATCTATGTACGTCTCCTTCCACTTCATGGTGCTTCAGTTTCCGAAGTAGGGGTACCTTGTCAAAGGCTTTTTGGAAATCTAGATATATGATGTCTATGGGGTCACCTCTGTCCATCCGTTTGTTAATTCCTTCGAAGAAGTGCAATAAGTTCGTTGGGCACGATCTCCCCTTGCAGAAACCATGTTGGCTGGTTATCAGAAGTTTGTTTCTTTCAAAATGTTCATCGATGTTGTCTTTTATCAGTGCTTCCGCCATTTTCCCTGGAACCGAGGTCAGACTCACCAGTCTGTAGTTTCCAGGGTCACCTCTTGATCCCTTTTTAAAGGTAGGCGTAACGTTGGCTATCTTCCAGTCCTCCGGGATCATACCTGTTTTCAGGGATAGATTGCAAATTTGCTGCAGTAGTTCCGCTATCTCCTCCGTTAGTTCCTTCAGAACCCTTGGATGGATTCCGTCCGGACCCAGGGATTTGTCAGTTTTTAGTTTTTCTAGCTGCCTGTGTACGTCTTCCAGGCTCACTTCCATGGATATTAATTTTTCTGCTTGATCTCCATTGAAGATTTGCTCACGTTCCAGTATGTTGGATGTGTCTTCATTTATAAATACAGACGAAAAGAACATGTTAAGTCTTTCTGCTACTTCTTTCTCTTCCTTCACCACTCCCTTCCTGTCTCCATCGTCCAGCAGTCCCACCTCCTCCCTAGCCGGCTGCTTCCCTCTAACATATCTAAAGAACGGTTTGAAATTTCAAGCTTCCCTGGTTAGCCTCTCTTCATACTCTCTTTGGGCTTTTCGAACCACACGGTGACATTCTTTTTGATACTTCCTGTGCTCTTTCCAGTTCCCCTCAGTTTTGTCCTTTTTCCATTTCCTGAATGAATTTTTCTTATTGCCTATCGCTTCCTTCACTATTTTAGTTATCCACGCTGGGATAAAAACATGATTTTTATGACATGCCCCTGATGAAGCAGTTATTGTGAAACAGATGAGCTGCCGTCGGACTGTACTTTGAAGATTTGATTAAGGATTAGACTTTAAAGATTGGATTAAAAGAGATTGGACCAATCAATCAATCAAAGTACTGAATTGGCCCATAAGGATTGGATCAACAGACCGATTGAAGGACCACACAGCTGATCCTTACAAGGACTTCTTTGGGGGGGGGGGGGGGGGTTTGCCCTATTCCAACATAAAGTTAAGTGCCTTTTGGAACACTACGAATATGTGGATGTATGTTTTGACATTTTAGTAATGTTTTCGCTTGCTATTTTTGCTCATAATGAATTAAATTGTTAACTTATTAAAAAAAAAAAAAAATTTAAATAATGTAAAAAATAAATAATGAATTTATTCCTTGTGATTACACTATTGATTTTCTCTGTTTGGGTGACATTACATATTTGTGAGGGAGGTTTTTTTTTCTCTTTTTTTGATATTAGCGTTATTGAAGTACCAGCCGCGGCAGTAACAGCTCTGATGCTCATGGGAATTTTATGAGTGTTGGAGCTGTTACTGCCAGGGCTGGTGCTATAAACCGCGCTGTGCTTTTGTAAAAGGGGGGAGTAAGCAAAGGTTTTAAAGGCCTACATATCAGGTGCCTAAGTTTTTGGAGAATCATGCTTAGCGGTGCCTAACTCGCGCTCTGCCCATAGAAATGGCCACTTAGACATTGAGGCCCTGATTCTCCAAAGTGCGTCCCGATTTTAGGCAGCTATAGGCGTCCTACAGCTGTCTAATCAGCCAATCGGGATGCACGTTTTTTAAAAAAATGCTCCCCAGGCAGGCCGCCTATATTGAAGGCGCCTCCGGGAGCCTAGGGAGGCCCGCAAGACGCCTAAGCTCACCTAAGGGCCTTAGGCAAACCTAGGTGGCCCTACGCGACTCCCTAGTAGAAGAAGAGACGCTTAAAATGTAGGCCAGCAAAATGCTGGTCTACATTGTAAGTAGACGCGGCCGCTATACTTATGGCAGCAAGGGATCTCCCTGCTGCCATAAGTATAGCGGCCGCGTCTAATTTAACCCGATTCTCTAACCAGCGTCTGTACCATGGACGCCTGTTACAGAATCGGGGTTTAGTGTAGGACCGATTCTGTATAGGACACCTCTCCTGGGCGTCCTATACAGAATCAGGGCCTGAGTGCCTCTAAGCGCATTGCGATAGGCGCCTATCTGTTATAGAATCGGATAGCACCTATTGTCCAATTATTTTTTTAAAACAATTATTGGGGCTGTTAAGGGCGTTTTGACAATTAAGTTAGGTGCCTTTTATAGAATCAGCCCCTTATGGGTAGGGTTACCATACGTCCGGGACTGTCTGGGCGCCTGGAGGGATTTTCGAAACCCGGCAGTTTGCCTGGGTTTGGGGAAATCCTGAGCTCGGAGGCCACGTCTGGAAGCCTTTGTGAATACGCAGTCATCGCCGTGATGATGTCCTATGCACACGCGCATGCTCGAAGGCTTTTAATTGTGGCCTTCCAGCTCGAGGAGGTTCATGGGTGGGTGGGGCTGGGGAGGAATGGGGCGGGGCCGGAGGTGGAATGGGTCAGGACTAGGGGGTGGAACAGAGTGGGACCAGGCGTCCTCTTTTTTTTTTCAAAGAGGAAATCTAGCGACCCTACATAGGGGCTGATTCTGGAAGCGGCACCTGTCTTGACAGGTGCCTACAAAATGGGCTCCTGCAGTGTGTCAATCACGGACAAGTACGCGGCGAGCAGGAACGCTAGGTGCCAGCAATGTAGGCCAGGGTTTAACAGGCCTACATTGATGTCAGAATCGTGGCCAGTGGTACTTAGTGAAGCTGAATCTGGCACTGCCCCTAAACATGACCACTTCTGAGAACGAGAGGGCCCTCTCTAAAGTTGAAAGGGGATAGATTCCGAACAAACGTAAGGAAGTTCTTCTTCACCCAGAGAGTGGTAGAAAACTGGAACACTCTTCCGGAGTCTGTCATAGGGGAAAACACCCTCCAGGGACTCAAGACAAAGTTGGACAAGTTCCTGCTGAACCAGAACGTACACAGGTAAGGCTAGTCTCGGAGAGGACGCTGGATTTTGACCTAAGGGCCGCCGCGGGAGCAAACTGTAGGGCACGATGGACCACTGGTCTGACCCGGCAGCGGCAATTCTTATGTTCTTATGTTCAGTGTCACTATGTGCCGCTGGCCACCAGGGACTTAAGCACTGGTCCCAGAAGCTATTTTGGTTATTTTTTCTTAGGTGACCTCTTATAGAATGAATCTCCTCAAACCGCCCCCACCACTACCACCACCACCTGTGTACGCATGCATAACAAAATTTGTGATCAATAGAAAGCATGTATAAATGAAAAGCACATAGGTTTCCCTGGGATAATTTTCAAAAACAAAAAAAAAATGCACACATGCTTTCGTTATAAAAATCACTGGTACTTGCACAGGAAAATTATGCATGCATTATTAACAAAAGTGCTCAGTTAGGACATTACCTCCCATGTACCAGGCCAAATGACCAACGGCGATGTTTTTATTTGCACCGAAAAGACTCTCAGAAGCAATTTTTTTTTTTTTTTTTTTTTTTTTTTGTAATTTCATCAGTTAATGTGCAGAGCAATTTGCAAAGTGATTTACACTGACAAGAAGCATTTTACCTGTGTAAATTGACCAAATGGAAATTACCCTTCCGTCATGCTGCCAAAAGCTTTTGCATTGTCCCATATTGAGCAGAGGAGATCCCAAGGGCATGTTGGCGTTGCATGGGGGGAAAAAAAAAACATAAGTTCCGCAGACAGCATTTTAAAATCTGCTGGCTCAGACAAGTAAACGTGCACCTGGAAAAGTCATTCCCTTGATCATTTTGAAAGGGGGAAGTCATCCGTATATGAGGCCCTCCTCCTGTGCTTTTATGCCATGGAAGTATTTAAATGTTTCCATCATGTGAATGAAGAGCGCCAATTGAACCAATTAAAACATGAAGTCAGGCGCCTAGGCTGGCCAGGCGCATCGATCTAGGCACCTAACGGTAGACGCTTTTTATACACTCAGGGCCATTGAGAGCTTTAAGTCTGTCCCCATATACTTTCCCCTGGATTCTCTATATTGTGCCCAAAATTGGATGCTGATATTTGGGTGCTGATCCAAGAAGGAAAAGGGGATAGAAGGGTATAGATAGAGGATTACTATACAGGTCCTGGACCTGATGAGCCGCCGCGTGAGCGGACTGCTGGGCGCGATGGACCTCTGGTCTGACACAGCAGAGGCACTGCTTTTGTTCTTATGTGCACTCCTTCCGGAAGAAATTTAAGACATATCTCGTCTCCCTTTAGCCACTCTCTTATCCTCCACCCTTCCTCCTAAGAACCACCTCTAACTTCAAGAACTTGATCTAAATCTTATTGTAAACTACAGTAAACCCCCGTGAATTCGCAGTTCGTGAAGCGCGGACTCAGTAATTCACAGTATTTTTTGACTGCCCCTTCCGGGTACTAAAGTCATGGTTCCACCAATCAGGAGCTGCTTTGACACGTGTGTCAAAGCAGCTCCTGATTGGTGCAGCCTGACTTTAGCAACAGGAAGAGGCAGTCGGAGCATACCGCAAGTGATTTTCTGCACCCGCTGGTGCACCAGCTGCCCTCTCCTGCCTTTTGACAGGCAAAAAACTGTATTCACGGTTTTTCAAAATTTGCGGGGGTTCCTGGAATGGAGTCCCTGCGAATTTCGGGGGAGTACTGGTCATAGATTCCTTGCAGAAAATTGCGGTATATAAGACATTGTATTCAGTGGTGTAGTATGAAGGGGTGGGGGTGCCAGCACCTCTCTGCCCCCCCCCACCACACACGCGCCTTCACTCCCCCTACCTTCCCACACACTGTACCTCTAGCTCTTCACTGGCACAAACAGCAGCTCCAATCTGCTCCTCACACCAGCCTCAGAACTCCCCTCCGTTACTTCCGGGTACCATGACTAGGAAGTGACATCAGAGGGAGAGCCGACACCAGCGCGGGCAGCAAGTAAATAATGCTACTCGTGCCAGGGAAGCTAAACAGATACATGGGAAGCAAAGGAGCGGGGAAGGAGTGAGGGGTGAAGAAGAGGGTGAGGGGGGTGCCACCACTCTGGGCACCTCCCACCCTCGCTCTGCCGTTGATTGTATTGCCTTGTAAACGGTTAACGAGCAAAGCGGTTGCAATAATGGGATGCTAATAAACACTAATCTGCACCAATTCGAATTTGCGCACACATCTCGCTCTGTGCATCTATAGAACCCTGTGCGCCCAAACCCCATAGCATGCAACCCGTGGGAGGTCCATGAGGAGGTCAAGAGCAATGTTAGGAAATTCTACTTAACGGAGAGGGTGTTGGATGCCTGGAATGCGCTCCCGAGAGAGGTGGTGGAGAGGAAAACGGTGACTGAGTTCAAAGAAGCGTGGGATGAACACAGAGAATCTAGACTAGAATCAGAAAATAATATTAAAAATTGAACTAAGGCCGGTACTGGGCAGACTTGCACGGTCTGTGTCTGTATATGACTGTTTGGGGGAGGATGGGCTGGGGAGGGCTTCAATGGCTGGGAGGGTTTAGATGGGCTGGAGTAGGTTTTGACAGAGATTTCGGCAGTTGGAACCCAAATACAGTACCGGGTAGAGCTTAGGATTCTTGCCCAGAAATAGCTAAGAAGAAAAAATTTAAAAAAATTTAAATTGAATCAGGTTGGGCAGACTGGATGGACCATTCGGGTCTTTATCTGCCGTCATCTACTATGTTACACACACAGTGTTATAGAATACCAAAGATGAGAACCCAAACTGGGCGCCGGGAATTGCACCTGATTTCAGCAGGCATAAGTCCCAGCACCCAAATCAGCAATGCCATTCTATAATGACTGTTCGTCTTTGAGTGCCCAGTGTAGAACAGCACGGAGTGCCAGTTTTTGAGCCCAATTGATTGAATGTAGCCTTTATAACAAAACCACCGACCATTTAGGAGCTGCCCCTCTGGAATGACTCCATCCTGTTTACATTTCTGAAGCTGGTCTCTTTAATTAACTTCTTTTAGAGATGCAATTTTGCAAAATCTTGCACTTGCCCTTAAAAGTGTAGACAATTACACACCTAGGAGGCAAAATCTGTGACTTATGCTTAGAAAGTTCTGCTTTTATTGAATATGATTCTTACTGATTTACAAGTGTATTCACTATGCAGCCCTCTCCCCCCCACCCCCCACCTCCCAATATCTCTCCTCACTTATCTCCTCCTATGCTCCTTCCGTGAATTCCATTCATCAGGTACATCCCTCATCTGTACCCTTCTCCGCCACTACCAGCTCCAGACTCCATCCCTTCTATATTGCTGCACTGTCTGCCTGGAACAGACTGCCTGCATCAATACGTCAAGCTCTATATCTACTAGCAGTATTCAAATCCAAGCTAAAAACCTATTTTTCAAGGCTGCTCTCAACTCCTAACTCCCATTCACTGTAAGATACTTATGTCTGTCCTATTATTCTCTCTGCAAGAAACTCCCCAACCCCTATATGTCGTGTCTGTCTGTCCAAATTAGATAGTAAGCTCTTCTGCGCAGGGACCATCTATTACATGTTACACCTTTCAGCACTATAGAAATGACAACAAATTCTACATGAAAGATCACTGACGCACCAAATGTGGGAAACCAAATTAAAAGACTCAACATGGAGCCATGTTTTGGTGCGAAAATGCCTGCATCAAGAGTCATGCGGTCTTTACAATGGCTTCTCTATTTGTAGCAGATATTGATGCTCATAGGGGAACAACCTAGATTGTCACTGAGGTTCCTGTCAGAGGTAATCGTATACCAGACTTCACTCTCAAAGTTACGTTCTGCTGGCAACGGTGACTTGGTGATACCATCTAGAAAGGAGTTCCGATGGCAAACCATGCAGGCTGCAACATTTTCATGTGTGGGCCCAGCAGAGTGGAATAAACTCCTCGGTTACATAAGTCAGCAAGGGCATCTCACTTCATTTAAACGTTTTTTGAAACATCATCTGTTCTGTCGGATGGAATATGGGTGCTATGAGAGAAGACTAGAGGAAAGGGGGATGGAACTCCTCTCGTATGAGGAAAGGCTAAAACGGTTGGGGGCTCTTCAGCTTGGAAAAGAGATGGGTGAGGGGAAATATGATTGAAGTCTACAAAATCCTGAGAGGAGTACAACGGGTACAAGTGGATCGATTTTTCACTCCGTCAAAAATTACTAAGACTAGGGGACACGCGATGAAATTATAGGCAAGTGCTCTTAAAACCAATAGGAGGAAGTATTTTTTCTCTCAGAGAATAATTAAGCTCTGGAATGTGGTAAGAGCGGATAGCGTAGCTGGTTTTAAGAAAGGTTTGGACAAGTTCCTGGAGGAAAAGTCCATAGTCTGTTATTGAGAGAGACATGGGGGAAGCCTCTGCTTACCCTGTATCGGTAGCATGGAATGTTGCTACTCCTTGGGTTTTGGTCAGGTACTGGTGACCTGGATTGGCCACCGTGAGAACGGGCTACTGGACTTGATGGACCATTGGTCTGATCCAGTAAGGCTATTCTTATGTTCTTATATAATGACACAAAGAGACGGGGTGGCTATTTGTGGCTTGTGGGAAAGTATTGTATGTGAGGGTGGGGTGGAACGTTTTTGATGTGTATTTTATGTAGGACAAGGCAGTTAAGGCAAGTCCATGCTTGAATGTATGTGTTTTGTAATGTGTTTTTTATTATTATTATTATTATATATGTGTTTTTAGAACCTGCTTTTTTATAAAGTGGGATATAAATAAAACCATAAACCATAAACTGGTATTCGTTCAGTTGTAGCTGCAAAGTTAAAAATGCTGCCAAACAAAATCGATGCCGAAATACAGTTCCATGTGAAGTCTTTTAGCTGGCTGCTGACATTTGGTGGTTCAATAAACCTTTGGATCCTTGATTTTCACCTCTTTTGCAATCTGGCCACTCCTGTGTTCTTACATTTCCTACAGCCTTACAGATATATATATTATAAAACTGCATTGCAAATTCTGAAATTGGATGTCTCCACTTGGATGTCCCTTTTCTAGCCTAAATCTGTATAAAACTAATGTTATTTTGCAAGCAGATGGTTTCTTAGGCAACGTGCCTACTGACCTCAGCTGATCATTTGTATACACGCTCCCAGTTTCTGTCAGACATAAATAGCAATAAATTCCAGACACTGGTCATGGTGGTAGCACCAGTGAAGGCATGGTTAAGGAAATAAATGGAGGAAGAGACAAAACGCCACTTTATTTAGACACTATCGCCCAAATTCTCTAGAAGGTGCTGCAAATTGTGTGCACAAATTTGGATGCAGGCGCGATTTCATCGAATAACAAGCCAACAAAGACCGATAATTGAGCTCCAGCAATTAATTATTGGTGCATCCGTTAAAAGTTATGCATGCATATTTATGTGCTTGGATTTGCATTTAAATTTAATGCATGGCTATAAAAAGGAGTGTGCCAATGAGAGAATAATGGGCAGAGTGGGGATCTTCCTTTAATATATGATATGGTCGTTGGCTATCAGCTTAGCACTCAAGGGTGCACCATAGCATTTTATTCTATAAAGGAATCCAGGCACCTAGATTTCATTACAGAATGCTAGTATAGCTCAAATATCCACAGAATGAAGGGGGAAGTCTGTGCAGGTTGCTAAGGTGCAACTTAATTAGTTAATAAGCCAATTGGATGCTAACAATCAATTATTGATATTAATAGGGACTAATATGGATATGTGCATGCATCTGCCATTGAGCTATTCTACTGTATAACCCTGGGTGTCATTCCAAACAAAGGAAAGGGTATGGGCGGGTTAGGGATGGTCCTAAAATTTGGGCACATAGAATAACATTATTTATGTGCCCAAATACCATAGGTTGGGTGCTGGCATTTACCTCAGGTTTCAGCTGGCATAAATGCTAGTGCACAATGTGAGGGTAAAAATCAGCCCCCTAGTCCTGGAATAAATTACCCTTCCCTTGTGTAAAAGCAGACTGAAAAACCCACCTTTTTGATAAAGTCCATAACCCTATTCCCCACTGCCCACCAACCCAGCCAATAGATTAACTGTCCCCTTAACTATATCCACGACATCCTGTTTGTCTGCCCTGTCTGTTTAGATTGTAAGCTCTTTGGAGCAGGGACTGTCTTCTTTGTGACTCTGTACAGGGCTGCGTATGTCTGATAGCGCTATAGAAATAATTCATAGTAGTAGTAGTGTGCAGGGTTTCAGTTTTGGGGAAGCAGAGCCGGTATTGTGATGTCATAATGCCTCATTCCACCAGTAAGAGCCAACCTCCTCAGTGATGTCACAATGACTTGATTGTCCTGTACTCCCCTCTGCCCTCCAACCCAGTCAGCAGATTAACCGTTCCCCTTAATTGTATCCACGGCATCCTGTTTGTCTGTCCTGTCTGTTTAAACTGTAAGCTCTTTGAGTAGAGACTGTCTTCTTCATGACTCTGTACAGCGCTGCATACTTCTGGTAGCGCTATAGAAATAATTAATCATAGTAGTAGTAAATGGTTTTTTTTTCTTATAACTGCTATCTGGCAATACACTAATATTTTAATATTTACCACTATTTCCCCTTCACAAGTCAAAATGAATTTGGGTGAATCGAGTACACACTGATTTTGCCGTTCATAGAGAGAATTCAAATCACTTTATTACACAGGTCTTCACTAAGCAATGTTTTTTCCTGTTTAGAATTAAGGTAATTGAATGGCCATGTGATAATTATAAGCTGGGTTTGCTTAAGTATTTAGCAGCTCTCCTTTATCCTGTTAGCCACAAATGCTTGGACAGAATATTGAATGGTTTTTAGTCTAACTGGGCAGTTTATCAACGGAAAACTGAAAAGAACATCTGGACACCTGCATCAAATGTGAGTTTCATCTCCAATAAATCAGCCTGCTGCCTCAGATCAAATCTGGCTATTTGGAGAGGTGTTGGGTTTTTTTTTTCCTGGTTTCTAGCTCAACTGGAACTGGCCTCTGCCATAAACTGTCATTCACAACTAGCCAGGGATTTCCCTAATTGTAACTTTACCCACAGTTTCTGTTCACCCAGTCATCATCTCAATGGACTTTGGCCAGGGACTACAAATAATTTCTGTCAAACCCAGAAAGGCTATACCTTCAATCTGACCACTAGGTGTCACCATTGTGTAATGGCTAGGAATGAGACTATTCCCTCTACAACACACCCAACCCTGGCTGGATGCCAGTACTGGGAATCAAGCCCAGATCCCAGCATTACATTGAAGGGCATTTCCAATCAGCCATCAGGTTTCTATTTGTAGTCAGATATGTGATCACTGACTGGCTTAATCTTTTACATTACATTAGAGATGGGCTATCATTCGCAACATGAGATATGTCAACAATATATCTCGCATTGTTGCATGTTGTTAAAACCTATAGGGGAGAGTGGCATTGCTCCCTTGTGACCCTGGGCAAGTCACATTAGATAGATTGTGAGCCCACCAGGACAGACAGGGAAAAATGCTCGAGTACCTGAATAAATTCATGGAACCTGTTCTGAGCTCATCTGGGAGAACAGTATAGAAAACTGAATAAATAAATAGTGTGAAAAGTTTCAGCCTCTGATAATCAGAGCTGGTATTGTGACATCACAATGCCTCATTCCACCAATGCCTAAGAGCCAACCTCATCAGTGATGTCACAATGGCTTGGATTTTCCTACACTTGGATCACTTTTTACTACATTTTAGTTTCTAGAGTGGTGCAGTGGTTAAAGCTACAAACCTTTGAGGTTGTGGGATCAATCGCTCTCAACAGTGTCTAGGAGTTAGGTGTCGTTTATAGAATCAAGACCTTTGAGGCAAATTCTATAATTTTTTTAAAAAAGTCACCTATTGCTGAATTAGGTTGCCAACAAAAAACCCCAAAAACCAACAAAACCAGAATGATCAAAACCCACACTTCCAGAGGAAAAATCGACCCAGTGGAATTCTGGTCCCGCTTCGAAACATACACCAAACAAACCGAAGAAACGGAAAAAATCATGACCTCATGGATCGTGGATAGCACGAACATACTAAACGAAATAGCCCCCATGAAGACCCGCAGAATAAGAAACTCAAACCAAGAAGGCTGGTTCGATTCAGAACTACTGCTATTAAAAAAGGAGCTCAGAAAAACAGAAAGACTATGGCAAAAATCAGGAACCCAAGAACATAGACTGGCCTGGAGACAAAAATTAAAAAATTACAAAAACCTTACCAACGAAAAAAGAAAAAACTTTTACTCCCACAAAATTGGCAACATTAAAACCAACAGTAGTAACCTCTTTAAATTGGTTAACGACCTATACAACATCGAAACCATCACAAACATCTATGAAGAACCCACTATAACTGCCAACGACCTGGCAGACTTCTTCATCACCAAAACTCAAAAACTAAGATCAACCTTACCCACCAAGATGAATCCCCTCGAACTATTCCCCATTCTCCCAGACCCCGATACATCTAACCCAAACCTAGGATCCATAACAGACCTTAGCTGGAAACAATTCTCAACAATAGACTGGCAAACCTTTAACACCTACTACAATAAATACACCCACTCCTTCTGCAAATTGGACACATGCCCACCATATATCATGAAAACTGCCCCATGCCACTTCAAAGCAAACATGATGACATGGGTCAACCACCTACTATCTACAGGAAACTTCCCACCAGAGCAAGGACATATTCTGATAACCCCAATTATAAAAAACGCAAAAGAATCCCCAAATTCCCCATCTAATTACAGACCGATCGCAAACATCCCCCTTTTCACCAAAATAGCAGAAGGGGTGGTAAAGACTGAACTCTCCACTTACCTAGAAAAATTCAACATCCTCAGCGACAATCAATCAGGCTTTCGCACGGACCACAGCACCGAAACCATAATTGCCTCCCTCCTCGACTATCTTCACACGCTCTTCAGTCTAGGATCTAGTGCCTTGATCATACAGCTAGACCTAAGCAGTGCCTTTGACCTGGTCGACCACACCATACTCCTCGAATGCCTGGCACACATTGGCATATCCGATCAGGTCCTCAACTGGTTCCAGGGGTTCCTAAAAAATAGATCCTACAAGGTACTCAAGGACAACAATATCTCACATAGCTGGGACAACACATGTGGCGTCCCGCAGGGCTCCCCCCTCTCCCCCACTCTATTCAACATCTACCTGGCCTCCCTAGGCAACCTCCTTCACACCCTCAAACTCAAATTTTTCATATATGCAGACGACATCACAATAGCCATCCCCCTTACCAATTTCACACCAGAACTACTTGACTACATTACTAACATTTTCAACCAGATTGAACGTTGGATGTTATCGTTCAGGCTGAAACTAAACCCGGACAAAACAAAATTTTTTCTAGCCACCCCCAAGGAAAAAATCAAAAACACCACAATTCATCTGAAAGGAATGACCTTCCCCCTAGAACCCACCTTAAAAATACTGGGAGTCATCCTAGACAAAAACCTATCCCTAGAAAACAACACAGACCTCATTGTCAGGAAATGTTTCATGGTACTTTGGAAACTTCGCACCATAAAAAAATTCTTCAATGACACCTCCTTCCGCCTACTAGTACAATCCTCCATTCTCAGCATTCTGGACTACTGCAACATTATCTATCTGAGCGCCACAAAGAAAACCACCAGGAGACTAAAAACGATCCAAAACACCGCCATTCGCCTCATCTATGGCCTGAAGAAATGGGAACACATCTCCCCATACTACAACCAACTTCACTGGCTGCAATTCGAATCCAGAGTTCTTTTCAAATTCGCATGCATATGCTACAAATCGATAAATGGTCTTTCGCCAAGATACATCACTCCCCACTTAAATCTACACTGCACCAACATGAAATCCCGCAGAATTCAGCTGTTCGCATACCCTTCGCCAAAGCTTTGCCAATTCAAAACATTCCTTGATAAAACCCTCGCCTTCCAAGCAGCCAAGATGAACCCATGGCTAGCTCAAATGATACTCGAGGCCACCACCTACCTCGACTTCAGAAAATCACTCAAAACCCACCTTTTCAGCAAACAAAACCCTTAACTGACCCTTCAGATAATCTCAAGGCCCCCTACCCGATTCTTCTCCTTCACGATAGCTCCTATCTCCCCCTGCTTCTCCTTCCCACTTCCTTCAAGTCTGACCAAATCTGTTGTAAATCCGATTAATTTGTTGTAATTCTGCCCTCTTCATCTACGAAGTTGGCTAAACTTGTTGTAAATTTCCCTTCTCATCTGCCAAGTTTTGGCTACAGTTGTTGTAAATCCTATAAATTTGTTGTAAATCTACAAGTCTATGCGGATCCTAATCTAATTTAATGTAAACCGCCTAGAACTCGCTGGGTATGGCGGTATATAAGAATAAAATTATTATTATTATTATTATTATTAATTTCTCTATCTTCTTAGGCGCGGTGCTACAAAAGACAGGTGCCTATCAGCGCCTAACGCCAAAATAGGTGTTTATGGGTAGAGTGGGACTTAGCCACCTCTAGGCACAATTCTCTAACACATCTGATCGTGTACCGACGATCGCAAAACCAGTGTTACTGATTTTGCGATCGTTCCCCGACCTCGACCCGATTCACTAACGTCCTAGCAGATCAATTTCTGACCCGATCTGATCCACACATGCAAATGAGGTGAAACGGCATGTAAAGTAGGAAGGCAGTGATTCACTAAACAGAAGAAGGAAGACCGACTGGGGTTGCCGATCCGAAGTGAAGCGACTGCTGAGGACCAGTCGCTTCACTTCTTACCAACTCTTCTGCCCTTTAAAACCACGGGCTGGCAATGCGCTTTTGCAGAATACATAAAAAAGGAATTATTCCTTTTTTTTATATATTCTGCAAAACGCATTACCAGCCCGTGGTTTTAACCCCCCCCCCCCCCGTGCCAATGCCCCCCGTGCCAATGCTCGCCGCCATCCGCCTGTATGGCAATAAGGTTCCCACTCCCTTCTGCCATCTGTAAAACACCAGACTTCCCCTCAAAAAAAAAAAAAAAAAAATGGCAATAGGGATGCCAACTCCCTCTTGCCACCCAAGGGATGTCAACTCCCTGTGCCGGTCCTACCCCCACCCGTACCTGTAACGGAGCAGGAGGGATGCTCAGTCCTTCCTGCTCCAATGCCTCCCGCGATGCTTCTGAGGCCTTAGACCCCACCCGGTGCATCATATGATGCACAGGGAGGGGCCTAAGGCCCTTATTGGCTCAGGCACCTCAGGCTCCTCCCTTGGGAGGGGCCTGAGGTACCTAAGCCAATCAGGGACATCCTTAGGCTACTCCCTAAGGAAGTCCCTGATTGGCTCAGGCACCTCAGGCCCTTCCCAAGGAAGGAGCCCGAGGCACCTGAGCCAATCAAGGCCTTAGGCCCCTCCCCGTGCATCACATGATATACCATGGCAGGGCCTAAGACCTCAGAAGCATTGCAGGAGGCATTGGAGCGGGAGGGACTGAGCACCCCTCCTGCTCCATTATAGGTACAGGTAGGGGTAGGACCGGTACAGGGAGTTTGCGTCCCTTGGGTGGCAAGAGGGAGTTGGCATCCCTATTGCTATTTGTTTATCTTTGGGGGGGGGGAAGTCGGTGTTTTACAGATGGCAGGAGGGAGTGGAAATCATCTTGCCACAATTTTAAAGCGGCGTCAGGTGTCGGGCATCGGGGGAGGCACTTTATTTTTTGTTTGGTGAGGGAGGGGGGAACGGGCACTTGATGGGAGAGGGTGGGGGTGTAAAATTTTTTTTAAATTAAGCTGATATTTTGCGTGTGTACAACACGCAAAATAGCGGCCCGATTTAAAAAAAATTTTTAAAAAGCTGGCAAAAGCCCTGACAGCAGTGACAGGAGGCTGCTTCTGCTGTCACTACTGTCCAGGGCTCTGCCCCGAGTCAATTGATTTTTGAGTCTGTTTGCATGCAAATGTTTTGCACAAACCATGCAAATCGTTTGCATGCAAATTTGATTGTGAATCGGTCGCACTGCCACAGATCGGATCGGATTGAATCCATGGGCTTAGTGAATTTAGCCCTTAGGCCCCCTGTAAAACCCTGGCCTACATTATAGACACCTAAGTTTTGAGTTAGGTGCCGCTAAGCGCAATTCTCTAATTGGCGCCTAACGCATGGTTGACATGGAATAGGCATCATATTTATAGGCACCTATCTTTTTAGGTGCCAATTATAGAATCCGGCCCTCTGAGCCTAACTTTAGGTGCAAGCATTTCTGCCACTTTCCAAAGACTGATATAAATGTTTGTGTCCATCTGATGGCAGTTAGACACACAAATGTAGATATTGTATAACATTGTGCCTAAATTCTGAAAACATAGGCTGCTCATAGTAACATAGTAGATGATGGTAGATGAAGACCCAAATGGTCCATCCAGTCTGCCCAACCTGATTCAATTTAAATTTTTTCTTCTTAGCTATTTCTGGGCAAGAATTCAAAGCTCTACCCGGTACTGTGCTTGGGTTCCATCTGCCGAAATCTCCGTCAAAACCTACTCCAGCCCATCTACACCCTCCCAGCCATTGAAGCCCTCCCCAGCCCATTCTCCACCAAACTTCCATATACAAACACAGACCATGCATGTCTGCCCAGTACTGGCCTTAGTTCAATTTTTAATATTATTTTCTGATTCTAGATCCTCTGTGTTCATCCCACGCTTCTTTGAACTCAGTCACCGTTTTCCTCTCCACCACCTCTCTCAGGAGCACATTCCAGGCATCCACCGCCCTCTCCTTTGCACCCTCCCCTTTGAAGTTGCACATGCATATTATAAAATAGGGCGTTGGTTAGATCCACCCATAATTCCTAATTGCTGCAATTAAATGCTCATTAGCACCAATAATTGATTGTTAGCACTCAATTGGTCAATTGGCTTCCACTCGGATGTGGGATTCATGCCTACATTTGTGTAGCCAGTTTTGGACAACCTGTAGAAAATCCAGTGGGATATGATTGCGTTCATGACCAAAAAAGGCCCAATGAAAATGATCAAAGTAACATTTCAGAATCAGCTCCGATCCCCATAGGGAGGAGCGATGGCAAATCGGCCGAAGCCGTTGCCATTAGCAGGGGGGGGGGGGGGGGGGGGGGGGGGGGGGGGGGGGGGGGATTAGATAAAAGAGGAGTGGGAAGGGGGATGCACCCCTTTTCAGCGACGCCAGAGCTAGGAGAAGGAGGCAGCATTTTCCTTCTCAACATAGCTCCACCGCCAACCAGCTTCCTTTAAAAAAAAAAAAAAAAAAAACAAACAAAAAAAAAAAAAAAAAAAATATATATATATATATAGTGGAACATACAACCACTTATTTAATTATACTAACCAACGATCCAGGTAAGAATTTTTCTTTGGCGGCCACGCGGCAGTGGGCCACATTCTGCTTCCGGGCATCGCGACTGCAGTCCTGATGTTTCCTTTCGGCCCTGCACGTTGTCCGGGCTTTCCGTGCGCGGTGCTGGACCCCGCTTCGGCTCCCGATGTATAAAAAAAAAAAAAAAAAAAATAACTAAATACAATTAAAATTGTGAGCATCGCGCTTTCTCTGCGCCCTGCTTCCCGGCTCTCTCCGCGTGTGGCTGGGGCAGGGTAAAGGGTGGAGGGGGGGGCTGTTTGAGAGGAGTCGCCGCTGGAGAGGAGTCGCGGCGGTAGCCGCGCCGGCGTTTCTGAGCCGGCGACTCCTTCCTCCTAGGGCGCGGGTCGCGTTGGCGCTGCGACAGCGTTCCGGGCCGGCCTCTCCCCCCCCCCCCCCCCCCCCCCCCCCCCCAGACCACGGGCCGCGTTGGGGGCCGGCTGCTCGGGGCGCGGGCTACGGCACAAGAACGGCGCTCCGCCGTTCAAGGAGAGGGGGGGGCCAATTGCAACTCCCTCCTCACAGGCCGCGTGGGGACTGGCGGCCCGCGGCGTCGACAGCGTTTGACCGGCGCCACGAGGCGCTGTCGTGCAGGGCCAGAGATTCCCTTCCTCCGCGTGAGGGCTGGAGGCTCGTGGTGAGCCCGGCCTGGGCTCCGGGTCGGCGCGCCCACTGGCCACGTGTGCGGCTTCCCTGCCCCCTCTCCGCCGATGGAGAACGCGTGGTGAGACAATCCAGGGTGCCTGCATTGAGGGAGTAGGGGAGGCCGCGTCTCTCTCTCGGGGCGCTGCACCTCCCACCTCCCCTTACCCAGCTGGACTGCCCAAGGGACTTAAGGTGGCCACCTAATTGCCCCTGCGGCCCGACTAAGGTAAGAATTTTATTTTGCTGTACTATTATATATTATATGCTTAGCGTCCAATTTTATGCAACGCTGTTAGATGCTACTAGTTGGCTTTACTTAAATCTTCAGCACAACTCCGCTAGGCTAGGACATTTAAGCTATTTACTGCAATTACTTTTATTTCATGCTACGTGCCAATTTATGCTATTTTAGGCTTCACGTTATGTGCCAATTTTGGCTATTGAAAGCTATAGTATGCTATTTTAGGCCATTACTACTGCAATTACTTTTATGTTATGCTATGTGCCAATTTATGCTATGTGCTATTTTATGCTATGTGCCATTTTATGCTATGTGCCATTTATGCTAGGAATGCTTCAAACTATGTGCCATTTTATGCTATTGAAGGCCATGGTATGCTAGTTCAAGCTATTATATGCAAATTATGATATTTATGCATGCTATACAACTACAGCAGCTTGGCACCAACGCTTGTGTCTACTGTATGCTATGCCACCAACGCGCATGTCTACTGTATGCTATGGCACCAACGCTTGTGTCTACTGTATGCTATGGCACCAACGCTTGTGTCTACTGTATGCTATGGCACCAACGCGCATGTCTACTGTATGCTTGGGTATATGCGATACAACAACTTGGCACCAACGCGCTTGTCTACTTTATGCTATTTAAATGCTATTTAAAGCTATTATATGCGATTGGCCATTATATGCTACGATGGGCTATTTGTATATGCTATACAACAACGTGGCACCAACGCGCTGGTTTCCAGCTGGTTCTCGTGAAGGCTTTTTTACTGATGTCTTTAATCCTATATTGCATCTTTTGCTTAGTTATAGAGCCAGCCTCACTGTCTCTATAGACATGCCGGCTCAACGTAAGCCTCGATCAAAACCAGCAGCCCAGAAAAAGCCCTCAGCTACTAGTCAAAAAAAGACTAGGACTACGCGTGCCACAACATCAGCGGCTCGAATAGCAGAGGCTTCCACGGCCTCAACTGCAGCGGTAGCTTCTACTACGCGTGCCACAACATCAGCGGCTCGAACAGCGGAGGCTTCAACGGCCTCAACCGTAGCGGCAGCTTATACGGCACCACAGTCTCACCAATATGCAGCGGCAGCTTATACGGCACCACAGTCTCACCAATATGCAGCGGCAGCTTATACGGCACCACAGTCTCACCAATATGCAGCGGCAGCTTATACGGCACCACAGTCTCACCAATATGCAGCGGCAGCTTCTACGGCACCACAGTCTCACCAATATGCAGCGGCAGCTTCTACGGCACCACAGCCTCGAACAGCGGAGGCTTCCACGGCCTCAACTGCAGCGGCAGCTTCGACGGCTGCACAATCTCAGCAAGATCTAGTCGACTTAATGGCCGAGTTCCAGAGACAGATACTCCAGCACGGGGTTCAAACGGTGCACCAGCTACTTATTAGTGGCCAGTCAACACCACAAGCGGCACCACCCCCACCGCAAGCCGCACCAACGCCAACATACCCACCTCCAGCACAGCAGTTGTTACCAGCACAGCCGCTGTTGGTCCCAGGTGAGCCACTAACACCTACATACTCACCTCTAGCACACGAGATGGCGCCCGTTACACGGGAGGCTCTCTCTTCACACATTATGCCATCATTTCTCAGGTTGTCTAATGGGCAGACGGAGGACCAGCTTACGCTATCACGTAGTATACGTGAGGCACTTTTGATCTCCGAACAGGCTAGGGCTATACCCCCTTCGGAACCTATTAACGCAGGTCCTTCATTTCAGACAGACCCCATAGTTAGCAGAGGAGGGGATGACATCACATGTGGTGTAACCACTCTCGCTTCGGGAGTCCCTAGAACAGTGAAAGAGAAAATATGGAAGAGAGACTATGTAGACATGTTTTCCTTATTACAGAGGGAACCCGAGGAGGACAACTACATAGAGACTGATAGGATATACATACAGTTAGAGAGGGAGAGAAAGCCAAAAATCTATAAATCCTTAACTAACTGGATATCCGCCTTCCACATATACATGAGTGTAGTAGTAGAAAGAGAGCCAGAGATATCCCCCTACTTAATCAGATATTTGGACACAATTATCCGGGCGCACAAGAAATACGGGGGATGGGCCTGGCTCAACTACGACATTAAATTCCGGAAAAGTATGGCAGAAAACAAAGCAATAACATGGAAGCATAGAGTATTCGATCTATGGATGGACGAAATGTGCGCTTTGCGGCCATTTCTGCCCGATAGGTTCCCAGACAGATCCACTAGCGGGACCCAAGGGTTCGGAGACAGACCACGGCCTCTTCCCCAATTTCCTCGACAAGGGGGCCACATGGCAGGAAAGCAGATCTGTAGGCTATTCAACAGAAGCCATTGCACATTTACCAACTGTAAATACAGACATGCCTGCCACTCCTGCGGAGGTACGCACCCTGCAAGCCAGTGCAGGAATGCAAAAGACCGCAGATCGTTCACTCATCCTGCCCCAACACACACCGATGCACCTGGCCCCCTCCCCCATCAAGGCTAGCGCTTTGCTCCCATGGCTAAGATTATACCCGATGAGGGAGGACGCACACGCCATCACGAGAGGCTTCTTAGACGGCTTCTCCATACCGTACACCGGCCCACTCAATCTCCATCTTAGAATTCCTAAAAACTCCACATCATGCCACGCTCACAAACAGATAGTCCAAGATAAGATCGATAAAGAATTACAACTCGGTCGGATAGCGGGCCCCTTCGACACTCCACCTTTTCCCGCCTTCCTTGTTTCTCCCATTGGAGTAATTCCAAAAAAAGAGCCTGGCAAGTTCCGCCTCATCCATAACCTTTCCCACCCAGCCGGGGCAGCAGTTAATGATTTCATCGACCCTGCGTTATGCTCCGTACAGTACACCTCACTAGACCAAGCCATATCATTCATAAAAGCATCTGGCCCCAGTACTAAGTTGGCAAAAGTAGATATAGAATCTGCGTTTAGACTTTTTGCCGGTACACCCCCAATCTTTTCCCCTACTGGGTTTTCACTGGAACGGGCAATTCTATTTTGACAAATGTATGCCCATGGGCTGTTCTGTTTCTTGTGCTTACTTCGAGCAGTTCAGTACATTTGTAAATTGGGTATTTGGTCAGACAACATCACATGGTTTAGCTGTCCACTACTTAGATGACTTCCTGTTCATTGCTAAGACTCAGAATGACTGTGAACATTTAATGTCGTCATTCCATCAACTGGCCAAACAATTCGGCATCCCACTAGCACAAGAAAAAACAGTAGGCCCGTCAAGCGTTCTCACCTTCCTAGGTATTGAGCTGGACGTGATTAATCAAGTTTCACGCCTTCCGGCAGACAAACTCTATAAACTTCATGCAGCAATACATCACATGTGTACTCGGAAAAAGGCTACATTACGCCAATTCCAAGAAATACTGGGCTTATTAGCGTTTGCCACCAGGGTGATTCCCATAGGCAGAATTTTCGCCAGACGACTAGCTAGAGCTACAGTGGGAGCAGATAAGCCTCACCACCACATTAGAATTACCGGAACTATCAGGGACGACCTCAGACTATGGGACTCATTCCTGACCAATTTCAATGGACGCGTGTTCTGGCAATCGTCTACCGAAAATGCCGACGCCCTACAGCTATATACTGATGCAGCAGGCAGCCAGGGATTCGGTATATACTTTCAAGGGGCATGGTCTTCAGCAAAATGGCCTAGTTTATGGGTTAGCTCAGGCATCCTCAAAAACATTACATTTCTGGAGCTGTTTCCTATCATGGTCTCCCTTCACCTATGGGGTAGTTTGTTAACACATAGGTCCATTATGTTTCGGTCTGATAACTCTGCCGTAGTCGAAGCCATTAATAGGTTAACCTCCAAATCCTTACCCATTATCAACTTGTTAAGACACATTGTACTCATTTGCCTACGCTACAACATTACTGTCAAGTCGCAGCATATACCCGGCTCCCAAAATGCCATTGCTGATGCTTTATCTCGCTTTAAGATGGCAGCATTCCGGGCGTTGGCCCCAGCAGCAGAACACCACCCAACGCCGATTCCAGACGAAGTATGGCGCTTTGGACCCCCGAGGTTTGGAAGTTGATGCTCAATTCGCTATCACCATCTACTCGGCGAAGATATATTCAGCTGTTCACGGACTACACAGCTGCCGGGATGGACTGCACATTGCCCTCCCTCGTCCAATTTATATTACACTCCAAACAGTCGGGCATACGAAGAACTAAGATAGCGGCCACACTCTCCAGTGTGAGTTTCTTCACCGAGGCGATGGGTTCCCCAAACCCCACGAAGGCTGCGGTGGTGCGCCGCATGATGAGAGGATGGGAGCGCGAGCAGGCTTCCCTCCCTGACCGCCGCCTCCCTATTTCCCTCGATTACTTAGTTCTGATTCTACATGTTCTGCCAAAAGTATGCCGCGATGCATACGAGGTGACGCTGTTCCGGTGTGCATATTGCCTGGCTTTTCATGGCGCCCTACGCGTTAGTGAACTGGTCCCAGCCTCCAAACGTCCAGGAGCGTTGGGAGGCATGTTACTAGCCAACGTCCATTTCACAGAGACCTCCTTATCTATCAAGATACCTAGATCTAAAACCGACCAACTAGCCAAGGGCGCCTGGCTATCATTAATCCCCTCCAACGATCTACGGGTCTGCCCAATAAACAATTTTCTACGTTATATGGCCCTCAGGCCCATTGCACCCGGCCTTCTCTTGTTACATTACGACGGGTCTCCGCTGTCCCGTTTTCAATTTGCAAGAATTTTGCAACTTTCCATGAATCAGCTAGGTATGCAAGACAAACATTTCCGCACGCACTCCTTTCGCATAGGAGCAGCAACCACTGCTGCACACCAGGGTCTCTCAGACCATCAAATAAAAGTCTTGGGGAGATGGAAGTCTGCTGTCCTGCTAGTTAAGAGAATGCAGCACGACTGTCTGTCTTTAGCCGCCATGCTACCCCATTCCACGTTAATGTGGTCGCAAATAATACCACGTTTAGTTTGGAAAGGAGCTAGATCCCACTCAGCGGTAGAGAGAACGCGAAAAAAACTAAATAAATGGATGTGCAAATTCATGCCTACCATCAGAGGACTCTACATTGTACATGACCTGCTTGAGGACGGCTGTCCGGGCTTGTACCGACCGGATGGGGTACACCTCTCCGATATCGGCCTAGACATATTCCTCAGTACCCTACAGGATGGCATAGAAGCGCTACTGATGCGTCCCGGGCCGCAGCCGCAGCCATGACACTTGGGGGGAACCCGCGCTAAGCGAGGTTTCGCTAGCACGGGTAGTGGAAGGTAAGCACAGCATATGTCTAAAAGCATACATATGGGCAGTGTTAAGAAATAGGGCACGTCACCTTGCTTGGACGGCAGGGAGGCCAGGCCATGAGCTTCACTGCAACCTAACGCTGAGGAGAGGACACCTCCTTGCACGGGAAGGGTCCGGCGAGCCGGGGAAGCTTGTACGGCCCCCTACATCGTGCTGGGAGATAGGCATATGCTGTGCGGCTGTTGCTATGTTATATAGTTATGTTATGTTGTTATGTTATGTTCATCTGTTGCAGATAAGTTATGCTATATTGCGCTGCTGGCTGCGGCCTAATAAATTCCACTTTGAGTTGAAATTGTCTGAGTGTCGTTTGTACCAGGTCCTACCTACCAAAGGGCAACAGGTGCTGAGTGCACGATTTGAGAATCAGCTCCGATCCCCATAGGGAGGAGCGATGGCAAATCGGCCGAAGCCGTTGCCATTAGCAGGGGGGGGGGGGGGGGCGGAGGAAGGGGGGGGGGGGGATTAGATAAAAGAGGAGTGGGAAGGGGGATGCACCCCTTTTCAGCGACGCCAGAGCTAGGAGAAGGAGGCAACATCCCTCCCACCCACCCTCGACTATCGTCGCAGCCATTCACCTGGAAGGTAAGCACAGCATATGTCTAAAAGCATACATATGGGCAGTGTTAAGAAATAGGGCACGTCACCTTGCTTGGACGGCAGGGAGGCCAGGCCATGAGCTTCACTGCAACCTAACGCTGAGGAGAGGACACCTCCTTGCACGGGAAGGGTCCGGCGAGCCGGGGAAGCTTGTACGGCCCCCTACATCGTGCTGGGAGATAGGCATATGCTGTGCGGCTGTTGCTATGTTATATAGTTATGTTATGTTGTTATGTTATGTTCATCTGTTGCAGATAAGTTATGCTATATTGCGCTGCTGGCTGCGGCCTAATAAATTCCACTTTGAGTTGAAATTGTCTGAGTGTCGTTTGTACCAGGTCCTACCTACCAAAGGGCAACAGGTGCTGAGTGCACGATTTGAGAATCAGCTCCGATCCCCATAGGGAGGAGCGATGGCAAATCGGCCGAAGCCGTTGCCATTAGCAGGGGGGGGGGGGGGGGGGGGGGGAAGGGGGGGGGGGGGGATTAGATAAAAGAGGAGTGGGAAGGGGGATGCACCCCTTTTCAGCGACGCCAGAGCTAGGAGAAGGAGGCAGCATTTTCCTTCTCAACATAGCTCCACCGCCAACCAGCTTCCTTTAAAAAAAAAAAAAAAAAACAAACAAAAAAAAAAAAAAAAAAAATATATATATATATATAGTGGAACATACAACCACTTATTTAATTATACTAACCAACGATCCAGGTAAGAATTTTTCTTTGGCGGCCACGCGGCAGTGGGCCACATTCTGCTTCCGGGCATCGCGACTGCAGTCCTGATGTTTCCTTTCGGCCCTGCACGTTGTCCGGGCTTTCCGTGCGCGGTGCTGGACCCCGCTTCGGCTCCCGATGTATAAAAAAAAAAAAAAAAAAATAAATAAATAAAATTAAAATTGTGAGCATCGCGCTTTCTCTGCGCCCTGCTTCCCGGCTCTCTCCGCGTGTGGCTGGGGCAGGGTAAAGGGTGGAGGGGGGGGCTGTTTGAGAGGAGTCGCCGCTGGAGAGGAGTCGCGGCGGTAGCCGCGCCGGCGTTTCTGAGCCGGCGACTCCTTGACCAAAAAAGGCCCAATGAAAATGATCAAAGTAACATTTCTGGAAACAACATGAAAAGTGTTCTGGTTGCCTATCTCTACAACTCGCAATTTCTTCAAAGTCTTCTAGCCTAAGAAATCTTGTATCATATGAGAAACTGAAGGGAGATAGGTTCAGAACAAATGCAAGGAAGTTTTTTTTCACCCAAAGGGTCGTGGACACTTGGAATGCGCTACCGGAGGAAGTGATCAGGCAGAGTACGGTACAAGGATTCAAACAGGGATTGGATGGATTCCTGAGGGATAGGGGGATCGTGGGATACTGAGAGAGGTGCTGAGATGTAACACAGGTATAGAAAGCTAACCAGGGGTCGCGGACTGCTCTGGTCGTGCATGTGCAAGACCGGAGGGTTAGGACTTCGATGGGAAGATAGAACTCAATGGGAAACCAAGGTGGCAAGGGGGCCCCTTCTGGTGACTCAGACAGGCCGTGACCTGTTCGGGCCGCCGCGGGAGCGGACTGCCGGGCGGGATGGAACTATGGTCTGACCCGGCGGAGGCACTGCTTATGTTCTTATGTTCTTATATAGTACATAAATATCCGTGAATGTTGCTGTTACAACCTAGTAATTGTTTGATGGTCAATTGTCATTCAGAAGAGCAACAACAGAGAAAATTATTTGTGAAAGAGGCCAGTCTTTAGTTCAATAGTCTTCGTGGAAAGCAAAAAAATAATATGAAAAAGTGGCCTTTGCTGTAATAGGAATGATACAATGTCATGTACAAATATGATAAACCTTTACATTATTTGGAGAAAAATTTAGAAAATGAGGTAGTCAATTTTGCCGATGCTTGAAACAGCACAGAGTCACAATTGATTGATTTAGCTTTGTTTATTTTATCCCTAAATATACTGTTGTATTATTTGATGTACTTTCTGACAAAAATGCTAAAAAACACAATCAAAGGGAAAAGCAAAATGGAAACAAGTGACATTTCAGAGCCAAAGAATTTTTACTGAGTTGGGACACTGCCCACAAAATTTACTCAGGGCTGGATTTACATGTAAAGTAGACAGGCTACAGCTTAGGACCTCACAGTACACGATGCCTTAGGCCTGATTCTACAAATAGCATCTAAAATTTAGTCAATGCGCTAAACCCGGCACTAAACATGATTCTATTTAAAAAAAAAATTAGGTGCACTTCTTGGATCTTCTTTCCTATTAACATATGAGCTGGTTATATGTGGAATATTACTACATGTTAAACCCCCTATAGAAGTCATCTTTTTTTGTCATAACTGGGATTGCTGTACAGATGATAACACTTAACTGGAAAAATCATGATCATCTTAATTTCTCTTTTTGGTGGGCAAATTTATGTTCCACATAAGAATGAGAAATTGTATGCGGATTTATTAGGACATGGTCATATTTTTAAATTGGTTTGGGAGCCATTGACATCTTTTATGAATGCAGTATAGTTGGCTTGTTTCTTTAATTTGGTATACTTTTATTCACATCCAGGGTGGGTGGGGGGAGGGAGGGAATACTTTAGTATTATATAAGCTAGTTGATGAAAGTTTAAATATGTGTTCACTATTGATTTATTGGTTATTTAGTGGGATAAAAATACTGTATGTATATATTTATAAGTTGAAAATGCATTTTGTGTTTTATTCTCTGATTGTTATATATATCCTATATAATAAAATGCTAAGCGCACATGCGCACTCTTACCCCGTGTTCCCTGATCCCTGATCTGTCGGGCTGTGGTAGGTAAGAGTACGCATGCGCGTGTCTAAGGACCGGCGATGGGTAACATGCCGCAACTCTCTCCTCCCGCCCCCGCCGTCGACCCTACCCGGCATACCAGTAACACGCCGTGACACCCCCCCCCCTGCCACCGACCCTACCCGGCACACCAGAACCCCCCATTGACCCTCCCAGCTGACTCACCGCGAGACAAACACAAACCTCCTGGCTCCAGCAGCGTCCGAGGCACAGTAAACACGCTATTTCACATCCTTCTACTGGCCTAATTTCCTCTGCCGGTCCCTGATGACATCATCAGAGACGCGGCAGAGGAAATTAGGTCAGTAGAAGACCGCGAAGCAGCGTGTTTACTGTGCCTCGGACGCTGCTGGAGCTGGGAGGTTTGTCGGCCGTCTAGCGGTGGGAGGGTCGGCTGGGAGGGTCAACGGGGGTTTCGGGTGTGCCGGGTAGGGTCGGTGCAGGGGGGGGGGGGTTAAATGGAAACATGCTGCTCAGGGGGATGGGAGGCATGCAGGCTGGCATCGGGGGTGGGGGTGGGACAAAGTCTGGAAGATAATGATGGGGACATAGGAAGGAGGCATTAGGGGCACTAAGGACATAGAAATGGGCACTGAGGGCACTAAGGACATAGGATGCACTGAGGGCTCTAAGCAGGACAGAGGCACTGGGGGCACTAAGGGCACAGGAAGGAGGCACTGGGGGCACTAAGGACATAGGAAGGAGGCACTGGGGGCATTAAGGACATAGGAAGGAGGCACTGGGGGCATTAAGGACACAGTATGCTGGCACTGGGGCACTAAGGACACATTATGCGAGCACTAAGGTAAGGACGTAGGAAGGGGTACTAAGGACATTAGGGGCACTAAGGACATAGGGAGAGACACAGACAGAAAAATTGACAGACAGGCAGCATGCAAAGAGAGAGAGACAAAAAAAAAAAAACCAGACAGACAGACATCTACTCTAGCACCCATTAATGTAAGGGGCTTAAAGATTAGTGTATGTATATATGTGTATATAGCATTGCTAAGTCTTTTTGAAAAATTAATAAAATATTTACAAAAAAAAGAATCATGCTTAGTGTTGCTTAAGTAGACTTAAGCGTCACTAGGCATCTTACCTTTAGGCACACGGTTGTTTTTTTGGGCCTAAATACCTATGCCAAATTAGGTGCCTACACAGAAAACACACCTATGATCTGCCCCATAACCACAACTACTTAATTTTTTTTAATTAATAAATTTTATTTAAATTTTTATTTAAAAGACTAAGCAAGATAATTATAAACAGAAAATATATATACTCATCCTATATAGCCTACGTTATGAGAGAAAAAAGATTTTTTTTTAAAAACCCAAGAATAAATGAATTACACATTTGTAGGCCTATATTTTAACCCAATAAACCTGTAATAGGAGAGAAGACAATCATTTCTGTAGCTTCTCCTTATTCAAAGCAAACATTTCCAAATGAGCTGGATCTAAAAACAAAACATAGGAATCTGATTCCTATGTTACCAGGCATTTGAGGGAGGAGGAAAGCTTTGCATCGCATTTGAGTTTGCCTAGAAACATCTACACAGACGCGGTGAGACCCGGAAACCTGCTACAATCATGCCGCCAGCCGTGGAAGTCTAAGAGAAAATATTAGAAAAGTTTGACCATAAAAAGGTACATACATCTTTTGGGAAAATGTCTTCAGAATCATCATCTGTTCCACTGAGGACTCGAGACTAATAACGTTAAAGAATAAATTGATCCCATTTGGTTATTTGGACTTTCCTCTTACCTTTCTTGGTTGTTCGTTCTTCTACAGTAAGGAAAGATTTTCTTTCCGTTTGGATCTTTTTGTTATCACATCTTGAGAACTTTCTAAGAATTTTGCCAAATCAAGACCATTTGGAGTTTTTTTTATATTATCTACCTCACTTCCTGAATAACTTTTTTTCCCCCCTCGTGGAATATAATAAATATTCACAATATCTTTATCCTCAATTAACAACTGTAACACTTCCTTTACATACATTTTAAAGAATTCCCTTGAAGATAGAAAGCGAGTAACAGGAAAATTTAGTAGATTCAAATTATTAGATTTTGATGCACACTCAAGTGCCTCCAATTGAAAGTGAATCATTAAATTATCTTTAATAGAAGATGCCTGCATTAACTGACAAGATTTAATTTGAGATTCAACTGTCCCATAATTCTTCTACAACTATTTAATCTTGTATCCTGATCAGTGAATTTATTCACAGCTTCCTCTGAAAATTTACTAAAACATGATAGATTTTCTTGTAAGGTCTTATCTAATTTGGTTATAGCAAACATTGTATCTTTTAAGGAAATTTCTTGATCAGTAAAGGAATGTTCATTTAAGGAATGATATGGAAAAGAAAATGGTGTCGACACCATTACAGTCCCTACTAACAAAGTCTCAGAAGGCTTAGAAGTGCCTGAAATGTCTTGATCTTTCATTTGATCTTGAATCTCAATTTCTGTATCCAATTCTGTTGCAGAAAAATCCAATCTCTCCAAAACAGGTCAAGGGGGAGGGGTTGGTCCCCCTGATGATAAGGAAGTTTTGGAAGAGAAGGTGGTCCCCAATGTTGCCAAGTTATCAGATGGAATCAAATGCCTGTCCATAGGACCTTTCATCAACATTGGGGTTACTTTTATCTTTGATCCTCCTTTCCTTTTCACCATCTAGACCAGTGGTCTCAAACTGGCGGCCCGCCAGGTACTATTTTGAGCCCATGGTTTGTTTATCATAATCACAAAAGTAAAATAAAACAGTTTCTTGATCATATGTCTCTTTAGCTATAAATTACAATATTATTATTAGGAAAGATTTATAAACTATAAAGAGTTTTACCTCATGGAAAAGTGTAATTTCTTTAATAAGACATTAACTATTTTTTTTCTGTGGCCCTCCAAATACCTGCAGATCCAAATGTGGCCCTGCAAAGGGTTTGAGTTTGAGACCACTGATCTAGACCAAGTGGAGCAGAGTTTCATGCTCCAAGCTTCTAAATGGCTGCTAAGGGGCTCCAAAGGGGTGTGCCCCTTAGGTCATGCCCCTTCGAGCACATGCCTGCAGCCACATTCCACAGAGCAAATGTCAAAGGGTAGGAGTGAAGGACCACCATTCTGACTGGAGGAGGGTCACGAGCGGTGTTCCGCAGGGGTCGTTACTCAGACTGCTGCTGTTCAATATATTTATAAATGATCTAGAAACAGGGACGAAGTGTGAAGTAATAAAATTTGCAGATGACACCAAACTATATAGTGGAGTTGGAACTAAAGGGGACTGTGAGGATTTACAAAGGGACCTGAACAAACTAGAAGAGTGGGCAACGAGATGGCAGATGAAGTTTAATGTAGAGAAATGTAAAGTCTTGCATGTAGGGAAAAGAATCCCGAAGTACAGCTATACGATGGGAGGGCTGGTAATGGGTGAAAGTACTCAAGAAAAGGACTTGGGGGTAATAGTGGACATGACAATGAAGCCGTTGGCACAGTGCGCAGTGGCCGTTAAGAGAGCGAATAGAATGCTAGGTATAATCAAGAGGGAATTACTACCAGAATGAAAGAAGTTATCTTGTCATTGTATCAGGCTATGGTGCGTCCGCATATGGAGTACTGCGTCCAATATTGGTCGTCGTACCTTAAGAAGGATATAGCGATACTCGAGAGGGTTCAGAAAAGATCAACGCGATTGATAAGAGGTATGGAAAACCTTTCATATGCTGAAAGATTAGAGAAACTGGAGCTCTTTTCCCTGGAAAAGCGGAGACTCAGAGGGGACATGATAGAGACTTACAAGATCATGAAGGGCATAGAGAAAGTGGAGAGGGACAGATTCTTCAAACTTTCAGAAACTACAAGAACGAGAGGGCATTCGAATAAATTAAGAGGGGACAGATTCAGAACCAATGCTAGGAAGTTCTTCTTCACCCAAAGGGTGGTGGATGCCTGGAAGGCGCTTCCAGAGGGTGTGATAGGACAGAGTACAGTATCAGGGTTCAAGAAGGGATTGGATGAATTCCTGAAGAAGAAAGGGATAGAAGGGTATAGATAGAGATCATTATACAGGTCCTAGACCTGATGGGCCGCCACGTGAGCGGATTGCTGGGCAGGATGGACCCCTGGTCTGATCCAGCAGAGGCACTGTTTATGTTCTTATGTTTTTATGTTCAAGAAATCCTGGTCCCAAAAAAACTCTCTCCAGCATCACCCAAGAGCAAGTCACCCAACCAAGTGCCTGTGGCTGTGTAAAGAACTTCTCCTGCACTCCTTCTGATCAAGAGAGTGAATGCCAAAAACTCCTGGTCCCAAAAGACCTCTCTCTAGCGTCACCAAAGAGCAAGGCACCCAGCTCGATGCCTACAACTGTGTAAGGAACCTCTCCTGTGTTCCGCTAACCAAGGGAGTGAATGCCAAGAAATCTTGGTTCCAAAAGACTTCGCTCCAGTGTCACCAAAGAGCAAGGCACCCGTGCCAGATGCCTGTAAGGAACTTCTCCTGTGCTCCCAACCATACCTACTTTGAGGTAGGTGCCTAGGACTAGGTGCCATCCTCAAAGTGGTAGGTGCCCACCATCCAATTAAGTGCAATTTACAGGTGCTAATTGTCAATTATCAGCACCGATTGAGTCTATTAAACAATTGAGTTGCTGTAGGTGCCTATATTTGCCAGGCTCGCTGATAATAGGCACCTCACTATAAGTGGACTTTATTGAATCAGGGCCCTGATGCTTCACTTGCATGAAAAACCATTGAACCTAAAATTTACTTCCTACTTATTTGGTGTCTACATATGCATAAATCCGGCACGGGATTTTCTGTGCACATTTCAGTGGATAAACACATGCATATATATGTCAGAGCGTAAAAAATGTGTTCCTGAGAGCACTCTATCTTGATTGTTGCCAAGACAAAATAAAATGCAATCAGCATTTAACATGGGCCCCAAATAATAGCTGCTTGGATTTAAACTTACTGTTTCATGCCAAAGATTTTTTTTTTTTTTTTTTTCACAGTGCTGCTGCTGTCTGGTCATCAGCATTATATATCCGTTGGAACATTTAGTACCAGCAGCAAAAATAATAATAATAATGCAAGAATTGGACTTTGCTTTCCTTTTTCGTTCTTGCTTACATCTGCATATTCAGGTTACGAGAAACATGTTCAGTTTGTTATTTAATGTAAAAGGGGGCTGAGGCGTTCTCTGTCATACTCCGTCTAAACCTGCAGCACTTGTTACAGTCTCTTCAATATGGGCTCCTTTTACGAAGGTGCACTAGGGCCTTAACGCGTGCAACAGATTTTCAGCTACCACAGGCTATAGCGCGCGGTAATTTTGTGCGTGCGCTAAAAACCTAGCGCACCTTCGTAAAAGGAGCCCTATGTATCCGCCAAATTATATAAATGGCGCCCCCCCAGTTAGACGTGCAACTGGGTGCGCAGTTATAGAAATGAGTCAAGTCGAGCGTGTAATGTAAGTAACTAGTTTGCAGTAAATTGGTGATAAATACCATTAACTGGCGTTAACATGCACTGATGGGTGCTAATTTGCTATCTCGCCCTCTATTCTATAAACAGTGCGCCTACGTTCACTCATGCATAAAAGCAAAGGGGGTCATGGGCGTATCAAGGGTATTCTGGCTATTCTTCTGCACATTTTATAGAACTGATGAATTTACATGCTCAACTGCCGCACCCGAAAGCACCTAAGTCCAAAGCAGCCGCCTACATCTCAAACACGGCCACGATCAGCCCCTAATCACGCCTTGAACTAGGAAGGGCATAGGCAGGTCAGGGGTGTTCACAAAAGATGCATGGAGTGTTACAAAAAAGTGTGGATCTGCACCCCACTTGCATGCCAGCTGAAAGCTGGCATAAGCCCTCATGCCCAAAGTTGAGCGCCGAATTCCCCATGGGAGTGATCTGCTATCAATCAGCCATATTAAGTATTACCAAGTGTAGTTTTGAGCGCAGGAGCGGGAATGCAGGAACGCAGAATTTTTTCAGAGTTTGTTTTTAGTTTCTAATCCACGAGCTTCTAGGGACCCCTGAAAAAGACTTTATTGTCGAAACATGGACCGTGTTGGGTCCATAGTTCCCAATATTTTGGGTCCTAGTTATTTTTATGGGGATTATTAAACTGTATTTTTAATAAAGCCTGCATCTGGAACATCACCTTCTCCACAGAGTTTTTAGTCTTTGTCAGATTTCTTTTTTGTGGAGCACCAAGGGTCAACCTTTTTTGTTTGAGCTCCTTTCTGTAAAATGATGTCTGAGAATAGTATGAGGTTTTTTTATCTTGATATCCAAAAAAGGTATTTCTCGTTTATCATGGTGCGTCTTGAATATAAGGTTTCTATCACATACATTCCACCATTTGTGAAATATTGAAAGTTTCTCTGTTTTCTGCTCAAACATCCTAGACTATGTTGCCGACTTCATGAATTCCTTAGAGGAAAAAAAAAAAAAAGATTTCAGTTACTTTCCTAATACCTCTCAAGACATGTGAAAGCTTCCCCACATCTGCCAGCAGTGTAAATTTTCCAAGAAAAGTGATCTACATTAGACACTACAGAAAAGAAATGGAACTTGATGGGTACCGTAATTAAATATCAGTTTTATGGACAGTGGTGACTGTATAATGTAAATTATTACAATGTCTTTTCATTTTTTTTTTCACATGGATTGTTTTCAAATTATTTTCATGTGACTGAAAAAGACTGCCTCGCATGAAAACTCTGCACTGCAACTGTCCTAAAGCAACATGTTTAGATTAAATAATTAGGGCTTGCTTCTTGGAAGAGCTTGCAAAACTGCTGTGTTTAGACACAGGTTGAAGTTACAGTCAAATTGTCGATGTTGTGTGTGCACGTACCACTTTTTAACGGGAAAAATTAACATGTAATAACTGCAAAGGCTGTGCAGTGACTGTTGGGTCATTGTCCAGCATGTCCCCTACAGCTACTGCAGTAAAATGTTCTTTATTGCACATTAAGTTCATTCACAATTAGCACTCATTAGAGCAGAGGTGGGCAAACTTTTTGACTCGTGGGCCACAATGGGTTCTTAAATTTGACAGAGGGGCCAGACCAAGAGCATCTTTCTATTCCTCCATCCCTCCCATCTCCCTCGTGCAGCAGAACCCTTGCCCAGCTTCCATCCTTCCCTCCCTTCCATCCCTTGTGCAACAGAACCCTTGAGCACCCACCCCCGCCGCGAAGCTGAACCCCTGCTGACCATCCTTCCCTCCCATCTGAACCCAGCCGAGCCCTACATATCTCCCTCCAGTGCAGCGTCGGGCTAGCAGCACTCTAAACAGGCTGCTTCGTGGCCTCCTCTCGTCATGTGATGCGGCAAAAGGAATTTCCCATCGAGAGAAGGCCGTGAAGCAGCCTGTTTAGAGTGCTGCCAGCCTGACGCTGCTCTGGAGGGAGGTATGTAGGGCTCATAGTGGACGGGCCGGATTAAAAAACTAAATGGGCCATAGTTTGCCCAGGTCTGCATTAGCGGTATGCATGGGGAAATTCAGGGGAATCTTTGGGAATCCTCAGTATTGGTGACAAAAGATCTATTTATGCCTAGAATGGGGAGGGGATGGATCCACTATTCTCTCTAAACTGAGCAGGAGTCCTCCACCTACAGTCCTGCCAGTGGGGGGCAGTGTTTCACTATCACATTTTCAATAGTGAGAGGCAGACAAGCTCTGCAGGACTCCAGACAACTTGCCTCTCTCTAGCAATGAAAACTATCATATTGAAGCACTGCTCCCTATTGGCAGCAATGCGGTTGGAGGTAACAGTGGATGGATCCAAACTGACTGGAGAATAGGTGAGGATGGGGAACAGTGAGAAGATTATGGACTTGATGTCAAAGAAAGTGGTAATAGGTACCACAGCAGCTTTAAAAAAAAGGTCTGGACAAGTTCCCCAATTCTCTTAAGAAAATCACTATACGATATGTTTTACTATGTTGGTGTCTTGCCAGGTACTTGTGACCTGGTCTGGCCATTGATGGATACCGGATACTGGGCTCGATAGACTTTTGATCTGTTCCAATATGGCAATGCTCATGTACTTATGTACTAGTTAGTTAGTTAGGTGCCATTGACTCATGCTCGAGTCCTAGCGACGTGAAGAATTACAGATCTAAAAAGAAATCCATTTTGTGCTAGTCCGGTAAGGTCCTCCAGCATCATCCCCATCATTTTTTTCAGAGCGTCCAGACATCTGATTGCAGGTCATCCTCTTCACCTGGTTCCTTTGATCTTACCAAACATGATGTCCTTCTCCAATTATCTTTCTCTTCTGACAGTATGACCAAAGTAAGACAGTCATAACTTCATCATTTGGGCCGGTTTGATCTCTTCCGGAGTCGATTTGTTAGTTCTTCTGGTGGTCCATGGCATGCATAAAATCCTTCTCCAACACCAAAGCTCAAATAAGTCAATCTTCTTTCTGTCTTGTTTCTGTAGTGTCCAGCTTTCGCATCCATAATTGACCACTGAGAAAATGAGTGTGTGGACAAGTCTCATCTTCGTTTTGGAGTGTTATTTCCTTGCCTTTGAATACTTGGTTGAGAGCCTTCATTGAAGAGTAACCAAGTGCTATTCCGTACAGTATTTCATCCCTGCTAGTTGCTTCTTTGTTTACAAAAGAGCCCAGGAAATTGAAATCCATTACAACTTCTATCGCCTTCAAGCTCAAGATCTTCATCATTTTCCATGTTCATGATCTTTGTCTTATGTTCAGTTCTAACCCCATGTTATGACTTTCGGCTTTGACTTTTCTCATGTCTTTGCTGATAGTGATAAGCATTGTATCATCTGCATAACGCAGGTTGTATATATTTTGGCCACCAACTTTGAAACCAACACTCTCTTCTTACAAATTTGCTTTTCTGAAGATACCTTTGTCATAAAGGTTGTATAGTTAAGGTGACAAGATGCATCCTTGCCTTGGAAACCAGTCAGCGTTGCCATATTCTGTTCTCACCACAGCGTCTTGATTTTTGTAGAGGCTCTTTATCAGCTGAGTTACGTGTTTGGGCACTAAAATGCCCAAAATCCAGCTATTTTGTGCTATTATGTAACTACATAATTTGGGAGGCGGAAGGGGTAATGGTATTTAATATATCACCTTTCTGTGGTACTATCACTCAAATTTGGGCACCATTTACTGAATCTAGTCCTAAATTATGGTTACATGTTTATAAAAATTAAGACAAAAAAAAAAAAGAAGTAACAGAAATAATTTAAAATAAATAAATAAAATCTCCAGTGGAAAATATGCATTCAAGATGGAGATACAGTAGTTTTCATTCTTCAGGCCAAATGGGATCAACATGTGGGATCTATTCACAGGGTAAAGATAGGGGAGGGTCATTAGGGTGGGCAGACTGGATGGGCCGTGGCCCTTATCTGCCGTCTATTTCTATGTTTCTATGTTTGTAGTTTCATAAACTTTCCGAGAGCTGGGCTCGGCATATTGTCATACAGTTCATAATGAACATACTCGCTGTATTGTACTAGACAGAAAGACATCCATCAAGGCGGAATAGGGCAAAATTGTAAGTCCCTGGACATATAGAACCAAGTTACAGAGAAATAGCAAGGACACAGTGAATATTTTCCTTACTACTCCAGAAGTTATAAAAGTTGCAGTGAGTTATCAAACCTACTTTCCCTAAAGACCAAGTTGCCTGCAGCAATCAAGGTGGACAACAAGGACTGGAAGAAATGTTCCAATTAAGAACACAGCTTGATATGCAGGACTAACTGGTGCGAGTGATCCTTCGGCGGGAGATTGCAGACGTTTTAAATTTTGTCTGCTTCTAGAGGGTGCTCTTTAAGCCTGAAACTGCAGTAAGCCTTTGGACAGCCTGCAGATTGCATCGGGTCTCCAGGATTGGGAATCATCTCTTCCTTGGTTCGCCCGCAAAGGGGTAGAGTACAGGCTGCTGCGGTTCCGAGGAGGTACACCGGGACTGGAACCATGCTGATTTCCCTGATTTCCCTGACAGGTCCTGGTGGTCGTGATCTGACGTGACAGGGAAGGTGAAGTGGTCAGAAGATCTGAAAAATCCAGTTTAATCAGCTCCTGAGGTACTGATCTCCTTGCTTATACTGTGTATTACAGGCTGCCATAGACTTTCATTGCAGCACATGTCTCTGTGTAGTGTCTGTGGGTCACAGAATTTGCCGATTTTGGGGGGGTGCTCAAATCAGGGTTTGGGGGGGGGGGGTTTCCCTTCATGCTTTGCCCCCACCCCCACTTGTAAAAGCCTAAACTTATTGCTTTTTACATTTTCCTGTGTTTTTAACGGTCATTTTTCTGTCAAAATCGGCATCCGTGGTGGCCATCTTGGATTTTCTTCAAAGTTTTTAAAAGTTTATTTTTTCAACTTAGAAGCTTCATTTTTGCTCCAAACTTCACAGATGGCCACCTCAGGACAGGATGGCATGGGTTCATGCCTTAGATGCGGTGGATGGTGGCTGGATTCGTGTCCATGTATCCCGTGCGCCGCAGGCCAGAAAGGGGGGTGAGACATGTGTGGATCCCACTCTCCCCTCCTCCTGAGAGGCCCTAATGCTCTTTAATTCTACTGGAGTCACGATTGCAACGTTCAGGGCGCCAAAACTAGGCACGAATGGCGTTTTTGCAAAACGCAAGTGCAGTTCCGGGAAAAAGTCTCCTCAGTCTGCTAATCTTGTGAGATCTAAGAAGCATAGAGCGGTTCCGGCCACTGGTGACTGTTTTTCCCCAGCCAGATCTGAACTATCTGGCTGTAAAAAAAAAAAAAAAAGGTAAAAAGAACTTTGCCTGTTTCTCCCACTCAGACTCCAGTACAATGGTCTCCACCTTCGGATACCAGCATGTCAATTTGGTCTTTTGTTGGGGTACCAGAAAGCAGGTGGCTCGTCCCCGCCCTTGCTTCTGCTTCTGCTTCAGTGTCTGTGCCTTTGCTGTCACCTGTTTCTTTGGTGGAATCAGCAGATGTGGCTAACTTTGCGGATCTGAGTGATACCCAGAACAATGGGTTCTGAGTCCTTGCAAATCGCCAGGTGGTGTGCCAGCTCTTCAAGACTGGCCGCCTGTCCATCTTTATTTCTGGGTCACTGTGAAACGGAACCTGATTTCAGAACAAGCGGGTCAGGCAGAATATACAGTTCTGAGTTCTGAGCCTCCACTGTCCAACTCCATGCTGGTAAATGCAGTTTTGGCGGAAGTGCTGTTAGAGGTCTAGGAGTCCCTTGAGGGTTCCGTTATCCTTGGACATGGTAAACTTGTATCCCATTCCATCGGACTTCCACTAATGCCTGGTCCCGCTAATGGTGGATTCAACTGTGGCTCAGGTAGAACAGCGTATCTCTTTATCCTTCGATGGAGGGGTTGTCCTGCAAGATGTTCGGGACAGAGGAGTGTATTTTGTGCTCAAGCGTCTTTCTCTTTCTGCTACTGCAGGAGGGTGAGCTATGACAGCCATTATTTGTGACCTGGGCAGGTCTACATTTTTTTTACTGACACACGCTATGGCATCTTGAGCTAAGCTGGGAGCGTCTTCAGTGTCCACTCGACGAATGACTTGGATTCTCCAGTGGTCAGATGCTCCTTTAACTAAAGGCTACGTTGAGCAGGTTCCCTTTTAAAGGTTTGATCTTGGTTGGCCTGGGTTTGGATAACCTGATGGCAAGTGTGCAGGACCATAAGCCTAAGGTGCTTCCTGGCTCTAGGCCTCGTCCGACCAGGTGGAGGAGACGGGTGAATTTTCATCCTTTCTGGAGAACTTCTCAGTACGCCGGACCCCCTGCGGTGGGACAGCGTTTCAGAGCATCCTACAGACCTCTCTTTGGAGGTACAGCATGCCAACAGCCTTCCATCTCTCAACCTTCTGTCTGTTCCAGGAGGAAATTGTGACGTCAGATTTCTGGGGAGGCCCCCCCAAAATCAGGGGGGGGGGGCAGCTATCAGCCTTCCTTCCAGAATGGCTAAAGATAACCTTGGACCAGTGGGTCCTAGAGATTCTCACGGATGGTCTTTGACTGGAATTCTTCCAGCTGCCAGCGGACTTCTTCATGTCCTCTCCCGAGGGCAATCCGGACAGAGCCCACGAGGTGCACTCTATGGTGCGCCGGTTACTAGATCTGGTGGCCATAGTGCCTGTTCCACGGGACATCTTGGGATCCAGGAGATACTCAATTTACTTCATCATGCCAAAGAAGGACTCCGTCGATTGCAAATCAATTCTGGACCTCAAAGCAGTGAATGCATGCTTGCGAGTTCTGCGTTTCCGGATGGAAATGGTGTGTTCTGTCATAGTAGCGGTAGCACCCAGGGAGTTTTTGACTTCCTTGGACCTCAAGGTAGCTTATCTCCAGATCTTCCTGAGGTTTCACGTTCTCAGGAGTCATTTCCAGTTTGCGGCGTTCCCTTTCGGTTTGGCATCGGCGCCCAGAACCTTTGCCAAGATCATGGCGGTGGTGGCTGACCATCTGCGATCTCTGGGTGTGTTAGTGCATCCGTACCTGAACAACTGGCTGATCAGAGCTCCCTCGTGTGGGAGCAGGGCCGCTTGGCAGTTCACCAGGTGGTGTCTTTGCTGGAACGTCTTGGATGGGTGACCAATATGAAGAAGAGTCACCTCGTGCCGACCCAGGACTTGGAGTACTTGGGTATCCGGTTCCACATGGGTCTGAACCGGGTGTTTCTTCCGGAATCCAGAAAACTGAAACTCAGGAGTACAATTCGGGACATGTTAGCGGTCCCGGCAGTACCTGCAGGAGTTGGGTTTCATGGTGGCGACCATAGATGTAATTCAATGGGCAAGAGCTTACCTGCGTCCTCTTCAGTTTTCACTTCTGACGCAGTGGAATCCCCAGAGAGATGCGCTAGGGATGAAGTCATCTTCGTTGGCAGCAGCACGCAGCAGTATGCTGTGGTGGTGGAACCCAGTCACTCTGCCCACAGGGCTCCCTCTGTGGGTCTTGGATTTGGTGACCCTGACAGACACGAGTCTCCTTGGTCGGGGAGCAGTTTGCATGTCCGTCCCAGTCCATGGACACTGGACGCTGAGAGAGAGCCGATGATCGATCAGTCCGCTGGAGCTACAAGCAATCCTATTAGCTCTGCTACAATTCCAAGGAAGTCTCCACCGGAAAGCTGTCCATGTATTTTTGGACAATGCGATGGCTATTGCTTGTGTCAACCGTCAAGGGGGCACAAGGAGTCCCCGGCTGGGATTGGAGGCTCGGATGCTCTTTGCTTGGGCGGAGCATCATCTCTTGACTTTATCCGCGGCTCATGTGGCCAGCGTCAACAATGTTCAGGCAGACTTCCTTAGTCATCGGACTCTGGACCAGGGAGAATGGTCCCTATCAGGGCTGGCGTTCAAAGCTATAGTGGGCCGGCCGCTGGGGTCATCCCACCTTCGATCTGATGGCATCATCGGTGAACAGGAAGGCAGACAGATTCTTCAGCCGCCAACGAGAGGTCGGCTGCGTCGGACTTGATGTTCTGGTTCAACCTTGGCCTACAGGGAAACTTCTGTACGTCTTTCTTCCATAGCCCATGATAGGGCATGGTTTGTGCCTGGTGTCCTTGTACAGGGATCTGGTGATCCTTGTGGCTCCAGACTGGCCCAGAAGACCTTGGTACACAGACCTTGTGAGGTTGAGCTCCAGGAGCTGTCTGCGTCTTCCTTGCCATTGGTGGTTGCTCACGTAGGAACCGTTTTCACTTCAAGATCCGGACCGCTTTGGTCTTACAGCCTGGCATTTGAATGGGCACCCTTGACGGCCAGGGGTTATTCCTCTGCGGTTATCACCACGCTCCTACAGAGCAAGCGGAAATTGACGGTATTAATAATAATAATAATAATAATAATAACTTTATTTTTGTATACCGCAATACCACAAACAGTTCAGAGCGGTTTACAATGTAAGAGACTGTACATATACAGCGAAGATACAATGTAAGGGAATGTACTATGCAGTTAAGAGCAAATTACAATACAGGGACTGTACATATTTAGCATAGGTGTTAATACTGCGGAAAGCAAAGCAGAATTACAGTGCAGGAGTCTGTACATCTACAGCAGCGATATTTATACAGTGAAAGAAATGGTACGAGAGAGATCGGGGGAGGAGAGGTGGGAGGATTTGGTTATTTGGAGGGGGGGGTTCGAGAAATTTATCATAGAGGTAAGATTTGAGAGATTTCCTGAAGTATGAGTAAGATGGGGCAGATGAGATGAGGGTGGTCAGGCAATCTGTCCATCTGCCAGCTTGGAATGAGAGAGTTCTATTAAGGAATCTTTTGTAGGTGCATCCCTTTAGGGATGGGTAGATAAACAGATAGGCATTGCGTGTGCGAAAGCCTGGAGGTGTTTTCAGGCTTGGTGTGTGGGGCTTCAGGTGGACCCTTTGGTATCTTTGGTGGCTCATGTTCTGGACTTCCTGCAGGATGGCCTCAGGAAGGGTCTGGCAATCTCTTCTCTACATGTTCAGATTGCGGGATTCTCCTGTTTGGGTCCCTCTTCGTTCAGGGGTTCTCTGGCTTCTCACTCAGATGTTGTCCAGTTGTTGCGTGGGGGGAGGGGAAGGGAGACTGAGGCCTACCTTGTGACTGCCTTGCCCATTGTGGAACCTGAATTTGGTCCTATGCTCCCCGACTCGTCCGCCCTATGAACCACTGGAGGAGATCTCTCTGAAAGATCTTACTATTAAGACCGTCTTCCTGGTGGCAGTCACATCAGCACGGCGAGTGTCAGAGCTTCAGGCTTTGTCGTGCAGAGATCCTTTTCTTTGCATCACGGAGTCTGCAGTGATTTGGAGGACTGTGCCTGGTTTCCTTTTTCCACATCAACCCAGGAAGTTCATTTGCCAGCCTTTGTTCCTTCGGGTTCCAAGTCTCAGGACCATGTTTTGCTGTCTCTGGATATACGGCGTCTCCTTTTGAGATACCTAGAGGCCACTAATGACTTCCATCTTTTGGACCATCTGTTCGTCCTGGTGGGCCCCGTGCGTCAGGGTCGGCCTGCTTCCAAAGTTACCATTTCACATTGGATATGTGTGGCCATTTCGACAGCCTATGTTGCGGCAGGGAAGAAGCCTCCCCTTGGGGTGAAGGCTCATGCTACCAGAGGAATGGCTTCCTCATGGACTGAATCTCATGCGGTCTCGCCTGAGAAGATTTGTTAGGTGACCACGTGGGCTTCCCTTCATACTTTTCCAGCTTTTACGTTGATGTGGCGGCTAAGGGTGATACGGCCTTTGGCGCTTCTGTTCTCACAGCAGGCTCATCATCCGTCCCCCTCCCCCCCCCTCCCCCGATATTTGGGACTGCTTTGATACGTCCCTCTAGTTCAGCCTCCAGAAGAATTGTACAAGAATGAAAGATTAGGTTTCTTAACTCTGCTAATCTTCCTTCTTGTAAATATCCTCTAGAGGCTGAACTCCCCGCCCATCTGTTTTGTCCGATTCGCAGGTTGCCTCTTCAGTAACTGGTGAGCTGGATTTCTATCTTTGACTGGCCTCACTAAGAATTACATGCGTATTCCCCTATGTAAGGTTTAAGAATTGGTGGGGTTCCCGGGGGGGGGGGGGGTGCCCCTTCTGATCTTCAGGCTGGGTCTACGTTCCAGGTATTCCTGGGTTTTGTAGTTTATAATGTTTACCTTATGTGTTTGATTCCAGTTAGCCTTTTTTGGCCATAGTTTTTAGTATACTAATTTCTTGAGCAGAATTGGCTGGTAGCGGGAGTTCCTGTACCCTCTCTTTCTTTTCTTCTGTTTCCTGTTGTCATAGGTCTACATAGCTTTTCTACTAACTGAGCAGGACAGGAAGCTCCTGGGCAGGTAACCCAAAGGGGAGGGATCATCTTTTAGTTGCCCTGCAGCTGAAGCTACCAGACATAGAAGAACCCACTAGTTCAGCCTCCAGAGGATATTTACAAGAAGGGAGATTAGCAGAGGTGAGAAACCTAATCTTTCATTCTTTATGAGTAAGGAAAAGAAGCTCTGCGTAATTAGGCAAATTAGAGGTTCAACTGTGCTTAAATTGTTTTGGAGACCTAAGTTTTCTATAAAGCAAGTGCTCTATCATTCATATAACACATACAGAGAACTAGTTGCTGCAGCCTTATTTCATCATGAATGATATATTCTGTACCATAAGTTATAGACTATCAGCGATGAAATATTATGCTGTATTATCTGAGTGCCAGTGAAGATGATATGAAGTTGATAATAAACTAATATAGAGTTCATATTCATTTTGGTGACTGCCTTTATAAGTAATAGTATGGCAGGCAACCAAATTGCTTCTGATAAAAGTTGTTTGTTATAGCAGAATTTGACTGCTATTGCAAAGTCCATAAGAGAATTACTTTTTGAGGCATAAATTCAGCTTCCTATAATCAAGGTTTTTTGGGAAGGAATTTCTTACAAAGACGGTGAGAGCCTTAAACAAGAAATGTATCTCTTCAACATGCAGCAAAATGACTGAATCTCTGGGATCAGACTTCGGAAAGCATTAAACAGACGTGGGAAGAAAAAAAATAACCCTTATTGATCCACTGCTAGATGCATCCTTTTACCCCCCCTCCACCCCCCCCCAAAAAAAAAAAGCTGTGATATGACTTCACTAGAATAGGAGATAGTCTAACGCAGAGGTGCACCAGCCTTTAACACACAAAGATGAAATATACGGGAAAATGCTGAAATTAGACTATCCCAGTAGAGGCTGCAGTAGCCCAAGTGCATTTGAATAAAGAACATAGAAAAAAATGATTCCAACGCAGATTGTTATGTTGTTATGTTATGTGCAATTTTATATCGTGCTGAATCCTCATTAATTAGAGTTCTAGGCGGGTCACAGGCAACAAATTGTTACATATTTTATTTATTTATTTATTTATTTATTTAATTAATTAATTATATACCACTGATGTCCGAAGTGGTTTACATTCAGGTACTTTATCATATTTCTCTATCTGTCCCGGTGGGCTCAAACTCTATCTAGTGTCACTGGGGCAATGAGGAGGGACTAAGTGACTTGCCCAGGGTCACAAGGAGCAGCGAGGGATTTGAACCCACAGCCTCAGGGTGCTAAGGCTGTAGTTCTAACCCCTGTGGGTTTAAATATGTTATAAAGAATTATACCTGCTATATAAAGTTATCAAATTTTACATACAGTCTGAGGTAATATATCATAAATAGCATTGTCTTTATTTCAGGTGACTTGTATTATTAGCCTGAGTCTCTTTGGTAGGGATTTCTTATTTAAAAAATCATGTTTTTAGATTTTTGCAAAACAGTGTGTATACTGTGGTTGTGCAAATTTTGATGGGAAATGAATTCCACACTTTTGCTATTTGGTAGTTGAATGATTTGCTGTGAGATGTCTCATATTAGAGTTGGGATTGATAGGATCAGGTTGTTAGAGTTCCATTGGTCCGCAGATCTACCCAATAGTTCAGTAAATCTGGGGAATCTATTAGGGGCATCACCATATAGCATTTAAAATGCTAAACAGAATAGTTTCAATTCTATTCTGTTTTCTATCCAAGCAGTAGAGTGACATGGTCAAATCTTGTAGTATATGAGTTTTACTGCGGTGTTTTGTATCAGTTGGAGTTTTTTTCAGTTAATTTCATGGAGATACCTGAGAGCAGAGCATTGCAGTAGTCTAGTAGGACGGTGTTGTTGACTGCACTAGTATCCTTTAGTGTTGTTGAAAGAATTAGGGTCTTACCCTTCTCAGTTTTTGTAGTGTAAGAAAGGATTTTCGGACTAAGTTGTTAACATGATCTTCAAAACTTAACGAGCTATCTAAAGTAATTCCCAGTACTTTGGAGGTTTTCTCAAATGTTGAAGCTGATTCTACTTGTCAGCGTAATAGTAGATGGGATTAGGTATGCGCATCACCCAAACCACAATAGTTTGATTTTTTTTTTTTTTTTCAGTGTTTAGTTTGAGATGGTATTTCCCTGCCCATTCTTGCACTTTAGTTAGCGTTCTGGACAATATTGTACTCATGCTTGCTTGGTTCAGCATTGCAGAGATTAGTAGAAAGATATCATCTGCATATGAGAAGAGCCATTTCCCTGGTCTGAGGATTATCAAGTCATGAAGATGTTTTATAATAGTGATGAGATGGGAGATCCTTGTGGTATTCCACATGGTGGAGAACAGTAGTCAAAGAAGGCTCCAACATCTTTAATACACTGTACCATCTTTTCGGCAGGAAACCATTCCCGAGATTCCTATTTCAGCTTGTCTATTTAGCAGCAGGGTGTAGTTGACCGTGTTAAATGCCGTTGAGACATCGAACTGTACTAGTAACATTTGTCTACCTGTGCTCAATACTGATCTAACTCTCGATGTCAGATCAATCAAGCATATTTCTGAACCCATGTTGGGAGGGTAGTAGCAAACTCCATTTTAAAATCTTTTAGTTGGGTGGCAACTATGAACTCAACTTATGAGTTTTTCCTCCATGCGAGGGCCATGCTAATGCAGCCACAAAAATTACCTTTTTTAATTTTTATATTAATAGCCAAAGCATGGAGCCGGTAAGGGTGTATTGTATTACTTTCCTATTACAATTGTAGTTCTATCCTCCTTCCCTATATCTCTAGTAAGTGTGTTTATGTCTTAGTACTGTCTATATGTCTTTACCCTAACTTTTAGGGCTCCTTTTACGAAGCCGCATTAGCAGTTGAATGCACGTAATAGCGCGCGCTAGCCGCTACCGCCTCCTCTTGAGAAGGCGGTAGTTTTTTGGCTAGCGCAGGGGTTAGTGCACGCGACAAATGTGTGGCTTCGTAAAAGGAGCCCTTAATGTAAATCGCTTATAAATATTTTATAATTTTTTATAAAACTTGGAAACTTCATGCAGTATTCCTGCACTAACTAATTAGCATGCAGTAACGTAGCTGTGCAGGTTAATGGTTTTACGTCAGTAACCACCCAGACAATTCCAACCAGATACAGTGATGCCTTGGAATCCGAACTTAATCCGTTCCCGAATCCAGTTTGAGTTCCAAAACGTTCGAGTTCCAAGACAATTTTTCCCATTGAAAATAATGGAAACTGGATTAATCCGTTCATGGGTCCCACAAACTCACATTTTAACAGTAAATACACTGGATTTTAGGGGCATAAACACACACACACAACATGCAGGGCGTTCAGATTCCAAAGCAGAATTCGGATTCTGGGGCAGAAACACACATATACAATGTGCAGGGCGTTCGGATTCCAAATCAGAGTTCGGATTCTGGGGCAAAGTTTACTACAAAAAAAGTTTGGATTCCAAAACATTTGAGTTCTGGGGCGTTCGGATTCCAAGGTACCACTGTAGTTCCTACCTACCAATTGCCACCTGGAAAATTAAACCTAGGTCAATTTCTACCAAAGAGTTTCATGCATGTTTCGTGCCTTGTTAACATTTATTGTACTTTATATACTAAACACAATAAAAAAATATGTACTAAAAAAAAGATTTCCCACCCACTCATGATGGACAGTTCCCCTCCATGTCCAGACATAAACCCAATAATTTAAAAAAAAAAAAAAAAATCAAAACTCTATTCCACATAAAAAAAAACCTTACCCTAACCCTCAAGGTCTCTACCTAACTCTAACACTCAAGGGCTGCACATACTCGGGGTCTTCCCTTAACCCTAGGGGGAGTCCCTGAGCAAAATTTTAACTACCATAGGAGTATGTGTGGTATATTTCAACACACAGGTAATCATGTAATGTCATTTTCTACCATTTAAATAGCATTCAAAAGATTTTCACATTTTCACACTTCTCTTAGTAACCCAGTGTAAAGCTATTCGCAACCTGGTCATTTGCAACATTCTCTACCTCCCCTGCCCAGCAACAATGATAAAACAACTACAAACAATACAAAACACAGCACTGAGACTTATCTTATCAATGAGGAAACACAACCACATCACAGAGGCATACCTCAACTCACACTGGCTTCCAATTCCGGAAAGAATACTATTCAAATTCTACTGCCTACTATTTAAAACCATAAACGGCGACAGCCCAACTTAACTGAACAACTGCCTCATCCAAACTACATCAACTTGACATAGGAAAACCATAGGAATACTCCATTCATGCACCCTCCTATCAAAGAAGTCAAACGGAAAAAAACTATATGATGGCCTCCTGGCCACACAAGCAACAAAACTCGACAACCAAATCTCCAGTCTACTGATTATGACCCCAGACTACAAAACGTTCAGAAAAGAAATAAAGACTCTACTCTTCAAGAAATTCCTGCAAACGACTTAATACCACTAACTCCTTCCCACTCCCAATACCTTCCCAATTCCCCAAAGCAACCTCATCCACTCTTTATCTTCTCTAGAAATTACCAGATATCTTCTTGTAATATGTTTTTTGTAATTCTTTTGTAATCTGCCTTGAACCGCAAGGCAATGGCGGAATAGAAATCTCTAATGTAATGTAATATCATTTCCTGTACAGCTTTCCTTTTCCTATAAAGACATTTTTCTGCAATGTAGGGAAGGAGCTAGACAAGAAAGTAAACAAGAATAAACCTGAGAATTTTGTACTAAAACTTTAGAAAATCAAATTAATATGTTTCCCCATGACTGCAAGGATTATAAAAATGGACATTGCACACTCATCAGCTGTGGTGGAGGTGGTAGAAGAGGCAGAGGACCTTCTGCTACGACATCCAAAATAAACCAGCTCAGGAGATTCCTTTAATGGCCACAATATAGGAAGCAGTTAAAAAGACACAGAAGTCTTTGAGCAAACATAGATACATTATATCAGTGATTCCCAACCCTGTCCTGGAGGAACACCAGGCCAATCGGGTTTTCAGGCTAGCCCTAATGAATATGCATGAGAGAGATTTGCATATGATGGAAGTGATAGGCATGCAAATTTGCTTCATGCATATTCATTAGGGCTAGCCTGAAAACCCAATTGGCCTGGTGTTCCTCCAGGACAGGGTTGGGAATCACTGCATTATATCATCAACCACCCACATTAAGCCATGTAGGTAGCATAACGTATGGTATCACTAGAAAAAAAATTGCCATTTCAGTGAGAAAAATTTATTTATTTATTCAATTTTCTATACCGTTCTCCCATGGGAGCTTAAATGGCTTACATGAATTTATTTAGGTACTCAAGCATTTTCCCTGTCTGTCCCAGTTGGCTCACAATCTATCTAATGTACCTGGGGCAATGGGGGGATTAAGTGACAGGGTGGGTTTGAACCCACAACCCCAGGGTGCTGAGGCTGTAGCTTTAACCACTGCACCACTATTACCCACATCAAGGCATGCAGAAATCATGATCTAAAGGACCAGAATCTCTCTGGGGGAAAGGACTTCCCTTCAAGAATCTGACTTAGAAGTCCCTTGCCAACAGTTACTCAAGAGACAGATCTGGGATGATCCATGTCACTTTACTAACGATAAGTACAAAACAATTTCTGCTATAAAGGTAGGGATTTACTGAAATGCTTTCAGGGATAAAGAGTTTGTAAACACAAAGCCAGAAAAACTATATTACACACCAAAAAGGAACTGGCCTATATAAATGGTAAACCTATGAAGGGTGATCAAACAAGTTTTATAAAAAAGCTCAGAGATTCGAAACTCTGAAGGGAAGGTTGTGAGACCTCCCTTAGGGAAAGAGTTTACCTTCCAGTCATAGTCCTTTTATGAAAAATCTTTGATCACTTCCTTCAAAGGTATATGCAAAAAACCATTTCTAAAAACTTCAAAAAGTGTCCAAACAAGGTACTGATTTTAAAATTGCAATTGTCACTGCACCTGTGGCAAATTCTAACAGGTTTACTTAACTTCTAGGCAGGATTGAGGGGGTCCCAACGCGGCCCCGTTTCGATCCCTGCTTCGGGGGACCCGATTATTGATTCTCTAAACAGGTTCCTATAGACAATTTCATGCTGGTAAAGTTTGCTGTTGTGACATGCAGCTGAAGACTCGCTGCTGGAACATAGTGCCTTCTAAATCTTCAAACCGCCAAACCGTCTTCAGCTGCATGTCACAACAGCAAACTTTACCAGCATGAAATTGTCTATAGGAACCTGTTTAGAGAATCAATAATCGGGTCCCCCGAAGCAGGGATCGAAACGGGGCCGCGTTGGGACCCCCTCAATCCTGCCTAGAAGTTAAGTAAACCTGTTAGAATTTGCCACAGGTGCAGTGACAATTGCAATTTTAAAATCAGTACCTTGTTTGGACACTTTTTGAAGTTTTTAGAAATGGTTTTTTGCATATACCTTTGAAGGAAGTGATCAAAGATTTTTCATAAAAGGACTATGACTAGAAGGTAAACTCTTTCCCTAAGGGAGGTCTCACAACCTTCCCTTCAGTGTTTCGAATCTCTGAGCTTTTTTATAAAACTTGTTTGATCACCCTTCATAGGTTTACCATTTATATAGGCCAGTTCCTTTTTGGTGTATACTATAAAGGTAGGGATGGCAGCCAGAAAATTTTCATTTCCCATGTCGATTCTGGGCATGTTCATTTCATTCACTTTTGTCTGACCATTTGTTGACATGGGAGCAAAGTCATTTTGCCCAATATTCAGCGGTATATACCCAGCCTGGAATGACTCCTAGCTGGCTAAATACCACTAAGCCATAAGAATATAAGAATTGCCATACTGGGAACAGACTGAAGGTCCATCAAGCCCAGTCTGCTGTTTCCAACAGTGGCCAACCCAGTCACAAATGTCTGGCAGAAAACCAAAGAGTAGCAACATTCCAGAGCTGAGATTGTGATGTCATAATGCCTCATTTCACCAATACCTAACGGCCAACCTTATCAGTGATGTCACAATGGCTTGATTGTCCTATACTTGGCTCACATAAGAACATAAGAGCTGCCATACTGGGACAGACCGAAGGTCCATCAAGCCCAGTATCCTGTTTCTAACAGTGGCCAACCCAGGTCACAAGTACCTGGCAAGATCCCAAAGAGCAAAACAGATTTTATGCTGCTTATTGTAGGAATAAGCAGCTATCTCCCTACGAATATCCTGGCCAGCGGATTGACTGGTCACCGACAATTTTCATTGGCTGACCGGCTAAATCTAGCAGCCAAACAGACCCGCCTAAAAAGCAGGTTTATCTTTGCCTGGCCAGCCAATGAATATCAGCTTGGCTGGCTAAATCTTCGGCGGCTGCATTTAACTCAGAAATTCAATGCCAGTGACAGTATACGACCATGGGAGGTAGGTGGGCTGCCTCCCGCATTCTAAACCTTGGCCCCATTGAGCACCCTCTCTTTTGTTTGCAGAAAGTGGGCGCTTTCTTCTCCCAATAGGATGCGATTGTGTTCACTACTTACGAAAGCTCAGTGGTTTCCCTGCGCATAAAGATTCACCCATGCCCAACAGCTTGAATGGAGGCACTGTCAGGAAAGGAGCATGCCCTCTTTCAAAAGAAAGTGATCTTTTTGCAAACAGGATACACTCTTTTGAAAAAGTACACTTTATTATTGGCAAACAAAAAAAAACACAAAATGTAGTGGGTTTGGGTTTTTTCCCTCATTCTTGTTCATTAACAGCATGCAACGACAAGGGCTATGTCATTGTTTCTCATGTTGCAAATGACAGCCTATCCCCACGTTGAGGTCCTGAGCCTGTATAGTACTGAATAATCAAAATGATTTAACTGGCCAGTTAAATTGCCTGTTCGGGACTAACCATTCATTTTCAGTGGCACTTAACCAGTTAATGCCGCTCAAAAGTGTCCTATTAGCACCTAATTGAAAGCAAGCTATTTGGGAGCTTTCCAGGGACAGAGTTAAGACTTGGCTGATTAAGTTCCGATATTCTAAACTATCTAATGCAACTCCCAGGACAAAACAAAGACCCAACAATGACCTACTTGCAACTATATAATTGAATCCATGACCTAACTGCATTAATAGTTATACTGATCTATCTAAAATGGTTAAGGGGCTGGAGGAGATGAAGTACGGTGAAAGATTAGAGAAACTGGGCCTTTTCTCCCTCGAACAGAGGAGATTGAGAGGGACATGATTGAAACATTCAAGGTACTGAAGGGAATAGACTTAGTAGATAAAGATAGGTTGTTCACCCTCTCCAAGGTAGGGAGAACGAGAGGGCACTCTCTAAAGTTGAAAGGGGATAGATTCTGTACAAACGTAAGGAAGTTCTTCTTCACCCAGAGAGTGGTAGAAAACTGGAAGACTCTTCCGGAGTCTGTCTTAGGGGAAAACATCCTCCAGGGATTCAAGACAAAGTTAGACAAGTTCCTGCTGAACCTGAACGAACGCCGGTAGGACTAGTCTCAGGGTGCTGGTCTTGACCAGAGGGCCACCGCGTGAGCAGACTGCTGGGCACGATGGACCACTGGTCTGACCCAGCAGTGACAATTCTTATCTTCTTATGTTCTTACATGTACCAACAACCCTATTAAATGTCCGTGTTAAATTGTCCATTGTAACTTCCTGGGTAACTGACCCAACCTCTTGTAATGTAATCCGACCTTGAACTGAATAGGTAAAGGTGGAATAGAAAACCTGATCAACATCATAAAACGAACACAACATTCAGCACTTACCGTAACCAACCAGGGTAACTGCATACATAGGAACACATAAAAGTCAGTTCTGTCTTTACGTGGAGCCCCATAGCCAGTGACGTGCTGAATATCGCAATTAACCAAGTGTGTGTTAGCCAGTTCTACTAATTCAGAAATTCAATGTCAAAGCTAGACATGGCCTGGGATTGGATTTCCTGGCACAACGCTGGGGGCGCTCAACAAAACACTGATAGCTGCCAATTATATATCGGGCCCTGTAACGCTTCACATACTTCCCTTCTCTGTGTCTATAATCCCTTTCAATAACCATCAGTCTTTTGGGGTAAAGGGTTCCCATGTACAGGACAAGGACTAACCTGGGGCCGGATTCTCAAAACTCACTGGTAAAATCTGACGGGTCGCTGTAGTGGCCCTAAATCTAATGATTCAGAAAAGATGAGCGATTCTCAAAGAACCTCGCATGCAAATGAGGTTCACGGAGGGTCACCTAATTTCCATGGGATCAGTCGTTGGTGATAACGATTGGCACATGCGCAGAATAGTTTAGGGAAAGAAGTGTAAATGTGCGTGTGTGCCAGGAAACGCTACGCCATAGGCATGCATATCATAGGCATGCCTTAATGTAGCACCATATGGGCGTAGGCATGCAGAGGGATAGGGAGAGGAGTCAATCATCAGTGGAGGGGGAGGGAGAGGACCAATCATCGGTTTTCAATGAGCACATGCATAAGACATGTCTTTTGTACATGCACTCGAGACGCACCTCTAATTCAAGCGCTAGAGATGCGTGCTTTTTGAAATGTTTTTACCCATTTCTATCATTTATGTTAGTCCAGGGGTAGGCAATTCCGGTCCTCGAGAGCCGGAGCCAGGTCAGGTTTTCAGGATATCCACAATAAATATGCACGAGATAGATTTGCATCTCAAGGAGGCAGTGCATGCAAATCCATCTCGTACATATTCATTGTGGATATCCTGAAAACCTGACCTGGCTCCGGCTCTCGAGGACTGGAATTGCCTACCCCTGTGTTAATAGTATGTTTTCTTGTCACAGCCAGATACACATGCCTGGGTTGCGCTTTCACAGTAACTAGGGTTACCAGATTTTCCCAAAGGAAAATCTAGACCCATGGGCATGCCCCCAGACTCGCCCAGTTCCGCCTGCATCACGCCTCGTTCCATCCCCCAGCCCCGTCCCCTAGATGGCATCCATTCACGCGTAGATGCAACGTGATGATGTCCTGTGCAAGCGCACGCATGGGTGACATCACTACGTTGCGTCCACGCATGTGCGGATGCCCCTTCCAGCGTGATTTTTCACAGGAAGTTTTCAAAACCTGGACAAAGCGCCGGGTTTTGAAAAGCCGTCCGGACCCCTGGACATGTCCTCAAAAAGGAGGACGTGTCCAGGAAAATCTGGACATCTGGTAACCCTAACAGTAACGGCACCCCCCCAGACCAGTCGATAATCATGGGTCGTTAAAACCCGGCACTTCATTTGGAGACTCACCCGGCGATGATAGAGAATCACCCGGCTTGCTCATTTGTAATATCAATGATGTCATCATACTACTATTTTAATGTGAATGACCTCATTGTACTACATTTGCATGGCATAGTCGGAGGCTGCTAGGAACCTCAGAAAATGATAGCAATAATCATAACTTTATTTTTACATACCGCAATACCACAAACAGTTCAGAGCGGTTTACAGCGATATTACAAAAAACTTTCAAAATTACATTAGCATGGTGAGATTAATCAAATTTTTCCTGGAAGTGTTTTTAGATTAGAAGTAGAGAATGACACGGTGACAAAACATCACCGTTCCCGTCCCCGCGGATAACCACGGGAAACCATCTTCATGTCATTCTTTAAGGAGAGAGGAAAGAATCCGAGTATAATTGGGCACAACCACTGGCCCTCAAGCTTTGGTTTGAAGAACGCCAGTGTAGAAGGACTGAGGTTGAAGTTGAGATAGACACTACAGAATGACACTCTCTGGTATCCAGAACAGATATTGTGATGTCATAATGCCTCATTCCACCAGTGCCTAAGAGCCAATCACATCAGGGATGTCACAATGGCTTCATTATCCTTGGCTCACATAAGAATCAGAGTATGAATGGCCACAACCACTGACCCACAAGCTTTGCTCTGAAGAATGCTGGTGTAGAAGGACTGAGGTTGAAATAAACACTAGAAAATGACATGGGATTATTTCCAGCGGTTATCCGCGGGGATGGGATCTGTGATGAATTTTGTCACCGTGTCATTCTCTAATTAGAAGTACAGCATGGTAGAAATGGAGTCAGAGAAATTTGCCAAAGAGATAAGTTTTGATTGACTTCCTAAAAGTTTGGTGAGAAAGAGCGTTTGAGATAAAGTTGGTTAAACATTTATTCCATTTGCCTGCTTGGAATGATAATGTTCTGTCGAGGAATCTCTTGTCGATACAGCCCTCTAAGGATGGGAAAGCCAACAAGTGAGCCATTCTGAGAATTGGGAGGTAAAATTCTGACACGCTAAACCAACTAGAACCAGTTTAGCGGCCATCAAAGACAGCGTGATTTTTGAGAGTTCAGCCCCTAGTCTTTTCAGAATGAACCATCCAATATTCAAAAAGGTTTAACTAATTTCCAGATATTCAAGGAGCCATGCATGGTCTGTCCATGTGGGCAGCTCTGACACTGCCTACTGCCGGGGAGTGAATATTCTATTCGGTCCATGTATTATATACTGCCCACATTTCTGAAAGGATGCATGGCGGTTCACAATAAGTCACTTACAATAACATATCAAACAAAACACAAAGCACACAAATGACTTTAAATCTTCAAAAAGATAGGTTTTCAAAGTTGACTGTAACTGATTCAAAATACCACAATTAAACTCATTTATAAGGCCATAAAATATGACCACATCACCCCGCTTCTTCAAGAATCACATTGGCTGCCGGTCTCGCATAGAACAACTTATAAAATATTCCTAGTTGGGTTCAAAATTAAGATCTCCCACTCACCTGCCTTCTTAGACAAATATCTTATCTCACCACCACCCCCTTTCTAGGGCCCTTAGATCCTCCGATCAGAACTTACCGACAGCTCCCTCAATCAAAGACCCATATTATACTAGACCACAACATCTTTTCCGCAATTACCCCCTCCCTCTGGAATGCAATGCCACCGTATCATTGCTGTGAAAATTCCCTAAACAAATTTAAAACTAACCTCAAAACATTTCTGTTCAAAGATGAATACCAAAATTGCAGTTAAGAATCCTGTTCAAGGGAAAATTAAAACAGAGAACCGCTTTTAAGAAGCGACCCCCCCCCCCCCCCACACACACACTTTTCCTCTTGTTTTATCCTCTCCCTCTTTCCTTCCTTTTATTTTATTTTTTTATGTAATTAAAATCTCCTCTTGTATCCAACCTGTCTAAATATTGTCCTTGTCTTGGCCCCAACCTGCCCAATTATATTTCTATTTTATTTGTTAAGATTTTTAAATTTTTAATATTGTAAACTGGCCAGATACCCATGATGGTTGGTATACCAAACTGTAAATAAAATTGAAACTTATCTAAGATGGGATTTGTCTTAAATCACATGGCAGAGTGGTCCAAGCTTTTGCACAATGAACGAAAATGATCGATCACCTAAGGACTTTAAAACATTCTTGGAAGAGGGATGATCTCTGTGAAAAGGGCACCGAAAAGAAGAATTCTTTTTTTTTTTATCTTCATTAATTTTCAAATATTAACAGTGCATTTTAAACATAAACGAATCAGGAAAAGCACTTTAAATATACAAACATTCTGAAAACAATCATTTTCTCGCCCCCTTCCTCCCATTCATCCATAAAAGTATAACCACATATAGAATTTCAATAAACTAAATACAAGAAATAATGATGCCTTCCCACCCTGGATGTGTAAGGAATTAACTAAAAAGAAAAAGGTACATGACAACTAATGATGTCAACTTAGAATGATGTCAACCCTTCTATTTTATTTTATTTTATTTTTATTTATTCAATTTTCTATACCGTTCTACTAGGGGAGCTCAGAACGGTTTACCGTACATGAATTTATTCAGGTACCCAAGCAGTTTTCCCTCTCTGTCACGGTGGGCTCACAATCTATCTATCGTAAATGCATTACTGTATCCCAAAAATTCAGAAAAGAAGAATTCTAAGAAGCAATAGCCAGCAGTTCAGTTACTAGCTCAGAATTTTGACCAAAAAGAGCTTTAAAAAAAAAACCAAACCAAAAATGCAAGCAAACCAACGTAAACCTAATTCGCTTATTGACAGGAAGCCAATGTAACTCAGTCAGAAGTGGGACAGAACCATCAAACTGACATTTATTAAATATCAATCTTGTAGCAGCTGGCTATAGTCTCTCCTTTCTGGAAACTATTCTAGTCAGATTCTTTCAGAATAGGAACAGTTTTGTACACAAAACCTTCTTCAATACCCCACCACTCGCATCATTTGCTTTAATTAGAGATTCATTTTCTTTACATATAGTAACATAAACGGTTTTCTAGTTCCTATTGGTAGATTGCATTGATTCTGGGGATTATTTTTTTTAAGAGTGTCTCCTTACTCCAGACAGCCCTTTAGTATCTAGACAAGTTTATCTCCAGGATATATATGGGCTCCTTCTCTGCATTTGTAAATGTAGCTATTACACTATTACAGTGCTATTTTATGAATAGATACATGAAAGCTGCCTATTAATAATTCAATGATTAATAGTGCTGATTATAGATATAATGGTGCCTTTCTGCAAATCAAACTGAGCCCTTATTGATTCTAGCTAAATTTTTTATATATATTTCTAATACTTAAAAAAGAATCCTTTGTCATTCTACAATGTCTTTTGAGAGATTATGGTCCATTTTGTGCCTATGGGAAAAATATAGAAACATGATGGCAGATAAAGGCCAAATGGCCCATCTAGTCTGCCTATTCACAGTCACCTTTATTTTTTCCTATCTCTGTGAGATCCCACATGCCTATCCCAGGCCTTCTTGAATTCAGACACAGTCTCTGTCTCTACCACCGCTTCCGGGAGACTGTTCCACACATCTATCACCCTTTCTGTATAAAAGTATTTCCTTAGAATACTCCTGAGCCTATCACCTCTTAACATCATCCTATGCCCTCTCATTCCAGAGCTTCCTTTCAAATGAAAGAGACTTGACTCGTGCGCATTTACGCCATGTAGGTATTTAAATGTCTCTATCATATCGCCTCTCTTCCGCCTTTCCGCCAAAGTCTGTTCCCATGCACCTTATGACGAAGATCACGCACCATTTTAGTGACCTTTCATTGGACCGATTCCATCCTTTTTATATCTTTTTGAAGGTGCGCTCTCCAGAATTGTACACAATATTTTTAATGAGGTCTCACCAGAGTCTTATACAGGGTGTGACAAACCCGTAGCCAGCTTTGTCCCTGTAATGGATAAAAGCAGAGCACGGTTCCTGGTCAGGAGAACTGACCAGGTAAAAGTAAGGATATTGAAATGGCTGACTACCCCTCAGACAGTGAGGTAGAGCAGGAAAGGTATGAGCCTAAGAATATCCAGCAGAGAGTGCCATATCAGAATAAGTTCATCAGAAAGCCTGATAGGACTTTTACTGAGAAGTGGAGACCTAGTCCTGCAAGGTATGCACATTATCAGCCTAGGAGAAACCAGAGTTATTTCCCTAGGGATTTCCTGCCCAATCCCCCTGCTCCTAGGAGAGAGGGGTGGGGCTATGACACACATAAAAGCAGAGCCCTGAATCACAGTGAGGAGAGCAGGGACGGAGGTGGAGCTTTTAGCATCAAAAACCAAGGCAAAGGCACGACCAGCAGCATAGGAGAGAAGTCTCTCTCCTCCTCAACTCCACAGTAGCAAGGACATAGAGATGGCAGAGGACTTCCCAAGCCTGACCCCAGCTGCTGCTGAGAAGGTTGAGGCAATGGACAACACCAAACTGCTTCTGGAAGCTGACTATAACCCAGAGGGAATGGTGGTTAGTTCATAAGGGGAAGTGAAGCAAAGCTGTGTTTATGTGCTGGCTCTCTGTAACCTGAGCCCAGCTGGCTTTGATTAGGGAGAGAAGGAAAACCTCTCCGTTTCACTCTGAGACTGTCGGAGGCCAGTGTTTGCTAAAGGAACTGTATCTTTGATAGTGTCCGGGGTAGGGAACTCTGGTCCTCGAGAGCCGTATTCCAGTCGGGTTTTCAGGATTTCCCCAATGAATATGCATGAGATCTATTTGCATGCACTGCTTTCAATGCATATTCATTCGAGAAATCCTGAAAACCCGACTGGAATACGGCTCTTGAGGATCGGAGTTCCCTACCCCTGCTCTATGTTAAAGCCTCAGTAAAGCTAACAGCTTATCTAATATCCTGCTGTGCTCCGTCGGCTGGGAAGCTCAGCTGATGCTAATGAGCCTAGGAGTCTGCTCTGGAAACTAGACACGTTACCCAGCTAGGAAGCTTGGAACTTTATTTCTAAAGTTTGCTATGTCACTTATCTGCTTGGTTATGCAGTTTGTTTTCATTGTTTGGAAGTTTATTTTTATGGCATTTCTGTTTTTTGAACCCTGGTGAAGAGGACTATCTTTAAAGCAGAGAAAGTCCAGGGAACTGGAACTGTATGCCATACTTGGTGCTCAAGCCATTCTGACAACTATATGCTGTTTTTGTTTTGTGCTTAATTTTTGCATTCCATGAGGCTGGCTGAAAGTATTCAGACCCCCTGTTCAAAAAAGCCTAAGAATGAGAATTTGAACATACCTGAATTGTGTCTCCCTTTTATTGGCAAAGTATCTCAGTATGGCCTGGCAGACTAGGCAGGAGCCTAGGTCTGTTTTACCTGAAAAGCCTTCCTCTTTCCTGGGGAAGCCACGCTGACAGGTCAGGATTTGGCACAGCTAAACTGCCTACCGATCAGAGCAGGGGATAGCTGTGTGACAAGGGGCATCAATACCTCCTTTTTCCTACTGGCCATACCACTTCCTATGTACCCTAGCATCTTTCTAGCTTTTGCCGTCACCTTTTCAACCTGTTTGGCCACCTTAAGATCATCATATACAATCACACCCAAATCCTGCTCTTCTGTCGTGCACATAAGTTCTTCACCCCCTAAACTGCACTGTTCTTTCAGGTTTTTGCAGCCTAAATGCATGATCTTGCATTTCTTAGCATTAAATTTTAGCTGCCAAATTCAAATTTCGCTAGGTCTTTCTTCATGTTATTCACCCCAACCGGTGTGTCTACTAGAGAGTTGTATGGGGATAGAAATCCCACCCTTCCCCGCCCATCCCCGCCAGGATCCTCTCCGTCCCCACCCGTCCCCGTCAGGATCCTCTCCGTCCCCACCCATCCCCGCAAGGAATTACCTCATCCCCGCCCGTCCCCATAAAAAGCAGCAATTACTTCTGACAGGATCATCAATTCCACAGTTTCTTTTGTGTTTGCACTGCTGTTTTCCTTATGGAATCTCTTTGGTGGAGCCTTTTTTTGTTTTCTGTTCAGGTAATTAACTTATAAACCCTCTCTTTTACTAAGGCTGACGTGTCCATTATATTATATGGATGAACCTTGCTTCCAAAACCTTCCATCCCCGTGGAAGTCCTGTTGGCTAGAGGGGGGTCCCCGTGGGAGTCCCGTAGGTTAGGGGGGAATCCTGCGGGACCCGCGGGATTCCCGCGATCCCCGTTCCCGTGCAGACCTCTAGTGTCTACTCTTGCAGATTTTGGTATCATCCACAAAGAGGCAAATCTTACCTGACGGCCCTTCAGCAATATCGCTTATAAATTCAGCAATATCACTTATAAAAATGTTAAAAAGAGCAGGCCCAAGAACACTACTGGTAACATCCCTTTCCTCAGAGCGATCTTCATTAACCTGTACCCTCTGTGGCCTTCCACTCAACCAATTCTTGACCCAGCCTGTCACTTTGGGGCCCTTAACGAGGACACTCAGTTTATTTATTAGACACCTGTGTGGAACACTGTCAAAGCCTTTGCTAAAATCTAAATACACCACGTCTAGTTCAATAAAGACTTAAGAAACCTATAAGTGGTAAAACAACCAGCCACAGCTTTATGAACTTCCATAATAACACCCCTTTTCCTCCTAAAAAAAACCCCATCATATTAAATTCATCTTTCCTACATTATAACATACCAAGGTAAGTTTCAAGTTTATTATATATGTAATGTAATGTAATGTAATTTATTTCTTATATACCGCTACATCCGTTAGGTTCTAAGCGGTTTACAGAAAATATACATTAAGATTAGAAATAAGAAAGGTACTTTAAAAATTCCCTTACTGTCCCGAAGGCTCACAATCTAACTAAAGTACCTGGAGGGTAATAGAGAAGTGAAAAGTAGAGTTAGAGGAAAAATAAAAATAAAATAAACATTTTAACAAGACAGCATTGATCTAAATACTTTGGAAGGTAGAAGAGAGGAGAGAAAGGAATAGAAGCAGAAGGGGGAGCCGTTGAACAGTAGAATTCTGGAGAAATTTAAATGATAGAAATAGAACAAAACAAAGACAAAAGGCAAAACAATAGATAAGATTAAAGATAAATCATAAGCTGGAAAGAAAAATAAAATAAAACTTTGTCTTCAATCCACGGTTTCAGCGTCAGTGATGAAGTGGAGCAAGTAAGTTTAGGAGGAGCGATTGACGTTTCCAGAAAGGGCTTCTTCAGGGAAGAGACTTGGCAGACAGTCCCAGGTTGCCTATGTCTCCTCCCCTGCGATGTTCTCCCATCCATGTATTCCCTCCCAGACACACTGCCCGTGCCCCAGCCGCTCCAAGGAGGCTGCCCCAGATGAGGCCCACGGTGAATGCAGGATTCTCTCCTCTGCGGGAAAGCCGCCCGGAGCCGACAGTCGATCTTCTTAGCAGATTGCATGGGGGGAAGAGTTCACACTCTTGGTAGGATCGGGTCTGTGTGCTCTCGGTGGTTGTGGCTGGTCTCGTTGCTGCTTAGGTGTAAAAGCAGTTGATCTCCACTGCTGCTGATATTTAAAAGCAGGCAGATTGATCTCTCCAATGGACTGCAGGGGGAGGAGTTCACACTCCTGGCAGGATATCCCGCCTATCATTATGTCTAGGTCAGGGATTTCAAAGTCCCTCCTTAAGCGCCGCAATCCAGTCGGGTTTTCAGGATTTCCCCAATAAATATGCATTGAAAGCAGTGCATGCAAATAGATTCCATGCATATTCATTGGGGAAATCCTGAAAACCTGACTGGATTGCGGCCCTCAAGGAGGGACTTTGAGACCCCTGGTCTAGGTGGTTTACAATAGGTTAAAAACAAAGTTTAAAAATGGAGTAAAAATAAAAACAATTAATCAGACTGAAATGTATAATCATGAGAACATATTGACTAGAGACCGAAAAGTGAGGGAGAGAAAAAAATACAATACTGAGCAGTTAAAATTCACAGAACCAAATTAACTGAACTTAACAATTACTGAAAACTCAAAATGGCAGGGTTCACAGTAGCGTAAAACCCTGCCCTTTTCCCAGAGGGCTCATGACGGTACCGCACAGGAACCCATCACTTGTCCCCATAAATCCCCAATTTCAAAATACTCATATTTGCAAGACATCCAGAAAGACAATTTTGAAATTCAGCGCTTGGATATCCTGGCGAGTAGGATATCCAAGTTGCAAATTTATGCATTTTTTTGGACATCGTAGCGTTTTGAAAATGCGCCTAAAAGACAATGTGATTCAACTTGACAGCCCAATCTGATGAACAGCTGCAAAATCCTTTATCCAAAATTCATGGGACCAGGCATATTTCGGTTTTTGGAGCTTTTCGGATTTTGGAATGGTAATGTCAAGTCGGAAAAAGACAGGCCATAAAATTGGCTCTAGACCTTTTTTTTAATTTTTTATTTTCCAAAATAAGGCAAACTTGAAACACTTCGAACACAAACGTGTTCCAAACTATGGTACTGGAGCAATACCTTCAAATATAAATGAAGTGTCACATTTCGGTTTTCGGAGCTTTTTGATTTTCAGAATTTCAGATAAAGGATCTTGTACCTGTACTTTCAAAATGTTTCAAATTCATCAAATTGTTCACCAAACTTACCCCTCCCCCCCCCTTTTTTTTTTTTTTTTTACAAAGCCGATTACTGCGGCAGCCTGCGATAATTGCACTGAAGCCCATTGGGAATTAATGGACTTCAGTGTTGTTGCCATGCGGCTTTATAAAAAGGAGGGAAGGTAATATGAAGAGGTTTCCAAGGCCCTCTTTTACTAAGGTCCGCTAACCGATTAGCATGTGCTAATTGATTTAGTGTGCACTAATTGCTAACGTGCATGTTACCCCCTCTATTACAAAGGTGCGCTATGCTTTTTAGCTTGTGCTTAACACATGCTAAACGCTAATGAGTGCATGTTATCCTATGGACATGTTAACGGTTAGTGCATGCATTGACTTAGCATGCGCTAAATCCACGCTAAAACGCTTAATGCGCCTTTGTAAAAGAGGGCTTTAGTCTATGGACGCGTTAGGGTTTAGCGCATGGTCTAAGTCACAACATTCAAGTTCCGTCGATCCCAGCCTGTATAACTTTCGGTTATACATGCTGTACCACTAAGTCTAAGCTGGCCCACGTCCCGCCTAACTCCTACCCTCGACACTCCTCCCGAAACGCCCCGTTTAGCTTTGGTCATTCAGCAGTATTATGTAGGCCTAGGTCGTTTAGAAATACATCCAAAACCCGTTTTTATTATCAGTGCTTGGACGTATTTGGGAAATGTTCGTCCAAGTGCCGACTTAGGCCAGTTTTTGGACATTTTTCTCTTTCGATTATGAGCCCCTTAGCATTTTGCATAGGGGGAAAAAAAAACAGGTTTGAAATTTCATGAATAATTTTCCAGAGAGAAAGAGAGCACTAAAATATACTTTGTATCTGAGTAAATATATATAAAATGATCCCTCTCTTAAACGCTTCAATGTATTTTTAATTTGCAGTTCCAGTTACTAATGCAACACTTGCACCCCATTCTAAAATTATGATTAGGAAAATTAATTAACTTCCATGCTATCATTATATTTAGCATGTAGGTGGAAGAGGTTTTTTTCCCTTTATTTTAACTCCTCTTTTCCTGATGCTATAATTGCTGTATCTAGCACACAGTATTAATATAAATATTTCTAATTCTTAGGCTTAGCTGCCTGAGTTGTTAGCGCCTTTAATTAAGTCTTCCCTCAATAGATTTTATTTTTAAAGAAAAGGCAAAGCTGAAAAGATTTAGGTGGTCCAATATGCTGAGCTTCATTTGCATGGAGCAAAGTTTTCTGGAGCTGTTCTGTGAACTGGTTTTCTAAAATGTTTTTTTTTTCTTAAGTAACTTTTAAACTTATTACAGTGAAAGAAAAATCAATTTTATTAGTAATGTTTTATTGTAAAGATCATAAAGAAGATAATTTTTTAAAAGACTTCATAATTCAAATTGTTTACGAATAAAATTAATTATGTCTCGCCGGTGGTTCTGTTCTTCGACAGAGAAAACGACAACAGTGATAAAAAGTATGCTGACTTTTGCAAAGCCATGGTAGAGGTTTCTACTGCAGTCTGACAAGGTACAGTAAGTGCTCTGATGCTCATAGAATTCTTATGAGCGTCGGAGCATTTACCTCGCCGGCCCCCGGTGGAAACCTGAACCGTCGTTTAGTAAAAGGAACCCTTAGTGAATATGCTTAAAAGAGACATTTTATTACAAGATAAGTTATGTTAAAAAAAGAGATCAATCTGATGTCAGCAGTACAGTTATCCACTGAAATTTGAGTTGTCTCTTATGCAACTTGGCAATTGAGTTTTAATGCCAAAAAATGTAAGGTTATGCACCTTGGCAGCAGAAATCCATGCAGTACTTACACTCTGAATGGTGAGACCTTAACAAGAACTGCTGCAGAACGGGACCTAGGACTAATCATTAGTGAAGATATGAAGACTGCCAATCAAGTAGAGAAAGCTTCATCCAAGGCTAGGCAAATGCTGGGATGCATCTGAAGAAGTTTTGTCAGCCAGAAACCCGAAGTTGTAATGCCGTTGTACAGGTCCATGGTGAGACCTCATCTGGAATATTGTGTTCAATTTTGGAGGCCACATTATCAAAAGGATGTGCTGAGATTGGAGTCGGTTCAGCGAATGGCCACCAGGATGGTGTCAAGGACTCAAGGATCTCCCATATGAGGAACGTCTAGGTAAATTGCAGCTATACTCTCTTGAGGAACACAGAGAGAGGGGAGATGTGATAGAGGCGTTCAAATATGTTACTGGCCGTATTGAGGTAGAAGAAGATATCTTTTTCCTTACAGGACCTAAACAAGAGGGCATCCTTTGAAACTCAGGGGTGGGAGATTTCATAGCAACACTAGGAAGTATTTCTTCACCGAAAGGGTGGTTGATCATTGGAATGATCTTCCATTTCAGGTAATTGAGGCTTGCAATGTGCTCGATTTTAAGAAAAAATGGGATGAGCATGTGGGTTCACTTCGAGGAAGTGCTTAGGGGGGAGGGTCCTTAGAGTGGGCAGACTTGTTGGGCCGGTGGCCCTTTTCTGCCGTCTATGTTTCTATGTTTCCTTACTACTTATCATTGAAAGGTATATGTAGCACTGTACATTTTGACATTTATAGACAGTCCCTGCTCAGAAGAGCTTACAATCTAAATTGGACAGACAGACACGACATATAGGGTTGGGGATGCAGAACCCAAGGTGAGAGGAGTTAGGAGTCGAAAGCACTCTCGAAAAGGTGGGCTTTTAACTGGGCCTTGAACACTGCCAGAGACGGAGCCCACCGTAGGGATTTGGGCAGCTTGTTCCAAGCATACAGTGAAGCAAGGCACAAGGGACGGAGTCTGGAGTTAGCAGTTGATGAGAAGGGCATAGCTAGGAGGGACTTGCCAGCTGAGTGGAGCTCACTGGGTGGGGGTGGGGGAATCATAAGGGGAGATAAGTGAAGAGAGATAGTGAGGGGAGGCTAAGCGAGTGCATTTGTAGGTCAGTAAGAGGAGTTTGAATTGTAGTCAGAAATGGATGGGAAGTCAATGAAGTGACTTTAGGAAAGGGGCTTATAAACGGTGCCTACTAATTGCAGCCGCCTAGCGAAGCCTAAGTTTGAGATCCATGCCTAACTTTTATTTTTTTAATTGACTTAATCATCATGGTATTTGGCCATGCCGGTTTTCAGCTAATCAAAAAATAAATAAATAAATAAATCATTAAACAATGTACGAGTTTTGCACTGAACTATTAGGGTGTCTAGCGATGCCTAAATGGAGGCACCCTCCCATGCCTAAGGACTCCTAATGAAAACTATCTAAAACAGTAGGTATGGTTGTGGGTGGAGAATAGGTGTGGTTGAGTTAGGCGTTGGTAGGCGTCCAACATAGGCACTGCCAAATTAGGCGAGTGAAAAGCTGACCTAATGGAACGGCGCCTATGTCTAAGATGCCTAGTCATGCCTAAGTTTGCTTAGACGCTACTAGGCCTGATTCTATAAATGGCGCTTAGCGGTCGATCAACAACCATGCCATACAATCGTGGATATCTAGTGATTGCCTAACTAAATTCTGAGTGCAAGCAAAATTGAATTAACGGGCTTAATTGGCATGATAATTGATCAAGCCATTGATCTTTGATTTTAAAAATGATTTTAAAAAAATCAGTTAAGTCGTGCACAGAATTCCACACTGTATCTAGTGATGCCTAAGTTGAGGCACGCTCCGATGCCAAACGATGCCTACCTGAAAAGTAGTTGTGGTTAGGGGTGGAGAATAGGCATGGTTGACAGGGGTCACTATGCGTCCGAGTAAGCACCGGTAAATTAGACCACTTGGACCGTTTGACTAGTAAGATGTCTAAGGGCTCCTTTTACAAAGCCGCGCTAGTGGGTTTTAACGCGTGTGACTTTTCATCATGCGCTAACCTCTGCGCTGGCTGAAAAACTACCGCGCGGCTTTGTAAAAGGAGTCCTAAGTGTCAGTTTATGCTGTCTTTTAGATGTTTTATCTCTTTTGAAAATGAGCCCTAGAGTTGTCTTAAAAGTTGTCCCATGCCATCTGCTATTTTTAAGTCCTCTCATTTATACCTTTTACCATGTTTTTGCTTAACTTTTGGCACGTGCTCATTTCCCGCATTGTAAGGAACTAATCAATAAAACCTACAGTGAATATTTTACTACAATGAATGTTTGAGCACCTCTAAAAGGCTGCCCTGATAAATATGCCCGTCTTAGAGATTCATTTGTTATTAAATCACAGCCTATACAATCTTGAAAGCCTTAAGAATTCAAGCATTCATTTCTTGTTCTAGTGACAATGGTAACCTTTAGAATAATAGGCAAAGTTCTTATTCTCAAGAAGAGAGGATGAGCAAGCAAATTATTGCTTTTCTTGAAAGCAAGTTTTCTGGGTTGATGTTACTGAAAGTAGGAAAATAGCAACTACAAGGGCAAATCAGAAATGACTACTACTATTTATCATTGATTTAGCTCTGAAAGGCATACACAGCGCTGTACATTTTGACATTTAATAGATGGTCCCTGCTCGGAAGAGCTTGCAATCCAACTTGGACAGACAGACATGACATACAGGGCTGGGGATGGAGGACTCAATGTGAGAGAAGTTAGGAGTTGAAAGCACTCTTGAAGAGGTGGGCTTTTAACTAGGCCTTGAACATGGCCAGATACGGAGACCACCATAGTGATTTGGGCAGCTAGTTCCAAGCATATGGTGCAGCAAGGTAGAAAGGAGTCTGGAGTTGGCAGAGGAAGAGAAGGGCACAGATAAGAGGAACTTACCAGCTGAGCGGAGCTCAAGGGGAGGGGGGGGGACATAGGGGGAGATAACTGAAGAGAAATAGTGAGGGGCAGCTGAGTGAAATGGATGGGAACATAAGTATAGCGGCTTTCCCAAAATATGAGTCATGAAGCTGAATTCTGGACAGATTGGAAGGGAGCGAAATGGTTAAATGGAAGGCCTGAGAGTAGCAAGTTGCAGTAGTCTAAACACAAGGTGATGAGAGCATGGATAAAGGTTTTAGTAGTGTGCTCAGAAAGGAAGGGTCAGATTTTGGTAATATTATAGAGGAAGAAGCAGCAGGTTTTAGTGATATGTTGTATCTGGGCAGTGAAGGAGAGAGAGGAGTCAAAGATGACCCCCGAGATAACAAGCAGACAAAACAGGAAGGAAGAAAGTGTCCTCAGAGGCAGAGAACAAGGGAAGCGGGGAGGTAGGTTTAGGCGGGAAGATGAGTAGCTCCGTTTTAGCCATATTCAGTTTCAGATGGCGGTGAGACATCCAGGCGGCAATGTTGGACAGGCAGGCTGAGACTCTGGTCTGGGTTTCAATAGAGATATTTGGTGCAGAGAGGTCGATCTGGGAGTCGTCAGCATAGAGGTGACACTCAAAGCCTTGGGAGGAGATCAGCGCTCCAAGTTAGCAAGTGTAGATTGAGAAAAGGAGTGGTCCCGGGACAGAGCCTTGAGGTACACCAATTGATAGCAGGTAGGCTGTGGAAGAGGAACCACCTTTGCATACACTGAGGGTGCAATGGGAGATATAGGAAGAAAACCAGGAGAGAGTAGAACCCTGGAATCCCAACAAGGATAGCGTATCAAGGAGTAGGCGGTGATCGGCAGTATCAAAGGTGGCAGACAGATCGAGAAGAATGAGGATAGAGTAGAGGCCATTGGATGTGGCCAAGAACAGGTCATAGGAAACTTTAGTAAAGGCAGTTGCCATGGAATGCAGCAGGTGAAAACCTGATTGATCCAGAATAGCTTGGGAGGAGAGGAAGTCCAGGCAGTGGCGGTGAACAGCACATTAAAGTAACTTGGATAAGAAGGGGAGGAGGGAGATGGGGCAATAGTTGGAGGGAGATGTGGGGTCCACTGAGGGTTTCTTGAGGAGGGATGTTTGAAGGTATCAGGGACAGTGATAAGTTGAAGATGTGACAGGAGACAACTAGGTGCTTTTATATCTTCATAAAATACTAAGAGTAAGCTGTGAGAATTTGCACCTAGACTGAAGTTATTTATATTTGCACCAGTTCTATGTTAGTACATAAAGTATACCTTATCTAGCAAATTCTTTGTAGCCCGCCTAAAGTTAGTTTTTAAGGCCTAATTTACTGGTGCCTAACTGGGACACCTAGCAATGGCTAAGTCAACCACACCTATTCTTCACCCCTAACCATGCCTACTTTCCAGGTAGGCATTGTTAGGCATTGGAGGCCACCTCAACTTAGGCGTTGCTAAGAGTCCTAAGAATTTCACACAGAACTCTTAATTGGTAATTTAATTTTTATTTTGCTTGGTTTAAAACTGCTGCGGTCAATTACCACGCCAATTAAGTCAATTTTTTTTTTTTTTAAAGTTGCGTGTGGATTCCAAAGTTAGGCATCGCTAGACATCCTTGATTAGGGTGCCTTGTGGCACCCAATATAAGCATCCTATACAGAATCTAGCCCTAATTGACTGCACCGATGAGCAATTTTTGGCACAACTAAAAGCCCTTAGCTCTGGTACACAATTTTTTTTTTTTTTTCCTTTTTGCAACTTCGTTGGTATACACTGATATAGTTTGGTCTTCTTATGAAGGCTTCTGCCGAAACACAGTCTGTATCGAGTCCTGTTTGCATCTCTACAATAAAAAACGGATTCGGCTATATCCCATTCACATGCCTGGCTTGTTCCCACTATCAGTCAATCTTTCGCTTATAAATGGTAGAAATGTGGAATGGGCTTCCTGACTCTGTCAGATTGATAGGTCAGTTACAACAATTTCGTAAAGTCCTAAAAACTTTATTATTTACGCAATACTTGAACAGTTTATCTAAAGATTCAACGAATTGATTATCCTACAACACTTAATTTTCTCTTATGCTCTTGTTCGGGTTTGTTTGCTGGTCTTTAATTACTTGTAAACTGAGTCGACCTCCGTTGGGAGATTACCCGGTATATAAATCGAAGACTTATAAGGCAGTGTGTCTGGGAGGGAATGCATGGATGGGAGAACATCGCAGGGGAGGAGACATAGACATCCTGGGACTGTCGGCCAAGTCTCTTCCCTGAAGAAGCCCTTTTTCTGGAAACTAAAATCTTGTTAAAATGTTTATTTTATTTTTCCTCTAACTCTACTTTTCACTTCTCTATTACCCTCCAGGTACTTTAGTTAGATTGTGAGCCTTCGGGACAGTAAGGGAATTTTTCAAGTACCTTTCCTATTTCTAATCTTAATGTATATTTTCTGTAAACCGCTTAGAACCTAACGGATGTAGCGGTATATAAGAAATAAATTACATTACATTACATTACATTAGATTAACCGTGATTTTATAAGTGTGTGTGGGCTCTTTATAGACACTGCATGCTGATTACCGCACCCAACTTTAGATTCCAGACCTACATCTGCTGAAACCAGGTGCCCAAGTTAGACATGCTTATCCGGGGAGTGGGCGACGAGATGGCAGATGAAGTTCAGTGGAGAGAAATGCAAAGTCTTACACGTAGGAAACAGAAACCCGAGGTACAGCTACACAATGGGAGGGCTGTTATTGAGTGAGAGTTCCCAAGAAAGGGACTTGGGGGTAATAGTGGACATGACAATGAAGCCGTCGGCGGCCGCTAAGAAAGCAAATAGAATGCTAGGAATAATCAAGAAGGGTATTACAAGCAGAACGAAAGAAGTTATCCTACCGTTGTATCGGGCGATGGTGCGCCCGCATCTGGAGTACTGCGTCCAATATTGGTCGCCATACCTAAAGAAGGATATGGCAATATTCGAGAGAGTTCAGAAGAGGGCGACGCGTTTGATAAAAGGTATGGAAAACCTTTCGTACGCTGAAAGATTAGAGAGACTGGGGCTTTTTTTGTTGGAGAAGCGGAGACTTAGAGGGGATATGATAGGGGGGGTGGAGGGGCTGTCCGCTCTGAGCACCATCTTGGTGGAGGTGTCGACACCCCTCCTTCTCTCTGCCCCCACTCCTTCCCATTCCTCCCCCACCGCACATGTGCCTTCACCCCCTCCCCCCCCCAAATCGTACCTCTAATCCTTCGCTGACAGGCTCAGCAACTCCAAACTGCTGCTGGTGCAGGCGTCAGCTCTCCCTCTGACATCACTTCCGGGTCCCGCACCTAGAAAGTGATGTCAGAGACAGAGAGAGACGACGCAGGCAGAAAGTTGGTAATGCTGCTCATGACGGGAAAACTTAAACAGATAGAAGGGAAGGGAAAGGATGGCGCGTGGCGGGGGAAGGACCTAGGGGTGGAGAAGAGGGGCGTGGGAGGAGCATGACCGCCCTAGGCACCTCTCACCCTTCCTGTTTCGGCCTGGGCAGTTAGCGTCAGAGGGAAGCTTTGGGCTGAGCAACGCTTGCAGTTGCCGTTGCCGATTTTCCCATCTATGCCGGTTGGGGTGCTTGATCTTGCTGTCTCTGCCAGGGGGGCACCAATCTTGCTGTCTATGCCAGTTGGGGTGCCCGATCTTGCTGAGTTTGGGGGACCCAGGAACGGATTAATCCAGTTTCTATTATTTTCAATGGGAAAAATTGTCTTGGAACTCGAACGTTTTGGAACTCGAACGGGGTTCTGGAACGGATTAAGTTCGGATTCCGAGGTACCACTGTATTTGATTTCAGTTGCACTGCAGCATTTTGAACCGTGCTGCTGATATCGCTGAAGGAATCGTTATCACCTTCATCATTTCCATTGTTGTTTATTCCATGCTTTTCCAATTAGAGAGTTCAAAGTGTTTTGTGGCAAGTCAGAAATCAAATCATAAGTAACTAGAATAAATATGTTAAAAAGTAGACTGAGGAGTTCATCAGAATAAAGCACAGTAAGGTCAAACATATTAGAAAAAAAAAGGATTGGATTTATTATTCTTGATTAAGCACTGTTGACATAAGTATTCAGGGGTGTACACTTCTCCCTCCATATTCGCGGTTTCCGTATCCACGGTTTCGCTTATTCACGATTTTTCATTGGCTGACTCTGCCCCCCAAAATTACATCACTCTGAAAACTCCTTCCCATCCTCCCGCCTTCCATGCAAGCAATCCCTAGGTTTCAAATCACTTTTGCTAAGGTCCTGAGGTTTCCTTATCCATAAGAGCAGCCTTTCACTTGACCTGACCGTGTAGCCTCTTGTCATGCCTCAGACACCTCAAGAGGTTCACTTTGTCTTGGGACCCCACTTGCACCCAAGCCGAGAGGCAGAAAGAAACTTCCCACTTACCCAAAATCATCGCTTCCCCGACAGCGTCGAAGCCAGTGCTTAAAAAAAGAAGCAACAATCCCCGTTTTCTTTCCCAGGGGAGAGACAAAAAAACCCAATTCCCCCCCCCCCCCACATTGGAAATCAAGAGCTCGCTGCAGCCGGCGGGGAGGAGGGCTTTGAACGCTCAGCTGCTCAGTCGTGGCTGAAGGCTCCGTGCCAGGAAGAAAGGCCGGGGAGGAGGAGGAGAGAAAGACAGCCACATATCACAAGTGGCAGCGCTTCTTGGGGCTGAGGACACCCTGCAGGCAGGTCTCTGCACACCCTGCCATTGGCTGCAAAGGAAACTCTGATACCCAATGAAAGGGGAACACAAAGTGGCGCACACACATACACGGGAGGAAGGAGAGGGGGGCAAGGAAGAGGTGCAGATGGAAGGGCCCTGGAGCATGGGGAGCCGCTAATCATGTCCAAGTTAAGCAAGGGGCGGGGAGGCGATCATTGGTGCCAGCCGCCATGCACTCAGGAGCTCTTTTAAATCCCCGTAGTACACTACTGCAAACAACATATCGATAAGTTATTCGCGGTGCGCCTATAAACGGAACGCATCCACCGCGAATACGGAGGGAGAAGTGTACACTCAAAGCACAGAAATACAAAATACATCTTCATTCAGTATGACACAAATTACATCAGCATATTGCTACAATGCCAATTTTAGCAAAACAACTGCAATACCCTTTTTTTTTTTTTCTTTCTTTCTTTCTTTCATTATGATACACTAATCAGATGCTACAATTCCGTAGCAGTGTTGGAACAATACTGTTTTCAGCATTTTCCTAAAGGAAAAATGTGAAATGCCATTGAAAAGCTTGTCAAACTGGGAATTCTACAATAAAAGGCCCACATATGAAAAAGCTCAGCTTCTACTCAAGGCTAATTTAACTTGACCAAGACCAGACAATGAAAACTGCTCCTTTTGAGAGGAGCACAAAAAAATCTCTGTGGGTGGTATCTCATTAACTTGTTTGCCAAGTACATTGGAGATTTTATGTGCCAAACTTGAAACATTATGTACAGCAACTTAAAACTTAATTTGTTGGTCTCGATGCAACCAGCGAAGTTTATACAATACCGGAGTGATGTGATCTGTTCTTTTACTGCCAGTCAGAAGACTGGCTGGAGTATTTTGAACCAACCATAAACGATGTACATTAGCTTTGACTTAAACCAAGAAAAAGGGTATTGCAGTAGTCCAACCTACATGTTATGAAAACAAGTATGAACTTTGTAAAATTTTCCATTTCTAAGATTGGTTTTAGTTGTTGCAACATACGTAGTTGATAGAAACTTGACTTTACAACATGATTAATTTGAAGACTAAAACTTAAGTTGGAATCACAGTGAACGTCCAAAACAGTTATGTTGGAAGAAAGCTGTACCCGTATGCCTTGTATTTCTGGAAAAACTCTCAAGATTTTGTAACCACTTGAGATCCACTTTGCTGACGTTTTCTCAATATTGAGTATAAAATTTTGATCATCATCCAACATAATAAGTAGCTGGATGTCATCAGCAAAAAATTGGAAATTGATCCCCTAAGTATCAAGTAGTTTTGCCAAAGGTACAAGGTACAGATTGAAAAGAACTGGGAATAGCAAAGATCCATGGGGAACTCCTGACTTCAATGTGCCTTTTGATGGTGATAGATTTTTTTTCAACATACAAAACAAGATTATTTAGAGAAATAGGACATGAACCCCTCTCCACGCGGCATCCACTATTCAGGCAAACTGGGAAAATCCCTTCTCTTCAAAATCACAGGTCTTTGGAACGACCTCACCACCCCGCTGCGGAACCTGAGCTCCCTTCAGTTATTCCGCAAACAACTGAAAACCTGGCTTTTCAGCAAATTGTAGCTCTATCCTTCCCCCCTTTCTCTCCCCCCTTCTACACATAAGTTCATGTAATCCTTTTTCTTCTTCTCTACCCACTATTTTTGAGTTCTTGTAAACCGTGTCGAGCTCCATTCTCATGGAGATGATGCGGTATATAAACTTAAGGTTTAGATTAGATTAGATTAGATTAATAATGTGGATCCAACATCCGCTTATCTAAGTCTAATCAACGACTTAGAATGGAAAACAGTATCAAACCCTTTTTCCATAATTTACCAAAATGTCATTGATAATATCCGAAAGCACAGATTCAGTATTATGATTACTTCTGTAGCCTGATTGATGTGAATAAAAGAAACCCATTTTCCTCAAGGAAATCATTTAACTGCGGCAAGTCTGCTTTTTCCAACCTCTTTGTCCCCAAAAGAGGTTTGAGATAGGTCTAAAATTCTGATAGTCGGCTCAATTTTGTTTACTTTTTTTTTTTACAGAATGGCGTACTGATAGCCTCCTTCATATTATCAGGAACAACGCTTGTAGAAAATGATAAATTTAGAATATGACATATGAAGGGAGTTAAAATTCCACTACACAGATACAAAATTCCACGAGGAATAATGTTTAACTGAATTGTTGATGAATTTATGGATTTTTACAATTGTCTCAATTTTTACTATGGAAATGGATCTAAACTGATCCCATTTATGGGCAATCACAGTGACCTCTGCTGACATTTCAGTTTTCACTGAAAAGAATGAAGAATTTATTTTCTTCCACTTACATAAAGGCCCCAATTCTGTAACTTGGCGCCTAATGTTAGGCATCTATTTCGGAGGCACCCAACTAGATTGATTAATGGTGAGATCCTAGCAAGGACTGTAGCAGAACGTGACTTGGAGGTGATCATTAGCGAAGACACGAAGACTGCCAATCAAGTGGAGAAAGCTTCATCCAGGGCTAGACAAATCATGGGCTGTTTCCGTAGAAGTTTCGTCAGCCGTAAGCCCGAGGTCATAATGCCGTTGTACAAATCCATGGTGAGACCCCATCTGGAATACGGTGTACAATTCTGAGGCCGCATTATCAAAAAGATGTGCGGAGAGTCGAGTCGGTCCAGCGAATGGCCACCAGGATGGTCTCGGGACTCAAGGATCTCCCGTATGAGGAACGACTGGGTAAGTTGCAGCTGTACTCACTCGAGGAACACAGAGAGAGGGGAGACATGATCGAGACGTTCAAATATGTCACGGGCCGTATCGAGGTGGAAGGCTCTCTTTTTCCAAAGGACCCACGGCAACAAGAGGGCATCCGTTGAAAATCAGGGCTGGGAAATTTCATGGCGACACCAGAAAATATTTCTTCACCGAAAGGGTGGTTGACCGCTGGAATAATCTTCCACAACAGGTAATTGAGGCCAGCAGCGTGCCAGATTTTAAGAAAAGATGGGATTGGCATGTGAGATCTCTTCATGGAGATAGTTAGGGGGTGGGCCATTAGGGTGGGCAGACTGGATGGGCCATGGCCCTTTTCTGCCGTCATGTTCTATGTTTCTATTTGGCATGTAGGATCTCTTCATGGAGGTAGTTGGGGGGTGGGCCATTAGGGTGGGCAGACTGGATGGGCCGTGGCCCTTTTCTGCCGTCATGTTCTATGTTTCTATTTGGCCTGTGGGATCTCTTCAGGGAGGTAGTTAGGGGGTGGGCCATTAGGGTGGGCAGACTGGATGGGCCGTGGCCCTTTTCTGCCGTCATGTTCTATGTTTCTATTTGGCCTGTGGGATCTCTTCAGGGAGGTAGTTAGGGGGTGGGCCATTAGGGTGGGCAGACTGGATGGGCCATGGCCCTTTTCTTCCGTCATGTTCTATGTTTCTATGTTTCTATGTAATCAATAAAGCTCAATTAAGCTTTTTAATCAGCAATAATTGGAACATAGGCACCTATCAAGAAAGTGCAATTCTGCAATAAGGCGCCTCTAAAATTTTAGGCAGCCTTCAAAAAAATAGGCACTAATAGGCATGGGCGTGGCTATGTGCTAGGCGCCATGTTGTGCCTAGAGCTGGCCTATTTATTGGGTGCCTCCAAAATAGGTGTCGCTCCTCGTGATTCATTAAACAGCACCCAATTTTACTTGAATCGCGCTGAATAGTACCTATAGTAGTGCCTAACTTTTGGGCGCTTCTTATAGAATTTGCCCTAGAATGTTTAACCATCAGGGAAGAAATCTTATTCACAAAACTCTATAAAAAGCCTTCCAAAGATACAGTAAGTGATCCTTACCTTCTTCTATTCTACAAGAGAAGATGTCAGACTAGAAACTATTCTAAATAGATGATGGGGATTGTTTCCAGTCTCAGATAGTTTGGATGGAAACATGATGACAAAGGCCAAATGGCCCAACCAGTCTGCTCATCTGCAGCATCCACTATCTCCTGCCCTCCCTAAGAGATCCCATGAACCTATCTCATGCTTTCTTGAATCCAGATGCAGTCATTCTCTCCATTACCTCTACCGGAAGACTATTCCATGCATCTACCACCCTTTCTGTAAAAGATTATTTCCTTAGATTACTCCTGAGCCTATCACCTCTTAACGTCATCCTACGCCTTCTCATTCCAGAGCTTCCTTTCAAATAAAAAAGACTCACCTCGTGCATATTGATGCCACCTAGATATTTAAATATTTCTATTGTATCTTCACTCTCTTGCCTTCCATCCAAAGTATACATATTGAGATCTTTAAGTCTGTCCCCATTCACCCTATGACAAAGACCACCAACCATTTTAGTAACCTTCTTCTTGACCAACTCCATTCTGTTTATCTTTTTGAAGGAATGGTCTCCAGATTTGTACACAATATTCTAAATTGAGGTCTCATCAGATTCTTGTACAAGGGCATCAATGCCTCCTTTTTCCTACTGGCCATTTCTCTCCTTATGCACCCTAGCATCCCTCTAGCTTTAAGTAACGTATAAAATAAATGAGTACACACATTGAGCCCAATTCTATATAGTCCACCTAAAACACCTGGTACACTAAGTGGGATTCTATAATATTTAGGTGCACTATATAGAATCATGCTTACCACTGTCTAACTAACTGCATGGATGAAGAATTTTTGGCACAATTAATAGCACAGCTGTGGTACACATTTCTTTTTTCCTGTTTGCAACTTTATTGGGATATACTGATCTAGTTTTTTTGGACTCCTGATGAAGGCTTCTGCCGAAACACAGTCTCTGAGTCCTGCTTGCATCTCTACAATAAACTAATTCAACTATATCCCATTTGCATGCCTGGTTTGCTCCCACGGTGTTAATTTTGCTTTGGTTGTTTTTTTGTGGGACTTGTTTTCTCATAGTCTTGCTTATGGAACAAATTTTGAACACTGTTTATAGAATTCCTTCCAATAGGGTTAGCTTCTTTCCAGCCCCAGATACAGTGGCTGCAGTCCAAATAGAGTCATTCATTAGCACCGTCTTGGGTCCCGTCTTATCACACACTAAATCAGTTTCTCTTTCAATGTAAGTCAAGGGTATCTCCTACCTTGGCAATCTTTCTCAGTTCATATACTGTATATATTTATTTATTCATTTTTATAGCCCATCTTCCCCAGGAGCCTAAAACAGGTTACAATAAAATTAAATTAGGTACTTAGAACTTCCCTAGCTGTCCCGGAGGTGACGGGACTAAATCGCGCGAGACAACGGCGCGCCGACAACTGAGCGCAGACAACTGAGTGCAAGGTTGACGGCGCGCCAAAGAAAAGCACTATTTTAAAGGGCTCAGACGGGACAGACATTGCGCTGGCGTTGGGGGGGGGGTTTGGGGGTTGTAACCCCCCACATTATACTTAAAACTGAACTTTTTCCCTAAAAAACAGGCAAAAAGTTTGGTTTCAAGTATAATGAGGGGGGTTACAACCCCGCAAACCCCCCACAACACCAGCGCGATGTCTGTTAAGTAAAATAGGGGGGTTCTCCACCAACACCCCCCGTCGGAACCCTTTAAAATAGTGCTTTTCTTCAGCGCGCCGTCAACCTTGCGCTCAGTTGTCGGCGCGCCGTTGTCTCGCGCGATTTTGTCTATGAACCGTCCCGAAGGTTCACAATCTAGCTAAAGTACCTGAGTAAACAATTAATAAAATAGAAAAGACATAACAAAATTCCAAAAATAGTGAGGGAAGGGTACAATTCAAAAAAGAAAAAAGAAATAAAAAAAATAAAATTCAAGTAAATCAAAAAGACTCAAAGTCCCAAAGCAGTCCAAAACAAGACAGATGAGGTCTCCAACTACAGGTGAGGCAACCGAAGGCAGCAGATGACCAAGAAGACGACTGCAACCCCAGAGCCAATCTTCGGCCGGCACCAAACATCAGCCAGCAGCACCTGATTTCTGCCGATGTGCAGCTCCAGTCTATCCCGGCTCAGCATCCTCCACCCCAATGAGCAGATATCACCACCGGGCCTCTCCCCACAAATATATATATATACATATATATATATATATATATATACTCCTGGAAGCAGAAACTTGAATACTGCTTCCCACCCAAGGGAAACAACTGAGCTACAGCTAATCCTATTCCCTGGCACTCCCCTCAGGTATTTTAGCCTATTCCTGTCTCTGGGCCACTCGTCCTTCTCTGGAATTCCCCTCAGGTGCTGCATTCCCAGTTGATATGCCCATGGTGAAAAGTCATGGCCACCAAATTGAATGTGGTTGCAATCCTGGGCACGTGAAAATGGGTATTGTTCCTACCGCAATGACACCAGGAATTCAGGTAGGCTCAGGGTCCTACAGGGAGTGAGGGGATGTCATGGGGACCCCAAGCCTACCTGAATTCCAGGCAGTCTAGCAGGAGCAATGTCCATTCATTCCTGCCCATGATTGTGGCCACATTCCGATTGTTGCCCATGGCCCTTATCATAGCCTCAAGGTACTACTGTGACCCCTAGTGGTACCACAAGATTATGGTGAAAGGGATCCTATTGGAAATGAAAGGTTGTCTGTTCTTGGTGGAGGGAAAGGGGTACTATGGGAAGAGGGTCTTGAAATGTTCATTTTGTGTCATCTCCCATGATGACAAAAGAGGGAACCCTTGAATAAAATGAGCATTCCTCTAAATGACAGGGGAAACAACATTAAACATTTTCTGGCAGCTTATCCCTAAGATATATCTATATATACATATTCTGTATATCTAGATAGATAGATATACACACACACACACAAACACATAAGTATATGAGTGGTGTTCAATAATTTATCTACCCTAGTATGAAAGAAAGTAGCAAGCATGTTGAAACAAGTCTGTGCATGTTGTGATATGTCTCAAGGCTACTCATACACAGTTGTGGCTCAGTGTGAGTCTAACTTTCCAAGAGACAGGATGTCAGGAGAGTCCTCGTGCAAATTTAGTAAGAAACTGCTACATTTGGAGCACAGTTCAGTGATATAATTTCTCACAAAAGAAGGGAAAAAAAACAAACAAAGTCGATCCATGAACACATGACTGCAATTTATGGTGCATCTGCCCCATCATCCTACAAAGTAAAATTTTGAAGCAAGCAGTTTAAGTGGGGTAGAGAGCCATTGAAGATGACCCTCACACTAGATGGCCTTTGGAAGCAACTTCCACAGAAATGTGCAACACAATCGAGGATTTAATGTTTCCTGAATAGCTGAAGAAATGAGCATCTCGGCAGGTACAGTTTGGAAAAAAAAATCATGAAAAGTTGGGCATGTCTTAGGTCAGTACAAGATGGGTTCCAAGAATGCTGACGCCAAGTCAAAAGGCCACAAGGTTCCAATGCTGTCAGGAGAACTTTGAGATGTTCTGTGAAAACCAAGTGAATTTTTTTCATCATATGGTGACTGGAGATGAGACCTGGGTCTATCACAGAGATTCCGAGTTCAAAATGGAAGCAATCCAGTGGAAGCACAAGTCATCCGCCACCCCAAAAAAGTTCAAGACAGAAAAATCTGCAGGCAAAGTCATGGCAACTGTCTTCTGGGATGATGGACTTTTGCTTTTGGAGTACATGCCACACAAGACCACCATAACCAACACAATGATCACTTTGCAGGAGTCAATCAAGGAGAAAAGATGAGGAAAACTCACAGAAGACAGGCTGCTTCTTCACGACAATGTGCCGGTGCGCATGTATCGACAATCGCAGGCTGCCATCTGAGAATGTGGGTTTCAGCAGCTGTACCATCCACCCCACAGTCCTGACCTGGCTCCCTCGGATTATTTCCTGTTCTGAGTTTTGAGGAAATCTCTCCGTGTACAGTGGTTTTCAAGTAATGAAGGTGTCAAGGAAGCTGTGATATCCTGGTTTGAAGGTCAAACAGAATTATTTTCAAAGGGGTTAAAGTCATTGCAGGAAAAGTGGATGAAGCATATGGAGCTATCAGGGGACTATACTGAAAAATAAAACAAATTGTTTTTGAAAAATATTTTCTTTTCTACTGAGGTAGATAAATTATAAATTATTGAATGCCCCTTATACATATACTATATGTAGTTATAAACTTGTGGGGTTTTTTCCCTCCCCAAAACAGTTATTCTTACTGCTTTCAGCTTCCAAAGAAATATTTTGTATTCCATTCTTTGAAGTAACATGCTGTCTCTGCACCAGAAGATAACAGCTGGTGCTTTCCTGTTAATAAATAAGCTGGACAGGTGTTCTCTCACCCACATAAAACCAAATCATTTCTGTGACAATTTCATCCTCGTTTAAGCTTTCTCTTCCCATCTATCCAACATTATTCCTATGACAATTCCATATACCATGTGTTGATTTCATGTTCTCTCACAGTTTGCCCATGTATTTTGGGAATTTTCTCTCTGACTAAATTAGTGCCTTTTCCCCCCATAAGCAATAAAGTGAAAGTCAGATAGTGTATCCTAGAGATCAGTAACAATACTGTATATTTTTTTTACAAAATCTGTTCTCCGATAATGTGGTATTCTTAGAAAATAGTTCAGCTTCATTGCTTCTCTTTTGATTTTTAAGGAGTGTCTGCCTGTTTGGCTGACATTGCTGCCTGGATGTCCTGCCATCATCTGAAACTAAACATGTCCAAGACTGAGCTGCTCCTCTTTCCTCCTAAACCCTCTTTTCCTCTTCCTCTTTTCTCCATTTCGGTAAATAATACCGTCATCATTCCAGTCTCCTCTGCTCACAATGTCTTCGATTCTGATCTCTCATTTTCTACGCACATCCAACAAACTGCTAAGACCTGTCACTTCTATCTCTACATCGCCAAAATTTGCTCCGTCCTCTCCGAACACCCTTGTCCACACTCTCATAACCTCACACTTAGATTACTGCAATCTACTTCTAACTGGTCCCCCGCAGTGTCACCTCTCCCACTTGCAATCTGTGAAAAACTCTGCTGCACGACTCATCTTCTACCAACCCCGCTACGCTCATGTCACCCCTCTCCTTAAATCACTTCACTGGCTCCCTATCCGCCTTCGCATACAATTCAAGCTCCTCTTGCTGACTTACAAGGGTGTTCATTCTACTGCCCCTCAATATCTCTCCTCTCTTCTCTGTCCTTATACACCTCCCAGAGAACTCCGTTCCTCAGATAAGCTGCCAATTCCAGGCTTCGTTCCTTTCATCTAGCTGCCCCTTATGCCTGGAATAAATTGCCCGAGTTTGTCTGGCAAGTCCCTTCCCTTCCCTTGTTTAAAAGCAGACTGAAGACCCACCTTTTTGATTTGTCTTAAATCCATATCCCTACTCCCCACTGCCCAACATCCCAGCCAGCAGGTTAACCGTTCCCCTTAACTGTATCCATGACATCCTGTTTGTCTGTCTTGTCTGTTTAGATTGTAAGCTCTTTCGAGCAGGGACTGTCTTCTTTGCGACTCTGTACAGCTCTGCGTTTGTCTGGTAGCGCTATAGAAATAATTAATAGTAGTAGTATAATCATGATGTGAAAACCCAAAATGAATAACTGTCCAGACAGCAGTTGACCTCGTCAAACTTTCTCCTCCTGCATTTTTATAGAATACAATTGAGCAGAGAACAATAGAAAAAATATGCACTCTTCAGGAAGGGATTCTGTGTTCAAGAGGCAGCACATCCTCAAGTGGACAGTTTCAGAGCGGGAATTGCTCCTGCGTTACTGATGATTTCCCACTCAGGTCTGCTTTTATCATCATCGTTTATTTCACACTTTTCCAACTGGAGACCCCCAAAGCATGTTACAACAGGCTAGAATTCCACCTGTTCTGAGCTCCTTGGGGACAACGGGATTAGAAATCGAATTAAATAAATAAATAAATAACTGCACGGTGAAGTACGGCAGACAGATGCATCAAGGGAGAATAACAATGAGAAAAGCAAATGCAGTGAATAAATACTGTGAATAGATATGAGGCAGGATATAGGAGAAGGATCGAGGGACTAAAATTTTAGTAGGCTTCGGGCTATTTTCTGACATCAAAGTCTGTGCTGTTTCTCTGTAGCAGTGTTCTGTGTAGCAGGGAGCTCAGCTCAGCTTGAAATAGGCCGTAATATGGCTGCTTCTATGAGCCAAGTTTTCAGTAATTTTCTAAACAGTAGGTGATCTGAAGCTAGATTGATGCTTGAAAGTCTACTTCAGTTTCAGTGAGCTGGTATATATTGTTCACAAATGGTTGGCAGAATCCAACCTCCTCTCTCCATGTCTTAATGCTTAGTTTAATTACACCATTTCAGCAACAATGTCATCAGTGTTTGATATTTTTCACCCTCATTTGGAGTGTAATGGCAGTTTGCTCTTAAGCCTTTGAGGGTACAACCATTGACTGTTATCAACAGTACTTTGGACTAATATAGGTCTACTGTACAAAAGTGTTCTCTTCATATTACTTCAGAATTTGCTTTAGTGGCACATAAAAAAAACCCCACACACTGTACCTAATCTAATCTAATATTTGTGCGTCGCGCATTACCTATGCAGGCTCAAGGCGACTTACGGAGAGAAAAGGGGTACATTAGGACATAGTAGGGTCTTGAAGAGTGGAAGGAGGAGATTTAACAGGAAAAGGAAAGAGGAAGGGCCTAGTCATAATAGAAAGAGCATTCTGAAGGTTCATGTAGAGTTCAGTCATCAAAGAGAAGGGTCTTCAATTTCTTCTGAAATAAGATGTGGTTGGGTTCTGTTCTGATTGTTTCCGTGAGGTCATTACAGATTTTAACATTATACAAGCATTAATCATACATGAGGAATAAGATTAAATTTTATAAGAAAATAGTTTAGGCAATGATTACAAACAAAAAAAACCCTTTCTAGCTAACCCTCTATAAATCCACTATAAATATGGGAGGACCTCATTAGGAAAACAGAGGCTGCCAACAAGTCAACACAAGAACTTTTAGGTATAAAAAAATAAAGTAAAGGGTATCTAGCAAGTACATATACACCCTCTTTTACAAAGGTGCGCTAAACGTTAATGCGTGCATGTTAATCTATGGATGCATTAGCGGTTAGCGCACGCGTTGATTTAGCGCGCGCTAAAACGCTTAGCGCACCTTTGTAAAAGAGGGCCATAATTTCAATTTAAAGTTCCCAAACTTATTCCCCTAATCCTAAGGAAGTTAAACGAACATATGTTATCCAGAAATGCCCTCAGTTGTTTAGGGTCATAGAAAATGTAACTATTCTGATTCTATTGAATTAATCATTTACAAGGAAAATGTAAGAAGAAATGTTACCCATGAGAAATAGCCTCCTGGTGCATCTGCACAAATATCAGGATAAACCTTTTCTCCCCAAAACAACTTGTTACGGGACAGATAGGGAAAATGCTTGAGTACCTGATTGTAAAACCGCTTAGATAATCTTGATAGGTGGTATATAAAATCCTAATAAAACTTGAAACTTCATAAATATAGGGCTCCTAAAGATTAGCGCGCGCTAACCCTGCGCTACAAGAAAAACACTAACGCAAGCGTTATGGAGGCTTTAGCGTGCAGCGGGCGGTCATGTAGTACGCGCTAAGCGTGCTCTAAAACTACTAGCGCACCCTAGTAAAAGGAGCCCATAGTCGAAGGATCCAAGATGGCCTACGGTCTCTGAGGCTGAGCAGCACGCCGGAGGAGATTGTTTGGAAATTTTTCTTCGAGGGGAATTACTCACTTGAATATGCCGAAGAGGAGAGGTCGCAGCGCCGCTGGAGCCTCGCGGCGTTCTGCGGTGTCCTCTTTTGGCAATATCGAAGAACTCCTGCGTCAGCCTTTCTGGCAGGAACTCGACTGGATGAAGGGAAACTAAAGTGAAGTGCAATTGAATAAATGATATCCTTTCTCAGCTAAAGGGATCTTGTTTTCCTGAATAATGATATCCTTCCTTAGCTAAGGGATTTTGTTTTCCTAATGTTTGAATTGATATTTGTTAGCATTTGTTAATATGTCCGCCTTATCCTTCTTGGATCTAATTTAGAGGACTTGAGCTGAATTTAAGCTAAACATTTATTTTTATTTTATTTGATTATTATTTATTTTACCTATGAGTATTATTTTCCTGCTTTTCTTCAACTTTCTGTACAAGTGGATACTTGATTTATAAAATGTAAAAATTTGATAAATAAAAAATAAAAAAAAAAGGAGCCCATAGTCTCAGGACCCAGTCCTTGTCAGGTTCCAGGACAAATGTCACCAGAAGAGTAGCCCGAACATGCTCTTCTAAAGATCTTTCTAATATTTGCATGACATTCAAACTGTAGACCGATAGATCCTCTTGCCTGACCTCCTGGTGATTTTTTTTTTTTCTCCAGCGTATAATATGCACAACTAACAGGAGGTAGAGCGTCCTTTGGAACACCCAAAGTTATCACCTAGATATTTCTCGAAAAATTCTATGGGCGCTACATTCTCAGATTTAGGGAAGTTTGTTAAGCGTAGATTTAACCTTCTGGCAAAGTTTTCCATCTTCTCCATTCTATTAAACTAAGAATTCTACGTGTAATAGCCACATTTTTTTGCTTTCATTTCAACACAATCACGTTGAATATCATGAAACGTCTTCACTAATTTAAAGCTCTTAACCTCCTGGGTAACCAACTGAGACTTACAATCTTCTAAAAGAACATCCATATCCATTTTGCTACTAAAAAAACAATGTCTCCAATTGGACCACAGCATCCCCAACAGAATCTAAAGTTGCACTGGCAGGTCTAACCATAGGTTTTAAGCGTCATGTATGCAGGTAAATTAGGGAAATCCCTTTTCTTCAAATTCACTGAGCTTTGGAACAACCTCCCTGCCCCGCTGCGGAACCTAGGCTCATTCCAATTATTCCGAAAGCATCTGAAAACCTGGCTTTTCTCCAAAACGTAAAGCTATCTATTGAAAATGTAAAGCTAGCTCTCCTCTTCATAACCTCTAATTTCTTATTATGTCCTTCCCTCATTTATTGAATTTACCTGTAAACCGTGCCGAGCTCTATCTTTATGGAGATGATGCGGTATACAAACTTAAAGTTTCGTTTAGTTTCATTGCAGGACTCAGATTCTGCCCCTGGGAGAGAACCAGCCTACTTTTCTGGTAAGACTACAGGCATAACTTCATCACTAGTCTCCATTTGATGTTCCATAACAAAAGCCTTCAGTTGGGAGCTTCCGCTGCCAAACACCCCACTCTTGCAGATCCATCATCCTGTAGAGACAAGAAACACTCCCTCCGCTGACTCCTTTGGTGTCTCCGGAACCTCCACCGATAACACCAGAATCGATTGTTCAGGGCTCACTTGCCTGTCTGGGTCAGGGGGTGGAAGTCACTCCTCCAGGCTGAGCGTGGTATCAAGCACTGGTAAGGCTGCCTCAGTGCGTGTCAGCTTCAGAGGAAGCAATCGCTGCTGCCCAAAATGATGAACTTTTCAATAGAAGAGTTCGCTGCTGGTGAGGATTCAGAAGGATAAACTCTCGCCTTTCCCTTCCTCATCATCATTCTGCAAACTTTAAAAGGTAAATGATCCAATATAAGCCACAAATAGGAGAGATAAAAAGCCAGCGTCTAAGCAGAAAACCAGTTGAGATGCCATACTCAGTCTTAAGCAGACATAGAATCAGTTCTAGCTGACAAAGATCAATCTGTTCCATAATACTGCTTAAAAAGAAATGTTTTCACTTCTCTCTTAAAGTTTACTGTTGAATGGGTAAAAATAAGGATCAATGAAAAAGTTACAGGTGATATCTTTTAAGGAAGCTGTTTTAAACACATACTGGAACAAAGTCTGCTAGCAATTTTCATTCAAGGACTTTGCACTAAACTTCAAAGAGTAAGTATGTGTGTCTGTTCCATTTTCATTTTATTTCTTAATTTACCTATCATATCCTCTTTTCCACTCCATATCCATGGTGTAGATGTTCCCCTCAATGATTCTGTTAAGATCCATGAGGCTAACTTGGATAATTCCCTTTCTTTTCAAAACAGATTTTATCTGTTGTCCCAACTTAGGGCTCCTTTTACAAAATCACAGTAGAGGTTTATAGTGCAGGCTGGAGAGGTAAATGCTCCAACACTGGAGCATTTCCCTCGCCTACACACAGAAGAAACCTCTACCACAGCTTTATAAAAGCTAGCGTTAGTTTCTTCACATTGAGGCAGGACCATTCAAGGCTGTATTTCTCCTCCGTTAGAATCCTTTTGTTGGTCCTTGTCATCACAAAATTAGATTACTGGAATTCCTTATCATGATCTATCACTTTCTCAAATCTGGTGACTTGATTATCCAAAACACTGATATTAAAATGTTGTTTGGTAAAAGAAGGTATGATCATGTGACACCTCTGTTTTTCCTGGAACACTGGCTTCCTGTTTCCTCTCTGATCCCATTTAAATACTTAACTATTGTTCTTCATATTTCTATCAAACCATCTTGTCCTGTATTCACCTCAGCGATCCCTTCATGCCTCCCAACAGCATTGACTCACCATCCCCTGACTGTTTATGAAACACTTGCTTTTGTGTTGTTGGACCCACTCTGTGGAATATCCTTCCTCTTATGATCAAGGCTGGACTTTCCCAGAAAATATTTACTGTCTGCCATAAATGGCACTTATTTTCTAAAGTCGTTTTGCAACCCTGATCCTCTCTTCAACAGAACATAACGTATTCTACAGTGCTTTCTCCTCTTTGTCCTGCCCATTCCTCATCTCCCATGATTCCCCCTTAAGAGAATGTAACACTCTACTCCTCCTCCCTTGTGTTTACAATCATGTATCTCCTCTTTCAATTACCTGAGATTTTGTCTGATTGTTTCCTGTTTTCTCCTTATTAAAATTTGGAAATTATAAACCACTTAGATGTCTTTGTATGTTTTAGCAGTATATCATATAAAGTTGAAATTGAACTGTATAAAATATTTACCCCTGCAGTCTATTACACTGTGTGCTCTAATTTTTTTTTTAGTTCAAATATTTTTATTAATGTGATAAGATAAATAAAAAAGTATACAAATATGAACTAAAACATGAAACAATCTAACTGTACAAATCATGAGTAATATAAAAAAAAAGAAAAAAAATTATCAATAGCATGTATGAAATAATACAACCAGATATCTCATATCAAATGTATATGGCAAGATCAGTACACACATGATTATTATTATATGATGATATTGGTGTCTGCGACCAGGTTTCTTTTCTAGCAAACAGACAATATACAGTCCATTTCAATAATACAAGTTCAAAACCTTACTCCCTCAGCTATGGAATTCCTCAAGGATCTATATTAGCACCTTTACTGTTTAACATTTTTCTTTCACCATTACTAAGTCTATGCCAATCTATTGGCTTTACTCCATACACTTATACAGATGACATTCAATTGTCTCACCCTTTAAATCCCGAACACTTAGAAGAAATTTCTCAGATCAACAAAAAACTCAACACAATTAAAAATTGGCTGGCGACGAATAGATTAGAATTAAACATCCATAAAACAAAAGCAATACTTTTCTCATGGAAACAAGGAACAAAGTTAGCTACTTCTTTTATTATTGATAACTTTCATATAGATTTAGTTTCTTCATTAAAAATACTTGGGGTTACTATTGACGAAAATTTTTCCTGTCATGAACATATAAGTAACACTATCAAATCTTGTCTCTACCGATTGCGAATGATCCGTTCAATTTCTAAATTTCTGGAACCTAAATCTTTAAATATTTTAATACACTCACTGATTATAACAAAGCTTGACTATTGCAACGCGTTACTAATCAACATTACACAAAAAGAAAAGAAACGTTTGCAAATAATTCAAAATATTGCAGTCAAACTTTTACACAATGGTAAAAAGTATGACCTTACTTGATCGAGTCGCATTGGCTCCCCATTACTCATCGCATCACTTATAAAATTTTGTTGCACTCTGAACCACACCAGCGCACAGAAGTCACCCAATAATCTTATGCTGTTACTTTACTCATCTGTTTAATTTTATTTTATTGTTGTACCTTTTTAGACCTCTCTCTACCTTGAATCGCCGCCGCGCAGGGGCGGCCCACTGGACTCCTCCCACTATCAGACCTCTCTCTACCTTGAATCGCCGCCGCGCAGCGGAGGCCCGCTGGACTCCTCCCACTATCAGGTCTGCTTATGCTGTATTTAAACAGGCCATTTGCGGCGCACGCCTCACTGCACTAACAGTTTTGGTTTTGGACTGATAATGCTTTGCCTTAAATAATTTTTTTTTATTTTTTAAATGAAGTAGTTCAATGGAACTGAGAATTGGTGGGGAGAAGTTTGTCAAGACCTATATGAAAGCTTTATTAAGCAGTGAAAGGCAAGCTTGACAATTCTCCTGCCTCAGCTCTGGAGCAGAGCTGAAGGCATCCTGGACATTTAGTTTTTGTATTTTTTTTTATTTTTTTGCCATTCTGTCTTGAACTATTATTTAAAAAAATCCTGAATAAGAATCCTACAAGGATTGAAAACACAACATTGGATGTGTTGACTAGTTTCCTGATTCTTTTTGTTTCTGTTTCTTTAATCTTGGCCTGTAGGGCTGGTCTCCCTTTTGAGCAGCATCCGATGCTTTAAGCCTGTGGACCACTAGGGGCACTATCAGCATAACCAGGGCCCGGTGGCCACAAAACACAGCGGCATAAGTTTAAGTCCCCTCCATAATCTGCCCAGACTTCACCCATGTCGGTGGTCTTCACTAATTTTTAACTCAGGGCCACTTTGGATCCAAATGAGCTGAAGCACTGCCAAATATCTTCCAACTTGGAGCCATAACATTATGAGCAGCCTGTGTCAGTGGAATCCATTCCCACCAACCTGCCGTCAAACTTTTCATTGCCAGTATCATCAAAGAGTTAGGTATTTCCAAATGTACTCTCGTCTTCTATTGAGCCTGTGCTGAGCCTGGATGGAGATGTTGAGGATAGTGAGGAAAATGGTAGAATGAAAATGGATTTTGGCCCAGAGGTCTCCAGGACCTCTGTTTATATTGTCATAGGGCCCTGGATCTTCAGCACTTCAGAAGTAATTTCAAAACTTGCCTCATTTAGTATTGGGGGACAAGACTAGTTACTAGCTCATCTCTGAAGATAATAAGGTCATGTCTTTAATAAAAGAGCTTAGAAACAAATCACAGGTATCCTGCTTATCAGCAACAATAGATCTTGTTTCCAATACCTAGTTCACTCAAGGTGAATTCCTTTCCACCACTCAGACAGCCTCATCACCAGTGAATGCTGCTTTTTCTTGAACAACAGCCAACACATTTGTTTCTCTGTAAAATTGATTCTTATTCTAGCAAAGGTACACAAAAGGCAAATGAGTAGTTAACTTCTTGGGCTATGCAAATTGCTCTTTCATAGATCCTCCTCTTAGGCATATACACATTTTCCCGGAAACACTGGAACATTATCTAGGGGTTTTCCTCTTGCCAGTTTTCCTTAAAATAAATTCCAAAACGGAACTGACTCCTGGATTAATCATTTAGGTGTTTTAGTCCAACACCCTCCATATCCTGGACAGGACAAAATTTAACATGATTTTATTGTCCTGTCCTCTACCCATGGCTGTTCTTTCCAGTTCAAAAAAAACCTTCAAAGTCTTTTATTAAATCTCTAGAGACAAATAGCTTGTCCTTGTTCATCCCTCCTTGGATCACATCCCAAGCTTTCAGAGTCAGACTCTCCTTCATCTGCCAGCTGTGGGTCCTTTCTTCTTCTCCCCCATTTCTTCTTCTGCCTGCTTGAATTCTAGAGAGCTATTTATGGGTCTTTAGTCTCTAAACTACTCCTTTGTACTTAACTTCCCACCTATCAATGAGCTTGTCCCCTGCCCTTCCCAATTAGGATAAGGACTTTTCTCTGCCCAGCCTATTTGAATAGGAGCACTGTTACTATTGGGCTTGCAGACTTCCTTGTTCGTATTCCTCCCATCTATCTTTCAATTTGGGCCAGAACTTTCTTAGTTGCACTTCACTTTTTAGGCTCCAGCAAATCTTCCTGGGATTTCCAGCATTTTTCACCATGACAGGTCATATACTTGTCATACCTTAAAAGAGAAACACCATTTCTTTTGAAGGCTTGAACTCTGACAAGTAATTAGGGTTCCATAACACTTCTCTGTGAACAGCCATATGGCAGAACATGCCTGTACCTGTAATAATATACAAATACATGCTGTGTACGTACCAAGCAAGTCCTTCTGCTCTCAGGATGAAATAGGCCTCAAAATGCCTCAAACTGCAAACTGCCCTTCAACTGCAAACCACCAAATGACGTTCCACTTCAAACCGACCCTCTAGAATCAACTGCCCCCCACAGATAAGATCCCTTGAAGGCCTCCTCAACTTTAGGAAAGCAATAAAAACATACCTAGTCACCTAACTCCCATGACCGATAGCTTACAAAGAAATGTACATTGGTGCAAGACCCCAGTATTAGGATAAAAACTTGTATTGTAAAATCTTGTACTATAACTGTGACAAATTTAACCTATAAACTGTATATTATGGATATTAGTATTAGATCCCTACTATGTGTTGAATTAGAATAAAAATTTATACCAGAAAAAAAGCAAACAAACTTGTACTGTAACTATGGCAAATTGTAACCTGTTAACTCATAGGCAGCAGAGCGCTGCTTGGTTTGGGGCAGCCCAGGAGCTCCACCCTGGTGATCATTAGCGAAGACACGAAGACTGCCAATCAAGTGGAGAAAGCTTCATCCAGGGCTAGACAAATCATGGGCTGTATCCGTAGAAGTTTCATCAGCCGTAAGCCCAAGGTCATAATGCCATTGAACAGATCCATGGTGAGACCCCATCTGGAATACTGTGTACAATTCTGGAGGCCGCATTATCAAAAAGATGTGCGGAGAGTTGAGTCGGTTCAGCGAATGGCCACCAGGATGGTCTCAGGACTCAAGGATCTCCCGTATGAGGAACGACTGGGTAAGTTGCAGCTGTACTCACTCGAGGAACGCAGAGAGAGGGGAGACATGATCGAGACGTTCAAATATGTCACAGGCCGTATTGAGGTGGAAGAGGATCTCTTTTTCCTTAAAGGACCCACGGCAACAAGAGGGCATCCATTGAAAATCAGGGGTGGGAAATTTCATGGTGACACCAGAAAATATTTCTTCACCGAAAGGGTGGTTGACTGCTGGAATAATCTTCCACAACAGGTAATTGAGGCCAGCAGTGTGCCAGATTTTAAGAAAAGATAGGATTGGCATGTGGGATCTCTTCATGGAGGTAGTTGGGGGATGGGCCATTAGTGTGGGCAGACTGGATGGGCCGTGGCTCTTTTCTGCCGTCATGTTCTATGTTTCTAACCTCTAAACAGCTCCCGAGTCTCCCACCCACCTCCTCCCAGCGCTTTAGTTTTAAATCTTCAGCAGCCGCCGCACAACGTCCATGAGCAGGCCTTCCCCCGGAAGTAGAATGAAGGGTTCCGGGGAAGGCCTGCTGTTTGACGCTGCATGGTGGCTGTGTGGTAGCCGCCTGAAGATTTAAGCAAACGTCGGGAGAAGGTCGGGTGAGAGGGCCGAAACCCAGTGACCTAGAATTTGGGGAGAGGCCACGGCCCCCTGTGCCCCCCCCCCATTCAGACGCCTATGTGTTAACTGTATATTATGTATGTAGGCTTACCAGACGTCCAGATTTCCCCGGACTGTCTGGGGGTCCGGACGGCTTTTCAAAACCCGGGACTCTGTCTGGGTTTTGTAAAGCTCTGTTGGGCAGGGACGAAGTCCGCGCATGACGCATGCTCTTGATGTCGCCATGTAGCGTCCGCGCATACGCGGACTTCCTCCCTGCCCGACAAAAGCAGAAGGCGGGGCGGGGCTAGGGCGGGGATGGGTGTAACTAGGTGGGCCTTGGGGGCGGAGCTAGGGGATACGGATTTTCCAAAAGGAAAAGCTGGCATCCCTATATGCATGTTAACCTGTTACTGTCCTGAGCTCTTTGGGGAGCGTGGGATAGAGAACAAATTAAATAAAAAAATAAGGTTTGTGTGTATTTATGGATTCGCACAGACGGAATATTGGCATTTATGCTCATATATACCATTTGCACTCTCCTGAAAGCTGCGATCGTCTGCATTAGATGCCATGTTGTCCCAGAAACCAACTGTTGCGCTGTACTTTTCAAAGTGTTTCCTCTCGCCTTGAAAGCCTCCTTAGCTAGAGCAGAGCGCTTGTGACATCCATTAGTGGGAAAACAATAAAGTATGTTCTCAATTGCTTTGACTTCACCCCAAACTTGCAAAATTTAATGAAATGGCCCATATAAATGTAGACAGCAGTTTTTGCTATTCTATGCGGACGTAGCATTTTCCCAGAGGCTACAGAATCTCAGGCTTACTGCCTTTTTTTTTTTTTTTGGTGCTGTAATTGCATGTACACAGACAAAATGCTCCTGACAAAAATTATATATCAAATAAATTAGATGTATGTCAGAAACCTATAAATGATGAATTAAATACCAGTCTACTCATAAATATTACAGAAAAGTGCAATGGATTTCAAAAGAATATCTCCCATAACACTTCTTACTTCAAACAGTAGGGCATGTTTCCATTTAGAAGACTGAATTATACAATTCTGAATGTATAATTAATCTAAATGGCAGCCTTAAGTCTAATTTTTCATGATGTTCGCTACATTTTCTAACAGGTTATCCTTGCTGCAACAGGCTTCATATTACACTCCTGCGCCAGTATAATAATTTGCTTTCAATAACATGCATTATTAAAATACCAGCAAGTGCATGTACTTACTCACAATGAATGCACTCGGTTAGCAAATATGAGTGGGGGTGCTGAAAAGTTCTCAGCCCCACCAGCTTGCTAAATTCTGAGCGCGTTATTTTGCCACTGCGACCGAGTTATTTTATTTTGCAAAGTGCCAGTTTGCAGAATCACCGTTGTTTCGGATCATTGATTGAATCATGTCGACGAAGAGCGTGGAAATTTCAAGGATGGAACTCCGAGCCATCGTGAAGTTCCTATCCCTGCAGAAGAGAACTCCAAAGGAAATCCATGATGGCTCGGAGTTCCATCCTTGAAATTTCCACACTCTTCGTCAACATGATTCAATCAATGATCCGAAACAACATCCATCATACTCTACAGTGAAGAAGTGGTGTGCAAACTTTCAGTGTGGAGATTTAGAGACCGGATATGCATGAAGGTCTGGGAGGCCTCAAACGGTGTCAGCTCCTGAAATTGTTGACCATGTCTGTGACCTGATTTAGGCAGATCGGCAAATATCGACTAAACGATTGCTGAGACACTACAGATATCCAGGGAATGTGTTGGGTGTATAATCCACAAGCAGCTGGGTACGCAGACGCTGTCAGCTAAGTGGGTGCCCAAATGTTTGAATGCTGATGAGAAACAACATTGAGTGGGCACTTCCAAGTTGATTTTGCAGCATTTTCAGTGAGCTGGCGCCAACTTTTTCGAACAACTAGTTACTGTAGATGAAATACGATTATACCACTATGATCCTGAGACAAAACAACAGTCCATGCAGTGGCGGTACTCGGGTTCTCCAAGGCCAAGGAAATTCAAGACCCAAAAGTCAGCAGGAAAGGTCATGCCCACTGTTTTGGGATCAGGAAAGTGTTGTAATGACTGACTATCTTCCAATGAGCCAAACAGGTAATGCAGAATACTACCGTAACTTGCTGTGCTGAGTAAAAGCGGCACTGAAAGAAAAAAAGGAGAGGGAGGCAGCAGAAAAGAGTTCACTTTTTGGCAAGAATGCACCTGCTCACAAGGCTGGCAAACTGATGGATGTTTTGATGCATTTGGGGTTTTTCAGTGCATAGGCCATCCACCCTACTCACCAGATCTTGCTACGACTAGTTGCTGTTTCCAAACCTTAAAAAGAGTTTGAAAGGGTGACAATTTTTGCTTGATTCAGAGGTGACTGCAGCGGCGGAGCAGTATTTCAGTGGCCAGACATCAGAGTATTTTGTGGAAGGGTTACAGAAACTTCAGACACAATGGGGCTCATAATCGAGACGTAAACACGTCTAAAAACCTGCCCGAGCCAAAACTTGGACGACCTAAAAGACAGGTTTGATAATTATCAAACCTATTTTTTGGATGTAGCCAGGAACGTTTTAGGCCTCTGAATGCCACTATGTGCCCAGAGCTACAAGAGGTGTATCTGGAGGAGTGGTTAGGGCGGAATGTGGGCTGAACTAGACTTAGTCGTCCTGCTAGGATAATCGAAAGTTTTATGAGACTTCCTGGATGGAATTTATACATTGTGACTTAGATGATGTAAAAACAGATATAAGTGCTCAAAAGGTATCCAAAGTGACCAGATAACTACTGCAGAGACAAAGTAAAGACCCACACACACTCCCCCAGTGTTCACTGACCCCCCTCACTCCCTTGCAGAGATCAGAATAAAAACATACATACCTGTCTCCAGAACATCAGCACATAGTATAGGAAAGTCTAGTAGAGCTGCACACAAGTCTCTTAAATAGCCTGGGGGGTAGACTAGTGAACCATAGAAAGGAGGACCAAGGCCCATATGCCACTCTAACTACTACATTTATGGCAGAACATGTGTGCCCATCAACCCCCCAGACCCTATTCTACTGCCATATAGGTGCCACCTGCAGCCATAAGGGCTAGGTTTTGGGGGTGTTCTGGGAGGCTTACCATAACCTATAAGGGAGTTCTGGTGAGATGTTTAACTGGTACCCTTTTTGTGAAGTTCACAGCAGTGCCCTGTAAGGTGCCCCACTGCTCTGTTACCATGTCTGGGTAGCCAGTCCATCACAATTGCTGGCCCCTCCCACGTTCAAAAGTTCTTGTTCTGGGCGTTTGGGACTTGGATGAATTTTTGGTCGAGAATGTGGTTTAAAGATAGGCGTAGCGGCGGTCTGGACGATCAAACGCCTGGACGTCCAGATAGACGAATTTAAAAAAAAAAAAAAAAAAATTTAGACGTACTTTGAGAATGGACATTTTCCCACTGCCAACTTTGGGCGACTAGCACCCTAGGTCCAAATCGGACTTAGACGTATGTATTGATTATGCCTCTCAATGTGTTGCAATTAGGGATGAATATGTGGAATAACATGTAAGTTTCATGGCTCCAAGTCATTCCCTTCGTGGTTGGGCTGAGAACTCAAAAATATAAGCAACACATTTGTGTTAATTGAACAGAGTCAGCAGACATTTAAAAAACGCTCTGGAGATGGTGATGTACAAGATGCAGGCTTTATTAAAAATACAATTTAATAATCCACATAAAATATATCTAGGACCCAAAATATGGGAGCTATGAACAGAGTCAGTCATAAGAACATAAGAATAACCTTACTGGGTCAGACCAATGGTCTATCAAGCCCAGTAGCCTGTTCTCACGGTGGCCAACCCAGATCACTAGTACCTGGCCAAAACCCAAGGACTAGCAACATTCCATGCTATCGATCCAGGGCAAGCAGTGGCTTCCCCCATGTCTTTCTCAATAAAAGACTATGGACTTTTCTTCCAGGAACTTGTCCAGGAATTTTCCCCGTGAGAAATAATGGAAACTCCACAACCCCAAAACTTTAATACAAAACTTCTATATGTACTTGTATTGCAAGACCTTGCTTGTATATCAAGTTAAGCTCCCTCTTTCACTAAGGCGCGCTAACCAGCTATGCTATCCGCTCGTAATATAAATCATTATTCATTTATTTTATCTATTACATTACAAGAGGATTGTGAGAAATGACAAGATCTTGAGAGACCGAGCATCCAAATGGTAGATTAAATTTAGGGCTCCTTTTACTAAGCTGCGATAGTGGTTTTAGCGCACGCTTAGCATGCGCAGAATTGCTGTGCGCACTAGACGCTAACGCCAGCATTGAGCAGTTGTTCCAGGTCTAAGCAGTTGTTCCAGATCTTTACCCCATAATGCTGCCTGATGTGAAAAAAGATGTGAAATTAGGGCTTTTCAATTTAGAAAAGAGACAGCTTAGGGGAGATATGGAAGAGGTCTGTAAAAATAATGAGTGGAGTAGAATGAGTAGACATGGATCATGGGTTTACTCTTTCCAATAAGACTAGGGCTAGGAGGCATGCTATGAATGAGCCATCCCTCTTCAATATTTAAATTCTTCTCAATCCAAGCAATCTAATTAAACTTGAGAACTCTCAGACAGTAACTCCATTAAATAATCCCAAGTATTTTTGTTTCCAACTACAGAACCACAGCGACACCCAGTGGCGTAGCGAGGATGAGTGGCACATGGAGCAATGGCAGCCCACCCGGACCCCACCAGTACCTATTTTTCATTGGCCGGCTGGAGGGATGCTTACTCTGGCCGGCCGACAGGCCCACCTCCACAGAATGATGGGCCTTCCCCTTCCCATTGTATCATGGGATGCACTGGGGAGGAGTCTAAAGCTCTAATTGTCCCAGGCACCTAAATGCCTTCCCATAGGGCCAACCGGAATCTTAGGCCTCTCTCCCAGTGCATTCTTGGATGCATTGGGAGTGTTCTAAGATTCAGATTGGTGAGGTCCCTTAGCTCCGCCCCCCCCCCCCCCCATCTTTCACTAAATGCTTTTTCAAGGTCGCTTCCCAGCATTGCTTGTGCTATCCAGCCTACTCATAAGAACATAGGATTTGCCGCTGCTGGGTCAGACCAGTGGTCCATCGTACCAAGCAGTGCGCTCACGCGGCAGCCCTTAGGTCAAAGTCTGGAATAGTCTGGAAAGGGAGTAGGCTGGATAGCGTCAGCAATGCTGGGAAGCACCCTTGAAAAAACATTTAACAAAACATGTTGGCTATGACTTCCCAGACTACAAAGTTGCTAAGCTAAGTAATTTAAGTATATTTTTGAAAAGTTATTGAAATGTTGGAAATATAAAAGAAATACATGAATATTTAAAGAAAAATCTAATAGCGATCAGACACACAAAGCTTAGGACAATGAAGGTTTGAGTCAGGAGTGGTGTCGCTGAGGTTCTGTAGTGGGAAACAAATATACCTGGGATTATTTGATGAATTTAGAAACACATTAAGAGCAAATCAGAGAAAAAGTTTCTTTATTTCAGTTGTGCTCTGGGATTTTTTTTGTTATCAGAAAATGTGATAAAAAGTTATTAGTGGAAAATGGCTGGACAATGGAAGTCCATAAACCATTATTAAGGTGTTTTCCACTCCTCCATCCCTTTGACCCTCCCTATCTTTCTTAAAAAAGATTATGGCCAGTATGGTTGTGTCCCATTGAACCGGCATCTCTGTGATAGCAGCAATATCCAAGTCTGCCTCAACCCTTAGGGCTTGCAAATCCCAAACTCTTTCATTTAGGCTGCATTTGTGTTCAATGCTTTCCACTTCTGATAAACAAGTTGCTTAGATGCTTTTATATATATATATATATATATATATATATATATATATATATATATATATATATATATACATTGTCTTCTATACTGCCGTTATGCTTTTGCAGAGAGAGATCCTGAATTTCCCTGCTTCTTTTTGTCACCCCCCATCCCCCAGTTTAAGTACATAGCAATATGCTCTTTGAATTTCTCCCCAAGGATCCTTTTTCCTGCCACAGAAAGATACAGCCCATTATTGCAAGTGTACTGTGATAAGGGATACCAATCACCTAAATGTGACTTTGATAAATAGAGAGGGACATCAGCCCAGGGAAGGGTGGTGAACTTGAGAATATCTGTTGCTTTCTCTTGGGATAAGTGGCATGGAATCGGTTACACTTCTGGGATCCTGCCAAGTGCTTGTGACCTGGATTGGACTGTTGGAAGCAGGATACTGGGCTTGATGGAAATGTGGATATGGCAACGCTTATATACTGTATTTATGTACAGTAAAACCTTGGTGAGACCTCATCTGGAGTACTGTGTGCAATTCTGGAAGCCACATTACAGTAATTGAATCGGTTCAGCGGACGGCCACCAGGATGATCTCGGGGCTCAAGGGTCTCTCGTACGAAGAGAGACTGAACAAATTGCAGCTCTACACTCTTGAGGAACGTAGGGAGAGGGGAGACATGATCGAAACCTTTAAGTACCTCACGGGACGTGTCGAAGTGGAAGATGATGTTTTCTTTCTCAAGGGACCCTCGGCCACAAGAGGGCACCCGCTCAAACTCAGGGGCAGAAAATTTCATGGCGACACCAGAAAGTATTTCTTCACAGAGAGAGTGGTTGATCATTGGAACAAGCTTCCAGTGCAGGTGATCGAGGCAGACAGCGTGCCAGACATTAAGAATAAATGGGATACCCATGTGGGATCCCTACGAAGGTCAAGATAAGGAAATTGGGTCATTAGGGCATAGACAGGGGGTGGGTAAGCAGAGTGGGCAGACTTGATGGGCTGTAGCCCTTTTCTGCCGTCATCTTCTATGTTTCTATGTTCCGAAAACTTGCTTGTAATCTAAAACACCTGTATATCAAAGCAAATTTTCCCCATGAGAAATAATGGAAACTCCACAACCCCAAAACTTTAATGCAAAACTACTATATGTACTTGTATTGCAAGACCTTGCGCGCCTTTGTGAAGTGCCTGCAGTGACGACATTTGGATTCTGAAGCTAACAAAATAACAGGCTCCAATCAGCAGGAGCACACCAGCACTTTACGAGAGCGATGGAGGACCCAGGATCCCAGAGGTACTTTCCGGTATACTGCACAGAGTGCAATATGTACGACTACCTCCCCTTGGGAAGGCGGGAGTACATATGCAGTCGGTGTCAGGAACTGGAAAGCCTGAGGATGGAGGTCGGCAGATTGAGGGTCAGGGTCCAGGAACTGGAGGGACTGGAGGGACTGCGCACCACAGAGGAGACGAGCTGGTCAACCCAGAACACAGACGGAGCAGGCCCCATTGTGGACCAGGTGAGGGACCTCGAGAGATTCATCGAGGAGGCCTATAGGAAGGTGGAGGAACGGGACCAGCAGCTGCACAGACGGATGTCGGCAGACGAGACCCAGGATCCACAAGGCGACACCGGGGAAGGACCTAGCGGAGGAACCACGCAAGAGGAGGAGACCGCGACTCACCGGGACCCCGAGGGAGAGACACCGCACTACACCAAGGACACGGACCTGAGGCAGAGGAGATTGCTGAGGAAAGGGAGGTCTGCTATTGTGGTGGGAGACTCGATCTTGAGAGAGGTAGACAGTCACGTAGCTGGAGGAAGAGAGGACCGGCTAGTGACTTGTCTCCCAGGGGCCAAGACACGAGACATCACTGATAGGATCGAGAGGATCCTGGACGGAGCAGAGACAGGAGACTGCGGTAATAATCCACATCGGAACGAATGATGTGAGCCGGAGTAACTTCAGCATGGCCACACTGACTGACCAGTTCAGGGTCCTGGGACGAAAGCTGAAGCGGAGCACACGGAGGATAGCATTCTCGGAGATCCTGCCTGTACCGAGAGCAGATGCAAAGAGGCAGGCAGACTTCCAGGCTGTGAATGCATGGTTGAGGGGATGGTGCCAGGAGGAGGGCTTCCACTTTGTGAGGAACTGGACGTCCTTCTGGGGAAAGAGCAAGCTCTACCGGCGGGACGGCCTGCACCTGAGCACAGCGGGAACTAGACTACTGGCAGCCAATGTGAGGAAGGAGATCGAGAGGGCTTTAAACTGAGGAGAGGGGGAAAGCCGACAGCTGATCTGATGTTGACGCTTCGGACAACAGTATCCAGAACAGATGCTGAACGGGCTGACTGCAGGGAGGAAGCAGAGGGACCGGAGGATCTTATGATTAGACAGCGAGGGAAACATCAGGTAAAGGGAGCTTGCTGGGAGAAGACTAAGGGGCATGGAGACACAGGGGGACTGGGTGGCACGAGGGCGAAAGCTGAGGGCAATATAGAGGTACCACAAGGCGAGGGGGATCAAACAGAGGCTCAAGGGATGATAGCCCAGGAGGAGGCCAGTAGGGCTAGAAAACCCAGAGGAAAAGCGGGGAAGTGGGGTGGCGGGAATGTGGGGAAGCTGAAAGCTAAGAGGGTAAAGGCTGAGGGCAAAGCAGAAGCACAGGGAACGGGAGAACTGCCCGAAATCCAAGGGCAGGCGGCCCAGGTAAATGCAGAGGTGGAGGATAAACGACGGGACCTGCAGTGCTTATACGCAAATGCAAGAAGCCTCATGGCCAAGATGGGTGAACTAGAAGTCGTGGCCAAGGGGGAGGACCTAAATATAATTGGAATTGCAGAAACCTGGTGGACAGAGGAAAATCAATGGGATGTGGCGCTGCCAGGGTACAAGCTCTACAGGAGGGACAGGACACACAAGAAGGGGGGAGGCATAGCACTATATTTAAAGGACTCTATCCACTCGGTCAGGATGGATATGGCAACGAAGGAAGAGGGGCTGGAATCGCTATGGGTCAAATTGCTGGGAAACAAGGGTGCAGGCATAAAACTGGGGCTGTACTATCGCCCACCTGGTACGCCAGAAGGAGTCGGACACGACTTGGAAGCGGAACTGAGACAGGAATGCAGGACTGGAAGTGTAACAGTGATGGGGGACTTCAACTACCCGGGAATAGACTGGAGTACGGGTCACTCCAACTGCACTAGGGAAACAGGATTTGTAGAAGCTGTGAGGGACTGCTTCATGGAGCAACTAGTCAAAGAACCGACGCAAGGGGGTGCTACTCTTGACCTCATCCTAAACGGATTAGGGGGGCCTGCAAGAGGGGTAGAAGTGGGAGGACCACTAGGCAACAGTGATCACAACGCGATCAGATTCACATTAGAAAGGGGGACACCCATAGTAAGGAGGACCGCAACAACTGCACTCAACTTCAAGAAAGGGAACTATGTTGCTATGAGGGAAATGGTGGGGAGGAAGCTCAGAAACATCTTTAGGATGGAGACTGTGGGAAGCGCCTGGACCCTATTCAGGGACACCCTGCAGGAAGCACAAAGAATGTATGTCCCCAGTTTCAGGAAAGGCTGCAAGAACAAGCGATCAAAGGACCCGGTTTGGATGTCAACTGAAGTAAAGAGGGCAATAAATGACAAAAAAGTATCCTTCCGGAGATGGAAAAAGGACCCAACGGAGGAAAATCACCAGGCGCACAGGAAATGCCAAAAGGAATGCCACCGAGAGGTTAGAAAAGCGAAAGGGGAATACGAAGAGGGGCTGGCCAGGGAGGCGAAAAACTTCAAGACATTCTTCAGTTACGTAAAGGGGAAGCGACCAGCGAGAGAGGAGGTGAGGCCGTTGAACGATGGGGATAGGAAGGGAGTGATTAAGGAGGATAAAGAGGTAGCTGAGAGGTTGAACACGTTCTTCTCGTCGGTTTTCACGAGCAAAGACACATCTAATATACCGGACTCAGAGGAGCTCATGAGTGGGGAACAGGCCGAAAAATTGGAGCACATAGAGGTAAGTAAGGAGGGGATCGAGGGGTGACCCCGGGAACTACAGGCCGGTGAGCCTGACTTCAATTATAGGGAAAATGGTGGAAGCTATGATCAAGGACGGCATTTGCGAGCACATCGAGAGGAATGGCCTACTAAGAACAAGCCAGCACGGATTCTGTAAGGGAAGGTCGTGCCTAATGAACCTTCTGTACTTCTTTGAGGGAATAAGCAGTCGGGTGGACAATGGGGAACCCATAGACATAATTTACCTCGATTTTCAAAAGGCTTTCGACAAGGTGCCACATGAAAGGCTGCTTAGGAAGCTGTGGAACCACGGGGTGGGAGGGGATGTGCACAGATGGATCAAGCACTGGTTGTCGGGTAGACTGCAGAGGGTTGGAGTGAAGGGCCAATATTCTGACTGGCGGGGAGTCACAAGCAGTGTGCCACAGGGATCGGTGCTGGGGCCGTTACTCTTCAACATATTTATCAATGACCTGGAATAGGAGGCAAAGTGCGAGGTTATAAAATTTGCAGACAATACCAAACTGTGCGGTAGAGTTAGGTCCAGGGAGGAGTGTGAGGACCTGCAAAGGGACCTGGACAAGCTGGAAAACTGGGCAAACAAATGGCAAATGTGCTTTAACGTGGAAAAATGCAAGGTCATGCATATAGGGAAAAAGAACCCGTTGTTCAACTACAAATTGGGGGGGGGCATTGTTGGGAGACAGCAGACTTGAGAGAGATTTGGGTGTGCTGGTGGATGCATCACTGAAGCCATCTGCACAGTGCGCAGCAGCCTCGAAAAAAGCCAACAGGATGCTGGGCATCATAAAGAGGGGCATAACAACCAGGACGCGGGAAGTCATCATGCCATTGTATCGAGCGATGGTGCGTCCACATCTGGAATACTGCGTTCAGTATTGGTCGCCGCACCTCAAGAAGGACATGGCGGTACTTGAGAGAGTCCAAAGGAGAGCAACGAAACTGGTAAAAGGGCTGGAACACTGCCCATACGCCGAGAGGTTGGATAGGCTGGGACTCTTCTCTCTGGAAAAAAGGAGGCTCAGGGGAGATATGATAGAGACCTTCAAGATCATGAGGGGCATATAGAGGGTGGATAGGGACAGATTCTTCAGACTGAAGGGGACAACAAGTACGAGGGGGCATTCGGAGAAACTGAAGGGAGATAGGTTCAAAACAAATGCAAGGAAGTTTTTTTTCACCCAAAGGGTCGTGGACACTTGGAATACGCTACCGGAGGAAGTGATCAGGCAGAGTACGGTACAGGGATTCAAACAGGGATTGGACGGATTCCTAAGGGATAAAAGGATCGTGGGATACTGAGGGAGGAGCTGGGATGTAACACAAGTATAGAAACCCAACCAGGTCGTGCATGTGCAAGACCGGAGGGTTAGGACTACGATGGGAAGATAGGACTTCAATGAGAAACCAAGGTGGCAAGGGAGCCCCTTCTGGTGATTCAGACAGGTCGTGACCTGTTTGGGCCGCCGCGGGAGCGGACTGCCGGGCAGGATGGACCTATGGTCTGACCCGGCGGAGGCACTGCTTATGTTCTTATGTTCTTATATCAAGTTAAACCCCCTCTTTTACTAAGGTGCGCTAACTTAGCGCGTGCTAATCGAATTAGCACACGCTATACAATAATGCATCCATAGACTAACATGCACATGTTAGCCTTTAGCATGCACTAAATCGATTAGCACACGCTAATCGGTTAGCGCACCTTAGTAATAGAGGGACAAAATTTAATAAAATGTTTTGTTTGTCTTGCAAAACACTTGCATACCACGTTACTTGCAATCCAAGGTTTTACCGTACTTACTTTAATATCACATTTCTAGACCATTTTTCTCTGACCTGAGAACAATCCAGGTAATTTTCAAAATATAAATAACTCTAATAAAATCAATTACAAAAAAAACCCCTAAAATGTTCCAAAGACAATGAATGGAAAGGGGAAACCAGAAAAAGGAATAAATACAGATTTTAAAAAACAGCCATCAAAAAGTATCTGCTCCGAATTCAAAACCAGCAGCGTGTTACCACTTAGCCCACCAATCTCAGGAAAATAAAAAAAAACATTTTACTTTCTTCTTAAACTTCAAAGAGTCTCAAGCTGCACCACCAAGGGAAGAGTGCTCAAGGACCAATATACACGTACGATTCAGGTGACGGGACTAAAGCGCGCCAGACAATCGCGTGCGGACAAAGGAGCTCAAGACAAATGCGTGCAGAACATCGGTGCGCCGGACTAAAAGTTAAATTTAAAGCACTCTGAGGGTGGGTTTTGGTGCTGCCTTTGAGGGGGTGGCGGGAACCCCCCCCCCCCACACAAACCTAGAGAGGAAACTGTAATTTTTCTCTACAACAGGGAAAAATTACCCTTTCTCTGTAATGGGGGGGGTTCCCCCTGAACCCCCCAATCCAAGACAGCGCTAACACTTCTACGTAAACTGGGGGGTTCCACCCCCACACACCCCCTCGAAGCGCTTTAAATTTAAGTTTTAATCCAGCGCGCCAGCGTCCTGCGTGCATTTGTCTCAGCTCTTTTTTCCTCGCGCGCTTTCATCTGTGTACCTCAAGTTAGATTCAACCACTTATACCAGTCAGAAAGTTGGCAAAAATGCTCACACATACAATAGATTGCTGGAAAAAAAAAAATCAGTATAAATGTTAGAATTCTAACATTTATACATGCAACTGTGTGCTCTGACAGATTCCACACAGACTCTGCCCATCTGGATGCCTACTTTCAAATCACACATTCAGGCACCGTTTTACCATTTTAGGAAGATGCTAAGAACGCATCTGTTTTCATTATAGTCTTGCTATGATTTATAATGTTTACGTCCTAACCTTATTAATCTTACGTAATTCGCAATAATTCCCAGTTGACATTTGTGGGGCATAAGAAACAATATGGTATGGTACGCTTCTACTAAATTTTCTGATGTGCTCAGACCCACAACCAAAAGCTACAGCTTAAGCAAAGGTTGTCCCTGGGCCATCATCGAAACTTCACGGTCCTGTAGCTGCCCAGCTGTTCTACTATAACCAGAATATTGGCATTTAAGTGTGTATGTGCCTACTTTCCTTTAAAGAATAGGTTTCTACCAAATGCCCTGTCATAGAATTGCCCTGATTATGGAAATTCCATGAAGGCCATCAGGGTATCATCAAATGTTGTGCAAGAGCTTAGGGCTAGATTCACTAAGCAACCAAATTTCCCTCCGGCCCGATTCACTAACCTCTCCTGCGATCCACTTCCAATCCATGTATGCAAATGAGGGAACTGCATGCAAAGTAGGTAGGAACGCGATTCACTAAACAAATTTCCCGATCCGACTAGGCTGGCCGATCAACCCAAAAAGCGACTGCTGGGGACCAGTAGAAAGCATCTTTTCGACTCTTCAGCTCCAGCCCTGCTCTCTACCGGCCCTGCTTTCTGCTGCCCCAAACCTCTCCTGCCCTTCCCCGCCCTTCCCTGGCCTATGAAAAAAAGTTAAAATTTTTTTTTAAAATTGTGTCTCGCACTACCCTCCCCCACGCCGATTCCCCCCCCCTTCGCACCAAGACCCCGTCAAAACAATGCAGGAGGGAAGCTCCCTCCTTCCATCTTAAATGCCACCTGGTCAGGCCCTGCCCATCCCACCTCCCTCCCTGTAGTAGGCCGTCCGCCTCAGCCAATCAGGGACTTCCTTAGGGAGGAGTCTAAGGAAGTCCCTGAAAAGGTGAACAGAATACTAGGAATGATTAAGAAGGGGATCACAAACAGATTGGAGAAGGTTATCATGCCGCTGTACTGGGCTATGGTGCGTCCTCACCTGGAGTACTACATCCAGCACTGGTCGTCATACATGAAGAAGGACACAGTACTACTCGAAAGGGTGCAGAGAAGAGCGACTAAAATGGTTAAGAGGCTGGAGGAGTTGCCGTACAGTGAGAGACTGGAGAAACTGGGCCTCTTCTCCCTTGAAAAGAGGAGACTGAGAGGGGACATGATCGAATCATTCAAAATACTGAAGGGAATAGACTTAGCAGATAAAGACAGATTGTTCACCCTCTTCAAGGTAGGGAGAACGAGAGGGCACTCTCTAAAGTTGAAAGGGGATAGATTCCTTACCCAGAGAGTGGTAGAAACGCTCTTCCGGAGTCTGTCATAGGGGAAAACACCCTCCAAGGATTCAAGACATAGTTGGACAAGTTCCTGCTAAACTGGAACGTACGCAGGTGAGGCTGGACTCATTTAGAACACTGGTCTTTGACCTGGGAGCCGCTGCGTGAGCGGACTGCTAGGCACAATGGACCACTGGTCTGACCCAGCAGCAGCAGTTCTTATGGACGTGGGAGGGGCCAGCTAAGTGATGAGCTAGCCACCCAGACATGGCAACAGAGTAGTGGCGGCTACTGAGTATCAAAAGCTTTCAGTAGTAGACAAAGCAATGATAGTAGACCATAATAGCTAATCAAGGGATCTTCAGATTGCCCGCTATGTAGTGTAACACAATCGGGCTGCGATCCTCTTAACTATCATATTATCTTATTTTTATAAATAGTTTTCTTATATTTTTAATCTTCTTGTTCAACAGAAGGAGTTTAACTTATCTTAGGTACAGCGCCACCTCTTCCGATGAGTCCCGTTTCAATACTTCATCGGGGAAGAGAGGTGAAAAATCAACTTTAGCGCTGCAATACAATAAGGTTTTGGGTTTTTTTGGTGGATGCTCGTTTCACCATGAATGCAGTGGTTGGAGTGGTTTATGGGCCTGGGACCTCCTCTCTATGGTTCACTAGCCCACCCCCCAGAATATTTAAGCCACCTCGGTGCAGCTCTACTAGGCTTTCCTATGCCAGGTGCTGATGTTCTGCCGGCAGGTATGTACGTTTTTATTCAGATTTTTATAGCAGTGGGGGGAGGTCATTGATCACTAGGGGAGTGTGTGGGAGGTCTGAACTTTGTGTCTGGTCACTTTGGATACCTTTGGGGCATTTAGACCTGTTTTTAGATTGCCTAAGTCACTAAAGCCCTATTTTACAAAGGTGCGCTATGCGTTTTAGCGTGGATATAGTGCTTGCTAAATCAACACATGCGCCAACGCGTCCATAGGATAACATGCACGCATTAGCGTGTGTTTAGCATGCGCTAAAAAGCATAGCGCACCTTAGTAAAAGAGGGGGTAAGTATAAGTTCCGTCTAGGCAGTCTCGTTAAACTTGATGTACGACTATGTCTAGTTCGGCCCACATCCCGCCTTAACCACTCCTTTAAAAATGCCCCTTTTCTGGGCGAACAACAGCACTGAAAAGGCCTAAGCTGTTTTTAGATATCGGCACTTGGACAACCTGTCTTTTTGATCATCCAAGTACCAATTTAGGTGGGTTTTTAGATGGTTTTATTTTTTGATTATGAGCCCTATAGTGTTTGATTGACAACAGCCTATAATGTAGGTGCCACCAGGCACTGTTTATCGAAATTGACCCCGAGCCTCTTTCAATTTAAAGGCAACATCCATACAAAACAGAAAATTCAACCGATAAGCATCTACAGTAGCAGGAGCTCTCCTCTGACTCCCACTCTCGATCAGAATACTTTTAAGAGCCCTTTTCTTTGTATCTGAGTGGATCCAGATCATTCTTCATGGTTTCACTGGGGAAACAAAAGGCAGTTCCCATCCCAAGAGTGAAATTCTCTTGCCCACTTGTGTTTTTACTCAGACAATCCTGTTGACAGTGAACTTCCTGGAAACCTCCACCCAGGGCCGGATTTTCCTATAGGCTAACTAGACTTCAGCCTAGGGCCTCAAGATCAAGAGGGGCCTACATTCAAATTGTTAGCAAAATTAAAATTACACTATTCTAAAAACAGTGAACACTAAAACATTGAACCGAAAATAAGGAGAAATTCTACGCTTCGGGATCGGAACCGGCTCCGGCCGCAACGGGGCGCCGACTCGGCTTCTCCCTTTCTTTTTCTTGCCCTGGGAGGAGGATCGGGGAGGGAAAGACGTCAGTCCGGAAACAGCTGGGCAAAGCCCAGCCCCCCGGGGAGAGAGGCAAAACATGGATCCGTCAGGTCAGGGCGGCCCAGACTGGCATCGGAGGGGGGGTGGGGGGTTTAATGGAAGGCAGGCAGGCAGGCAGGATGGCATGTGGGGTGTTCAATGGAAGGGGGATGGGAGGCAGGCAGGCATCGGAGGGGGAGTGAGGTGAGGAAGGACGTACTAGGGGCACTATGGACATAGGAAGGGGCAATGTTGTGTGTTATGTTTGATTAGCTATTGTTACAAGTACAGTGGTGCCTCACACAACAAACTTAATTCGTTCCAGGAGCAAGTTTGTTATGCGAAAAGTTCGTTATGTGAAACGCGTTTTCCCATAACAATACATGTAAAAAAAAATAATTCGTTCTGTAGCATAAAATATGCTAAGATGACATAAAAAAAGATAAATTTACCTTGTTAGAGCTGTTAGCATGATATAGAGGGGATATATGTGAAGGGGAGGGGAGACAGGGGTTTTGTTGATCCTTGCTGTGTATTATAATCACCCCCCACATACTCCCCAGTACCTTTTTTAATTCCTCCCATCTTTCCCAGCCAGTGGCGTACAGGCCAGAAGCGCAGAGATCAGGAGCAATTCCTCTGCACGCCTGTGTGGGCCCATGCCGATCTCCGAATGGCTGCAGTTAGTTCTTGTGAGTCCCGCGAGAGCTGGCTGCAGTTAGTTCTTGTGAGTCCCGCGAGAGCTGACTGCAGCCATTCAGAGATCAGCGCAGGCCCAGGCGGCGGGGGGAGGTTTAAAAATATGCGGTGGCGGCGGGGGGAGGTTTAAAATATGTAGCGCCAGTTAAGTGATACAGCTCGGGCGACTTCGTTGTGTGAAACGAAGTCCGTTGTACGGATCAAGACAAGAAGTTCGTTGTGCGCAGCGTTCGCTGTGCGAGGCGGCCGTTATGCGAGGCACCACTGTACTATATATGGTGCTGAGAATAAATATCCAAATAAGTGTTCTCGACTTCTTTTTATTTATTATCCGTGTCACATTTTTTATAAAGGTTAGTACCAATAACAACATGTTTCATTTAACATATTGATATATATCACAGTAATGATGTATTTTATTATCTCTCATGTAATTTACAAACTTAAAAATGGGAGGTGAAAGGGCCTCATAAGTGGAATAGCCTAGGGCCTCTTTTCATCTAAATCCGGCTCTGCCTCCACCACATCTCTTCTGGATACAGGGCCTCTTTAGGGTAGGACAATCCCCCTCTGGAGCTCAGATATGCCTTGAATTTCCACTACCTTTTCCAAAATCTGGATTCGTCAATAAAGACCCGAGGCAGGCTTCATTTCCACAAGGATCTGTTGAAGATTCCATTCTACTGCCCCTCATAGATACTAGATTGCCTGAGGGAAAGAACAGAAAAAATTATTGACTCCTTTAATAAATTAAAACCTAGAGAGATCCCAGCGGGGAGTGTTGCTCATAAACATCAGCTTGCTTTTTGACGTCAGTGATATGAGTCTGTGAAACTGTAACCCTATTGGTTATGGACAGGACTGGTAAAGACCCCTTTATTTATTTTTTTCTGTTTACGTGATTTTAAACAAAACCCGATGGTACATACTTAACAAGTGTAACTACCGAACAAAGTTATTTTATTTTACAGGTTTTTTTTGTGTGTCTCTCCTTATACACCTCCCAAAGAACTCCATTCCTCAGATCAGCTGCTCTTAGCTGTACCCTTCTCCTCCACTGCCAAGTCCCTTCCCTTGTTTAAAAGAAGACTGTGAAAACCCACTTTTTTTATATAGCCTTCAATCCTTAACACTACTCCTCTGCCCTCCAACCCAACCAGAAGATTAACTGTTCCCTTTAACTGTATCCATTACATCCTGTTTGTCTTTGGGAAGCAGAGCTGAGATTGTGATGTCATAATGCCTCATTCCACCAATAAGAGCCAACCTCATCAGTGATATCACAATGGCTTCATTGTCCTGTACTCCCCTCTGCCCTCCAACCCAAACAGCAGATTATCCATTCCCCTTAACTGTATGCATGACATCCTTATTGTCCGTCTTGGCTGATTAGATTGTAAGCTCTTTCGAGCAGGGACTGTTTTTGTCTTCTTTGTGACTGTGCAGCGCTGTGTGCGTCTGGTAGCACTATAGAAATAATTCATAGTAGTAGTAGTATTGTATCTTTATACCTCTTCAGCATATTTGCAATCGGGGGTTAAAACAGCTTTAATTTTCTCTCAGGCGGTATTTGGAACTAGAGGCGAACTAGAAACATTCAACCCTAAAACACATGTTCTGTTTCATTCTATAAATACATCAGGAAAATGAATCTACTTCTCTTCCGCCCCCTCCCTTCAAACACTCACTCAAATGTTACAGCGTATAAATAGCACTGACAGCATTATTTCTTTCAGAAATCATTGTAATGCTTGTGAATTCTTAGATATTAGCAAACTCCCATTCCCCTGAAACCAGTCTTCATTGTTAAGACTGAAAACATACTTGTAAAATAGATTTAGGCCATTATTTCAGAAACTTATCCATGTGAAAATAGTACCATTTTCATGTGCATATTACATAGACATGTAAATACCAATTTCAGAAAGCTACTTTTTTGTGGATTGTACTTTAGCGGATTTCTATACCATCTAGAGCAGGGGTCTCCAAAGTCCCTCTTCGAAGGCCGAATCCAGTCAGGTTTTCAGGATCTCCACCATGAATATGCATGAGATGGATTTGCATGCACTGCCTCCTTGAGATGCAAATCTATCTCATGCATATTTATGGTGGAGATTCTGAAAACCTGATCTGGCTCCAGCTCTCGAGGACCGGAATTGCCTACCCCTGATCTAGAGATTTAAAGGGGGCATGATTTAGTGCTCCTTTTACAAAGCCACGCTAGCGGTTTTAACGCACACACCAGATTAGCGTGCGCTAGCCGAAAATCTACCTTCTCAAAAGGAGGCGGTAGCGGCTAGCGTGCGTGGCAATTTAGCGCACGTTATTCCGCGCGGTAAGGCCCTAGCACAGATTTGTAAAAGGAGTCCTTAGTTGTGGTTTAAGTATGGCTCGTGTGAAACTAAAATCTACTTGTACTGTATGTATTTCCCATCTTTCAAAGGGAATATACGAGCACTGGGAACATTCCCACATCATGATTTACACCTGATCAAGGCATGTATAGATTTTTTGTAATGTGTTTATTTTGATCAGGGATTAATCCTTTGTTGGTTTGTAGGTTTGCCACCTCCAAAATGAAACCAAGATTTTGGCCTCACTACTTAATTGGCAGCATGAGTAGGTTCGTAAAATTGGGTGGCTACATGTGAAATCATCGCTTACACATGGAAGCTGGTGGCTCTGATCCATTCTTTCTTTCAATGTGTATCTTTGTATAATATGTAGATAGTTCCACCGCCTTTGCTGGCAAACAGAGGTGTTTTAGGAAAGGAGCTAAATGAGCAGATCCTTCTCTAAAACACCACTGGAACTAAACATGTCCCAAGCTGGACATCTTAATTCTGATCTCTATGTTCTATGTGAAACAGTGCTCTTAATCATTCTAAGGGTACATCTGAAGCGCAGAAAGAAAAATACAATGATTCTCTGTTGTATTTAATTATATTTATATTTTATAGGCTTAAAGTTTGATTTAAATCATTGAAAGGCTTGAAGTTTGATTTAATTTATTGAAAGCTTTATCAAGAACTCTTCAGGTATTGACAATTTTTATTGAGTTAAAAAATGCAGAACAATGTACAGCATATTGTAGTCACTGGGGTCTCTCAGAACGGCCAACAAAAGCGCCCTAAGTGGCCACAGGCAAAACTACTGGTCTGGGGGGCGCTACTCAGGATGGAGTTAGCCCTGCAGGTTCAATAATAATAAAGAACGCAAACACAAAACTATGTTGCCAGAAAAATTCTCAATACAAATTTAATTGTCAGAATGTGCCAAGGCACCATAGCAAATTCCAGTTCAGCAAAAATAACCACCAGGGAAAACTCCTGTATAACTTTCAGGATTTTCCTTCTCAAAAAAAACAACAACCTACTTTTTCTTATAAACAGTTTCTTTTTCAAAGTTCTTTTCACTAGCTTGCCTAATGCAGGTTCCAGGTAAGTTCAACTTTCCTAAGTTGCAGCAGTCCATGTATCTAAATATTTATCATAACAAAAATGCACAGAAGCCTCCAGCTGCTAACAAGCAGAGCTGGGGCCAGGGAGCTTTCCACAAGTTTGCCTTTCCAAAAAGCTTTTCAAATTGCTTTCAAAATTCCCACCCAGGATTGTAGCAAACTTCTCCCTATAACAGTGGCAAACTTCAGCTTCCTACTGGCTTGGGCTGTAAAGTGAAAAGCCAAGGAGAAAACAAAACAGTTTCTTTCTCTGGCACTAGCTAGTACCCAACCCCCACACAGAGTCCAAAACAGTTGGGGGTTTAAACTCAGGGTACTTAACTGTAGTACCAAAGCAGTACAGTTCAATCAGTGAGCAGCAAAATATAATCAAAAAAGAAACAGCAATTGCAGCAAAAGCAAAGTCATTTCAAAAATGTACCAAACTTAGCAATTCACAACTCACAGCTCTGCATTCAGTAGTGCTTGGCAGCAAAACCCACATCCATTAATTCAGATCCCTTCTGGAATCAGCTCTTCCTGAAACTCTATCTGCTCCTCCTGGGTTGGTACTGCAAACTCTGTATAAGAACCCGTTTTCTCTACTTCCATCAGGTCTGGGTCATTACCCTGATTTGAGCTGGGAAACTGCTCCTAGGGGAGAGGATTGTTCCTCTTTCCAACAGCCTAGTCAAATCTGCAGGCTTTTCAGGAGTGGAGCCACCTAACCTGCCTGAGCTTGCTCTAGCTTGTGGCTCTCTTGGGCTCCCCCGGTGGCTGTTAGGGAGACTGCATGACTTTCTATAAACAGGACTAGATTTAAAACCTATAAGTTTCTAGGTATGTTTACAGCAGGGCAGTGACTGGGGAGGGGTTACACATCCTCACATTCTGGGTCTGACCAATCATCAGGCTGTTCTACCTGACTCTGTGGTTTAGCCTGTGAAGACCGCTTTCTGAATTTACTTCCACCTTTTCTAAGCAATTTCACTGGGACCATGGCAGGCACGAAGCCTGACTGGTCACAATATCCAGCATAAACAACATGTAGCTCAAATGTAACAAATCAGGCAATGAACGTCCCCAAAATCCCCAATGTCCCTTATCAGGTCCTCCCATCCCAGAGTGAAGAACATGAAGTAAAAAGAGAAGCTGGCCAGCAAAGGAACTAAGGGGTAAGTATGAAGAATAGTTCAACGGTTCAGAAGTCTGCTGTAAGTCAATGGCATTAAGGTTCCCAAGCAGCTTGGAAGTAAGCTCCATGCACTGATGAAATGTCTGTGATTGTCCGTCATTCCCGTTCCAGTAGATGAATCATCTGAGTCCACCAGAGAGAGAGAGCGGAGGTGTCAGCATCCAACCACCATAGGAGAATACTTCTCAGGACCCCCAAAGTACACCATTTAAGGAAGGTGCTCATACCTTTTTGACGAGGATGATGAGAAGGAATTAAATCAAACAACAAGGTAGGTATGCAACAAATAGCAATCTTCCAAATTGTATCGACAAATGTAAAGACTTGGTCCCAAAATGCATGGATGTGAGGGCATGTCCAGAACATATAACCCAAACCCGCTTCATTACTTCCACATCTAACACAGTCTGCAGTCGGCTGAATCTTCGCCAAGTGGGTCCTCTTGGGTAAAAAATAGAGACGTGATTCCAGTTTATAATGCATTTCCCAGTATGACATATAAATTCTTAGAGAAGATAACTTTCCCCCCAAATGTATAGGAAGAAACCAGCCAGGAACACCATGTTGTAATATAGAAGCCATCATGGAGCAGTGAGTTAAAATTGAAAGGTTATCCATCTAAAATGTTGAAGCTAACTTACAAAAAAGCAAAATACAATGATATAAGCATTTTGTTGAAAGAAAACATTAATGAAGAAGTTGACCTGACAGCAGCTAGATTATGAAATATTTTTCTGGCATTAAGACAGTGATGGTTCCTATGTATAATGTAAATCTGTTATGACTTGGCTGTATCTGTAAGTATTATATAATAAAATTTATTGAACTTAAAAAAAAATGATTGGGAGATTATGATAAATTCATCTAAATTTAACGATTGCAATTTGCGTATTGCTTTATATCACTGTAAAAATTTGAAAAAGTTTTGGAGTCCATCCACATGACCAGAAAATAATATGGTGGTCAAACTACTTTATGTAAAGAGAAAGTTCTTGAACTGTTCAACTTGTAATATTACTACACAACTAAAAGAATATACAAATCCTAGTGATCATAATTGTTATAAATTAAAATTTTTTTACCAATTGCATGTCTAATCATGTAGTTTATGTTCTGAACTGTCACTGTGACAAGTTATATGTAGGTAAGACTGTCAGATCTTTACATACCTGCATTAATGAACACAGATCTAATATTAGTAGATAAAAATCACAAAATAAAGATCAGAAAAAGGAGCCTTGCCAGTGGTTTGCCACTGAGATCTGTCCTATGTTTTTATTTTCAACATTTTCAGAAGCAATATTGCAAAAGGGCTATCAAGAAAAGTTTTCCTTTTTTTTTTTTTTTTTTTTTTTGTAAATGATACCAAAATCTCCAACAGAAAAGATACTCTACAAGGTGTGGAAAACATGAACAGGAAAACAGCAAAGTTGATGAATGATAGAGTACTGCTATTAGCGTTGTACAGAGTCACAAAAAGTAAGAAAACAGTCCCTGCTCGAAAGAGCTTACAATCTAAACAACCAAGACAGACATGGATAAGGGGAACAGCTAATCAGCTGGCTGGGTTGGAGGGCAGAGGAGTAGGGTTAAAGATTAAAAGCTATACCAAAAAGGTAGGTTTTCAGTCTGCTTTTAAACAAGGGAAGGGGCTTGACGGACAAACTCAGGTAATTTATTCCAGGCATAGATGAAAGGAACAAAGTCTGGAATCGGCAGTGGAGGAGAAGGATAATGTTAAGAGTGGCTTATATTAGGAACGGAGTTCTCTGGGAGGTGTATAAGGAGAGATATTGAGGGGCAGCAGAATGAACACACTTGTAGGTCAGCAATAAGATCTTGAACTGTATGTGAATGCAGATAGGGAGCCAGAGAAGTGACTTAAGGAGCCTAGCAAGGTTGGTATTCCGAAAGCATCTGAAAACTTGGCTATTTTCAAAAATGTAAATCTCGCTACCCTCTTTATAATCACTAACTCTTATTATGTTTTTCTTTCCTTACATTAAAGTTCCTGTAAACCGTGCTGAGCTCCATCTCTATGGTATATAAACTTAAGGTGTAAGTTTAATTTAGAAGATGAGTCTTGCAGCAGAGTTTTGCACAGATTGCAAGAGGGAGAGGCGGCACTGAGGGATACCACTTAGGAGTAGATTGCAGTAATTTAAGCGTGAGGTTACGAGAGTAGTCCTTAAGATGCACCTAGTCAGGTTTTCAGGATGCTCACTATGAATATTCATGAAATACAAAGTTTCCAAGTTTATTTAACATTTGGGGGTCCTTTTATCAAGCTGCGGTAGGGGGTTTAACGCGCATAATACCGCTCATTAAACCGCCTGCCACACTAGCCGCTAATGCCTGCATTGAGCAGTCGTTAGTTTTTTAGCTGGCCACGGGGGTTAGCGCGTGATGCTAACCCCGTTAGCGCGGTTTGATAAAAGGACCCTTTGATATACTACAATGTTAGAACATCTATGCAGTTTACATTTTTTTAAAAACTACTAATAATAATAGTGAAAAGAAAATGGAACTACAATGTCAATAATAAAAGCGAGAAAGTAAAGAAATTAGAGGTTAAAAAAACCTGATTTTGCATTTCTTGTTTCAGACTGGTTTCCGACGGGTCTCTTATTTCATTTTGCAAATCATTGGTCAAATGCTTTTGTAAACAGAAAGGTTTGTAATAATGTTTTAAAACAATCAAGATTATGGGCTCCTATTACAAAGGTGCATACGAACCTATCTTTTCATGATCACATAAGTCAAACGGTTAAATCCTGTTTTTATAAATTACGTTTGATAAGATCTATTTCATCCTTTCTAGAACCAAAATCTGTTAATATCCTTGTTCATTCTATGATCATTTCCAAATTAGACTACTGTAATTCTTTATTATATAATATTTCCCAAAAAGAAAAGAAAAGACTCCAAATAATCCAAAATACTGCCATAAAACTTATACATAAAGCAAAAAAATACGACCACGTAACACCCCTTCTTATTAAGTCACACTGGCTACCTATTAATCATAGAATAACATTTAAAATAGCATTTCTAGTCTTTAAGGTCCTACTATATAATACCCCTCAATTTATATCCAGAATGATTACTCCATATCATTCAAATCGATCCCTTCGATCGTCACAACAAGAGTTATTATTGGTCCCTTCCTTAAAAATTGTGGGAACAAGGAGAAACGATATGTTCTCTGTTTTAGCTCCCCAACTCTGGAACACTCTGCCTCTTTTTATTAGAAAGGATAGAGATCTTGTCTCTTTTAAAAAACTTTTAAAAACTTTCTTATTCAATGATGCCTTTATCGATTAATTAATCTCTTTTTTTTTTTCTTTTTCCCCTCCCTTTGTTTTTTTCCCTAATGTATGTTTTTTCCTCCATTAAGAGAAAAATTTGTAACTTTTTCCCCCCCTTTCCCTCTTTTCATGTTTGTTTTTATGTATAGAGATCTTTTCTGTTTTATGTAATTATTTAACAAATATTTAATTTGCTGTTATTAATGTATTACTAATATGATTGTATGTTCTCTTATAATCTGTTTTTTAATTGTACATCGCTTAGAATGTTTTAAATAGGCGATTCATCAAAAATAAAGTGAACTTGAACTTGAACTTGAACTTAATGCGCGGAATAGCGCACGCTAAATTGCCCCGTGCGCTAGCCGCTACCGCCTCCTTTTAAGCAGGCGGTAGTTTTTTGGCTAGCGCGCACTAAAAACGCTAGCGCACCTTTTTTAAAAGGTGTTCTATTTGAATGTAATTTGGAAGGGCGTTCCAAAGTCGAGGACCAATAACTGCAAAAAAACGATCTCTAGTGGATGAATATGCTGTATTATTTGCCTAATCAATGGAATTACTAAAAGGTTTTGCTGTAAAGAGCATAGTGTACATACTGATGAGTAAGGTATTAAATAATTATCCAGATATGGTGGCGACCCATTGAAACGTGTTTTAAAAACCAGTAGTATCATTTTGTATGTCAGACGATATTTTATTGGCAACCAGTGTGTCAATTTTAACAACGGGGATCATATGATCAAATTTCTTTTTTCATGTTATTAAATTTATAGCAGATTTGCATTCGATGAAAGTAATGCATGCAAATTTATTCTACAACTAATGTCCAACTATTAGGGGTTTTTTTTTCTGATTACAACACTCCGCTGTGAGATTAACCAGCTTTTCAATAGTGCAATCTCTTATATTTATAACTTATAGGGGACATCCTTGAGGCAGCCGGAGAGGCAAAACGTGTCGGGTGAAATCAGTCCCCAGCCGACATTGAACAAGCGACACTCAGATAAGTGCTTTAAATAAACATTTTTATTAAAAGTTAAAGAGAACTGAAAAATAATTTAGTTGAAGTTTTTTTGAATATGTTAAGACAATGTCACAGCACCGCAAACATGGAATTCTCTCCCACTTTATTTAAGGGAGGAGAAAAACCTTGATAAATTCAAAAGCCAACTCAAGAGTTTTATTTTTAAAGACGCTTTCAATACTTAATTGAAATGCCAATTGCTCTTCACAACTCCCTTTCACTTCAGTCAGCTATATATATTTACACTATATCCAAATGTGTATTTTGTTTTCCCAGCCATTTTGTGTTTTAACCCTTATCGGTCCCTCCTTTCCTATCATAAATTGTATTTCTTCCCCCTCATTCCCAATGTTTTCCTGTCCAAATTTGTCCAGTTTTTTTTTTTTTAACAATGATTTTTAGATTTTTATTATATTAATGTTAACAGTTTATTATGTATTTTCTGTAAATGTAAATCGCTTAGTAATAATGATAGGCGATTAATCAAATGTTGAATAAAACTTGAAACTTGAAACTTGAATGTGTAAGAAAAATCGCGATACAGTCGGTCAGTGAGGAGTGCAGAGCATCGACTATATATTTAAATCGTTGCAAATGCAGTGCATATTTTCCCAATGGTGAAAGATATCATCAGTTGGAAAGCACATCTAAAGACACAGCTAAAGGAGTTATAAATATAAGAAAATGCGCTATTTCAAAATTGCAGATTGTGACCAGTCAGGCTCCATGCCTGCCTTGGTCCCTGTGGTTTCCCTAGTGTTCACCGGGGGAGCCAGAGAGGTGAGAGCAGGCTCAGTTAGAGCAGGGCGTGGCTCCTCCCATGAAAAGCCAGTGGTTTGCACTTGGCAAGAGGAGGTGAGAGGGAAGACATGGGTCTCTTCCCAAGTAGAGCATTGCTGGCTCAAGCTAGGGTAATGCCGTAGACCTGGGTGTGGAAGAGGCTGAAACCACACCACCATTTGCAGCACAAGTCAGCGAGTATTGTGGAGCTGCAAGGAAAGGAAGTAGGCTTGGAAACCATTTTCAAAGATTGAGCACAGAACTGTGAGTTTTTTTTCTTCTGTTTGCTGTTCTGGCTGAGGTTGAGACACTGACTGCTTGACCTGTGGGGTTGTTTTTCTATTTGTGTTCTCTGCACATTTTGTTAAGAAGCTGAGAGTGCCTTTTTGTGGGGAGAAGTTTGCCAACAACTGGGAGGGATTTTGAAAGCTGTTTTTGAGCTTTTGTCAGGCAAACTTGAGGCTCTCCCCTAGACCCAGCAGTGCTTTATGTTAAGCTGGAGGCTTTCTTTTTTGCAGAGACTGTTTGAGTGTTTGGTGCATCATAGCAAAGAACTGAACTTTATTGGAACCTGCTAGGAGCAGGCTTTTGGAAACCTTTATGGAAAAGGAGCTCTATGGAGAGTAGAACCACAGAGAAGATTTTGTTTGCATTGGGAGAGGAAATCCTGAACTTACCCAGAGTTTTCCTTGGAGTTTTGTTTTGCAAACTGTATTGAATGGCCATTTTGTTTTCTTTTTTTTTTTTTGTTTGAGCATTCTGACGTTAAATTTACCAGTGAAAGCTACATCCTGGAACTTTGTGAATGGGTTTTTCTTTTCTTTGAATATAATTTACAGTGTCTGCAGGGTGACTCCATACTGGGTCACACGCTGGTGCAGTTTTTAGCTGTAACCACTAGGGGCACTTGAAAACTGATGTCTCAGTGTGTCCTCAGGATTGATTTGAGAACCCCTGGTCTAGAGTTTGAAAGCTAATATTTAATGTTAAAAAATGTAGGGGCTATGCATTTAGGTTGCAATACCTACTGTACATATCCACCATCTATATTTGAAGACATCCCATTCAAGAGAATCCATACAATGCAGGTTTAGATATAGTGCTGCTCTAACTTACCATGTATACCAGGGGTCTCAAAGTCCCTCCTTGAGGGCCGCAATGAATATGTATGAGATCTATGTGCATGCACTGCTTTCAATGCATATTCATTGGGGAAATCCTGAAAACCCGACTGGATTGCAGCCCTCAAGGAGGGACTTTGAGATCCCTGATGTATACTGAACTGTAGGTCGATCTTATGCATAAGCAGAGAGCAGTTTTAGACCAAAAAATTGTCAAAAATCCTATGACCCATGCTTAGGTTGAGGCTCCCCTCCAGCCCTCACCTGGGAAAGCACCTGTGTCTCCCTTCCTTCTACCTCAGTTGTCCAAAACTGTTCTCTCTTTCCCTTCTCTCCCTCCAGCAGCCCATGGGTTCAGCCTGTGAATTCCCACCACCCTACCTTTGCGCCTGTAAAACTAGCTTCCACAGAGCTGCAGCAGTGCAGTGATTCTCCTAGGCTGCCTGCTTTTTGCCATAGAGTAGAGAATGACACGGTGACAAAAGTCATCACCGTTCCCGTCCCTACGGATAACCGCGGGAAACCATCTTCATGTCATTCTTTAAGGAGAGAGGGAAGAATCAGAGTATGAATGGCCACAACCACTGGCCCTCAAGCTTTGCTTTGAAGAATGCTGGTGTAGAAGGACCGAGGTTGAAACAGACACTACAGAATGACAGTCTCTGGTATCCAGAGCAGATATTGTGATGTCATAATGCCTCATTCCACCAGTGCTTAAGAGCCAATCACATCAGTGATGTCACATTGGCTTCATTATCCTTGGCTCACATAAGAATCAGAGTGTGAATGGCCACAACCACTGACCCGCCACCTTTGCTTTGAAGAATGCTGGTGTAGAAGGACCGAGGTTGAAATAGACACTAGAAAATGACATGGTTTATTTCCCGCGGTTATCCGCGGGGACGGGAACGATGATGAATTTTGTCACCGTGCCATTCTCTACCATAGAGCACTCTCTTGATTCATCCTGCCAGACAGGAAGTTGGGCAAAATGTTTCAATTTATAGTCATATAATCTGTTAATCTGCAGAAAGCCTTAGCGGTTAAAGAACAAAAATGGATATATAAGCTTAAATACCTGGCTCCTTTAGGTCTAAATGAGGATATTGAGTGGCTCTCAATCCTTTGAATATGTCTGGTTTAATTGAGCTGGGTTTGTTTGGAGCGGTGCCGCGCACTTGTGCGTCGTTGATGTCATACGCTCTACGATGTGCGTCGGGCCAGCTGTATTTAATCCTTGGGATTCCAAACCACGGCCATGTTTGACAGCCCGTGTTAGCTCCCACAGTGGGTAAGCTCTCTTTTTTTCTCTCTGCTATTATTGTTGAATTACTACAGTAGAGGCTTTTTCTGTTGTTCAAAGTTGTCAGTTTTATATGAATAAGTAAGGCCTGTATGTCTACATTATGTTTTGCAGTTCCCTCGACCCTGATGAAAGTTTCATTCTGAAACACGCATGTTGGGAGAGGTGAAGATAGGACAATTCACTATAAGTTTAAGTGAGGTTCCTTAAAACAAATTTTAGCTATATCTTGATTTAAAGAGAAATATACACAAAAAAATAACAATACATTAAGTACTAATAAAGGTTGGACCGACGAAGGTTCCAAGTAATCGGCTATTGTTGGTCTGATTACTTTCTGAAGGTCCATACAAATAAAATAATATATTTATAATGAAGTTTCAAAGTTTTACACCAACAAGGAATATGAGTTAAGGTAGATTCTTAGCCGCGGTTATGATATTATAATAACACTAGTTGTTTAGCCCGTTACATTAACGGGTGCTAGAAGGTAGCTAGCATCTCCCCTTTCTCCCATCCCCCCACGGTAGCCAGCATCTCCTTTTCCATCCCCCCTTCAGCATCTATTTTGAAATGCCATCTGTGCTCGGCCGCCGCGGCCTGCAACCGCCGACAGCCGCCGCGGCCGACATCCACCTCGGGCCGCCAACAGCCGCCGTGGCCGACATCCACCTCGGGCCGCCGACAGCCACCGCGGCCTACATCCGCCTTGGAGGGGGGGGGGAGAGAGTGTTTCGCGCGCATGCGCACTCCTATCTGCGGTGCCCTACACCGCACGGAAAACGGAACACGCGATGGGAGTGCGCATGCGCGGCTTAGGCTTTTATTATATTAGATAGACAACAGATTATATGATTTAATTGATGATACAACAGCAGTATTTAGTGAGTGTTTTATGATCAATTTATAGTCAAACATAGATGGTATACATTACAACTCTATGGCATGACTGAGCTGCATAAAAGTAAGTCAAGTTAGACTTTTATAATGATGAGAGCAGAATCTTACTTCCGATTCCTGGAGACTTTCTGTTATCAGCAACAGTGTCTTCCAGAGATGTGAGCTGTTCCAGGAAGGATGTTGTTCCAAAATGTGACATAGTCCAAATAGGATTCTATTTGGCATGCCTCATTATCTTTGTTAATTTATGGACAATAAACCAAGTTGTATTGTATGGCCTAAGCAATAGTATATATGGCACTGAAAAAAAACAACAAAAAAAACCCCCCCAAAACAACACACATAGCACCATTTTATAAACTGCCTAAAGTTAGGCATGGTTTAAAAAATATGCTCCGTGACTAAAGTTCAAGTACGATCTTTTACAACAAATAAAACTTGGGGCTCCTTTTACTGAGGTGCGCTAAGCGTTTTAGCGCGCGCTAAATGTTAGCACGTGCATGTTAGTCTATGGATGCGTTAGCAGTCAGCGCGCGTGTACATTTAGCGCGCGCTAAACGCACGCTAAAACGCATCAGCACACCTTAGTAAAACAGGGGGCTGGCGTGAATGCCCCCACCTAAATTCAGTGTAGATCAGGAGTATTAGATCAGGGCATAGAGAAAGTGAATAAGGACAGATTCTTCAAACTGTGGGGAGCCACAAGCACTAGGGGGTCACTCGGAGAAATTGAAAGGGGACAGGTTTAGAACAAATGCTAGGAAGTTCTTTTTTACCCAGAGGGTGGTGGACACATGGAACAAGCTTCCGGAGGAGGTGATAAGCCAGAACTCTGTACAGGGGTTCAAGGAAGGTTTGGATAGGTTCCTGGAGGATAAGGGGATAGAGGGGTACAGATAGAACTTGAGGTAGGTTATAGAAGTGGTCAGAAACCACTTCACAGGTCGCGGACCTGATGGGCCACCGCGGGAGCGGACCGCTGGGCGGGATGGACCTCTGGTCTGACCCAGTGGAGGCAACTTCTTATGTTCTTATTTAACAGTGCACATCCTTCATCCAGCATTGTGTGAAAGCAGGAATACTATCCCTACTGTATCCACCGAACAAGTGGTAGCCTCCACTCAGGTTAATAAATTGGTATATACTGAAATACCTAAAGTATTGGATTTTTCAGGTGTAGTGGAGGATCAATCACTTACGGAGGAAGCACATGATATTACCCTTAAAGATCTGTGGCTTGGTATTTCTAGGGTTGAAGGGCTTCTTAGGTCAACGATGAAACAAACGGTGGACTTCTCACAGTCTGTTTCTCATAAATTAGAAAATGTGGATTCCAATTTGAGCTGTTTGGACAAACGACTAAACGTTACAGAAGCTCAATGTAATACATTACAAGCTGTCTCAGTATCTGCTGTTAAAGATTCTACTGTGATACATGCTAAAATAGAATCAATGGAAAATATGAATAGAGTGAGAAATCTCCGCTTGGTCAATTTCCCTGTAACTCATTTGTTATCATCTGAAATCTTGTTAAGGAAATTTTTTAAAGAAATACTGGGATTGCCCAATGCGGAGAATTTTCCATTAAATAATTATTATTATGTACCTCAAAAAAAAAGGAATCTGCCTAGGAAGTGGACCATTTGGTCACAACCGAAATTAATTTAACTGAATTTTTGGAAGATACTCAAGATGTGATTCAGAGTCGGACTACCCTGGTGATAACATGCGTGAGTGAGATAGATAAGATGTTAATAATGAAACTTTACTTCAAAAATAGGTTAACAAAGTTTTGTGGAGACTTGGTTAGAATCTTTCCTGATGTCTCTAGAGCTACTCAATTCAGAAGGAAAGAGTTTTTGAGGCTAAAAGCTAGAGTTTTGGCTCTAGAGGCATCTTTTTATCTGAAATTTCCATGTAAGTGTTTAGTCAAGTTAGAAGATGTTGAATATGTTTTTTGGGATCCCATTCAATTACAACAATTTTTAGTTGCTCGTGAACAGAACAAAGTTTAATTTTTCATGTTTCATCGCTAAGAAATAAGAGGAGAAATGAATCCCTATTATAGTAAGGAATGATTCAAGGTTCACGAAGATGAACTGAGAATTATTTTCTTTATCTTTTCTTATACTTTTTTGTTGTAATTGTATCACGTCTCCCCTGTTAGTGGACTTAAAAAGGAATTATGTAAGATTGATTAGGTTGTTGTTTCTTATTTTGGTGATCCCTTTTTTTCCTTGTATTATTGGATTATGTATTAGTCAAATCACAATAAAAAACTTATTGAACTTAACAGTGCACAAAATTTTTAGGAATGGTCATGCCCTTCCCACGTCACCTTTTGCTAGCTAACAATATTGCAAATCATTTTAAAATACCATTTTTCTGCGCATAGAACAAAGGGTTATTCCCAGAAAAAGCTGCCTTTAAAGTTGCTCACACCGTACGCAGAAAAAGGGCATACAACTACTTTTATTTGTTCAATATGTTTTATTGAATTTATGTAATATTTCAAAAGTGTGCATAACAAAGGATATAACAGTAATTGCAAACTTTAGTAAAAACAATTTATATTAACGTGAATAGCAATAGTATATATTCTCACAGACACATCATTAGTGGAGTACGAATATGGGTAAGAGGAGGATTGAAACTAATTCCTCCAGCACTGCAGTAATGTGGAAGAATAAAAAAGTATTGAATAAGAGAATAGTTGCTTTGCTTACAACCTCCCCACCCCCCATTTTACTAAACCTAAACTAATTTCTCCAGCACTGCAGTAATGTGGAAGAATAAAAAAGTATTGAATAAGAGAATAGTTGCTGTGCTTACAACCTCCCCACCCCCCATTTTACTAAACCTCCCCACCCCCCATTTTACTCATAGGAAATCTATAAGCGTCAGGAGCAGCGCGGAGCGTTCAGCGTGGTTCCCTGCACTAATAACTGCTATCGCTGTTTAGTACAAAAAAGTGGGGGAAGGGTATGTTCGTAATGGCATCCATATTTAACTAGCAAGCAATAGTATTCCACCAAACAGTGGTGTAGCTGGAGAGGTTGGTGCCTGGTATCCAGTGGCATGGTGGGAGATGCCTGTGGATGAGGCATCCCCCTGCTCCTTCCCTTCCCCCATACCTCTTTAACTTCACTGGTGTGAGCAGCATCTCCCGTGACCAGGAAGTAACTTCACAGGGAGAAGCCAAGACCAAAATGAGCAGGAAGTTGTAGATGCTGCTTGCGCCGGCAAAGGGCTAGAGGCACGGGGAAGGCCAGGTGTGCGCATGGAAGGGGAGTGGTGGGGAAGGAGCAGAGAGGAGGAGAGGGGACTTTCCACCCCCTGCCCACACCTCCTTTACTATACCACTGCTGGTATCGATACGCCATGCACTGTCCTGCTCTTCCTCATCACACCAATCATCACACCTCTCACTGTTCGAACGCCTCCCCCACCCTACCCCCCATGTACCTCTTGAAATGTTCGCCAGCGCGAGCAGCATCTTCCACTTGCTATTTGTGCTGGCCTTGGCTCCCTTCTGATGTCACGTCCTCGCCCTGCGATTTCTGATCTGAAGAAGGGTTACCTTCAAAAGCTCATCGTAAAATGCATTGAGTTAGTCCAATAAAAAAGATATTACCTTATTTCCATTGTTTTTTTTGTTTGTTTTATTTCTAAATACGGTGGTACCTTGGTTTACGAGTGCACCGGTTTGCGAGTGTTTTGCAAGACGAGCAAAACATTCGCAAAATCGGCGCCTTGGAAACCGAGCGTGCCTCGATTTACGAGCGCCCCCCCGCAATCCGGCACCCTCCCCCCCGTGATCCGGCACCCTCCTGCTGCGATCTGAAGTCCCCCAGACCCACCCGAACCCACTTCTTACTTTCATCTCAGCCTCGGCACCGGCACTGGCATGTCCTGTGTGTTGTTGCCGGTGCCCGAAGATTGTCCTCTTCTTCTTTGCTGGGCCTTGAGCATCTGTGCATGCTCAAGGCCTGTGAGTTCACGCTCCCTCCGAGATCTCCGAGAATCTCGATGAGAGCGTGAACTCGCAGGTTTTGAGCATGCGCAGATGCTCAAGACCCAGCAAGAAGAGGAGGCCGATCTTCGGGTACCGGCACCAATGCACAGGACATGCCGGTGCCGAGGCAGAGATGAAAGTAAGAAGCGGGTTTGGGTGGGCCTGGGGGACTTCAGTTCGCGGTGAGGGGGGGGGGGGGGCGGATCACAGGGGGGGGCCTTCGGGAGGAGCAATGCTGGTTCTCGTGGGGGGGGATAGAGCAGCGCCGCTTGCCTCGGGGGGTGGGAACGTATCAAAGCAAGTTTCCATTATTTCCTATGGAGAAACTCGCATTGATATACAAGTATTTTGGTTTACGAGCATGCTTCTGGAATGAATTATGCTCGTAAAACAAGGTACCACTGTATTACCTTGGAAAGTGGATTAACACAGCCACCACACCATTTCACTCAGTAGGAATGGAAGCAAATATTTAGGATTCAATATATTTATACCATTTAGAAGCAATACCTTTACCTATAGATAATTTGTTGCATAGTGTTAGTAGATCATGAGTAGGAAATAACGAAGATATGTCAGAACAGGCATTTTTCAGACAATGATGCAGTTTTATCCACTTGAAATACTGATTTGTTGGTAGGTTATATCACAGAAATTAAATTCTAGGCATGGCCTAGTGGTACAGCTGCTGCCTCAACACCCTGAGGTTGTGAGATGGAATCCCAGCACTGCTGCTTGAGACCCTGGGCAAGTCACCCAGGGCTCCTTTTACGAGGCCGTATTAGCGGTTTAACCCGTGCCCTAATTCGCTGGCCGCTCTCGCCGCTACCGCCTCCTCTTGAGCAGGCGGTAGTTTTTCGGCTAGCGTGGGGGTTAGCGCGCACTAAAAATATGCGTGCGATAAAGCCGCTAACGCGGCTTCCTAAAAGGAGCCCTTGATCCTCCATTGCCCCAGTATGTAAACCACTTTGAATGTGTAACCACAAAAAGGCAGTGTATAAGTCCCTTCCCTTTCCCTCTAATCAATTATTCTATTGTCCAAATGTTGGACTTTTGCCAAAGGGACCATGAAATAGTGGATCTTTGTAGTCTGTTGAATTTATGGTATGGCAAACTTACCCCCTCTTTTACTAAGGTGCACTAAGCGATTAGCATGCGGTAATCGAATTAGCACGCGCTGAACACTAATACGTCCATAGACTAACATGCACACGTTAGCATTTAGCACACGCTAAATCGATTAGCATGCACTAATCGGTTAGCGCACCTTAGTAAAAGAGGGCCTTAATGTTGGCAATAGAGGTGCGTTCAGATTCCCCAATGAATATGCATGAGATCTATTAGCATACAATGAAAGCAGTGCATGCAAATAGATCTCACGCGTATTCATTGGGGAAATCCTGAAAACCCAGCTGGATTGTGGCCCTCCAGGAGGGACTTTGACACCCCTGCTCTAAGATGAGCGGGAGTCCTCCAATTGTATTGTTGCCAGTCATAGGCGGTGCTTCAATATTGTGTCTTCCCTCACTAGGGGCAGGAAGGTTCACTGGAGTCCTGCAGAGCTTGACTGCCTCTCACTATTGAAAATGTGATAGTGAAAGAGCGCCCTCCTCTGGCAGGACTATAGGTGGAAGTTACACCATGGCTCTAATTAGTAGGCTATGGGGCTCGTTTTCAAAAAAGATAGATGTCCGAAATATGGCATAAAGCAGCACTTGGCCATCTTACTAGTCAAAACGTCCAAGTGGGCATTTTTGAAACTGACCTTCTAGACATCTTTCTAGTTGTTTTGTCCCCAGTGCCTATAAATCTTAAGGGGGCATGTTAGAGGTGTGTTTTGTGTAGGATTAGGGCAATCTTAGCACTTCGACATTTTACAGCAATGATCAAACATTGTACAAAATGTCAAGGGCAGAATTTGGATGTTTTGGGCTAGACCTGTTTTTAAAACAAATCGGAGCCAAAAGTTTATCCAAAATGGCCAGATGACCACTAGAGGGATTAAAATATGCCCACTACACATTACCCAAGTGGTCAGTGACCCCCCCTCCTCCCACCCCCCAAAGATCTGAATGAAACAGTACACACCTGTCTCTATTAACCACAGCACATGGCATGGAAAATCCTAGTAGAGCAACAAGTAGGTTCCTAGAATAGTCTGGTGGGTTGTGTAGTAAACCACAGAGAAGCGTCCCAGGCCCTTAAACCACAACCACTACATTTGTGGTAGAAAGTTTGATCTCGCCAAAATCCTACTGTACTGCCATAATAGAGATGAGTAAATACTGGGGTTCATCAGGCAGGTCGGAGTCTGAGATTTTTCCTCCTTTTCAGCAACACTGTAGCGTTCGACATTTAAAATTCAAATTGATTATTTGCGGTCTTTCCAGGCCAGATAGCATTATATATTTTTGAAGGGATTTTGGAGAGCAAATACTGGGGTTCCCCAGAGGTCTGTGCTGGGACCGCTGCTTTTTAACAAATTTATCAGTGATCTAGAGATAACATAACATAACTTTATTCTTCTATACCGCCAACAATCAAACGACTTCTAGGCGGTTTACACAGAAGAGAAACTGGACAATCGGTGAAGTACAAAGTACTGAGAATAAAAGTACATGTTATCTAAAGTATACACAGTATAAAATTGTTAAAAATAAAGCTTCAATTAAGAAATTAATTTATCAAATAGTACAGTCTTAATCCCTTTTCGAAATGCGCTGTAAGATTGCATGGTTCCGCTAATATAATTGCCCAACCAGGACTGTTGTTTACTTGCTTGAAATGCTAGCATCCTATCCAAAAAAGACCTGTATCTACAGCCAGTGATCTTTGGATAGGTAAATGAATTGCAGTTCCTGGTTATTCTGGTAGGGTTGAATAGCACAAAATGAGATAAAAGATAGGTAGGGGCCAATCCCCAAACCAGATTAAAACAAATACAAGAGAGTTTAAATATTACTCGTGCTTCTACTGACAACCAGTGCAGCATTCGATAATAAGGACTGACGTGATTGTTTTTCCTCAGCTCAAATATCAGACGGACAGCCGTGTTCTGCACTATCCTCAGCTTTCTCAATATTTTCTTTGGTATTCCCAAATAAACCATGTTTCAATAGTCCAATATAGATAACACTAGTGCTTGCACCAAAAAGGATAGAGGATCAAAATAATTTTTGATGGTCTTTAATTTCCATAGTGCAAAAAAGCACTTCTTTCCCACCAGATTTGTGTGTTCTACCATTGTTAAATGGGAGTCTAAAATGACTCCTACAATTTTGATCGATTTTTGAAATTGGGTAATCATGACCATTTAAAATAAATGAAGCGATCATGCAGTTATTCTATCATTTGGACTTGCTAAAAAGATTTTTGTCTTTTCTGTATTTAATTTCAATTTAAAATTGATTGTCCATTGTTCTATTTCAGTCATAATTTGGGAAATTTGTTCTAAGATTTCATTAGTAATGTTATTTAGAGGGATTAAAATGGAGATATCATCTGCATATATATAAAAATGTAAGTTCAACTTCTGTAACTTCTGTAGTAGATGTCCTAAGGGTGAAATGTAGATGTTAAACAACGTGGGAGACGACGGGGAACCTTGAGGTAACCCAGATGGATTAGTCCAAGTTCAAGAATATTTGCCATCACAAACCACTCGATATATTCTTTTTGTCAGGAGACCCTGATAATTAAATTTGCTGATGACACAAAGTTGTTAAATCACCATGAAGATTGTGAAAAATTGCAAGAGGACTTTGTGAGACTGGGCGTCAAAATAGCAGATGATGTTTAATGTGAGCAAGTGCAAAGTGATGCAGGTGGGGAAAAAGGAATGCAGGGTTCCACATTAGGAGTCACGGCTCAGTAAAAGGATCTAGGTGTCATCGTTGAGGATGCGTTGAAACCCTCAGCTCAATGTGCGGCGACTGCTAAGAAAGAAAATAGAATGTTAGGAATTATCAGGAAAGGAATGGAGAACAAAGATGAAAATGTTATAATGCCTTTGTGTCGCTCTAAGGAATGGCAGCACCTCAAACACTGTGCAATTCTGGTCGCCGTATCACATGAAAGATAGAGCAGAATTAGAAAAGGTACAGAGAAAGGCAACAAAAATGATAAAAAGATGGGATGATTTCCCTATGAAGAAAGGCTAAAGTGGCCAGGGCTCTTCAGCTTGAAGAAGAGACTAGAGAGCATGCGATGAAGCTACTAAGTAGTGGATTTATAACAAACTGGAGAAAATATTTCTACACCAAATGTGTAATTAAACTCTGAAATTCATTGCTGGAGAATGTGGTGAAATCAGTCAACTTGGGTTTAAAAAAGGTTTGGATAATTTCCTAAAAAAGAGGTCCATAGGTCATTATTGAGATGGCTTGGGAAAATGCACTGCTTATTCCTAGGATAAGAAACACAGAATCTGTTTTGCTACTAGGGATCTAGCTAGGTACTTGGGACCTGGGTTGGCCACTGTTGGAAACAGGATACTGGGCTTGATGGACCTTTGGTCTGTCCCAGTATAGCAATGCTTATGGTCTTATGTTCTTATGTGAGCCAAGTATAGAACAATCAAGCCATTGTGACATCACTGACGAGGTTGGCTCTTAGGCATTGGTGGAAGATGGCATTATGACATCACAATCTCAGCTCTGGAATGTTGTTACTCTTTGGGTTTCTGCCTGGTACTTGGGACCTGAGTTGGCCACTGTTGGAAACAGGATACTGGGCTTGATGGACCTTCGGTCAGTCTCAGTATAGCAATTCTTTATGTTCTTAGGTGACACCTACAGCCATAAGGACTATTGTGGTGGTAGATAGGTGGGTATAGTAGGTTTGGGGGGAGTTTGGGAGGGCTCACCATAAATTATAAGGGAGTTATGGGCTGTATACCTGGCACCCTTTATGTGAAGTTCACAGCAGTGCTCTCTAAGGTGTCCCATTGTTCTGCTGGCATGTTTGTGTGCCAGGACCATTAAAAATGCTGGTCCCTCCTACACGCAAATGGATTGTTTTGGAAGTGTTTCATCTGAATATCCTATTTTTCAAAAAAGCCCAAAAAAGATAAATGTCTTGTTAGATTAAGACATCCAGCAGATCATTTTCGGAAAAAAAGAAAAAGTTAAGACATCTTGCTGGTTCTAAAATGGCCATTTTCATCCACGCGATATTTGGATGTCTTGCAGGATATGTCCAAAGGCAGACTTGGGGCTCCTTTTACAAAGGTGCGTTAGGGCTTTAACGCGCGGAATAGCGTACGCTGAATTGCCACATGCGCTAGACCTTAACGCCAGCATTGAGCTGGCATTAGTTCTAGAAGCGTAGCGCGGGTTTAGCATGCGCTAAAAACACTAGCGCACCTTAGTAAAAGGAGACCTTAGATGTCCTATTGACAATGCCTCTTGACGTCGTCTTCTTTCTGATAGACTGCAGTGTATTCTGCGTTTTACATTGCAACTTGATCAATCAGTATATTGATTAATGCACACCGTCTAATACTCATTGTGAATTGCAGTCTACGAAATAAAAAAAAAGTGGAAAGGAATTTACTTACGTCTTATTATTTTGAGATTTAAGGGAGAAAATAAATCAACACAGTAGGGATAGCGAACACTAAAGAGATCAAGAGGTAGATAATCTGAAAAAAATAAACCCAACAAAATATTGAAACCTCAAGCAGACAGACAGCTGCTTTGTAACTGCTAGAAGCAGTGTGCCACTAGTCATATTTCTCTTTAATAAAACTGAAATTGTAATGGATTGTGCTATCTTTTATTGGCAACAACATTAAAACACACTGGGGAACTCCAGTTTTTATTTATAAAGCATTGATACCATATAATTCTTCTAGATTATTGAGATCAAATGACCAACATTTATTGGTCATTCCCTCTCTTAAAATTATCAATACTCGACGGCAATTTATCTTTACTATCACGGCACCTCAGACTTGGAATTCACTCCCATTTTACTTAAGAGAGGAAAAGAATTTGGAAAAGTTTAAGAGCAAACTCAAAAGTTTTCTTTTTAAAGATGCATTCAATATTTAATCAAATTGCTGGGTCTTTTCCAGATAAGCCCCGCCACTAATGCAAAAAGTGCACCCTGCTTCTTCCAGATTGTTGTTCCGTGTTGCATTTCCTGTTCCCTTTCCTGGGTTATATGTACTGTTGCAGGATTTCCCTGTATTGCGTTCCTTGTTATTCATCTTGCATTGGCTGCTTTACCAATAAAAATTATTTAAAAAAAAAAAAAAAAAATTAAAAATAAAATAAATAAATGTATTTTTAATATATTCCTGAACTTTCTTTATAAATTCATTTTTTAAAATATATTTTCTTGTATTCATCCAGGGGCTGTGTGCTTTTTTGTTCCACTATTTTCTGCATCCTTTGGTCCTCTTTTAATAAGGAGCGCTAAGCATTGTAGCGTGCATTTAGCGCAGGCTAAATCAACACGTGCGCTAACCGCTAACGCGTCCATAGGATAACATATACGCATTAGCGTTTAGCGCATGTTTATAATGCACTAATATTTACCGCACGCTAGAAAGCACAACGGCACCTTAGTAAAAGAGGGAGGTTTATGTTGTGGAATTTTTGTTTCCCCTTTTTTTGTTTTTACTATAACATCATCAAACCATCATCCACCCATGCTCCTCCTATGGCCATGCCTCCCTAGAAGTTGCTTACGACAGAAATTGTGCATGCAGATTCTAGAATAGCCAATTGGTGTCAATCAACACCAATTAAGCCAATAATTGGCTGTTAACTCCAATTAACAGTCACTTAAGTTGCGTACACAAGTGACCTTGTTCTGTAAATTGGGTACCTAACTTTTTACCCATCCATAGGAAATAAGTAGCAAGTAGCAACGCATTAAAGGATTTAAAAAAAAAAAATTGAACCAGTAATTTAGACTGAGAATGATCACGACTTAAGAGCCAGCAAAGAAAATGCAGAAGTGGAACAATGTGAACCAAATCAGGGGTCTGTATGATATAGCCAGGCTTGAAGCAAAGGACAAGTAAAAGGAGGTCAGAGGTTGTCCATGTGATTGTTCTTTAAAATCATTGCTGCCATGTGCAACAGTAGAAATGCATTAGATAAGTGGAAAGCTGGAAATGAGAGATGCAAGCTAAGGAATCTTTTCTTTTTTTTTTTTTTTTTTTAAGCATGAAATGTGAGGGAGAAAAGAGAACACTGGGTGCATAATAAGTCCATGATTTTTTTTTTTTTTTTTTTTGAAAAGAGCAGAATCAGGAGTGTTAACAATAGATGAAGGGGTAGAGGGAAAGCAAGCAGAGAGAAAGTGCAGAGAATGTATTCGCTGCCTTGTAGGTAATGATTGAACATCCATGGGGAAATTGCAATGGACCAGGAGGTAATGCAGTGAAGAACTGCAGGAGAGAGGGAGGGGAAGGAGAGGAAGATGTAAGCCCTGTCAGCAAGCTGCATAATAATATGAATGAAACCAAGAGGAACAGGGATAAGAACTTCTATGTTGAACTTGATGCTGACATCACATCAGCTGGAAAGGAACAGAAAGGAATCACCACCTGTAACATAGCAACAAGTGGCTTAATCGTCAGAAGAATTGATGAGATTCAGATTCTTGGGGGGGGGGGGGGCGGTGTTCTGAACTTAGTGGGGTAATTACAAAGGTGTGATAAAAGTTCACCTTCTACTGCATTTTATTTTACTGCAAGAGTCATTAATCTTTCTTCCAGAACCCCCCAAGTAAAACAGCCCCTTTAAGCCCTACCCTCTCATAGGTATCCCTCTGAATACCTGTTCCAATTCCTGTTAGTATACGGGCTTCCAGGCAGGAATGATCCTCAATCAATCCTGGGTAAGAAAGGTGCCAGTGACCCAAAGTGGTAGTCTCACGGCATTACAGCTAAAGCTTAACGTGTCACATAAGGGCAAAAAATTTCCATGGTTTAGCAGTCTAATGCTTTCAAGTAGGAAAAATTATGCCAGCTTTGTTATTCAATTTACATAATAATGAGGCATTTTGCATGTATTTGCATGTTTTGCATCTAATTATTGTGTTTCCCATGGTAACCTAAACTAATGTGTGTTATGGTAATACAATATACCATTTTATGTGTGTTGAGAGGAAAATAACATATGTTATTTAATGCATCTTAATAGCTACAACCCCGATATAGATATCTGCCTAAATATGAGGGTAGTTTGAAAAGCTTGGTAAAGAAGCAAGTTAAACAATATAGTCTCTATCGAGGGCTATACAAGGGGATGCTGAAAAGTTCTCAGCTCAGCCAAGAAGAGAATGACATGAATATGGTTCGATCCATGATCTGAAACGATGTCAAAACACTGAATTTCATTTCTGCAAATCGCACTTAACGAAATAAGATAACACTCGTTTCAGCCACAGTGGCAAAATAATAGTCAGAATTTAGGAAGTTGGTTGGTTGGGCTGAGAACTTTTCAGCACTCCCTTGTACACTTAGGCCCTCTTTTACAAAAGTGCGCTAAGCGTTTTAGTGTGCGTTTAGCGCACGCTAAATCAACGTGTGCACTAACCGCTAACACGTGCATAGGATAACATGCACGTGTTGGCGTTTAATGTATGATTAGTGCGCGCTAAAAAGCATAGCACACCTCAGTAAAAGAAGGGGGTCAGTTCAGCAAGTTTCCAGTTTTTTCATATTGTTTAAAAAATTAAATTTTATCTAACTGGAAAATACTCATTGACGGCATCAGTGACTTAATGGACTGTGGCACCAACTCATGGAAATTTACCAAACTTTTCAAACCACCTCATAAATTTCTAAATGTTATGGGGCTCACAATCAAAAGAGAAAAACGTCCAAAAACCGGCCTAAGTCAGCACTTGGACGAACATTTCCCAAATACGTCCAAGTGCCGATAATAAAAACGGGTTTTGGACGTACAGTGGTACCTCGGTTTCCGAGTGTACCGGTTTGCGAATGTTTTGCAAGACGAGCAAAACATTCGCAAAATCGGCGCCTCGAAAACCGAGCACGCTTCGATTTGCGAGCGCCCCCCCCTGCGAACCGGCACCCTCCCCCCCCGCGATCCGGCACCCCCCCGCTGCCATCGGGCCCCCCCACCGCCATCGGGCACGTCGAACGTGAACTCTCAAGGCCCAGCACAGGAAGCAGAACTTCAGGCACAGGCACCACGCGCAGGGCATGCTGGTGCTGGTGCCGCTGCGGAGGCTACAGCAAAGTAAGAAGAGGGTTCGGGTGGGTTAGGGGACCTCAGATGGCGGCGGGGGGTGCCCGATGGCGGCAGGGGTGCCTGATGGCGGCGGAGGGGGTTCGGATCGCAGGGGGGAGGGTGCCGGTTCGCGGGGGGGGGGGGGGGTCTTCGGGGGGAGCAATGCCGGATCTCATGGGGGGGGAGCAGCGTTGCTGGCCTCGGGGGGGGGGTGGGCGGTGGGAACCTATCAAAGCGAGTTTCCATTATTTCCTATGGGGAAACTCGCTTTGATAAACAAGCATTTTGGATTACGAGCATGCTCCTGGAACGGATTATGCTCGTAATCCAAGGTACCACTGTATTTCTAAAGGACCTAGCTGAACGACCAAAGCTAAACGGGGCGTTTTGGGAGGAGTGTCGAGGGCGGGAGCTGGGCGGGATGTGGGCCGGCTTAGACTTAGTCATACAGCATGTATAACCAAAAGTTATACAGGCCAGGATCGAAGGAACTTGGACGTTGTGACTTACCGTATTTTCACGCATATAACGCGCGCGTTATACGCGTTTTTACCTACCGCGCATACCCCTCGCGCGTTATATGCGTGAGCGCGGTATACGAAAGTTTTCAAACATAGTTCCCACCCCGCCCGACGCCCGATTCACCCCCCCAGCAGGACCACTCGCACCCCCACCCCGAACGACCACTCGCACGCGCTCCCACCCGCACCCGCATCCACGATCGGAGCAAGAGGGAGCCCAAGCCCTCTTGCCCGGCCGACTCCCCGACGTCCGATACATCCCCCCCCCCGGCAGGACCACTCGCACCCCCACCCCGAAGGACCGCCGACTTCCCGACAATATCGGGCCAGAAGGGAGCCCAAACCCTCCTGGCCACGGCGACCCCCTAACCCCACCCCGCACTACATTACGGGCAGGAGGGATCCCAGGCCCTCCTGCCCTCGACGCAAACCCCCCTCCCCCCCAACGACCGTCCCCCCCCAAGAACCTCCGACCGCCCCCCCAGCCGACCCGCGACCCCCCTGGCCGACCCCCACGACCCCCCCACCCCCCTTCCCCGTACCTTTGGAAGTTGGCCGGACAGACGGGAGCCAAACCCGCCTGTCCGGCAGGCAGCCAACGAAGGAATGAGGCCGGATTGGCCCATCCGTCCTAAAGCTCCGCCTACTGGTGGGGCCTAAGGCGCGTGGGCCAATCAGAATAGGCCCTGGAGCCTTAGGTCCCACCTGGGGGCGCGGCCTGAGGCACATGGTCGGGTTGGGCCCATGTGCCTCAGGCCGCGCCCCCAGGTGGGACCTAAGGCTCCAGGGCCTATTCTGATTGGCCCACGCGCCTTAGGCCCCACCAGTAGGCGGAGCTTTAGGACGGATGGGCCAATCCGGCCTCATTCCTTCGTTGGCTGCCTGCCGGACAGGCGGGTTTGGCTCCCGTCTGTCCGGCCAACTACCAAAGGTACGGGGAAGGGGGGTGGGGGGGTCGTGGGGGTCGCCAGGGGGGTCGCGGGTCGGCTGGGGGAGCGGTCGGAGGTTCTTGGGGGGGGCGGTCGTTGGGGGGGAGGGGGGTTTGCGTCGAGGGCAGGAGGGCCTGGGATCCCTCCTGCCCGTAATGTAGTGCGGGGTGGGGTTAGGGGGTCGCCGTGGCCAGGAGGGTTTGGGCTCCCTTCTGGCCCAACTACCAAAGGTACGGGGAAGGGGGGTGGGGGGGTCGTGGGGGTCGCCAGGGGGGATCGCGGGTCGGCTGGGGGAGCGGTCGGAGGTTCTTGGGGGGGGCGGTCGTTGGGGGGGAGGGGGGGTTGCGTCGAGGGCAGGAGGGCCTGGGATCCCTCCTGCCCGTAATGTAGTGCGGGGTGGGGGGAGGGGGTCGCCGTGGCCAGGAGGGTTTGGGCTCCCTCCTGGCCCGATATTGTCGGGGAGTCGGCGGTCCTTCGGGGTGGGGGTGCGAATGGTCCTGCCGGGGGGGGGATGAATCGGACGTCGGGGGGGGGGGGGGGGAACGGGGAGTCGGGACAGCGCACGGAGAGGCGGGGCAGTGCACGGAAGTCAGGGGGGTGAACGGAGAGTCGGGACAGCGCACGGAAAGTCAGGGCAGTGCATGGAAGTCAGGGGGGGTGAACGGAGAGTCGGGACAGCGCACGGAGAGGCGGGGCAGTGCACGGAAGTCAGGGGGGGTGAACGGAGAGTCGGGACAGCGCACGGAGAGGCGGGGCAGTGCACGGAAGTCAGGGGGGGTGAACGGAGAGTCGGGACAGCGCACGGAAAGTCAGGGCAGTGCATGGAAGTCAGGGGGGGGTGAACGGAGAGTCGGGACAGCGCACGGAGAGGCGGGGCAGTGCACGGAAGTCAGGGGGGGTGAACGGAGAGTCGGGACAGCGCACGGAGAGGCGGGGCAGTGCACGGAAGTCAGGGGGGTGAACGGAGAGTCGGGCAGCATGCGCGGTATAATCGTGAGCGCGTTATACCAAAGTTTTTGTGCTTATCATCGTGATTTCTGCGCGCTATACACGTGTGCGCGTTTTATACGGGTGCGTGTTATTTGCGTGAAAATACGGTAAACCATGTAAAACAAGGTCTAAGTCACAAAAACCCACCTAAAGTCACCAGATAAGCACTGCAAACACATAAAACAGACCCCCACACATTACCCCAGTGATCACTGAACCCCTCCCCCCCACTCCCATAAAAATATTAATCCCACCTTTAAAATTCATCCTCCAGACCATCATCACCTGGCAGCCTGGCATAGGAAAGCCTAGTCGTCCTGCACAGAGGCGGCTTAAGCCGTCTTGAGGGTGGGTTAGGGACTCATAGAGAGGAGGACTCATTCCCATAAGCCCCTGTAATCACTGCATTGATACTTTAACATGTGCACTCCCCTAAACACCCCAAAACCCTTTTTTACTGGCGTATAAGTGGCTACTGCAGCCATAAGGTCTATTGGGGTGGTAGATAAGTGGGTCTAGGGGATCCTGGAGGTGGTTTGGGGGGCTCACCATGACCTATAAGGGAGTTGTAGTGAGGAGAAGACATGGCACCCTTTTTGTGAAGTTCACAGCAGTGCCCTGTAAGGTACCCACTATTTAGGTGGCATGTCTGGGTGTTCAGTCCATCACTTTGCTGACCCCCCCTTCCACGTCCAACAGGGCTTGTTCTAGGCGTTTTTGACTTGTACGAAAAGTTAGACGAAAATGTGGTATAAAGATGGATGCTTTAGTGACTTGGATGATCAGATCGGCAGGACGTATAGTTAGACGATTTTCGAAACCCAAAAAATTGTGGACGTAATTTTTGAAAATGTGTCCTAGGCTATTTTTTACTTTGGATGACTTGCGACTTAGACGAAAACGGACTTAGATATTCCTTTCGATTATGCCCCTTCACATGTTCAGATTCATATGTAATGCACTGTTACTACTTGAAAATCAATAAAGACTTATTTAAAAAAAAAAAAAACAACCCAAAAGATTCCTTTTACAAAGCCGTGGTAGTGGCTGCTTGTGTAGTAATCACTCCAACGCCCATGGGGATTTAATGGACATTTGCCGCATGGCATCCTCTACTTCAACTTTCTAAAAGGAGAAGTTATTCATTATAAATTTAGATAGAATTTGGGTAGCTGAAAAGGCTGACCTCAAAATATTGCAGCTAGGAATCGTATTTGGCTGCTTTCAAACTTAAGCGCTCAAGGTTGAATGCAGACGTGTCGGAAATAACTTTAAATTGAAGGGCTATCTATTCACATGTGTGCTCACATTTTCAGTGATCACACCTTTATGCATAGGTTTGAAGAAGGTGCCATTCATTTAAACTTATGTGTTGGCCATCTCACTGAATACTGACCTCCAAAATGTTCTACCCAGAATTTAAAGGGCCTAAATGCCATTAGAGACATGCAGACACTTTTTTAAAAATTTTCTTTATTCATTTTGTTGATTTTTCTTTTTTTTTTTGCATGTTTGTGTTTCTTTGCGTTATTTTGTATGTGCATAAATGTGTTTTTACATGCATAAGTCATAAATATACTTGGCTACTACCTGGGGCATAGGTGGGCATCTAAACACAAACCATGATATATTTTTTTTAATGTACCCCATTTAAATCCTCATCTCTTCTTTGACATGCCCTGAAAATTTGATATGGATTAAATTATTAGGGGCACACATACATAAATACTTAGATCTATTTCAGAAGCTTTCTTTTCCTTTCAAATATTAGGAAGTAAAAGCAACAAGCTCAGAATGGGTTACAGGTTTACATAGACAGTATATTGTCAAAAGGGTTACAATTTGCACTACAATATTTGTACTACAATTTGTTTATTCTAATTTAGCATATACAGAGGGTGGTTTGGTAAACCCACCACCACCTTTAACAAAACTGTGAAAGTGGTTTTTAGCATTGGTCGGCACACGGAATGCGCCACGCTGCTCCGACGCTCATAGAGTTCCTATATGCATCAGGATCACTGCAGAGCATTCAGCGCACTGGCCAGCACTAAAAACCATTTTCATGGGTTTGAAAAAAGGGGGTGGGGGGGGGGGAGAGAGATTTTATTTAACTTGTTTTATTACCAAACTTTTCAAACCACCCTCCTAGCAATGTCTAATAACAGAAACATAGAAACATGATGAAAATAAAGGCCAAAAGGCCTATCTGGTCTGCCCATCCGCAGTACCCCTTATCTCTTACTCTCTCTGAGTGATCCCAAATGCCTATTCCACTCCTTCTTGAATTCAGAAGACCTCTGTCTCCACCACTTCTTCCTAGATACTGATTCACGCATCTACCATCCTTTCTGTCAAAAGTATTTCCTTAGGTTACTCTGGAACCTAATGCACTTAAAAAGGGAACAGATATGTGGTTGATGGGGGAGTGGCCAAGATGGTGGCGTTAGCCCGATGTTGAACTTACTCTGTCTGCTGTTCCTTGAAACTTACTCTGTCTGCTTTTCCTGCTGTCTAGCTGAGTGCAGCCCGACTGCGACAACATGCCTCACAAATAGAAGGAGGTAGTGAAGGCAGCTCCCTTTTTACCGCCCCTTGTTCAGCAAACGATGAAGAGGTTCATTGTTGGAGCCCTACCTACTATCGCCACTGACAGATCTATCCCCGCTGACGAGGAAAGTGCACCATTTGCCTCGCTGGGGCACGAGGCATCTTTATCGCCCCCGATGTCAGCAACTCCTCCTTGTCCGGCGGCAGCTACACGTAGTGGACTGTGTGAACTGGCTGCCGAAGTTGCATCTAAAATTTTGCCTAGAGAGGGATCCAAGACTGGAAGCGCCTCACCGAAGGAATTAACTGAATCACCCAAGGAGGTTACACTGGAAGCAATTTGGATTTTGCTTCAGAAACTTGCTACAACTAAAACATCCGGAGACGTAAAAGTTCTGGGAGGGAAAATGAATGAATTAGTTAAATCTACTTGCTTATCTCTGGAAATGCTTAGTTAACTTTGCAGGTTTGAAATATGCTTTTTTTTTTTTTTTTTGTCACAGAGCAGTTAAGAGCCTTTCTGGATTAAAAAAAAAAAATGTCCTGAGCTTTAGCTGCCTAGTTATTATGATGTAGGGTTTATAACGTTAATGGCCTATTGATTATTATATTTTATATTCTTTAATTGCTAATACTTTCTGACACTCCCCTATTTCTATGGTGGTTTAATGTGGTCTAAGGCAGTGCATATATTTTTTCTTTTAAAAGAAATCTTTTTTTTCCTTATTTTTTCACTGTTACTGTAACAAGAGTTTATCTTGGATTATTATGTTTAAATCTACCTATATATAAAATTGGTTGTGAGTGTGTGTGTGTATGTATGTTCCAGCATAACTCTGAGATTTCAACCAAACTTGGTATACATATCACTTACTATCTGGGAAAAAATACTGTGGGGGTGGGAAGGGGGTGACGTGTGACATGTGTGTTACATAGATAGAGCTGCTTTGACCAATTGTGTGAAGCTTGGGGAATGATGTCACACAGTGATAAGGAAGTGCAGCTGTGCTGTGCTGAAGCCTAAACAGAAAGTGAAAAGTGAAAACTGAAAATTTGTGTGATGCTAATCCTCAAGTGAATGTAAACCAAAACCCCAATTGTCAAATACTTCCCGTTTTACCAGGCGTAATCACTGAAACAAAGTCTATCGATACCGGATCAGCTAGTTAATAAATACATTTAAAAAAAGAAACAAATGTGGTTGATATCTTGTGGCAGACATTTTTCTACTTTTTCTTTAATTTCCAAACAACTAATGTATACATTTAGGTGGCATTATTTAGGGATGAAAGACAGCTGATTATAATATGAAAGTTTAATTAAAACTCTTTTTTTTTTAATGTACTGCTTTAAACTCCTAACTTCTATTCATCTTTTTAGCACCATGTCATTCCCCCTATACTTAATCCCCTATGGTGGCATAGTAAGGGGGGCAGGAGGAGATCTGCCCCAGGCACCTGTCCTCCTCTCCGCCCCCACCTCTTCCCACTCCTCCCCTCACTACTCACGCACACCCCTTCCTCATACCTCTAGTTCACCGCTGCAACAAATTTAATGTGCTCCTCGTGACCACCTTGTCTCTCCCTCCGACATCACTTCCGGGTGCCGCGCATAGGAAGTGACATCAGCGGGAGAGATGATGGGGTCACGAGGAGCACGTTGAAGTTCTTGTGGCTCACAGTGATGAACTAGAAGTACAGGGGAAGGGGGCAAGCATGCGACAGGAGGGTCAGGGAAGGAGTGTGTGTGGGGGAGGGAGAGAGTTGAGGGCAGTGGAGGGGTTCCACCACCCCGGGCATCTTGCTACACCACTGGTACAATTTTATTCTCAGGTGAGCGACAAGTTCTAAAAATTTTTTTTTTCCATGTGAAAAACAAGTTCTAAAAAACCAACAATTTTCCCCACATTTGCAAGTATTTTTGTGAGTGACACCCTTAGGGCTCCTTTTACTAAGCTGCACTAGCGGTTTTAGCACACGCGCTAGACGCTAACGCCAGCGTTGAGCTGGTGTTAGTTTTTGGTGCGTAGCGCGGGGTTAGTGTACCTTAGTAAAAGAGGGGGTTAGAATGTATGAGCAATGTGCTCAGCTTAGAGAGGGCATGGGTCATAGGCTGTGCTGAAGCTTTAACTTTGCTAGAAAGAGTTTGCTTGAATTTTGGAATATGGTGGTTGGGGGGGGTGGAATGTTACCCAGGCTTAATCGAGTCAACAAGAAGAAACTCCCAATAAGATTGTGACACCCTAAAATAGAGTGTGGGCATCAGTATTATAATTTAATTGAATGCTGGTATTAATTGAGTGTTGGTATTAATAATTCTCTACAAGAGCCCCCGGCTCTCCCCATAGATGCCGGTTATTGTATCCAGATCACGATCGAAGATAACACCACTGTCTATTTCCAATAAGGCTGTCTCCCTGGTGCAATTTTTAAAAAAGATAAATGAATCCCTGGAGACAATTAAGTAAATCACTGGAGAGAATTAAGTAAGTACCATACTGCAGATTCCCTGTGTTAGAAAAAAAAAATATTAGTTTGGGATGGAGCAGCCTGCCCCCCTCCCCCCCACCCACCCTTGCACACTTGTGGCTGCCACACTGCTAGCTAGGGTATGAGACAGTAACTCCTGCCGCCCTCTCCAGTCCTGTACCAATGCTCCCCTCTCATCCTTCCATGTGCAAACACCGGCTTGGTTTAATCCATCATCGCCCCATTATTGCAGCGACGGCAACGGGGAATAGCGGTTGGGAAACAGAAGCGGACGCCTCTCTCTCTCTCTCTCCCGGGTTTCAGCCGTCTCCTCTCACGCCCCCGCCCCTCCTCTCTTTCCCTCGGTCTGGTTTGAGCTCGCCTGGAGCACCGCTCACCCCTCAGGTTTTGATGCACCCCCCCTCCCTCCTCCTCTTCTTCCCACGCCTCCCCCTCGGTCAGTCGACGCACATGGTATAGTCCGGGAGCTCTTCCTCGGCTGGCGGTTGACAGCACCTGTCTCTCGTGCTGGTGCTAGAAGGGAGTAGGAGCAGCTGCGGGCGGAGGAGGAGGAGGAGGAGAGCGCGAGCCCCGTCTCCGTACTTCTCTCTCTCTCACACGCAGCGCGCGCGCGCTGTCCCAGACTTCCACCCAGCCGGCGAGGCATTGGTCCCTCGCGCGCTAGGGACGGCGCGAGGAGTTGGGTGTGTGTAAACGGAGGAGGGGGGAGGTCGCTCGTTACTCCGAGGAGGCAGCGCTGTGGATTTTATTTCGCCGTGGAGAGGGCGGATTATGGCCAGAGGCGAGCCGGTCGCTGAGCGTCGGCTGCGGCGGCGGCAACAGCAGCAGGACCGGCAGAAGGAGCCAGAGCAGCTGGGGCGTTCCCGCCTGCTGGAACTTCGGCTTTGCTAGGTAGGGGCTTTGGTGGCCGATGCAGGATGGATGCTGAGAGCGCGAGCCGTGTGACTGTGTGTGTGTGAGTGTGCGGGCGCGCGCGTGCCGATGCTAATGGGCTGGACGTGAGGCGGCTGCCTTCTCTGCTCTCGGCATGCACTTAACCGCCGTCTGCCTTTGGTCCCGGGGACACGTTGGAGCCACGGCGCCCGCCCCAGAGCACCGTTGCTTCGGCCGCTTTTTTTTTTTTTTTTAATTTTTTTTTCCTTGTTCTTTTAAAAGGGAAGCGGAGAAGCAGCCCTCCGCGTCGGTTTTCTATCTATTGCCTACTGCTTATTAAGGTGCTCCCTAGCTCTGCTGGAGTGGCTGAGGTGAGGGAGCAGGGGCGCATTCTAACAAGTGGACGGTGCCGGGGGGGGGGATAGGGGGGAGTCTCTTTCACTACGTGGGAACCCCGGGAAAGTCGAGCCGAGGTCAGTCGGTGCCACTTTTCTTTCTGCCTGAAACCCAAATTGTCTCCGAACTATTTGTGGGGATGGAGTTAGGAGTCTCACTGCAGCCTTGGTTTTTGGTGGGGAGATTGGGGGGGGGGGGAGGGAAGGCAGATGTAGCAAAAAAACATATTTAGAGATGTGTATGAAGGCAGTTCTTTGTGGTAACATTACAGTTTGCTTTGAAAGTACTACTTCAGGGATGAATAATATGTCTGGCGCTGGAACTCGCAGGCTTTAGTAGTAGTTTGTTTTTTTTGTTTTTTTTTTCCAATGGAGTTTTGTGCGTTTGCCCTTTGTATTTGCTGTAACATGGACCTGAGCTTCGTGGTGGAAATAATTTATCAGAGAGCTCTGGTCGAATACTTGAGAAGTGGATTCAGCGCAACTTATTGGTACCTACGGCGGAGGGGAGGGGGAGGGGGGGTAAGAGACGCGCATTCTGCGTTGGAGCTCGCTAGTTCTTAGCTCGGGCTTTATAAGGTACTAAAAGCATTAGCGTGCTCTCGGATCTTTTCGATGGCTTGTTATGCCGCTAGTATCGCCGTCTGAGCCGATGCGATTATGACTTTGCACACGGTGGATTTACCGTGAACCCGAATGAGCGAATATTTACCGTTGCCTCGGAAGTTTCTTTTATAGCCTCTGACGCTTATGGAGTGTGACTATGAAATGCTGTCTTTGTGGAAATTGGAATTTTGGGGTGCTGTCGGTAGATCTTAATGAAATCGGGGAAGCAGTTTATGTTAAAAAAAAGTGAAACGTATCCGTACAAAACAGCAGACTAGAGTTTTTGCTTTTTGTTCTTTTCGAATATACCCATTTTTTTTTTTTCTTTTTAAGGTAATGCATGAAAACAGTGTACCACACTATTTATTCTCAGGACCAAGACCATGAGAACTGTAGGCGCTGGGGTTTGTTTATTATTATTTTTTTTTTCCAGCAAGCTTAGCTCTGTTTTGACTGCTTGAGGGGGCAAGGGTACTTCTGAAGTCCATAAGCACAGTGTTAAGAGATTCTAGTTTTATTCCTGAGGCACACACCGATAATGTATTTGCAAATGTTTTCTCCAAATACAGTTTGGGGTAGGTTTGTTTGTTTTTTTAACAATACTTTCAATGTAGGTGATAGACTAAAATTGCCTGCAGGTAGGCACAAGTGTATCTACCTGCTGGACCATACATTTGCATTTCAGAGCTTCTTTGAGTTAATGGAAATACTAGCTGCCCTTGTTAAATAATGGAAGTAATAAGAAAATCAAGAAGACTGCTATGTTAAATGCAAAAATTATTTTATACTTTCTTTAAATCTGTAAATCATAAGGATTTTAACAGTAGTTCTTAAAATATATGAACTATTCTCAGCAAGGGTGCTTCTTATAAATATTAAAAGCCATATTACATTGAAATTTTATTGGTGGCATATAAAAGAAGTCACTATAACATGTAAAATATTTTAATGAGCCTTAAAGTTTGTACAGATTTATATACATTAAAGTTAACTCCTGCTGTTAAACTGGCCATGAATTCTGATAAGAATTTTTGGTGCCATTATTTCAGACCTTAAAGCATGTACTGGACTGTGAAAACAGTGCCAGCATCTAAAACTGAATATTAAGTAGGAGCACTTTTAACATTCCCAACAATTAATCATATCACAGAGAAAATAGTTATCTTTCTTGTTACATTTGAAGATATGGAACATGCAGATGCCTTAAGGGTCCTTAAATTTTCATTTATCTTAGCTTCCCATATCATGAGAATTTTCATTTTGTTCATTCTGTTATTATGATGATCATCGTTTTGAGCAATAGCATTCTTGGGGCTCCTTTTATTCTAAGGCGCACTAATGGATTTAGCGCACGGTAATGAATAGCATGCGCTATATCAGTGTCTCGGAAACATTTCGGAGCCGCAGCCACACTGAACTACTGTGGCTCAAGGGCATCTAGAAATGCGCGGGTGCCGACGCAGTGACATCGCACGCATGCATGATATCATCGCGCCAATGCCCGTGCATGCGCAAAAGACCCCTCCGGATGGGGCCCTGAGCTAGAAGAGGCGTGGAGAGGAGGAGAGGCGCCGGCCGACTGCTCTAGGACGTGCCTCTCGAGAAGCACGTCCTATAGACAACGGCGCCAGGGCCTCTCCTCCCCGGCGTCTCGCAGCACACCCGGAATCTTGCTGCGGCACACAGTTTGCGATACGGTGCGCTATATGCTAAGAAGCTAATTTTATTTTTATGGGCTTAGCATTTAGCGCTCGCTAAATCTATTGGCACGTCTTGGGGTTCCTTTTACTAAGATGCGCTAGCGTTTTTAGCGCACGCACAAGATTAGCGCGCGCTAGCCGAAAAATTACCGACCGCTTAAAATGAGGCAGTAACGGCTAGCGCGCGCTATTCCGTGCATTAAGGCCCTAAAACACCTTTGTAAAAGGAGCCCTTAGTAAAAGGAGCCCAGGGTGCGTACTATTTTGGAAAATCTCTGCACTGTTCTCAGTAGTGTACAGTCTTTCAAAAGAGTGAACAATCTTGACGATACAGGAAAGACCGTCCCAAAAGTATTTATTTTTTCCCTGTTTTGTGCAAAAATAAACAACAACAAGATGACATGGGACATGTCGGTGGTTACGAATGCCCTTGAAAATGTCATTTCAAATGAATGCACGTCCCTAATAAGGATGTGATCAAAACTGTTCACATCCTTTGATATTCACATTTTGTTTATATACTTGTAAATATGGCCACTGGTACTCAGGAGCTGTTATCTCCGCTGTGCCTCTGTTCTACTCTGCATCACACAGACGGCTGCGTTTCCACATCAGGCAAAAGCAAAAAAGCAAAACCCAAACCCATAAATCATAACGATGGATAAAAAAAAGTGAAAGTAAGTGTGCGTGTGTTTTAAACACACCTCTGAAATATCTTGCTCAGTTCAGACTGCATCGGTTAAAATATAATAGAAAATCCATTCACTGTTTGTTTCCAAGGATATTTTAAGATCATACAGTGCATTATCCATAAATATATTTGGTTTGTATAATGTTCATTTGAAAACTAATGTAACTGACATTTACCCCCCGTCTTTTACTAAGGCGCGCTAGTCGATTTAACGTGCGCTAATAGTGCGCGCTAAATGCTAACACGCCCATTATATGAACACGTTGGCATTTAGCGCGTGCTGATCGTTAGCGTGCCTTAGGCCCCCTTTTACTAAACCACGCTAGTGATTTTTAGCGCTAGGAGCTGCGCTGAATGCTGCGCGCTGCTCCCGACGCGCATAGGAACTCTATGAGCGTCAGGAGCAGCACGGGGTGTTCAGTGTGGCTCCCGGTGCTAAAATACTGCTAGCGCGGTTTAATAGAAGGGACTCTTAGTAAAAGGACCTCTTAGCACGCTATGGATGCATTAGCGCGCCTTAGTAAAAGAGAGGGGTTAACAGTTAGCCACGATAAGAATCTACGGATGCAGTTAAAGGGCATAGTTATGGTAGGCCTAGGTGGGCCATGGCCTCTCTTCTTTGGACTCATGCCCTCTCAGTTAGCAGCAGCAGTACAGACTAGTAATATGAGATTGTGGAGAAGGTGCCAAATCCACAGTGTTAACTTTGTGCCCCAGCAAAAACACAGTTCTGACTATGCCGTTGGTGTAATTTGGATGTATGTGAGGCTGTGATAGTGGTTCATTATAGACTCCGGCAGAGAATAATGTCTGACTCCCCTGTAGATTTGCTTTACTGACTGTATTCTTTGGAAAGGAAAGATAGCATTTTTGTATTCCTGGCCAAAGAATGAGAATTGGTTTCATATTTGACAAGCATGATTCTTTTATGTTTCATATGGTACGCCGCTGGTCTACTGCATACCTTTGAAGCAACAGGCAACGATTTATATGATTTGCACTGATTGGATGCACCAAATAAGTATTTATGGTTTGCAATATTAACCACCTTACTTTATGAATACTTCATTGTATAGCAGCCTAACATGTAGGAGTAAATTTTCAAATAGCCTTTGTAGTTGCATTGTATACCAGTGCATTGAGCATTCATATCTTATACAAATTTTCTAAGAGAAAAAAAAGTGTTTAGAAAAATAGCATACATTGTGTGCATTACATCTTCGCATGCTTTGCCATCTGCTCTGTTTGCATCTTTCACCCACCTGCATAAGAGCACAGACATTTGTGAAAAGGCAACGTGCAAATGCTGCTCTCTTTCTTCTTTGACCTAAACATACCCCCTGGGAATGTCTCCTCACAATCCATCTGAAAGTGTACCTATAAAAGGTATTCTCTGCTTCCTTTTACCTGGACTGAATGAAGGTAAACTTTAGACAGATACATTTCACTTGGCTACGTCATTTTGAAAATTGCTGTCACAATGCACACCAATCGCTGGCTTTTACAAAGCTGCGGTAGGGGTTTCTGCTGCGGGCCTGCGAAGTACGACGCTATGACGCTCATAAGAATTCTATGAGCATTGGAACATTTACCTAGCTGGCCCGTGGTAGAAACGTCTACTGCAGCTTTGTAAAAGGAACCTATATTCTTGCATGAAATATAATTAATGTTTAGATGGTTATACGTTTCTGCAGTGCTATCTTCCTATGTTTACGTGGTGTTGGTTTTTAAATGAACACAGGATCTCTTAGGCCCTCTTTTACTAAGGTGTGCTAAGCAAGGTGTGCTAAGCGTTTTAGCACGTGTATATGAATCCATCTGAGCCAGAGTATCTGCTTATACTTAGGCTGTCATTTATTGTTATAAACATGATTCTGTTTGTCTGACCTAATTTGAAATATATGAAATTACAACCAAACATTGCTTACCAGCAGGCTTGGACGAATCATTTTAAGAGAAATGCTCATGAAATTAAAAGTTAAGGACTTACGGATATGTGCTTTTATTACCTGGCCATTTAACTGAGTTTAAAAATGGTCTGATTAATTAGACAGTAACCCTGTCATTCAGAAACATATATTGCCTGAATGTAAGCACCATGTGCATGCTTAAATGTGTACTGCCATCCACTAGCATGAGTGCAAACGTATGCACATAAACGATAGCAACTTGCCATTCTAATTTATAACGCACATGTGCATATGGCTCAGCATATAAATGCAGGACCACATTCATAGGGGAGGGGAATGGGCGGAGCATAGGTAGAGCCAACATTCTATAAATGGCACTTGAAGTTAGTTCCCTAGATTGGCATACCTAGCTCATAATTGGCAAAAATAGAAATTAATTGGGTGGTAGGTGCCAAACCCAAGACACTTACCAGAAAGTGGGCTTGGTTAGGGGAAGATTGTGGGTGGATATTAGACAAGTTTTGCATCTAGGCCCCTAAATTGGACTTAAGTGCCAGTATTTAGGCCAAGAAAACCCTGGCATAAATAGGGGGCACTTAAGATTTTGATGCCTAACAGCAAAACGATATGCGCCATGTCCTCAGCGCCTAATTTGAAGTGCTGTTTATAGGATCAGGTCCTTAGTTTACAGCCCTTCTTATTAAGGACTTTTTCACGGAGATATACAAAAACAGGACCTGTAGAAAATGTATTCCGACACCTCTCGTTAGAACTTTAAATGTGCAGAAATAGTAGCTTCGGCATGCTTTTGAGGGATTTGAGGGTGTCTTGAAGGACATGGGAATGTACAGCTTTCTTCAAGTTTCATATCCCAGCCTGTGATGAATATAAAAAGTGATTATCCTACAATCCCTTTCCAAAGTCAAATCTCTGCATGTTGTTTTGATTAATTTTCATCTAGTATTCCAAGCTGATTAGGGAGCCTAAAAAAAAAAAAAGTTGAGTACTGGCAGGATATTACACTATGAAGGGAGAAATTTTATATATTGTGTGATTTCAGTGGCTAATTGTCCTTTTTATTTTTTATTCAGTGGCTGTATATTAGGGATGTGACTACCGTATATTTTTTAACAAACACAGTTTTAGTAATAGGGAAAAATTAATACAGTATGGGGTTAAGTATCTTAGAAGTGTGTACATGTGGATTTGGGATACTCAGGTACTTGGTTTCTCTCTCACTATCTCTTACCTTCCAACCCAACCTTCGACGTTGCTTGTACTTCTGTTAAAAAACTCTGTTAAAGCGTTCCCTCTCTCCCTTCTTCGTTGCTTGTAACTTTGACAAAATTTTGTAAATCCGTGTGTCATCGAGGATCTTAATTAACTGATGTGAACCGCCTAGAACTTCTTGGGTATGGCGGTATACAAGAATAAATTATTATTATTATTATTATTATTATTATGTGTCTGTATGTGTGTGGGTAGGAAGAGGGAGTGTTAAGAGAATGTGTATGCCTGTGGAGGGGTGGGATGCATGGCTGTTTATGTTCTGTGTGATGGGCAGGTGTGTGTAAATGGGGAGCGTGTGTATGTGGGCTCTGTATAGGGATGTAGGGACAGATCTGTGTGTGTGTGAGGGTGTTGTATATGTCTTGGAGATTTTGAGAATATTTTTTTAAAGTCTTTTTGATGCCATCTTTTGTCAGCTGCGTCAGTTAATTTTCCCTTGTCTCTGTGTCTGCCAGTGTTGCTCCTGGTGAAACTACTAGAATGATGGTGGGGGTGGGGGTGGGGGGGGACATCTGGTCAACATTCTGCAGCCTCTATTTCCAATGGAAATCATTTGGAAGCTTGGTTCTCCAGAATTATCGACCTGATGTTTCTAGTTTTCACCCATCTGAGATATTCGCACGTCTTTTCTTTAATGCCTGATCTGGAGCGTTGTTGTTCCTGTGATCAAACAGATGGATAGACAGACGGACATTGATCACTTTTACGTAATTCTTTCCAATCTTCTGTGTGCTGGAAAGCAAAAAAAAAAAAAAGATGTGTGGCTGTTTCATGTTTGCCTGTTTTTTTTACAGTCATTAACGAGAGATCTTCAAAAAGTGTCTTCACTTTTATTTATTTTTTTAAAAACACTTTATTAACCCCCCCCCGTTTCACTAAGGTGCGCAAAGCGTTTTAGCGCACATGTAGCATGCGCGAAATGCTAACGTGTCCATAGACTAACATGCACGTGTTAGTGTTTAGTAGTTAGCGCGTGCTAAAAAGCATAGCGCATCTTAGCAAAAGGAGCCTTAAATATCATCTCAAAAACAAATCACATCACTTTTCCACATAATCGCCCTGTTTTGCGATACATTTTTCCCTTCTATAACACGCTTTCTTACTACTTCTCCCGCCTCAACCATTTCCAGCGAAAATATGAAAGTGCAGAAACTTTTTTTTTTTTTTTTTTTAGAACCCTCATATTTCATTATATGGTTTTGGGGTAATTTATTTTATATGTTAAAGATGGTTTCTCCTTATAAAGAATAGGGGGCCTTTTTACAAAGGCGCGGAAACTGATTTAGCTAATCAATTTAGTGTGCACTAATGATTAGCGCTCTAAATAAGGCGTCTATAGAATATAATGGGTGATTTAGCATGCGCTAAATCAGTTAGCACGCCTTAGTAAAATGACACCTGGGTAAGCAAGCCTTAAGACCACTTGCTAATATCGCAATGTGCTCAGACTCCCTGGAATTGCAACTAAACTATAAAACATAAAAAAGAAGGTGGCTAATATTCAGCATTTTCATTCAAGTGCCCATGGCATTTAAATTAATATATATATATTCAGTGCTGCTATGCTTACAGTCGGTGGCACTGAAATATACATTGGCTGCTGACTGCTATTTCCCCCTAGCCATTTAGTTAGGGCTGTTTATTTAGGAGGCCTAAACATATGGGGAGAATTCAATCAAGGTCACCCATGGTTAGGCGCGGATATGATGTGTGCTAAACATGAATTCTATAAGGGCAGTTCTGTATTCAACTAGCGTTTTTATAGAATTCTAGCTTGAGTCTACACTTTCACGCCTAACTATAGGCTCGGAATTAATGCCAGCTCAACGGCTGGTGTAAATGTTTATGCTTAACGACTCAGGTGCAGAAATGCAAGTATTCCATAACCCTGCACCTAAATGCTGTGCACGCCCATAACCTGTCCATATCCATATCTTGACCATGTCCCCTTCAGAGTTATGTGCCATACAAATTAGGCATGCTGATTTATAAAAGAGGGGCAAGAGTCAGATATTCTTCGGCAACTGATTTGTACAATTTTTCCCACTTAACTGATCCCTAGAGCCACGATTGTTGGTTTTAAATAAACTTTGCCTGCATCTTGTACATTTGTCTGCAGTTTTTTTTCTTGTCTTTGTTTCATTGCATCTTCACTGCAGATCTGTTGGATTTGTTCTTTGGGTGAATATATACAAGACCCTTTCCACCTTCTCTGCTGCTTTGTCTCAGTTACAGGAATAATAATATTAACGGTTTATATACCGCAGGACTGTGAAATTCTATGCGGTTTACAATGATTAAAAATAGTACAAATTGAGTGGAACTGACAAGTTAAAATTAGTGAATTTGTTACATACAAACAGACCACCTGGCACAGATTATGGGACCCAACACGGTCTGTGTTTCGATTAACACGTCTTCATCAGGGGTCCCATGAACCGGTGGTATCAAAGGACATGTAACAAATTTGTTTTCGGTTGTTTTCAGCAGTGTGGCATAGTGGTTAAAGCTACAGCCTCAGCACCTGGGGTTGGGGGTTCAAACCCACGCTGCTCCTTGTGACCCTGGGCAAGTCACTTAATCCCCCCATTGCCCCAGGTACATGAGAGAGATTGTGAGCTCGCCGGGACAGACAGGGAAAAATACTTGAGTACCTGAATAAATTAATGTAAATCAGGGGTGTCCAACCTGCGGCTCGAGGGAAGCATGCAGCCCCTTGAAGTATTTTGTGTGGCCCTGGTCGAGGACGATGCATTGTTTTCCTCTGCTGCCCCCTGGTGTTTACCATCTTGCCGGCTCCCTCCTCTGTCTTGCTGCAGCATGTACGCGTTTGTGCGTCCCCAGAAATATTTTTTTTGGTCAATGCGGCCCAGAGAAGCGAAAAGGTTGGACACCCCTGATGTAAACCGTTCTGAGCTCCCCTGGGAGAACGGTATAAAAAATTGAATAAATAAATAAATATGTTTACAGACACAGCATTCTGATCAGGCAAATTTGTTTCGTGTCCTCCGATACCGGCTCATGGGACCCCAGATGAAGACATGTTGATCGAAACACAGACCGTGTTGGGTCCCATAATCTGTGCCAAGGGGTCTTTTTGTACGCAACAAATTGTTGGTTTTAAATAAACTTTGCCTGTATCTTGTACGTTCGTCTGCAGTTTTTTCTTGTCCTTGTATGTATTCAAAACAATTGTAGCTTTATTGATACAGTACAGGAACTCTCAGTATAAAAAAAAAAATACAAATCATGTGTTGGCCTCTTAGGCCTTCCTCGGGAGTCTTGCTTGATGTGCACTTGCATTATTAAAGCACTCGCTTAATTTACTTGATGAGCATCAACGTCTAGACTTTTGGCCAATGAGGCTGAAACACGATTTGTGTCGAGTCGTTTTTGTCTCAGCTTGTTTCTCCTGTGGAGGATTTAGTTCTTTCAGATAGTAGCTGACAGTTAGCACTTGTTAACGCCAATTATTGATAGCACTAATTCAACCAATTAGTTTACAAGCACATATGATAACCATGCATAAATTTGAATCCCTAACTTTGGGTGACCTTTACAGAAATCTAGAGATTTGGGATAATTCTATAAAGTTGCATACCGATTTTGGTGTTCCATTGGCCACATGCCCATTCTCACTTCTATGAATCGACCTTGGTGCCAAGATTACAATATATAATGTTAGCACAAGCCACTATTGGCATGCCAAAAATGTAACATGCAATCACTTACACCTGCTATAGCGTGATGTAACTGTTGACATGTTAGTGAGTAATGGCACTCAAAATATCCAAAAAAATGTATATAGGATGTAATCCATGAATATATATTAAATAATGCAAATAAATCACACAATTCAACCAATGTGAAGTGTTCAGAGCAGTGGCGTAGTGAAGATGAGAGGCACCCGGGGCAGTGATGCCCCTCCTCCACCCTCTTCTCCACCCCACCCTACATGCTCCTTCCCTGCCCTCCCCCCACTGCCGCACACATGTGCCACTTCCCTTCCCCTGCACCTCTGTAATATTTCTGGCGCGAGTAGCAACTTCCATGCTTTTGTGCATTTGTGTTTATTTATACCCTGCCTTTCCCAAGGCGGGTCACAACAGAGTACATACACAAACAGAATCACATACAGCACAACAAATCGAACATGAATAAAACATAATAGTGATAATGTAAAGCCTCCTAAAATTACAAAGAAGCTACCAGCGCCTCGCATCGAAAAACTGTAAATCGAGTCCTCGTAGTTCAGGGATCTCAAAATCCCTCCTTGAGGGCCGCAATCCAGTCGGGTTTTCAGGATTTCCCCAATGAATATGCACTGAAAGCAGTGTAGGCACATAGATCTCATGCATATTCACTGGGGAAATCCTGAAAACCCGACTGGATTGCGGCCCTCAAGGAGGGACCTTGAGGTCCCTGTATCATAGTTCATGTTACAAAAGAGGTGCTCCTTTAACATTTTCTTAAAATTACTCAAACGTGTTTGCTGTCGTAAATATCCCGAGGACCCCCCACATGAAAATATCCTAGCTGTAGACACAGCTGGCCGCAGCTGTTTCACTGTCTGAATGTGTGGGTCGGAATATGTTGTGCCTGCATGGGGCTCTCCCTCTGATGTCACTTCCTAGGTGCGGGTCCAGCAAGTGACATCAGAAGAAGAGCCGATGCAGGCGTAACCGTCGTTTGGGGGTTGCTGTTCATGCCAGGAACGTTACAGAGGCACGGGGGAAGGGAAGCGGAGTGCGTGGGGGAGGGGGGAGAGGAGGACTGTTGCTGTACCCCTACCAAGACGTCACCCAGGGCGGACCGCTGCCCCCTGCCCTTACTACGCGACAGGTTCAGAGCTCAGATCTCCTTGCAAACAAGTCGCTGAAGAGATTATTAGGGTACCATCATCACACTAATATGTCCCCATCCATGAATATATGTCAATAGAATAAAGCTGGAGCAAGGCACTTGCCCCTCTCTTTTACTAAGGTGCGCTATGCTTTTTAGTGCGCGATAAATAGCGCGCATTAAACACTAATGTGTGCATGTTATCCTATGGACGCGTTGGCGGTTAGTGCATGCGTTGATGTAGCGTGCGCTAATACGCTTAGTGCACCTGTGTAAAAGAGGACCTTTAATCTGTGTAGATGCAGGCACCGAAACGCTGCTTTGATAATAGATTTTCAAATTCTAGCTGGGGCACGTCGGTTCCACTCCTTTTGAGTCCAGAGTTAGATTTTGTGCCTGCTGATAGGGAAAGTACTCAGAGTACCTGTATACTTTTCACTATATTATAAAACTCTTTAATATCTGTGGAGGAAAGGCAGTATATCAAATATAGATAACCAATTGCACCAAAGTATAAGTGTGTATGGTTCTAAATATCTATAAGTAGCTGAGTTGCATGGCTATTTGCAAATTAATCCCAAGGGATTTTAATTATTGACCGCTAGGCTTGCTGCTAATCTGCGGCACAGATTTGAATAGAATTGGACAGGCTTTTCGGTGTTAATTTGACGAGGAGGAAAGGAAATGGGACAAACACACAGACTCAAATGATTCTTAAGGTCGGTGTCTCTCTCTATGAAACCGGACACAGAATTCAATGCATTGGAATTCATTTTGGAAAATATCAGTTTGTGTCCTGTAGATACAATGGCACTTTCAACTGAGATCCAAAAGTACTTCAGCTATCACAATTAACTATACAGATTGTTTTAATTCCACTTGCCTAAGCTGTCGGTTGATAAGTAGTCAACGGTAGCAGGAAATTACATTTTAATGGTGCTCATCTCTAGCTTGCAAAATTTTTGTGGCTGATTGAAACTTATCAAATTTGAATTTGCTTATCAACATGTACATATGTACAGAATAAAACTTAATACTGAGTACTGGAAGCAATTGTTTATATAAATAAAAACAGTTTTGTTTTATAATGGTGATAACTCTGAGAGATATTCATTAATGCATAGTTTCCATGTAGATTTTAAGTACCAGTTATATTGCTAGTTTGAGTGTTGCAGTGTATAGGCAACAGAGACAGTACACCATATAGCTGGGCATAATAAATATAGATTTAATCCTGTTTTTTTTTTTAACCAATATTGTGGAGCAAAACTTCCTCAAATATAATACAATTATGGAGTAAAAAAAAAATAGGAATTTATTGAATGCAATCCTTGTGACAAGTGCTGTATTGATTTTTTGATCAGTCACTTTAACAGTATTGATGATTTCTTACTTGAGAGCATAGATGCATGATGGATTTTTTTTAATGCAAAACGTTCTGGTTGTCAGGAAATGACTCATGAGATTCAACTGTCATGCATATAAATTACTACTTTGAAATATTATATAACAGTGCTATTTTACTCTTAATTCTTATGCAATTTCATCTTAAGGAAAAAAAAAAATATATCGCTATCCAAGTTTATTATAGGCCAAAGAGAATTGGAGAAGTCCATTCCTTTGTTTAGTGTGAGTTCTCTTAAGTATGCATTAACCCACTATCCCCCCAATTCTCTAAATGGTACTGAAAATTGTGCATGCCCAATTTGTGTGTGCAATCGAATAAGGAGCCAATTCGTGCCGATAATTGGGCTTGAACAACAAATTATCAGTGCTAATTGAAAATAATTAAAAGGCATATTTTGCATGCCTGGACCTGCCCATAAATTTTATGCCCAGCCTGAAAAAAGAGGATGCAGCCGTGGGAGGATCATGGGTCGATTGGGATTTTCCTTAGATTTATACGTGCTGTTATAGAATAAGGGGTGTTCTGTGTCAGATTTAGGTGCAAGGATTTACGCCAGGGTTTAGTTGGTATAAATGGTTGTGTCTAAAGTTTGGCGCAGTTCCCAGTGCCAAGCATTTTTCTGTAAATGGTGCCTAACTTTGAGTGTCGCTTAAATAAAATAAGTTAACATAGAAAAGACAGTTGGCTAGTCCCCTCCTCCCCAACCCCACCATCAGAAACTTGATGGGAAGAACACAAAAGGATATAAATAAACCAAGGGCTGAAGCCCAGAAAACTAGACTCTGAGGAAGATAATACTTCAAAGATAAACATAAAACAAGATACACATCTCCCTCGTTATTTGCGGGGGATAGGGGCAGAGCCGGACCGCGAATATCCGGCTCTGACCCACCCCCTCCTCCCTCCCGCCTTTCCCCGGCATCCCAGCCTTACCTGGTGGTCTAGCAGATTTTCGGGGCAGGAGTGATCTTCCTACGCTCCTGCCCTGTGCAAATCGCCAACAGGAAATGTGGGGACTACGACTCTCGAGATTAAGACGGGAACTCCCCACAGCCATTTCCTATTGGCAATCTACACGGGGCAGGAGCGTAGGAAGATCACCACCAGGTAAGGCCGGGATGCCGGGGGAAAGGCAAAAATATGGGTTTGTTTTTTTCCCCCCAAAAAAATCGCGATTAAGTGAAATCGCGAGTGCGGAAACCACGAATGGGGAGGGGGAAGTGTACAGATACATGCACATAGACTATGTTTAGTTGAATAAGCCAAATTCCTTAGGAGGTCTGTAAATATAGTGTACTTAGGGCTCCTTTTTACTAAGCTGCGCTAGCGGTTTTAACGCACGCTTAGCGCGTGCTACATTGCCGTGCGCTACACACTATCACCTCCATAGAGCTGGCGTTAATATTTTCCACGTAGCGCGCTAACCTTCAGCGCAGCTTAGTAAAAGGAGCCCTTAGTTGGAATAGTAAACCTAATATTAGATGTGAATACAGGTAGGACAATTGATTTGGTATGAGCATATGCGTATAGATAGGACGATTGATGTACTGGTAACATAAGTAGGATGATTGATTATGCCATAATTATGTCGGTCTAATAGCTATGGGCTCCTTTTACAAAGGTGCATTAGGGCCTTAACGCTGGAATAACGCGCGCTAGACCTTAACGTCAGTATTGAGCTGGCATTAGTTCTAGAAGTGTAGCGCAGGATTAGCGTGTGCTAAAAACCGCTAGCGCACCTTAGTAAAAGGAGCCCTATGTATTGTAACACTGCTACAGAAGCCCCTGTAACTCTGTATAGAGCCCATGTATTGTAACATCTTTTATAGAAGCTCACGCAAACCTCTCCGAATTTGACTCCCCGGAACAGAAGCTCACAATAAACTATATCTGTAGATGCATTAACTTGGAGGCCTGGGACCTCCTAACCACAAACCTCCAAACCAACCCTTCCCCACTATACAGAATATCCTCACTCTTTTAGATTATCATTGCACAATTAACAGTAAAATACCAGGCCACAGCTTTGTGAACATAATCATAAATTGTTGCAATAAATCAATTTCCACATCCAAGATATAAGTCTACAAATTATTGGTTAAGTACTTCACCATGACAAGCTGAGCTGCAGACACCACCAAATACATTCCCTCGCTGGTAAGTTACATTTCACGCTCCACCATAATTGGCTAGGGCTTAAAGGAGGAGGTATGGACCTCCATGTCCATTTCACTGGGTCTCATGGCCCCCAACTTGAGAGATGATTTTCCAGCAATAACTTGTATTTCCCTAGCAACAGCAGCAGATGAATCCAGAGACCAATGGGATAGCTCACATCTACCAGCAGGCGGAGATAGAGAAACTGATTAACAGGTGGTCCTATTGGCTGGCACTCCTCCTGTTTATCTAGTATTCTCTATCTCCCAGCAGGAAAAGGTCGCTCTTCAACTAGCTCCTGAATTCTGGCTGTGGCTGGAACTTTATTTTCTCCTGTTGAGGTTTCTCTTCAGTGAGACTGCCATTCTGTTTCTCCTGTTGAGGTTTCTCTTCAGTGTGCTGGCAATGCTATTTCTCCTGTTGAGATTTTCTCTTCAGTGAGGCTGAACGGTGCCGGCTTTAGGGGTTACACCTGGGCCTCCCCAGGTCCCTGCCTCACCCTCCCTCCATTGCTAGAGGGTCTGACTGGGTCTCAATTTTTTTCTTCTTTCCCTTCTCTGTAAAAAAAAAAAAAAAAAGACCACAGTTGCTACATTCTGCCATGCTTTTGCTGCAAACTGGCTTCAACTGGCCCTAACAACTAGCTTGTGAGTATGTCTGGCTTTTACAGTTGTTTGAACTTCAGGTTCTGTTTGGGAGTCTTAGTACTGTGGGTTTGGTCATCGTACATTTAAGGCATGGATATTTTATTGAGGCTAAGTTTTATGACTAGAAATCCGTGGAGGGAGCCAGGACTTCCCGCCCTTTGCATGCATGCGCTTGGTTTCCTTGTTGGTTACAGCGCGGCAGTAGCGGTGCGATTTCTTGCTCGCACTTGTTCTCATTGTTGGGTTCAGTGCAGCAGTAGTCCTGTTTATTCCAGGCACAGTATTTGTAGAATCTCTGGATTGGCGGCGCCATCCTTACTATGCGGATTTGATGAGTCTATCGACAGCCGGACTAAGAAGTTTCCTGGTATCTCCGGCTTTGCTTGCCTAGGGTCCGATCAACATGGATATTTGTACTACTTTAGTATTACGACCTAGTTTTTTGAAAAATCTTGGTTGACGTGTAAGGGTTATGCGAAGCAGGTTGTTTCTTCTCTTATCCAGGTGCTACAGACGTCTTCTCCTGTGGCTTCTGCTTCCTTTTGGAGGTTTTTCCTTTCTTGGGTGCTTCTTAACGTTTGAACCACTCCAGAGTTCCTTTTTGGCACAAGTGTATTGCCGAGGGCTTAGCTTTCAATTCCCTTCAGCTTCTAGTGCCATTCTTGACTTGTTACAAGGGCTAGGTATATTGCTCTTCGCTTACTTCTCAGCTTCATGTAGTTCAGTTCCTAAAGAGAGTGCGGTATATTCATGCGCCTCTTAGAAAGCCCGGTTTGGAGTACAATCTTCACGTACTTCTTCTCAGTTTACCGAAGGCTTCATTTCATCCTTGTCTTTTGGGACTCTAAAGGGCTGTGCCGTTGAACATGGGATTTCTTGTGGCCATGGCTTCAGCTCTGCAGTTTTCTATGTTGCAGGCATTGTTTAACGGGGATTCCTATTTCTGATTTCCGAAATATGGGGTATCAGTTCGGATGGTACCACTATTTCTTTCTAGGGGGGTGTCATCCTTTCTTTTATGTCATGCTCGCTTTTCCTTCCTTCTTCCTGGGAGGAGAAATTGGGAGCAGTGCTTTTATTCACTGCATTTTTTGATACGTATGTAGCGTTCTCCGCGAGCTCGGTTTCTAACGACTTTTAGTTGTTTATATCTCCTTTTTGTATTCTTCAAGGGACGCCTCAAACGTATGGCGGTTTCCGAAGCCTCCATCGCTCAATGGGTTCAGGAGGACATTCTTTATGCTTGCTTGCTGGCAGGGAAGCGGTTGGCGAAAGAACTTTATGACCATTCCGCCGGAGCGATGGCTACTTCTTGGGCTCTGCCCAGAGGTTTTTTCTTTGGAGGAGATTTGTCTCGCGGCTAATTGGTCTTCCGAGAGTGCTTTCTCTCTGCATTTCTGCTTGGATGTGGGGGCGCATGTGGTAGGGGCGTTTTGTGCTTCGGTTGTTGCGGAGGCGGCGTTTGCTTCCCACCCAGATTGAGGATTGCTTTGCTACATCCCATTGGTCTCTGGATTCATCTGCTGCTGTTGCTAAGGAAGGAAAAATTATGTTCTTACCTGTTCATTTTCTTTCCCTTAGACGTAGCAGATGAATCCAGAGCCCCACCCTTTCTGGATATTGTCTCTCGGTTTTTTTCTTTTGCAACTTTCGCAGTTTGTTATTATGGCAGGTTGTTTTCTGTATTATTGCATTTTGAGATTTGTTATGGGAAAGAAGTTTTTTACATGCTATGCCTATTGATGGTTACGGATGCTTGGGCAAGGAGCTATACTAGATAAACAGGAGGAGTGCCAGCCAATATGACCACCTGTTAATCAGTTTCTCTATCTCCACCTGCTGGTAGATGTAAGCTATCCCATTGGTCTCTGGATTCATCTGCTGCGTCTAAGGGAAAGAAAATTAACAGGTAAGAACATAATTTTTCCTTTGTGCTCATCCTGCCATGAGCCAAATTCACAGCCAAAATCTGGAGCTGTGACAAGCCCCCAGCAAAGATAACCAACAGCAAAACATAGATTACAACTCAAAATTTAACCAAAAAAGAGGGAGGGTAGTTGGGAAAGCTACTTCCAAGGAACATGAGTGCCCTGATTCCATAAAAGACACCTATGGTTAGGTGCCTAGATTGACGTGCCTAGCCAGATGAATTGCGTAACTTAATTTTTTAAATTGGCCTAATCGGTGCTGATAATTGAAAGTGCCATTAAAAACCAATTAAAAAATTATTTGAAAAACTAATTTACTAGTAAGTGCCTAACTTATCTCTGAGTATCCAGTGGGATCAGTTTGGGAAAGTTCCAGGAAGGAAGCTTCTAGAAGAGATTCCGAGGGTGGAGTGGGAAGAAACAAATGATGGTAATAGGAAAGTTTTTAAAGAGCAAGGGCAGAAGTGAGTGATTGGTGGGTTAAACATAATTAAGATTAAACAATATGGATCCAAGTTAGGGCTAGTCACGAAAAGGCAATAGAAGGGATTAAGGAAAGGAGTGTTGAGGACAACCCCCTCCGAGGTGCAGAGCATTATGTCCCTGATTTCCATAAATGGTGTCCAATTCCTAGGTGCTGTTTGGCATGATTGTCATTCAGCCGCTAGGTGCCATTTATAGAATCACACCTAGTGGTGCCGCACCGGTAGAGTTGAATCCTTAAGCACACTGCCATTTAGGCCAAAGTTTTCTTCGGTTTCATGTTTGGGAAGATCGAAGGAACCAGGCGAAGAGGGCAACCTGCAATCAAATGGCTGGACACGTTGAAAACAACCATGGGAATGACACTGGAGTACTTTCCAGACTAGCACAAAACTGATTTCTTTTTAGATCCACAGTTCATCAAGTCGCTAGGACTCAAGCTCGAGTTGATGGCACCTAATAAGAACAAGCACCTAGCTTGGTAGCATCAACGACTTTGATATAGGTGTCTACACTGAGGTGCCTACCAGCAAGTAGACATAATTTGGGGCAGAGTTTGGGCATGGATTCAGTTAGGCACATTCATTTAGGCCAAGAAAACCCTATTGCCTTTTCCTGACTATTCCTAACTCGGAAACATACCGTTCAGTCTTAATCATGTTTAACCCACCAATCGCTCACTTTTTGCCCTTGCTCTTTAAAGTTTCCTATTAGCATCATTTCTTTCTTCCCACCCCACCCTTGGAATCTCTTCCAGATGTTTCCTTCCTGGATCTTTCCCAAGCTGACCCCACTGGATACTCATAGGTATGTTGGTCCATCCATGGTTAAAATTATCTTTTGAGACAAGCTCTCAGACTTGTTCCAGAACCTTGTATTCACCAGGATTCTCATTCTTTTCCATCCCAGGCTGTTAGCTGGCCTTCCCCTCTCAAAAAGGAGATGTATTCAACTAAAGCATATGCAAAACATTTTTAGGAGTGGTGTTCTTCCTTTGACCTGGCAAAGCATGAAGAATGGTCTGAAATTTGGCATCTAAAATTTTAATGCTAAGAAACGCAAGGTCATGCATGTGGGCTACAAAAACCAGAGGGAACAGTATGGTTTAGGGGGTGAAGAACTTATGTGCACAACAGAAGAGCGGGACTCGGGTGTGATTGTGATGATCCTAAAGTGACCAAACAGGTTGAAAAGTTGACGGCGAAAGCTAGAAAGATGCTAGGTTGCATAAGGAGAGGTATGGCCAGTAGGAAAAAGGAAGTATTGATGCCTCTGTATAAGACTGGTGGAGACCTCATTTAGAATATTGTATACAATTCTGGAGGCCGCACCTTCAAAAAGATATAAAAAGGATAGAATCGGTTCAGAGGAAGGCTACTAAAATGGTGTGTGGTCTTTGTGATGGGGACAGACTTAAAGATCTCAATCTGTATACTTTGGAGGAAAGGCGGGAGAGGGGAGATTTGATAGAGATGTTTAAATACCCACGTACTATAAATGTGCACGAGTCAAGTGTCTTTCATTTGAAAGGAAACTCTGCAATGAGAGGGCATAGGATGACGTTAAGAGGTGATAGGCACCGGAGTAATCTGAGGAAATACTTTTTTACGAAAAGGGTGGTAGATGCGTGGAACAGTCTCCCGGAAGAGGTGGTAGAAATGGAGACTGTGCCTGAATTCAAGAGGGCCTGGGATAGGCACATGGGATCTCTCAGAGAGAGAAAAAGATAATGGTTACTGTGGATGGGCAGACTAGATGGGCCATTTGGCCTTTATCTGCCATCATGTTTCTATGAAGTGTGTCTCTCTTCCCCTCCCCCCTCCCTCCCCCCCCCCCCTTTTGGAGTTAAAAGACTAAAGGCTATAGAAAGTGGTTCGGGATGACAGAATGCATTTGTTCATCCAAGGGGCACAAGCAACAGCAAAGTTGGAGATGAGCCTACTCAGACAAGTGGAAGATCTAGCTCAAATTAGAAACATAGAAATATGACGGCAGATAAAGGCAAAAAATGGCCCATTGATGGTGGGTTGGTTAATAAAAATCTGATGTTAACAAGAAACTGGGTTGATTATATTGCATGTAGTCGATGTTAGAGAATTTGTACTGCTGGTTTACAATTGTTGCAATGGATTATATTAGTAATACTATCCCATATAGCTATATAGTTTATTTTAGGCTAAGGCCATCTTTTATAAAGGTGCGCTAAGCGTTGTAGCGTGTGTTTAGTGCATGCTAAATCAACATGTGCACTAACCGCTAACATGTCCATAGATAAATGCATGCGTTAGCGTTTCGTACATGATTAGCGCGTGCTAATATTTACCATGTGCAGCGTACCTTAGTAAAAGAGGGGGTAAATGTCTCCATTCCCTGTGCAGTCAGTGTTGATCAACCATCTCTGCAATCATTCAGTGCTACTTGCTGTTTGTATAGCGGTGTGGAATATTTATAATACACACCTTGGATGGAAGTGATCTCTGGGGAAGCAGATTCAAAGAGTGTTAAATTTTAATACAAATGCAATTTTTATCTAAAAAAATAAATAAATCACCGTCCATTCTGAGATGAATTCACCTCTGGTTCAAACATGGTCTAGTAACTGTAAGTGGTCAATAATCCATTATTGGGTCAAAATAGAAATTATTGACTAATCACTTCACTCAGTGGGTTATAGCTCACACATTGACATCCTTGAACTTCATTTTTTTAGATTTTTTTTTTTTTTTATGACATTACAAAGCAAATAGTTGTTCCTTGTGAGAAAATTGTATCCTCGGAGGCCATTTTTCATGTGTATGGATCGGTCATAAATGATAAAATCCTTGTGCAAATTTAACCGTAGGGCTATGGGTTTTGAAGTTAAAATGATCATATATTTAAAGCTAACAGTTAAGGACTTACTCCAGATCTGGGCTCTCTGATATATTATGGGATCCGCTTATTAAAAGACAGTAAGTATTAGTAGCCAAAGTTAAGGTGCATTAAGGGCCTGATTCTCTAAATGGCGTTTAACTTGGTAGGTGCCTAGGAAAACGGCATCTACCACATGTCATTCAAAGTTAGGTGCTATTTGTAGAATCATGCCTAGCGGTGCTTAAATCGAGATAGGCCCCAGTAAACATCTATAACTTAGATGCTGGTATATTAGGCCAAGGTTTTCATGGCCTAAAATACCAGCTAATTCATTTTTGTTGAATTATTTTTAATCAGTTTTTAATGGCGCTTTCAATTATCATCGCCAATTTACCATTTTAAAAAAAATTGTTAGGCGCCTACATTAGCGTGCACCTCGATCTAGGCGCCTTGTATAGAATCGGGGCCTAAATGTAAAACCTCTGAAGTAACTTGTAAAATTTCCCAGCAGTTTAGGGAAGTCGGTTATGGCTGCCATACATTAAGGGCTTCTTTTACAAAGGTGCGCTAAAGCGTTTTAGTGCTAACCGCCGACGCGTCCATAGGATAACATATACGCGTTAGCGTTTAGCGCGTGTTTTGCGTGTGCTAAATCAACGTGTGCGCTAACCGCTAACGCGTCCATAGGATAACGTGCGTTGGCGTTTAGCGCGTGTTTTGCGTGTGCTAAATCAACATGTGCGCTAACCGCTAACGCGTCCATAGGATAACATGCACGTGTTAGCATGTTTAGCGTGCGATATTTATCGCACGCTAAAACGCATAGTGCACCTTAGTAAAAGAGGGGGTAAGAGATTGGCAGCCCCCCCAACAATTCTTTCAGTTTTCAATTTTCCCTTCCCTCTCGTAGCTTCCCCTCTCCTTTCTGCACTTTATTACATTGTAGTTCTCCCCATGTTCCTTCCTTGTTTGTCTTTGAATTAATTTTGTATAAATTGATGCTTGGTTTTACGCCTTTTGTTCTACTACGAATTATGTCATACCCTTTTGTTTTTTAATATTTTAATTATTAGATGTACACTGCCTTGAAGCCTGATTTGGTGGTAAAACAAGCTTTTAATAAACTTGAGTGCAATAACCCACACCTCTGGAAGTATAGCTGGCTGCACTGCATTATCCACTATGTCAGGGGTAGGGAACTCCGGTCCTCGAGAGCCGTATTCCTGTCGGGTTTTCAGGATTTCCTCAATGAATATGCATTGAAAACAGTGCATGTAAACAAGATCTCATGCATATTCATTGGGGAAATCTTGAAAACCCGACTGGAATACGGCTCTCGAGGACTGGAGTTCCCTACCCCTGCACTATGTGGTAATGACCTCCACGTTGACTGAAAGAATCAGCCCTTGCTTATACCACGCCCCCAGTAGGAATTTCTGCATTAGGGCCCTTTTGTGCTGGCAGCTAATAGTTCACAGTAGTAAAACTCCTTCACAGTGACCACTGCTTTGGCTATTACCGTATCTATATGTAAATAATGTGTGCGCTATACTTTTATTTTATTTTATTTTTTTTGAGAACCGTGCAACCCTCCCACATGTTGTTATCATAAGCGTGCTATGTCGGGCTTTTTTTTTTTTTTTTTTTCCATGTTGCTGACTTTAATTTTTATTCCTGATCACATGGAAACTTCATTTAAGGCCCCCTTTTATCAAGCTGCCTTAGGGTGTACTATCGCTGTCCATTGAGGAAAAACTCCAAGGCTCATATGAAGTCTATAAACATTGGCGCTTTTACCGCAGCAGCCAGTGATAAACCCCCCTCTCCCCCCTTTTATGAAGCTGCGTTAGGCTTTTTTTTATCGCTGACCGTGGCGGTATTAGCTCTTTCGTTCATACACAGCTTCATGGGAGGGGGGGGGGGGAGTTAGATATTTAATTTACATTACCTGAAATTTAAGTCACATATTTTTACTGGTTAATCAAGTGATACACAAAATTTAATTTTTGTAATTTTCCTGATAAAATATCGCTGTCATTCTTGTGAATGGAGTAGCTTCTAGTGGCAATGCCAGAGGAAAGCGATTATTTCTACGCTCAGGTGTAGTTTCTTATGTCCACATACCCCCAGAAGAGACCACACCGGGACCCCTGAAGTAGACTATCAAGTCGAAACATGGACCATGTTGGGTCCTTTTCACTACTTTAAATTGTGCATGTTTTTATTGACTCTTTTATACTAATAAAGTCTATATCTGCAACATCGGCTTCCACAGTCTATTTGCTTTGGAGCAGTGTGATGCCATGTTGAAACTAAAGTATATGAATTACATAAAGGACTACAAATTAGTAAGTAAGAAATGACCCCAGACTTAAAACTAAAAGACCAAAATGTTTATATTTTATTGCTTTCATAAATCTTAAACTGAAAAATAATTTTGGATAATCAGTTTTGGAATTCAGCAAGTGCACAATATATGTGTGGTCACGCTATGCCAGAACTCTCTTACAGAATTTCCTCATTTCTGCACGTTATCCCCTCCTTCCCCCCTGCTTTTATGAAACCGCATTAGGGTTTTTTTTTAGCACCGCCTACGGTGGTGAAAGCTCTGATGTTCATAGAATTCCTAACTTGGCTTCATAAAAGGGGGATGGGGTATATTTGTGAGTACGTTACTTACATGGGTGTACTATGTATATAAAAAAAAATACATTAATCACCAAGCCTTGGCTCCCAGTTTTCTGCCCACATCAAATTTAAGCTCCTCCTCATAATTCACAAGGGATGCCTTGCCTACACTCCAGCACAAACCTTGTGCTCGTCACAGTCTGCTCTGTTACAGCTCGTTCTACCTCTCCTTTACAATTGGATATCATACGAGAGAAATAGCCTGGAGTTTATGCAGATTCTGAACTCTGGAATATCCTGCTGTTGGCTCTTAGATCAGAAGCCGCCTTTCAAGTCTCACAAGAACGTAAGAATAGCCTTACTGGGTCAGGCCAATGGTCCATCTGGCTCAGTATCCCATCTTCACAGAGGCCAATTAGGTCACAAGTACTTGGCAAAAACCCAAATAGTAGCAGCATTCCATGCCACCGATCCAAGCAGTGGCTTCCCCCATGTCTGTCTCAACAGTAGACTATGGACTTTTCCTCCTGGAACTTGTCCAAACTTATTTTTTTTTTTTTTTTAACCAGCTACATTAATTGCTCTTATCACATCCTCTGGCAACATGTTGCAGACATAGCCCCATCTTTCCTACCCCCCCCCCCCCCGAGTATATATTTTTGCTTTTTCTGGTACCCTTCTCTTTTCTTTCTTTTGCTAATTTTTATGAATTGTGAACTGTCTTGCTCAATCATGAGTACAATAGGTGGTATACAGTATCAAATCACTGGAAGTAAAATATGGTTTGTATGGCAGAGGGCCAAATGCCTTGAAACTCAGAAAAAAAAAGCCAAAATTTCAGGTGTTCTGTGCTATTTTTCACACAGAAGGAGCTTTTGCTAAGTCATTTCGGAAGAAGTACATTTTGCAGCGGTAAATGCAGCTCATTATGCTATGAATTGTGAAAATGAGCACAGAAAAGCTTTACAGGTCCATTTTCATAAGGCAGCAAAAAAAAACAAACAAAAACCCACATCTCTAGAGATGTTGTTATTTTTACAAGGGCAGCACAAACAAAAACTGAGGCTCTTCATATATTGGCAAGACTTATAGACGCCCCCTAAAACACCCCGTGGTTTTTCAGAGGGACTGCTAGCCGGATTCAGAGACCCCCTCCCAAACTCCTCGGGGCTTCCAATTTGTGGTGTCATTTAGATCCCAACCTCTTCCCCTTCCAAATCTAATGTGGGACATGAATGAATTAGGAATCGTAGTTCAGTGGAAATCTGTCAAATTATGTCTCCCTCCTTTTAATAAATTTGAAACGCCCAGATATGAGCATATACTGTACTCCCCCAATATTCACAGGGGTTCAGTTCCAGGAACCCCCACGAATATCGAAAAACCGCGAATACGGTTTTTCACCTGGGGAGGCAGGAGAGGGCAGCTGGAGAGGAAATCACTCGCGGTATGCTCCGACCGCCTCTTCTTGCACTAAAGTCAGGCTTTACCAATCGGGAGCTGCTTTTGCCACACAGCTCCTGATTGGTGAAGCCCGACTTTAGCACAGTAAGTCCCGGTCGAAGAATACCGCGAATGACCAGGGGAACACTGTAATACCGATCTTACACAGCTTACACTGGCTTCCTGTCGTTCTGCGTCTTGAATTCAGAACTCGGTGGCTTGATTTTCAAAGTGCTGAACGGTGAAGGTCCTGTCTTGAATTCGCTGTTTCGTTTTTATCAGCCAGAGAGAACTTTGCGCTCTGAGAGAATTCGGATGAAACTTGAAATTCTGTCATTGAATGTGGAAAGATCAACAAGAATTCGTCAATCTGTGCTGTCAGTACAAGGAGCAGTACTGTGGAATTTGCTACCAATTGAAATTAAGCAATTAAGATGTGATGCAATTTAGAAAATACATAAACTATGGGGTCCTTTTACTAAGGCATGCTAGCCGTTTTAGTGTATTCTAAATATTAGCGCGTTCTAAACGCTCACACATCCATTATATCCTATGGACATGTCAGCATTTAGCACATGTAAATATTTAGCGCACACTAAAATGGCTTAGTGTGCCTTAAAAAGGGCCCCTATGTTATTTGAGATTGAATATAAATGAATTGACTTTTTATCTTTTTGGCAGGCAGGCCTTTTTTTTAAATATGTTTTCTGTATATATAGTAAATACAAGAAAAAGTGTACATACACTCCTTCCTTTGTATTCACGGTGGTTAGGGGCAAATAGAGAAAAAACGCGAATAACTTTTTATGTATTTGTGGTTTTTTTTTGGTAACAGCCATCCTTTAATATATTAAAATCACGAATAAAAGCAGCGATTGTGAAAACTGGGAAGCAGCGATTATCAGGGTGAAAGCTGGAAAGCGCCAAACTTTTTATCGGTACAGTACTTTACTCATGATGCAATTTGGGGGGGGGGGAGAGGGGGAGAAGTCAGCATGCGAAAAACCGTGAATGCTGAAACTGCGAATACGGAGGGCGAAGTGTATTACACTTCTCCTTCCGTATTCGCGGTTTTGATTATTAATGGTTTTTAGCTTGTTGGCTCTTCCTCCCCCCCCCCCAAATTACATTAGCTTGCATAGAGAAATAGCTGCTTCCAAGTGTTTACAGAGAAAATCGCTGATTCCCAGCTCTTTTTTCACCGTGTTATGCCTCTCCTTCAGGAGCAGACCAGGTCGCCCACCATGTTATTTGCGGTTTCGCTATATTCATGATGGTTTTTAATAGAAAACATTGAATAACATATAAAAAAGTTATTCGCATTTTTTCTGTATTTGCAGTTTGTTAATCCCCTATCACAGCAAATACGGAGGGAGAAGTGTAGTATGTTTTAATTGTATGTTGAATATTTATTTGACATTAGCTACTATGAATGTTTTTATGTGACCCACTCAGAACTGTGGATTTAGCAGGCTATAAACTTTTAAATAACTAAATAGTCCTACAGTGATTATTGGGTAGAATTTATTGAGCAGCCTGGGGTTAGATCCCAAGCTGGTCAGATGAATTAGGAATTGGTTAACTGATAGATGAAAGAGGTTGTGGTAAATGAAATTTATGAAAGAAAAAAAAAGGGGGGGGGACAGTGGAGTGCCTCAGGAATTGCTTCTGGGACTGATTCTGTTCAATGTCTTTGTAAATGACACTGCCAAACAGATTCGTAGGAAAATAAAACATACACCCCCCAGAGGGAGTGAACAGCATGACGAGTGATGGGCCTGGGGTTTGGCACTTAAGTTTTAATGTGAAGAAGTGCAGTGTAATGCATTTTTGGGGATATAAATCCGAAAGAGCTGTATACAATAGAAAAGGAGAGGCTGCTTTACATGGACCCGGAGAGGGACCCCCGGGGTGATGGTGTCCAAGGATCTCAACGAGACAAAATAATGTGACTAAAGCCAGAACGAAGCAAGGCCTCATTAGAGAGGAGCTTAACCAACAGAAGGATGCTCCTGTACAAATTGTTGGTGAGGCCCACTTGTGGGTTCATAGACAAAACCGCCGAAGACAAAGGTGCGCGCCGACAACTAAGCGCAAGATGGAAGCGCGCGCCGAAGAAAAAGAGTGTTTTTAGGGGCTCCGACGGAGTTTTTTTATTGGGGAACCCCACCACTTTACTTAATACAGATTGAGGCGGTGTTGTGGGGGGTTTGGGGGGTTGTAACCGCCCTCATTATACTGGAAGCTTAACTGTTTCCCTGTTTTTTAGGGGAAAAGTGACATTTTCAGTAAAATGTGGGGGGTTACAACCCCCAAACCCCCCACAACGCAGCGCAATCTATATAAAGTAAAGTGGGGGGGTCCCCCCCCCCCAGCCCCTGTCGGAGCCCTTTAAAACAGTCATTTTCTTTGGCGCGCGCCTCCGCGTTGCGCTCAGTTGTCTGCGCGCACCTTTGTCCCGGCGCGCTTTTGACCTGACACCCCACTTGTGTACTGCGTTCAGTCTGAAGCCATATCTTGCTAAGGCTATAAAGAGAATGAAATGTTTTAGAGCAGGGGTGTCAAAGTCCCTCCTCGAGAGCCGCAATCCAGTTGGGTTTTCAGGATTTCCCCAATGAATATGCACGAGATCTGTGAGCATACAATGAAAGCAGTGCATGCAAATAAATCTCATGCATATTGATTGGGGAAATCCTGAAAACCCGACTGGATTGCGGCCCTCGAGGAGGGATTTTGACAACCCTGTTTTAGAGGAAAGCAACAAAAATTGTAAGAAGTTTGCACTAGATGGCGTATAAGAAGAGATTTGACCACCTGAATATGCGTAACCTAGAGCAGATGTTCCCATAAAAACATAGAAAATGACGGCAGAAAAGGGCTACTGCCCAGCTAGTCTGCCCACTTAATGACCCACCCCCCTAACTTCCTCCATGAAGAGATCCCACATGCCAATCCCATTTTTTCTTAAAATCTGGCATGCTGCTGACCTTAATTACTTGTAGTTGAAGATTATTCCAGCGATCAACCATCCTTTCGGTGAAGAAATATTTTCTGGCGTCGCCATGAAATTTCCCACCCCTGATTTTCAACGGATGCCCTCTTGTTGCTGAGGGTCCTTTAAGAGAAAAGATATCTTCTTCCACCTCGATACAGCCCGTGACATATTTGAACGTCTCGATCATGTCTCCCCTCTCTCTGCGTTCCTCGAGTAAGTATAGCTGCAACTTACCCAGCCGTTCCTCATACGGGAGATCCCTGAGACCTGAGACCATCCTGGTGGCCATTTGCTGGACTGACTCGACTTTCAGCACATCTTTTTGGTAATGTGGTCTCCAGAATTGTACACAGTATTCCAGATGGGGTCTCACCATGGATCTGTACAAAGGCATTATGACCTTTGGCTTACGGCTGACGAAACTTCTACGTATACAACCCATTATCTGTCTAGCCTTGGATGAAGCTTTCTCCACTTGATTGGCAGTCTTCATGTCTTCACTAATGATCATTCCCAAGTCTCGTTCTGCTACAGTCCTTGCTAGGGTCTCACCATTTAGGGTGTAAGTCCTGCATGGATTTTTGCTGCCAAGGTGCAACCAATCAGGTTTGCAGGATACCAACAATGAGTATAGAAACAGAGAATCATGACATTACATTACAGTATGTTTATAAAGCGCAAAACCTTCCAGATCGATGCGGTTTACATAGGCAAGAGACTGTACAAATCAGTGAATTACAAAATTTGTGACTTTAATCATTTAATTTCCCCAAAATCTTACAAACAAAGATGTTTTCAATAGATTTCGGAAGTGCAGATAGGAGTCTGAGTTAGCAAACAAGATATGTAACTCGGAATCCTGGCCTGGCTGACAGCAGATAAAGGCCGAATGGTCTATCCAGTCTGCCCACCCACATCTGCCATCTCCTCCTCTCCCTAAGAGATTCCGCTTGCCTGTCCTGCGCTATCTTGAGATAGATCTGCATGCACTACCTTCATTGTATGAAGATGTAATTCATGCATATTCATGGTGGGCATTCTGAAAAACTGACTGGTTAGGAGTCTCTCGAGGACTGGTTTGATAACCCCACTGCCCTAGAGAAAAGGAGAGGGGGAGGGGGGAGATAGGATACAGATATTTTAAACACTTGAAAAGTATTAATGAACAAACATGTTTTGCAAAGACTGAGTAACTGTTTAAATGAATCTGAAAGAAGTTAAACCTAAGAATAATCTCAGGCAATCCTTTTTATGGAAAGGGTGGTGGACCCCTGGGATGCCCTCCCGGTGGAGCTGGTGGGGACAAAAACAATGACAAAATACAAAAAGGCATGGGATAAACATAAGAGAATACCTACATAGGAAAATGATTGAATTAAAAGCAAAACTTCACAACATTGTCATTTCAAAAATGAAATGCAAAGAAGAGAGGAGCCAGCTTTACAATTGTGGCGTTGGAAGAAGCGGGAGATATTTGGACATTGGATTCTTCCCCTGAAGTAGCCTTCTAGGCGAAACAGAAAGACTTTTCTGTCGGGATAAGGAACTGAGAATCTTCTGAGTAACTCCGTATTTTCAGATGAGTGGATGTTTTTCTCTTACTTTTGTTCCAAACTCCATGCCTCAACAATTGCTTATACCCGTTAAGTTGAGCTGTAGCCCTCGCCTTTTTTGTAGTCAGTTTGGGATTCTGTTCATGCTATGAATAAGCTCTAATATATTGAACTCTGTTTACATTACTCACCTTGAAAAATCTTTTGAAAAAAATCATTGAAAAATATTAACTGTGCATGAATGAAAACTATTTATTTAAATGTACACTGAGTTTTTTCATAAATCAGTGATGATGTGAGTTGGCTCGGGTACTTGTGTAGTCCCGGCCTCTCACAATTGAGGTTTATTTTTCTCTGTTGTTTTATAATTTGTTATATTGATGGTGTGATGTTAAGAGTTTTTGTTAATGTGGTATGAATGATTCCCTGCTACTAAATACCATTTTCAATACGTTTCATATACATTTTACTTTGCTATTCGCCACAGTCAACTTTATGGTCAAGAAAGAAAATAACATTGTTTTTTGGGTTTTTTAAAAAATATCTTTATTAAATTTTCAGATCTTACAAAAAGTGCATCATAACACATGTCATAACCATAATAATTAAGCACTTATAAACATTCAGAAACAGTTTATCAATACCCAAAAATACCCCCCTCCCTTCCCAATCCTCAAAGAAAAGAACAAGGAATCATATAAACATATACCCACCATCCCACCCTCCCACCCTTGGATGTGCAAATACTATATCGGCAAAATAAAACTACAATTGTACAAAAGACGCCAATGGACCCCACACTAATTTGAATACTTTTGTGTTCCTGCCAAATCAGCTTTCATTTTTTCATATTTGTATCCGTATTTTTTTTTTTTTTTAAATTGCTTCTAGAAAACCTTCAAGATATCCAGAGGAAGAACCTGTGTCCAAGAATTCTATTAACTTTGTTAGTGACCAAACAAAATTGAACAATGTTGCAAAATGTCAGCTTTTATTTATTGAAAGACTTTTAAGACATAAAAAAAAATATCAATTTCATTGCTTGTCACGTAGACAGTCTGACTTCAGAGCTGCTCTAAGAATCATATAAATTTCCTAAATGTTAAAAGGAAACCAAGGGCTCCTTTTACTAAGGTGCGCTAGCGTTTTTAGCGCACGCACAAGATGAGCACACGCTATAGCGCGTGCTAGCCAAAAAATTACCACCTGCTTAAAAGGAGGCGGTAGCGGCTAGTGCGCGCTATTCCACGTGTTAAGGCCCTAACGCACCTTTGTTAAAGGAGCCCAAAATCTCCACAATACATCTTAATCTTAAGGGGGCGTGTTAGATACGTGTTTTGGGCAGGATTAGGGTAGCCTTAGGACTTGGATGTCTTGCAGGGATAATAAACCTTTTTGAAGACATCCAGGGTGTCATTTAGATATTCAAAGTTGGACCTGTTTTTTAAAAGTGCATAAGGGCTAAAAAGGTACTGAAACTGTCCATATAACCACTGGATGCATAAAGGCATGACCCCCTCCCATCCCCCGCCCCCAAAGGTGTGAAAGAAACAGTACATATCTAGCTTTATGACAGCTGCAAATATTATGGGAAATTCTAGTAGAGCATCAAGCAGATATCTGGAGTATCCTGGTGGGTGGTGTAGTGAATCAATATCAAAAAGAACACACCCTCAATGAGCTCAAGATTTCGTATCTGATCTTCTCTAAAAGGGAGAAAAGACCTCAGTGTCCAATAGGGGCTCTTCAGAAAAGCACCCACATAGACAAGCTGGTTTCAAATAGAACTTGAAACCAGCAGACACATCCTTGGTCGAAAAACTCCCAAAAAGAAGACTCAATTTCAAAATTACTTTCCAAAAAATCACAGTCAATTTCAATTATAATGTCAGTCTTATCAATCTTTACAATGAAGTCACTTATCTGAAAAAATGCTGTCTTCTCAATATCTTCTCAATGGATTTACACGAAATCATGAGACTTGAAAGCAGGAAAAAACCGGCTCCATAGGGGATCAGCTTAGAGCATAGCAGCTACTTCAATACAACCACTAGCCCGCCTCCACATAATCCAACAGGGCTCCCTGCTTCGCTATCACACTTCTTCAGGGATTTGAGCGTCGATTCACCCGCTTCAACTCCTGGTGTAGTGAACCATAGAGAGGGGGATTCAGTCCATATCGCATCCTACCTACTATATTTATGATGGAAGGGGTGAGCCCAGTAAAACCTACTGTTCTGCCATATAGGTGACACATGTAGACACAAGGGCTCTTGGGGTGGTAGACAGGTGAGATTTTTGGAGGGTTCACCCTACACTATAAGGGGGTTATAGTGAAATATGTACCTGGCACCCTTTATGTGAAGTTCATTCCCTAAGGTGCCCCACTGCTCTGTTGGCATGTCTGTGTGGCCAGTCCATTAAAATGCTGACCCCCTCCCACATCCAAACGGGCTCATTTCAGCTGTTTTGCATTTGGACATTTTGATTTTCGAAAATGGCCAGAAAAGATAGATGTCCAGGACCAGAATGTCTAGAGGAGTCATTTTCTAAAAATGAAGTCCAAAACAGAGAAAGGGATCAAAATACACAAAAAGTCGATAGCACTCTAAAAAAAAAAAAAGTGTACAAGCCAACAGAACTGGGATCAGTAGTCCTTTATTCGATGAAAGACCCAACACTATCAGTGTTTCGGCCCTTGGCCTGCCTCAGGGATCTACAACAACATATAAAACAGTTTAAAAAAAAAAATTCAACAAACATATTAATTTAAAAATATATAACAACTTGTACATTTATAATCAAACACATAACCACTGACTACATATCAGACTACATATCATGTGCAAGTACAAATAAATTTAATACTATATCACTGTTCAACAAACATTTGAATCTAAAAATTCCTTACATTATATTTGGGACTTTTGTCAAATAAAGAACTATTGATCCCAGTTCTGTTGGCTTGTATATTTCTTTTCAAGCGCTAAAAAATTTAAGATAACCATTTTTAAAACCGCAAGATGTCTATTTTCCCAACCTGACTTTTGGACGTCCTTGCGGAAATATCCAAAGTCAGACTTACACCCTCTTTTACGCGTGCATCTTATCCTATGGATGCGTTAGCGGTTAGTGCATGCATTGATTTAGCATGCGCTGAATCCGCGCTAAAAGGCTTAGTGCGCGTTTGCAAAAGAGGGCCTTAGCCATTCTTTTGAAAATGCCCCTCCATGTGTCTTTTATAAAATGCTAGCTAAGAGGCAAAATTTATGCCTCAAATGTGGGCACAGACCATTTTGATGCCCTTCTTGAGAACAAGGGTAAATAATTGGCATGTAAACTTTTTGCAAGTATGTGCATAGGATATTTTATAATCGAATCACATGCTTGTGAACTCCCTCTGCACTCTTCATGCATTTGCCCGGATATAATCCAATCCTTTAGTTTTTATACCGGGTCATCCTCTTAAAAAGAAGCTCAACTTGGTTTACATAAATAATAATGAAGTACAATCCTAAATTTTTCTAGTAGAACTATTTATACAATGCTGTTAGAATATCTCTAAAAACAATACTTTTTCAAAAAGTTCCTGTACAGTATCGTATTCCTTGTCAGCATTCATGCTCGCTGATGCACAGCAAGGAAAGTCTGTGTTTCAATTGCTATAATAAACTTTTAAGGGCCAATATTTAATATACATACATATAACCATATGTATTCAAATTCAAGAATATTTGCTAACGCAGATTTCTCAAACGTATGAAGACAATGTGTGCCAGTGCTGCTGATACAAACCTGCACTTGCAACCTCTTTATGTGACCTTCAAAAACATGTTATAATTTAGTGATTGAGGGGAAAATGGATTTCTGTGATGGCTGTCATTTCCATTCATTTAGTTCCATTTATCTGTGAGCAGCTTGCATTTCATTTGTGCACGAGTGCCTCAGGATGAAAAGGTAAGAACATTTGAAGTAGACAACACTTGTTTCCCCCTCCCCCCCATTCCCAAGGCAACATAGAAAATATAATGTAAATAAGGATGTGGTAAGAGTGGACAGCCTAGCTGGTTTTAAGAAAGGTTTGGACAAGTTCCCAGAGGAAATGTCCATAGTCTGTTATTGAGAAAGACATGGGGGAAGCCACTGATTGCCCTGGATTGATAGCATGGAATGTTGCTGCTGCTTGGGATTCTAGAATCTTGCTACCCCTTGGGGTTCCAGAATGTTGCTATTTGAGACTCTGGAATGTTGCTTCTCCTTGGGTTTTGGCCAGGTACTAGTGACCTGGATTGGCCACCGTGAGAACGGGCTACTGGGCTTTATCCCAGGACAAGCAGGCAGCATATTCTTAACGTATGGGTGACGTCACCGACGGAGCCCCGGTACGGACCTTTTTAACTAGAAAGTTCTAGTTGGCCGCACCGCGCATGCGCGAGTGCCTTCCCGCCCGACGGAGGAGTGTGTGGTCTCCAGTTTCTTCGTTTCCGCGGAGCGAAGAAGACGCATGTGATATTCAACGGCTGTTGAACACTCCTTTTTTGCCTTCCCGCTCGCGTTATTCTGATTTTTTCTGCTTTCTTTCCTTCGGGTTTTCTGTTTTCTTTCTAATCCAAAAAAAAAAAACAAAAAACTTTATTTTTTCCTTTATTTTTCAACAGGCCCCGGCGGGGCCTGTTGCCATCATACAAGCCTCCGGCTTTGATTTCGCTGAGGCCGTATTTCCCTTCATGCCCCCTCAGCCGGGTTTTAAGAAGTGCCAGCGGTGTGCACGCCCGATTTCCCTTTCGGACCCACACAACTGGTGCCTACAGTGCTTGGGTCCGGAACATCGGGCTGACACCTGCACCCGCTGCGCGACTCTTCAAAACGCACACTTAAAAATAGACAAATTCAGCAGAATCTCCTCTTCGGCACCGGTTCTGCTATGGATCCGACCCCGACGTCGACGGCACCGCCGAAATCGGCACCGTCAACATCGACACCACCTGATCCTTCTGCGGGGTCGATGGCGCCAGGTAAGCCGGCTAAGAAGCCTTCCACTTCCCTCAAGCGCCCTCCAGCCACGGCGGTGACACCGGTCCTTCCGACGTCCCGCAAGTCCCGTAAGCGCTCCGCTCCGATAACGGTGAGTGCCTCTTCATCGGCCTCCTCATCACCGGAGCGTAGAGCGGCACCTATGGTACCGAAGAAAAGTAAAACGGTACCGGTGCCCCCATTGGAGGACCGTATCTCGGCCATCCTCCAGACTAAATTACAGGAACAACTCCAACACCAGCTTCAGGAACTGCTTCCAAACCTGCTGGCACCACTCCTTCCGGTACCGGTCCGGCCCGAGCCTCGCACCACTACGCCAGTGACCACCCCCTCGGTACCGATGAACACTTCGATGCCGGTCTTATCGGCACAGCCTACACTACAGACCTGCACGGCGGAGGACCCATCCCAACCCCAAGATCGACATCGATCGTCTCGGGACCGGGATCGACACCACTCCTCCCGGGACAGAGATCGGCACCGGTCTTCATCCCCCGGCACCGTATCCATGAGATCTGGCAAGTCCCTTTCTAAAACCCGCCATGCTGAGCCGGCCATCAGGGACCCTGACTTATGGGAGCAATCCCCACTCGGTACCGAGGAGGATGCCTCTTCCACTGATGAGGAACCCTCCATGGCTGAATCCACCTCCAAACCCGAGCAATCCTCATTTACAAAATTCCTTCGGGAGATGTCTGGGGCTCTTTCCATCCCACTTGAGTCCGACTCCAAGAAGTCCCAGGCCTTTCTAGAAGCCTTGGACTTCGACCAACCCCCCAAGGAATTTCTCAAACTCCCCGTCCATGATATTCTGCGGGAGACGTTTTATAAAAACTTGGAGAACCCCCTTACTGTTCCAGGGGCCCCTAAGAAACTGGACAGTTTATACCGGGTCATCCCTATCCCGGGATTTGATAAACCCCAATTGCCACATGAGAGCCTCCTGGTAGAATCCACTCTCAAGAAATCTCATGGTTCCAGTGTCTATGCCTCCACCCCTCCTGGCAGAGAGGGTAAAACAATGGATAAATTTGGAAAGCGCCTATACCAGAATGCCATGCTGGCTAGCAGAGCCAACAATTACTCATTTCATTTTTCCTTTTATATGAAATATCTGGTACAACAACTTTCTGCTCTGCAAAAGTACATCCCTGAACGCAAGGTCCCATTGTTTCAGCAACAAATTTCCACCCTCCTTCAGCTTAGGAAGTTCATGGTACGCTCAATCTATGACTCCTTCGAGCTCTCCTCCCGTGCCTCTGCTCTGGCAATTGCCATGCGACGCCTTGCCTGGCTGAGAGTATCTGACCTGGATGTCAACCACCAAGACCGCCTTGCCAACGCGCCCTGTCTTGGTGATGAACTTTTTGGGGAGTCTCTAGATACCACCACACAAAAACTTTCGGCTCATGAGACGAGATGGGACACCCTCATTAAGCCTAAAAAGAAGACTCCGCCGACACGACCATACAGACCTCAGTCTTCTTACCAACGTCGCTTTTCTGCTAGGCCACTGAATCCTCCTCAACAGCAATCTCGTCGGCCTCGCCAACAACAACAACAACACTCTCAGGCTCGCTCGCAATCTCACCAGACAGCTAAGCCTCTCCCTCAAACTAAGCCTCCTCAGCCCTTTTGACTCCTTTCTCCAGGGCATAGCCAGTCTCCAACCCTCGCTGCCTCTGCCTCAACCTATCGGGGGCCGCCTCACCATCTTTCTACGACGCTGGGAGGCCATCACATCAGACCTGTGGGTTCTAAACATCATCCGTCACGGATACTCACTAAGGTTTCAGACTCTTCCTCCAGACCATCCTCCCGTAGAGTCTGCTTCTCACTCCTCCCAAACTCCTCTCCTCCTCAGGGAGGTCCAATCCCTCCTCCTTCTCAATGCCATCGAAGAAGTTCCACCAGACCAAAGAGGTCAGGGATTTTACTCCCGCTACTTCTTGGTACCCAAGAAAACAGGGGATCTTCGTCCTATCCTCGATCTCAGGAACCTCAACAAGTGTTTGGTCAAGGAAAAATTCAGGATGCTCTCCCTTGCCACACTTTATCCTCTTCTGTCTCAACACGACTGGCTATGTTCCCTGGACCTCAAGGAGGCCTACACTCACATCCCAATCCATCAGGCTTCACGTCGCTACCTCCGATTCCAGATACTGAATCACCACTATCAGTACAAAGTGCTACCCTTTGGTCTCGCATCATCACCCAGGGTGTTCACCAAGTGCCTGATTGTGGTAGCGGCCTGTCTCAGGTCCCACAACCTTCAAGTGTTCCCCTACTTGGACGATTGGTTGGTGAAAGCAACAACCTCACCACTTGTGCTGCAATCAACTCACCACACCATCTCTTTCCTCCATCTCTTGGGGTTCGAGATCAATTATCCCAAGTCGCATCTGCTTCCCACGCAGCGCCTTCTGTTCATCGGAGCACTTCTCGATACCAATCTCATGAGAGCGTTCCTTCCTGCCGACCGGCACCGGACACTACTTCACCTCTGTCGACAGGTGCTCCTACAACCATCCATCCCTGCTCGCCAGATGATGATTCTTCTGGGTCACATGGCCTCGACAGTCCATGTAGTTCCTCTGGCGCGACTCCATCTGAGGATACCGCAATGGACCCTCGCCAACCAATGGTCACAGATCAGGGATCCTCTTTCTCATCCCATCTCTGTGACATCGTCTCTTCAGCGATCTCTTCAATGGTGGTTGAACTCCTCAAATCTTTCCAGGGGCCTCCTTTTGCATCCACCCCCTCATTCCATGATCATCACCACAGATGCCTCCCCCTATGCATGGGGAGCTCACATAGGGGATTTACGCACCCAGGGACTCTGGACCCCTCAGGAGCGTCAACACCATATCAATTTCCTGGAACTCAGAGCCATGTTTTATGCTCTCAAGGCCTTCCAGCACCTTCTCTATCCTCAGGTTCTTCTCCTGTGCACGGACAACCAGGTCGCCATGTACTACATCAACAAGCAAGGCGGCACCGGATCTCGTCTCCTTTGTCAGGAGGCCCTCCGAATTTGGACCTGGGCCACGGCCCACAATCTTTACCTCAAAGCGGTCTATATCCAGGGCGAACAGAACTCCCTGGCCGACCAGCTCAGCCGCATCCTTCAGCCTCACGAGTGGACCCTGGATCCTCCCACTCTCCACTCCATCTTTGCTCGCTGGGGCACCCCGCAGGTGGACCTCTTTGCAGCTCCTCACAACCATCAGCTGCCCCAGTTCTGCTCCAGACTCTTCTCTCCACATCGTCTGGCCCCGGATGCATTCCTTCTCGACTGGACGGATCGGTTCCTCTATGCCTTCCCTCCACTTCCTCTGATGTTGCGGACCCTGTTCAAACTCCGCAAGGACAGAGCCACCATGATTCTCATCGCCCCTCGGTGGCCCAGGCAACACTGGTTCTCCCTCCTACTCCAACTCAGCTCCAGGGAGCCCATTCCTCTTCCTGTATTTCCATCTCTGCTTACGCAGCAACGTCAGTCTCTGCTACATCCCAATCTGTCTTCCCTCCACCTGACAGCTTGGTTTCTCTCGGGCTGACCTCTCCAGGAAACCTGTCTCAGCCTGTCCGTCGCATTTTGGAGGCCTCCAGGAAACCCTCCACACTCCAATGTTACCATCAGAAATGGACCCGGTTCTCCTCTTGGTGCCTCCTGCATCATCACAATCCCACCTCATTGGCCGTGGAGACTGTACTGGACTATTTGCTCTCTCTGTCTAACGCTGGTCTCAAGTCTACCTCAATCAGAGTCCACCTCAGCGCTATCACTGCTTTTCACGAGCCTATCCTTGGAAAACCCCTCACGGCTCATCCTCTGGTTTCCCGGTTCATGAGAGGCCTCTTCAATATCAAACCACCTCTTCAGCCTCCCCCGGTCGTCTGGGACCTCAATGTGGTTTTGTCAGCCCTCATGAAACCCCCCTTTGAGCCTCTTGCTACTACCTCGCTCAAACTTCTCACATGGAAGGTGCTTTTCCTCATTGCCATCACCTCTGCCAGGAGGGTTAGTGAGCTGCATGCACTGGTCGCCGATCCACCGTTCACTGTCTTTCACCACGACAAGGTGGTTCTGCGTACCCATCCAAAATTCCTTCCTAAGGTGGTTTCAGCCTTTCACCTCAACCAGTCCATCGTGTTACCTGTCTTCTTCCCAAAACCACATTCTCATCCTGGGGAACAGGCTCTGCACACGCTGGATTGTAAGCGTGCCCTGGCGTACTACCTTGACCGTACCAGGGCTCACCGCTCCTCTCCTCAACTCTTTCTGACCTTCGATCCTAACCGTCGGGGTCACCCTGTATCTAAACGAACGCTGTCCAATTGGCTTGCTGCCTGTATTGCGTTCTGTTATGCTCGGGCCGGCCTGTCACTGGAAGGAGCTGTCACGGCCCATAAAGTCAGGGCTATGGCTGCCTCTGTGGCTTTCCTCCGTTCCACGCCCATTGAGGAAATCTGCAGGGCGGCCACTTGGTCTTCAGTTCACACATTCACTACTCACTACTGTCTGGATGCCTTCTCCAGACGGGATGGGCACTTTGGTCAATCTGTGTTACAAAATTTATTTTCCTAATGGCCAACCATCCCTCCTCCCTCTCTGTTAGCTTAGAGGTCACCCATACGTTAAGAATATGCTGCCTGCTTGTCCTGGGATAAAGCACAGTTACTTACCGTAACAGGTGTTATCCAGGGACAGCAGGCAGATATTCTTACGACCCACCCACCTCCCCGGGTTGGCTTCTTAGCTGGCTTATCCTAACTGGAGACCACGCACTCCTCCGTCGGGCGGGAAGGCACTCGCGCATGCGCGGTGCGGCCAACTAGAACTTTCTAGTTAAAAAGGTCCGTACCGGGGCTCCGTCGGTGACGTCACCCATACGTTAAGAATATCTGCCTGCTGTCCCTGGATAACACCTGTTACGGTAAGTAACTGTGCTTTATGGACCATTGGTCTGACCCAGAAGGGCTGTTCTTATGAGTTATCAACATGGGATACCACTGAGTTATTTTGCTACAGGTCATGCTATTTATTTTAGCACAGGGTCCAATTTTATGCAATGAAACCCTTGGCAAAAATCAGTGGTATAGCGAGGGTGAGTGGCGCCCGGGGTGGTGACGCTCCTCCTCCGCCCTCATCTCCACCCCACCCCACACTGCTTCTCCAATCCCACATGCTGCGTGCACCCCACTTCCCTTCCCCCATACCTCTAGTTGAAGTTGTTGCTTGGGCGGTCAACAGAGTGCTCCTTATGACACCTTCAGCACTCTCTCTGATGTCACTTCCTACGCGGCACCCGGAAGTGACGTCAGTGGGAGAGCCAACAGGGGTCACAAAGAGCATGTTGTTGACACCGCGAGCAACGGCTTCAACTAGAGGTATGGGGGAAGGAAAGGGGATGCGCACATGGAGGAGAGGAATGGGAGAGGTGGAAGAGAGTGGAAAGGAGGGATGATGGCGCCCCCACCGACATGGCATCCAGGGCGAACTGCCCCACTCTCTTACTATGCCACTGGCTAAAACAGCAGGACTTGTGGTAAAATAACTCATCATTTTGATAACTTTATTCAATTTTCTATACTGTTCTCCCCAGGGGACCTCATAACTGTTTACATTAATTTATTCAGGTACTTAAGCATTTTCCCCTGTCTGTCTCAGTGGGCTTGCAATCTGTGTAATGTACCTAGGGCAATGGGGAGATTAAGTGACTTACCTAAAGTCACAAGGAGCAGTGTGGGTTTGAACCCACAACTTCAGGGTGCTGAGGTTATAGTTTTAACCACTGTACCACACCCCCCCCCCCTCCCTTAATTGTAGCCCATGTCGATAACTTCCCCCCTTAGGTGGGAAGTTATCATTGTGGGTTACTGTTAAGACATTTTACTGTTGGCCCTAATTATTAGTAACTAGGGGCTCCTTTTACTAAGGTGCGCTAAGCATTGTAGCACGCGCTAATCATGCACTAAGTGCTAACACCTGCATGTTAGTCTATGTATGCATTAGCATTTAGTGCATGCATAGATTTAGTGCACGCTAAACATACGCTAAATCGCTTAGCACACCTTAATAAAACAGGGGGTAGGTTTTAACCAATAAACAAGACGAAGATCATGAACAAAGAAAATTTGTGAAGATTTTGAGCTGGAAGGCGATAGAATAGAAGTTGTAAAGGATTTCAATCTCCTGGGCTCTTTGTAAACAGAGAAGCAACTAGCAGAGAGAAAATACTCCGCAGAATAGCACTTGAGATCTCTCTTCAATGAAGACTCTCGACAAAGTATTCAAAGGCAAGGAGGTAACACACCAAACAAAGATCAGACTTGTCCACACACTCATTTTCTCAGTGGTCAGTTACGGATACGAAAGCTGGACAACATGGAAACAAGACAGAAAGAAGATTGACTCATTTGAGCTTTGGTGTTGGAGAAGAATTATAGACGTGCCATGGAACTAACAAATTGATTCTGGAAGAGATCAAACCAGCTATGTCATTAAAAGCCCTAATGATGAAGTTATGATTGTTTTATTTTTGTCACACCATCAGAAGAGCGAGATCGCTGGAGAAGGACATCATGTTTGGGAAGATTGAAGGAACCAGGTAAAGAGGGCGACCTACAATCAAATGGCTGGACGCTTTGAAAGCAACCATGGGGATGATGCTGGAGGACCTTTCCGGACTAGCACAAAACCAATTTCTTTTTAGATCTGCAATTAACCAAGTCACTAGGACTTGAGCACGAGTCGATGGACCTAATAAAAAGGTGCAAATTCTCACAGATGGGTGAAGTCATCGTTGAAGCTTAACACGACAGTACACATTTCACTGTACTGAGCTCCGTGGATGACGTCGCCCATCTGTGAGAATATCTGCCTGTTATCCCTGGCTAACACCTGTTATAGGTAAGTAACTGTGGTTTCTTGCATAAAATGAGACCGGTGCTAAAATAGTGAGTCAGTGCTAAAATAACATATCATGTTAATAACATATCCTCATGTTAATAACATATCCCCTTTAAAGGCTTGTTTACTAAATGGTTTATAGTCTGTGGTTTATTCTCTTGATATACTGTACTTCTTGCCAAGCATAGCAAGACTGTACATAAAAATTAATAAAATAGAAAGGAACACCATCATAAATATTGGACAGACAGAGAAAGAGAGGGAAGAAAAAAGTTGAAAGAACATAGAGAGAATGCAGTTGTCCACTTAGTAACCCCACCATCTAATCAGCCATTCAAACTCCCATATATTTTTTTTTTCCAAAAAGGTATGTTTTCAAGCCAGATTGAAGTTTCAAAAAATGATTATTCTGTTTGTAGCTCCAAAGAAAGTGAATTCCAATGGAGTGGAGAAGTACAAAACTATATCCTAAGACAAATTTATTTCAAGTAGGGTTTTCAGGATTTCCCCAATGAATATGCATGAGATCTATTTGCATGCAGTGCTTTCATTGTATGCTAATAGATCTCATGCATATTCATTGGGGAAACCCTGAAAACCCGACTGGATTGTGGCCCTCGAGGACTGACATTTGACACTCCTGGCGTAAGGCCTTATGGGCCCTATGCAAATGATATAAAGGATGCAAAATAAGAGGATCAAGCTTTATGAGCCATGATTAGGATTTTATAGTGGATTTGTGATTGCACAATAAGCCAATCATGTTACTTGAGGAGGAAGTAACAAATCCCTGCTGCTTAGCATGACAAAGAAGTCATTTTGATAGGCTCTGGACTGTCTGCAAGGCCTTGGTAAGATAAAGTTGCATAGCACTGCAGTAGTCCTAAACTATGGAATTTGCTGGCCAAGCAGATCAAGCCTAATGGACTTCAGGAAAGCAGTAAAAACCTTCTTCCAATGACCTAACCACAATCCTGGTACTCTGTATGTGGACTAAAGACCTATATGTGCACTGACTCAGTCTGCATGCACTCCCCCATGATCAGCCAATGTATGCTGCCTGACTGTCACGTCTGTTTTGCTCTGCTCCTTTGTGTTGTAGAAAGGTTGCCTTCTGTTTATTGACACATGGTATGACCTATATGTTGAATAGGTTCCTTCTTTTGAAACTATGTATGTCCCTATGTGTTGTACATAGGTTTCCCACTGTTTAATGCAGTGTATCACAAACTATGTGCCATGGTGAGATTCCCGGTGTGCCACGAGACGCCGGTGAGGAGGCGCGGCACCGGCTGACTGCCCACAGGATGTGCCTCACCGGCATCTCTCCTCCTTTCTGCGCCTCTCTTCTTCAACCTCCATCCCCCATATGGACCCCATATGGAAGGCCTCCACGCCTGCCCAGACATCATGCACGTGTGTGATGTCATCACATTGACATCCACACATTTTCAGAAGCCCTTCATCTGCAGCCCTATGTTTAATGTGCTGTGGTTCCAGAGAGTTTGCGAGACACTGGTTTAATGAAACTATGAAGGTTCCCTGTATTGTAGATAGGTCCCTGTTGATTATTAAAACTATGTATGCTCCCCTGTAACCCATTCTGAACTTTCTGGGAGGATGGTATATAAATCAAAATAAAAATATAATGCATAGAAGACTCATCCAAGTAGGGACAGAGATAATTGAATTGTATTGGAGCTCAAAAACACTTCTTTGTAAAAGAAGATTCTGTTTTTCAAATGATTAGATGTTGATCAAGGACAATTCATAAATAAAGTGAGTGACCAGAGTAATAGTCATTGAACTGGAGGGGCAGGAATGCCATAAGTGAACCAGATTGTTACAGTTTTAGTTGGATTCGGAAATAAGTGACCGCCTGACAACCAGGCTGTCACAGAGTTCAAACAAGATTGAATTTTAGAGAGGTTAGGACAGTGGTCTCAAACTCAAACCCTTTGCAGAGCCACATTTTGGATTTGTAGGTACTTGGAGGGCCTAAAAAAAATAGTTAATGTCTTATTAAAGAAATGACAATTTTGCATGAGGTAAAACTCTTTATATAGTTTTTAAATCTCTCCTTTTGGCTAAGTCTTAATAATAATATTGTAATTTATAGCTAAAGAGACATATGATCAAGAAACTATTTTATTTTACCTTTGTGATAATGATAAACATACCGAGGGCCTCAAAGTGTAGTACCTGGCGGGCCGTAAGTTTGAGACCACTGGGTTAGGACATGCTCCGTTGACTGAATCAAGAAGAAGAAAATTGTCTACATATTGAATACCTTAATACTATGATCCCTATATAAAGTGTGTGTTCTCTTAGGCTTCCGCGGCTGGTGTCATGATTGTTGCTGTTTTCTGGGTCTCGCCGCGTTTGTGTAGGTAGAACTGATGTTTCATCCATCATGCTGTGGCTTTCTTCAGGGTATGTTGCATGTATATATGTAAGTATGTATATGTGTGTGTATATATATATATATATAGTGGATTGACTGATCTGATTGAGAACAAGAGGTCTATTGGTCATGAATTTTAATTTTAATTTTGGCAGGAAAGTTTGTTGGGTTACAAATTTTGAAATGTGGGCAGGTCTGTTGGTCACAGATTTGAATTCTGGTGGGAAATCCTGAATTTTGGTGGGAACGTCCATTGGACCCGATTTTAAATTCTGACGAGGAAGTCTGTAGTTACATTTTTTTGACCACAGACATCCCTGCCAGAATTTAAAATTGGGTCCAATGGATGTTCCCACCAGAATTTCAAATTTCCCAGGGCAGGGAATTCAGTATGGATAGTAACAAGAAGACCTGAACTCCCGTATGACCCATTTATAAGTGTGATCAGGGTGGAGTTTTGATACCATGCAGGTAGTCACCATCTACATGCACTGTTTATTCTTGCTACAATTTCTGCCTCTTCGCTCCTACTGTTTTACAAAGCTACGCTGAGGCTCATTTTCTAAGCACTTAGACAAACAGGACCAGATTCTAGCAATAATGCCGTAAGTTAGGTGGTGGGAGGCTCTCTACTGCTGCCTAACTTAATTGCTTTAATTGGTTTTAATTGGCACAGTAATTGATCCATTAAGAACCAATTAAAAGTTCATTAAATAAAATAGGTACCAGAAGGTGCCTTCAAAGGTTGGTGCCGGAATCACATCTAAGCATTATGACTAACGGCACCTAAGGTCAGAGTAGGCATGGTTAAGGGGCGGAGTTGACCTTGGGCACCGTTATCTGCAATTCTCTGTCAAACTTAGGCGCTGGTAATGTAGGCCTTTAAAACCCTGGCCTACATTACTGGTGCTTAAGGCCCTCTTTTACAAAGGTGCACTAAATCATCGTGTGCGCGGAACGCTAACGCATCCATAGGGTAACATACATGCATTAGCACATGCTAAAACGCATAGCACATCTTTGTAAAAGAGGGGGTAAGTTTTTCTTTAGCCACGATTCTGTTAACGGTGCCTACGTGTGATTGACGCGTGGACAGTGCTGTTTTTTGTAGCTGCTGCCTGATGTTGGCGCCATTTACGGAATCTGACCCATAAAGTATCACAGGCTACTATAGTACTTTGTACGTCTTAAGTGCTTTGAAAATGAGTCCCATAAGCACCTGTGTCTTTATAAAACAGGCTGGAAATGGGGGCCTATTTGCCCTTCACCCAAAGGTAACCTGTTGTAAAATTACCCTCATTAGATCGCGCTTAGACTACTGCAATTCGCTACCCTCAGGCCTTCAGCTTCATCATCTCGCTCCCCTCCTATCTGTCCAGCATTCAGCTGAACGACTTATATTCCAGGAGAGCCGCTATACTCGCATTACCTCTCTCCTAAAGTAACTTCATTGGCTTCCAAGTTTCCAAGTTTATTAGGTTTTTTATATACTGCCTATCAAGATTATCTAAGCGGTTTTACAATCAGGTACTCAAGTATTTCCCATCCATTTCTGAATACAATTCAGACTCCTACAATTACTGACCTACAAATGCACTCACTCAGCTGCCCCTCACTATCTCTCTTCACTTACCTCCCTCTATGTCCCCCCCACCCCTCCCAATGAGCTTCTCTTCAACTGCCAACTCTAGACTCCGTATACTTGGAACAAGCTTCCTGAATCCCTACGGCGGGCTCTGTCTCGGACAGTGTTCAAGGCCCGGTTAAAAGCCTCTTTGAGAGTGCTTTCGACTCCTAACTCCTCTCATCTTGGGTTCTGCATCCCCCAACCCTATACGTCATGTCTGTCGGTCCAAGTTAGATTGTAAGTTCTTCCGAACAGGGACCGTCTATAAATGTCAAAATGCACAGCACTGCGTACGACTTTCAACGCTGTATAAGTGATAAGTAGTAGCAGTACCCTCTAGAAGTATTTTATCCCATCATTTGTATTGTGCCTCTAGCAGTACACGGAGTGTTCTGGAAATTTTTCTCGGGATCAGTTTTGTTGTACTTTCTTTGGTCGTTGTTTTGCTCTCTTGCATCTCCTGGGCCTATACTTGAACTTGCATTTTTTTTTTCCCCCCCTCAAGAGAGCTTTCCTCCAGCTGTGTCCAAATTGCCTCTGTTTATACCTGTAGGTGGAAATGAATAGGAAATATGTGCATGTTAATGCTTGGGAGATGTTGCCTAAAAGTATTTTTCATTTCCTTTCCTTCCTTTGTGTATTTCTATATCCTGTGCTTTCTCTGTTGGCCTTTGCTATCCATTATTTCCACTGGCATATTTATTGCAGAGAGAATTTGCCTAGCTACTGTGCAGAATGATTTTGTTCTTTCAAACAAAGTTAGAAGCAAGAGAAAATGCATTCATGGCAGTTTTCAGTATTTCCTGAAACCCTAATTAGGCTTGAATATATAAGTTCTTTATAACAATTTTATAACCTTTTATATGTTGTCCAATATTTGTTTTTGCTTTGCATTTTTAAAGATTAATGACCAAATTGTAGCTGTGTTTGGTTTTAGTAGAGAGTAATTTTCAAAACCATTCTATTGGGTAGAATTTTTTTTTTTAACCAAGGGCTTTTATTATTTATTTATTAAAAAATTTATATACTGCATACAACTGTGCAGTGTCCATACCACATACATAAAATCTTGTTTCCCTACAATTATCACATATAACATAGACATCCTCTATAATAAAACCCTAAGCGCGCATGCGCACTTAGGGTTTCGTGTTCCCTGCCACCGTGGTCTCTGTTTCCGTGCCGAATTCGATTTTCGAACACGGAGGCAAGGAAAACACAGAGGCAGGGAACACGCCGGCGACTTCCCCCTCCCGCCCTCACTCACCAACTGCTGCCGCTGCAGCTCCTCCTCTTCAAAGCAGCCTGCTGAGGAATAGTGGCTGGCTGTAGCGAACCTCGCAGGCTGCTCTCCACCTCGGTAGCACATTGCCTCTGACGCATGGGATAGCGTCAGAGGGGGAATGTGCTACCGTGGTGGAAAGCAGCCTGCGAGATTTGCTACAGCCGGCCGCGATCCTCAGGCTGCTTTGAAGAGGAGCAGGCCAGAAGACACCAAGAAGCCAGGATGGAGGGAGGGTAAGAATTGGAACAATACAGGCAGGCAGGGGGCCACGGCGAGAGGGAAAGGGGGCTGCTTTGGTGGGAGGGGTGTGCTGGGGGGCAGACAGCAATCGTGCTTTGCTCTGGGAGGGGGGGAGAAGAAGGGGGCCACAGAGCAGGCAGGCATGGCACAACAGAGGGCCAGGGGGAGAGGGAAAGGGGAATGACAGATAGAAGGGGGCTAGGGAGAGACACAGACAGAAAGAATGACAGACAGGGGGCCAGAGAGACAGACAGAAAGGAAGACAGACAAACAGATAGCATCCAAGGAGAGAGAGACGAATAAAAAAGACAGACAGACAGCGGCCAAGGAGAGAGAGAGAAAGAAATAAAGACAGACACACACATCTGTTCTAGCACCCGTTAATGTAATGGGCTTAAAGACTAGTGTCTGTCTAACATCATTAATCGTCCTTGTTATAAATAGGGATAGAGCCCAAATTCAATCAATTCAGAAATACAAGCAAGCTTTAAATCATACATTGCTGTCAAAAAAATTCTAAAAACGATTATCAACTAAAATATACCTTAGCATAAGAAGGTATTGGTAAATAATTGAGTTTTCAGATTTTTCTTAAAATTCATCCTCCCCATACAAAACCGCAGGATACCAGGCAAGGCATTCCATAGTTCTACGCCAGCCACAGATATTGATGCTCTGATCCTAGCATGCAGAGTTGACATTCTACCCTCCAAACTTAATTTCATCCCACAAGGTTAATTTTATTCTTTTATATAAAATTAAAAACACCCCAAAAAATTACTTAAAGTTTAGGGGTTACCCACCTCACTGTTATTTTAAAACTACTGCTAACCTTTTTTTTGTTGTTAATCAATTTGGAAATTTTTTTAAAAAAATTTTATTTATAAGATTAGTGAACAAAATGTACAAATATTAAAACAAGAAACAAATCATATGTACAAAACAATACATGCCAATATAAATATTAAACAAGACAAGAAATAGCTTAATAGTATATTGTAATTCTTGTGCACTCAATAAATAATCAACCGTCTATGCCATAAGAGCTGCTTTTGATGCAGGAGGAAACTTCTTTCGGTGGCTGGCCACTAGCCGAAGAACAAATTGCTTCTGTTTATCTTTTGTCAAAGTATTGTATTTTTCAATGAGGCTTAGCCCTTGTTCTGCTGCATCTTTAACAATAGTCAGTTCGGATGCCCGATTCCAAAGTTCCTTGAAAACTGGGTCGCTGCCTCTTTCTTCATTCTATTGCCGTTGTTTGCACAAGCTCAAAAGCGTGACCTATACAAACAATATGCTATAATTGGATGGTGGGACTAAAATCTTGAGACGGCTATCCCCCCAGGTCTCTGAGCATATATTTTTGAATTATTATAAGTCTTTTATTAACAAAATTGTGGCTTCGGAAGTGATTAGAGTAGATGTGACATCATTCTAGTCACTCTTATGCTCTTTACCTCCACCCCTCTCAATTTTTATTTTTAGGAAATGTATATCCTGCCCGCTTCCCTTTTTTATCATGTCTACTTTATTAATATTTAATCATGTATGTCTTTACCCCTTTTTTAAGAATAATTTTTAGAATTGCATGATGTAAACCGCTTAAAGCCATAATAAAACTTAAAACTTGATTTATCTTTTGAAAGAAGGGGATTTTTACATTATGTGAAAATCATTATCAGCAGGGGGAAAAATTTTATCATCATACAGTTTCACACCAGCCGAAGACCCATGTAAGTGTGCATGCCACAAGGATGAGTGTGGTGCAGTGGTTAGAACTACAGCCACAGTACCCTGAGGTTGTGGGTTCAAACCCCACACTGAGCAAGTCACTTAATCCTCCTCTGCCTCAGGAATATTGGATAGATTGTGAGTCTACCAGGACAGATTGGGAAAATGCTTGAAGTACCTGTATGTAAACCACTTTGAGTGTGGTTGTAAAATTACAAAAAGGTGGTATGCAAGTCCCAATCCCTTTCATACAGTATTCTGTAAATTGTGCATGTAACTGGTGGCCCTACCCATAAAACAAAACAAGCAAACCCCCCCCCCCCCAGAAAAACAAAACTCCACAGCGTACAGCAAACACACAAACCCGGTGGCGATGACTACAAGGTGCAGAAAAATCTTTAATGAGAATTTTGAAAAAAACTCGACACGTCCTGCATCGGGAGCCTCAATTCTGGTTATGAAATGATTATTTCAAATAGTCACTTAGCTTGTGGGAGCACCTATAGGTGCATGAACCTTTTTTTTTTTTTTTTAGAAAAATCACATACACTGTTGCATCTAACGCGCCCCCCCCCAAAAAAAAAAAATATGCAGCGTATCTAGTTGCATATCTTTACTGTATATTTTTCTTAGCATTCTCTCATGAGCTGTGTGACAATTTGAAATAATAATTTTGTAACCAGAGTATAGAGACTCCTGATGCAGGCGAGGAAGCCAAAACATGGCTGTGCCGAGTCTTTTTGAAATTCTCTCATTTAAAGATTTTTCTGCACCTTCTGCTTATTTTCCACTCATGTATATCCCTCCTTACATTTACATGCTATTAGGCTCTTTTTAAAAAAAATAAAAAATAAAATAAAAAAAGACAGACCTCCAAAAGACAATATAAAGTGCCACTTGGGCGTCTTACTAGTCAAAACATCTAAGTGGGCGTTTTTAACACTGACTTACTGGATGTCTCCAGTGCATCTAAATCTTAAGGGTATGTGTTAGAGGTGTGTTTGGGGCGGGCTTAGCATTTGGACGTTTGGCAGGGGTGATCATACCTGTAACAAAACGTCCAGGTTAAAAAAAAAAAATACGTTTGGATCTAGACCTGTTTTAAAAGCATCTAAATACTAAAAAGGTTTCCAAACTGACACGATGACCACTGACCCTCTTACTCCCCCCAGTGGTCACCGACACCCCCCACCACACAAAGGGCAGGATTCACTAAAATCTATCTGCTTCGTGACCTATCCGTTTCCTAGTCATTGTAGGCGATCGATTCAGTAAAGCTTGTCCATGCAAATGATCCAATCGTAAACACGCCGCTATTAGCGCTGAAATCGATCGACGCGCGTGCGCACTGTAACCTTGCTGGTTTTGAAGCTCATAACGCATGTTCTAGCTCTTTAGGAATTCACTGCGTAGAAATGGGGCGTGGTTTAATCGCGGACGTCAATAGCAAGTAGCAACCACTAGCGACACCCTGACATCACATGCACGTGACAATCCAGCTAGAAGGAAGGGGGGGGGGGGGGTGGGATAGCTGGCCCATAAGTTTTATTTGATTTTGGATTTTTTTTGTTATTTGGCATTGATATTTGAAATGTACAATGCGCAAGGAGAGCATGGGGTTAATCAGCGATTTTCTCGCCATGCGCACTACAAATCCAAGATTCACTCCCGCGCTCCCTATGCGCATTCCAAAAAAAGGAAAAAAAAAAATTTCTAATGCTTATGTACATGAATGTTTACATATATTTAAAAGTTTTGATATATTTTGGATTTTTGGAGTGGTAGATATATATTTTTAATGGGGTTCTTAACATGCACGCGTCGGTTGCTAGGCAGAAATAGTCGGCGAGGAAGTAAACGACTGGTCCTCAGAAGTCGTAACTTTTTGGACAGGAAAGGCCAGTCGGTTTGGATGAAATGGTTTCATGAGTCGACACGTTAAGAAATTTATATGCCTTTTTACTCAGTTGCATGCGAAGATGGATTGGGTGCGGATGGGGTCTGGAGGTAGGTTAGTGAATCGAGCCGGAGTCGGAAAGTGATTAACATCGCCTGACACTCCGCCCCCCTTCCCCCCCCCCACATCACCTGACAGCATCCTGTACCTTACGATGAAAAATCAGCAGGAGGGAAGCCCACTCCCTCTTGCCAATAGGGCTACCTCTTCAGAATGACTGGCTTTCCTCTCCCAATGCATTTGGGATGCAGTGGGAGGGGGTCTAAGGCCCCGATTGGCTCAAAATGGAATTAACAGTTAACAGATTTGCCTAGTTAACAGAATTGTCATTCTTTGTATATTCAAATGGGAAAGCCAATACTTGAATTCTTAAGACTTTTTAGAAAAGTAATAAGAACGTAAGAACATAAGAATAGCCTTATTGGGTCAGACCAATGGCCCATCAAGCCCAGTAGCCCGTTCTCACGGTGGCCAATCCAGGTCACTATTACCTGGCCAAAACCCAAGGAGTAGCAATATTTCATGCTACTGATCCAATAAATTTTGTCACAATGCTTGTTCCATTGTCTGTCCGCACTCTACTTACCTCCGGGCTTATGAATCATTTGTGCTTACAAAATTTAAGTGCCTTATTAAGCCTTTGCAGCATCACCAAATATGTGCTGTCTATTGGCCACATTAATTCTGAATCATTGTGATTATATGTTACCTGTTAAGGTGAAACACTTGGGAGACATAATTAATGTGACAGCACTGAAAGACTCAATGGTGCATTCAAGGACAAGATAAAATGCTATAGCTTACATTAGAATGACAGGAGAGAAAGAAGGGCCACTGACAGCTTGTATGGCTGGCCAGAAAATGGTGAGAAGTTGCTGTGATACCGCAACTTTTAGAGCAGAATAATACAGCATGCTGACTTTTAAGACTCTTTTTTATTTTGTTTGTTTTTGGGTTTTTTTACCAGAGAATTTCAGCAAATTTTTACTTGTGGAGGTTTTCTCTGTGGGTACCAAGCCATGAGTACAGTGCTTGCTTTGTCTAAAAAAACTGCCTGTGTTATAATTGAAGGGAAAAGCAACAACAAAGAAAACTCACACCCAAAGTTCCTCAGAAAAAAAGGGGAAATCCGAAACAAGAGACATGGTGGATCCAATGTTCTGGATGGCAAAGTTTATTATAAATGTAAAAACAAATAATGAGAGCAATCAATATAAAAAGTACAATATAAAAGAAAAAAAATCAATATAAATAAGTTGTGTAAAATCAATGGAAAAAGTTGAAAGGAACACAGAAAGATGTCTCCCAAAACAGTGCAGATAAAAGGACATGTGAAGGGCAATTTCTGTAATCTAGGACTGGATTGGGATTAGAGAATGACACGGGGACAAATTTGTCCCTATCCCTGCAGGAACTCAATTTCTCCGTCCCGTCCCCGTGAGTTTTGCACTGTCTCTGCCCCATTCCTGTAAGCTCTCTCTTAACCGCACAAGCCTCAAACACTTATGATTTCAAAGTGTTTGAGGCTTGTGCAGATGAGGACGGAGAGGAGCAGAAAAAGAACTCGCAAGGACAGGACCAGGAAAATGAGTTCTCGCAGGGACAGGGAAAAATTTGTTCCCTTGTCATTCTCTAATTGGGATCTCCTGGTCTTAAAGTATTTTAACAAACATTAGAGAATTTCTTGGTAAGATATTACTTTGTTGAAGTTGTCTTTGGTTAACTGAAAGCAAAGTGAAGCAGTTAGTTACTTTTGAGTCACATACGTTGATGGTATCGGATAGAATTTCAATAGAAAGTTGTAATGGCTGCTTCCATATTCACAGCCTTCATGTGTTGTAAAGAATGGATGAAGTGATCTTAGAAATGAGTTGATCTGCATATTAAAAAAAAAAAATCTCTCTCTACGCTGGGAGTTCTGTAGTTGAATCATGAATTATAATGTTGTCTTTTTCCTCAAGATGCAGAAGCTGCAAGATATGGAAACCACATGATTAAAAAAAAAAAAAATTTTAAAACTTGACGCATGGGAATTTTATGTGCTAACAGGGTAGCCAGTTGCTCAAAAGGTACATTTAAAATATATAATTGTGATAGAGGTGGTGAAAATGAAAAGTGCATTTGAATTCACAATAGCTTGAGACAAGTACATTGGCTTTCTGAAGAGGAGATCGTAGATAAGCATGGTTAGGAAGACTAGAAAGGCCATATGAATTTATAAGAAATTATTAAAAACTCATTTATATGTTGACGCCTTTCTGTAACTTACGGCGGGCAGATAATTAGATGCTGAAATGGAGGTTTAATGAATGGCCATTTATTTAACATCTAGGCAAATCATGTGGTGTGTACTATGAAGCATCCTGAGGAGACTTAAAGAACATGTCTATGTGGTTTACGTCGGTTTGTTTTATATTATGTATGTTGCCCTGTGAACTGCTTAGATTATGGTGGCATATAAATTTTTAAATAAATAAATGGTCATCTGCCTTCATTTTTCTCCATTTCTATAGATTGTACTGTCTAAGATGCAGAATATAAAAACTACACTTCTCCCTCAGTATTCGCAGGGGTTAGGTGGAGAGCCGGACCGCGAAGTGTGAAAAATCACGAATAACTTCTCAGACCCACCCCCCGCCTCCCTCCTGCGTCCCCGGAACCTTACCTGGTGGTCTAGCGGTGAAGCGGGGCAGGAGCGATCTTCCTCTGCTCCTGCCTGTGCAGAGCCGTCATCAGAATGGCTGCCGGAAGTTCCAGTTGTAGGCTCGAGACTACAACGGGAACTCCCAGCACCCATTCTGATGACGGCTCTGCACGGGCAGGAGCAGAGGAAGATCGCTCCTGCCCCGCTTCACCACTAGACCACCAGGTAAGGTTCTGGGGAGGCTTGGACAGCTTAAAAATAGCCAAAAGATGAAAATAGGTTGTTTGTAAAAAAAAAAAAAAATTGCGAATAACCGAATCCGCGGATACTGAAACCACAGATTCGGAGGGAGAAGTGTAGGTTAATTGTATAATGGATTTAAAGTTGGCATAAAAGGAGAAGGTTGTCCACTTAATTTTCTGTTGTGTGGTTAGCCCAAAACCATCATTCTTCCCAACTCTTGGGGAGATTGGTACTTGGCCTTAGGTGAGTTAGAGCACACTGCAGAGAGGTTTAGAGAGAATCCCGAAAAGGGAATTAACAAACAAAACTTCAGGCTTCCCGACCTGCGTTGTATTTCTGGGTAGACGTGTGTAACGCTTACTGAGGCCCTTGCCTCCACTTTCTACAGAAGTGTGGATCCTACAGTAGTTTGCAAGGGAGCGTCACCCTGTCGTTCCATTCCTTAACTTTTCCATTCATCCTCCACCATAACGGGCAGTCACCCACTGTATATAGCTGGATGGTTACGCTGAGCAAATTCCAAGCAGTGTCCAACTCTACCCTACTCGCATCTGACTTTCCTGTCTGCTGATTTGCAGGAGTCATGACCTGGGCTCAGAGTGGCATATCCACTGCAAAGCATAAAGAGGGACACATTTGATATCATGAGAGTTAACTTGTAAATGCATGCTGTGCTTTACAGAGGATCTCCCGAAGGGCCACGGTGATAAATAAGGGGTTATTAGGAGAAACGTGCACAGCGAAGTTTTTGTTTTGAGTACTGCCCTTAACAGTAAATGTTCTGTTTTACTGAAAAAAAAGAGTCTTCCAGTCTCTTCTCTCAGTGAATGATCAGTGTCTGTGTCATGATCATGTGAAGTTGCGCAGTCAAGATGAAGTGGGAACCAAGACAGGCAGTCTAAAGGGACAGTGTCTAGTCAGTTGAATTGGCTCAATTGAGTCCTGTTTGCGTATCTTCTTAATAAAGAACCAGTTCAATTGACTGGACACTGTCCCTTTAGACTGCCTGTCTTGGTTCCCACTTCATCTTGACTGCGTGGCCTGACAATTCCCGTATTGTCTTTGTTTTGTGTGCACTGAAGCCGTACCAGCCTTCCTCAGTCTCCCCCCCCCCCCCCCCAACTAACCTTCAATTTTGCCTCTGCTATGTAGGGTACAGATGGGAGACTTTAAGCCTGTTCTGTGCTTAGATTATGCATCCCAGTGCACTGTAGTTAATAAACAAGTTCCTGTTTCTTCCAGAAATGCATGAAGACACTCCCTCTTTTGTAGGTCCTGTGCCACACTCTGACGGGGGAGTAAAGATCTCCCACTGAACAGCCTCCCTCTTCGTCAGCAGCAGAAGATGTACATATTAATCTTAATGAATGAAGATTAATGTGATAATCCTATGTTTACCTAACTGGATTCTTGTCTCACCTGGAGAACTGTGACTTTAAGAGATAAGTTTTTTTGTCTTACTACTAGTCCCTTTGATTCTAACTAATAGTCGTTTTGCTAGTAGTATGTAGTGGAGTTTTTCTGACCAGGGATGTTTTCTCCTATGCTGCTTTAAGTTGTGTACGGCAGACATAGAGACCTCTTTATGAGGAAACTGAGGTCTTTTCTCCATATAACTACATATCCTTATCTCTAGTCTGTATTTTCTCCATAGTAGTGAGCATTTACTGGAATACTTTTTGGTGGTGTGTCATATTAATAAAATGCCATCTTCTGCTGCCATGGGACCAATTTCACGATAAAAGCTGCCAAATCTCACACCTTTTATCGTGAGACTGGTCCTACGGCAGCATGGGATGATGTTCTATTAAGACTTCTACTGATTTAATGCCACCCCTATGAAAAACAGCCGTTACCTAGTGAAGATCTTGACACTGTCCCTGATAACGACGCTCGTAACTCTTAATGAAGATTTCTCTCTTCCCTGGGTCTTTTCTCCCTCGAACAGAGGAGATTGAGAGGGGACATGATCGAAACATTCAAGGTACTGAAGGGAATAGACTTAGTAGATAAGGACAGGTTGTTCACCCTCTCCAAGGTAGGGAGAACGAGAGGGCACTATCTAAAATTGAAAGGGGATAGATTCCGTACGAACGTACAGAAGTTCTTCTTCACCCAGGGAGTGGTAGAAAACTGGAACGCTCTTCCGGAGTCTGTCGTAGGGGAAAACACCCTCCAGGGATTCAAGACAAAGTTAGACAAGTTCCTGCTGAACCAGAACGTATGCAGGTAAGGCTAGTTTAGACAAGTTCCTGCTGAACCAGAACGTATGCAGATAAGGCTAGTTTCAGTTAAGGCACTGGTTTTGGACCAGAGGGCCGCCGCGTGAGCGGACTGCTGGGCACGATGGACCACTGGTCTGATCCAGCAGTGGCAGTTCTTATGTCCCCCCCTCCAATCCAGCTAGTCCATTCCCAGAAGACCCTGCCTCGAGGCAAGGATTCCTTCCTAGAAGATACCACTCCCCTGAAGCACCTCCAGAGAACTAATGGAAGTCTTCCTCCATTAGCCTCTCTTAAAAGGAGAAAACATTGCCCTTTCAGTCACTGATGCTGAATTGAAAATAGTGATGCAACTACGAGTGGGATAGGAGGTCAGCTAACGCCAATTTAAATTTGGAACCAGAATGAAGCATGCTATGTGAAGTTACATTTTTATACCGCTGTAGCAGAGCTCTCTCTCCTGCTTTGTTCTGTACATAAAATAACATGCAAAGAAAAGAAAAAAAAAATGTTGGGAAATGGAGGGGTTGCTGAGCTTCTAGGGTCAGAGATTTCCATGGAATAGTTATTACTGAGAGATAGGGCTCTTGGGGAGGGAGGGAGAGAAGTGTTCCTGCATGATTTCAGGGGTGGACATATCTTAGAGGTCTTTTCCTTTGGGAGTTGCATATGCATTTCCTTCTTTGTAATGTTGGGGGTGACTAGGAATTGACATTCCTATATTGACTTGAGGTACAGTAAGTACTTTGACTACATTTGCTTTTAACACTCAGTGTGCTAAAGCCTTTTATGCCCTTTTAGTACTTTGGCATTAAAATGATCTGCTAATACCTGTGTTAATATCGGTGTATTAACCAGCATTAACAGAGTAATTCAATTTAGCTAAATACATATACGGCACTTCTTTAAACTAAATTTCTTAATTCAAGCCATTTGGGTAATGAACCTGGAATAAAGAAAGGAGTTATTAGGTGAAACTTGCACAGATGTTATTTTACTAAGAAATCCCATTATCTTTACTGAATGAATGGTCAGTGTTGTCATGTGAGCCTGGGTAAAGTCACAGTCCGTCATCCTACCACCACATCATATTCTGCTGGATTCAGTATGAGCCATCCAAAGTTGGGTGCATAATTTTGGGCATGGCTCACAAATCCATGCATAAACTAATTGGCTAAATATATGATAATATGATAGATATGATATACGATCATTACGCATGTAGATAATTAGGTGGCTGGTGGAAGTGAGGATCTCCTGATCACTTGCCTACCTGCTGGGGAGGAGCTGGCTGTCTTGGTGCATGTTAGGTACCAATGGCATAGGAAAATGTGGGAGGGGGGTTTTGGAGGCCAAATTTAGGCTCATAGGTAGAAAGCTGAAATCCAGATCTTCCAAGGTGGCATTTTCAGTTCCATGTGCAGGACCCAAGAGATAGGCAGAACTCTGAAGTCTCAATGTGTGGTTGAGACAATGGTGCAGGAATGAGGGATTTAGATTTGTTAGGAACTGGGGATCCTTCTGGGAAAAGGGGAGATTATGCCTAAAGGATGGACTCCACCTTAACCGGGATGGAACTAGGCTGCTGGCACTAATGTTTAAAAAGGAGATAGAGCAACTTTTAAACTGAGATGGTGGGGGGAGAAGCTGACAGTCACCCAGGAGCGAGTGTTTTGGTGTGGAGTATCCTTGAAGGATACTATTGAAACAAGATATTTAGGGAGTCCCAACTAAGAGGTTTCAGTAATGGTAAAAGAAAGCCAGGAGTGTTTAAGAGAGAGGCAGATTAAAGGACTCAAATTATCCCTATTATCTTCTCAGCTGTTAGGATGGCAGGACTTAAGAGAAGTGGAAAGACAGTAGTCTAAGCTGAAAGGAGCAATAAAAATGGCTACGGACCTTTATGTGAAAAAAATCAATAAAAACAAGAGAAAAGGAAGCCAATATGGTTTTCCAAACTAGTGGCGGAGAAAATAAAGGCGAAAGAGTTGGCGTTCGTGAAATATAAATAAAAAACAAGAAGAGGAGTGCATAAAGGACTACAGGGTGAAACTGAAAGAAGGCAAGAGAGGGATACACCTGGCGAAAGCACAGGCGGAAGAACAAATGGCTAAAAATGTAAAAAAGGGAGACAAATTTTTTCAGATATATTAGTGAAAGGAGGAAGATGAAAAATGGAATTGCTAAACTAAAAAATGCTGGGAACCAATATGTGGAGAGTGATGAGGAAAAAGCAAATGTGCTAAACAAATACTTCTGTTCTGTGTTCACAGAAGAAAATCCTGGATAAGGACTGAGATTGTCTGGCAAAGTTACATGAGAAAATGGAGTAGATTCTGCGCCTTTCACGGAGGAGAGTGTTTATGAGCAACTTGAAAAACTGAAGGTGGACAAAACGATGGGACCAGACGTGATCCATCCCAGGATACTAAGGGAGCTCAGAGAGATTCTGGCGAGTCCTATTAAAGACTTGTTCAACAAATCTCTGGAGACGGGAGTGATTCCTGGGGATTGGAGGAGAGGGAATGTGGTCCCTATTCATAAAAGTGGTCACAGGGATGAAGCAGGAAACTACAGGCCGGTGAGCCTCACTTCAGTTGTTGGAAAATAATGGAAGTGTTGCTGAAAGAAAGGATAGTGTACTTCCTTGAATCTAATGGGTTACAGGATCCGAGACAACATGGCTTTACAAAAGGTAAATCGTGCCAAATGAACGTGATTGAATTTTTTGATTGGGTGACCAGAGAGCTGGATCGAGGACATATGCTAGATGTAATTTACTTAGATTTCAGCAAAGCCTTTGATACAGTTCCTCATAGGAGGCTGTTGAACAAACTTGAAGGGCTGAAGTTAGGACCCAAAGTGGTGAACTGGGTTAGAAACTGGCTGTCGGACAGGCGCCAGAGGGTGGTGGTTAATGGAAGTCGCTCGGAGGAAGGAAAGGTGAGTAGTGGAGTCCCTCAGGGTTCGGTGCTGGGGCCAATCCTGTTCAATATGTTTGTGAGTGACATTGCTGAAGGGTTAGAAGGACTAGTGTGCCTTTTTGCAGATGATACCAAGATTTGTAACAGAATAGACACCGAAGAGGGAGTGGAAACTATGAAAAAGGATCTGCAAAAGTTAGAGGAATGGTCTAATGCCTGGCAACTAAAATTCAATGCAAAGAAATGCAGAGTAATGCATTTGGGGATTAATAATCGGAAGGAACCATATATGCTAGGAGGAGAGAAGCTGATATGCACGGACGGGGAGAGGGACCTTGGGGTGATAGTGTCCGAAGATCCAAAGGTGAAAAAACAGTGTGACAAGGCAGTGGCTGCTGCCAGAAGGATGCTGGGCTCTATAAAGAGAGGCGTAGCCAGTAGAAGGAAGAAGGTGTTGATCCCACTGTATAGGTCATTGGTAAGGCCCCACTTGGAGTATTGTGTTCAGTTTTGGAGACCGTATCTGGCAAAGGATGTAAGAAGACTTGAAGCGGTCCAGAGGAGGGCGATGAAAATGATAGGAGGCTTGCGCCAGAAGACGTATGAGGAGAGATTGGAAGCCCTGAATATGTATTCCCTATAGGAAAGGAAAGACAGGGGAGATATGATTCAGACGTTCAAATACTTGAAGGGTATTAACGTAGAACAAAATCTTTTCCAGAGAAAGGAAAATGGTAAAACCAGAGGACATAATTTGAGGTTGAGGGATGGTAGATTCAAAGGCAATGTTAGGAAATTCTACTTTATGGAGAGGATGGTGGATGCCTGGAATGCGCTCCTGAGAGAGGTGGTGGAGAGTTAAACTGTGACTGAGTTCAAAGAAGCGTGGGATGAACACAGAGGATCTAGAATCAGAAAATAATATTAAAAATTGAACTTAGGTCAGTACTGGGCAGACTTGCACGGTCTGTGTCTGTATATGGCCGTTTGGTGGAGGATGGGCTGGGGAGGGCTTCAATAGCTGGGAGGGTGTAGATGGGCTGGAGTAGGTTTTAAAGGCGATTTCGGCAGTAGGAACCCAAGCACAGTACCGGGTAGAGCTTTGGATTCTTGCCCAGAAATAGCTAAGAAGAAAAAATTAAAATTGAATCAGGTTGGGCAGACTGGATGGACCATTTGGGTCTTTATCTGCCGTCATCTACTATGTTACTATGTTACTATGTCAGCAGGCTATAGAAACAAGGAAAAGCAAAATTTGAAGGTTTTGTATACAAATGCAGAAGCCTAAAAAATAAAATAGGAGAGGTAGAGTATATAGAGCTGAATGATGAGGTAGATATAATAGGCATCTCAGAGACCAGGTAGAAGGAGGATAATCAATAGGATATTGTGATCCTGATTATATCATAAGATCAAATTGGAGGGGGAGGTTATGCTATATGTTAAAGAGGGGATTGAATCAATCAAAATAAACATTTTGCATGACATAGCAGTGTGGAATCCATATGGATAGAAATTCCATGTGTGAAGGGAAGGAATATACTACTGTCCCTAGGGACAGAATGAGCAGGGAGATAAGAAATGTTATTGGAGATCAGGAAAGCTGGCAAACTGGGCAACAGTATAATAATGGGTGATTTCAATTACCTCAACATTGACATGATAAATATTACATCAGGGAGTGCTAGGGAGGTAAAATGACTGCTTCTTAGAGCAATTGGTTCAGGAACCAACAAGAGGGGGAGCTGTTTTAGATTTGGTCCATTGTAGAATGCAGGGCATAGTACAAGGAGGTAACTGTGTTGGGTCCTCTGAGAAACAGTGATCATATCATAATCAAATATGAGCTGATATCTGGAGTGATGTCACTAAAGAAATCTACAGTAGCGGCATTTAATTTTGGAAAGGGTGACTATGATGAAATTAGGAAAATGGTTTAAAAAAGCTAAAAGGATTTCCACAATTCTAAATCTCTTTTCCTTGGTCAAAAAATCTGGATTTTTCCAGATGTTACGAAAGTAACAGGAACGACAAAAATCTTTTCTTGCTTATAAACAAGAGACCTTGGATATAGGGGCCACATTTAGGCTCCTTTATCCTTGTAAATGTTTGGTATCCCTGGGAGGTTTAAAATATATCTTTTTTGTTCCTGAACAAATGAAAACCTTTATAGATCTTAAAAAAATAGCTTAAGGTTTGAGGGCATTACAGGGTATTGGTATATAAAAATTACCGCTGTTGATTGTTATAGCCTTACTGTAATTATAGTACTAATTTTGGATTGCCTTATCCTTTAATGATTCCTTTCCTTGTTCATTTGGTTGTGGCCTAATATATGAGAAGTATATTATTTCTAATGGAAATATGCTGGATTTAAAAGTATTTTTTAAATGACAGTAGATACTTGTGAATTGTAATTTCAAAATCTGATAAATTAAAAAAATAAAAGCAAAAAAGCATCAGTGGCAAATGTTAGGACTGTAAACCAGGCATGAATGTTATTAAAAAAAAATCATTATGGAAGCCCAGACCAGATGTATTTCACATATTAACAAAGGTGGAAAGGTGAAGTGAAAGAGGCTATTGGAACAAAAAAAAAACAACAACACCCCAAACCATCCTTTAAAGAATGGAGAAAGGATCCAAATGAAGAAAGTAAGAAGAGACATAAGCACTGGCAAGTAAGATGCAAATCATTGAAAAAGAAAGCTAAGAGAGAATATGAAGAAAAACTTACCAAAGAGGCAAAAATTCATTGTAGCAATTTTTTAGGTACATCAGAAGCAGATAACCTATGTGGGGATCTGTGGAGCTGTTGGACCTACTTGAACCATTAATGGCTTTTAAGAGTGATGATGTGGAAGAACTGAAATAAATCTGTGTGAATCTGGAAGATCTACTAAGCCAGACTGACAAGTTAAAAAGTGAAAAATCACCCGGACCAGATGGTATGCATCCCAGGATACTGAAAGAACTCAAACATGAAATTTCTGACCTGCTATTAGTGATCTGTAACCTGTCATTAATGTAGTCTGCAGTACCTGAAGATTGGAGGATGGCCAGTGTTATGCCGATTTTTTAAAAAAGGGTTCCAGGGGAGATCAGGTAAATTATAGACTGGTAAGCCTGTCTGCAGTGTTGCGCAAAATAGTGGAAACAATTATAAAAAATAACGTTGTGGAACGCGTAGACAAACATGATATAATGGGATAGAGTAAGCATGGGTTCAGCTGAGAGAGGTCTTGCCTCTCCAATTTGCTTGACTTCTTTGAAGGTGTGAATAAACATGTGGCTAAAGGTGAGCCGGTTGATGTAGTGTATCTAGATTTCCAGAAAGCTTTTGACAAAGTTCCTCATGAGAGGCTTTTGAGAAAATGAAAGAGCCACGGGATAGGAGGCAATGTTTAATTGTGGTTTAGGAATTGGTTATCGGATGGAAAACGGACGGTAGGGTTAAATGGCCATTTTTCTCAATGAAGAATAAATAGTGGTGTGCCACAGGGATCTGTACTGGGGGTGCTATTTAATTTAACTTATTTATAAATGATCTGAAATTGGAACAGCGAGTGAGGTGATTAAATTTGCAGATGACACTAAACTATTCAAAGTTGTTAAAATGCATGCAGATTGTGAAAAATTGCAGACAGACTTTATGAAACTGGATGACTGGGTATCCAAATAGCAGATGAAATTGAATGTGGATAAATGCAAAGTGATGCACATTGGGAATATTAACCCAAATCATAAGTTACCAGTTGCTAGTGTCCACCTTGGTGGTCAGAAAAAGATGTGGGTGTCGTTGTAGACAACCCATGATTTGTCTTGCCTTAGATGAAGCTTTCTCCACTTGATTGGCAGCCTTCATGTCCTCACTGACGATCACCCCTAAGTCTCGCTCTGCTACCGTTCATGGTGAGATCCTAACAAGAACGGTAGCAGAGCGAGACTTAGGGGTGATCGTCAGTGAGGACATGAAGGCTGCCAATCAAGTAGAGAAAGCTTCATCTAAGGCAAGACAAATCATGGGTTGCATACACAGGGGTTTCGTCAGCCGTAAGCCGGAGGTCATTATGCCATTGTATAGATCCATGGTGAGGCCCCACCTGGAGTACTGTGTGCAATTTTGGAGGCCGCATTATCGCAAGGACGTGCTGAGGATGGAGTCGGTCCAGAGAATGGCCACTCAGATGGTCTCGGGACTCAAGGATCTCCCGTACGAGGAACAGTTAGAAAAATTACAGCTATACTCACTCGAGGAGCGCAGAGAGAGGGGAGACATGATCGAGACGTTCAAATATCTCACGGGCCGCGTCAAGACAGAGGAAGATATCTTCTTTTTCAAGGGTCCCACGGCAACAAGAGGGCATCCGTGGAAAATCAGAGGCGGGAAACTGCGAGGTGACACCAGGAAGTTCTTTTTTACTGAAAGGGTAGTTGATCGCTGGAATAGTCTTCCACTTCAGGTGATTGAGGCCAGCTGCGTGCCTGATTTTAAGGATAAATGGGATCGACACGTGGGATGTATTCACAAGGTAAAGGTAGGGGAGGGTCATTAGGGTGGGCAGACTGGATGGGCCGTGGCCCTTAACTGCCGTCTATTTCTATGTTTCTATGCTAAAACTTTCCACCCATTGTGCTGCAGCGACCAAAAAACCCCAAACAAGATGCTAGGAATTATTTAAAAAGGGATGGTTATTAAAAAGGGAGGGATGCCTCTGTATCACTCCATGGTGCGACCTTACCTTGAGTATTGCGTTCAATTCTAGTTGCTGACTAGTGTCATGTAATGATTTCTTCTTACCTGACTCGTAGAGAACTAAGGTCCATAAGGAAAATTAGATTAATGATCTCTTCTGCAACTGTCATTAAAAAAAATTTCCAGTCACTGTCATTAATTGGCACAAGACCCAATTTTTGGAATAAGATACCTAGAGAGATTAGGGACATCAGTTGTTAGCTTTTCCCTGCCTTTGTAAGAGATTGATATTTATTTTCTATTTTCTATTTTTTATTTATTTAAGCATTTATCATAATTTGAACAATATAAGTCCCGACTCCTCCAGAACTGCCCAAAGGCTTAAACTAGCCTTCCCCTCTCCACGCGGCATCCACTATTCAGGCAAACTGGGAAAATCCCTTCTCTTCAAAATCACAGGTCTTTGGAACTACCTCACCACCCCGCTGCGGAACCTGAGCTCCCTTCAGTTATTCCGCAAACAACTGAAAACCTGGCTTTTCAGCAAATTGTAGCTCTATCCTTCCCCCCTTTCTCTCCCCCCTTCTACACATAAGTTCATGTAATCCTTTTTCTTCTTCTCTACCCACTATTTTAAGTTCTTGTAAACCGTGTCGAGCTCCATTCTCATGGAGATGATGCGGTATATAAACTTAAGGTTTAGATTAGATTAAATAAGTTCATTAAACAAAACAAGAGTTTTTCCAAATTATAAAACAAAAGAAATATGTCTCATTTACAAATTAATACATCAAGCTTTTGAATAGTCCTCATTAAAGGAGAAACAGATCACAACCACTGGGAATGGGAAATCAAGGAATAAAAACAAAACAAAAAAAAATCACATTAGTAGCTCATCTACTTTCTTGCTTCAGACCAGTAGAATTGGAATCAATTGGGACTTTGCATTGAGACTCCTTTCCCTTCCAAAAAAAACCTGCAATTGAGAAGGTTCATAAAAAACATAACTATTCTGATCCAAGTAAATTACACATTTATAGGGATAACGCAATTGAAATTTCGCACCCAACGATTTAACCTTATCTTTCAATTCTAGGAATCTTTTCCTTCTTGATTGTGTTGTTCTAGAGACATCTGAAAATAAAGAAATCTTTCCATCCATAAAGGAGACTTCTTTAAGCCTAAAAAATAGGCGAAGAAGCGCTTCTTGTCTTGTAAGAAAATGAATGTCACTAGAAGTGTTGAACGAACTACAACTTCATCTTCTGAGGTCTCCAATATCCTAGATATATCAATAGGACTTGACAAATCTTCCTTAGGTTGATTGAGGTCTGAAGGTGAGGGTTTTTTTTTTTTTTTTAAATAGAAATAGGTATAAAGAATATTTTATGTAGAGGTGGAAGTCCATTATCAGGGTATTTAAAGATTTCTCTCAAAAACCTGTAAAACAAATCTTTTGGGGACATTGTTAGTGTGTTTGGGAAATTCAAAATCCATAAGTTCCAACTGTTTAGTATAATTCTCCATATTTTCTAATTTCCTCAAAAGCACCAATTTGTCCTGAACTATTGATGTACAAGTAGATTGAACTGCTTGTACAGAATTTTCCAAAGTTTTTACTTTTTCCCTTTGGACTTTCAAGTCCTCTTCAAACTTCTGCATTGTCACATTTTGGTTCTGAACCAGTGGTATGATTCCTAGACATACCTTATGGAGGGAGTCCAGTGCTGTCCAAATGGATTCCAATATAATTTCAGGGGGTGGAGAGCTGGCAATTCTCCTCGCACTGCTGAAGTTCCTAAAGCCTCCTTCGATATTGCAGTTCCGGCTCTGGAGTCCTGGGGGGGCCAGCAAGCCCGATAGCTCCACTGGCAGCGTGGCTTCCGCTGATTGCGTTGCTGCTCGCATTCCCCTGTCCCCTGGCTGCGAAGGAGGCGCTGGTCCCGCGGGGCTGAGCGAGATTTTGCTCCCCAAGTCCGATGCTTCCCTCACATCGGACAGAGCAGGAACGACCCGAGGTGAAGATGAGAAGAAGCCGGTAATCGCTCCCTGCTGCATTACGGTAATAATAATAATTTATTTTTGTATACGGCCATACCCAGGGAGTTCTAGGCGGTTCACAACAAATAGATGAATTACATACAGTGCGATTGAAAAAAGAAGAACATAACAAGGCAATCGAAGGGTCAAACTAGTTAACATTGACAATTTAGGTGAAGGAAGGGCGAATACAGAGCTCATACGGTATGTACTGTAAGAGAATACAATTGAATTTGTGAGAAGGGGGAACAAAGCATATTATATGAGAGGGGGGGAGCAGGGATCTTGGAAGGAGGGGGAAAAAGTAAAGGAAGGTGGGAAGTGTTGAGGGGGGGAGGCTCTGGCGTTCGGGCTACTGCCGCCCTATCCCTTCTTTTAGGCATATTAGCTGGAAGGCTTGTTAAACAAAATCAAGTCAGGCAGGAGCTACAAATCGAGCGTCCGTCTACTAAGACGCCATCTTGTTTCTGATGATATTTATTTTCTTTATATTTAACTGATAAATAGCTTTTATCACTGTATAACTTAAGAAGTGGTTAGTATCATTTTTGTATAGAGTGAATTATTGTCACCGATCATTTTACTGTAATCTGCCTTGTATTGGTTAACGTGAAATAGAAATGTTCTGATTAGATTAATGAACCGGATGTGCACCCTAGCATTTGTACAACAGAATAAGGTATTGTGGCCTCTTTTTAGTTTTGAAAATTATGCACTAGGATTGACGAAACATTCTCAAAAGTACAATCTGGCAGAAAACATTAGCGAAGTTCAATCGCATCAGCTTCGCACAATTTCTCCTCAACAGGCTCCTTTAGCTCAGTAGATTGAAGCAGCTGTTCGATGAACGTTCATATCCAAATTTCTACAGACTGTAACTAGTCCCCACGGAGTTGCAAATTCCTAGTCTATGGATGCTGCTTAAAGAAGTTAAGTTTGCCCCCCCCCCCCACTAGCAACAGAAGGTTCACAGCTGTGAAGTTACTGATGAAAAATGAGAGATTTTGCCTAAACACTGGAGCGTCCCTTATCTTGCACTTACAGCAACTTGTAGATTGAACTTGGAATTTTTAGATTTATTCACGTTTTCCAGGTCCGAGATCTCTGTGCATTGCAAATAAATACTATGCGCACCAAAAGGGGTTCTCAATTGCAGCACCAAGGGTAAAGTCACATAATCCTGGAAGGAAAGGAACCTCAGAAACCCACTTGGAATTTGACACAAGGTAAACTTACCGCCTGTTTTACTAAGATAAGCTATGCGTTTTAGCGTGTGTTTAGCGCGCACTAAATCTACATGCACGCTAAATGCTAACGTGTCCATAGACTAACATGCGCATGTTAGCGTGTGCTAATATTTTAGCGCACCTTAGTAAAAGGAGCCCTTAGACTGAGACTTATCGGTTACGGCTTTCTGCCATAGGTTCTGAAAAACCTTCCATTTTTTAATGAAACAATACCAATACTGTGAAATACTGCCTAAAAGGTAATTTATACAGTGGCGATACTTGAAAGGGTCCAGAGAAGAGCGACAAAATTGATAAAAGGTATAGAAAACCTTTCATACCGCAGACAGGTTAGAAAGGCTGGGGCTCTTCTCCCTGGAAAAGCGGAGACTCAGAGGAGACATGATAGAGACTTTCAAGATCATGAAAGGCATAGAGAAGATAGAAAGGGACAGATTCTTCAGACTATTGGGTACCACAAGTAATGTAATGTAATGTAATGTAATGTAATTTATTTCTTATATACCGCTACATCCGTTAGGTTCTAAGCGGTTTACAGAAAATATACATTAAGATTAGAAATAAGAAAGGTACTTGAAAAATTCCCTTACTGTCCCGAAGGCTCACAATCTAACTAAAGTACCTGGAGGGTAATAGAGAAGTGAAAAGTAGAGTTAGAGGAAAAATAAAAATAAAATAAACATTTTAACAAGACAGCATTGATCTAAATACTTTGGAAGGTAGAAGAGAGGAGAGAAAGGAATAGAAGCAGAAGGGGGAGCCGTTGAACAGTACAAGGGGGCACTCGAAGAAACTGAAAGGGGACAATTTTAGAACCAATGCTAGGAAGTTCTTTTTCACCCAGAGGGTGGTGGACACTTGGAATGCGCTTCCGGAGGTTGTGATAGGACAGAGTACACTACGGGGGTTCAAAGAAGGATTGGATAAATTCCTGAAGGATAGGGGGTTTGAGGGATACAGATAGGGTAGAGATAAGTTATAGAAAGAGTATAGACAGAAGATAGGAGGGATTAAAGGGCTTAGGTAAGGATCACCGTACAGGTCATAGGCCTGATGGGCCGCCACGGGCGCGGACTGCTAGGCGGATGGACCTCTGGTCTGACCCAGCGGAGGCAATTTCTTATGTTCTTAACCCCTTAGTTAAACACCACAAATTGTGATAAAATACTGCTTCTGTTATTCAAGTCAATATCATACCCTCTTTTTCTCTCCCCTTCCTCTCCCTCTTACCTATCCACCTCCTCTCTCTCCCCTCTTACATCTCTTTACAGTCGTCTTGAGCCTGTATAGGTATGAGCGATGCACAAATAGAAGATTAGATTAGATTAGATACCATCTGATGGATCTGAATAATGTACAAACTGTGAGGTAACTTATCTTAATAGTTATTTTTTCGCTCCCAATAGGACCCGTTTCGCCAATGAAATCGGCTTCTTCTGGAGATAATCATAAAACAGTTTGGCTTTTTAATAATCCTTCAGTGGTGATCTACGAACATATAAAATTGAGCATACATCTTAGAGAAGCAGAGAAGTCTATCAAATACTGAGTAATTACAAATAAATACCCACATAATTTCTCTGTCCGAGTGGACTTAAAATATAGGGCGTCATTCTAATCGCTCTGCAATAAAAAGAGAGTATTTACATCATGAAATAGAGACTTAGAAAATTCCCTAAGGAATAGCAATCTTAGGTTCTTTCATTTTCCTGTGGCTCATTTCCTGTCTACAGAGAGATTTATTAGGAAATATTTTAAAGAGGTTCTTGGCTTATCTAATTCTGAAGATATTAAGAACATAAGAATTGCCGCTGTTAGGTCAGACCAGTGGTCCATCGTGCCCAGTCATCCGCTCATGCGGCGACCCTTTGGTCAAAGACCAGTGCCCTAACTGAGACTAGCCCTACCTGCATTCGTTCTGGTTCAGCAGGAACTTGTCTAACTTTGTCTTGAATCCCTGGAGGGTGTTTTCCCCTATGACAGACTCCAGAAGAGCGTTCCAGTTTTCTACCACTCTCTGGGTGAAGAAGAACTTCCTTATGTTCATACGGAATCTATCCCCTTTCAACTTTAGAGAGTGCCCTCTCGTTCTCCCTACCTTGAAGAGGGTGAACAATCTGTCTGTATCTACTAAGTCTATTATTCCCTTCAGTTCCTTGACTGTTTTGATCATGTCCCCTCTCAATCTCCTCTGTTCGAGGGAGAAAAGTCCCAGTTTCTCTAATCTTTCACTGTATGGCAACTCCTCCAGCCTCCTACATTGGAGAAATGTTTTATATACCGTACCTAAGAAATGTTCATTAGTTGGTGACCAGCAGGATGAATTGACTAAACAAGATCCTTTGGGTAGTGTTAATTTAACAGCTTTCCTTGAGGATTCAACTGATACTGCTTTGACTAGATCTACTCTGTTGGTCACCTTCTTTAATGAAGCAGATAAATCAGTAATATTGAGGCCATATTTCAAGAAAAAGTCAATGGTGTTCTGTGGTAAGACATCTAAGGTCTTTCCAGATGTTTCATGTACCACCCAACTGCACAGGAAAGCTGTTTTGGCCCCAAAAAATAGAGTGGTAGCCAAAGGGGCTACTTTTTCTTCTCTCACTTTCCATGTTAATGTTTTGTTACATTTCAGGGAAAGCAATACAGTACTCCCCCGCAAACTCGCAGTTCAGTGTTCGCGGCCCCAGTCGTTTGCAGTTTTTTTCCTTCCTCATAAATATTACAGTTTTTTATATTACCCCGTGCGCTTCTCTCCTGTACTACGAATACCCAGCACTCTGTGCAGCCGCTTTCTCCGAGCGCAACTTCATAGCTTTTCACTTGCCACTGCATGTCAATACGGAAAGCTACTCTGCAAGGGCGAAAGACAGAAAAAGTTTGACGGCTACATGACAGGGCGCGGCGAAGAACGGCGGGGAAAAAAAACAGAAGCACAAGTAGACCAGCGGTGGCGGGGCATTGATGCAATGAGGGAGCAACCACCGGCAGAGGAGCAGATCAGCGAAGTCGGGCAACCTGCATGGTGCGAAGATACAAAGAAAGCTGGCCCTGCAGCCCTGTCCCGCCTCCCCTAAACCGCATCCAATTATTGTGGTTTTTCAAAATTCGCGGGTGCTCCTGGAACGGAACCACCGCAAATTTCGGGAGAGTACTGTATACGTTTTTGATCCATTACAGCTGGAGATATTTTTAAAGGAGCAATGATCTTGAAATATGACTGTCTATTCTGATAAGGCATTATTAATTAGTTATAATCTGTGATATCAAGATTTATATCTTGTTGGTTTCTTGAACTGGGAAATTACCCCCTCCTCTTTTTTTTTTTTTTTTTTACTCTTATATTTGTTTTCTCCCCTGTTGTACTTTTTTTGTTGTGGTGGTGGTTTTTTAGTCATTTTTCTTTCTTATTGCTGTGTCAGTGAGTATTTCTGTGTCGGTAAATATTTCTGTATTTGTCTTTGTTTAATTATGAGAAATGCTATTTTAAATATGCACTAATAATATCTATATTAGGGTCAACATTTAAAAGTATGTAAATGGCCAGAAGTGGCGCTTAGTCATTTAAATCACTTGTCTGGGGATAACGGGGTATATTCAGGGCCTCTTCTATCAAACTGCGCTAGCAGTTTTTAGCGCAGAGAGCCGCGCTGAATGGCCCACGCTGCTCCCTATGCTCATAGAGTTCCTATGAGCATCGGCAGCAGCGCAGGCCATTCAGTGCGGCTCTCTGCGCTAAAATCTGCTAGCGCAGTTTGATAGAAGAGGCCCTCAGTGTTACTAAGCCAAAACCAGCTATTTTGTGGGAGGTACAGAAGTAGAATTATACGTATGCCATTAAGTGCCAGTATTCAGCTTAACCGCATAAGGTAGCTGCCTAAATAGGACCAAATATAACACAGTCCCATCTTTATCCAGATCACCTTTATCTGGAATTAACTGCATTAGTTTTAACCAGCTGTGTTTGCTAGATAGTTAATGTCTGTGCCTGATCATCAGACTTGAATATCCAGGGATGCAGTCGAAAAAAACACTGACCATTGCCAGCTGAATATCTACCACTAAATGTGAGGTGATGGAGGGCAAAGCGACTTGTACAAGGTTGCAGGGAATATTGTTGAAAGAACGGGGTTTAAACTTAGATTTCAGTGGTTCTCAGTTTGCTGTTTGAAGCCCCTTTGCCGCTAATAGGTTTGAATAAATAAACTCACTCATGTGTAGCTGACCTCTCAGACTAGTGGGGTTGGAGGATGCTAAGAATTTGTTTAAGGTCTGTGGCTAAAATACCTTATTTCTCAATGCACACAGACATATTAAAGGATCCCAAAAGACATTTTAATAAGTAATATTGGATAGTACTACTATTAATTATTTCTATAGCGCTACCAGACAAAGGAAAAAAGATAACTGGGAGACTGTTCATACTCATAATAAAAGGATAACAACGAGGAACATAAGAATAGCCTCACTGGGTCAGACCAATGGTCCATCAAGCCTAGTAGCCTGTTCCCATGGTGGCCAATCCAGGTAACCAATACCCGGCCAAAGCCCAAGGTGTAGCAATGTAGCAGTGAGGACCAAATGCATAAAGCCAGATACTATGAAATGCACTTGAGTATCTAGGTGGCATTTCTGAGGGTCTGAAGATTTACGATATATGTGAGGGTGATTAAGAGATGGTCAAAGTTAGACCATTCTCCAAATATTGGTGACCAAAACAGGGCAAGCAGTGGTTTCCCCCATGTCTTTCTCAATAACAGACTATGGACTTTTCCTCCAGGAACTTGTCCAAACCTTTCTTAAAACCAGCTACGCTATCCACTCTTACCACATTCCCAATTATCTGAAACAACTCGCTCTTCAATTCCTCTGGAAGTGGCCAGATAACTTCTTTTGTAATCCGCTTTGAACCGCAACGTATTGGTGGAATAGAAATCACTAATGTAATGTAATGTAATATAATATAATATAATCCTCTGGCAATACTTTCCAGAGCTTAACTATTCTCTGAGTGAAAAAAAATTTCCTCTAATTGGTTTTAAAAGTATTTCCCTGTAACTTCATCGAGTGTCCCCTAGTCTTTGTAATTTTTGACTGAATGAAAAATCGATCCACTTGTATCCGTTCTACTCCACTCAGGATTTTGTAGACTTCATTCATATCTCCCCTCAGCCGACTCTTTTCCAAGCTGAAGAGCCCTAACCATTTTAGTCTTTCCTCATATGAGAGGAGTTCCATCCCCTTTACCATCTTGGTTGCTCTTCTTTGAACCTTTTCTAGTGCCACTATATCTTTCTTAAGATAAGGAGACCAGAATTGAACACAATACATTCTTAGTCTTGTTAACCATCCCGTTTTTAATAATTCCTAGCATCCTATTTGTTTTTTGGCCACCGCTGCCGCACATTGGGGAGAAGATTTCATAGAGAATGATTTTGTAAATTGGCACATCATTTTTAGGTGTCTCAAAGGGGCACTAATTCTATAATAATAATAATTTTATTCTTATATACCGCTAAAGCCATGGAAGTTCGAGGCAATTTACAACAAGAAGCGCTGAACAATCAGAGAAGAGGTCACAATCAGGTCATCAATACAGTCTTACATAATGAAAGAAGTGCAAAGCTATATAGTTCTTAAGGTTACTGGTTGAATTAGCAGAGCTGTAAAATCAGGGGAGGGAAATTGCATAGCGACACCAGGAAATACTTCTTCACCGAGAGGGTGGTGGATCGATGGAACGGTCTTCCGATACAGGTAATTGAGGCCAGCAGCGTGCCTGATTTTAAGACTAAATGGGATCAATATGTGGGATCTCTTCACAGAGAGAGTTAGGGGGGGGGTCATTGGAGTGGGCAGACTGGATGGGTCTTGACCCTTATCTGCCGTCACTTTCTATGTTTCTATGTTAATCAGCGAAAATAGGCACACTGTAAAGTCATCGAATACATGTAAGCAGAGGAATGGAAAATAAAGATGAAAATGTTATAATGCTCTTGTATCGTTCAATGGTACGGCTTTACCTTGACTACTGTGTGCCATTCTGGTTGTCGTATCTCAAAAATATAGTGGAATTAGAAAAGATATAGAGAAGGGCGACAAAAATGATAAAAGGGATGAGACAACTTCCCTATGAGGAAAGGTTAAAGCGGCTAGGGCTCTTCACCTTTGAGAAGAGATGGCTCAGGGGTGATATGATAGAGATCTATAAAATACTGAGTGGTGTGGAAAGGGTAGATGTGAATCACTTGTTTAGTCTTTCCAAAACTAGGACTAGGGGGCATGTGATGAAGCTACTAAGTAGTAGATTTAAAACAAACTGGAGAAAATATTTCATCACATAAAGTGTACTTAAACTCTGGAATTTGTTGCCGGAGAATGTGATGAAATCAGTTAGCTTAGCAGGTTTTAAAAAAGGTTTGGTTAATTTCACTGTACAACAAATTTTTCCAAAAGTTTTGCTTCCTTAAAACAAACTTGATTATGATACACTCCTTCAAAATAAGCACAAATATATTTTCCCACTGGCTGTATCACATAGGAATTTTGACAAACACAATGGTATCTTTGACTATGACATGTTTTAATGCACAAAGTTTCTGATATGCTGTGATAGTTCGCCGTGGTTAAAAGTGTTTTCCTGCTAATTTTCGTTTGTACTGTGTCCAGTGCATCTCGTTGCAGTGTCCAATAATAGCCAGCATTGATGGATTAGAGTTGCCCTGATATCTTTTTTTCCATGGTAGTAATGTCCTGGTGAAATCTTGTGCCATGTTCATTGCTGACTGCTCCAAGATTTGCGGTGAAGAACTCCAAGTGTGAATGTAGAAAGTGCATCTTCAGTGACATGTTGCACTTCATGGTTTTGTATGCTCTAAGAAGTTTGTCAACCAGTTGAATATAGTTTAGTGCTCTTTAACTGTCAAGAAAATTCTCATCATCATTGGATGCTTTCCATACGATTTTCTCTGGCCCGACTAACAGATTTTCAAATCTCTCATTATTGATGACGTGTCTGATCTGTGGACTGACAGAAATACCTTCCATAATCTTGGCATCAGTTATTCTTGGAAACATCTGTCTTATAAAGAAAAATCTTTGTCTTCCTTGTTCATCTGTTTTATGAAATTTTTTATCAGTCCAAGTTTTATGTGAAGAGGAAGCAAAAATATCTTTGTTAGGTTCAACAAGTGTTTCATGTACCACATTTTTATGTCCTGGAACCAAATTCTTATGGAGTGGCCAATTCTTTTGAGTATAGATACTAATATGCATGCTCCAGATTGGCATCATAGTCACTTCTTATCTTTCTATCTTTCTCTTTATCATTATTCATCATTACCTCTTCCTTTTAGGACCCCTGAGGAAGGCGTGTTCACCGAAACAGACTATGTAGGGTCCGGTTGGATTTTTATCACTGTATTTTTTATCATTGTACTTTTTAAATTGAATTTTCATGTTTTTATATGTCGGTGTATAATAAATTAACTCCAGAACATCTGTATCCACAGTTTTTTGTTTTTATTTTCATTGGTGGAATGTTTTTACTATGGATTATTGGGTCTCCCCATTTTTCTTTGTTGTGCTGCAATTCTTAGGTTCAACAAGTGTTTCATGTACCACATTTTTCTGTCCTGGAACCAAATTCTTATGGAGTGGCCAATTCTTTTGAGTATAGATACTAATATGCATGCTCCAGATTGGCATCATAGTCACTTCTTATCTTTCTATCTTTCTCTTTATCATTATTCATCATTACCTCTTCCTTTTAGGACCCCTGAGGAAGGCGTGTTCGCCGAAACAGACTGTGTAGGGTCCGGTTGGATTTTTATCACTGTATTTTTTATCATTGTACTTTTTAAATTGAATTTTCATGTTTTTATATGTCGATGTATAATAAATTAACTCCAGAACATCTGTATCCACAGTTTTTTGTTTTTATTTTCATTGGTGGAATGTTTTTACTATGGATTATTGGGTCTCCCCATTTTTCTTTGTTGTGCTGCAATTCTTAGGTTCAACAAGTGTTTCATGTACCACATTTTTCTGTCCTGGAACCAAATTCTTATGGAGTGGCCAATTCTTTTGAGTATAGATACTAATATGCATGCTCCAGATTGGCATCATAGTCACTTCTTATCTTTCTATCTTTCTCTTTATCATTATTCATCATTACCTCTTCCTTTTAGGACCCCTGAGGAAGGCGTGTTCGCCGAAACAGACTGTGTAGGGTCCGGTTGGATTTTTATCACTGTATTTTTTATCATTGTACTTTTTAAATTGAATTTTCATGTTTTTATATGTCGATGTATAATAAATTAACTCCAGAACATCTGTATCCACAGTTTTTTGTTTTTATTTTCATTGGTGGAATGTTTTTACTATGGATTATTGGGTCTCCCCATTTTTCTTTGTTGTGCTGCAATTCTTAGGTTCAACAAGTGTTTCATGTACCACATTTTTCTGTCCTGGAACCAAATTCTTATGGAGTGGCCAATTCTTTTGAGTATAGATACTAATATGCATGCTCCAGATTGGCATCATAATCACTTCTTATCTTTCTATCTTTCTCTTTATCATTATTCATCATTACCTCTTCCTTTTAGGACCCCTGAGGAAGGCGTGTTCGCCGAAACAGACTGTGTAGGGTCCGGTTGGATTTTTATCACTGTATTTTTTATCATTGTACTTTTTAAATTGAATTTTCATGTTTTTATATGTCGATGTATAATAAATTAACTCCAGAACATCTGTATCCACAGTTTTTTGTTTTTATTTTCATCGGTGGAATGTTTTTACTATGGATTATTGGGTCTCCCCATTTTTCTTTGTTGTGCTGCAATTCTTAGGTTCAACAAGTGTTTCATGTACCACATTTTTCTGTCCTGGAACCAAATTCTTATGGAGTGGCCAATTCTTTTGAGTATAGATACTAATATGCATGCTCCAGATTGGCATCATAATCACTTCTTATCTTTCTATCTTTCTCTTTATCATTATTCATCATTACCTCTTCCTTTTAGGACCCCTGAGGAAGGCGTGTTCGCCGAAACAGACTGTGTAGGGTCCGGTTGGATTTTTATCACTGTATTTTTTATCATTGTACTTTTTAAATTGAATTTTCATGTTTTTATATGTCGGTGTATAATAAATTAACTCCAGAACATCTGTATCCACAGTTTTTTGTTTTTATTTTCATTGGTGGAATGTTTTTACTATGGATTATTGGGTCTCCCCATTTTTCTTTGTTGTGCTGCAATTCTTAGGTTCAACAAGTGTTTCATGTACCACATTTTTCTGTCCTGGAACCAAATTCTTATGGAGTGGCCAATTCTTTTGAGTATAGATACTAATATGCATGCTCCAGATTGGCATCATAGTCACTTCTTATCTTTCTATCTTTCTCTTTATCATTATTCATCATTACCTCTTCCTTTTAGGACCCCTGAGGAAGGCGTGTTCGCCGAAACAGACTGTGTAGGGTCCGGTTGGATTTTTATCACTGTATTTTTTATCATTGTACTTTTTAAATTGAATTTTCATGTTTTTATATGTCGGTGTATAATAAATTAACTCCAGAACATCTGTATCCACAGTTTTTTGTTTTTATTTTCATCGGTGGAATGTTTTTACTATGGATTATTGGGTCTCCCCATTTTTCTTTGTTGTGCTGCAATTATTTTGAATGTAATGCATCTCCTTAGCATTCACAAATAAAACAGTACTTGGTATATCCAAGCTGCATTCCATGTAACAGAGCTACTACTTTAAGGTCACTGCATATGTTCCAGTTGTACTTTGTGTACTGTATATGCTTTAGCAGAAATTTCATGTTTCTTTCATGTGTGCAGCATAGCCAATAGGTATAGATGGGTAGACATTGCCATTGTGTAACAAAACAGCCTTGAGGCTTAACACTGATGAATCAATAAAAAGATGCCACTCCTGTGGGCCATTCGTAAAACCCAAAGCTGTCAGTGCAGATTCAGAGGTTTTCAACCTGTGCAAAGAAATTTGTTAAATCGTCTTGGCGGCTTTGAAGGACAGAAATTTTCATACCTTGGAGGGAGTAAACACCATCCCTGCAGTCTTGAACCCAATAATTCTGCTTTTGCTTTTGACAAACCTAAATTCCTGACCAGGTCATTTAATTCTGACTGTGCTATAAAATGAGACTCACCAGACTTATATGGTTCAAAATCAGGATCAGTGTCGCTGTCGGTGCATTTCTCTAGTGTCTTCGGTACCGGAAGACTGTCATTATAAGGCGCAGGTCTCATGGCTGAAGGAAAATTGAGGTATTCAATTGATTTTTTATTTTTACCAGAAAACCCAGATACATTTGTCAGACAGAAGTAACAGTCTGTCTGTTCTCACCATATCATTGGGTTAGCAAATGGCATTGACTTCCAAGTACCTCGGAGCCAAGCTCAAAGATCAACAGCACATCTTGCACAATAAATGTGAGGAGCCCATGGTTTGTCTTGATCACCAATCTTGCAACTGAAGTACAGCTCATATGCTTTCTTAAGAAGTCGAGTCATGGTGCGTCTTTGAGGCTTAAGTGTGTACTCGCCACAAATGTAGCAGAATGTATCACCGCTATTGCGACATCGGTGAGACATTTCTGCTGTCACAAATCATCCTATAGCAATTAATAATTAACTGACTTACTAATAAAGTTACATACATAGACAATACTGTGCATTGAAGCATCAAAATACACCCGAACTGACAGACACTTAATGAAGATTATCCCTGTATATAAACTGCTTTTATATAGCCTTTTCAGGCAGCATCCATGTATAAGTATGCCCTGGCATGCACAGACGGCATCATTTCCATGGATGTTACATTACATTACATTACGGATTTCTATTCCGCCTATACCTTGCAGTTCAAGGCGGATTACAAAAGATTTGACTGGACATTTCCAGTGATGAACACATTACAGAATGTTTGACTGGACATTTTCCAGTGAAGATACAATTTTTTTTTTTTTTTTAAGGGGGTAGCTGGATAGAAATCTAGGGGATCTTACGGGTTGGATAGTAAACTGACAGTGCCGAACTGTGTGATATTAGCAAATGGAATATAGTTAGAGTAGGCAAGATTACAATCTATTTTAGGGGTCTGTTTACTTGAAAGGTGTTTAGGTGGGATATTTGGGGGAGAATTATCTGGCGGTAGGTGAATTCTGTGGAGGTAGGTGAATTATCTGGAGGTAGGTGAAATTAGCTGGAGGTAGGTGAAGAGGGTTTAAGATATTTGGATGCATTTTTTGAAAAGCAGGGTTTTGATTTCTTTACGGAATGTTATGCAACCTGCCCTGAATGTACGCCTGGACATGCCCACATTATATCCTGCAAGGTATAACATGATTAATAGGCCTATATTAAGAATTAGGCTAAGAATTAATTGCATTAGCCTGAAAGTATAAGAAGAAATTGTAAAAATGTACTTTTTGTTAAAATAGTACATGATGCGTAATTTTAAATGTGATTTTCATAATCAGCAGCCAAAAAATCTGTACGATACACCCAAAAGTGTTGAAGAAGCAAAAACTTTGTCGTCCAGTGTTTCCTAAAAGAGAAGTTCATAGGCCATTATTCTTAGGATAAACAGCATAAAATCTATTTTAGGGATTTAGCTAGGTACTTGGGACCAGGGTTGGCCACTGTTGGAAACGGGATACTGGGCTTGGTGGACCTTCAGTCTGTCCCAGTATGGCAGTTCTTATGTTCTTTCCTCTCACTAACCAAATGCACCTCTTGTAAACCAGAGAGTCTGGATGCTGCTTACTGAAAAAGAGAATTAGTTTTGCTGGTTATGGTACAGCCTGAAAAAAAATAGGCTGATTCTACCTCTTAGATGCAAACCTGTAGGAAATCATTTTAACCTGACTTCTTCTTCCAATTTTACTCTGAATATTCATGAAAATTGTGTGGGAAAATGAGGTTAACAGTCAACATCATATGCCAGCAATTTGAAAGAGGTCAAACCCTTGAAAATGGAAATTTCACCTGAAATGATTCTAGCACTTCCAGTTCCAAATATAGATATATATAATTACTGAAAAAGAGCTTCTAACCCCTGGGTATTAATTTCACAGTGCAAAGAAATTGCCAACAATTACAAATTTCAGTAAAACAGACATATGCAAATCAGCTCTCGCCAGCACATTTATATACAGTCGTATTTCAGTGACACCTGCTTTATAGTGACTCTGCTGAGAACATGAACCAATTTACCACCTCATGCAGATTAAGGATAGGCATGTTAAGGAGCTGATGAATGAAAGGCTAAGAGCTAAATAATACTTTTTTTGAGCAGAGACTCGTTTAAATGACAGGGAGAAGGATTTCAGTCATTTTGTAGTAAGTGTTGATTTTTGCTCCTAATGCCAAATGAACGTTGGATGACAGAATTTTCACATTACAGTTGGGCTGTCCGGGGGAAGGGAGAAATCAGATTACACTTGATGCTTTGGTCATTTCTCCATTTTGTTTTGCAATATTTTGTCTCGTTTTTCCGATATGCGTGGTAAAAGGGCCAGCAAACTCTGAAAGTCTGCCCATCCCATCTTACTAACCCTGCCCACCCTTCACTTCCTCGTCCCACTTGCACCCACTTACCAACCTCTGCATGTGCCCTGGGTCCTAATAGGTCAGAGACAGTCCCCAGTTGTCAGTGTGGGGGGAGGGAGGATTTTGTAATGGTCGCCCAAACCTGGATGCTCAATTTTGCGCATGGATCTTTGATCCAAGTGCAAAATAATTGTCTGAATTGGTGATAAAATAAAATAATTGATGTTAAACACTTAATTGGACGATATGCACAGATCTGCTTTACATCCTATTCTGTAACATGAATAACAAATTTTCATAGCATAAAGTTCTAAAGAGCATGGTCATGGGAAGGGCATGGGTGGGTCAAGAGCTCTCCCAGAATTTAGGTGAGGTATTAAAGAATACCTGTATTTCCATACCTAAATAGCAGTGGCTAGGCCCAAGCATTTACACTAGAGAGTTGCGCGGGGACAGAAATCCCGCCCGTCCCCGTCAGGATCCTTTCCGTCCCCACACATCCCCGCAAGGAATTACCTCCATCCCCGCCCGTCCCCATAAAAAGCAGCAATTACTTCTGACAGGATCATCAATTCCAGTTTCTTTTGTGTTTGCGCTGCTGTTTTCCTTGTGGAATCTCTTTGGTGGAACCCTTTTTTTGTTTTCTGTTTATAAACCCCCCTCTTTTACTAAGGCTGTCGTGTCCATTATATTATATGGATGAACTCTGCTTCCAAAGCCTTCCATCCATGTGGGAATCCCGTGGGCCAGAGGAGGGTCCCCGTGGGTTGGGGGGGGGTTCCCATGGGACCCCCGCGGGACCTGCGGGATTCCCGCAATCCCCGTTCCCGTGCAGACCTCTAATTTACACCATCTTTTGGCAGGCACTGAATTCTACCCAAAGTTAGGACCAGAGGACCAAATTCTATAAATAGCGCCCCAAAACCTGACATCAAGCAGCACAGCACTTAACATAATTCTATGAAAGGCAAGTGCCATTTCTAGAATCGTGCATAGTAGCCATACGTGGCATAACAGGCGCAGCCGTTTAGGCCAGGGAAAACCATGCCTAAATGTCTGCGCCTACGTTGTGCGCAGATTGGGCGTGTTCTGTACCATTGTGCTTAACGCCCACAAACCGCCCAAGCTCCTCCCCTGGCCGTGCTCCCTTTTGTGATTCATGCACTAGAGCCGACGTGCACCACTTTTATAGAATGTGCCTACCAAGTTGTGTGTGTGTAATTTCTAATTAGTGCCAATTAGCATTAATTATATAGTGTTAATGGCTAATTATCAGCTCCTATCAGCTTGCAAATTGTCTGTGCACACCGTTTAGTGTACACAATTTTATGGTGCTATATACAGAATCTGGGCCTAAACGTATGCTAAGGTAGTACTCTACAAAGGCCGTTCTACACATAGCGGTCTTTATGTTTATGTTTAATAAAACTTGATATACCGCCATAGCATATAACTGTTCACAGAAGTTTACAATAAAATACATTTTTAAAAAACCTCCATTAGATACAGAACAGACCTAACTAAAACAAGAAATACAATTCTATCTTGCTGTGTTTGCAGGTTAATCCCTGAAAGTCGCCAGAAAAAAAGATCAATAATATGATCATTTGAGGAATATTATGCCCAAATGCCAGAGACAATGTGGATAGTTTCTTCTTGAGACTTTGTTTAAAATATGCGTCTTAATAACCCTAGTAAGTTTAGCAACTAGCAAGCTATTTACATATTGTCCCTAAATGTAGCTGTTGGCTGCATTATACGGGTAAAATAAAGTATTTAATTGGCAACTGGGTGGGATGGAACAGCTTTCCCAGATCCTAGAACTAGTGTAAAATTCAGAGCTTAAGCAGTGATATCCTTAGTCTTTTCTTTTGTTTATTTCAGCTTGGCCAAAATAATGCAAAAACAAAGCTCTCCATATAGGTTATACTTGCATAAGGGCTAAGCTCCCCAGAATCACATTATTGATTATTCAGCCAATTTTTTATTTTTTATTTTTAAATATTGTTGTGCATTCGATAAATTGTCCAGTGGAACATTAGAGGACACAGTGGTGTTAAATAATGGAGCTGTGTGAAGTTTGTGCCTCCCATTAGGTGTGTACATAACACAACATCAGAGTGTTTCTCAATTGCTGGTTTAACTAAGTCATTCTCAACAGCTTTCTATGTCTGCAGCACATTAGTATATCTGCTCCTAGTCACCCTGCCTGCCTAATGATCGCACTGATCTAAAGTGAGAAGGTGTAAAGAAATGACTTTTTGGCTCAGTTCGTTAAGCCAGATCTTGTTCAGTCTGAACCCAGGGCCTCTGCTTTTCATTTGAAGGCATAGTTTCAGTTCAGCTTCTCTTCGGCTGCAATGAACTGGACGAATAATTCATTTCAATACGACGGGTCACTGGGCGTTAGCTGAAGATTTATTACGTGTCATACCAGTTTAATAGAGAAAAATTAGGTGGCCTGCGTTATTAATATTTTTAGATAATATACAATTGAAGAATAAATATATCACTGGCAGGATCTAAATTTTCCAAATATTTAATCAGCAGCAAAGATGTGTTGTAGCTCGGAATATTTTAGATGTGATCTAAATAAAATTAATGGCTGGTTTGAGGTTTAGGTGTCGGCAGTACCTTAAACAACTTCTAAGAGACTTAGGGATCACCAAAGCTAAAGCAGAGGTTTCTACCGTGGGCTGATGAATTAAATGCTCTGACGATTATAGGAATTATATGAGTGCCGGAGCATTTATCTCGCTGGTCCAGGGTGGAAACCTCTACCACCGTTTTGTAAATGCCAGTGTTAATAAACATTTTAAGAGGGCACAAGTTCAACCCATTTCCCTGGATAAATCAATATTTAGAAGACAAATTGTCCTTTTTGAAAACTGTTTTTTTTCCTGCCTGAATGGTTAAGAGTAAAGGGGCATGGTTTGATTATAACATATTTTTGTGGGTACAACCAAAGCAGTTTTACATAGATATTATATGTAGGTACTTTCTCGCTACCTAGCGGTCTCACCATCTAAGGTGCTTTTTTAAAAAAAATTTATTTAATTAATTAATTTATTTTTTTAATTAATTTTTTTTAATTTATTTTAATTTTTTTTTTAATTTAAGTGACTTGTCCTACCCCTTAGATAAATTCAGAATATAGGGATGTAGGAGAAAAATAACATAACATAACAAATTTGCTTATATACCACAGTAACCTCTCAGTTCAACGCAATTAACAAAAATCCAAAGACTGTACAAGCACAGTGTGTTATATTTAAATAATTTTTATTGGAATTGCAAACAAACACAAGTGAAGCATGTACATACACAACTCCAGCGAATTCAACAAAGAAAGCATCAACCAACCCATCTAGTTACCTCAAACCTCCCACCAAACCCACCTTCACCCACCCATGGAACAGCAGTGACAGTAAAAGCAAGTTAAGTATGCAACGCTCATAGTATGTACAAAGCAAACAAAGATCATTACCAGATTTTGTTTCTATATAGAAAGGTGTCTAGCATTGTTCAAAATGGCGACCTGCTCGAGAGTCCAAGTTCGGAATATCTCTACACCCCAACAACACTAATTGTATCATAAAAGAGCGCCATGGAGAAATTGTAGGCAGTTGTGGAGAGAGCCAGCAAGTCAAAATATTCTTTCTACCCAGCATAATGGCCCGCCGGAGGAACGCCTTGCAGCCAGGTCATATAGGATCAAGCGAGCAGTCAAAGTCAAAAGAAAACGGGTGTAATCGCCATGTACAATCCCACACAAGCAATAAAGAGCAGCTGAAATTGGGATACATAAGGGCAACGCCGAAACATATGGCCCAGTGTAGCATGAACCTGTGTGCATTTAGGGCAATTATTTCCTGCACAGAGATTCATTCGATATGCCCTATCGGGCGCATAATAGGCCCTCAGCAAAAATTTATAATGCCGTTTCTTCTCAGTGGCTTGACAAATTTGCTTGTACCCCAAGCGTATACCCTGTTTTATCATGTCCATAGTTATGGGTACATTAAGATCCAATGTCCACTACTGAGCTAATTCTGCATAGTCCAAGTCCCCCGCCAATTCCTGCAAAAATTTTATGATAAAATCGCAACGGGGTTTACACTTGGGCAGTGAGACAGAGCGCCTCTGACAGTTTTTCTTGTATCTCATTCAAAGCAGCAGGGGAGAGGACCGTCAAATAATGGTGAAGTTGACGATAAGCGTACCAATCCGTTGCCATCAGCTGATGATTTGTCCGGAGTTCATCAAATCCCAACGGTCATTGAGCATGGAATGACGATTCTTAACAAATCCCACCTGTTCTGATGTCACTAAGGTAGGCAGGATAGAGGCCAAGTGATCAGCCAAAATGGTTAAGCACAGTGTATTATAATCACATTCAGAAGAATTTGTCAAATAAGTAGGCGTTTAGCATTTTTCTAAAGGAAAGATAGGAGTTGGAGTTTATCAGGACAGAAAAGGGTTTATCCCATGATCCAGCTTGAAAAGATAAAATTCCATGGAAAAATCTTTTGAATATGCATTATTTTACAGTAGAAAATGTAAATAATCTAAAATGCTGAGAAAAAATGTTTTCTGTCAGTAAAGTGATCAATAATATAATTAGGTATAAGGCCAAACAATGTCTTGTAACAGGTACAACCTAACTTGAATAATATTCTTGCCTTAACTGGGAACCAATGTAGCTTCCCATTAGAATTTAGTTCCCTTTAACATGTGCAGAAAAACTTAGAGCAACATTAAGGTAGAGTCTTGCAGTTGAAAAATCACATCTTTGAAGCAAAAACAAAGCTCATATATATAAAAGCAGTATTTTCTTGACAAGCATGACTGTTTCATGACCTGTTATATCTTTTCCTGTTTGTAAGGTTTTATGAAAAACTCAAACAAAAAGTTTTGAAAATGAAATGAGAATTTAGTTACATGATCAAATACAAAACAAGAAAAAAAAATAAAAATCAAACTCCCACTTATTGTAAGGGGTGGTGGTTGAGAGGAAGTGTGCAAAAAAAAAAAAAAAAAGTATACCAAAGCTTCAAAATTGAAACTGCTTTCAAGTGTTTCTTTTCTCTTTTAAATTTTTAAATATTTAAATTTTTCAAAATATACAAAGATGCGTCTAATATTGATTTAGGTTAATATTGATATATGAAGGGGAGGTATCGGTGAAACTTAGTGCCACCCTGGCACTATATTTTATCGATAGGCCTCTACCATTCACTGATGGAAGATTCTGAATGATAAGCGTTTCAGTTATGCCATGTATCACATATTTTTGTTATGAACTATTTTTCACTTAGAGGCTTGTTTGGCATTTTTTGAGTCACCTTATGTAGGTGGTGGTTTAGAGGAATTGCTTTGCGACTACTGTATACATATACAATTCGTTCATGGAGCTAGTTTGCATAGGGAGGTGGAACAGAATGATGTGATCTAGTGGTGACAGTGAGGTCAGACTCCAGCACAAATATATCATACTTCAAAGTGCCAAGGTGGCACTGCCTCCCCTACATATATCAATATTAACCTAGTCTGAATTCACAGTGCGGCTGTGAAGACTTATCTCAAGAGATCTCCTAGAAGGTAGCCTATACTTTAACAAGGGACATTTTTTCAGAAATAAGTGTCCCTGATAGCGAGTCAAAAGTGGCAAGAGATGAGAATTGCTTTCTAGGTGGAAATAACTGGGTTTATATAAGAGCAGGAAAGTTGTAAAATGGGGTTTGTGTTAACAAGCTGTTTCCTAAGGCGGGGAAAGAGAGTCACCCAGCCAGAAGTCTGGAAAGATAAAAGATATGCAGCAGGGTGTGAGAGGGAGGAGACGGAAGGAAATGCAAAGCTAATTACAATGAACTATAAAATATATGCAACAGTTTTATACAGCAAACAAACGGGCAAACAGCCTGTAAAATCCAGACTGGCAAAATGGTGAGCAGAGCAAGAAGAGGCTGAAGTATTCCAAAATAGTCCAAAATAACTTTAAGGATGAGCAACTTGGGGGAGATAAAAACTTCCTTGGCTGCCTCTGGGCTAGTAATACCAGAGTGGTGTCAAGTGTCTTTCGCTGAATTTGATAAATATGTTTCTCTCCCGTTATCCTGTGGCTTGTTTTCAGTTTTTACCCCTCCAGTGTTGTTGCTCATTAAGATTATTTTGGACCTCCTTGAAATACTTTGGTCTGTTCTTGGTCTACTCACTGTATTGCCATTATAACTAAAGCAAGAACATAAATATTAAACTTTAAAAAAAATCACATGCAATAGCAAAGAAAAAAAAGCAATTGAACAAGTCAAATAAGTATTCCGTTGTTTTTGTTTGTTAGTGAGGGAATACATCAGTTTCTGGATAGATAGGTTTCTAATGGAGATCAGATTTGTCTAATTTTCCAGTGCTAAAAGTATCTGGGGGAATCCACTCCCCCCCCCCCCAAATGCATGCATTTAACAAACTGAGTCACCATTCCGCTACATTGATGGTACAGTTTGCTATTGATTCTGATAGAGAATGGATGTTAAAGCTGTTTTTTAAATATAAAAATGTTTCATTTTTAACTAAAGACCCTCCTCTTCAACTAAAGATCTCCTCTGTCTTCTCCCCCCTTACACCCCCCTCCACTCTCCTATCTCCCCCCCAAAACTCCAATATAACCCTCTCTTACTCTCTCCACCAACAAATTGTATCTAAACGCATATAACTTTCCTTAAACTAAACTACTGTATTTCCCCCTTCTCTCTTTCTGCTATACTCTCCCTGTATTTAATTCTCTCCAAAATCTATAAATCCAATTACTAAACCTGTTGTATTACTTATATGTCTATTTACTCTCCACTGTGTATGTTCATTTGTAGACCGTTCTGAGCTACTGGGAGGACGGGATAGAAATCCAAATAAATAAATAAATAAATAAAATAAATAAATAAATAATACTATCAGAATGTTTCCTGATGTATTCCGCCTTACCCAGAAAAGACAAAAACAGTTTCTTATTTTGAGACCACAGGTTACTCAGCTGGGGGCAACTTTTTGTTCTCGGATTCCCCTGTAAATGTGTTTCGGTTTATAAGGAGGACAGGTATGTCTTCTATGACCCACAGCAGTTATCTAAATTTATTTCCACTAAGAGTAGTTCTTGATTAATTATGGGCATGGCTGGCTTTCAGATAGCTCAGGGAGAATAGTTTAAGAGCATTTAGACCACATCTAGATTTTCCTTTCTTTTATTTCCTTATTTGTTTAAAAATTTCAGCCTATCATCAGCTCCGCTTCCATTTAAATGGTGAACTAACTATACTTTGTAATATTTTGTTTAAATTCCTAAATTTTGATTCTATATTTGATTGTGGTTACATTGGGGTTTTTTTTTTCTTTTGATTTGAAATTTGAAAATTGTCAAATGTTAAAATCAATAAATAAAGAATTGTTAAAAAAAACCAACTGTGAGTCACCAGAAGATGTCATTCAAGTTTTTAGAATTCTTTCAGGATCCCAAAACTGACTGGATAGCATTAGACAGTAAAACATCTAATAGGTGTGTGTGAGTCACAGAAATTTAGGGCTCCTTTTACAAAGGTGTGTTGGGGCCTTAACGTGCGGAATAGCACGCGCTAAAATGCCACGCACGCTAGCCGCTACCACCTCCTCTTGAGCAGGCAGTAGTTTTTTGGGGCATCGCGCGCTATAGTGTGCGCTAATCCAGTGCGTCTGCTAAAAATGCTAGCGCACCTTCGTAAAAGGAGCCCTTAAAGACGGTAATGCTTGTTGTAAAATAACTAGAGATAAATTCCTGAAATGAATAAAAGCAATCGTTAGACTGCAGTTTCTTGGTGGATCATAGTCCTAGAGACTGCCATTTGGACTCATCCCAAATTTAAAATTGGCCATAGGTGTATTAATTGGGTATAATAACAATGCCCAATAATTTTGCAGGTGATGGTCCAAAGTGATGAGGCTGTTTTGCGTTTCTTCCAGTAATTTGTAGTCTTTCAGATTGTAGAGAACGCTTGAGGTCAAAAGTACGAGCAAAGAAATCGAGACCAATAAATATCTTTCAACCTCTAACCAAGGTGGGGATATATGAGTTTCGGGGGTTGTGTGCTATCCAAAATGCTCCGTGACTTAAGAAAGAGGCAGAGTGATAGGAATGGAAATCTGGGAAATGAGCACCCCATTGATTTTAAGGTTCATAGACAACAACGCGGAAGACAAAGGCGTGCGCTGACAACTGAGCGCAAGATGGAGGCGCGCGCCGAAGAAAATTACTGTTTTTAGGGGCTCCGACGGGGGGTTTTGTTGGGGAGCACCGCCAGTTTACTTAATACAAAATGCGCCGGCGTTGTGTGGGGTTTGGGGGGTTGTAACCCCCCACATTTTACTGTAAACTTAACTTTTTCCCTAAAAACAGGGAAAAAGTGAAGTTTTCAGTAAAATGTGGGGGGTTACAACCCCCCAAACCCCCCCAAACGCCCCCACAACGCGGCGCGATCTGTATTAAGTAAAGTGGGTGGGACGCCTCCCCCATGCCCCCCCACCCCGTTGGAGCCCTAAAAACAGTAATTTTCTTCGGCGGCGCCTCCATGCTGCGCTCAATTGTCTGCTCGCTCCTTTGTCCCGGCGCGCTTTTGACCTGACACAGATTTTAAGTTGCCTTCAAAGTTGTCAGTGCAGTTTGTATGGTTTTCTTTTTCTGTAATAATTTGGTGTGTCGAGCTTTAGCATTAGTCCCAGGCTGCTGGCTTCCCTGTCGTCCCAAAAATCCCAGGGCTGAGACGCTTCCTCCCAACTCATTCTTGGAGTCATTATGTACACTTCTCCCTCCGTATTTGCGGTTTCAGCATTTGCGGTTTCGATTATTCGCGTTTTTTAGCTTGCTGGCTCCTCCCCCCCCCCCAAATTACATCAGCTTGCATAGAGAAATCGCTGATTCCAAGCGTTTACAGAGAAAATCGCTGATTCCCAGCACTTTCTTCACCGCGTTTTGCCTCTCCTTCAGGAACGGACCAGGTCTCCCACCATGTTATTCACGGTTTCACTATAGTCACGAAACAGCGAATAGCATATGAAAAAGTTATTCATGGTTTCTCTGTATTTGCGATTCTGTTAATCCGCTATCACAGCGAATATGGAGGGAGAAGTGTACTGCTTTGTGAGTCAGAGGAAGCATGTCTGCTCTTTGCCCCTTCCACTCCACTCAGGCTTTCTCCATATAGACTTGGATCTTTGGCATCTCTGAAATGTCCTCCCCAATGTGGGGTGCCAGCTCAGGCTTTTTTCTCCCGTAAGGGCTCTAATCTTGTTTTCAGACTCTTCTAAGCTATTGCTGTAATGAAAGGCCAACGAGGACAGGAAAAACCAGTCTTGCCTATCACAGTACGTGCACAGGAGTAGAATTAGAACAGAGTATGAATAACATCACGGTTGAAGGTGTAATGCTCATGCTTTCAATCTAGGAAATATTGGTGCTGGAAGTGTGCTATTATTTTAGGAAGTTACACAGGTGACAATTTTTTTTTTTTTTTTTGTATTTTTAAATAAAGTAGTGCCAAAATAGGCATTTTCCTCACGTCCAAATGTAGGCTTCCTGTTTTAAATTGATCTCTTAGGACGCAGTTAAATAGATGGTGGGCAAAATTAGGTGCTGGAAGGGTATTCTGTGTGGAATGCTCTTTTATAAAACACTAGCTTAGTGCGGATCTCGCACCTAACTTTGGGCCTGGCACTTATGCCTGCTGAAACCTTGTGTAAATGCTGACGCAACTAATAATGGCATTTGGGTGTGTAATTGACCCTATTCTATAACGTTACACCTAATTTCTGGGAATATCTTAAACAACCCCCCCCCCCATGGCCATGCTCCCTTTTGAGTTGTGCGCTATGGATTTTAGGTATGATGTTACAGAATTGGGCGTGGAGCAGATCCACACATACACTCAGATTCTATGTATGGCACCCAGATTTGTGTATCGATATTTGGGTGTTGATCCTAGATGTGCACCCAGTTAAATTGGCCAAGGAGCCAATTAGTGCCAGTAATTTCTTACTAATCGGCACTGATTCGGCACCAATTTGGAACTGGGTGCATATTTTGATAGCGCTATTCTATAACCCCGTAGCATGCAACCCAAAAGGGAGTATGGCCATGGGAGGTGCATGGATAGATCAGAGGCATTCCTAAAATTTGCACCAATACCAGTGACATGCACCCAAATTGAGCACTGAAAATTACACCTAGCTTGTGACCACTTTTATCTTCTCTCTCACATAAGTGCTGCCCCCCTAACAAGGGAGTCAGCTACTCAGCCTTGATGTCACCGAGTCCCATGGTTTGTTAGATGACACTCAGAAGTCACCTTGCAGTCACATGGTCAGAAATCATGTGGCCAGGAGTATGTGAGGGGAGGAGCCCTTTTGTCTCCACCATTCCAACTCATGGACTAGCCTCCCCAAGAGCTAATGCGGCCCCTATATTTAGCTGAATGAGAATAGAAGGGCAAAATCACTAATGATAGGGTGGGTGGGGGGATACACTGTGGCATCTATGAACCTAGATATGAGTCATGAAAAGTTGCACTGCTGTTCACCTCTTTTAGAGGATTGAAGCGCATGCCTTGCAAACAAATTAGGAGTTAGTACCACTGTACTGTTTGCTTCTTCTGGTGATTTTTTTTTTTAATGGATAAACCAAGTGTTCATGTAATGCAGTGTGGCAGAGTCCAGTCCAGACTCACCCGGAGCACTACCCACATGCACTCAAAACAGCACAAGCAACCACACTAAAAAGGTACAACAAGAAAGTTTTTATTTTTCTAGAGACCTGAGTCTTGTTTCCTCGCAGACTCCAGAAAGGCACAAACAACTGCTTAGTTTTCATAGCCTTAAGTCACTTTCTCATTTATTTTCCTTATGGGCTTGGCTTACCCTGCTTCAATAGAAACCAGTCATCCCTGGAGGTTCTTGCACACATTCCAAACCTTTCCAAGGCTCCCTCAGCCTACAGCTGGGAAAGGAGAAGTTTCTTTCTCCCTGGGACTCATTCCTTCTTCACAGACTTTTCTCTCTCATGGGGACCTCTCCCCAATGATTCTCCTTTGTGGCAGATAACCACCTCCCTGCTGAATCCTGATCCCTGACTCAGCAGGGGGTTACCTTGTTAAGGTAGCTCAGCACCGACTTGTAAAGCCCTGTGTGATCTGGGACATGTAGTCCACAAAGTCTTGGGCTGGCAGCCCCTGCTGTATGGAGGTGGAATGGTAGCATTTGCAGAAGATAACCCCTTACTCTTTCACAAGCAGAAACATAGTCTAGAAAACTGTATAAACTAATATTTGATTTATACTGCAAGACAGTATTCTAGTCATATACAAAGCAAAGCATAAAGAATCTACAATACAAATGTAAAGAACAATAGAATCGGAAGCAAAAACAACAACAAAAAAAAAAATGAAATGAAAATTAGTAAAGGAAGAGGTGCTCGACTGTCTTCAGGAGCAGCCAAAAAAATCATTTCTCTGCAGAAGCTAGTTGAACACTACAACAAATGTGTCGTCTTGCATGGGGTCTATTGGGGAAAAGTGATATGTTCAATTGCTCACAGCACTTCTATTAAAGCCATTAAATTTGGTTTGCCTTTACTTCTTGATTTACCCTCGTATATTTATTTATTTATTTGATTTTTTGCTCACACCTTTTTCAGTAGTAGCTCAAGGTGAATTACGTGAAGTTATTTCTCTGTCCCCGGAGGGCTTGCAATCTCATTTAAATAGCAGAGACAATGGAGGGTTAAATGAGTTACCCAAGGTCAGATGGAGCAGCAGTGAGATTTGAATTTCAAGCCCCAGTGCTCCCCCACAACGTCTGCACCCTCCAGCTTCATTAAGGTGCCCGTAGTTAAAACAGGTCTATGGCTGGTGTAACTGCGGGCTCATGATCAAATCCCAGCGGTCACCACCCTAGCCAACCACTTTAGGAAAAAAATCACCGACTTAAGAGCCTCAATACCCCCTCCTCCACCCAATCTCGAACTCAATCTCAAATCGCAGAATAGTGAGTCCAGTGGCGACATGAGCTGGAATCACTTCGAGCCCCCAGATTGGAACAACTTCCTTGCACTCTTCAAAAAATACTCCAAATCAAATTGTCTACTAGATGAATGTCCGTCTCAGATCATGCAAGATGCAATACCAGAATTTAAAAGGGATCTATTTAACTGGGCAACATACTCTCTCAATAACGGAACTTATCTGGAAAATATGGGACACATCCTAATTACACCCATACCCAAAGACCAGAAGATCTCACTCACAATGGCATCCAACTACAGACCCATAGCGAGCACCCCCTTCTTCACCAAAATGCTGGAAGGGCTGGTCAACTTGGAACTAGTAAATCACTTAGATAAATTCTCTCTCCTAAATGACCACCAGTCAGGGTTCAGAAAAGGATTCAGTACTGAGACAGTCCTAGGCTCTCTCCTTAACCACCTATACGACCTTTTCAATCAAGGTTCCAGCGCCCTGATCCTACAGTTAGACTTCAGCAGCGCCTTCGATCTCGTGGACCACGAAACAATGCTTAGGTGCCTAGACGAAATGGGACTATCAGGAAGAGTATGGACCTGGTTCCAAGGATTCCTAACCAAACGGTCTTATCAAGTGGTCCATGAAGGAACTTACTCTAAACCCTGGAAAAGCCCTTCGGGAGTCCCACAAGGCTCCCCCCTATCTCCCACCCTGTTCAATATATACATCTCCTCCCTAGGTCACCTATTACAAAGGCTTAACCTAACTTATTACATATACGCAGACGACATCTCCATATTAATACCAATAACAAATGTGACCTCAGCCAACTCAAAACAAATCTCCTCCATCATGACCGAAATAGAAAAATGGACTTTAAACTTAAAACTGAAACTAAACGCAGAAAAGACAAAGATTTTCCTTGCTAGCCCAAACGAAAAAATCTCCGCAACTACAATACATGTAAATGGCCATGATCACCCAATACTAAAAACCATAAAAATACTGGGAGTCACCCTGGACACCTACTTGTCAATGACCGATCATATAAACTCAGTGGCCAAAAAATGCTTCTTCATCCTTTGGAAACTGAAAACCATAAAAAAATACTTTGACCCGCTATCCTTCAGAATATTGGTTCAGTCACTGATTTTATCCACCCTGGATTACTGCAACATTGTCTACTTGGGGATACCTAAAAAAAATGTGAGAAAACTGAGAATAGTTCAAAATACGGCCATCCGCTTAATATTCGGACTAAAGAAAAGCGATCACGTTAGTCCATTCTACAAACTCCTTCATTGGTTACCAATTGAAGCAAGAATTCTGTTCAAATTCTCCTGCCTCTGCTACAAACTAATCTGGGGATTGGCCCCCAGCTACCTACTACCTCACTTTGAATTCCACTCCTCTACCAGACCTACCAGAAACCATAACCTCTTTACCTATCCTAATATCACAGGCTGTAGATATCGTACCTTCTTAGACAGAACATTCAAATTCCAAGCAGGTAGACTGCACACTTGGCTAGGCTACTTCACCGATGCCGCCAGAGAATCCTATAGTGTCTTTAGGAAAGAATTAAAAACCACCCTGTTTAAGAAATTCATAACCTAACCAGACTTACCCCCCACTGGTGCCCGTCCTCCGTTAATGCACCATGAAAACAAATTAGTTCCTCATCAACATTCTTAAGTTATCTTTATCATCTTTTCAGTCTTGCACCTTGTAACTCATGGACCGCGCAATCTCCTTTCACCTATTCTACTTATGCTCTCAATTTCCGCCGATTGTATAAAGTTACTCACTGAAACCGTGTAATTCACTAACCTTGTAATTTTCCTTGTACTATCACAAGATGTTCAAGTTCAAGTTCAATTTTATTTGATGAATCGCCTATAACACTTTCTAAGCGATGTACAATTAATATATCATATATGATAACAAATAGTATTAAAAACAAAACTTCTTAACAAATTTTTGAAAAGCAAAAATGTTCAATGCTATACTCTGTAATTCGCTGTCTGTACAGTTTTTCTTCATTGTGAACCGCCTAGAAGTCGCAAGATTGTGGCGGTATATAAGAATAAAGTTATTATTATTATTATTATTATTATAAAAGGCTGCATTCTATAAACGGGGCTGAAAAATGTGTGCCGAACAACTGGCTCTGTTCTATAAAGGGCATGCCTCTTTATAGAATAGCCCTTAGCTCCGATTCCCATTCCATAATGCAAGGCACCAGACTTGCACCTGCAGAAACCTGATGTCAATCTTGGCGCCCAATTTAGGCACGCCGAGCTAGTTTTCCATAACTAAGTATGCAACATTTTGGAAAGTCCCTGACACTCCTTTGCCACACCCCTTTTAGAGATATATGCTATAAGAGACAAGAGCCCTGTCTTATAGAATAGCATGCAAATTTAAATGTGTGCCTACCAATTAACATCAAGTGTTGGTTGTTAGCACCCAGTTATGGACAGTTTGAGCTCATTATTCAATTAAATTATGGACGTATCTTAAGTGCATGCACAAATTTGGGTGCCATATATAGAACTCAGGGGGAAAATGTAAAGATCGCAGATGCCAAGTTATATTTGGATTTAAAAAGGAATCTGGGCACCTTGATGTAATAGAAAAGGCTTTCACCAGGTGGCACTGTGGTGCCAAGAAGAAAGTGCCCACATATTCAATCTCCCCTATGTGCTAAGTAATGCTTAAGTATAAGTAATGGAAAGTAAACCCAGATGTCTCAATCTGTCCTCTTTTTTCTGGAGCCATATGGTAACCCTAAGTATAAATAATTTAATTAAAATGCCACAACCAGCATTGGGAAAAAAATACCAACAGTGGGGTTCAAATATTGACCTAGTTGTAACTTAATAAACATTTCTTTAGAAAGGATAAACCTACTGGGGTGTACAAGACAGATTACAAAAGCAACCAGTTCACCACACCAGCAGTGTACAGTCAGTTACACATAACAGAAATTATATGTTGCATTTTAAAGCAGACTTTCCCAGTTGTTTCTTTTGAAATGTTTGAAGTGGTTGCATTTCACTGGCGGAAAAAAAAAAAAAAAATCAAGTTATTCCAGGAAACAGCAACCCAAAATGCTATAATTTGTTTTCATAGCAGAGTACTGGGAGAGCACTGTATAGCAATCTGTTGTAGCAGGTTCAGTTGTGTGTAGATCTCCAGATTGTAGACACAGGCGCAGGCGATGTTTTGCTGAAACATGGCTCTGTCAAGTCCTTAGATGTGCGACACAAGTATTGTTTAATGAACTGAGGATTAAAGACTTTTTAGTTCTGAAATCAAATCTGTCTTTATTATCCACTCTGCATTGAACACCCAGCAGTTAATAGGGCACTATGCTTTTAGGGCCAGATTCTGTATAGGACGCCTGGTCTCAGAAGCCGCCTAAGTGGCTTTTGAGAATCACACATAGGTGTCCTATATAGAATCACTAGTCTTTAAGCCCGTTACATTAACGGGTGCTAGAGTAGATGTCTGTCTGTCTGGGTATTTTTTTTTCTTTGTCTCTCTCTCCTTGCACGCTGCCTGTCTGTCATTTTTTCTGTCTGTGAATCTCACTGTGTCCTTAGTGCCCTCAGTGCCTCCTTCCTATGTCATTAGTGCCCCCAGTGACCCTTTCTATGTCTTTAGTGCCCCCAGTGCCTCCTTTCTCCCCTCACCCCCCTTCCGATGCCAGCCTGCCTCCCATCCCCCTTCCATTGAAACCCCCCGATGCCAGCCTGCCTCCCTCCTATCCCCCTGAGCAGCATGTTTCCATGGAAACCACCCACCCCCCGATGCCAGCCTGCCTGCCATTGAAACCCCTCACCCCCCTCCGATGCCAGCCTGCTTGCCTCCCATTCCCCTTCCATTGAAACCCCCTGATGCCAGCCTGCCTCCTATCCCACTGAGCAGCATGTTTCCATGGAAACCACCCCACCCCCAGATGCCAGCCTGCCTGCCTTCCATTGAAACCCACCCACCCCGTCCGTTGCCTGCATCCCCCTTCCATTGAAACCCCCCCCATGCCAGCCTGCCCGCAGCATGTTTCCATGAAACCCCCCACCCCCTTCCGATGCCAGCCTCCCTGCTTGCCTCCCATCCCCCTTCCATTGAAACCCCCCCCATGCCAGCCTACCTGCCTGCCTTCCATCCCCTGAGCAGCATGTTTCCATGGAACCCCCCCCCCCCGATGCCATCCTGCCTGCCTGCCTTCCATTGAACCCCCCCACCCCCTCCGATGCCAGCCTGCCTGCCTCCCATCCCCCTTCCACTGGCCTAATTTTCTCTGACGCATCCCTGATAATGTCATCAGGGACACGGCAGAGGAAATTAGGCCAGTAGAAGACCCGAAGCAGCGTGTTTAGTGTGCCTGGGACGCTGCTGGAGCTGCCAGGTTTGTCAGCCGTCTAGCGGTGGGAGGTCGGCTGGGAGGGTCAACGGGGATTTCTGTTGTGCCGGGTAGGGTTGGAGGGGGGGAGGGGGAGTCACGGCGTGTTACTGGTGTGTCTAGGGGGGAGGGGGAGATTCACGGCGTGTTAGTAGTGTGACTAGGGCCTGCGGCGGAGTCGCAGCTGTTATGCCGATTCTTACATGCGTGCATGCGCACTCCTGTGGCCACAGACCTACAGATCATGGAAGCACGCAGTTAGGAGTGCGCATGCGCGGCTAGGGTTTTATTATATAGGATGTCTGTCCTCATGGACAGACACCTAAACCTGCCTAACCACCATGATTTTCTGATCGGTGTCCAAGTCACAGGTGCCGGTTAGAGAATAGCGTTGCCGCTGAGTTGATCGCGGCAAGGGAATCTCCCTGCCGCAGTCACTTTAGCAGCTACGGCAGGGAACCCATCCCCCCTAAAGGTGAATGCCCAGTCACTCCTGCCGGAACCTCCAAAGCCGCCTCCCACCCCCAAATGTCTGCAGCAGTAGGAATGCCCAATTCCTCTTGCTGCCACTCCCCCCCAAGGTATCCTCAGGCAGGAAGTATGCCCAGTTCCTCTTGCTGGAACCCCTGAAGCCAGCCACCCCCACCCACCCTCGAATGTCTGCAGCAGGAGGAGTGCCAAATTCCTCCTGCCACACCCCACCCCAAAATATCTGCGGCAGGAAGATCACCCAAATTCTTTTGCTGCCACTTCCCCCGAGATATCTCCCGCAGGAGGGATGCCCAGTTCTTTCTGCTGGAACCCCCCATGCAGGCATGCTGCCACACCGAACCCCCCCAAAGCCCACCCAGACCCAACCAGTACCTGTTTTGGGTTGGCCTGCCGGAGGGATGCTTACTCTCTCCGGCCGGCAGGAGTTGTGGGCATTCTCGGTGCATCGTGGGATGTACCGGGAGGGGCCTTAGGCCCTGGTTGGCCCAGGCACTTAGGAGGAGCCTTAGGCACCTGGGCCAACCGGAATCTTAGGCTTCTCTCCCAGTGCATGCTGGGATAGTTATATCCCTGATGTAACCATTTGGGGGCAAAACATGTTATGTTGGAAGCTATTTCTGAGAATGCTGTACTAATTTATAAGATTGATACTACCTATGGATTCTAAATAGTGCGGTTTGAAGATTGCTTCCTAATATATATATATATATATATATATACAACACACACACAAATGAGGGGGTGCTGAAAAGTTCTCAGCTCAACCAAGATGAGAAAGACGGTATGGTTCAATCAATGATCTGAAACAATGTCAAAACACAGAATCTTGTTTCTGCAAATTAGCACTTAACGAAATAAGATGCCACTTTTCAACTACGGTATAGTGGCAAAATAACACTCAGAATGTAGGAAGTTGGTTGGTGGGCTGAGAACTTTTCAGCACCCCTTCCTATGTAATAAAAGTGATCCAAGTATAGGGCAATCAAGCCATTGTGACATCATTGATGAGGTTGACTCTTAATGATGGAATGAGGCATTATGACAGCACAATCTCAGCTCTGGTTGCCAGACTGAAACTCTTCACACTACCAGGAGGTGCTGAAAAGTTCTCAGCCCAACCAAGAAAAGAATGACGCGGATATGGTTCAATCAATGATCTGAAACAAAGTCAAATTGGCACTTAAGAAAATAACATAACTCTCTTTTCAGCTACAGTGGCAAAATAACACTCAGAATTTAGGAAGTTGGTGGTTGGGCTGAGAATTTTTCAGCACCCCTTCATATATCATCTGATGGTCCTATAAATTAGTATTAGAACTATCTGATGGGTGGTTGGTTGGTTGGTTGTGTGATAGTTCCATTGGCTGTAGCCAGTTTTTGGGGGGACCATCTTACCTAAATACAAGAGAGCACTTTGTATCCAAGATTTCTTGATCGAAAATCGCCCATGATCCAAAAGAGTGTAGGCCGTGGTCCATGTTCTGTTTTATAGAGAAAAAAAAAACCAACACATGAGGCCGACTGATTTTTAAATAATAAAAAAGTTCAGGTAATGGCAGTTTCCTATCAGAAAGTCTCATTATCTGGACATTTCATTATCCATAAAAATCCATCTGCTGGAACAAATATAGTCTCAATTTTTTCTGGTTAAAAGCTGCCATATTATACAATATAAGACCTACATTATCATGAAGCAGGATACGTCAGTAGAGGTGAAGCTAATTTTTATGTCCTTTATAATTGAACACATCGTATGTCTGGATTACCGTGAGATTACCTTCATTGTATTTCATAGAAGTCATTCAATACTGACTTTTGTGTGTTACCCATCATACAAACTATAAGTCGTGCTTGCAAACTCAGAAGTGTGATAATTAGATAGCATGATAGAACAGATCATATGTCATCCTGAATATGCATACTGATAGAAAACATAACTCTAATTGCTTTTGGCAACCTGGAATCCTGATGATTTTCATCAGACTGCTAGGAAGATGGTGAAATGAAGCCATTTTGTGCATTTATATTTCTCTCCCTTTCAAATACTAGCAAACAATTATAGTGTTTCTAAACTCATGAAAGTGTATTTTTTTTTTAAGAACTTTATTATACCTATCCTACTAAAAAAGCCCAGTGTAGTTTGCAATAAAATATTAATTAATAAATTCATGCTCAACAATCTACTGTATAGTAGCTTGTCTACTTCAGAACCCATCTCTGTGGGTTGCCGTTACTCCTTAGGGAACAGATACACCATAGGTACTTAGAGTACTATATAGCCCAGTGTATAGCAAACTGTGTGCCTCCTGAAATTTCAGGTGTGTCGCGACACACTGGCAAGGAGGGGAGAGTCATCCGCGCCGGCTGACTGCCTACAGGACGTGCCTCTCGTGTCCTGTAGGCAGTCAGCCAGCACGGATGACTGTCCTCCTCGCCAGCGTCCCTCCTCCTCCTCCCCACACCTTCCCTCCTCCCGGATCTCTCCACTGAAGCGTGTCGCGGCCGGAAAGTTTGCGAGACACTGGTCTAGCCTCATAAATGTTTGCGTACCTGAATGAATTCATGTAAACCGTTCTGAGCTCCCCTGAGAGAATAATGTAGAAAACTGAAATTAATTAATTAATATACGAGAGAGGAGGGAAAACATGAGTCATTTCTGATCATAAATGAAAAACAGATCCAGGGAGGTGTACTAGGTTTATAAATTATATGGGACTACCTCCGAGCATAACAGGGTAAACTTTGTTCCCTCCCCCCCAAAAAAAAGAACCATTAAAATGTGTGATGAAGGGAATTATTTATAGAGCAAGCTTAAACGTTCATATACCCCCTTCGCCATGCTAGCGTTTTAGTGCAGGCTGCCACGGTAACAGGTCCAACGCTCATAGAATTCCTATGAGCGTCTGAACTGTTACCGCCCTGGCCGGCGCTAAAAACGCTAGTGTGGCTTTGTAAAGGAGGGGGGATAATTTCTTTCAATGAATTTTTGGAAATGTATAAGTTTTTAAAAATGTATTCATTTTACTGATTTTTACAAGTTTATTTTCTAATTAATTACAAGGGACCTGTGCATTAAAGCCCAACTGTACACCAAGGCTATTTAGCAAATAGTAAAAAATAATGGCTTCTTATGCACTAATGGATTACCATACATGTTAAATCAATCTGAAACGTTATTAGCATGCACCTGCTAAAATTAACATGTACACGCCTATAAATGAGCATCGCGTGCAAATGAGACTTTATCAGGTGCATTCTTAATAGTTAGAATTCTCTCCCCTACATGCTAATTAGCATACATTTACTTATGCCAATTTTTTAAAATAACTTCTTCAAACCAGTTGTTAACATTTCAGCCCACAGGCCACTGAACTGGCAGGAGATATTCTTGCTTACAGATGGAAGAGATGGAGGCTACCGTGACCATAGCAGAAGGTAGCGGATAGGATCTGAGAGAACGATAGAAGGAAAGACATCAACAGCCGAGAAACGTACCCACACATTTGAGCATTTCAAAAATAATTCTGCTTGTTTACAATGCAAATGAATTTTCAGTCAAAAGGATCATGGATGCTTTTTTTTTTTCCTAACATCGCACATCAAGCTGTTTGAGACAAAATGCAGTAAAGAATGGAAATAAGAGGCAATTGTTAAAGGTTTTGCCATGGCATTCTATATATTGCATGATCACAGACAGTTCATAGATTTTGCAAGAGAGGTGTCACAGTGGAGACAAGGCTGCTGTAGATGAGGGTTTAGTCCCTGACAAAAGTCTTTAACAAGGAGTTAGGATGGACAGTCACTAGGTAGTCTTTTCTCACCAGTGCTTAGCAGATGTTTCTTAGGGTGTAAGTTATCAACAGGGGGACTACTGTTAAGCTGGGCTATTTTAGCAGGGGGTCTTATTGCATAAAATGGGAGCCTGTACTAAAATATCCTGATTTTGTGCTAAAATAACCAAACTTGACTGTGGCTTATGTTGACAACTTCCCTCCTTAGCAGACTTTCTTCTTCTGATGTGGAATAATAGCCTCTCCTGAATGGTCTAGGAATGGAATGCAATTGGCGGCGCTTTAGGTGAGGCATGGCCGAGTGGTAGAGCTACTGCCTCCGCACCCTGAGGTTGTGGGATCAAATCCCAGTGCCGCTTCTTTTGACCCTGGGCAAGTAACTTAATCCTCCATTGTCCCAAGTGCAAAATAAATACATCTATATGAGAAGATGCTGAAAAAAATCTCAGCCAAACCAAGAAAAGAATACTGTAGATATGGTTCAATCACTGATATGAAATAATGTCAAAACACAGAATTTTGTTTCTGCAAATCGGCACTTAATGAAATAAGATAACACTCTTTTCAGCTACAGTGGTGAAAAAAAAACAACAACAAAAAAAACCCACTCAGAATTTAGGAAATTGGTTGGGCTGAAAACTTTTCTGCACTCTCCCATATGTAATAAAAGTGAGCCAAGAATAGGGCAATGAAGCCATTGTGATGTCACTGATGAGGTTGGCTCTTATTGGTGGAATGAGGCATTATGACATCACAGTCTTAGCTCTGGTTACCACAGACTGAAACTCTTCACACTACCAAGGGGTGCTGAAAAGTTCTCAGCCCGGCCAAGAAGAGAACGACGCGGCTATGGTTCCAATCAACGATCTGGAACAATGTCAAAAAACAGAATTTCATTTCTGCAAATTGGCACTTAACAAAATAAGATAACACTCTTTGCATACACGAAGGGGTGCTGAAAAGTTCTTAGGCCAACCAACCAAATTCCTAAATTTAAGCGTTATTCTGCCACTGTAGCTGAAAACTGCTCTGAGCGTGTAAGTGCAAAAAAAAAAGCGGTATTCAAGTCCCGTTCCCTTTCCCTATGTCAATTGTCTAGAACAGTGGTTCCCAACCTGTCCTGGGGGACCCCCAGCCAGTCAGGTTTTCAAGATATCCCTAATGAATATGCATGAGAGAGATTTGCTTATAATGGAAGTGACAGGTATGCAAATCTCTCTCATGCATATTCATTAGGGATATCTTGAAAACCTGACTGGCTGGGGGGTCCCCCAGGACAGGTTTGGGAACCACTGGTCTAGAATATGTTAACTGAGCTATAATGATGGTCATTTTTATGAAAGTTGTGATTACTTTCCATAGTAGATGCTGTGATGCTTTAACCTTTATAGCTGTCAGGGAATCTGACTTTTTCCAGCTCACTATGAGTTTATAATTTGGGCCTGATTGCACTATCCGATGCTCATAGAGGAAAGATACTTTCTTTCATTCTCCCTTCTCCATTTCATTCTCTTGTAGACCTCTTTCCTCTAGCATTTACGGTATTCCTTATACTCTCACCCCTCTCCCTCTTGTCTCTCTTATTTGCCATCACTTACCGTATATTCATTTCCTATATGCCTTCTCTATCTAAGCATGTCCAGTGTTTCTCCAATCACATCCTCTTACTTCGGGTTTTTAATACCCAAACTTACACAAATATAGAGAAACCCACAGGCATTCACCCACTTATCTTCTTACAAAATTGGAATATTTGATAACCGAAATATATTGAATACAAATTTGTATAAAACAAGTCATTTGGATGTTGTTTTTCCTGTCTTCGATTTCTCTGTTCTCCTTTGACCTCCTCTAGTGGGATTCAGTTACTCAGCCACTAAAAGCTTTTTACTTGCTCTCTGCCCTGGATTTTATTTTCTATCATTTTTAATTAAGAAGAAGCAACGAGAGAAAGAGTCCTTGGAAAGTTCAGTTTAGCATGGCCAGTCTATTCGGTATTCGCATACACTTTTGCTGATGCAGTGCTTGTATGAATGCTATTTTTTTTACTCAAACATACTATGGATTGGTGCATACATCTTAAACTTCTAGTAAGATGCATGCTGTTTTATTATCTTTTTTTTTTTTAGTGAGTTTTACTCTATAGAGCAGGGATTTCCAAACCTGATTCTGGAGGCACCACAGCCAGTCAGGTTTTCAGAATTTCCACAATGAATATTAATGAGAGATATTTCCATGGAGGGGGAAAGAGAGTGAGCAGACCCACTGAGGTTATTTCCAAATCTATCCCCTTTCAGCTTCACCCTATACCCCCTCATTCAAGAATTTCCTTTCAATTCCTCATGTGCATTTATGCCACGTATCTCCCTTCTGCTTTTCCTCTAAAGCATACATATTGAGATATTTAACTGTCCCCCACTTGCCTTATGATGAGGACCACACACCTTCACTATCCTTCCTCTGGACCGACTCCATCCAGTTTATATTTTTTTGAAAGTGCGGTCTCCAGAATTGTACACAATATTCTAAATGAGGTCTCACCAGGGCATCAATACCTCCTTTCCCTATGCACCCAAGCATCCTCCTAGCTTTCTCCGTCGCCTTTTCAACCTGTTTGGCCACCTTAAGATCATCACATACTATCACACCGAAGTCCCGCTCCTCTTTCATGCAAAAAGTTCTTCACTCCCTAAACTGTGCCTTTCTCTTGGGTTTTGCAGTCCAAATGCGTGACCTTGCATTTCTTAGCATTAAATCTTGACTAGCTCCTTCCTCATGTTATACACACCATCAGGTAGGTCTGATCTGTTGTAGATTTTGGTGTCATTTGCAAATAGGAAAATCTTACCAGACAGCCCTTCAGCAATATTGCTTACAGAAATATTAAAAGTAACAGGTCCAAAAATCAAACCTTGAGGCACCCCACTGGTAACAGTCCTTTCCTCAGAGCGATCTCCATTGACCACTACCCCCTATTATGCCATGTGCTCAGTGTTCACAGTCTCTATGCATGCATGCACATACATGCATGGTGTGATATAGAACTTCAGTGTATGGGGCAGGAAGGATGGAATAATACCCCCAATTATGCTCATTGTAAGGAACAGAGTGTTTTTTTTTTACTAAGCTGCCTTAGGTGCAAACATATGCCTAACGCAGCTAGAAGCCTTGACAGCAGTGACAGAATGCTGCTTCTCCTATCACTACTGTCAGGGCTCTGCCCCCGACTCAATCGCTTTGAGTCAGGAGTTTGCATGCAAACAATTTGCACCTCGTGTAAATCATTTGCATGCAAAAAAAGACAGTGAATCAATCGCTATTTTAAAATCGGCCAGGAATTGGCCAACAGCGATTGACTCCCAAACTTTTAGTGAATCTGGGCCTAAGTAGCAACTTAAAGCCATTTAAAGCAAATAGAAAAAAAGATATTCCTTCACTCAGTGTGTAACTAAACTCTGGAATTCATTGCCAGAAAATGTGGTAAAAACAGTTAATTTAGCAGGGTTTAAAAGAAGATTTAGTCATAATTTATTTTTATTTTTTTAATGCCCATAAACCATTATTAAGGTAGACTTGGGAAAATTCACTGCATGAAATTTGTTTTACTCTTTTCAGTTCTTACCAGGTATTTATCACCTGGATTGGCCTATGATGAAAAGAAGAAAAGCACAAAGGTTCTCTTAAGAGAGGGGAAGGGACAGTACATGGTATGTTTCTAAGACATTGGGCTCGATGGGCCTTCGTTTTGTCTCAGTATGGCAATGCTTGACCTCCTTTTTATCAAGCTGCACTAGAGTTTTTTTAGCGAAGGTTGGCGAGGTAAGTGCTCCACCGCTCATAGGAATTCTATGAACGTCAGAGCATTTACCACACTGGTTCATGCTAAAATCCTGTAATGCAGCTTGATAAAAGGGGCCCTAATTTCTTATGATTACCTGGCACGAGTGATAGTTCCATCCCTGCCGAAGCAATGTCCCCCCCCTCCCCCCCGTTCATAATGCACCCAAAGATGAGTTGAAGAGCGTATGATCTCAAGGCCTTCACGCTCCATTAATTCTCCCGTCTGCAGTGGGACATGAGAGGGGAATGTGGGCTACAAAAGCTCTATTGATAAATGTTTCAGCATCTTGCTAAAAATCTTGCTCAGAGCAGCACCTTAATCTGCTACTGACTATGAGGCAGCTCACCTCCCTCTAGACCACTGCTTGCCTCATTAGTACCACTGGAACAAATTATCACTTCACAGCCCAGAAATCTTCTATAGCACTTGTGGTGATTGATGTAACAAGGCTAAAAAATAATGATTAAACGCATGTTCAGGAAAGCAAATTCAAATGGCAAGAGCTTCAAAGGCAATTAAATGTGACAAAGAAGGAGCCTTACTGGAATAAAGAATTTTCAAATAAAGAGCAGATTGCTAGAATAATTTATTGTAAAAATATGGTACCATAGATGTACCACAGTAGCTATTTAAAAAAAAAAAGGTGGCAATATTTAGACACACAGGGTTGAGCAGTTTATCTCTCCTATTTTTGTGCTGCGTGTATATTAGCAAGATAAACAAAGTGAAACCAATAAATGGTGTGTCCTTGAGAGCACACATAAAATGCATTAAAAATGAAAGACCTAAAGATTTAATAAATAGAAATACCTACCCCTCTTTTACAAAAGGTGTGCTAAGATTTTTAGCGCATGATAAATATTAGCGCATGCCAAACACGCTAAACGCCCACGCATGCATGTTATCCTATGGATACATTAGCGGTTAGCGCACTCATTAATTTAGGGCACGCTAAATCCACGCTAAAAAGCTTAGCGCGCCTTTGTAAAAGAGGGCCCTAGTTTCCATTATATGTGTAACATATAGTAGCATAGTAAATGAGGGCAGAGAAAGAACTGAACGATCCATCCAGCCTGCCCATTAGTTATTCTCATTAAAAATACATGATTAAATTAACTTGTCTCCTTTCATATTTCTGGGCCATAGACTAAAGTCCACCTGCTGTTGTCCTAGATTCCAACTGCTGAAGTTGCCGTCTAAGCTCACTCCAGCCTATGGGCTTCGGGGCCGTTCCCGCGCTGTAGCTGCTAGCGTGGCTTTGTAAAAACAGGCCCTATATGCAATGGCTTCCTGTTGTTTTTCTCAAATTTCATCAGTTTGTCTCCCCAGGGAGGAGTTTGAGATCAGAGACAGCAATGTAATGTAATGTAATGTAATTTATTTCTTATATACCGCTACATCTGTTAGGTTCTAAGCGGTTTACAGAAAATATACATTAAGATTAGAAATAAGAAAGGTACTTGAAAAATTCCCTTACTGTCCCGAAGGCTCACAATCTAACTAAAGTACCTGGAGGGTAATAGAGAAGTGAAAAGTAGAGTTAGAGGAAAAATAAAATAAACATTTTAACAAGACAGCATTGATCTAAATACTTTGGAAGGTAGAAGAGAGGAGAGAAAGGAATAGAAGCAGAAGGGGGAGCCGTTGAACAGTAGAATTCTGGAGAAATTTAAATGATAGAAATAGAACAAAACAAAACAAAGGCAAAACAATAGATAAGATTAAAGATAAATCATAAGCTGGAAAGAAAAATAAAATAAAACTTTGTCTTCAATCCACGGTTTCAGCGTCAATGATGAAGTGGAGCAAGTAAGTTTAGGAGGAGCGATTGACGTTTCCAGAAAGGGCTTCTTCAGGGAAGAGACTTGGCAGACAGTCCCAGGATGCCTATGTCTCCTCCCCTGCGATGTTCTCCCATCCATGCATTCCCTCCCAATGCAGTTGTCTACGCAGAATGTGGTTGTGACATGCTATGCAGAGAATATGTTGGCATTGCGTTCGATGGCTGGTTCATGCTAGTGGAATACTTTACCAGGATTTATTGTGATTATGTATGGTTATTGTACAATTTAAGAAGTTAATGAAACCTCACCTTTCTGTGCAAGCATTTTTAATGTATGACTATTCTGCTTGTTAGAAACAGAATGTTTATGTTTATTTTCTATTTATATACCGTTCTTTGTTATAACATCAGTGCAGTGTATATCAATTAAAAAGGGAAAGAACGCCAAATAATCATAATACAAGGATAGTGAGAAGAAAAAAAAAAAAAAGTGGGCCCTCTTTTACTAAGGTGTGCTAAGCATTTTAACACGCATTTAGCGTGTGCTAAATCAATGCATGCACTAACCGCTAACGCGTTCATAGGATAACATGCACGTGTTAGCATGTAGCGCGTGATTAGTGCGTACTAATATTTACTGCCTGCTAAAAAGCATAACTCACCTTAGTATAAGAGGGGGTCAATTGCTGTATGGCTACAGCAGTAATGGTTATGTTGGTGAGGCTGTACTAAAGTTATTAAAGTAAAATATAAAAGTGTTCAAAAAGCTTGAATCTCCAGAAAGGGACAAATGGGGTAATGTTGACGAAGAATGTAATACGATTTCCTTGCTAAATTGGAAATATGAAAATCGAAAGTAAGATGGATATAAGTAATCAGGGCAAGAATCTTCACTGATTCAGTAAAACAGAGGTACAGTGCTCCCCCGTGAATTCGCGGTCTCGGTCATTCGCAGTATTTTCCGATCACGAATGACCGGGGAGGAGAGGGCAGCTGGAGCGCCGGCGAGTGAAGGAAATCACTCGTGGTATGCTCTGACCGCCTCTTCCTGCACTAAAGTTGGGCCTCACCAATCAGGAGCTGCCCTCTCCTGCCTCTCTGGCTGCCCTCTCCTGTCTCCCCCGCTAAAAACCGTATTCGCGGTTTTCCAACATTCGCGGGGGTTCCTGGAACGGAACCCCCGTGAATATCGGGGGGAGTACTGTATTCAAAATAGTTGGTAAACAGGATAAAGGAAAGGAGTTCTGTCTTCAAAATAGTACAGCATGAGCCTTGGCAAGACTCAGGTTGAGACCATTAGTAAGGATCCAATTGTTGATGGTGCTAAGTTTTGCGGAGAGGTCAGAGAAAATGTGCGTAGAGAAAAAAAAATGATCCAAGAGTCGCACAAAGGGAAGAAGTGGGGATGAGCCGATGGGCTTAGTGGATAAAAAGGCCAAGAGTTGGCGTAACAATCAAAATTATATTTATTGTACTCAGAGATTAAGGGCAATAAAACAGACTTGGCTCGGACCCTATTTTAGGAAATGGATGCCCCAGAAGGCATAAACTCCGTCGTAAACTTGATGAGAAACAAACTGTACTTACTTGCAAGCCTGCAGTCTCTGTCGCCAATGCTCAGAATGCATGGTTAACGGTGACGGGACCAAATCGCGCGAGATAACGGCGCGCCGACAACTGAGCGCAAGGTTAACGGCGCGCCGAAGAAAAGCACTATTTTAAAGGGCTCCGATGGGGGAGGGGGGGGGGAACCCCCCACTTTACTTAACAGACATTGCGCTGCCGTTGTGGGGGGTTTGGGGGGTTGTAACCCCCCACATTATACTTAAAACTGAACTTTTTCCCTAAAAACAGGCTAAAAGTTCGGTTTCAAGTATAATGATGGGGGTTACAACCCCCCAAACCCCCCACAACGCCAGCGCGATGTCTGTTAAGTAAAATAGGGGGGTTCCCCATCAACACCCCCTGTCGGAACCCTTTAAAATAGTGCTTTTCTTCGGCGCGCCGTCAACCTTGCGCTCAGTTGTCGGCGCGCCGTTGTTTCGCGCGATTTTGTCTATGAACCATGGTTAACACAAGTGGTGTAGATAAAGTAGAACAGAGTGACCGAACCTTCTGCAAGAATCCTTGAGCCAAGTCTGCAGCCGAGGGAGTATTTGGAGAAAAAGAAAGGGGCAAGAGGGGAAGGCTCTTGCGTAAGAACTCTGTGTGACCTAGGAGTAGTGGGATTTTATTTCAACCACAAGATGGAGAATTCTTTCTTTGCCAGAGCAGAGGATGTGAGAGCTCCTTATATGCTTGCAGGTAAACAGGAGTGGACATGTGATGCTACTAACTCTCAGGCTCTTTTTTTTTACTAAGGTGCGCTAAGCGTTTTAGCATGCGTTAAATCAACGCGTGCGCTAACCGCTAACACATCCACGGGATAACATGCACGCGTTAGCGTTTAGCGCGTGATTAGCGTGCGCTGAAAAGCATAGCGCGCCTTAGTAAAAGAGGGGGGTCAAGATGGCTTAGTTGCCTCCTCATGAAGCAAAGATTACTATGATCCCAAAGATTTGCTGCAGTTTGAAGATTATTATGGAGAAGAGTGACCTGCTGAAAGAGTGGTAGAGAATCAAAACGTTCTAGGAAAGGGGGGGGGGGGCAGTTGGAAAGAAGAGTATTTTCTTGCTAATATTAATCATTTGAAATGATATAGTAATTGGAGGAAGGGCATTTGCAGTGACGATATCAAGGGTATATGTGTATTGATTCTTGAACATTTTTTCCCCCTTTTAAACTCTCCTAATCTGGAATAGATTGCTTTGGACCATTCAACAACAACCGTCCTATTTCACTTTTTCCATAAGCATTTAAAAACTTTTTTTAGGGGGTCATTTTATTAAGGCGCGCTAACCGATTTAGCACGCTCTAAAGACTAGCATGCGCATTCTATGAGTGCCTTAGCATTTAACGCATGCAAATCTTTAGATTAGATTAGTATGCGCTAAATCAGTTAGCGTACCTTAATAAAAGGACCCCTTAATATTTTTAATTTATTGTTTGTTTGCCTCTGTTTTATTATGCATCTTTTTATGTAACCTGCTCAGAACTGTGGATCTGGCAGGATATAAATTTTTTTTCAATAAATAAAATAAATATTTGAGCCCTGAAGGCCATTGAAATCGCCTCGGGTGTGTATCATATCATAGTAAATTAGGCTCTAAATCGGGGGTGTCCAACTTTTTGGCTTCCCTGGGCCGCATTGGCCGAAAAAAATATTTCTGGGGGCCGCGCAAACGCTGCAGCAAGACTAGAGGAGGGAGAAGGCAAGACAGTAAACACCAGGGGGCAGCAGAGGAAAACACTGCATCGCCCTCGACCGGGGCCACAGAAAATACTTCATGGGGCCCCATGCTGCCCTTGGGCCGCAGGTTGGACACCCCTGCTCTAAATGAAACAACATCAAAACATCTGCATGAATTAAAGATCTTCCAAAATAACGATTTTTTTTTGGTCTTCATCTCAAAGACCAAAGATTTTTAATAATAATTACAATAATATGAATCGTATGAACTAAGAAATTAATACGAAGAAGTGTCAAAATGAAGGAGGGGGGAACCATACATAATACAAATTACCCTTGATTCGATACAGTAAATGAGTTTGCTTAATATTGGGGTGCTCCGCCACAGCGCTGGCTTCTATGTTAATTATTATACATTTGAAGATCAGAATAACTATTCACTCAAGATATGTGAAACAAATCAAGGAAGGTCTTTAGGCAAATTTTCTTTCTGTGAAGCCTAGGTTGTCATAGTAGTACACAGGGAGTTGACAATAGCTAATCAAGGGGAATGCGCTTAAAGTGATAGACCATTGTGATCCTTTATTATTATACATGATTAAAATATCTATCAAGCCTCCTCTTCAGTATTAAAAAAAATATAATCTCATTAAATCTGTTCTTTTCAAAGATTAATTGCAAAGGTCACGCCATCCCCAAGGGACTAAAGTTCTTAATAAGAGACTTCTCAAGAGTCTTCAAGGTAGTCTCTAAAAATCCTCCTAGTCAAACAGCTATTTGTTCAAGAACTGATCTCGTTACTGGCATTTTTTTTTATTTTTTTTTTCATTTGTACTCTGTAGTTAACAGTACAAGTGATAGGAGAGGCTATGGGCTCCTTTTACAACGCTACGGTAGCGTTTTTAGCGCGCTATGAAAATTAGCATGCGCTAACCCCCGCGCTTTGTGAAAAAACTAACGCCAGCTCTATGCAGGTGTTAGCTTCTAGCGCACGTGGCATTGTAGCGTGCGCTAAAACCGCTAGCACAGCTTAGTAAAAGGAGCCCTATATTTACAGCCACATTTCAGATAAAAAGTAGAAGTTGGGAACTTAGATGTCCAGTTCAGGACATGACAAATTCTGCTAATATTATAGAAAAGGATCTGCTGACATATAGGGGTCCTTTTACTAAGGCACGCTAACCGATTTAGCATGCGCAAACAGATTTAGCGCGCGCTAAATATTAGTGTATTCTAAATGCTAAGGCGCCCACAGAATATAATGGGCAACTTAACATTTAGGGCTCCTTTTACGAAGGGGCGCTAGCGTTTTTAGCGCATGCACTGGATTAACGTGCGCTATAGCGCGCGCAAGCTGAAAAATTACTGCGTGCTCAAGAGGGAGGTGGTAGCGGCTAGCGCGTGCTATTCCACGCGTTAAGGCCCTAACGCGCCTTCGTAAAAGGAGCCCTTAGCACGTGCTCACTCAGTTTTAACGCGCTAAATCGGTTAGCGCGCCTTAGTAAAAGGACCCCCGTAGTCTTTTCTGAAATACTTAACAGGAATACATGCTTATGTGCTGGTTATATGCAATGGGGTTTGCTTAATTTCTGCTTTTTTTCTGTTATATTTTGTTTAATTTTCATTTCTTTTTTCTATTTGTAATTGTAACTTTTACATTTACTTACTTTATTAGATCTAGGCCCTCTTTTACAAAGGGGTGTTAAGTGTTCTAGTGCATGCTAAATCAACGTGAGCGCTAACGCGTCCATAGGATAACATGCATGCGTTAGCATTTAGCACATGATTAGCGCACATTAATATTTACCACGCGTTAAAAAGCATAGTGCACCTTAGTAATAGAGGGGGGCTAATGTTCCAAAATGCTGATGTTTTCCCTTTTTGATTTATCTTTCATACAGATGATGTTTTTATCCTAGGCACTTAGTTTAGATCGTGAGGCCGTTTGGGAATAAGGGAAGTCAATGTTCCTAATGTTTTAGTTTTGCAAACTGCTTAATACTTATGTACAAACGGTATATCAAATGCAAAACAATACAGTGGAAACAACCATTTTACAATTCATAATATCTAAAACATCAAAGGAAGCATCTAGGCTCTAGCATACCAAGAATGGGGCTGTAGGAGCAGTCTGCTCCGGGTGCATGAAGTGTGGGGCTGTGGTCCACATGCGCATGACCATAAGCTCCTCTGGCCCTGCCTCCTCTGATGTCAATGTCCTGTTCCAGGGCAGGGAATCGTCAGAGCTTACGGCTGCATGAATGTGAACTACCATCCTATGACTGCCCCAAGCAGCCCCCCCCCCTCCTCCCAGGTGGCCACCAAACCATGTACACCTTTGTATCTAGGTAACATTCACAAGTTCAAGTCAATACTTAGATGTTTAAAGTTGGTATTTCAGAACCTTGACAATTAATTGCTGATACCCATCCCCCCAGATTATTCATAGATTGTCCAAATTGGGGTCCAAATTAATTCACCAATTAGATGTGTAGTGGCTCCCAGAAAACAAAGCACTTTTCAGGTAAACAGCTCTCCAGGCAATCTCAAGATCAGGCTGGAACTTAGGGAAATAAGGAAGATCTGGTCTGGCTGCAGGGAGTGGTATGCAGCACTTGGTAGCTCCTCTGGATAGCGCCATCCAAGAGCAAAACTCCATCATCTGCAGGCAAGGGGAGGAGTACAGAGGAGCCTGTTTCCATGGGTTAGCAAACCATATGCATTAGCACCAAGGAGCGGCTGGAGAGAGGAGGGTTAGGCACTTGATCTTAGGTAGGAAAGAGGAGGGCCAGCCTGAGCAGATGGAGCTCATTGTAGAGAGCTGCACGGGGACCATGAGAATCCCATGGGACCCACCAGGATCCCGCGGGTTCCCCCTTTGGATCGTGGAAATCCTGTGGGGGACGCCCCCTTGGATCACGGGGATCCTGTGGGGACGCCCCTCATGGTCTCGGGGATCCCGCGGGGGTTGGATTCAACTCGAGCCGCGAGTCTCGTCTTCTTTTCCTACCTGCCTTGCAGCAGCACACATAGCCGATCGGAAGTCTCCCCCGATGTCAGTGCTGATGTCGGAGGGAATACTTTGCGTCAATTACATATAGCATGTAGGGCAACGAGCCCTGTACGCTGCACGTAACTGATGCAAAGCCTTCCATCTGACCTCAGCTCTGGCCACGGGGGAAGACTTCCGGTCGGCTATGCGTGCTGCTGCAGGGCAGGTAGGAAAAGAAGATGAGCCTTGCAGCTCGAGCTACCTCTCAGAGCTCCATTTGGATGATAAAGAGAAAGTTGCTGATAAGGTAATTTACTGGAAGATGAGGGCTGGACACGAACTGCGGGAGACAAATACAGGACACAGAAGGGGGTTGAACATGGGAGGCAAACGCGGAACACACAAGGGAGGGAGGGAGTGCGTTTTTGGACACAAGGCATGAACTTAGGAGAGAGGAAGGGAGGGAAAGAGATACTGAGGTGGGGGAGGGAATGGAAAGGGAGAATTGGGTGTGTCAGTGAGAGGGAAAGAGAGATGGTTGTGTCCACGGGAAATGGAAGAAAGGAGAATTTTTGGTCATAGGGAGTGAGTGAGGTACAGATGATAGGGAAGAGAAAGATGAGAGGGAGAAATGTTGTAGTGGAAAGGGAACAATGGGACAGATTGAAATAGATGCAAGAGGGAGGAATGTTGGATATGGTGGCGAAGGGAATGGAGGGAGAGATGTGTCATGGTGCTGGAGAGGGGTGATAGAAGGAGAAATGTTGGGCATGGGGCTGGTGAGCAGGGGCGAAAGATGCTGCACACGGTACTGGGGATGAGAGAGGGATAAATGCTGGACCATGTTAGGAGGAACCAATGGACAGCAACAGAAGAATTTACAGAAGATGGGAAAGCGGTAAAAAGAAACTGGGACCAACTTTATGGAATAATAAGTCTCCAGACAACAAAGGTAAAAAAACGGGATTTATTGAATAAAATATGTTAGTTTTGGGAAATGTACCAGATTCTTTGCTCCATAAGATGCACTTTTTCCCTCCCCCCCCCAAAATTGGTAGAAATAAGGGTGAGTCTTATGGAGCAAATATCCAACCCCCGGTTACCTTAGTTTAATTCTGGTGCTTTCCCTCACTGGACGCGGCTGCATCTCTAGCAGGAAGGGAGGGAGGAGAGCAGGAGGCCAGAACCCGCCACCGCTGTTGCCATAGCCGCTAGCTCTTGTCAGGGCAGCACCATCATGCCGGGACTCTCAGTAGCTTCCAGTTCCTATGGCTGTTGTTCACGCCCGGCCCGCGGGGAAGCTACTTCTCCTGTAAAGACACGGCTGCCTCTCTAGCGGCAGAGTGGTGTGCAAGGCTGCCTGCCTGGTCGGCTGAAGCGGCTGCTTCCTCTTCCCTTCTCTAATGTTAGAGCAGCGTACAAGGCTGTCTGCCTGGTCCTGCGCCGCTTCCGTTCTCGCTAATGTGTCCATAGACTAACGCTTTAAACCTGTGGGCTTGCATTGCAGAGAAGGCGGCAGAGAGCAGGAGAGTCAGGGCTATTGAGTTTAAGGCTTTTGCCGCCGGGGATCGCCCTTCAAGAGAGTCGGGGCCCCCAAAAACAGAGCAGAAATGAACAAGAATGTATGCGCAGACCATCTACAGGGAAAGCAGATGGTCTGCGCATGCGTCTGGATCGCACACTTGTGATCGGTGTCGGCGGATGGGGGCGTTCCACCGATCGCCCCCATTTGAATATTGCTGGTTTATGAATCCACAGGCCTGCCCGGATCGGACACGGATCGGTCACAATCAGGCAGGTTAGTGAATCTAGCCCCGAGTCTAGTATGACATATGAAGTTCTACACTCTGGCTGTTCATTTCTTGTTTTGGAAGAATATGCCATCTGTTGCCTTGAAGCAGAGAGATCTCATAATCAGGCGCAACAGTACAATGGAATTTATCTGGGGAGGCTCTTAATTAACAAACTTGGATATCTTCCTACTTTAAAGTCAAACCAACCGTAACGTGTCTACTGGAAAATAAGTTTATAAAAGGCCATTTTAGGTTAAACTCTGTGCGAGGGAAACAAATTATCACACAGTCCTGTTCCACATCATTTGTTTTTGTTCTTCATCGAATGCGTTTGTCCTGCTTTGTTTTTATGGTGAATCAGCCCTGTCCGAGGTGGCTGACCGTTGGGTCTTCCTTCTTTCCTCGGCCTGCTGCCTTTGGCCGCTTCAGGACTTGCTGTGGTGACCGAGTTGCCAAAATGACTGTTTTCAAATTACTCCCCGTTATTTTTCTTTTCTTCTTCTTACATTTGTGTTTATTATTTATTTTATTTATATTTATTTATATTTCATATTACAGTTGTATTTAGGCCTGCTGACTTCTTGTTTCCTAAACTTAAATCCGTGCAGAAGGGAAAGTGATTTGACACCATTGAAGACATAAAGCAAAATTTGACGCAGCAACTTTTGGCGATTCCTGAAGATGCATTTAAGGACTGTTTCCAGAAGTGGAAACGATGATGGAAAAAAGTGTATACATAGGGAAGGAATAGACTCATGTGTGTCAGCACATGCAGGACTAAATTCTATATATGACACCCAAAAAAGCACTGTTCCATAAAGTGCACTTATGCCTGGGAACTGCAACTAAATTTAGTCATGGACATTTTCACCAAAGAAATATAGAGCCCTAATTCTGGGTTCCTTATACTAAGGCGCGCTAATCGATTTAACACGCGCTAAAGATTAGCACATGCTAAGGCGCCCATTATATGCTGCGTTTTGTGCTCAATGCTTAGGATTAGGCTCAGTGCTAAGTGTTTTCTTACCCGGAAGCTAAGTTCCACCTCTGATCTCACTTTCTCACGAAACTATCAGATATTAGCAGGGCATAACACTAGTTCTATCCCGATCAGTTGCCCAGTTCAAGCTCTCACGTGAAACTATTTTGATGTTAAGTTGTGCTCAATGCTAAGGACCGGGCTCAATACTAAAGTTTTTTTTCCCCTTGTTTAGACGCTAAGTTCCACCACTGATTTTGCTCTCTCACAAATCTAATAGATGCCAGTTGGACATAATGTTAAGTTTTATCCTGATTAGATACCCTGTTCAAGTTCTTACATGAATCTATTTAAATGTCAAGTTCTGCCCAATTGCTAAGGATCGGGCTCATTGCCAAATCTTTCCTTGTTTTATATGCTAAGTCCCACCTCTGACTTTGCTCTCCCACGAAACCAAGGATCAGGCTCATTGCCAAGTCTTTCCTTGTCTTAGATGCTAAGCCCCACCTCTGATTTTATTCTCCCTCGAAACTAATAGATTTTAATTAGACATATTGCGAAGTCTTACCCTGATTAGAAGCCCAGTTCTACCTCCGATCTAGCTCCCACTCAATAGACGCTTAATTTTTCACCTCCGTTCTCGTCTTATCAGCAGCAATTAATTTAGGTGCCGAGCTGTCCCCCTGATTTTAACCACCGCTCAGAGATTAAATAAATCCCAAGCTCTCTCCCTGAGTTGACGTCAAGCCTTTCCTCTGTTCCTGCCTCCGAGCCCTCTCAAAGGCTTCCCCCAACCCCCACCATGAAGTCACACCCATGGATTTTTCTTCTCCTACTCTGCTCATCCTTCAATATCACCCTCTGCCTGAAACCTCCCACTCCCAACTTACTCGACTCCATAAATGTCAGTAATATTTGCCCTGGCCTCAGAATCCCCATGCTATTGCGCACCAGAAGTCATCCCTTCAAAAAAAAACCTCGAAGAATCATGCCTCTTTAAAGCCCATTCCCCCTGCCAACCTTCCCAACCATGCCTCTGACTCTCTCACCCCAGTCCCGATACTTTACTGCAACACCAGATCTGCATGCAACAAAACCCAAATTTTGAAGGACCTACTTGAGGATCTTGACCCCAAATTCTTATTCATCACAGAATCATGGATTGAAAAAGACGACGTATTTACACAAAACGAACTCTGTTCTCACGGTTACCAAGGCCTCTTCTCCCCCAGAATTAACTGAAAAGGAGGTGGCTAGGCACTCCTCCACAATTCATTCTTCGATGTCCAGCTCCTCGAAAAGGGTAGCCATACCTCTCTAGAATATATGCTAGTTTCAGTCAATGACGAACTCCACCCTCACCCACTGGGTATCCTGCTATTATATCGTCCACCATTCCCTTGGAACAAATCCTCCGAACCCGTCCTCAAGACCATAACAAACGCCTTCCTTAAATTTCAAAGATTACTGGTCATTGGGAATATTAATCTCCACCTAGACGATACCACCAGCAAGGATGCAACTGAATTCAATAACTTCCTCACTTCTCTAGGTTCCCCCCCCCAACATACTCTCCAACCCATGAAAAGGGGCACATGCTTGACATCAGCTTCCTCGATTTCACCGATTACAAAACTTCAGTCGATGACACTTGCTGGGAACACGTCCCTTGGTCCGACCACTTCTTAGGGGCTTTTTGCCTCCCCATTTTCTTGTCGCACCCTCGGGACCCCCACCCTGTACCTCAAACTCCATTACCTTCCGAAAAAAAATTGCTAGTGAATTGTTCTGGACCAAATTTCTCAACCAAATCTCCACCATTCCTAATCCTCTAAACCCTGAAACCAACTGGCACAACTGGATCACCCTCTCCGAGACCACCTACCACCTTCCTCACCCCACTATCCACTAAAAATGTCTCCTACTCCCGTAAGGCCCCTTGGTACCTTCCATATCATAGAGGAATGTCGAATATGGAAAAAATCTAAAATCCCCCACAGATAGACAGTCCTGGAGGATCAATATTAAGTTCTACAATACCGCACTAAAAAAAAGCAAGGAAGAATTACTATGGTGACAAAATTTCCAGATCCAACAACCAAAGTAGTATATTGTTTAACATCTGGCGCTCCATATCCTCTAATGATGATTCCACCATACTCCCCTCCTCTCCATCTGCCGACGATCTAGCAAAATTATTCAACGAGAAAGTCACTACCTTAAAATGCTCATTCTCACCAGCAGTCTCTTACAACTCTCTGGTGCCCACCGACTCCAACCCTACTCTAACTGTCTCCAACCATATCCCAGTTGACAGATCCTGGACTGCCTTCGAGCATGTATCAGATTCCCAGGTCTCTAAACTCTGCCTCAAGCTGAAATCCTGCAACTGTACCTTGGGACCCTTTCCCCTCCTACCTATACGAGAAAATTCCCGCACAGGCCATCTCATCTCTCACCAAACTTATAAACTCTGCCCTACTATCAGGCAGAAATGGAACACATTGCCTTGTCCACATTACTGAAAAAAGCTGATCTAGACCCCTCCATACCATCCAGCTATCGCCCAATAGCAAATATTCCTCTCCTGACCAAGATGCTAGAGTCCATCATATCTACCCAACTCTCATCCTATCTTGAGAGATTCCCCATTCTCCTACCTTATCAATATGGCTTAAGACCCAACTTCAGCACCGAATCCCTATTGGCCTCATTAATTTCAAAGGTCCAACAAACTTCACTCTTGCAATAAGTTTGCTGTTCTTTTTCAATTCGACCTTTCTGCAGCTTTTGACACTGTCCATCATGATATACTAATTTTCAAACTTTCTGAAATTGGCATAAACTCCACAGTCTTAGACTGGTTCTCAAAATTCTACGTTCCCGCCTCTTACACTACACCGTTAACATGAATGGCACCGTCATCCTCCCCTTGGAAACCGATTTGTGGAGTTCCTCAGGGTTCACCTCTATCCCCTATTCTTTTCAACATCTTTATGTCCTCCCTGAAACTCCTCAAACTATCCCCCATGGAAACACTTTACACTTACGCTGATGACATCCTTGTCCATCCTCGAGACCAACTCTAACCTCACTAAACCTCTCTGAGAACATTTCTTCATGTATAACGAACCTCCAATCCTGGGCTCTCACCATACAAATGAAACTGAACGAGACCAAAACAAAATTACTTTGGCTCGGCCAAAATTAGATCAGCTACCCACCCTCGTCCCACTGTCCTCTGGCACCACACTGCAGCTCGAGCTCTCAAGCAAAGTTCTGGGCATCATCATTGACTCTAAAACCGTCCTTCAACGACCACCTCAACTCCTTGGTAAAAAAAATGCTTTTTCAATCTTCAAATGCTAAGAAAAGTGAGATCCTGCTTTCATCAACAAAACTTTGCTGTCATCGTATAATCCATCATTCTTTCCAGACTGGATTACTGTAACTCCATCTACTTAAGCCTAACAAAGAAAAGCCTTCATAGACTACAGCGGATTCAGAATACCGCTGCTAAAATAATCTTCGCAAAAAGTAAATTTGACCATGTCTCCCCGCTTCTGTCTAAGCTTCACTGGCTTCCAATAATCTCTAGAGTTCACTACAAATGCGCCTGCCTAACCTTCAAGATCCTTCCCCCCCTTTTTCCACTATCTTGGAATTCCTCGAATCCCAATACCACCATATCCACTCAAAAATTCAAACTATCCTTCCCCTCATTAAAAGGCATATCCCATGCAGGAAAACTAGGGACATCCCTCTCCTTCAGGATCACTGAGCTGTGGAATAGCCTTGCTGCCCCGCTTCGGAGTCTGAGCTCCCTCCAACTCTTCCGAAAACATCTGAAAACTTGGCTATTCTGTAAAATGTAATACCTCCTCCCTCTTCGATATACTAAGTCCCTCTAAACTTTCTCTATACTAAGTCCTTCAACTCTTCATTGGAGTTCCTTTCTATATCAATTCCTGTAAACCGTGCCGAGCTCTACATTTGTGGAGAGGATGCGGTATACAAACTTAAGGTTTAGTTTAGTTTAGTGGTTGTTGACATATAGGCCCCATTTTACTAAACCATGGTAGAGGTTTCTACCGAGGGCGCTAAATGGTCTGATGTTGTTTCGTGACTCTATGAATTCTATGAGCGTCAGAACATTTAGGGGCCCTTTTACTAAGGCGCGCCAGCCTATTTAGCGTGTACTAAAAATTAGTGTGCGCTAAACGCTAACACATGCCAACACATCGATTATATCTTATGGATGCATTAGGGCAAGTTAGCATTTAGCACGTGTTAATTTTTAGTGCATGTTAAATCGTCTACCGCACCTTAGTAAAAGGACTACTTACCCCCTCTTTTATTAACGTGCGCTAATCGAATTAGCATACACTAAGCGCTAACGCATCCGTAGACTAACATGCATGCATTGGCATTTAGCGTGCGCTAATCCAGTGTTTCTCCCCACAGCAGCAGCAGCAATTCATATGTTCCTATGTTTTAATGTTATGATAGGCTCACCTTTTCGATTTCCTGCTCCTGTGGTAGGCAAGTGCCATTTGGATGCGGGGAGCACTATAAGAGAGTGTTTTTATGCCATTCTTGTGAAGAGACTAGGTACTATAATATTCAACTGATAGACTCCTGAGGCAGGCCCGGTTGGGCCAAAACACGATCGTGTCGAGTCACGACAGGCCAATAAAAGTCGCTGAACACCAGAATCTTCCTTTGCTGTTTTCTTTGTGCTTTCCAGGTTTTGGGAAGTTATCATCTCCTATTTGTCTGTGACTATGATATGCTCACCTTCCAGTTTAAGTAATGTTTTTGATGGGAACTCCATTTAATTGAAAGATAAAAGAGTTCATTTATTTAATAATTCCTAAAAGCTGTTTAGAATTTATTAGCTGGTTTCAGTGTTTTAGAAGCAACTTTTCTTGAGGCTTTGTTACAAAAGATAAATTTTGAACATCTCGGTACCCATTTTTTCTATATAATCTTTGATCTGGGTAAGGATTTATTTTAAGGTCTGAATTCTTTAGCAAGCTTATTTTTGCAAGTACTTTTGGCTACACAGTTTTAGAAGAGCTATTTTCTGCAAAACGTTAAAGTGTATGTGACTTGTTTGCAACACAGATGTTTTCTGCTAGAATTCATTGACCTTTAGAAGGTTTTTTGATATGACGGGGAAGCATTGTCACCATCAGTTGAGTGGACAATGCTCACTGCACTCTGAATATGATATAATGGCATTCATTGTCTTTGACAGTTGGCTTTCTTTAGGTGCTTGATTTCCAAAAGGAGGAACCGTCTAGGATCTGATAGCATTTCAGTTCTTTGATTGCAGAAATGGAATACAAGCCCTATTATAACAAAATGATTTATTGCACGAGGTGAAATCAACCTCTTTGCCATTGAAATTAAATTCATGTTTGCTAATTTTTTTGATAGTTCATAACTTATTTTTATTGGTTTAGTTTGAGCATTTATTACTTTAGTTTAAAACATTAGTAGCAGCTAAAAATAATAATAATTTATGGCATTCCAATGATAGTTAAACAAAATCATTAAGATCGCTCTTTCAAATCTGATATTTATTTCTAGCCTCTGAAAGCTCCTCCTGCTCAGCAATATCTCTGATGATTAATATAAACACATCGGGGATGCATGATGGTGTTGATCATTTTCCAAACCTCATGTAAGCATTTTGCTAATACACTTCCCCCTCCCCATTTGCGGTTTCCGCACTCATGATTTCACATAATCACGATTTTTTGAGGGGGGAGGGGGGGAAACCCCCCCCCCCCCCATATTTTTGCATTCATCCCGGCCTTACCTAGTGGTCTAGTGGGCTTTCGGGGCAGGAGCAATCTTCCTACGCTCCTGCCCCGTGTAGATCGCCAATAGGAAATGGCTATGGGGAGTTCCCGTTGTAGTCTCGAGAGATTATGGGAACTCCCACAGCCATTTCCTATTGGCGATCTGCACGGGGCAGGAGCGTAGGAAGATTGCTCCTGCCGCGAAAGCCCGCTGGACCACCAGGTAAGGCCGGGATGCTGAGGGAAGGTGGGAGGGAGGTTGAGGGTGGGTCAGAGCTGGATATTCATGGTATTTCCCTATTCGCGGTCCGGCTCTGCCCCTATCCCCCGCGAATAATGAGGGAGATGTGTACATGTAAGAAGGCAGTTTTGAAACCCTTTAGGTAGATTCAAACCTCGGCCATGGAAATAATCTATCAATGGAAAACTCGCTTGCAGAATTTTTTCTCTGTACAATTTCAGACAGTGTGAAGAATGTACGCACTTTTTTTTTTTTGCCCCATGTACTTTCTGCCAGCAGGAACTCGGGCGCAAAATGTGGGCTGGAAAGTACCCTCAAAAGATTTAAAAATTAAATTTTAGTGTGTAGTTTTGCTCCTCTGATGTAACTCCAAACTTCCCTTCACATAGATAAATATTTTAACTAACAACAAGAGGTCAAAAGATATTTGGAATAAATTTATTATTTATGTAAAATATTTATAATCCGCTTAATATTAATAGATATAACATAACTCTCAAACTAAGGGCTCCTTTTACTAAGGTGCACTAGCGTTTTAGCTCACGCAGGATTTTAGCGCACACTAAACCCTTGCTAGGCTTTTGGAACTAACGCCAGCTCAATGCTGGCGTTAAGGAGTAGCGCACGCCGCAGTGTAGTGCGTGCTATTCTGCGTGTTAAAGCCCTAGCGCACCTTAGTAAAAGGAGCCCTAAATAAAAACCACATAAAATTGTAAAAAAAAAAACCCAACAAAACCCAACCAAAATGAAAAGAAATCTTCCATTCAGTTAGTCCTGAACTTATTAACCACTTAGGGCTCCTTTTACTAAGGTACACTCTGCATTTTAACACGTGCTAAATAGCACACACTAACCGCACGCTAAACGCTAACACGTGCATGTTAGTCTATGCGTTAGCGTGCACGTATTTTTAGCATGCGTGTAGTAAAACGGGGGGTTAGATCATTTCTAACACTTTGCACAATGGCTGTGACTAATATACTGAGGAAGACTGATATGAAATCTCTTGCCTTTATGGGGTAATTTTTTTTTTTTTTTTTTTAATAAAATTGCTTTTTCTATTGCAAACGCAAGCAGTGTCCCTCCGCTTCCGGCTCACCACACAGTTGTTTCCCACGTACTCACCTTTATAATAATAATAATAATAATAATAACTTTATTTTTCTATACCGCCGTAGTCAGGTGACTTCTAGGCGGTTTACAATGTAAGAAGGCTGGACATTCAGCGAATAACAAGCGGACTCAATACAATACAGTAGGTCAACATACAATACAATACAATACAATGAGTCTGTATACAATACAGTACCGTGCAATACTACTAGTTTAAATACAGTACAATATAATAAAGTCTGAATACTATATAATACATAAGTCTAAGTACAATACAGTAACTGAGATTAAATACAGTACCATACAATAATTCTCAATATGATATGATGCAATGTGATGCAATATGATGCAATCGTGTAGAAGGGGAAAGTTACATATAGATTGGGATCCATGGGTCATGGGTATCTGAGTATAATCTTTAGAATTTCCATTTGGATTGGAGTTCTATGGGTAGCGAATAACTGAATATATGAGGAGCATCTTGAGAGAAGAAGAAAGGCGTTTACAGGGAGGGGAGTCCTAGTGAAGGGAGGGGACAGATTTATTCAGTGAATTTTGCGAATAGGGCGGTTTTGATCGATTTGCGGAATGCACTGTAAGACAGATTGGGTTTGCTTATGTAGTTTATCAGCCAAACTTGCTGTCTGTTCGCTTGCCTGTCCTGTTATAGGACCCCCAGGGACCCCTGAAGAAGACTTTTTGTCGAAACGCGGACCGTGTTGGGTCCTGTATCCCTAGCACACTAGGTCCTTTAAGGCTCTTATGTGGATGATTTATTTTTATGTGGATGGAATTATTTTATGTGGATGATTTCAGTGTACCTGTGGAACTTTGACACTTTCAAATAAAGTCCATGTAGGAACATCGTCACTCCAGAGTTTTTTTGGTTTACTTGAATACAAGACACACAAAAAAAGGAATCCAACAGAGCTGCTGTAAACATCAAACAGTCAAAACAAAGGAAAAATACGGGCAGAGCTGATGTACTAGATGCCAACTCTTATTTCAGTCAATAAACGATTTATTTTCCTGTGCGGTATTCCTTTATTATAGGGGAGCAAGGACCCGGCCCGGTCTGTTTTTCGATCAACATGTCTTCCTCAGGGGTCCAAATGATGCCTTAATAAAAGCCACGACAACATTCAAGAAATCCGAAACTCATACGTTAGGGCATTGCTTTCAGCTTTGCACTGAAAACGCGCCTTTCATGCCCTAATGCTTTACTACAAGCTTCGGATTTCTTGAATGTTGTGGTGGCCTGGTATGTTTGAAAAATATGGTTGACTGATGCCTGACTGGACAAGCTTTATTATTCATTCAAAAGTGGGAGTAAAGAGCACTGATGTAACTTATAACTGATCCAGAAAAATAAGCCATAAATTTTATTAAGGAGCAAGTGGTTCTTGTCCCAGGCAGTAGCTTTGTGTATGAGATTTGCTTTTAAATCATATTCATGGAGCAGAAGAGTAGCCTCCTGGCTAGAAAATTCCAATTTCTCACCGATGTTCCTTGTGACCTTGAGCAAGTCACTTCACCCTTCACTGCCTCAGGTGTGACATAGATTGGTGGGGAATTATTCACTTTGTGAGCTCAAATCTGGAAAAAATTCAAGCCCGATTTCATCATACACTCCTGTCCTGAGACGAGCCCTAAAAAGTTTTCTATAGCAGAGTTTGCCTTTCTGGATTACGTAACTCTTTAAAATCTGATAAGTCGCAAGAGTTTTCTTCAGACTGACTTACTGCCATCAGCGTGGCTAGACTTGTCCTGATAATTTCACAGGTCATTTATTTTTATTATTAGTTCAGTGTTAATATCGTATTGGAAAACACAGCAAGTGCCTTCATAGATCTACCGTACTCTAATCATTTAGCAGAATCTGTTGCATATGTTATATTATGAGTCAGGTTTTCTGTATCTAGGAGTATTACAGCATAACTCATTGTTACTGATGCTCCCACCTGAAGAGCTTGCAAACAACAGACAAGCTGTCAGTGGAAACAAAAGAGCTTCAGGAAGACACGGGAGGAAAACAACACCTGACAAATGCAAATGGTTTGCTTCAGTAAGCCTTTATCTTGTCTCATCTCCCTTGATAGAAATGCTGAAAACATCAACTCCTACAATAAGAATCCAACCAAATGAACTTTATAGTTGTGAATTCATTCAAGTGCTGCCGTATCCATAAGCTCACAAATCAAAACTTTAACCAAAGTAATCTCTTACAATTCAATTGTATCATGGAGTCAAACGGGGAGATTTCAGCAGCATCTGTGGTGTAAGAACAGCCTTACTGAGTCAGACCAATGATCCGTCAAGCACCATTCTCACGGTGGCAAATCCAGGTCACTAGTACCTGGCCAAAACCCAAGGAGTAGCAATATTCAATGCTACCGATACAGGCACACAGTGACTTCCCCCATGTCTTTCTCAATAACATACTATGGATTTTTCCTCCAGGAACTTATCCAAACCTTTCTTAAAACCAGCTACATTATCTGCTCTTACCACATCCTCTGGAAACGCGTTCCAGAGCTTAACTATTCTCTGAGTAAAAAAAAAAAATTCCTTCTATTGGTTTAAAAGTATTTCCCTGTAACTTCATCGAGTGTCCCCCAGTCTTTGTAATTTTTCACGTCGAGGAGACATTAGTTCTGAAATAACATGTGCTGGAGAAATATCAAGAAGAAAAAGACACAGAAATGAATAATCAGTCCTGAGAGGCCACCCAAGAACTAGAAAATAAAAGCCTTACATGCTGCTCAGAGATTTTACTGATGTGATAAAGAACAAGACTAACAATGAAATTATCAGTGCTAATTGGAAAAAGGAATGGGACTTGTATAACACTTTTTTTGTAGTTACACATTGAAAGCAGTTTATCTATACAGGTACATATTTGTACCTGGGGGCAATGGTAAGATTAAGTGACTAGCCCAGGGTCACAAGGAGGCAGCACTGGGATTCAATCCCACAAACCCCGGGTGCCGAGGCAGCAGCTCTACCTCTAGGCCCCTCCTCACACACGTATTTACATGCCCAGTTCTCATGTAAATTTTGTGACCCATCTCCCCCCCCCCACATCCCCCAAACATTTTTTGGGCCCCCCTCCCACATCCCCAGAAATCCCCCCATACCTTCGGAAGAGCAAACGGCAGGAGCAAAGCTCCCCTCCTTCCGGCTTACAGGGCTGCATGCTGCAAATGATGGAGCTTCCCCCTCCAAATTCATCTTGGGTTGCAGTGGAGGGGCTGATGTAAATGTAAATGGCAAAGTCCATAACCCATCCATACTTTCTTATGAGACCAAAAAGAAGTTGTTAAGGTACTGGGGAGGGGGGGGTGGGGTTGTGTGGGTTTCAACCCATGACCTCTAGAAGATGGAAGAAGTGCCTTTAATCACTGAGCCACAGGAGCTTCCTTTTAGACAGGGGTTTTGATGATTGTCACAATGATGTCAAGATTGTGCATTAGACATGTCTACTTGCTCTGAGCCACAGCCATTGTAAGTAGGGTTTCTCTTCTTATGTTCTTAAACCTTGGGAATGAGGTTTACTATGCAATACATTTTATCATGTGCTTTGCATGAGTAATGCATTATTAAATATCTTTTTTGATTATTATCAAAGAGGGGTCTTCTTTACACCAAAAAATAGAAGGTTTAAATATGCAATATATATTTTTATATATTTTCATGTGCTTGCTTAAGTAATGCATTATTAAACATCTTTTTTCATTATTATTAAAGAGGAGTCCTCTTTACCCCTCTCAAAAAAAGAAAAAAAAATAGCATAAGGGCCGCCATGTGAGCGGACTGCTGGGCACGATGGACCGATGGCAATTCTTATGTTCTTGTACGTGGACGTCTCTGGCATGCCTATGTCGTGTCCACCTAACTCGTTCCCAGCTAACGTCCAAAAGTAAACCTGGTTTTGGAACACCTACATTTTAGGCAAAAATATAGATGCGTTAGGGCCATGCTTTTCTGTAAGTGGACGTCCATATTAAAAACCATGCCCACACCTATCCATTAGGCACTGCTTTTTCTGAAGGGCATCCACGAAATTCTGGACGCCTATTTTGTGAATTGCGCACAGCCTTTTGGATGTCTAACTTACAATTATTGCTTGTTAAAGTCATTGGGCTTATTATCTGATTTATTTGGACGCCTAAGTTGCTGGACATCATTATGGCGTGCTTTACAGAATTTGCCTATCATTGACCAGAGAGTTGGATCAAAGGAGAACACTAGATGTAGTGTTTCTAGGTTTTTAGCAAAGACTTTGACACGTTTCTACATAGAAGAGTTAAGAATAAACCGAATGCTCTCTGTATGTTCCCTAAAGGGACTGACTAGGTTAGGAACTGGTTGAATGGAAAGTGACAGAGGGTAATGGTAAACAGAGCTCATTCTGAGGAAAGGAATGTTCCAGATATTGTGCTGCAAGGGGATCGGTTCTTGTTCTGAATTTTTATTTTTGTAAATGGTATTGCAGAAGGACTGTTTGGTAACATTTGGCTCTTTGGGGATAATATCAAAATCTGCAATAGAGTAGATACCCCTGGTGGTGTAGAAACACGAGGAAGAACCTAACAACACTTGAAGAATGGTTCCAGACTTTGGCAGCTAAAAATAAATGCTAAAATACGCAAGCTTGGGATACAAAACACCCCCCCCCCAAGGGAATTATACAGTACTAGTCTTTAAGCCCGTTACATTAAACGGGTGCTAGAATAGATCTGTCTGTCTGTGTTTCTTTATCTCTCTCTCCTTGGCCGGCTGTCCTGTATCCTTCTGTCTCCCCCCCCCCAGGACACACCTTCCCCCCAAAGCAGCCCCCTTTCCCTCTCCCTAACTGTCCTCTCCATGGTCCTTTTCTGTCGTCCCCCCCCAGAGCAAAGCTGTCTGTCCCTCAGCACATCTCCCCCCCAAAGCAGCCCCCTTTCCCTCTCCCTATCTCTCCATGGCCCTTCTGTCTCCCCCCAGCACACCCCTCCCCCCAAAAACAGCCCCCTTTCCCTCTCCCTGTCTCTCCATGGCCCCCTTCCGTCTTCCCCCTCCCCCCCGAGCACACCTGTCTGTCCCAAGCACACACCTCCCTCCAAAGCAGCCCCCTTTCCCTTTCCCCCTGGCCCCCCTGTATTGGCCCCATTCTTACCCTCCCTCCATCCCGGCATCTTCTGGCCTGCTCCTCTTCAAAGCAGCCTGCGATTCGTGGTGGACAGCTTTAGCGAACCTAGCAGGCGCGCTCTCCAACTCGGTAGCACATTTCCCTCTGACGCGATCCCGTGCGTCAGAGGGAGTGTGCCTACTGAGGTTGGAGAGCGGCCTGCGAGGTTTCTTTAAAGCCGGCCCCGATCGCAGGCTGCTCTGAAGAAGAGGATCAGCGGCGGCGGCGAGTGAGGGCGGGAGGTGACACGCGAGGACACAGGCAGGTGAGAGGAGGGCAGGCGGCGAGTGAGAGGCAGCGGCGAGTGAGGGCGGATGGTGACGCGCCGAGGACAGGTTCTCCTGCTTCATGGCGGTGTGCGGGGCTGCAGGAAGACGTGTGAGTGTGGCGGCAGCGGCAACCCCGACTCCTGCACGGAGGTGGAGAGCGGCTTGCGAGGTTCGCTACAGCGGCTGGCGAACCTCAGCAGGCCGCTTTGAAGAGGAGCGGGAGGGAGGAGTCGCTGGTGTCTTCTGCAGAGTCACACGCAGGCGCCGTGAGGACTGGCACAGAAGCACACCTCACCGCCACCAGGAATCACGATTTTTGAAAAGCGCATGCGTGCTTAGCCTTTTATTATTATTGATAGGGGGTGAAGTACTTCTCTGCGTGAAAGAGGAGCCTACCACTTTAAGGTAGCCACCTAGTCTAAGGCACCTACTTGAAAGTAGGCATGGTTAGGGGACAGATCTTGAACGTGTTTTGGTCATTTTGGGTGACCTGTTTTGGACTTGGGCAGCAGTAGGTTCCTAACTTAGGTGCCATCATTTAGGCCAAGAAAACCCTGGCTTAAATAGGGGTGCGTCTAAGATTAGGACGCCCCTATCGACGCCTAAGCCTACTTTAGGTGCCACTAAGCGCGATTCTGTAAAGTGTGCCTCACTTTTATAGAATTGAGCTTAGTGCTGTACTACTTGGCGTCTAACCTTTTAGGCATCGTTTGTAGAATCGGTCCCTAAGTGCAAATGTGCTATTTAGAACCAGATTTACATGCACTAGTACAAATTTTCGGTGCAGTATTTTGCTGAGGACATGCTGGGCACACCTCCGACAATTGCCATACAATATTTGCACTTGGTGCATTTTTACTTTTTGATATTAAGGAGGACTAAATGCAAAAAACTTATATACTTTAGTAAGAGGCCTCCTTAATCTCATAATGTACGTTAAAGAGTTCCTGGTTTTCTGGTTTACTCAAAGCAGGTGATTGATTACTCTTAGATATGTCCAGTTTCTTTAGTGATATGACATAACTTTCAGACAATTTTATTCTACCTTATCTTTATTAACGCAATATTTTTTTTTTACTGAATAATTTTCCTTTCTGCTGTATACTTTTAGGGTGTTAATAATCATCTCTGACAAGTGGAGACTGCCCTCTCTGGCCTTTTTTTCTCTGATCAGGACCAGCGGTGTTCACAGAGCGGTGGAACCATATAGACAAAGACAGCAGCGCCACTGCCGCACACAGAAAGCTGAAATATACTGTATATCACCTTTATTGGTACAGTTCTGAAGACTGGAGGGTAAACAAGCCTTGGCATATGTATCAATAAATGCTTCCTCGAGGGGGGAAAGAGAGAAGCCTGCAACCAGGAAAGCAGAAATGGGAAATATGTTTGGGTCGTTTGTTTCTGGCTTATCAGGATTTATGACTACAATGGAGCCTATGAAGCTGAGGTTCACTTTCCAAGTACATAGCAAGGCAAAGGAGTTTGGGCGTATACAGAAGCAATTTCAGCTTCTCAGTTGTTATTGCTGTGATATCGGAAAATATCTACGCAATTCAGTCTTGTGTTGGAGGACGCATTAGCAAGCCATTTAAAGAGTTCTCCTTACTCAAAGCCCTGTAAAAAAAAAATATATAATAATAATAATAAAAGCCTTGATGTATAGAAAACAGAGGCCAGGATTTCCTACGGCATGACTACAGGCATCTTTAAAAAAAAAAAATGGCTCTCTTACGCAACTAATTCTTATGCTCCCTTACAGATTTTCCTCTTTGATTAAAAGAGAGACTACATAAGCGACTCCTTTCTTGCTGGCCACTTGACCAGTCGAATCACTTGTGCCTGCCTAAGCACTGATATTCAATGGCACTTAACTGGACTCTGCCGCTTAATATCGGCATTAACTGCTGCTGTGCTTTTCTGTTAGCGATGGGCAGTCCGTGTAGCAGAGCTTGGGCAGAGCCTAAGAGGAGCCATATTTAGACCGCTAACTGGTTAAATAAGTGACAAAAAAAAAGGCTCCAAATATTGGTCAGTGCCCAGTTCACAGTAACTCCTGGGTAATGACATTAGGTTTCCTGGTGCCTCTTTTCTTCCCCATGACCCTGAACTCTCTTTCCTCCTCCCCTGATGACCTGAAGGCCCCGACTGAGCCCCCAGGCCTAGCTTTTCTATCCCTGGTGGTTTAAGTTCTTTTGGATAAGACTGATGCCCATTCACTCTTGACTGCTGTGGCTGTGGGCACAAATGGTCTCTGGAACCCCTAGTGGCAGTCTCATGGTACTAATTGACTGGGACCTTATATTAAGCTCGGTGGCCAGCAACTACTAATGTCCTACAGTAATGTAGGTGCTCGGACATGCCTGGCATTAAATATCTGGCTTAATTCTGTTCACGGCAGGTTAGCGTTTTAAAAAATTGACTGGTTACTTCTTTTAAAAAGCTGTAGTAAATTTACCAATTTGAAGCAACATGCAGAGAAGGGGTGTGAACATGTGGTCTCAAAATTTCACATGAAATATCATTCCAATTCCGTTTTCTGTGCCAAGTTTGCCACTTCTTCCTGGTTCATAGACAACTCGGCGAAAGACAAAGGCGCGCGCCGACAACTGAGTGCAAGACGGAGGCGCGCGCCGAAGAAAATTACAGTTTTTTAGGGGCTCCGACAGGGGGGTTTGTTTGGGAGCCCCCCCCAGTTTACTTAATAGATATGGCCGTCGGCGTTGTGGGGGGTTTCGGGGGTTAGTAACCCTCCACATTTTACTGTAAACTTAACTTTTTCCCTAAAAACAGGAAAAAAGTGAAGTTTTCAGTAAAATGTGGGGGGTTACAACCCCCCACTCCCCCCACAACGCAGCGTGATCTCTATTAAGTAAAGTGGGGGGGTTCCCCCCATGCCCCCCCCCCCGTCAGAGCCGTAAAAAACAGTAATTTTCTGTGGCGTGCGCCTCCACGCTGCGCTCAATTGTCTGCGCGCGCCTTTGACCTGACACCCTTCTTCCCTCACCGCTTTCAGTTGATCTGTGTTATCTTTCATCACTAATCTAATATTTGTCAGCTCCTCAATTAGCTCTATCATGTCCAGAGCGTCCACTGGCAAGGGAGTCTTGGAAGGTGTGAGCGGATCTTCCTTTAATCTTTTTTGCCTTCCACCTGCTTCATGCTTGGTTTTGCTTATTAGAAGCCATTATTAGATAAAATTTCTGACTTTCTGCTTCTAAGGAAATAAATTTTAAAGCTGAAAATCGCCAAAAATATGCCTAGGGATGGGAGCTTCACATGCTACACAGCAATTTCTGCTGTCTCCAAGTTCTGGAAATATCACTTTTGGATAATATCACTTTTGGATAATCCTTAATGCTGACTCGATGAAAACTATTCCCAAATTCAAAATGATTCTGTCTTATTGGAGAACCTCATGGACGCAAAATTGGAAAGGAGTGGTATCTTCAGATAGACTTTATTTTATTACAGAAAAAAAATATTATATATTGCTGATAGAATAATGTCAATCATTGTAAGATTTTTTTATTATTATTTATCTTCACTATCAGTTCACAGAAATGATCTAGCAATTTTAGCACTGATAGTACTTGTTTCCTTCATGAACTAATTCTACCATCTGAGCTAAAATAAAGTTATAGATAATGCTTATATATTGAAAGTCAATCACCAGCAGTTCCACAGAGCAATCTTAAATATTTTCTTTTCATAAAATGTATATTTGGAAAGCAATGTGTCCAGTGTTTGTGCTGGGTAAACAAAGAAGAACTTTCTTACATACAACTTTTAAATCCCTCCAGCTCTTAACTGTAAAATTATAGTAACAGTTTATATCGCAAGTGCATTCAGTGAGATGGGGGGTGGTGGACCCCCCCCCCCCAAGCTATGCTTGCGCCCTCCCTACCCCACTCCTATACTTCTTTAAAATCTTCGCCAGTGCAAACAGCCATTCTAAGCCTATTGTTTGCATAGGCCTGGCTCTCTCTGAAATCACTTCCGGGTTGCAGGGGTCAATAAGTGACATCAGATGGAAAGCAAGCGTGAGTAGCAGTTTTAATTTGTGGGGTTAGAAAATTTGACCACATGACACTTGGCTTTGTAAAAGGTAGGGGTTAAGCATTGTTTTGGGTTTTCCCTTCATGAAACTTCTGATGAGGACAACTAATAATGGGGCCTTTTTACTAAGGTGCGCTAACTGATTTACCGTGCGCTAATCGATTTAGCACACGCTAACGATTAGCGCGCGCTAAATGCTAATGCGTCCGTAGAATATAATGGGTGCATTAGCATTTAGCGCACTAGCGCATGCTAAATCGATTAGTGCCCGCTAAATCAGTTAGCGAGCATTAAATCAGTTAGTGCACCTTAGTGATAGGACCCCAATATTTCCTACAATTAGCTGTTGCAGTTTGAAAACATATTTTAATCTCTTTTCATTTTGTTCAAGTCTGCACAGTCATTTTGTTTTTAACATAAATCACACTAATCCCACGTTCTATAAGAAAGAAGGCTCAGTTTTTTTGATTTGAGGAACAGACTGTCAGCTAATGACAGCTAGTAAAAAAAAAAAAACAGTAACCCCACCCCTTTTACAAAAGCATAGCACGGTTTTTTAGCGCCGGTCACAGCGGTAACAAAAACCATACTACGCTTTTGTAAAAGACGGGGGAGGGTAAATTAGTCAAATAAAAAGGCATTGTTTTGTTTTTTTTTTTCTTAAAATGTATTTTTGTGCATTGAATTGGACTGATACTGCTACAGTACTATTTTTATGCTTATTTTAGAACCACTGTTAATTTTTCTTTGTTTGTTTATTTTTCACCCGCCCTTATCCAAGGCGAGTTACATATTAACATGCAAAATAAAACCTCTACATTGGTATGCACAAAACACTTCCAGGACACACTGTCGCAAATTACATTACTTACATATCAAATCAAACTACATGTAACATACACATCGCATCAACGACGAATAGCAGTTATCATAAACCTGCAAATAAACATCCAAACTGCATGGACGTTACAAATTTTGATTCTACCAAGTCAGGGTCTGAATGTCTAAAATTGTGGAATGTGCATCTGGCAAGTGGGAGTAATCTGTGCATGTCTGGGGCCGGATTTGGGTAGGCTAAAAATGTATATGTTCATTCCCCATTGCAGAAGGGGATGAAATGCCTAAGTCCATGAATGTGACTCTTAAGAGAGAGACCAGTTATTTCTCGTATGTATTTTAAAAATTTCTTATATACTGTAAATCTACAAATCTAAGCGGTTTACAACATACATACATAGAATAAATATAACAATGCATACTAGTCTTCAAAACATGCAGTATTCAAAAACCTGAAACATGTAAAAAATGTCTGCTTAATTCATAAAAATGCAGGAGAAAAACAGATGTGCTTTTAAAAGTTTTCTAATTGAACTCAAGGGAGTTTCATAATAATAATAATAACAATTTATATACCGCAGGACCGTGAAGTTCTATGCGGTTTACAATGATTAGAAATGTTACAGATGGTTCATAGACAACCCCGCGAAAGACAAAGGCGCGCGCCGACAACTGAGCACAAGACGGAGGCGCGCGCCGAAGAAAATTACAGTTTTTAGGGGCTCCGATGGGGGTTTTTGTTGGGGAGCCCCCCAGTTTACTTAATAGAGATCGCGCCGGCATTGTGTGTGGGGGGGGGGGGGGTTAGGGGGTTGTAACCCTCCACATTTTACTGTAAACTTAACTTTTTCCCTAAAAACAGGGAAAAAGTGAAGTTTTCAGTAAAATGTGGGGGGGTTACAACCCCCCACAATGCCCCCACAACGTGGCGCGATCTCTATTAAGTAAAGTGGGGGTTCTCACCCCACGTCCCCACGTCGGAGCCCTAAAAACAGTAATTTTCTGCGGCACGCACCTCCACGCTGCGCTCAATTGTCTGCGCGTGCCTTTGGCCCGGCGCGCTTTTGACCTGACACCGTTACAGATTGAATGGAATGAACAAAGTACAGACTTAGTGATTAACAGTTCTAGAGATCGTTTGTTGAGGGCTAAGATTGTACAGGTTGGTTTCCTAAGTATTTCAGGAACAGATGTGTTTTTAGGCGTTTCCTGAATAACTGATTAAGTCATAAAGATCGAGTCCCTATACATCTCCAGCCTAATTTGCTTAAAATCTGTAACATCGAGTTAGGGCCTGCTGAAAAGGTTCTGCTAACCTTTTCAGAATATGACCTCACAACAACCACCCCAATTGCTGTATATAATATAGGATTTTTAGTAATGGACAAAAGTCAGCTTACAAGGAACAACAAAGTACAGCAAATTGAGTCTCATAGGGGTCTTCACCTACATTTTCATGAAGGTCTTACTCCTGATTCTTCCTCACTGTTTACTTGGACGATTGGGACATCATGGCACATAAACCTTTAGGGTTGCAGCCAGACAAAGTGATTGTTCATAAATAATTTTAAAAATTAGCATTAAAATTTTAAAATGAATACACCATTGGTATATTGCTTAAGAATTGGCGTAATATGTCTATACAAAGGACTTCCTGAGATTAAATGAGCAGCAGCATTTTGAGCTATTTGTAAAACTCTTAAATCTTTTTTTTGGCAAACCAACTAACAATGAGTTACAGCAGAGGTCTAAAACTCGCAGCCCGCCAGGTACTATTTTGAGGCCTTTGGTATGTTTATCATAATCACAAAAGTAAAATAAAACAGCTTCTTGATCATATGTCTCTTTAGCTATAAATGACAATAGTATTATTAAAATTTAGCCAAAAAGAAAGATTTGTAAACTGTAAAGAGTTTTACCTCATGCAAAATTTTCATTTCTTTAATAAGACATTAACTATTTTTTCTGAGGCCCTCCAAGTACCTACAAATCCAAATTGTGGCCCCGCAAAGGGTTTGAATTTGAGACCACTGAGTTAGAGTAATCAAACAATGGGTATATGTATGCTTGTATAACTTTTCAAAAATTAGGCGAAAATTAGGTCATAGCGATTTCAACTTCAAAACTAACCAATTTGAGATGCACTTTCATTGAGCGTGAAGAATCAAGAAGTACTCCCAAATATTGCAGTATTCTCTTAAGAAAAAGTCACAGGAAATTGAAGGTTTGATCTCCCAGAGAGCAATAAAACCTGAGTTTTTTGGATGGATTCAAACATAATTTATTGACTGAAAGCCAGGATTTTGTAGCATTGAGAAATAATGCCAGAAACGAAAATGTATCAGACATGGGTTCATGTACTGAAAAATAAAATTGAATATCATCGGCAAGAAGCTAGTACCATATACCCAAACAATGCAATATGTATATTAAACAATAGGGCAGAAAGAGATGAACCTTGTGACTACCTGGAACATCAAGGGGACCTTGTTGGAAGGGTCAGTAATTGTTTGCATTTATCTTGTATTAAATGTAAACATAACAGAGAGTACATACAAAGCCTGTGTGGTACATGCATGAAAGTGCCCCAGCATCTGCCCTGGATGTTTTGCTAAGGATATGTAGAGCCCCCATAACCCCACACACCACGGTGGAATGGTGATGGAGTCAAAACCGTGCGACACAAAGCCATGCGGACAATGGAGCGCCGACAGTCGCGCGCAGGACGTCTGCATGCTGGATTTAAAAGTATTTTTAAAGTGCTCCGAGGGGATGTGTGTGTGTGTGGGAACCCACACACTTTTACTTAGAACTGTTGGCGCTCCCATTGCGGGACACCCCCCCCCCCCCCCCATTACAGAGGAAACTGTACTTTTTCCCTCAAAAAACAGGGAAAAAAGGCTGCTTCCTCTATAATGGGGTGTTCCCCTCAATACCCCCCACAATGGGAGCACCAACAGATCTAAGTAAAGTGTGTGGGGGGGGGGGGGTGCCCTGCCCAACCCCCCTTCGAAGCATTTTCAAATACTGTTTAAATCCAGCACACAGACATCCTGCGTGTGATTGTCGGCGTTCCATTGTCCGTGCAGCTTTGTCTCGTGTGGTTTCGTCTATGTACCTGGTGGAATACCTCTATATCCATGTCCTCCTTCTGCTCTCCTCCCATCTTTGGCAAGTCAAAATTCCCATTCTAACTCCTTCCATGTTCCCCCTTCTGTCCTCCCCCCCCCCCCCCCAGCAAGTCCAAAATCCCATTCCTGCTCCCCCACCAATAATTCTGATCCTGGTCCCAACTCTCCCATAAGCTCTGATTCCATTCCTAGCCCCCATCTCCCTCCTCCTTGAGTTCCATATTCCTTTTTGCCTTCTTCCACTGAAGCCCAATATACAAAATTCTGCCCCAATCACCAAAAAAAGTACAAGACCACTGAGCTTCTTCAGCCAACCTCCAACCACCACCCTTGTTCACCAGGTCCTACCTATGATGCAGATCACACTGGTTCCTGTGCTGCCGTGGGTTCCCTTACATTGCTGACTTGGATGATACCAAGATCAAAGATGGTGCCTCTGTCTTCCAACACTGCTAGAAGGCGGAGGTGCAGGGAACTAAGATCAGTGGGGGAAAGATGGGGATTGGAACTCAGGGCTGTTGAGAAGGGGATCAGTTGTTTCTGGTGTCAGGTCTGGTGGTAGCTTGTTCTATTATGAACGTACCTGTTGCCATTTCACAAGATAGATGTTTATTTGCTGTGAAAGGAATGTCTAGGTGCCCTGGTGGTTGGCCCACCATATTTTAGATTAATTTATTTCTAAAATGGATATTCTGCAGCCATTTCACCTTGTATTATAGAACAGGCTCTTAATTGGCAGATCCTGTTCTATAATACTAGCAGCACTTCAGATGTCCTGACCTGGGCGTCTGATTTCCAGTATAAACATACTTTCTAAAATGCAGCTTCACATCTCTAATTTTGAACAGTTCCTAGATGTGAGATTTTCTAGATCATTCTTTTTGCCACCCAAAATAGTTGGCTTATATAATTTGATTTTTGTAAAACATCAATTTGTGTATAGAGCTCTTTTCAGTGCAGTGTAATTTCCTTAAATCTGCAATTTGACCAAATCATAAGCTACTTTTTAACGAATTTAGATGAAACCTTTGAAAATGTAGCAATGATAGAGATCTATAAATCAAACACATACAGTATTTTACATGCCGCAATTCTCTGCAAGGAATCTTTGCAGTTTACAATAAGAATTAGATCAAGTTTTGGAAGCTACATTTTTAGAGTGAGAGGTGGTTGTTGGGTGGAAAGGGTGAAGACCCAAGAGTGGTTACAGGGAAAAGCAGTATGTCTTTAGTTTTTTCCAGAAGTCAAGGTATGTGGTGGGTTGTCTTAGTTGTATTGGCAGTTTGTTCCAAATGTGGGGACCTTGGTAATCAAGGGTAGCCTGAAACATCTTTTTCCACCGTACTTTATGAGGTAACAGGGAGGGTAGTTTTCAAGAGTTGCGATACATGTGAATTGAAGAAGGAGTGATATCAGATGGTAGCTCTCTTCCCCCCCCCCCCCAAATTTTCTCCATAGACCACTTTGTGAGTCATGCAGGCTATCTTGAAATGGATTCTCTTCTTCATTGGTAGCCAATGCAGTTGTTCTAATAGTAGACTTGCACTCTTGTGTCGTTTGGTTTTGTTTTTTGTTTTTTTTAAATTAATAGGTGAAGTCTTTTGTTCCCGCACTTTGAAGGAGCTCACTCATCTGCCCACAACATCACTGTTTCCAGTTGTCATTCTTTAAAGTTCCTGAGTATATGATACTTTTTTGGACCCCTGAGGAAGGAGTGTTTCTTCGAAATACGGACCGTGTCGGGTCCGGATCCACCAACCTTCTTGGATACAAACTGTCTTATGTTTATATTAATGTTTGCTTATTAAAAACTTGGCATCTTGTACACCATTTGTGCAGTTTTTTCTTTTGTTCCTTGTTCGACTAACCACTGCAGTTCTGTTGGATTTTTTGTTTGTGCTTGCCTTTGGGAACTTAATGAATAAGCACCCCATGGACCAATGATGAGGTGGTTATGACCCAATAAGTGAATAATTGGTCAAACCCAGTATATATACCATCCAAAGAGATTAAAAGATATTTATTATATTCTGTGCTACTTCTTTTTTTTGTGTGGGATTGCGATTGGTGGTCAGTAATTTAAATGTTCTATGATTAACAGTATTGATGTAGGCACAATTTTGGCATGTACTTATATTCACATATATGCCACGGTTATAATGAAATATACAAGTAATCGACCTCAAATGTCAGCGCATTCCTTATAAGATTGTTCTCGGTGTGTATATTATTTTTCCTATAATTTTGAAGATATGCATACCTGCTAAAGGAAAGATCTTGTCATTCATCAGTCTAAGCACGTGCGTCCCCTGGAACTTAATCTGGAAGAATTTTGCCTCCTATATTTTCAATTTATTTATCTATTCATTATTTAGAATCATTCCTCTATACCACAAATTATATAAAATACACATCCCGGTGCACAATAAAAAAACAGACAATCAACTGTGCTGGAATATTTGCCTATTTCAGGTTAAAATTGCATTGCAATAGAAATAATGTTAGCCTTATATTTCTTAATGTTTTGATAGTAAATGTGGCAGCCACATTGGTTGGATTGTTGGGCCAGGATTCTGTTTTGAAGGCAACAGGTATGTGCAGCAATAAAACCTTCATTTCTTTCTGCATGAATTTTCTGAGACTCCTCATTTCATTGTTATTTCATTTTAATGCATGTTTTATAAAAGTAATTTTAGAAATAGCGGCATATGTCAGTGCAGCCAGAAAGCATCTAAAATGAGGAGTACACTGATGTACACATACACATACACACACACACACACAAGGGATGTGCCAAAAGTAATGCAAAAAGTGGCATAATTTTTTTATTAACTGACACAGGTCATTCGTATTAGAGAATGACATGGTGACAAAATTCATCACCGTTCCCGTCCCCGCGGATAACCGCGGGAAATAATCCCATGTCATTTTCTAGTGTCTATTTCAACCTCAGTCCTTCTACACCAGCATTCCTCAAAGCAAAGCTTGTGGGTCAGTGGCTGATTCTTCCCTCTCTCCTTAAAGAATGACATGAAGATGGTTTCCCCGCGGTTATCCGCCGGGACGGGAACGGTGATGAATTTTATCACCGTGTCATTCTCTAATTCGTATTGCATATGGTAGAGCAACTCTCCCTCTTTACAGGTGTTTCAGAATCTTTTTCATCATTGCAGGTGAATAATGGATTTCAAGCAGAAGCAAAGTGCCGTCATTGAGTTCTTGATGGAGGGATGCAGGCTGTCTGACATACACAGAAGGCTGAAGAATGTTTATGGAGAGGGCACTGTTGCCAAGAGCAATGTGTACCGATGAATGAAGACATTTAAAGAAGGGGAAATCAGCATTGAGGACAAACCACGCAGTGGGAGACCATCAACCGTGATTACTGACACAACAAATCATCTGCGAGTGGACGAATTGAATCGCCCAGACGAACGAGTCATAATCCATGAATTTGCTGGGACTATGGAAGATGGAGAGAATTGGAAAGTGTGTGCAAAGTGGGTATTTTGGCAGTTGACACCTGATTTGAAGGAGAGAAGGGAGGAAGTCTGCTCTAGTCTGCTGGAAGCATTTGAAACCAATGAAGACACATTTTTTTCTGATCGGGTGACACAGGATGAAACATGGGCATATCTTTATGATCCAGAAACAAGGAATCAGTCCATAGAATGGTGTTACACCTCTTCTCCAATGCCTAAGAAGGTCCAGCAATCAGCAAAGAAAGTCATGGTGACTGTGTTTTTGGGCTGACAAGGGCATCATTCTCCTTGATTTTCTGGAACATAGCCATACCGTGACCAGCAAGCAGTACATTGAAACACTCAGGAAGCTTAAGAGAAGCCATTAGGAGAAAGAGACTGAACAAGAATCTGGAAACGATCCACATTCACCATGACAATGCATGACCACACATATCTTTGGGAAGAAATCAGGCAATCGGCAAATTGGACTGGTCAATGGTCCCCCATCTGCCGTATAGCCCTGATCTGGCACCCTCCGATTTCCACCTGTTCGGTCAAGTGAAGGACAATCTCAGTGAAAACAATTTGATGATACAGACGAGGTGAAAGTGGCTTTGAAGAAGTGGGTATGACACTGCACTCCTGAATTTTTTTCAATGAGGGTTTGAGAGTTGAGTTCAATGATGGTACAAATGCATAATTTCTTGCAATGGAGACTGTTGAGTAGTCTTGGCATGAATGTGGATAGATGTCTCCAAGGGCCAGCAAATATGGCATCTGTTGGCTGAGAGCATTACAAGACAGAAGACAGCCCTTGGAAATGGAACAAAATATTGTAGTACAGAAATTGGCTGGATTTAAGCAGTCTAGCAGGTCGTCTTTCTTAGATGTTGCCTCAGTCCCTTCACACTGTTTTGTTTCATGTTATTTACAATATCATTTACAAGAATTTTCATTTGATGTTTTTTGTTTTCGGTTTTTGATACATGTGTACTCTTTGAAAATACTATGTAGTTTCAAGTTTTTTTCAAGTTTTATTAGAATTTTATATACCGCCTATCAAGGTTATCTAAGCGGTTTTTACAATCAGGTACTCAAGCATTTTTCCCTATCTGTCCCGGTGGGCTCACAATCTATCTAACGTACAATGTGGAAAGAAGACACACTATTTCGGAAAGAAGGCATATTCTTTTCCGCTTTTGCACACATGCACAATGATTCATGCATGTTTTGTGGTTCCTTTTTCGGGAAAATAGCACATACTTTTTTTGAAATACTGGGTCCCCTTTCCATATACCCTTAGGTTCTATATATGGTACCCAAAGAAGGGCCCATCTTTGAGTGTGCTTCTGAGATTCATGCATAAATTAATTTGATAATGAGTTCTGAACCAAATTGAATAACAACCAATTATTGATGTTACTTGGCACTCATTCAAATTTTCACATTTATCTGGATGCACACTATTGTATAAGGCATGATGCCTAACTCCCATGGTACGTATATTGTGGCCACCACTATAGCCCAGCACAGGGCTCCGAAGAAATCCTGGTGGCTACAACAAACAATGTTCTAGCGTGTGACCCGACATGGAGTCACCCTGCAGGACCGGACTTTTAAAAGCAATGAAGTTTAAATCAAACACAAATAAGGTCCTCACAATTAAGGTAGGTCAGCACACAGTTCTTTTTACTTAAGTCTTAAGGCTGGTAAGTATTTCTTCATACCTTGTAACACTAGTCAGGATTTCTCACAGCCTTAAGGAAAAGAAAAGAAAAAAAAAAACTTGCCAAAATAAACAGGCAGGAAAATCAAACAGTCCACAGTAAAGTCCAAACTTTCTTTTACTGCTCCTTAGTCCTAATTGCTCTTGAGTCCACAACTCAAAATAAAGTTCAGCATTTTTGTTTCCTTTAATTCACAGCCATTAGAGAAAAATAAAGGAAAGCCTCTGGCAACCGTATATGTCTTCCAGGAACAGGAGAGTGCAACAGGTTTTGCCAAAATAAAGGCCTACAGTTAGGCTTTCAAAAATCCCTCCCAAGGTGGAAGCAAAACCTCTCCCCACACACTCCTAGCTTCCTTCCCAAAACAACATTCAAGAAAAAAAACAAAAACAGCACACAAACAGTTCCAAAAGAACCACACTCACTGTTTGTGGCTTGAAGTCCACCTGCATTGATTCAGGATAATTGGATTCACAGCCAGTACAAGCCTCTTGGAAGTCCATAGGCTCCTCGCTCAGAAGTGGTAAGTCTTCTGCTTGTTCAGCCTCAGTCCATTCCATCGGTATAGGTCTGTTGTCCTTGTTTGACCCAGGTGGATCCCTAGGGAGGCAAGACCCAAACTTCCTCCCTAACCGGCTTGCTGGTTTGAATGCCACTACTGGCTTATCTACCCTAGGGGCGTGCCCTGTTCTGATTGTGTCAGCAGAAGTCCAGGGGCCTCTTGAGCTCCCCTGGTGGTGACTTGGACAAAACTCACTCCCTTCATCTTCAGCTAAATCTGGCTCCTCCTGGTGGCCACTGGCATTATCCCCCACATTATCATCCTGGAAAATCCTGGCATTTTCCTTCCGGGATTTTACTTTTACTTTATTCCTAAGCTTAGCTGGGACCTTGGTAGAGCCCGGGTCTGACTGGTCACAATATCAAAAGGGGGCGTGGCCATGAGCATGTCGGGGGCATTCTGAGAAGTTTTGCCTTCTACCTAACTTGGGTGCCAGCATTTATACTAGGTTTTAGCTGGCATAAGTCTGCACTAAATTCTATTCTATATAAGGTGTGCACCCTTTATAGAACAGAACTTAGTGCTGATTTTTTGGGGGGTGCTTAGGTTTTGGTGCCATATATTGAATTCCTTCCATAGTGCACACTGTTATTGACCAAGAGCAAAACATGAAATGCCATTGACAAAAACAAGCAGGAAAAAAACCCATGGCATGCAAGTCATAGGAAATGGTGTTGACGAGTCCTATGTCATTGCAAATAGCACATCCCTAAAATCTATGCAATATTTCATTTCCTTTGATGTCAATGGACTTGATATCCCAGCCGCAATGTGTACACTGAGGGAGAAATTCTATAAGAGACACCTAAATAAATAGGTGACTAACTTACCCTCTCCTTTACAAAGCCGCGCTAGCGTTTTTGGTGCTGGCCATGGCGGTAACAGCTTGGACGTTCATAGGAATTCTAAGAGCATCGGAGCTGTTACCATGGCAGCCAGCACTAAAAACGCTAGTGCGGCTTTTGTAAAGAAGGGGCTTAATTGGTAAATTGGCTTAAATTATGAGTTTTAACAAGCTCATAATTGAAAAAAATAAATTAATTGAATGATAGATGCCTGTCTTAGACGGGATTCTACGAAATATAGGCACCTATTACATGGCGCCTAGCGGTGCCTATCTCAAAAGTAGGAATGTTTAGAGCCAGAAAAGAATTTAGGCGCAGTTCTGAAAAGGTCTTAGGCACCTATAATGTAGGCCTTTAAAACACTGGCTTATATTACAAGCACATAGGTTTTAAGCTAGGTGCAATTCTGTAACAGGCACCTATCTTTTTAGACACCATTTACAGAATTTCCCCCTAATTGACTGATATAAAAGTGTTCCATTCTGTTATGATCTTGGTGATATTATCCCAACATAAACTAAAGAAAAAAGTGGGAACGTGGTTAAGTATCCAGGAAAATAAATCCTAGGATTAACAAATAATGTGGAGCACTAAATGTTGCATATAATGTGCATTAAAACAAGGGAGAAAAGACCTCAAAAAACCCCTGGAATACAATCAAAAAGATCATAACCAATTGGGGTTGGTTTTCATCACAGGTCAAAAACCCTTGTGAAAATAAATTTAAATATATTTTATAAATTTTTATATGAATACATTTTTTATATAAATAATTCTTGTGTGATTGATTCTCAAAATCTCTCAATTGATAACAAATGAGCATCAAAAAAGCCAGCTATGTAATGTCAATACTGTCCAAAAATATGACTTAATAATATCAGGCACTTATCTTAGTGACCCGACGGAGGCCCCATCCGTTTCGCTCCAACGGGCTTCTTCGGGGGTATTGATAAGGCTTGTAATAGCGTTGGACAAAATCGAATTGTGCTCAAAGATTCTAAAAGAGAGACAACAAAAACATTATATCAATATTTAAATGGCAAATCTGGACTTACATGTTTTAAATGACAAAATAAAGCAATAACTGTCAAATTCCAAAATGAATGATGTTTAATCTTAATGTAAACAAATGTATAATATTAAAGATTGAACTAGGCCAGTTACTGGGCAGACTTGTACGGTCTGTGTCTGTATATGGCCGTTTGGTGGTAGATGGGCAGGGGAGGGCTTCAATGGCTGGGAGGGTGTAGATGGGCTGGAATAAGTCTTAACAGAGAATTCGGCAGTTGGAACCCAAGCACAGCTAAGAAGAAAAAAAAAAAAAATTTAAATTGAATCAGGTTGGGCAGACTGGATGGACCATTCGGGTCTTTATCTGCCGTCATCTACTATGTTACTATCAAATGATACAATAGTTAGCATTGTACCACCGTTGAATGTTGTATTGCATTTTGAACATAAGGTAATGAAAATTACCAAACTGTGAACTTGAAAAAACCAATGATAATTGGACTGCTCTGTTATATATATGTATTTTAAAAACATCGTGATTAGAATGTAGCAGAAAAAACCATTTTTTGAAATCATTTATAGATATCTTTGCTGGCTTACTAGATATATCCTAAACAGACTAAAAAAAATGGAAAAGGCAACAGTTTTAACTGGAGAATATTAGATAGAGCCAGAACACAGCAATATACTGTGGCAAATATTATAACGTGCACTTGCCTGCAATTTAGCTACGTAGTCCTTCTTTCAGAAACTAGTAAAGAAAATGGCGCCGGGATTTAAACAGGACGCTAATGAAATTTAACCAATCAGAGTTCTGATGACGTCATGATAAATGACGTGTGTCTCATAATATAATCGGCAAGAAACAAAGGCAATAAAAAATTGCTCTGATGAGATTCTCTACTAACTGAAGATATAATAAAATATGTCGGACATAGTCCGATACACTTGTCTACGATTTAACTGCATAATCCTACTTTCTAAGGACCAGTAGAGAAATATAGTAACGCCAGGATATCAAACAGGACCCTGATGAAAAATTGACTAATCAGGGTCCGTCTGACGTCATGAAAAATGACCAGCAAAAAACAATAACGATAAAAAATGCTCTAATGAAATACTCTGCTGCTTAGAAAACATGATGAATTATATCTGCATCAAATATTATAAAAATGGATAACAATATGGTGTTAATCTCTAATAAAGTACTGAATTGTCATCACTAATGAAAACGGAATCATGACCTGTTATAATGTAAACTGGGGAAAAATGAATGCAAAAATAAAATAATAATTGCTACTCTCATGATAAAGTTGTGTATTTAGAAAAAAGCATGCCATTCGATCATGTTGTTTAGTCCATGCGGTTCTAGCGTATTCAGACGGGAAATCCAGCGTAACAAATTATTGTTGAAACGAGAACAACGCTGGATCTCCCGTCTGAATACGCTAGAACCGCATGGACTAAACAACATGATCGAATGGCATGCTTTTTTCTAAATACACAACTTTATCATGAGAGTAGCAATTATTTTATTTTTGCATTCATTTTTCCCCAGTTTACATTATAACAGGTCATGATTCTGTTTTCATTAGTGATGACCTCAAACGTTTTTCCTGGCCGATACATCTCCAACATTCCGTATAATGACCTCAAACGTTTTTCCTGGTCGATACATCTCCAACATTCCGTATAATGACCTCAAACGTTTTTCCTGGCCGATACATCTCCAACATTCCGTATAATGACCTCAAACGTTTTTCCTGGCCGATACATCTCCAACATTCCGTATAATGACCTCAAACGTTTTTCCTGGTCGATACATCTCCAACATTCCGTATAATGACCTCAAACGTTTTTCCTGGTCGATACATCTCCAACATTCCGTATAATGACCTCAAACGTTTTTCCTGGCCGATAACATCTCCAACATTCCGTATAATGACCTCAAACGTTTTTCCTGGCCGATACATCTCCAACATTCCGTATAATGACCTCAAACGTTTTTCCTGGCCAATACATCTCCAACATTCCGTATAATGACCTCAAATGTTTTTCCTGGCCGATAACATCTCCAACATTCCGTATAATGACCTCAAAAGTTTTTCCTGACCAATACATCTTCAACAACTGATGAAAATATACTTGAGCAGTTTGAGACACAGCCAGTACCTTACACTTATACTGTACCACCAGTAACCAGTGTAAACTTTCCATAGGCAGCAGTTAGAAGCAGACTTTTCCTTTAAAACTGGTTTGCAGGTCCAGGAGTCGTTTCAAAGATTCCATGCAGCTTTGAAAATTACCTTCTATAACTTTTTGATGTTACTATAAATAAGAAATAATTCAGTGTCTTTATGAATAATGACAAGATATTATACTTTAGTTGTAGGTATACTTTATGTAATCTAATTCAGAATGCATCACCACCTGTATTCAAATTATGTTATTGGTAAACAGTTTGAAATTACAATTAACATCAATATAATCTAAATAGTATTAATTATTAGTGCAGCTTATTGCACCTGGCATATAAAGATTTGCACATGTGTTTTGCAGCTTTAGAAAGAGAATGGTTCACTCGTGGAGGGTACGAGGGGGTTCTGAAAAGTTCTCATCCCAACCAAGAAGAGAATGATGTGGATATGGTTCAATTAATGATCTGAAACAATGTCAAAACAGAGAATTTTGTTTCTTCAAATTGGCACTTAACAAAATAAGATAACACTCTTTTCAGCTACATTGGCAAAATAACGCTCAGAATTTAGCAAGTTGGTTGGTTGGGCTGAGAACTTTTCAGCACCTCCGTATAATTTACAACAGGTTGCCAAGAAGGTACCTATTTTGTTTCACAAAGACATTTAAGGCAGCATTGTAGAAAAGACTTCCAACTCAGAATATGGATATCCAAGTCTGTACATCATCACATGGTGATGTCCATTTCCTATGCCTTTTAGAACAGGATCTGACATCACATTTGCATGAGAAATGGATGCCCATGTGCAGGTAACATCCATTCATGAACATTCATTTTACAAAATAGAAGGTCCAAATTTTGAACGAGGAAAACTGGAGGACATGGCTGTCTTTTGAAGCAGCATAGGAAAGTCCGTGTTATAAAATGGCCACATAGACTTCCATGAAGAGCAGACGAGTAGCTTAATATGAGTTAGAGCAGTGGCTTGGGAATCAGGGGACACAGGTTGAAATCCCACTTAGTTTGTGATTTATTTATTTATTTTTTTTAATTTAAAATTGAGCCCTCTAGGGACACAACATATACCACTTCAATAGCCTTCAGGCTTCTTATACAGTCAGGTACTTATTTTTTTGTCTCCGTGGGGTTCAAAATGGGAAGAAACAAATAATCATAAAGAGCTGAAGTGAGATTTGAATCTGGATATCTTGGGGGGGGGGGTTGTTGGAGTTTTTTTAAACTTTATTTAGTTTTTAATGCCAACAAAAAGTGTAATACAATCTATATACAAATAATAATAATCAAGCACTTATAATCAATCGGTATCTATACAAAAGATAAAAATTCCCTCCCCCATCCATCATTACCATCAGGAATAATACCAAAACAAAAAGATATACCCCCCTCCCGCTCTCACCCCCTCCTTGGTTTGTTAGCTGTTGCACTAACCCATTAAGCTACTCCTCACCTCTACATGGAGGTTTATTAAGAAGTTAATTCAAAAATGTTCCTGAAGCTGTCATAGAGCCCCCATATCCCTTGCAAATTTCACATTTTGGGGGAAGAAGGAGGCTAGAGGCCACTGAGGAATTAAGGAGGTGATTTGCCTTAATCCCTCCAGTGGACAGCTGCTCAATCAGAGCACCTTTCTGTAATGTGGACATGAGAAATACAATAACAGCGTTCATCTTTTTTTTGGACCTAATGTCCCTTCCCCTTCTGAAATTGAGTTTGATGGTCATATTTTTGCCTCTCCCTAGTCCTGCTCAGAAAACATCCAGATCACATTCTCTTGCCATAAGGATATGGTACAGTTTTAGACATTCATAAAATCAAGATTTGGACATCATGAAATATGGATGTCTAAATTCTGGCTTTCAGCTGTCCAAAACATGAATAGAGCTTCTAAAATAAGGACCATAGACACCTATACTAGTGTCTGTATAAAATCTAATCTATTTGTGCGTCGCACATACTATGCAGGCTCAAGGTGACTTACAGAGAGAAGGTAGAAAAAAGAGCAGAATAGAGTCAAAGAGGTAGGGAATAAAGAGGAGAATTAAGGGAATGTGACTGAGAGATTCATGTAAAGTTCAGGCATCAAAGAGAAGGGTTTTCAGTTTCTTCCGGAATACGGTATAGCTAGGCTCCGTTCTGGTTGTTTCTGTGAGGTTGTTCCAAGTTTTCACTCCCAGGAAGGTTAGCATGGAGAGAGAAAAATGCTTGTACTGGAGATTTTTTTGCATTTGGGAGATTTAGTTGAATCCAGTTGAGGATTCTGCAAAAGGTAGATTGAGAAGAGTTGGATGAGTGGAGCTGCTGAATTTCCATGGAGCATGTGATGAATGATGCATGATTATTTTGAATTTTATTCACGATGGGATGGGTAACCAGTGCAGTTGCTTGATGAAGGCTGAGACCGAGTCGTATTTTTTTCAGGTTGAAAATTTGGTCTTACAGCTGTGTTTTGAATAAGCTGTATTTTGTGGACTAGAGTAGTGTTGATTCCCATGTAGGTGGAGTTACAGCCCCAAAATTGCGACTATATTTACACCAGCTCAAGAGTATCATGTAGGGATGTATTTAATGAGAGCAAAACCAAAGTGGAATTGTCCAATCAGAATGGTGCACAAAAGAAGTGTCTTTCAACTCATCTGATAGATCCAAATGCCTTTATTCATCCAAAGTTGTACGGATTCATACAATGACTTAATGACTCGATATGTACACGTTTCGGCCTACCCAGCCTGCATCAGGAGTAAATCAAATTATCTCCATTCACACTGGCAGCATTTCCTGGTTTTGTTTCCCCTGTTCTTTTGTGGGATGTATTTTATAACTCCTTTAATCAAAGTTATCGCCTGGAACCACCCAGTTGTGGTGGAATTTATCCATGTAGTGCTGCTGAATGTTATTTCTGACCAATCCCCCAAAAAGTGGGCAGGCCATGGGGTCATGCAAGGGGTGGCAGTGAGGAGGAGCTGGTACTATTCACTGGGATTTGCATAGCTAAGCAGGCGAAAAGGGGATAGCTGAAAACTTGAATATCAACTGGGACCTATGTAATTTTTTGAACGCTTTCAGCTGCCTTTCAATCCCTCTCTGACCCTCCCCCTCTCCCCAAAACAATCCTTCATTCCTTCCCTCCCTCCCAGCCTACAACTTTAAGCATCTCCTTCAACCCCACTCTCCCAATAGCCACCCTGACCCATCCCCCCGCTCCCCCTGGAGATGACATCTGTTACCTACAATGAAGATACCAAAGACTCAGCACTCTCAGAGGTCAGGGTTTCTAAAACCAAAATCTTAGCCTGGCCAGTATGGTAATGATTAATGTAGTTCTTTTGACACCAGAGATGCAGGTTTTGGTTCTGAACTGCAATTAATAGAGATTAGTCATAGGCAGAGGAAGTTATAAAATCAGTACAGTATACCCCCTCCCCCCCATCCCGCGAAGTCACGGTTCAGAGTTTGTGGCCTCAGTCATTCGCGGACTTTTCCTTAGAACCTTAACTAATCATTTTTTACGGAAACCCCCACAATTTCATGAAAACCGCAAATATCCTCCACAAAGATACGACTCTTGCTGTGCAGTCATTATCTTCATTACATTCCTTCATCGTACTTCACAGTTAATTCATCATTCAATCAATATCATTCATTATTGCTGAGTACCCATACATTTTTCTGTGTTTTAAAGTGTTTTGGGGGCATATTTAGGTTTTAAACTATAAAAATAGGCATTTTTGGACCACATCCAATATTCATGGTTTTTCACAATTCGCAGGTGCTCTAGGAACATAACCCCTACGAATTTTGGGGGTTGATTGTATTGCAAAAGCGAAGATGGCTTATAGTTTCCCCTGTGGTAGATTCACCGAAATGCAAAAGAACAGGCCATACATTTGAATTAAGGTTTAATCATATGCTGATCTAATGTACATTTTGTTAATGATTCAAAGTTAGTAACAGAAGGATGCAATAATTTGTCTACTGATCAGCAATTTAAAAACAATGTTTGCTGATTTGCAGGAAAAAATTGCTAACCTACAAGTTAACTTTAATGGAACGTAAAATCTGTCATTTGACTCTTCAGGCAGAATTTCAAATTATTTATCAGGATATGAGTATTTTGACTTTTTTTTTTTTTTTAAGGCCCATATATCCATTTCAGCCTTCTGTTTTTGAAGTCTGTGTTTGATTTCACTGCAGCTATATTTTTTTACTGACATGATCTTAATAAAAAGCTTCTGGGAGCCTTTTTTTTTTAACATTGAAAGCATATATTTCAATACAGCATTATAAGAAATGGGTAGCAGAAAAAGCAAAGCATAAGAGAAAATGCATCCATCCAAGTAACACAAATGAATCCTATCATCCAATAGTCTACATCACTGGAGAGAAAAAGATAAAAAAATATTAGGAAAAAAGAAAGAAATTTAGAAACTTAGGGGTCCTTTTACTAAGGGGTCTTTTTATCAAGGTGTGGTAGGGGTTTAACGCGTGGAATAGTGCACGTTAAACTGCCTGCCGCGCTAGTTGCTAATGCCTCCATTGACGAGGCATTAGTTTTTTGGCTTGTCGCGGGGGTTAGCGCGTGATGAAATGTCCGACGCGCTAACCCCCGTAGTGTGCCTTGATAAAAGGAGCCCTAAGGCGCGCTAACTGATTTAGTGCGCACTAATGATTAGCGTGCACTAAATTCTAAGGTGCTCATTATATTCTATGGGCGCCTTAGCATTTTAGCGTGTGCTAATCTTTAGCGTGCACTAAATCAGTTAGTGTTCCTTAGCAAAAGGACCCCTAAGAGTTCCAATAAAAAAACGGAATAATTATACTAAGGACATAATCATAAACCCCTACAGAGTAATCGCACCCCCTTCTTTTTCAAAAAATTCTAAAAAAAAAAAAAGGGTCAAAATAAATTAATTTATTTGATAAGTTAACAAATAACATGGGAATTTAAAAAGAAAAAAGAATATAGCTCCAGTGTTGAGACCCTAACCTTCACCTGAACAATGCTCTCCTGTGCATTTGTATGGTCCAAGTAACATCAGGAAATGTCATCAATTTCTCCCCATAGAAAATTAATTTTTAAATTAAATTTTTAATGCTAAGGTTTATCACTTTGAGAAATAAACATATGCAGAAGAAAGGCATGAGATTCAGTATCTCCCTTCTAAACACCAGATATATCAAAGCTTGTGGAACACCAAAATTGACTCTAAATTGGGAGTAGTCAATGTCACCTTAAAATATTGCTTGAGTACACCCCACTGGTCTGACCCAGCAGCGGCAATTCTTATGTTCTTATGATCTTGGTCAACTTTCTCAAATATTTCTCAAGGAACCCTCATAGTCAAACCTTTTCCAACAGGTCAGACAAAGAGGACAGGGTGCTGGTTACCAAGAAAGTATGGGGATTCTGTCCTATCATAACAAACCTTGAACAAGTTTCTGGTTGAAGAAGAGTTCAAGATGGATTCAATGAGCATCTTAATTCTCTTCCTTAAAAAAAAACACTACTGGTTATGTTCTCTGGACTTAAAGGAAGTCTACAAGTACACCAACATAGGAACATGATGGTATGTCCCAGTCAGAAGTAGCTCAGATTTGTAATAAGGCACTTTACTACTATGGTACTGGAGAAGACTTCTATGAATCCCATAGACAGCTAGGATCACCAGCAAAAATGTTCTTGATCATATAAACCTAGAGTGGTCCCTGGAAGGCAAGATTACCAGACAGAAACTGACCTATTTTGGACATGTGATGAGGGCGAATTCACTAGAAAGGAGGTGCTACTCGGAATGGTTAGTGGTGAAAGGAAGCAGGGGAGACCAAAGGCTCATTGGATGGATACCATCAACAATGTCATGGGAATGAACATCAAGCAATTGAAAGAAGTCATGGAAAACAGGGAAGCATGGTGAGGACTGACCTACAGATTATCCAAGGGTCAGAAATTACTGAATGAATAGTAGTATACAAAGTAGTAAAATCCCATCTGGTGTCATCTGCATGTGTATTTTCCTTGGAGGGCAGTTCTATAAGGGGGTGCCTAGTTTCCTTTATAGAATGCTAGTGTACCAGTCATAGAATCGGTGTAAATGTTCATGCCTGGACTTCAGGTAATTATAGTTAGTATCTGTTGTTTCTATGCATAACTGTGTGCTCCACCCATGACCCACCCCTGTGTGTACCCAGAATCTAGGTGCCTTTTTAATGAATAGCTCTTAGGCAGAAATTTGGTATTTACATGTTCATAAGTGTACATAGACACACATGTGCACACACAAACTGGTATTCTGGTCATCTACATGCTTTCTGGGAACCTTTTCTCAACTGAATGATGAGTGTTATTTATATTAAATTCATGAACGTATTCACTGAGCATTTCTACGTTTCTCTCGTCACTTTGATATCTGAAAGAATTGCTGAATACAGTGGAAGCATATGAAGTGGAGGTGTACCCCGAAGGATTAAATTAGTATCCAGGGACTAGAAAAGCCTGGTTTAAATCCCACTTAACTATCTATTGCTTCAGGTACAATCTTAGGCTGTAAGCCTTCTAGGAATAGAAAATTTAATACTTTGGCTGAATGTATCTCACCTTGGGCTATAATTGAAAAAAAGATGTGGGCTAAATCCCAAACCCCTTCCGTTCCCCTCTTTAACCTGTTGACTACATTGTTACGCACCCCACAGAGAAAAGAGAAATTAGTGGTTTGCACCTTGATTCTTTAATGAAAGATTGCAATAAATATCTAATCAATAAATGAGCTCCTGTTAAAAAAAAAAAATCTTAAAATATTGTTCAAGTTGGAACTTGTTGCTCTTTTGGCATGCAAATTTATGCACATGGCAAGACTATGATTACTTAGTTAAAGAGAGATGAATTACAATGCCCAAGATCTGTCAGGATAAGAGAAGTGATTTAGATCAATTAAGCTTTAAGAGTACATAGGCTACCTGGGGTGAGTTTACACCTTGTGTCAATTGAAATTTATCCTACATGAGCTTATACATGCTTGCAGACAGTTTATACTGATCCCAGTTAAATCACCCATGAAGAATTCTATTTTTAGCTTAAGGATATTGGATTTTTTTTTTTTTTTTGCAGGTTGTGAATTCTTTTTTAAACCAGCATACAAATTCTCCAAAGATAATGATGTACATGGATTCATGTCTGTCCCTTCTTCAGCTGTGGAAAGCTCCTGTGTGGCCTTGGAAACCCAGAAACATCATCTTGGATAATCTATTGGTTGATCCCGTGAAACTTATCATAACCTGCAAAAAAAAAAAAAAAAAAATCCAATTTCTTTTTTTTTTTTTCTGGCTTCAGAACAGTGAATGGAACTCTAAATCAGTTTATGGATTATAAAAATGAAAACCCAAAATGGTTAGCACTTCCCAATGACTTCTGTTATGTGCTGTCTCCCAGAAGGAATAAAACAGACTCTGCGTGGGGTTAATTATTGGAAAACAGTCCCCTTAATATGTTGAATCTATGGAGGGACATTTTCGATCGAACGTCTAAATCTGAGTTTGGCCGTTTTCTTTAGAGGAAGGTATTTGCAACAAAAAGTCTTGACTAGGGAAACACTGTCTGCTGCTGGCTGACTATTGACCTAGTAGATTTTGTCCAAAGTTTTCAAAGGGGTACTTTCCCTCTGAAAATAATATGAGTAAAATTTAGAGTAAAGTATACTTTGTATGCTCTTTTCTGTGTGGGTGGCTCAGGTAGAAAATATTATATACTTGTGCTATGAGGTGCTTGTATATTGGAGAGGGGTAATTCTCATCTAGGTCTACATCACTCTTTAGCCAAATCATGGGCCTTGAAAATTCCTATTGGGGAGGATAATGTGGCCTAGCGGTTACAGCTGCAGCCTCGGGTTCAAACCCTGCACTGCTGTTTGTGAACCTAAGCAAGTCATTTAATCCCCCCCCCCCATTGCTCCAGGTACATTAGATAGATTGTGAGCCTGCCAGAATAGATAGGAAAAATATTTGAGTACCTGATTTATAACCTATTCTGAGTTTCTGGGCTAAAAAAAACAAATAAAATAATTTTCAAAGCATTTCTACATTAAAATGGTATTTTGCCCATGGAAACGAACTTAATTGCCCACGTAATAACTGCTTCTGAATTTATCTGGTGTGAGCAGTATCCCTGCAGACAGGGCCATGGAAGGGTTCTGTACTGATATAGAAATGTTTCAGCTTGTTACTTAGCCTGAATATTTGTATATGCAAAGAACAGTTCCTTTATGGTAGTTTTAAAAGCAGAAATACGTATATATTTTGCTTTGAAAATCCAGTCAAGTTTGCAAAGAGAGATAAAGGTGTATACCATGCATACAGGTCTAAAATTACTCCCATGATTTACATGTATTTGATTAAAGAAATTCATATTTGCAATTGGATAACAATTAGAAATTACTTCCGAGTATTTTGCTAATTCCATAGCGTCTGAAATGAATACATTTTCCTTGGCGGCATCAACCTATTCAGGGTAATTGGATATAAAGGGTAAAGGGGATGGGAGGGACTTGATGTATTGCTTTTTCTGTATGGTTTACACATATTAGGCAGGTAATTTTGTACCTGGGGGCAATAAAGTGTTAATAAGTAGCTTGCCTAGAGTCGCAAGGAGCTGCAGGGGGAATTGAACTAACAACCTCAGGATGCTCAGGCAGTTGCTCTAACCACTAGGCCACTCATCCACTCCATAAGTGGAGTTAATTTTCAGGAAATACTCATTACTAAAATCAAGTCCCTAAAGTGTATAAATGTAGAGGGACTTTCAAATAAATTTAAGTTCTGTACTCTTGTGCTCAAGTGTAAAGTAACTTAGCAACAGTGCCCTTTTGAAAACAGTACACAATGTCTGAAATTAACCCCCTCTTTTACTAACCGATTAGGCACTGATTGGCTGAGGCGCATCAGGCTCCTCCCTGGGAGGAGCCTGAGATGCCTCAGCCAATCAGTGCCTTAGGCCCATCCCTGTGCATCAGATGATGCGCTGGGGTGGGGGGGGCCTAAGGCCGCTATTGCGTAGCGGCGGCCCGGAGAGCAGGAGCAGGAGGACTTTACACCTGCTCCCGAAGATCGTTGAAGGAGCAGGAGGGACCGCCCTCCTGCTCCCAACTATTTTCAAGGTACCGGGGTGGGTGGGCTGGGCCCAACCGCCTGGGCTGACCAGGGGTGCGCCAGGAGTGGGAGGCCAAGGAGCAGGAGGGATTGAGCACCCCTCCTGCTCCCAACTTTAATGTGGTCGGGCCGTTCCGTGTTGTAGGTGAGCCGGGCCGTGCGAGGGGGGGAGTTAGTTGGTGGCAGGAGGGAGCTGGCATCTCTCCTGCTATATGTGGGTCACTGGGGGGGCCCTCGTGTTTGTCGGGGGGGGGGGCCTTCGGTCTTTTTTTAACAGGTCTGCCTGCCTTTTCATTTTTTTTATGGGGCAGATATTTTGCGTGTGTAATCCTGGCCTTTGTGTATCTATGAAGGGGTGCTGAAAGGTTCTCAGTACAACCAATTGACTTTCTAAAATTCTGAGCATTACTTTGCAAATGTAACTGTAAAGAGTGTTATTTCATTATGTGCCAATTTGCAGAAATGAAATTCTTTGCTTTGACATTGTTTCAGATCATTAAATGAACCATATCCACGTCATTCTCTTCTTGGTTGGGCTGAGAACTTTTCAGCACCCCCTGGTAGTGTGATGAGTTTCAGTCTCTAGTAATCAGAGCAGAGATTGTGATGTCATAATGCCTCATTCCACCAATAAGAGCCAACCTCATCAGTGATGTCACAATGGTTTGATTGTCCTTCACTTGAGAGAGTGCTGAAAAGTTCTCAGTCCAACCAATCAACTGCCTAAATTCTGAGCGTTATTTTGCCACTGTAACTGAAAAGAGTGTTATTTCATTAAGTGCCTATTTGCAGAAATGAAATTCTATGCTTGGACATTGTTTCAGATCATTGATTGAACCGTGTCCGCATCATTCTCGGTTGGGCTGAGAACTCTTTTCACCCCCTTATAAGTGCTTTGAAAATGAGCCCCTTAGTACTCTTTCATGTTAAATGGACTTCTGCGGAATTAATTTGCATAAGTATAGTGATGCTTATCTACATAGACCTCTACTTTTTGGGTGACCAGACTTTTGAGGCTTTTCTATAATAGATTTTTGACTGGTCTGTACAGAAGTAGATAGTTTCTGTATAGAGGAAACCTTTTTGTGAGATTTATTTATTTATTTATGTATTTATAACTCACCTATTTACAAATCTAGGCGGGGAACAATACACACATACAAAATAAGTCAAAATTTCAAACAATAAAATGCAGTAAAAACAACAAAAAATAACCTACCGTATTTTCACCCATATACCGCGCACCCGTGTAAAACGCGCACACGGGTATAGCGCGCGGGGAACAGAAATTTATGTAAAAAAATTTTAATATAGCGCGCACACGCGTATATCGCGCATGCTAAAACCTCCTCCCACCTACTCCGAACCGGCATCCTCCCCCCCCCCTGCTCGCTTACCCGCGTTTTACAACTTTTTTTTTCAATCTGATCCGGCATCCCCCCTGCGAACCGGCATCCTCCCATCCCGCTCGCGTCACACCCCCTCCCCCGTGATCCTACATCCCCCCAGCACCAAACATCTCTTACCCGATTGGGCACCGGCACCAACACCAATGCACAGGACGTGCCAGTGCCAGTGCCCGAAGATCCTCCCTCGTTGGTTTGGGCTGGGCTGGGCAGTGCGGTGCAGGAGAGATCCTCCTTCTTCCTGCGCCGGGCTGGACTTGGCTTTGAGCATTTGCGCATGCTCAAAGCCTTCTGGTCTCGCTCTCTCTGAGATGCTCAAAGCCTAGTCCAGCCCGGCGCAGGAAGAAGGAGAATCTCTCCTGCACCGCACCGCCCAGCCCAAACCAACGAGGGAGGATCTTCGGGCACTGGCACGTCCTGTGCATTGGTGCTGGTGCCGGTGCCCAATCGGGTAAGAGATGTTTGGTGCTGGGGGGATGTAGGATCGCGGGGGGGGGGGGGTGATGCGAGCGGGGGGGAGGATGCCGGTTCGCAGGGGGGATGCCGATCGGATTGAAAAAAAAAAGTTGTAAAACGTGCTCACGCGTATAACGCGCAAGGTTATGCACGGTTTGTAAAATCGTGTATAACGTGCGCATTATATGCGTGAAAATATGGTACTCTATCTATACGCTGTCACCTAACTTACACCCCAAAACACAATTCAATAACAGTACAACCCTCTGCCTGAAGAGGAAAAAAACATATCCTCATACTATCGCATGACTTGCACCAAACACGCGCTCAAACGACACAATTTTTACTCCTTTTCTAAATTGCCAAAGCGCAGTCAATTGATGCAATGACAATGGCAAGGCATTCCACAGTGCCGAACCCTGAACAGACAACATAGATTTACGGTTGCCAGTAAGCTTCACAGTTACCAAAGATGGAATCTCCCATGTCAAGCTGTCTGCAGACCGTAGCTCACGTGAAAAAGAACGCCACCGAAAAAGGGGAACGAACAACTGGAAGGGCAGTTGCTTTGGAACACCTTATACATCAGACATAAGACAACATAAGACTTGGTACATTATTCTGTGATTTCGAGACTGTTTGGTCTTCCAACTATTTGCTCTGCATTTTTATATTTGTGAGGTTGGATTAACTTCGTTGACCTCGGATGCAGAAGTTTTGTGCTAAAACATGGCCCATGTCAGGTTCATCAATAATGGACTTTTATTTTTACGATATTGGAAGTTCCATTATCATTATCATATGATGTAATATTGTTTGGAATAATATTATTCCCCAAGAGACCGATCAATGCAAACCAGAATAAATTGCTCCTCATCATGATAGAAGCAGCCAAGCAGCTTATAATGAAAAATTGGAAAAGTTGGGATAACTTAAATTATAGTTTCTGGTGGGAATCCTTATGCCAGATTTATAAGTTTGAAAATATTAATTCTTTACAGAGGGAACACCATAGCAAATTCAAGGAAATTTGGGGCCCGTTAACAAAGTATTGTAAGATATAAGTGTAAATTATTAACATTATTTCCCTTTGATTCATGAAAGATTGCTATAAAAATCCAGGAGGGTTAGAGGAGGGGAGGGGTTAAACAGCTTTATATCAATTGTTGGAATAGAGTGCAATATGTTATATTACTTGATTGTTCATCTGTTTCCACTATGGGCTCCTTTTACGAAGCTGCGTTAGCGGTTTAACGCGTGTAATAGCGTGCGCTAATTTGCCAGCCGCGCTAGCCACTACCGCCTCCTCTTGAGCAGGCGGTAGTTTTTCGGCTAGCGCGGGGGTTAGCGCTCGCTAAAAATGTGCGTGCGATAAAGCCACTCACGCGGCTTCGTAAAAGGAGCCCTATGTATTTGATTTTCAAAACCAAATAAAAGAGTTAAAAAAAATAATAATAATGGACTCTTGATGATCTTGCTTGATGGCTGTTGGCACTTTTTTCTGTTTGTTGTATGCTCTGACCCTCTCTGTTGCTGTGCCAAGTCTTAAATTTATGAGCATAACTTAAGCTCCTAAATTAAGATGAACATTCAGCTGAAAAGTTATGCTTTTAAGTTTGGCTGAAAATAGGTCACAAATTTACAAGGCTAACGTCGGAGTGTATATTTAGGAGCTCAGCATTTTCTGAATATCAGCCCCTATATGTCCGTTGTTTGGTACACCCAAGCCATACCCCCTTTAAAACTAAGTACCCAATGATATACCTATGCACATAGCGGCTTTATATAATCTCTATTTGCACACACAGTATATGCTATCTAGATTAGTAAATGTAGCAATTTATATATCTACATCAATGGTCTTCAACCTTTTTCATGTAAAATGCCGCAGGGTGTGAATATGAGAAAGCTCTGAGGGCTACCAAAAGACTTCAAGCTTACACATACTACTAATTTTGTAAACTGTCTTTGTCTTGCTTGTTTAGACTGGGTACTAAACATTAAAAATGAATGCTAACATTGATTCAAAAACATTCAAGGATATGTTTTAAAAACTCACTTTTATTTTAGATTCTCAACAGTGGAAAAGTCTTTAAATGAGATACCTGAGTAACCCACTTAAGAAATTGTAAGCAGTTACTATATCAAGTGGGCAGGATTGAAATTAATGCATTTGTAGGATTTGAAGAGCCCGTCTGGCAACCGTTTGAGGGCTGCAACGGAGGACTTTGCAGTAGAGGGCGCTAGAGATCACTGATCTAGGTGCTTCCAAAATGACTTCCATAGAGTCAGTATTCAGAATGCTGTAGATACCATTTTTTAAAATTCTTTATTCATTTTAAAATCAAATACATAGTGCAAACAGATGATTTACAAAGTAATATAGGAAACTGCACTCTATTCCAACAAATAATATACAGCTATTATATACCTCCCCCCACCCTAACCCACCTCCCCCCTCCCCTCTTGGATGTGTAAAACAATCTTTCATGAATCAAAGAGAAATAATTTTAATAATTCATAGCTTACAATACTTTAACGGGCCCCAAATTTCCTTAAATTTACTCTGGTGTCACTCTCTGCATAGAATGAATGTTTTCAAACTTATAAATCTGACATAAGGCCTCCCACCAGAAACTATAATTTAAGTTATCCCAACTTTTCAGTATCATCTGCATGGCTACTGTCATGATGAGGAGCAATTTATTCTGGTTTATATTGATTGGTTTCTTGGGGAATAATAATGTTCCAAACAATATTACATTATAAGATAATGATAATGGAATTTCCAGTATCGTAATAATTTGACCCCAAATGGATTTCCAGAATTTAAGTATCAAGGGACAATAGTATAGCAAATGATCCAATGTCCCTATATCAAGATGACAGTGCCAGCATCTATTAGATTTAGAACTGTCTAGCTTTTCTAACCTAAATCGGGGATGCTTCCAAAATGACTTCCATAGGGTCAGCATTCAGAATGCTGTAGATACCATTTTTTTAAAAACACCAGCACAGAACACTGGAACTTATCTGAGTAGTGTTGATCTTTAGTCCACCATCCAGATGGCACATACTGTGCAGGTAGACAGGATTCACACTTATGCGTGTAACCTATTCCACTATTTATTTACTTGCTCAATTTTCTAGCCCATCCTCCCAAAGGAGCCCAGAACGGGTTACAAAGTACATCCACAATATAACTGAAACAGGACAGAGATGACATTACAATATAGACATGACAATAAAACATATACACTAAGCAGCATCTGGTGAGATTAGGTGGCGTAGGTGCATTGACTCTGAATGGCATTTCTGGGCGCATGTCCTTAAGGCACTGGGTTTGTGAAGAAGATTACTACTACTACGAATCATTTCTATAGTGGTACTAGATATATGTGAAGGTGTAGAAGACAGACCCTTCTCAGAAGAGCTTACAATCTAGTTAAAACAGACAAAACTGGACAAGAAGGTGCATCAATATACAATGCTCAGGTGGGGGGGGGGGGGGGACTCTGGATATGACCCAGATGCATTATGATGTCACTGAGTGTTCAGACAGCTTCTACTACTACATAATAATAATTTCTATAGTGCTACTAGACATAGATAGTGCTGTACAACAAAATATAGACGAGACAGTCCCTTCTCAGAAGAGCTTACATTCTAGTTAAGACAGACAAACTGGACAAGAAGGTGCATCCATATACAATGCTCAGGTGGGGGAACCATATACAGCTGCATTATGATGTCATAAAGAATTCTGGATATGACTCAAATGCATTGTGATGTCACTGAGTGTTCAGACAGCTTCTACTACTACTACTAATCATTTCTATAGTGCTACTAGACTGACGTAGCACTGTATATTAAAATATAGAAGAAACAGTCCCTTCTCAGAAGAGTTTACAATCTAGTTGGACAAGAAGGTGCATCAATAGACCATGCTCAGGTGGGGGAATTACAGAGGGAATGATAAGACAGATATTGGTACTTAGTTGGTGGGTTGAAGTTGGAATTGAAATTATAGAATACTCCAGAACTTCGGTGCATGCCAGCTCCATGACCAGCATAAAGGCTTGCCCCTAATTTATAAAATAGATTCCCTATGAGGTGCCACCTAAAATGTAATTCTGTAAAAGTATGCTTACTTTAGGCATCAAAATTGCATTCTTTTTGGAATATCAAAATAATACGTCATATATACACCTATATTTTAGCCACGGGCATTTATATCTGTCAGAGAGCTGGTGCAAGTGCTTAAGGATCATCAAGGCAGACTCCTCATTACGACTGGGGCTGCTCTGCCGATGATCATAAGGAACTGGAAACATTACGATCACTTAAACTTTTCATTCTGGTGGGAGATACTAAGAGCTCCTTTTACTAAGGTGAGTTAGCGGTTTTAGTGCGCGCTACAATACCACACACGCTAAATGCTAACGCCTCCATAGAGCTTGCATTGCATTAGTATTTTTCATTTAACGAGTGGTTAGCACACACTAATCTTTAGAGCACGCTAAAAACGCTAGCGCACCTTAGTAAAAGGAGCCCTAAGTATGTACTATAGTTTTGAACGATCAATGGCAGAGCAATCTGGTTACTCTTGAAAGTGTTTGGCGTCCGTTGGATATTTATGTTAAGCTCCTTTAAGTTCCAAATCACATTGCATTTTCAGATTCATAGTGTGGTTTTTTTTTTAAAGCCTACCATATGTTTCCTTATTATCTTTTGTTCTTCTTCATATACATCCAGGATGTAGGTTGGGGGGAGGGTTGGAGGGGATTGTTTTTCTTCTTTCATGAATAGTACCTTAGTGCTGTCCTGATTGTACTTCCTGCTTATGTAAACTTTCTTGCACTCTGTATCAGTTTTTGTTCTTATTAAATTAATAAACAGTTTTAAAAATGAAAGTACTTGCACACAGAGAACAAAAAATAACTACATGCTTCGCTCATGCTCTGCCAAACTCCTAGATGTACTATGTAAGATAATGCATATGTCTAGAAAATTGCACATAGGTAGGAATTTGGTCATTTGCATACTTATGCATGTATATACTATTATTCTAATGAATTACATGCATAATTGTCATGTAACTGTTAATTCTATATGAGTAAAGTATGGCAATATTAAGTCACTAAAAGTATAAAGTATTTACTGTAGGCCTGCTGAATAACAGACGACCTAAAACTAACTGCCTCTTATACAAAGCCGCACAAGTGGCCCCGAAGCCCACAGAGATTTAAAGGGCTTCGAGGCCATTAGCGCAGCACAACCGCTAGTGCGACTTTGTAAAAGAGGACGCAAATAGATGGTCCCATTCATGTATATTCAGTAGCACTACTGAAATGCATATCTAAGGTAGAAAACGAAAGGCCTACTTCCCCTACTTTCTTCCCCCTTCCTTATGTTTTTACCCTCTTTATGTTTTTCTGAATGAGATAATTGTAACTTTTTTCCCTTTTCCCTTTTATATCATGTTTGTCACTAAGCCACATGTATAAAGTAACCTTATAAATATCTTGTCTTTTTACTTGTGTCTTAATAATATTTGTTTTCTAAAATGCTGTTTTAATATTGTTTTAAAATTGTTTCCCTATAAGTTGATTTTAAAATTGTTTATCGCTTAGAATGTTTTAAATAGGCGATTTATCAAATAATAAACTTGAACTTGAACTAGCCTGTAGCAGGTATGCCATGGTTAACTAAGTTGGTAGAATTCTGTGTTAATATACAACTTTCTGAATTTCTAAGCCTCGTAGATGGCTATCATAGCTCTCAACATGGCTTCGGGCCGATGCACAATACTAAATCCCTTCTCCTACAGTTAACATCAAAGGCAAAGACCTATTTTTTAGCAAAGGCAAGCAAACTCTACTGTTGCAGATTGACATCTCAGCGGCATTTGATATATAGTAGATTACTCACTACAGTATAATCTCGTTATAACGGACTCGCTTATAACGGACGAGGTCCACTGGTCCTGGCCGAGCTCCATTATAAACATACAGAAAATCATCGGATATAGCGGACTCGCATATAACGGACTTTCAGATATAACAGACAACTATTTTGGTCTCCAGAGCCACTTTTAGCTGTAGTTTTATTCAGCTATAACAGACATGCAGGCTCCGCCTACAAGGCATGTGGCATGCCGGTGATATAATATCAAAATGCAGACCAGACAAAAAATGACAGAGAATTTTTCATGCCATACCAATGTTTTGCTGAGTTTTGTTATTGATGTTGCTGATATGCTTGTTCATCAATTTACTTTGTTTCAAGTTGCCCTAAATAAAGTTAAAAAAAAAATGCAACTCTGGATATAACGGACTCTGGATATAATGGACCGTTTTTCCAGGTCCCTTGAAGTCCGTTATAACGAGATTATACTGTACTACTTTTACAACTAGAATGACTAGGAATGTGTGGGTTAGTGTTGAAATGGTTCACAGAATGCCTTAGCAAAATAACATATGAAGCGAGAAAAGATCATAAGAAATCTCAAACCTGGGATGCCTTCTATGGGGATCCACAAGGCTCCCCTCTTTTGCCATCTCTGTTCAATATATGCAGGAACACCTTGGACAGTTTCTCCTCCACACAAGTCCATACTTTATCTTAAGCAGATGATCTTTTTCTTCTCTGTGTAGCCAACGACTCCTTCATGGATACATTGCAACACATATCTATTCTGATTGAAGATCTAAGTAGTAAAATTGTCTTTCTCTAAGTGGACCATAACACCTTCGTCTTCTGCTTGTTTAATTTAAGGAAGTTCACAGCGGAACTTCCTTAAATTAAACAAGCTGAAGGTGTTATGGTTTGGTGATCACAACGCAATACCTCTCAGAGTTAACCCTATCCTCAGGTGAGATGCTCATGATTAATAAAACATCAATAGTATTAGGAGTAATTCTAGATTCCAATCTCACCATGGGCGAGCAGATTACCTCACTGTTCAAAAGATTTTTTTTCAGATTGAGGCCATTGAGGACGATAAGATCAGTCCTGAGTCCAACTAGTTTTCGGACAGTGACTCAAGCAGAATTTAAGAGAGTATAAGATAAGCATAGACATTCCCTATAGAGAATGACACGGGGACAAATTTGTCCCTGTCCCCATGAGTTTTCTCACTGTCCCTGTCTCTGCCCCATTCCTATAAGCTCTACCTTAACTGCACAAGCCTTGAACACTTATGATTTTAAAGTGTCCGATGAGGACAGAGCTTGCAGGAATGGGGCAGGGACAGGAAAAAAACCTTACCAGTTCAGGATGGGAAAATGAGTTCCAATGGGGATGGGGAAAAATTGTCCTTGTGTCATTTTCTAATTCCCTGGTTGTGAATTAGTGAAGAAAAAAATCAGAATAAACAAACTAAGATGGAGAAAAGTGACCCAATTATCCATATCTGTTTCTATGGGGCACAGAAACTGTCAACCAAACTGATAAATGCTTTCTACAAAACAGCATTACAAATTAGCCTTTTCCTTTAACTAAGCCTAGATAGTTTAGTCAATATGTTTCAATGATTTTTTTTGCACTGTAACTAAAATTTGACATAGAATTAAACATAATTTTGAAAATCAGTTTCTGTAGGACAACAGTGTTCAGAAAGTACCAGCTAATGATTCAAATGTAATTGATACCATTATAACAAATTATTGAGATCAACAACAAAATATATACTTTCTTTCAGTTTTCATTTATTGGAAATAGAAAATTAATGAAAGGGTGGAACATATGCAGAAAGATTATGGAACCTAGTCTATAATGTACATGGCTGAAATCCAACATGAAGAACACAAAAATAGCCATACTGATCAGACCAGTGGGCCATCTGACCCAATATCCTATATCCAACAGTGGCCAATACAGGTCACAGATACCTGGCAGAAACCTAAATAGTAGCAACATTCTGGAATCTTAAAGGGTATCAATATTCCGTATAGAGTCTCAAAGATTAGCAAGATTCCGGAATACCAAATAGCAACATGCCACACGCTACCAATCCCAGGGTAAGCATTGGCTTCTCCCACGTCCATCTCCCAAGAACTGAAAGTCCAGCCAATGGTTTCAGGAGAAAAACACCGCAACAATAACTGACATCAATTTGAAATCTCCGATTGGACAAATTAAAACAAATCATGTAAGTGATACCTTAAAACAACTAGCTGATGCCATAGAAGGAGAGACATGGAGAAAAAGTAGGCCCCGGATAGCAGCATTGGAAGCGTAAAGCTGGATCAAGCAGAGCAGCCAGGGGGTGAAGAGCGGCAAGAAAAAAGGTCAGGGAGCAGAGTCAAGAATTGGGGTTATTCAGGGAGCTGGAGGCGGAAACAATAAAAGATGAGCTCCTGGACTATATGGACAATGACAACAAAGGAGAAGACGGCAGATGTGATGTTCAAGGCACAGGATCTTTATTGGCGAAAAAGCAATGTAACAATCCAATTAATGGTTCTCATATGTGAAGAGACAGAAGCCGACACGGTCTGTGTTTCGAAAAACACTCCTTCTTCAGGGGTCCTATGGGGAAATGGTAATAGGATGAAATGTAGAGTGTGATGTAAGTGCAGATTGTGTGCACACGAAAAAGTGAGTGTGGTAATGAGTGGACTATGTTGTACAATGCTGTGTTATACAATAAGGTGAACGAGTGAGTTGTGGATATATGTGATACTGTGTCATATTGTGAAAATGAAACAATTGTCCCATATTGGGTGTGAAGTATGGTAATGCACTCTAAAAAAAATCCCAAAACAAAGCCAAAACGCCTAATGTTCACCCTATGTGCGCAGAGATGATGAACATATGTGAGAGTAATGAGACCAGACGTGAAACTGTGTGAAAAAAATTAACAAAGTGGAGTACATACCAGGATGTTTTGGTACACACATGTAGAGAGCCTTATCGAGAAACAAAAAAACAAGTAATCCTAAAAATATATATATAAAAGGAATGAGTAAAAGATTAAAATGAAATTAAAAAATAGAAAACAAATGAATAAATTATTTATTCAAACGTGAGGAGATATATCAATAAGAAAGGTCCGAAATGCTAAGGGCATGAGGCACTGGATGTTCATTGACAGAGAAATGAAGTACGGTTAAAAGGAACCAAAGTGTAAATGGAACGAACTGCTCAGTGAGGGGCCGAAAGAGAAGGAAGATAAAGCCGGACTGACCGCGAGTAGAAAAATACATCAACCCCTATATGGAGAATGCTGAAACCCCAGGAGAGAAAGACGAGCTAAAATGCACCTGGTACCCAAAGTGAAAATTATGGTCAATAATATCAATGTGGCTGTACTGATATTACAGAGGTAAATCACATGCAATGCTGAGCAGCAAAAATGAGTATACAGACAATTTTGCCACCAAGGATGCAAGGTCAGAAGAAAAATAAGAAAATATCTCCTCTGAAAACTCAGGCAGAGGGATTTTAATGCTTTGTACGGGGAAGAAAGTGGAAGCCAGTGTGAAGGGTGGCCGCTATCCCAGGAGCATGGGTCATAGGTTATTGAGAAGGGGTATTATTTTTCTTAATACTTCTACAATGGAAAATGTAGCAACATTCCAGAATCCCAAAGAGTATCAATATTCCGTATAGAGTCTCAAAGACTAGCAAGATTCTGGAATACCAAATAGCAACATGCCATGCTACCAATCCCAGGGCAAGCACTGGCTTATAACATAGTAACATAGTAACATAGTAACATAGTAGATGACGGCAGATAAAGACCCGAATGGTCCATCCAGTCTGCCCAACCTGATTCAATTTAAATTTTTTTTTTTTTTTTTCTTCTTAGCTATTTCTGGGCGAGAATCCAAAGCTCTACCCGGTACTGTGCCTGAGTTCCAACTGCCAAAATCTCCGTCAAGACCCACTCCAGCCCATCTACACCCTCCCAGCCATTGAAGCCCTCCCCAGCCCATCCTCCACCAAACGGCCATACACAGACACAGACCGTGCAAGTCTGCCCAGTAACTGGCCTAGTTCAATATTTAATATTATTTTCTGATTCTAAATCCTCTGTGTTCATCCCAAGCTTCTTTGAACTCAGTCACAGTTTTACTCTCCACCACCTCTCTCGGGAGCGCATTCCAGGCATCCACCACCCTCTCCGTAAAGTAGAATTTCCTAACATTGCCCCTGAATCTACCACCCCTCAACCTCAAATTATGTCCTCTGGTTTTACCATTTTCCTTTCTCTGGAAAAGATTTTGTTCTACGTTAATACCCTTTAAGTATTTGAACGTCTGAATCATATCTCCCCTGTCTCTCCTTTCCTCTAGGGTATACATATTCAGGTCTTCCAGTCTCTCCTCATACGTCTTCTGGCGCAAGCCTCCTATCATTTTCGTCGCCCTCCTCTGGACCGCCTCAAGTCTTCTTATGTCTTTCGCCAGATACGGTCTCCAAAACTGAACACAATACTCCAAGTGGGGCCTCACCAATGACCTGTACAGGGGCATCAACACCTTCTTCCTTCTACTAACTACGCCTCTCTTTATACAGCCCAGAATCCTTCTGGCAGCAGCCACTGCCTTATCACACTGTTTTTTCGCCTTTAGATCTTCGGACACTATCACCCCAAGGTCCCTCTCTCCGTCCGTGCATATCAGCTTCTCTCCTCCCAGCATATACGGTTCCTTCCTATTATTAATCCCCAAATGCATTACTCTGCATTTCTTTGCATTGAATTTTAGTTGCCAGGCATTAGACCATTCCTCTAACTTTTGCAGATCCTTTTTCATATTTTCCACTCCCTCTTCGGTGTCTACTCTGTTACAAATCTTGGTATCATCTGCAAAAAGGCACACTTTTCCTTCTAGCCCTTCAGCAATGTCACTTACATACATATTGAACAGGATTGGCCCCAGCACCGAACCCTGAGGGACTCCACTAGTCACCTTTCCTTCCTTCGAGCGACTTCCATTAACCACCACCCTCTGGCGTCTGTCCGATAGCCAGTTTCTGACCCAGTTCACCACTTTGGGTCCTAACTTCAGCCCTTCAAGTTTGTTCAACAGCCTCCTATGAGGAACTGTATCAAAGGCTTTGCTGAAATCCAAGTAAATTACATCTAGCATATGTCCTTGATCCAGCTCTCTGGTCACCCAATCAAAAAATTCAATCAGGTTCGTTTGGCACGATTTACCTTTTGTAAAGCCATGTTGCCTCGGATCCTGTAACCCATTAGATTCAAGGAAATACACTATCCTTTCTTTCAGCAACACTTCCATTATTTTTCCAACAACTGAAGTGAGGCTCACCGGCCTGTAGTTTCCTGCTTCATCCCTGTGACCACTTTTATGAATAGGGACCACATCCGCTCTCCTCCAATCCCCAGGAATCACTCCCGTCTCCAGAGATTTGTTGAACAAGTCTTTAATAGGACTCGCCAGAACCTCTCTGAGTTCCCTTAGTATCCTGGGATGGATCCCGTCTGGTCCCATCGCTTTGTCCACCTTCAGTTTTTCAAGTTGCTCATAAACACCCTCCTCCGTGAACGGCGCAGAATCTACTCCATTTTCTCGTGTAACTTTGCCGGACAATCTCGGTCCTTCTCCAGGATTTTCTTCTGTGAACACAGAACAGAAGTATTTGTTTAGCACATTTGCTTTCTCCTCATCACTCTCCACATATTTGTTCCCAGCATCTTTTAGCCTAGCAATTCCATTTTTTATCTTCCTCCTTTCACTAATATATCTGAAAAAATTTTATCTCCCTTTTTTACATTTTTAGCCATTTGTTCTTCCGCCTGTGCCTTCGCTAAACGTATCTCTCTCTTGGCTTCTTTCAGTTTCACCCTGTAGTCCTTTCTGCTCTCCTCTTCTTGGGTTTTTTTATATTTCATGAACGCCAACTCTTTCGCCTTTATTTTCTCAGCCACTAGGTTGGAGAACCATATCGGCTTCCTTTTTCTCTTGTTTTTATTGATTTTCTTCACATAAAGGTCCGTAGCCATTTTTATCGCTCCTTTCAGCTTAGACCACTGTCTTTCCACTTCTCTTATGTCCTCCCATCCTAACAGCTCTTTCTTCAGGTACTTTCCCATTGCATTAAAGTCCGTACGTTTGAAATCTAGGACTTTAAGTATCGTGCGGCCGCTCTCCACTTTAGCCGTTATATCAAACCAAACCGTTTGATGATCGCTACTACCCAGGTGAGCACCCACTCGAACATTAGATATACTCTCTCCATTTGTGAGGACCAGATCCAATATCGCTTTTTCCCTTGTGGGTTCCGTCACCATTTGTCTGAGCAGAGCCTCTTGAAAGGCATCCACAATCTCCCTACTTCTTTCCGATTCCGCAGTCGGAACATTCCAGTCCGCATCCGGCAGGTTGAAATCTCCCAACAGCAGAACCTCCTCTTTCCTTCCAAACTTTTGGATATCCACTATCAGATCCTTATCAATTTGCTGCGATTGAGTCGGAGGTCTGTAGACTACACCCACGTAGATAGAAGTTCCATCTTCTCTTTTCAGAGCAATCCATATCGCTTCTTCCTCTCCCCAGGTCCCTTGCATTTCGGTCGCTTGGATATTGATCTTTACATAGAGAGCTACTCCTCCACCTTTATGACCATCTCTGTCCTTCCTAAAAAGATTATATCCCGGTATGTTTGCATCCCATCCATGTGATTCACTGAACCATGTCTCTGTGATAGCAACAATATCTAGATCTGCCTCTAATATCAGGGCTTGCAGATCATGAACTTTGTTGCTTAGACTGCGAGCATTTGTGGTCATCGCTTTCCAGCTATTTTTCAGCGATAATCTCCTTTTTCGTATGGATTTTTGTGTCGTTTCACTTTCCGCTGCAATACTAAGAAATGAGTTGCTGATATTGCTTTTGTTGCAGCCTTTACTACTATCACATCTTTTCTTTTGCCGGGGGTGGTCTCTACATACACCACCCCCACCTTCTAGTTTAAATGCCTAGAAAAATATTGTCTAAATTTCTCTGCAAGGTTTCTTTTTCCTGCTGTAGTAATATGTAGCCCATCAGTGCAATATAGCTTCTTGTCCTTCCATGTATTTCCCCATCCTCCTATGTACCTGAAGCCTTCTTGATGACACCAGGCTCTGAGCCATCTATTAAAGTCCTCTGTGTTTTTCATTCTTTGCTCTCCTTTTCCATATGCAGGCAGTATTTCAGAAAAAGCTAAAGTCTTTACAAAAGGTTTCACGCCCTCACCAAGCTCCCGAAAAGCTTTCTGTGCTGCAAGTGTGGAGTTGTTGGCCAGGTCATTTGTTCCCAGATGGATAACAACATCAGTGTTAAAATCCTTAGTTTCTTCCTTAATTATAGTCAGTATTTGCCTGGAACTCCTGGTAGCTGAGGATCCTGGAAGACATTTCACTATTTTGGACTCCTCGCCCTGTGTTCCAAGGTTAATGCCTCTGATGATGGAATCTCCCAACAGTAATAGTTTTCTGTTTTTGGCTTTTTTATTTGTACTTAGGGTGCTCTTGTTCTCTTGAGTTTCTTTCATTGGTTCCAGTCCCACCTCCCTTCTGTTTTCCTGAGTATCGCAGTGCACTAGTGGAGCGAAGGAATTCTGTAGAGGTAATATTAGTGAAGGTGGATGTTTCTGTGTTACATGTCGCAGTCTTCCTGAGCCTACTGTGACCCATTTGTTCCTGGGTTGTTTTATTCTTTGAGGTAGAGGTGGTAAGTTGGTATGATTTTGTGGAGTGATGGAAGCTGCTTTAATTGTATTCAATTCCTGTTTAAGTTTACAGAGCTCCTCCTTAATACTGGCAAGTTGAAGACAGATGGGGCAAGCCTTAAGCCTCCAAATAGTATGTCTTGGAATTAAAGCACCACAGTGATTGCATAGAATAAAGGTCATCTTGATTGGTTGTGAAGTCCTGATTATATGGGTCTCTATATATGAATAGTGGTCCCTGGGGTTGGTGGGACTATAAGTAAGACTACTAGTAAGGCAGAAATATAGGCTCTATACCACCTAAAACACAGTATTTTAAACAAAACTGCAGGTTCTATCAGTGCTACCCTAAAACACAGGATTTATAACAGGATTTTCCCTACTTTAGTCACCCTGAGCCACAGGCACCAGAAATATAGGCTCTATACCACCTAAAACACAGTATTTTAAACAAAACTGCAGGAAGAGGAAATAAGATTTAACAGAGGAAAGAGAAGGATTTTTTTGTGCTTTTTTTAATATTTTTTTAGTAAGAAACAGGGAGGAGAAGAGAAATTAAGCAGATATAATGCTGAAAACCAGTGAAAAGCTGAAATATGAAATGCTGAAATATGAAAATCTGAGTAACTTAGCTTTTAGAAGTTCACAGGGCAGCCTTGTTTCAGCAAGTCTTCCCCCATGTCTGTCTCCCAGGAACTGAAAGTGCAGCCCATGGAGAAAAACACTGCAACAATAACTGACATCAATTTGAAATCTCCGATTGGACAAATTAAAACGTAAATGATATCTGAAAACTCGGTTCATAGACAAAACCGCGGAAAACAAAGGCGCGCGCCGACAACTGAGCGCAAGACGGAGGCGCGCGCCGAAGAAAAAGACAGTTTTTAGGGGCTCCGCCGGGGGTTTTTGTTGGGGAGCCCCCCCACTTTACTTAATACAGATTGCGGCGGCGTTGTGGGTGGTTTGGGGGGTTGTAACCCCCCTCATTATACTGTAAACTTAACTTTTTCCCTGTTTTTAGGGGAAAAGTGAAGTTTTCAGTAAAATGTGGGGGGTTACAACCCCCCAACGCCCCCACAACGCGGCGCGATCTGTATAAAGTAAAGTGGGGGGTTCCCCCCACACACACCGCCGTCGGAGCCCCTAAAAACAGTTATTTTCTTCGGCGCGCGCCTCCGCGCTGCGCTCAGTTGTCGGCACGCGCCTTTGTCTTCCGCGGTTTTGACCTGACACCGAAAACTCAGGCAGAGGGATGTTAATGCTTTGTACTGGGAAGAAAGTGGGAGCCAATCCGAAGGGTTGTCGCTGTCCTAGGAGCTTGGGTCAAAAGGTTATTGAGAAGGGGTATTATTTTTCTTAATGCTTCTACAATGGCAAATGTGTCTATTTCATGAAACAACAATTTATAATACATCTTTCTTCAAATCATTTAAGGTCTTTGAGTTTCACGTATCAGCAGATGTAAACCAGCAGTGTCAAAGCAATAAATTCATTAAGATTAAGATTGCAGAGTTTCTGTAATTCACTGCAGTAGTTCAGCATTCATGCAGAGTTAATCTAAATAGTCTGCTGCCTGAAAATAAACTCATACCTAAATGATTTCTTATAAAACCAAGGGTTCCTTTTAGAATTGTGTAACTTTGCTATATGTTCTCAAGGTCATCTTGATGAAAGTATCTAATGAACTGTTCCAACGTGTGCATTAACTGTCTCCAGCTGCGATGTTTTCAAGCATAGGGTACATCACTTTGGATCATTTATTTTGACATGTGACTTGCTTGCACGCAGAAGGAGAAGTAGCCTAATGTTACCAAAGCAGCTTGAGAACAAGGCAAAGCAGGTTCAATTCCTTCTACATCGCTTTGGAACTCTAGGCAAGTTACTTAGCCCTCCACTGCCCCAGGTACAAAGTGCTCTACCCATATTTAATATGTAAACCACTTTGCTGGAACCACAGAAAGGTGGCATTTCAAATCCAGTCCCCTTTCCCCTAAAGCGCTGTATGACCAAGCTAGATTCTGAAACTTATGGTCTGTGTAGAAAAGGAGGGGAATGATTTCAAGTGGGTTTAAAATGTGAATGAGGTATAATCGTTACCCTTTAATAGACAGATACCACTGTGATCAATATTCAAAAATTTTAAAAGCTAGTGCTGGGGAACAAAAACAGGGAGACAATTACAATTATTTCTACATTGGTTATATCCTGCATAAAGTTATATATCAATATATTACAAATGAAGTCTCTGACTGAGCCAATGACGTCGGTACTCTCACCCATAGCTATAGTAAGCTTTTGAGCTTACTGAGCATGTGCAGGATTGCCTACTCCTCGAGCCCCCTCCCCTCCTCCTGTCAGTTTGTTCTCTAGCAAAAGCGATGGGATGGTGGGTGAGCAAGTGTGGCTGTGTTCCCCTGCTGTCTAGGGAGAACAGCTGTTACAGGTAAGCAGCCTTGCTTTCTCTGGAGACAGGCAGGGGATATGCAGCCCCACTTGATTGGTGAGTCCTGAGCTGAAGAAGCATACGGGAGGTGAAAACAGTTTATAATGTAAAGATGTTATGTAAAATTGATTGTCCAAAGCAAACATCTTGAGCCAAACCTTGGTCTAAGCACTAGTGTTTGGTAAAAGTATGTACAGACGACCAGGTAGCTGATTTGATTGTATCTATAAGTATTATATAATAAAATTTATTGAACTGAAAAAAAATTTTTAAAGTTAGTGTTGGGGAAAAAAACAGGGAGACAATTACAATTATTTCTACATTGATTATATCCTGCATAAAGTAATATATCAATATATTATTTCTACTTCAAAAAGAGTGAGGCTGATATACAAATGATCTTGACACCTAACTCACTTCTTCACCATTTTGAATAGCCAGTTGCCATACCCAAACTGGAAAAACAAAACAAAAAAACCCTGAGTAGTCATGGGCTTGCTCATATCTCCCCTGCTCCTATCAAACCTTCCTGCATACCTTTCACTCTACTCCTTGGCCAACATACACTGGCTTTTACAAAGCCTTGATAGAGGTTTTTACCGTGGGCTGGCAAGGTGAATGCTCCAACGCTCATAGAATTCCTATGAGCATCAGAACATTTACTTAATTCACCGGCCCTCAGCAGAAACCTCTGCCACTGCTTTGTAAAAGGAACCTATACTTTCTTTCCAAGGAGCCCTTTTACAAAGTTGATGTAAATACTATCATATGCTTACTGCAGCAAATAAAATGGCTTACTGTGGGACACACTGAAGTGTTCCATGGAAATTCAGGGTTGTTCTCAAGCCATCTATGAGCTAATGAATAAAATTTTGTAGCACTGGGGCAGGTCTGGAGGCGAAAATTGTTTCTGCACTTATCAGCATGTGGGCATTGTCGTGCTAAGGTTTGGCGCATGAGTTCCTACTGTAACAAAATAGGGGGCAGTAGAAACTCAAGCGCTAATAGGCCGGTGGTAAAAATGGCTTTTGCGTGCAGGAATGATCCACTGGTTTGTGCCCACTAAAGCTATACATCAAAATGGTACTAGCTGATGTCACATTTAGGGAACAAAGGAGTTGATGATATTTGAAAGAAATTAGCCAGCTAGCAGTGGTAGTGTGGCATCTGGCAAAAAAATAAAAATGAAGCCATGGTTTTGGCAGTTCCTCCCTTTTGATGCTACCTGTAATGCTCCAGACCTTCCCTCCTTCCAATTCCCTTGATCATAAGCTCCTCTCTTGGATCCCTTCAATGGACCCTATCCCCTCAAGCAGATCACTGCCCCCCTCCCCCTATCTTTTGGGATTCCTCTGAGCATTCCCTGGTAATCTAATGAGATAGGACATGAGTTGCCTCCCTCTGATCCTGCTTCGTATGGCTGGAATAGTCTTCCACTGCAGGTGATTGAGGCCAGCAGCGTGCCTGATTTTAAGGCCAAATGGGATCGACACATGGGATCTATTCACAGGGCAAAGGTAGGGGAGGGACAGTAGGGTGGGCAGACTTGACGGGCCGTGGCCCTTATCTGCCGTCTATTTCTATGTTTCTATGCTCTTGGTGTCAAAATGGTGTTGGTGAATCCTAGATTATCACTTCAAAAGTCTAGTTGGATCAAATGAAACAAATAGTTGAGCTGACTAGGGAAAGGTGGATGTGGTCCCTCTCCACATGTGGAAGTAAGGAAGAAGTAGGGAATTACAGGCCAGTAAGTCTGACTCCTGTGATATGCAAATTAATGGAAACGCTTTTAAAACAGAGAATGGTGAAGTTTCTGGAATCAGGTGGATTACAGGACTAGAGGCAACATGGATTCATTAGAGGTATGCCTTGTCAGACAAATCTGATCAATTTCTTTCACCAGAGAATTGGATAGAGGGAGTACGTTAGATGTGGTGTATTTAGATTTTAGAAAAGCCTTTGACAGTGTTCCACACAGACATCTAATAATAAACTCAATGCCCTAGGGATGGGCCCCAAAGTGACGGGCTGGGTGAGGAACTGATTGAGTGGAAGATGACAGAGAGTAGTGATCAATGGAGATTGCTCTAAGGAAAGGGATGTTACCAGTGGTGTGCCTCAATGTTCAGGTTAACCCGTGCACCTTACGACCCTCCCATAAAAGGGACATTAGGCTACGGCCAATTTTGGTTGGCCTAGGAGCCTAAGACTACTATGGGTGGGGCCTTAGGTTCCTGGGCCAATCAGGCCCTAGGCCTCTCCCCAGTGCATCTCACAATGCACCGGGAAGGGGCAGGCCCGCCATTCAGAGGAAGGCTGGCCTGCTGGCCAGTCAGAGAGAAAACCTGTCTGTCTAAATATTAAGGTTAGAGGGGGGGTCCGGGGTGTGTGGAGGGGGATTCAGGAGGGTGGGTGTGCAGTTGGGGGAAGGGGGTTTGGGGGGGAGGTTCCCCGGCAGGAGGGATTGGGCACCCTCCTGCTGATGATCGCATGGTGGTGGGGGAGGTTGTCCGGCAGGAGAGATTAGGTATCTCTCCTGCCTGGGAAGATTCATGTGTGTGTGGGGGGGAGGGGGGGTCACAGGGATCGCGGCAGGAGAGATTGGGAATCTCTCCTGCCACAATCGTTGCAGGGGGGGGGGAGACGGTTTCAGGATTCTGTAACCAGTGTTGTTTATGACAGACACCAGTTAGCGAATCCTACTTTTAGGCGAAGGACAGGCCCCCTCCTTCACCTAAAAGGTCTTATTTTGGTCATTTGGGACTTGGGCGATTTTTTGATCAGGAATGTGTTGTAAGGATACACGTAGTGGCAGTCTGGGCGATTAAACTGCTGAACGTAGAAGTAATCCATTATCCAAAAAAAACCCCTAATTTTGGAGGGTTTTTTTTTTTTAGAATGGACATTTCCCTGTTGCCTACTTTCTGCACCTTGGGACTTAGGGCAAGATTCACAAAGCAAACTGATCGTGTATGCATGCAAATGAGGGGAGGGACATTCAAAAGTAGGGAAGGCAGCGATTCACAACACAATCAATCCGATCCAACTGGGCTGGCCGATCAACTAAAGAAGCAACTGCTGGGAACCAGTCGAAAACGTCTTTCCGACTGGAAGCCCTGGTCTCTGCCTTGCAATCTGTCCTGCCTGCTTCCCCCTGAATGCCACCCTGATCTTCCCCCTGAATGCCACCCTACTCTGCCTCGATCTTCCCCCTGAATGCCACCCTACTCTGCCTCGATCTTCCCCCTGAATGCCGCCCTACTCTGCCTCGATCTTCCCCCTGAATGCCGCCCTACTCTGCCTCGATCTTTCCCCCGAATGCCGCCCTGCTCAATCTTCCCCCTGAATGCTGCCCTGCTCTGCCCCGATCTTCCCCGAATCTCTCCTGCACTTCCCCGGCCTGCAAGCCTGTGGTTTTAACCCGTGGGTTTAAAGCGGGTTAAAACCACGGGCTTGCAGGGCTAAAAATAAAAAAAAGTTAAAGTTAAAAAATAAAATCGGCCCTGGCTCGGACGAGCATGCACAGACCATCTGCGCATGCACACGGATCGCACAACAGCGATCTGTGCAGGTAGATGGGGGCGTTCCTCCGATTGTCCCCATCTGCATATTGGGGCTTTGAGAATTCGTTGGACCTACCCGGATCGGGCCCGATCGGGCAGGTCTAAGTCTCCTTAGACCAATAGGGGACTTAGACATTTCTTTTGATTGTGCCCCTCCACAGTTCTTAACACTTGCATTGTGAGGTCATAGAGTTTTATGGTTACAGAAACATGACAGCAGATAAAGGACAAATGGCCCATCCAGTCTGCCCATCTGCAGCATCCACTCTTTCCTCCTCTCCCTAAGAGATCCTACGTGTCTGTCTCATGCTTTCTTGAGTTCAGACCCAACTCCAAACTGCATGTCATCACATTACCATTTTATAGACTAGGAGTAGCAGGAATATTGATATTGACTATTATATGTGCATCTAAGGTGACTATTTATGCACATTCTTGGTGCCTAATAGATAGATGACACCCTCTGGAATTCCTTATGGGTACAATAAACCTGCATATATTACATTTCTAATGCTAGGAATGATTAAGAAGGGAATCACGAACAGACTGGAGAAGGTTATTATGCCGCTGTACCGTGCTATGGTGCGCCCTCACCTGAAATATTGCATCCAGCACTGGTCACCGTATATGAAGAAGGACACGGCACTACTCGAAAGGGTCCAGAGAAGAGCAACTAAAATGGTTAAGGGGTTGGAGGAGTTGCCGTACAGTGAGAGATTAGAGAAGCTGGGCCTATTCTCCCTTGAAAAGAGGAGACTGAGAGGGGACATGATCGAAACATTCAAGATAATGAAAGGATTAGACTCAGTAGATAAAGACAGGTTGTTCACCCTCTCCAATGTAGATAAAATGAGAGGGCACTCTCTAAAGTTAAAAGGGGACAGATTCCGTACAAATGTAAGGAAGTTCTTCTTCACCCAGAGAGTGATAGAGAACTGGAATGCTCTTCCGAAGTCTGTTATAGGGGAAAACACCCACCAGGGATTCAAGACAAGGTTGGACAAGTTCTTGCTGAACCAGAATGAACGCAGGTAGAGCTGGTCTCGGTTAGGGCACAGGTCTTTGACCTGGGGACCGCCGCGTGAGCGGACTGCTGGGCGCGATGGACCGCTGGTCTGACCCAGCAGCGGCAGTTCTTATGTTCTTATGCAAATCTACATATTGAGTGTGGCTATCCTGAAAGTAGACTCCAATACTTCACCCCAACCTCCACAGTATCCAACATCCCTCCACAAAATTACAAGTTGTTCCACATGCTCTCATATATTTCAGATCTGGCAAAATGTGGCCTCAGGTACACCTCCTCCACCCTTAGTAATGTTCAATAGCGGTAGGGATACCGGTGTTTTTATTCCTCATTGGCCCACATTCTTTTATTGCAGTTATTTAGGTAAACTTTTTTTTAAACTTTTTAACTTTTTTATCCACCATAATCTTTTTAGAAGTTTCCTTGAGATTATTCTATTTAAACATATTCAAATAAATTGTATACTTAGCTTATTATGCTACTGGGTTACATGATCCGACATGTTTCACAACAATTTGCTTTATCAAGGATCCCCCAGAGCCATTATGTCTACCATCTTACTCAGAATTTTTTGCAAGTTGGGTGAAGTATTGGAGACTTGTGTTGTATAACTCCCAACCATTAATGCAGCAAATGAAAAACTACGACGGCGTTCTGATACAAACGGCATTTCAAGTGGTCTATATAACTATTCACATACCCAAAGACCTTCAAGACTCCTGATGCAGGCCGTGAGGCCGAAACATGTACATGTCGGGCCGTTGAGTTACTTTGGATGAATAAAGATTTTGGATCAATCAGATGAGTTGAAAGACACTTTTTTGTGCACCTTTCTGATTGGACATTTCCACCCAGATTTGTTCCTTACAGAGTTAAATAGTGCCATCTTTAGTGTGTATCCTGAAAGTAGAGCACCCCAAGACAGATTTGGGAAGTCTTAGCCTGCATTCTTTATGGTCAAAAGCAATTTGTAGAAGCTGACTTGCAAAATATAGTTTCACAACGAAAGCGCCAATTGACCCTTAAGTACAGAGCTATGAAGATGTCTCCATTATAATGCAGTGACCTTTTGACTACTGTTTTGTTAAAGAAAAGTTCATTCCATACACAGCTCACGCATATTGTAGTTTAGATTGTCCTATTGACAAACTTATCCCCGAAGACTAACATTAGCAGAGACATTTTGGCTTGACAGTTCAGCTTGGATGAAAGGGATACAATTAACAGATTGTGCAGGCAATAGAGATGTTTCCCATCAGCTCTTGACAAATGAAAGGTAAGCATGGCTATTCATTTCCCATAAACTGCTGACTTTTCTTATGCTGATGCTTGTGCTATGCTACAAGAACTTTACATGTATGAGCAGTGAATGAAAATCTTGTCGATCAAATGGTTGCTGAATCAGGTTTGTACACAAGAACTCATGCTATAGAAGCAGACAAAAAAAAAAAAAAGAGCAATGGAACATTTGGGTGCAAAGAGATTGCCTTGGATGGTTCTCAGTACAATTAAAACAAACGTGGCTGCAGTTTTTTGTTTAACTCTAATTGCTTAACCTGCCAACATGACTATTAAGGTGTCCAGAGATGTCAAAGACTAATGCATAACAGAAAAGCGGAACTTCAGAGAAAATACAAAATCAGCAGTTTTGTTATTTCTAGTTCAGTAAGTATTTGACAAATGGGAAAGAAAGAGAAGAGAGGAAAGTCAACACTTAGGGCTCAACGCGCGTGACTTTTCATCACGCGCTAAACGCGAATAGCGCGGGGTTAGCAATGCAGCGCGCGCTAAAAACACTAGCGCACCTTAGTAAAAGGAGCCCTTAGGGTTACTAAAGACAGAGGGTTAGAACCATAGAAACATAGAAATAGACGGCAGATAAGGGCCACGGCCCATCTAGTCTGCCCACCCCAATGACCCTCCCCTACCTTTCTCTGTGAATAGATCCCACGTGTCTATCCCATTTGGCCTTAAAATCAGGGAAATTTTTGAAAATATTTTATGCTACGTTTTTTGATGTCTTGAATTTATTTTTGACTGAATGAATACAAGCCTTTGAGAACTGCACAAATAGTTATCATTTGTTTACAGTTTTAGAGACTGGCTTATTCCGAGCCCCTCCCAATCTTGATACTTCCGTTGGTGGTCCTCTTGTAGAGGAAATTTTAAGGTAATGTAGCTACAAAAGTGATCCAGCCGCAATTTGTTTAGTATGGCTGTGCAGACTTTTATTGTTTCGTCCTTCGACAATTGCAGTGCTTCATATGCAGTTCTACCGTGTATCCTGTTGAGGATACTGCAGTTAGCACAGAATATAGCAGCTAGGTTTTTGATGAAAAGAAGGGAACAAGAGCATTCACTCTGTTGATAAAGTACATTGGTTGCCTATATGTGAGTGTTATTTAAAATGTTCGCTTTGGTTTTTACGATTTTTGCATTCATAAATCTCACAATTGCTTTGTCCTTTCATTCAGCAATATATCCTGAAATTTAAAAAAAAAAAAAAAAAAAATAGGAAAAGATGGGGAATAAAGGCTATCTAACAGTGTGCTATTTAGGAACGGAATGGATACCATCTAAGATTAGGAAAATATCGCCATATCCATGATTTTAAATTTTGGTTTTATGTGTTGTATTAATGCACTTTTATTATTTCATTATATTGTTCACCCTCTTGAATAAACAATTTGTCAAAAAGTATTATGAATAAATAAAAGTGAGCTAGCTAGTTTTTCCCTTCCGGGTTGATTTTGTAGTGCATAGACCAAGCCTGTTTTACAACTTTCTTATGTATCTGATTGTTGGCTTGTGGTTCCTCATCGTCTCCAGCTTCCTTGGTGCCTCTATGTGAAGGAATGTAGATAGGCTCACACCTCCCTAATGTCCAGCATCATCCCTCGATATAATTTATCCTCTTTATGTGTAATACATTACCCCTCTGTGTGTCCCTCCACTTTGCTGGTTTTTCTGAATGGTGAATATAAGCATTTTAGTACACATAAACGATACCATCATTGCTCCTCTGTTTGTCTATTCCCGTCTTACATATTCAGCATTGCCCCTCTGAATGTTTATGCCCCCCATGTTTAGCATCGCCTCTCCATATTCACCCTCCACATGTCCAGCATTTTCTCTCATTCTTTTATTCCTCACACAGTGACCCCCCACCTCCCTTCCAGAATAGCATCTCTCCATTTCCCTTCGCTTCAAACCCCCCCCCCCCTTTTTGGGTTGACATCTTTCCATTTTTCTTCCATCTCCCTTCCAAGTCCATATCTCTTCATCGTCATCCTTATTCCACAGATCCCAGTATCTCTTCCTCCCCCTCCCCCCTAACTTGTGGGTAGACTTGCCTTTGTGGCCAGCAGTGACAGTAGTGATGACATAAACAAGAAGCAAAGAACTAAACAATGTTATATAGACACAGGGGATCTCTCAGAACACTACTCTGAAAAATGTCAGCGTAGCAGCACTCCTCACTGAATTCACCTGATGTATATCAAAACTGATTTTTTAACTTATTTTATGTTCAAACTAGTCTTTAAGCCCGTTACATTAACGGGTGCTAGAGATTCCTCGGCTTCCTCTCCCTCCCTTTCCCCTTCCCGTCAACCCCCTTGTTTCCCTTTGCACAGTCTCCCTGCTTCATCAGCTCCTTCTCCTTCTCGTGAGAGGACTGGGCAGAGGGGGCTGCCAGCCGGGGCCGGCGGAGAGAAGCTAGGCGGCTGGAGAAGTAGCAGCAACCGCTGCCAATTGCAGCCTCCGTCCCGCCTTCGCCTCCCTGGGTTTGCTAGAGCGGCCTGCAAGGTTCGCTACAGTGGCTGGCAAACCTCAGCAGGCCGCTTTGAAGAGGGCAGGCAGTGGGAGGGAGGAGTCGCTGGCACCGTGAGCACTGGCACAGAAGCACAGCTCACGCCACCAGGACTCATGGATTTTCGACAGCGCATGCGCGCTTAGCCTTTTATTATTATGGATTGAACTCTTAGCCTTTGATGCAAACTTTCTTTCTTCAAACCTTTGTTTCTTTTCACGATTATATTAATAGTTCTTCATGTCTTATATAGAACTTTAATCTCATCATTTGACTTTCAAAATGGCCGCGGGATGAATGGAATGGTGTAAGCCAACAGTCGCAGCACTAGCCCCGTCCTGATGAAGAAGGCGAAATGCGTTGGTGGGGAACAGTGCGACCACACAGAGTATATGCATAAGTTAAGTGCATTATCCATTATTGGATTTTAAAGAATGGAATGCCTGAATGAATAAGTTCAAATGATAAGATTAAGGTTCTAAGACATGAAAAAGAACTATTAATATAATCGTGAAAAGACACAAAGGTTTGAAGAAAGTAGAAAGAAAGTTTACATCAAAGGCTAAGAGCTGAATTTGAACATAAAATAAGTTAAAAAATCAGTTTTGATATACACCGGGTGAATTCAGTGAGGAGTGCTGCTACACTGACATTTTCCAGAGTAGCGTTCTCAGAAATCCCCTGTGTCTATATAACATTGTTTAGTTCTTTGCATTTCGAGTTAATATATGGCGAGATAGTTTGTGTGCTTTGGAGTATAAACAAGAAGCTGCATCAGAAGAGATGAGATATAGCAAAAGGAAGACCCAGGGTCAGATGGCCAAAATCAACCTGTTTCTAGTGCTGCTGCAGGTCACAAGGATAAGTTTGGAGACCACAGACAGGGAGGGGGGAGAATGAGAGATGCCAGATTGTGTGGAAGGGGGCAGGGGAGAAGGGGAGAGAAAGAGAGAACTCTCAGGGCAAAGAGGAGGGGGTTAATGTATGTGTCTTGACATAAGCTCCCATCGCTTAGCAAGGGTACGTGGAGACCAACCGGCAGGAAAATTTTTGTGTCCTTTCCAAAATTGACTATTGTAATTCGATTTACAAAGGCATACCTATGAATCAAATCAAATGTCTTAAAACATTACAGAATTTTGCGGCACGCTTACTTGCAGGTCCTCCAGATTTGAACATGTAACAACCCCCCCCCCTCCTTTTTCAGATACACAGGTTGCCCATACATCTGAAAATTAAGTTTAAATGACTTTTTCTTACGTTTCAGGCTTTTCACTTAGGTATGCCGTCATATCTCTCATCTTCCATCATTTTCTACACTCTGTGCTGTATTCTCCAGTCATTATAGGATAATTATTCCAAATCCTCGGCAAGCCCACTAGCATTCTGCTTCTTGCCCCCATCTCTTTGGAATGTTCTGCCCAATGTCAAAGCCAAACAATCTTTTCCCCGTTTCAAGCCTATTAAAAACACACACTATCTCCCAACTGAATACACCTGGTTGAGGGCAGGGACGGGCCCCCTGGAGAGACGGATTGAGATAGTCATTCTATTTGTTTTTAGTGACTATTTTGTTAAAGATTGATTGATTGATTGTATGTGTGTTTTTTCTGGAACTTTTCTTTTGATTTTGGTGTTCCTTTCCTTTCTGTGGTTTGTTTTTGGTAATAATGTTCACCACTTCGGTCCTTAATTGGTAAAGGCAGTATATCGAATTAATAAATAATCATAATAATAATGTGCCCACCTCTTGTGCTGATGCCTGTAGCCTAAACACTATTCTGGAAGGATGTAAGTGGAATAGCACACATATGGAAGGGAGTGTACATATGGCTACATGTCCCTGCTGCATATACAGTAGACTCTCAGTTGACTGGCACCCATGGGGATTGATGCCGGATAAATGTAATTTCTGGTTGCTTACCTTAATGCTATACCCCATACTATGTCATACCATAAACTGTTCCAGACAAACTACCAGACATGTGGGCATACTCAGGTGTGGCGTGCCAAGCTTACACTTAAATTTCCACCAGTGGTTAGAACTACAACCTCAACACCCTGAGGTTGTGGGTTCAAATCCCACGCTGTTCCTTGTGACCCCTGGGCAAGTCACTTAATCCCCCATTGCCTCAGGACGGATAAGAACAAATGCTTGAGCACCTTAATGTATAAGTGGTATATAAAAACTGAAATAAATAAATAATTTCTGGTTGCTTGAGAGTTCTAGTTAATTGAGTTCTGGTTAACAGAGAGTCTACTATGCATGATTGCAGTTATGCCACCTCTGCGGCTGCTGTAACTGCAGGTACGTGAATGAACAGTGAGCCTGTAATGAGTTACACTGGTATTTTGCATGGAATTCAGGTGCCTAGATGCTGTTGTAGAATAGACTTTCGATGTGTACCCTCAATCACACCCTTATTTTATTTTTTTTTTTTAAGGCGCACTAATGAACAAAATTAGCACTAAAAAAGAAATTCTTTACCATCTATTTTCTAATCTAAAAGCCTATCAAATTTATTGATTTTGATGGTAGTCAGTCACTCGTTTTGAAGGGTCTCTAATTTAAGGCAGGCGATTCATTCATTAGAACGCACAACCCTGTCTAGGTTTTAGGCTATTCACCATTAATGCGCATGAGTTATGTTTGCAGACTGGGGGGCTCTTGCAGGGGTAAGTCACACCGGATCGCGGCATCTCAGTAAAGGTTTATTTGTATACAAGCTGCAATGCAGACTGTGTAAGTATAAACAGCTCAGACTTCATCCACATTATTCACTGCAGGGGTCAAGGATTAATTTCATTTCATAAATTCAGTCCAGGGTCTAAGTACCCAATAATTCCTCACTTCTTGACAGATGCAGTACACACTCGGATATCTCTTCAGCATACTGCAACACTAGATAAGATTTTAAAGATATCAATTGTACTTAACATCCAGAACACAGGCTTTGACCTCCAAAAAAAATCAAACTGCCGTGACCACTGAGAAGTACCCAGAATTCCATTTTAATTTCCTGAGGCTTATTTATGCAGAAAAAATCCCGAAGGAATGAAAGCATTAAAATATACCATGCTATATTCCATAGCTGCTCGAGCTTGTGTATTTATTTGGGTTGCTAAGTGATTCTAGGTATATATTATTAGTCTCTCGCCATGCAGATCTCTGCTCAAATCTGAGCAAAGTACCTCTGGACCTAAGAACAGCGACAGTACTTATATATCTCATGCATAACCGCTATACGTTGTCTGAAAATCATACAAGTTTGCATCTTTTGAGGGCCAGAATTGCTCATAAGAACATAAGCAGTGCCTCTGCTGTGTCAGACCAGAGGTCCATCGCGCCCAGCAGTCCGCTCACGCGGCGGCCCATCAGATCCAGGACCTGTATAGTAATCCTCTATCTATACCCTTCTATCCCCTTTTCCTTCAGGAAATCATCCAATCCCTTCTTGAACCCCAATACCGTACTCTGTCCTATCACGCCCTCTGGAAGCGCGTTCCAGGTGTCCACCACCCTTTGGCTGAAGAAGGCGTAACCAGCAGAAGAAAAGAGGTGTGGATACCCCTGTACAAGTCTTTGGTGAGGCCCCCACTTGGAGTACTCAGTGTTCAGTTTTGGACACTGTCCCCCTCTTTTACTAAGGTGTGCTAACCGATTAGCGCGTTCTAATTGATTTAGCGCATGCTAAATGCTAACGTGTCCATAGCGTGCGTTAATTGGTTAGCACACCTTAGTAAAAGAGGGCCTGTATCTTGCCAAGGATGTAAAAAAACTGAAGCAGTCCATGACAAAAATGGTATGGGTCTTGTGCGAAAACAACATAAAAGAAGATACAGGAAGACCTACTGCAAATATGTCTACCCTAGAGGAGAGGAAGTACAGGGGAGATATGATATAGACATTTAAATACTTGAAAGGTATTAATATAGAAAAAAAACATTTCCAGAGAAGGAAAAATGGTAAAACTAGAGTACATGAATTGAGGTTGCAGGGATGATAGACTTAGGAGCAGTGGCATGGTGAGGGAAGTTGGCACCTGGGGTGCTGGTGCCCAGCATTGCTGCACCATGACTGCTTACTCTTCCCCACCATGCCGCGTGCCACTCTGCGTACCTCTTGAAATGTTCATTGGCATGAGCTGCATTTTCCATGTGCTGCTCGTGCCAGTCTCGGCTCTCTTCTGATGTCACATCCTGGTTCCATGCCCCCTCCCCCCCCCATACACACACACCTTACTATGCCACTGCTTAGGAGTAATGTCAGGAAATTATTTTCCATGGAGAGGGTGGTTGGCACCTAGAATGCCCTCCCAAATGAGATGTTTGAGGCAAAAATGTGATGGAATTCAAAAAGATGCGAGATGAACATAGAGGATTTCTGATTGTGTTGTCCTGTCGAGTGGTGCTTAGATGGCAGTTTCAGATGTGAAGAACTAAGGCCAGTGCCAGGCAGTCGTGTGTGATCACTTAAATTTCCACCAGTGGCTAGAGCTACAGCCTCAACACCCTGAGGTTGTGAGTTCCAAATCATATGTGGCGTACAGGGCAATACGGTTTAGGATGGGCTGGAGAGGGTTTTGATGCCAACTCCAGTAGCTGGAACACGAGGACCGTGCCAGGCAGACTTTTGCAAATGACAAGATGGATTCGGGTGAGCTGGAATAGGTTTTGACTGCACCGAGAGGAGAGAAGGGCCGGCGTTGGGAGATTGCTTACAGCAGTGGTTCCCAACCCTGTCCTGGAGGAACACCAGGCCAATTGGGTTTTCAGGCTAGCCCTAATGAATATGCATGAAGCAAATTTGCATGCCTATCACTTCCATCATATGCAAATCTCTCTCATGCATATTCATTAGGGCTAGCCTGAAAACCCGATTGGCCTGGTGTTCCTCCAGGACAGGGTTGGGAATCACTGGCTTACAGGACACGTCTCTCTTCGTAAGAGGCACGTTCTGTAGACAGTCAGCTGGCGCCGGCATCTCTCCTCTTCCTCAGTGTACCGTGGCACACCTGAAATCTCAGGAGGCACACAGTTTTCGATACACTGCTGTAACACTAATAATAATAATAATTTTATTTTTATATACTGCCTAACCAAAAAAAATGGTTCTAGATGTTTTACAACAAATAAGCACAAGTCATACAGTGGAGAGTAATTTTAAAAGGAAAAAACAATTCAAAATACAATAAATAAGAATTGGTTCTACAGGAGAAAATATGATTTAGGAGAAAAATGCAATTTAAAAGAATGGTTCTAAGCAGATTACAACAAATAAGAACCGACCATACAGTAAAAATACAATTTAAAAGAAGATACATTGCATGACGGAAGCATAGAATTATTAAACGAAACAACCAGTTAGGATACAAATTTTTCAAACAGTTGTGTCTTCAATAGTTTTCTAAAATCAAGATAAGAAGAGGATCCTAGCATAAATAACACTAGTACAGGGATAGGGAACTCCAGTCCTCGAGAGCCGTATTCCAGTCAGGTTTTCCCCAATGAATATGCATAAGATCTATTTGCATGCACTGCTTTCATTGCGGAAATCCTGAAAACCCAAATGGAATACGGCTCTCAAGGACTGGAGTTCCCTACCCCTGCACTAGTAGTTGGAACCTAAGGATAAAGCTACACGGACATCTACAGTCTATGTCCTAGAAATGCCAAAGAAAGACAATGATCAAGGACTTGATATTACATTCATTGTTGGTTTAATCACAAACTGATAAGAAATGTGACTGTTAGGCAAACTGGAAAGACCATTGAGGTCTTTATCTGCCATCATTTACTACGTTACTAAACAATCAACATATTAACATAAGTTATGGGGGGAGGGAGTTAAATGAAACATGCTGCTCAGGTAGAAGGGAGGCAGGCAGGCTGGCATCGGGGGGTGGGGGGATTAATGGAAACATGCTGCTCACAGGGATGGGCAGATTTGCATCGGGGGGGGGGTTAAATGGAAACATGCTGCTCAGGGGGAGGGGAGGCAGGCTGGCATTGGGGGTGGGGGTGGGACAAAGTCTGGAACATAATGATGGGGGACATAGGAAGGAGGCACTGAGGGCACTAAGCAGGACAGAGACAATGGGGGCACTAAGGACATGGGAAGGAGGCACTGGGGTTATTATGGACACAGGAAGGAGGTACTGGGGGCAATAAGGACGTAGGAAGGAGTACTAAGGACATAGGAAGAGACACAGACAGAAAAAATGACAGACAGACAGGCAGCGTGCAAGGAGAGAGAGACAAAGAAAAAAAACCCAGACAGACAGACATCTACTCTAGCAACCGTTAATGTAACGGGCTTAAAGACTAGTTTCTTTATATAATGGCTGCATATTGTTAGTTCTAAAACTGTTTCATATTTCTTATATAAGAGTATCCAGTTCCATCACATGATTATGATTGTCTTTAGGTTTATATTATCATTCCAGTAGGGTAGCTGAAATTAGGAAGTCAAATAAATGTTTTTCTGTATCATATAAGCATGGGGATAGAGCAAGAAATTTACAAAATGTGATGGTAGGTGATACATTTTCTTGTAAATGTTATATGTTGACAGTCTTATCCCACATATAATGCAAACCCCGGTTGTCTTTGCTGAGTATACTGCCTTATTATTTCCTGCCTAGATACAACACTTCATCTAGTAGGAGGGGAAAGGCCTCAGAAGTCACAGGGAGAAGTACTACCCCGGAGCTGTGAAGGAAGGAGCTACGTGTGTATATATATAGGCTCCCCTGCACGCTTCTGTCATAGGCCGCTGGAAAAACCTCCTTTTTATAATAGGCGTAGATTTCAAACATAAATATTATGCAAAGCTGTACACGTACTGAAATTTGAAAAAGTATGAAAGATGCAGAAAATGCTTGTCTTAATGCTGGTCTTTAATGAGGTTCTGCCAGACTTCTGTTTCTAACACACAGTCATGCAGCAGTATTGCTTCACAGTGTCCAGATATAACGATTTTTATAACGTGAAACGACCACCATCAGCTATGGCAATGTATAATCCGTTGCAACACTGACCCCACCTCTTTTACTCTGGTGCGCTAATCGATTTAGCGCATGCTAATCGATTTAGTGCACGCTAAACGCTAACGCGTCCATAGACTAACATGCATGCGTTAACGTTAGCGTTTAGCGCACGCTAAATCAATTAGTGTGCACTAATCGGTTAGCCCACCTTAGTAAAAGAGGGCCTGAGTCTGTGGTGACAGTGAGAGACGACAGAAGTCTGGCAGAACCTCATTAAAGACCAGCTTTAAGATACTTAGGTTAAAGAACTTTAAATACATAAATCGTATCATTTTAATTATAATGTGCCGCGATAAACATCTGCTCCATTTAGTGTGCCACGAAAAACATTTGCTCTGCGTAGTGCGCCAGAGCTAAAAAAGGTTTGAGAGACGCTGTGTTAGAGCATTAGGCTGAGAACTACGGAGACTTGGTTCAGATGCCACTGCAGCTCCTTGTGATTTTGAGCAAGTCACTTAACCCTCCATTGGGAAAGCAATAAAAACTTACCTCTTCAACTAACCCCCTTATCTAATGCCTGTGTGGTTAAAAAAATGAATCTATACTTACAAAAGTGCTCTAAGCTTCTTAGCGCGCGCATGTTATCCTATGGATGCGTTAATGGTTAACGCATGTGTTGTTGTAGCACGCACTAAGGGCTCCTTTTAGGTGCGCTAGCGTTTTTAGCACACGCACTGGATTAGCGCGCGCTAGCCAAAAAACTACCGCCTGCTCAAGAGGAGGCGGTAGCGGCTAGCACGCGGGGCATTTTAGCGCACGCTATTCAGCGTGTTAAGGCCCTAATGCGCCTTCGTAAAAGGAGCCCTAAATCTGCGCTAAAATGCTTAGCGCGCCTTTGTAAAAGAGGGCCTCTGTATATGTCAAGTTAGGATGAACTCATTGAATTATAAGTATGGCAAATTGTAACCAGTTCGACCACGTATTAGGTATGTTAATCTGTAACCCGTTGTGAGCTTGATGGGAAGAAGGGGATATGAAATTAAATAAATATTGCTGCAGGTGCAAACAGGCCCCTTTTATCAAACCGCAGTAGAGCTTTTTACCATGGCCTGGCAAGGTCATTCAATTCCTATGAACACGGTTCAGTTCCTATGAGGCAGTTTGATAAAAGGGGTAGTTATCAAGCTGGATTATGGTTATATTGCACATTATTTGCACAAGTTTTAAAGGGCTATAACACAAAATTCTCAGTGCCTTAATGCGTTTTTTTTAGGTCCCATTTCTGTCTCGTATTGGTAATAGTAAAAAAGGTGCTGAGGTTGGCTTTAACTGCTCTCTTTCCTGAAATGATGAGCAGGTATGCTGAGATAAGGTGAAAAAAAAATTATATGTACTGTGCTTGGTCCTCTGGTATGAAAGGAGAGCAGGTCACTTAGTACAAGACAAAAAGAATAACATGTTTCCAGTGTTTCTGTTAAAATAGTGAACCAATTGGACTCCAGAGGAAGGCAACCACTGCCGAAACATGGGTTGTGTTGTGTCTTTTTACATCATTGACCACTATCTACACTGCATGTTTTTTGGTTTGTTTGTTTTTTTTTCACTTACAAATCAAGACTTCCTCTCATAATAAACTTATGTATGTCCATCCATATATTGTAGGGTTTTATTTTTTTTTTTTTATCCCACTGTGTTTTGAGTGCTGTATAAAACATCTCATTATTATGTACAACCCAGAGTGCAGCTTGCAATGAACATCCAGGAACTACAATAAAGTTGGAAAAAATAACTCACTAAAAGCTGGGGTTATTTTACCATTCCATGAGCAGGGGGGGGCTGCAAAGTTGCAGCCTGATGTTATCGTGCCCCATTTTAAACGGGCCATCCAGTTTTAACAGGAGATATCCCCATGAGCACCCTCCAATCATAATCTCTCTCCCAAAGTACTCCCCACACTTTAGGATTCGCTTCTGAAGACTCACCCCCCCCCCCCAAGTCAAGGTCTTCTTCCCGCAGTCGAGGCTCTCCAGAAGTGTCCTCCCCCCTGGAAGCTCCCCGACACATTTGCCCTTTCCCCATAATCCTCCCTTTCAAATGATCCCCCATGCCTTCCCCCTCCTGTTCCTTGGGAGTCTAGTAAGGATCTGAGCATCCTGCCCTTGTACCTGCCAAAATGGCACACGTGACCTCTAATGGTATCTTGCAGTATTATTGCTAGGGTATAAGAGCATAAGAATTGCCCTACTGGGACAGACCTAAGATCCATCAAGCCCAGCATCCTGTTTCTAACTGTGGCCAACCCAGGTCCCAAGTACCTGGCAGAAACCCAAAAGAGTAGCAACATTCCAGAACTGAGATTGTGTTGTCATAATGCCTCATTCCACCAATGCCTAAGAGCTAACCTCATCAGTGATGTCACAATGGCTTGACTGTCTTATACTTCACTCACATAAGAACCTAAGAGCTGCCATATTGGGACAGACCGAAGGTCCATCAAGCCCAGTATCCTGTTTCCAACAGTGGCCAACCCAGATCCCAAGTACCTGGCAGAAACCCAAAAGAGTAGCAACATTCCAGAACTGAGATTGTGTTGTCATAATGCCTCATTCCACCAATGCCTAAGAGCCAACCTCATTAGTGATGTCACAATGGCTTGATTGTCCTATACTTGGCTCACATAAGAACATAAGACCATAAGCGTTGCCATACTGGAACAGATTGAAGTTCCATCAAGCCCAGTATCCTGTTTTCAACAGTGGCCAACACAGGTCCTAAGTACCTAGCTAGATCCCAAGTAGTAAAACAGATTTTATGCTGCTTATCCTAGGAATAAGCAGTGGATTTCCCTAAGCCATCTCAATAATGACCTATGAAGATCTCTTTTAGGAAATTATTGAAACCTTTTTTAAACCCTGCTATATAACAGATTTCACCACATTTTCTGGCAACATATTGCAGAGTTTAATTATACATTGTTTGAATATTTTCTCCAGTCTGTTTTACATCTACTACTTAGTAGCTTCATCGCATGCCCAACGAGTCCTAGTATTTTTGGAAAGAGTAAACAAGCGAATCACCCTTTCCACTATCATAGCACCCCTGAGCCTTCTCTTCTCCAAGCTGAAGAGCTCTAGCCTCTTTACCCTTTCTTCATAAGGAATTTGTCCCATCCCCTTTATCATTTTTGTTGCTCTTCTCTATACCTTTTCCAATTCCACTTTTATGAGATATAGCAGCTACAGTTGCACACAGTATTTGAGGTGCAACTATATCACAGAGCAATACAAAGGCATTAGAATATATTCATCTTTGTTTTCCATTCCTTTCCTAATAATTCCTAACATTCTATTTGCTTTCTTGGCCACCGCTGCACATTGAGCCGAGGGTTTCAGTGCATCCTCCACGATGACACCTAGATCCTTTTCCTTGGTAGTGACTCCTAACGTGGAACCCTGCATCACATAGCTATAGTTATCCCAGGACAAGCAGGCAGCATATTCTTAACACATGGGTGACGTCACCGACGGAGCCCTCGGTACGGACCTTTTTAACTAGAAGTTTCTAGTTGGCCGCACCGCGCGTGCGCGAGTGCCTTCCCGCCCGACGGAGGAGTGCGTGGTCCCCAGTTTCTTCGTTTCCGCGGAGCGAAGAAGACGCGTGTGTTTTTTCAACGGCCGTTGAACCCACTTTTTTGCCTTCCCGCTCGCGCTTTTTTCCTTAATTTTTCTTATTTTGCCTTCGGGTATCTTTTTCTTTTGCTTTGAAAAAAAAAAAAAAAAAAAAACTTGCTTTTTTTCGACTTTTTTCGATTTGCCCCGGCGGGGCCTGTTGCCATTATACAGGCCTCGGGGTTCGATTTTGCGGAGGCCATTTTCCCCTTCATGCCCCCGCAGGTCGGTTTTAAAAAGTGCCAGCGGTGTGCACGCCCGATCTCCATCACTGACCCACACAATTGGTGTTTACAGTGTCTGGGTCCGGAGCATCGGGCGGACTCCTGCACCCGCTGTGCCACTCTTCAAAAGAGAACTCTTAAAAACCGAAGAATTCAACAAACTCTTCTCTTCGGCTCCGGGTCGGTGATGGACTCCTCAACATCGACAGCGGTACCACAGAAATCGGCACCGTCTACTTCGACACCGCCCGACCCCACATCGGCGTCTCTGGCGCCAGGTAAGCCGGCTAAGAAGCCTTCTTCTTCCCTCGAGCGCCCTCCAACTACGGTGGCGACGCCGACCTTACCGGCATCGCACCGATCCCGCAAGCGCTCCGCCCCGATCTCGGTGAGTGCCTCGTCATCGGCCTCCTCATCGCCGGGGCGTGGAGCGGCATCTAAGGAACCGAAGAAAAAGAAAGCGGTTCCGATGCCACCCCTCGATGACCGTATCTCGGCCATCTTAAAAGTTCAGCTCCAGGAACAGTTACAGCAACAACTCGAGCACCTGTTGCCCACTATCCTGGCACCGCTCCTTCCGGTACCAGACCGGCCCGAGCCCCGTACCGAACCACCGGTATCCACTCCTTCGGTACCTATCAACACCTCCATGCCGGTTCTTTCGGCTGAGCAGCTTCACACCCATCCAGTGGTTCACTCCCATACCACATCGGATCCTCCTCGGCACCAGGCAGTGCGTCATTCTTCCCGGGACCGGGATCGACGCCGGTCTTCCTCTCCTGGTACCGTCTCGGTGCGCTCTGGGAAATCTTTATCTAAGACCCGCCATACCGCACCTTCCACCCCGGTGTCTCGACATGCACCAGAAGTCCGAGACCCTGACTTATGGGAGGAATCCCCTCTCGGTACCGAGGAGGATCCCTCCTCATCTGATGAGGACCCGTCGGCACCCGATGCCACCTCCAAACCGGAGCAGTCCTCATTTTCGAAATTCCTCAGGGAGATGTCTGCAGCCTTGTCCCTTCCTCTGGAATCAGACTCTAAAAAATCTCAAGCCTTCCTGGAGGCTTTAGATTTTGAACAACCTCCTAAGGAGTTCCTCAAGCTCCCCGTACATGACATCCTACGGGAGACTTTTTACAAAAATTGGGAGAACCCCCTTACGGTACCGGGGGCCCCCCGTAAACTGGATAATCTCTATCGAGTAATACCTATTCCAGGATTCGACAAGTCTCAATTGCCCCATGAGTCCCTTCTTGTCGAATCCACCTTGAAAAAGACTCAGGGCTCCAGTGTCTATGCCTCTACCCCTCCTGGCAGAGAGGGTAAGACCATGGACAAGTTTGGCAAGAGGCTCTACCAGAATGCCATGCTGGCCAACAGGGCAAATAATTATTCATTCCATTTTTCATTTTACATGAAACATTTGGTTCAGCAGCTGTCCGCCCTTCAGAAATACCTTCCAGAGCGCAAGGTTCCACAGTTCCAACAGCACATCTCTGGCCTTCTTCAATTGCGCAAATTTATGGTCCGCTCGATATACGACTCATTCGAGCTCACCTCTCGTGCCTCTGCCATGGCTGTAGCCATGCGCCGCCTGGCCTGGCTGAGAGTCTCCGACCTGGACATCAACCACCAGGATCGTCTAGCCAACGCCCCCTGTCTCGGGGATGAACTTTTTGGAGAGTCACTGGATTCCACCACCCAGAAACTCTCCGCCCATGAAACCAGGTGGGACACCCTGATAAAACCTAAGAAGAAGGCTCCGCCTGCCCGTCCTTATCGACCTCAGTCGTCTTACCAACGCAGGTTCTCAGCCAGGCCGCTCAATCCGCCTCCTCAACAACCTCGGCGGCCCCGTCAACAACAGCACCATACCCAGGCTCGTTCTCAGGCCACTCAACCCTCCAAGCCTCTCCAGCCTGCTAAGCAATCCCAGCCCTTTTGACTCTTCTCTCCAGGGCATAGCCAGTCATCCACCTTCGCTACCTCTTCCACAACCAATCGGAGGTCGTCTCACCATATTCTCCAGCCGTTGGGAGGTCATCACATCGGACCAGTGGGTCCTCAACATCATCCGCCACGGCTATTCTCTCAACTTCCAGACTCTTCCATCAGACAACCCTCCCGTAGAGTCTGCTTCACACTCATCTCAAACCCCCCTCCTCCTGAGGGAGGTTCAATCCCTCCTCCTTCTCAATGCCATCGAAGAAGTACCTCCAGATCAAAGGGGTCAGGGATTCTACTCCCGCTACTTCCTGGTACCCAAAAAGACGGGAGACCTCCGTCCCATTCTCGATCTCAGGGACCTCAACAAGTGTCTGGTCAAGGAGAAGTTCAGAATGCTCTCCCTTGCCACGCTCTACCCTCTTCTTGCTCAACACGACTGGCTATGTTCCCTGGACCTCAAAGAGGCCTACACTCACATCTCCATCAATCAGACTTCTCGCCGCTACCTGCGGTTCCAGGTGCTGCACCACCACTATCAGTACAAGGTGCTACCATTCGGCCTCGCTTCCTCACCCAGGGTCTTCACCAAGTGCCTTATAGTAGTGGCGGCCTTTCTCAGGTCTCACAACCTCCAGGTATTCCCCTATTTGGACGATTGGTTGGTGAAAGCACCTACGTCTCAACTTGTACTACAGGCTACTCATCACACCATCTCTCTCCTCCACCTCCTGGGGTTCGAGATCAATTACCCCAAGTCGCATCTGATTCCCACCCAGCGACTTCAGTTCATTGGAGCAATTCTGGACACCACACTAATGAGGGCTTTTCTCCCCTCCGATCGTCAGCAAACCCTGCTCCACCTCTGTCGTCAGGTGCTTCTGCATCCCTCCATTCCTGCCCGTCAGATGATGGTCCTCCTGGGTCACATGGCCTCGACGGTGCATGTCCTTCCTCTGGCACGTCTCCACCTTCGCACACCTCAGTGGACCCTCGCCAACCAATGGTCACAGACTACGGATCTTCTTTCTCATCCCATCTCTGTGACATCATCTCTTCAGCAATCTCTCCAATGGTGGTTGAACTCCTCAAATCTTTCCAGGGGTCTTCTTTTTCATCTACCCCCTCACTCTATGATCATCACCACGGATGCATCCCCCTATGCGTGGGGAGCTCACCTGGGAGATCTACGCACCCAGGGACTTTGGACCCCACAGGAGCGTCGTCATCACATAAATTTCCTGGAACTCAGAGCCATGTTCTACGCCCTCAAGGCTTTCCAACATCTTCTCTGCCCTCAGGTTCTCCTCCTGTGCACAGACAATCAGGTCGCCATGTACTACATCAACAAGCAAGGCGGCACCGGATCTCGCCCCCTTTGTTTGGAGGCTCTACGCATCTGGACCTGGGCCACGGACCGCAATCTCTTCCTCAAAGCGGTCTATATCCAGGGCGAACAGAACTCCCTGGCCGACAATCTCAGCCGCATCCTTCAACCTCACGAGTGGACGTTGGATCCTCCGACTCTACTCTCCATCTTTGCTCGATGGGGCACTCCGCAGGTGGACCTCTTTGCAGCACCTCACAATCATCAGCTGCCCCTCTTCTGCTCCAGACTCTTCTCTCCTCACCGTCTGGCCCCGGATGCATTCCTACTCGATTGGAGGGATCGATTCCTGTATGCCTTCCCTCCACTTCCTCTGATGTTGCGGACCCTGTCCAAGCTCCGCAAGGACAACGCCACCATGATTCTCATCGCACCTCGGTGGCCTCGTCAACACTGGTTCTCCCTCCTGCTCCAACTCAGCTCCAGGGAGCCCATTCCTCTTCCTGTGTTTCCTACTCTACTTACACAGCAGCATCAGTCTCTACTGCATCCCAATCTGTCTTCACTCCACCTGACAGCTTGGTTTCTCTCGGGCTGACCTCTCCGGAGAATCTATCTCACCCGGTCCGCCTCATTTTGGACGCCTCCAGGAAACCGGCCACTCTCCAATGTTACCATCAGAAGTGGACCAGATTCTCCTCGTGGTGTCTCCGGCATCATCAGGAACCCACCTCTCTAGCGGTGGAACTTGTATTGGATTATCTGCTCTCGCTGTCCAATGCTGGCCTCAAGTCTACCTCCATCAGAGTCCACCTCAGTGCCATCACTGCGTTTCATGAGCCTATTCTCGGAAAACCCCTCACGGCTCATCCTCTGGTTTCCAGATTTATGAGAGGTCTCTTCAATATCAAACCGCCTCTCAAGCCTCCTCCTGTCGTCTGGGACCTGAATGTAGTTCTCTCAGCACTCATGAAACCTCCGTTTGAGCCTCTTGCCACAACTTCGCTCAGGCTTCTTACCTGGAAGGTGCTTTTCCTAATTGCCATCACCTCTGCCAGGAGGGTTAGCAAACTGCATGCACTGGTTGCTGACCCACCGTTCACTGTTTTTCACCATGACAAGGTTGTTCTGTGTACCCACCCTAAATTCCTTCCCAAGGTGGTCTCGGCTTTTCACCTCAACCAGTCCATTGTGTTGCCCGTCTTCTTCCCTAAACCTCACTCGCATCCTGGGGAACAGGCGTTGCACACGCTGGATTGTAAGCGTGCCCTTGCTTACTACCTTGATCGTACCAGAGCTCACCGAACATCCCCTCAGCTATTTTTGTCTTTCGATCCCAACCGTTTGGGTCGTCCTGTCTCCAAACGGACACTTTCAAATTGGCTTGCTGCCTGTATTGCATTCTGCTATGCTCGGGCCGGTCTCTCACTGGAAGGAGCTGTCACGGCCCACAGAGTCCGAGCTATGGCTGCTTCTGTAGCTTTCCTCCGTTCCACGCCCATCGAGGAAATTTGCAAGGCAGCCACTTGGTCCTCAGTTCACACATTCACTACTCACTACTGTCTGGATGCGTTCTCCAGACGGGATGGACACTTCGGCCAATCTGTGTTACAAAATTTATTTTCATAATGGCCAACCATCCCCCCTCCCTCTTTGTTAGCTTGGAGGTCACCCATGTGTTAAGAATATGCTGCCTGCTTGTCCTGGGATAAAGCACAGTTACTTACCGTAACAGGTGTTATCCAGGGACAGCAGGCAGATATTCTTACGTCCCACCCACCTCCCCGGGTTGGCTTCTTAGCTGGCTTATCCTAACTGGGGACCACGCACTCCTCCGTCGGGCGGGAAGGCACTCGCGCACGCGCGGTGCGGCCAACTAGAAACTTCTAGTTAAAAAGGTCCGTACCGAGGGCTCCGTCGGTGACGTCACCCATGTGTTAAGAATATCTGCCTGCTGTCCCTGGATAACACCTGTTACGGTAAGTAACTGTGCTTTCAGGTTTCTCTTTCCCACATGCATCACTTTGCACTTGCTCACATTAAACGTCATCTGCCATTTTGATGCCCAGTCTCCCAAGGTCTGCTTGTAATTTTTCACAATCCTCTTGCAATTTAACAACTTTGAACAAATTTGTGTCATCAGCAAATTTAATTATCTCACTAGTTATTACCATCTCTAGATCACTGATAAATATTTTTTTAAAAACAGTGGTTCCAGCACATACCCCTGGAGAACCCACTTTCTACCAGTTCTTAATCCATAATAGGACATTACCTCCTGTCCCATGACTTTCTAATTTCCTCAGAAGTCTTTCATGAGGTACAGTACTCCCCCAATATTCGCGGGGGTTCTGTTCCAGGAACCCCTGCGAATCTCGAAAAACTGCGAATACGGTTTTTCATGGGGGAGCCTGAAGAGGGCAGCAGGAGAGGGCAGCAGGAGAGCAGCCGGAGCACCGCGAGTGCAGGAAATCACTCGCGGTACGCTCCGACCGCCTCTTCCTGCACTAAGTCGGGTCTTATCCAGTCAGGAGCTGCGTGTCAAAGCGTGTCAGGAGCTGCGTGTCAAAGCAGCTCCTGATTGGATAAGGCCCGAAGTGCAGGAAGAGGCGGTCGGAGCGTACTGCAAGTGATTTCCTGTACTTGCTGCTCTCCTGCTGCCCTCTCTTTGTCGGCGGTTCGCGGTCCGAAAATACCGCAAATGACCGGGACCGCGAACGACTGGGGGAACACTGTACTTTGTTAAATGCCTTTTGAAAATCCAAATACACTATCCAAATCCAAATACGGCTCACTTTTATCCCTTATCAGTAATAACTTGATATTACTAATAGGTATTGTTGGCACCATTTTGATTCTGACATTAGCAAGGGCAGTAGTAACAGGGGAGTGCGCCTTCCTTGACCTCCACTAGACCCTTCAGAATGTGGAAGGTAGGCCTGGGAGGACTTTCACAATGGAGCCATATATTGGGGAGCTGCTAAGCTATGCAGTGTTAAAATGCCATATTTTACTACAGCTGTAATAACTTCCTTTCTTTATACGTGTGTGCGCATGTGTGTCTTTGCACCTATACATACAGATCGATAGATGGATGGTGACTCCCAGCAGTAGGCCCTATCACTCTAGGAAGATACGAAATAAGAAAGAAAAATGAAATGGTTTTGCATGCGCACACATAGATAACATATATGGATCCATCACTAGATTACAAAAGTATGGGGAGGGAACGAGATAGAGAAGTGAGACAATAGTGTCATGGCCTCTCCTCTGTTGTTGAACTCAGGACATGATTCACATCTGCATGCAAAACCTTACTCCTGCTAAGGTGCAAACAAAATGATGAAACTACTTGTTCTCCTTGAAGGGTAAATTGTTCTATGAAAGGGTTGTTAAATCCAGGGAGTAGAGAAGCGACAGTCATTTACTCTGCATTTAAAAAAAACCAAAAACCCTGAAACTGATTTCTTCTTAAAACTCTAGTCAGTTAGTGCAGCCTTACCTATCTGCATTTAAGTTAGGCACAACCGTATTATGTAGATTTTTACATCTGGGTGCAGAGCATATCACACACTAGTGACATGGGTATCGGAGTGCCTTCCATTAACAAACAAAAAAAGCATAGTTTTTTTTTCTTCCTTCCTGGGGGTTTTGGTTGTTGTTATTTTTCAAGTTCTTGACTGACTGCATGGGAGATGTTCTTTAAAAGCTTTTTGCGCACTGCTGAAGGAAATGTCTATTCTCTGTACCATCGCAAAAAACGGCTGTCTGACAGATATGGAGTTTGGCTGGTCAGCGGTGCATGGCTATCTTCATTGTCCAATATTTATTATCTATCAATGAATACCGGAGCACGCTCATAGCTAGAAACTGATGGAAAAGCTAGAAAAGGCAGAAAACATTAAGGAGGCAATTATGTACCACTTATGCATGTTACTGTTTAGAAAAAATTGGCAGTTAGGTGGGTGAATGCGCTAAGGGCAAGATTCTATAGATGGTTCCCTAGTTAGGAGCCGCTAGATGGTGCCCTAAATGTGGACCCCCTAGCGATGCCTAACTAAAATCCACCTGCAACCCGAATGATTTTAGTTAGCTTAAATGACATGGTAATTGGCCATGCCATTGAAGTTAACTGATAAATTTTTTTTTTTTTTTAAAAGACCAATTAAAAGAGTTCCTCACGGAACTCAGAGTGATGCCTAGTAAAGCCTAAGTTAAGGTGCCTTCCGATACCTACTTGAAAAGTAGGTGTGGTTAGGGCGTAGAATAGGCATGGTTGACTAAGGTGTTGGTAAATTAGGCATGGTAAAATCTGGCAGAATGTACCAACCAGAGAATGACAAGGTGAAGGATTCCCAAGGTGAACCACAGCAACCTATGGTTAGCCTGCAAAAATGGGAAACAATGTATACAACCTTGTTCCCGTGGCAAAAATTGCACCAAGGTCAGCGCAGCAACATCCCTTCAGCTAAGCATCTACTCCTCAGTTCCCCTCGCACCTGCCTTACCCAATCGAGTCAGCTACGAAATGCTGAAAATTCTTGAGAAACCTTTCCTTTAGCCAATGAGCCCCTCCTTGATGTAACTTCCAGTTCCGCGAGGGACTCACAGCTGAAGGAAAGCCTGGAGCAGGCCTCTGAAGATTTTTCAACATGGAGGTGGTTTCACCTGAAGGAGCCAGCCGCGTCGATGATGAAAAATCTTCAGAGGCCTGTTCTGAGGCCTTCCTTCTGCTGACGAGTCCCTCCTTGATGTATCTTCTGATTTAGCAAAACCAGAAGTTAAATCAAGGAGGGGGCTCTTCAGCAAAAGGAAAGCCTTGGAGCAGGCTTCTCAAGATTTTTTGGCGTGGCGTGGTTTGGCTGGCTTGTTTGGGTAGTAGGTGTGAGGGGAGATAGGGAGGATATGCTGACCCATGATAGGGGATGTCACCTGCCACTATTGATGGGGGAGGGGGTGCAGGCTGTTTTCAGAGCAAGAGCTGAAGAACGGTACTGGATTTGGGCTGGGGGAAGAGAGGTGGACCAATGGGGGCCTGGAGGGAAGAGAGAGAGGTACTGATATGCAGGGGGGAGACTGGAACTGATGGAAAAGAGAGGTGCTAGACCTAAAGCTGGGAGTTGGAGGGAAGGGAGAGGTACTGGATTCACGGCTCAGAGCTGGAGCTAGAGGAAAGGGAGAGTGATGTTGGACCAATAGGTGGAAGGGCTAGAGGGAAGGCAGAGAGGTGCTGGATCATTGGGGAGTGTTGAGACAAAGAAGAGAAGTACTGGACCTGCAGAGAAGAAGAGAGGGAAGGGAAAGAGATGCTGAACCAAGGGGATGAAGGGAGTGAAATATTTAACACAATGGAGGGAGGGAGGGAGGAAAGAGGGTGAGAGACACTTTGGTGTAAAAGAGTAAGAGGGGAGAAGCTGGACACAAAAGAGGGGAGATGTGGGCATGGATGGGAGCATAGGAACAGGGGCATAAAGGGCAATGCTTTAAGGGGTTGGTTTTGGATACAGGCTACCATGATGTCCCACCTATGGGCATTGCTTATACAAGGATAGCCTACCACAACAGTGTCAGTTGATTTAGCCATAGTCTAAAGAGGATTCCTCAGGGCAGTTGCAGGAGGAAAGAGAAAAGGCAATATGAGGAAGCATTAATGAGGCTAGGCAAAGAGGTAGGTTTTATACCTTTCTTGACGTTTAGAAGACCCTGAAGAGATCTGATGTGAGAAGGTAGATTATTTCAAAGGTTTGATAGGAAATGGGAATAGGATCTTTTTCAAACAGTTTAGAGCAGGAGGACATGGCCCAGGGGCATTTGTAGGCATATTTTGACTTGGAAGCGTTAACGGTCTCTTTGCGGTGTAGGGTGGAAGTTTGTGTGAAAAGTACCTGGGAACTATATTGTAGAAGGATTTATATTCTAGCACTAGCTGATGCCCCGGCGTTGCATGGGTATTTAATTATAGCAATAACACTATAAATGGATTCAAATAAAGATACTTTATAGTGGTGAATGAAATTATTTTTTTACAGCTTAATAAAAAGTACAATATTCAAATTATAATGTGAAATATTTGACAAAATGAATACAATACAACTAACGCAAAACGTGATTATAAACAACAATTTTAGTTTCACCTCCTGGAGCAAGAACATATAAATTCTTGGGTGAACCCACCCTTGAGCAAGCAACATAGAGTTGTGGGCCGCGAGACCCCCAGAACATATCACCCCAGGTAGTGAGGGATCTGCATACCAAGTTTCGTTCAAATCGGTCAAACCGTTTTTGAATTACTGTGAGAATGGCAGCTTTTTACATTTTTTCCATTGACATGAATGGGTGAAATCTGATTTTCTGTTTGTAGCTCCGCCCACGTGTGCAGGTGGGCCGCGAGACCCCCAGAACATATCACCCCAGGTAGAGAGGGATCTGCATACCAAGTTTCGTTCAAATCGGTCAAGCCGTTTTTGCGTGATCGCGGCACATACACACATACATACATACATACATACCTCCGATTTTATATATATAGATTAGTCCCTTGAAGATACAGCGTTTGGTTATGGGTAACTAGTGGGCTGAGGTTGAATATTTTTCATTGTTAGTCCATTGAATAACGCATTGCAGTAATCCAAGCGAGTGATGATGAAAGCTTAATTTGCTGTAATTTATTATGTTGTAGGTTACTATGTGAAGTAGTTCAAAAGAAAGCAATCAAAATGATATGAGGTCTGAGCCAGATGACATATGAGAAGAGACTTAACTATGTGTACCCTAGAGATGAGTGTTAATCTCAAAACCTATAGAACCCAAATGTTTACCAATGGAAGTTTCTTTTTATTTGGATTTCTCAAGTAAGAAATATAGAGTAAAGTAGAAGTCTGGTGTTCTCTCTGGTTCAGTTTTATAGCACTTTTAGACAACAGAGCTTCTATGAGCTTCAGCTAATTACAACAAATCCCTGACTTATCTCCAAGCTGTAAAAAAATGCTTAAAACCTTTCCTCCCTATACATCCATCATCTCTCCTTCCGTATACTCTGGCCTTGACTTCATCTAATTGCTTATTCCACTTACTTTCCTTGAGTTCTGATTTAACCCGTCTGCTTCCAGTTCCATCTGAAATTAACATTCAGGTGAGGAACAGGGGAAAGATGCATTTAAACACTTGGAAAGTGTTGGTGAACAAACAAATTTTTTGCAAAAAATGGAACAGCCATAGAACTAGAGAATTTGAAATGAAGCTGCAAGGAGGGAAAAACCTCAAAAACAGCATCAGGCGATATTTTTCAGAGAGGTTGGTAGATGTCTGGAACGCTCTTCTGTGGGAGGTTGTGGGGACAAAATCATTGATGAGAACAAAAAAACTGTGAATGCAGATGTTCGAAGTGATGATTTATTAGTCACTCTTCATGATAAAATGGGAGGTATATGCTCACCAGCAACCTATAATTCTACTTTGCTTAGACTTTTGGGGCTGGGCTGAAGCAGAGCTGCACTGCCAGGAGGTTTTGCCACTGCTGTGAGTAGAGAAAAGGCCCCGTGAAACTCCGCTGGGTCATGTGTGACCGCATAGTCAAATTGATGTGCATGTGAGCACACAGCGGGAGAGATGAGTCGACCAGCAATTCCAACTTTCCAAATTTATTTACAATTTTCTATCCCACTCTAGAGGTAACCTTCAGGGCGGCCTACAATCTAAAACATATTAAAAATTCTACAATATACAAATAATCCATACATAATAGAAAAACACACACAAAAAAGGAAAATAGCATTAAGGATTTTCTTCTGTTTTCCATGATCCCCACCGCGCTACCTGTTACACCTGAGAATACGCATCAGAGAAAAGATAGGTCTTTAAGTTCTCTTTAAACTTATCTGCTGAATTTATTGTTTTAAGTGCCGATGGTATTGAATTCCAATACTTTGGACCGTTTACAGCAGGGGTGTCAAATGTCGGTCTTCGAGGGCCGCAATCCAGTCGGGTTTTCAGAATTTCCGCAATGAATATGCATGATCTGTTTGCATGCACTGCATTCATTGTATGCTAATAGATCTCATGCATATTGTGACCGGGCCTGTCCCTGAGTAGGTGGGAAACCAGGCTCAGACCACAGGTAGATTTATTAATGCGCCTTTTATATGGCTGGATGAACAAAAACCCGGAGGACGGATTTTTTAGGAACTGGAACCAGGTTTATTAAAATTTTCAAAAAAAACATGTTGGAACATATAGCACGTTCTTCACATTTTCCATAACAGGGGCTCCAGTCCTTGTGCCCTGCCTGGAGCTTCTCGGTCCAGGAAATAAAACAGGTTAAACTCCCAAACCTCCCAACAGAAATAAAGCAAAGGTTTGGCTTTCAAATTCTCCCACACAAAAAAAAAAGTGTCCCAGGTTAATGAACGTAGCCAAGCCCAACCTGGGCTAACTTCCAAGATCCTCTTACCCCTCCAAGTCCTCTAGAGGTAAGTTAACTAAACAGTTCTCACAATACTTTTCAATTGGGCAGAATTGCCCTGACCCTGCTTCAAACAGTGCTAGTGTCCAGGGCTTCAATTAGCCTGGACTGGATTATGGAGAAAAGGGCAAGACCTCTCATATCTCATACTCCCCCAAGTCCATGTACTCCCCAGTCTCACTCTCCACAGGAAGGCTGTTCATTTCCCAGTCTATAGATCCATAACCCTGGCTGGTTCTCCACCCTATGTACTCGGGCTGCTTCTCCCAACCCCCATCTTGCCTGGGTGTTAGCTCCTGGCCAACCGGTCCTTTCCACCGCCCTTCTCTTGGTGCACCCTCCCGGGGTTTGTATGGCCAGGCAAGGTCGTGTCCAGGGCCTTCAATCTCCCACCTGCTGGGTTGTCTCCTGGATAACAAACGGGGCTGGGGAACAGGAACTCCTTGGAAGCTGCACTCCCTGCTGGTGGCTGGCTGATTGTGATTAGCCCCACCTGAACTCCTCAACTGATTTCCCCTTGTTTGTATTTGAGGCTTTCTGACCTGCATACCTCGAGTGTTAACCCCACCCCCTCCTGAGCTGGGTTTAGGTTTCAGAGAAGGAGGAAAGGAGTAATAGGGGGAAGAATTTGGTTCAAGTGCCCTCCCCCTCTGGCTCTTAGGCTGGGTTATGCCTGGGTTTTTCTCTTCCCTTCCTGGCTGGGCCAGCTCCATGCCAGGTTTTCCCGGGCCCAGGACAGGGTGCATGCTGGATTTCGTAGTTCTTTTGGCTGGGACAGGGGCTTCCCTGTCACAATATTCATTGGGGAAATCCTGAAAACCCAACTGGATTGCCCTCGAGGACTGACATTTGACACCCCTGGTTTATAGCTAGATTGCGTCTCTTACGTGTTCATGTACAATATATTTGTAGGATGAAATTATAAGCAACTGCTTATTTAATGATCTCAAATTCCTATCTGCTACATAAGGATTTAACATTTGCATGTATGTGTGTGTGCATATGCGCACGTGTGTCAATATGAACATGCAGGCATGCAGGGCCCAGTGGAGCTTTATAGGCACTGCACGCAGCCCTTTAGCCACATGTTGGAGACCACTACTCTAAGTTAGATGCCGTTTATAAAATAGCGCTTAATGATGGGAACTGTGCTTAATTTTAGGCACTCAAGACCCTTCAAAAAAGGCCAACAAAAGATCAAAAAGATCCCAACAAGCTCATAAGTAGAGACGAAGACTCTAAAAATCTCTAGTGCCCAAAACCAGTAACCAGAACAAATCATAGTTACTAGGCTTATAACAGGGCTATCATTGATAAACGTCTTATTTTCTCTATGAGCAGTATATGAATTATGATATTGTATAATGATTAACTTATGCTGTATGATACTTAGCTCGGGTCTAGTATATTGCCCGGCTTTCCTCTTTTGTTGGCCTTTCTTGAAGGGACTTGAGTAGTTATACTGCTGATTGGTTTTGACTGTTCATTTTAGGCACTGCCATTTACATCAACTGAAATGCTGTGCAAATCCTCACACCAAATTAGGTGTACATGCCCCCTTTATTCTATAACCATGCATGTAAATACTAGGAATATGCATCTGGGTTGACACCATACCTTGTATTAGTCATTAGAAAACTGGTTTAAGACCTGTTTGTTCAAAAAATTTGTTACCGATTGATGACCAAAGTCATAATTTCATACTGTATTTTTCACTGTTGAAATATTGTACTGCCTTTTTGTGTGCTTTGTATTAGAGAATGACACGGTGAAAAAATTGGTCCCCGTCACCGCCCCGTCCCCGTCTCACCATCCCCGTCACCGCCCCGTCCCCGTCTCACCATCCCCGTCACCGCCCCGTCCCCGTCTCACCATCCTCTTCACCGCCCCGTCACCGCCACTGCCACCCCATTCACCGCCCCATCACCGCCACTGCAATCCCATTCACTTTTCTTTATTTACGTATAAAGGAAACATTCTTTAAAACTTTAAAACTTAGTTAAATATTAGTTAATAACTATACAAAAACAAAACACGCAGAGAAAAAATTAATTAATATAAATTCTCAAAACTGACACATTTTGATCACTAAATTTAAAATAGTTATTTTTCATACAGTTTTTCAATCACTAATCTTCCACCACCCCTGGGGCTAGCAATGCAAAAACAAACACGACATGTACTTTAAATGCTGCCGTGATTAGCATAGTGACCGCGGCTACGGCTGCAAGTCTCCCCTCCCCCCAGCGATCACGGCAGGAGGGCACCCAACCCCTCCTGTAGACCCCCCCAACGGCCCTCCCGACAATCGCAGCAGAAGGGTACCCAACCCCTCCTGCCGGTCCTCCCAATGGCCTCCCCTAAGATCGCCGGCAGGAGGGTACCCAACCCCTCCTGCTGGACCCCCCCCAACGAACCCTCCCACCCCGGAACCCCCTTAGTCTTACTTTCCAAGTTGGACCGGACGGCTCCTCACACGTATGGCCAGCAGGCTTGCCTCCGTCCAAATGAGGCGGGCCCGCCCCTACCCTGCCCAACCCACAGGATCCTAGGGCCTGATTGGTCTAGGCACCTAAAGCCACTCCCGCTATAGGAGGGGCCTTAGGTGCTTGGGCCAATCAGGCCCTAGGATCCTGTGGGTTAGGCAGGGGAGGGGAGGGGCTGGCCCGCCTCATTTGGACGGAGGCAGGCCTGCTGGCCAGACGAGCGAGGAGCTGTCCGGTCCAACTTGGAAAGTAAGACTAAGGGGGTTCCGGGGTGGGAGGGTTCGTTGGGGGGGGGTCCAGCAGGGGGGGTTGGGTACCCTCCTGCCGGCGATCTTAGGGGAGGCCATTGGGAGGCAGGGGAGGGGAGGGGCGGGCCCGCCTCATTTGGACGGAGGCAGGCCTGCTGGCCAGACGAGCGAGGAGCTGTCCGGTCCAACTTGGAAAGTAAGACTAAGGGGGTTCCGGGGTGGGAGGGTTCGTTGGGGGGGGGTCCAGCAGGAGGGGTTGGGTACCCTCCTGCCGGCGATCTTAGGGGAGGCCATTGGGAGGACCGGCAGGAGGGGTTGGGTACCCTTCTGCTGCGATTGGCAGGAAGGGTTGATCTGACAAATGAGGAGCACGGTGAAACACAGGTAAATAGCGGTTCCTAGAAGGGGGTACATTGGCCCGCGGGGACAAACCTGTTCACCGTTTCCGCGGTCGGTGAATGGCCTTGTCCCCGTCACCGCAGCGACTGCTAGTTTTCTTCCCCGTTTTCGGCGGTGACCCGCGGCTTAAATGCGGTGGCCGCGGGTAAACCGTCACCGTGTCATTCTCTACTTTGTATCATCACTGGAATGTTCAGTCCTTATTATTCTGTAAACCGCCTAGACCTTTTTGGGTGTTGGCGGTATAGAAAATTAAAGTTATTATTATTACTGAGCAAGCAAGGCATGGATGCATATAAACAGGACCGACTTTTGAAGCAGCTAATGCGAAACATGGTCCATGTCGAGCAAACAGTCCTGGCTTGCTTTGGTATTTTGAACAATTGAAAAGTCCTAAAAGATAAGTGAATGATATACTTTAAATTACTGAGTAGAATAACAGTATGAGACTGATGAGGAAAAGAGGTGTGCCACCAGCATTTGTTGGCTCATGTGAAAAAAGTTACATCTGAGGTCTCAAATGATTATTCTGCTATGATTTAATTATTGCAGGGTCGAGCATTTTTTTGTAACATTTGAGTTATTGTATGCTCCCACTGAGAAATTATGATTCCCTCAAAAGTAATTTACTGTACTTCTTAAGCATATTACAATATAAAGATAAAGATAAACAATATTTTATGATTAAATATTATCAATTTTCTTTCCAAAAGAAGAAAGAACATCACACAAGGATTTATTTTATTTCCTATAATTAAAATAGTAATTGTTACTCTTTTAATTATATGAAGTAGCAAAATAAAATAAATCCTTGTGCACTGTTTTTTTTCCTTTTGGAAAGAAAATGTTGAATCATAAAATGTCCTTTAGATTGTTATTATAATATGCTTAAGAAGTACAGTAACCCCCTCTTTTACTAAGTTGCATTATGCTTTTTAGATCGCGGTAAATATTAGTGCGCGCTAATCACGCATTAAACGCTAATGCACGCATATTATCCTATGGATGTGTTAGCGGTTAGCGCACGCGTTGATTTAGCCATAATCTTGCACGCACATTTTCATTCTCAGGGATCCTTTGACTAGGCTGCGCTGACATAAAATTGGGACTGTACTATCGTCCACCTGGACAAACAGAAGCAAAAGACAAAGAACTGGAATTAGAATTAAGGCAGGAATGCAAGAATGGAAACGTCATTGTAATGGGGGACTTTAATTTCCCCGGGATAGACTGGAGCATTGGAAACTCAAACAACGTGAGGGAAACGGAATTCCTAGAGGCCGTGCAGGACTGCTTCATGGAACAACTCGTCAAGGAACCAATGAGAGGGAATGCCACTCTCGACCTACTACTCAACGGGCTGGGGGAACCTGCAAAGGGAGTAGAAGTACTAGGACCACTAGGAAACAGTGATCCAGTACAAACTAGAAGTAGGAACATCAAAAGGGAAAAAACCCACAGCGACAACACTCAACTTCAAGAAAGGGAACTATGACCCTATGAGAGAAATGGTGAAAAGAAACTCAGGAAAAACTCAAGAAAAACAAAGACCGTGGAGGAAGCCTGGTCCCTATTCAAGGACACGGTACAAGAAGCACAAAATCTGTTCGTCCCCAGATTTAGAAAAGGGTGCAAAAAGAATCAAACAAAGGACACAATGTGGATAACCAAGGAAGTGAAGAAAGCGATAGAGGACAAGAAAAAATCGTTCCGGAAATGGAAAAGGACAAAACCGAGGGAAATGGGAAAGAGCACAGGAAACACCAAAAGAATGTCACCGAGTGGTTAGAAGAGCGAACAGAGACTGGCCGGGGAAGGAAGGATTTTAAATCGTTCTTCAGATATGTTAAAGGGAAACAACCGGCGTGGGAGGAAGTGGGACCGCTGGACGATGGAGACAAAAAAGGAGCGATAAGGGGGGAAAAAGAGGTGGCTGACAGATTAAACATGTTCTTCTCGTCAGTCTTTACAAGCGAGGATATATCCAATGTACCGAAACCCGAAAAAAATCTTCAACGGAGAACCGGAAGAAAAACTATCGACGATAGAGGTAAGTCTCGAAGATGTCCTCCAACAGATAGACAGACTGAAAACCGACAAATCCCCGGGCCCGGACAGAATCCACCCAAGGGTATTAAAAGAACTGAAAACCGAAATAGCGGAAATACTCCAAAAAGTGTGCAACCTATCCCTGAAAACAGGAATGATCCCAGAGGACTGGAAAATAGCAAATGTCACACCTATCTTTAAAAAGGGATCGAGTGGTGACCCGGGAAACTACAGACCGGTGAGTTTGACTTCAGTACCAGGCAAGATGGTAGAAGCACTGATAAAAGACAGCATCTGTGAGCACATAGAAAGAAATAGGCTAATGAAAACGAGTCAACATGGCTTCTGCAAAGGAAGATCGTGCCAAACGAACTTGCTGCACTTCTTTGAAGGGATAAACAGCCATATGGACAAAGGGGAATCCCATAGACATCATATATCTTGACTTCCAAAAGGCTTTTGACAAGGTACCACATGAGCGGCTACTTAAGAAACTGTGGAACCACTGGGTAGAAGGGGACGTATACAGATGGGTTAAACATTGGTTGGCAGGCAGGAAGCAGGGGGTTGCAGTGAAGGGCCACTACTCAGGCTGGAGAAGGATCACAAGCGGTGTCCCGCAGGAGTCGGTACTTGGGCCGCTGCAGTTCAATGTATTTATTAATGACGTGGAAACAGGGACAAAGTGCGAAGTTATAAAATTTGCAGATGATACCAAACTCTGTAGCAGGGTCCGAACTGTAGGGGAATGTAAAGAACTGCAAAGGGATCTGACCAAACTGGAGGAGTGGGCGAATAAATGGCAGATGAACTTCAATGTGGAGAAATGCAAGGTCATGCATATAGGGAAAAAGAACCCAATGTTCAGCTACACAATGGGGGGGTTGGTACTGGGGGAAAGCAACCTTGAAAAGGACTTGAGAGTGTTGGTGGATACAACAATGAAACCGACGGTGCAATGCGCAGCGGCCTCTAAGAAAGCAAACAGAATGTTGGGTATTATCAAGAAGGGTATTACATCCAGAACGAAGGAAGTTATCCTGCAGCTGTATCGGGCGATGGTGCGCCCGCATCTGGAGTACTGTGTCCAATATTGGTCACCGTACCTTAAGAAGGATATGGCGATACTTGAGAGGGTCCAGAGAAGAGCCACACGAATGATAAAGGGTATGGAAAATCTTTCATACGCTGAGAGGTTAGAGAAACTTGGGCTCTTCTCCCTGGAGAAGCGGAGACTCAGAGGAGACATGATAGAGACATACAAGATTATGAAAGGCATAGAGAGGGTGGAGAGGGACAGTTTCTTCAGCGTACTGGGAACTACATGAACAAGAGGACATCCGGAGAAATTGAAAGGGGACAGGTTTAGAACCAATGTTAGGAAATTCTTCTTCACACAGAGGGTGGTGGGTACCTGGAATGCGCTTCCGGAGGGTGTAATAGATCAGACTGCATTATGGGGTTTCAAAGAGGGACTAGATAAATTCCTGAAGGATAAGGGGATTGAAGGTTACAGATAAAGGAGAAAGAAAGGGTATAGATAAAAAAGAAAAGGGGTTTGAAGGATATAAAGGATTAGAGAAGAACAGATTCTAGACAAAAGATCACTTTACAGGTCATGGACCTGAAGGGCCGCCGCGGGAGCGGACCGCTGGGCGCGATGGACCTCTGGTGTGACCCAGCGGAGGCAAATTCTTATGTTCTTAAACATAGCATTAGCGTGCTGTTATGACAGTTTTCCATTTTCCGGATTAATGACCACTTGCTAATTTTGCCATTAGCACATGGCACATTGATGAATTTGCATATTGTTGTTGCTCTGTATATATCCCCTCTATTTCTATAAGTCATGAGTAGGTTTGTATTGAGAGAAAGAAGAACATCCAAATGCATGCCAACATGATTCAGCCACTTTGAATTACAAATTAACCCTCCCACTTTTATGAAGCCTTGTTAGGGGTTTTTTTTATCACCGGTTGTGGCAGTAAAAGCTCCAGTGCTCATAGAATTCCTATGAGCATCGGAACTTTTTGGCCAGCGATAAAAAAACACTAACGCAGCTTCATAAATGGGGGTGGGGGAGGGGTTAAATCACGTGTATTTAAAAAAAAAAGAAAAAAAAAAGAGCATGATTTCTCACTTATCCTGTTGTACTTTCAGTTCCCCAGCTAAGGGCTCCTTTTACAAAACTGTGGTAGTGGCTGCTGCTGCGCTGTGATGCCTGTAGGGATTTAATGGGCGTCAAGAGTACAAAGAACCTCGGTGTTATTATTGATGACGAATTATCCTTCCATCAACATATAAGCACAGTAATCAGGAGATGTTTCTATAAATTTAGAATGAGTAGATCTGTTATGAGTTACTTGATCCTTCATCTCTTAATATCGATAAAATGGAGCAAGCTCACTCACCAGCAGGGGGAAAGGATGGTGAACAAGTAACAACGTTATTCACATTGTCAAATGTGACTCGGACAAGAGGTCATGGACTGAAGCTGAGAGGGGACATGGCCAGGACAAATGTCAGAAAGTTCTGCTTCGCACAGCGAGTGGTGAACGCCTGGAACTCTCTCCCGGAAGAGGTGGTGGAGGAAACCACCATTCTAGTATTTAAGGAAAAATTGGACGCACATCTTCTTGCAGGGCACATTGAGGGATACGAGTGACTAAGGCAGTGTTTTTCAACCGCTGTTCCGCGGCACACTAGTGTGCCGCGAGATGTTGCCTGGTGTGCCGTACGGTCAGGGCCGCCATCAGGGCAGTACCACCAGTCTAGGGAGAGGGGCGGTCCGCCCCACGTGGACAGGAGAGAGCTGGACGGGGGACCCGCGGAGTTCAATACATCTTGAGCCGCGAGGCTCGTCTTCTGTTCCTGCCTGCCCTGCAGCTAACATATAGCCGATCGCAAGCGTTCCCCGATGTCAGCGCTGACGTCGGAGGGAGGGCTTAAGCAAAGCCTGCCCTCCGACGTCAGCGCTGACGTCGGAGAATACTTCCGTTCGGCTATTTGTGTGCGGCAGGGCAGGCAGGAAGCAGAAGACAAGCCTCGCGGCTTGAGCTTCGTTTTGCTGAGAAAGTTGCAAAGATGGGCTGGGAGGCAAACACGGAACACAAAAGGGGGGAGGGAGTGCGTTTTGGACACAAGGCATGAACTTGGGAGAGAGGAAGGGAGGGAAAGAGATGCTGAGGTGGGGGAGGGAATGGGTTTTTGGACACAGAAGAAATGGACTTGGGAGAGAGGAAGGGAGGGAAAGAGATGCTGAGGTGGGGGAGGGAATGGGTTTTTGGACACAGAAGAAATGGACTTGGGAGAGAGGAAGGGAGGGAAAGAGATGCTGAGGTGGGGGAGGGAATGCGTTTTTGGACACAGAAGAAATGGACTTGGGAGAGAGGAAGGGAGGGAAAGAGATGCTGAGGTGGGGGAGGGAATGAGTGTTTGGACACAGAAGGCATGGACTTTGGAGAGAGGAAGGGAGGGAAAGAGATGGTTGTGTACACGGGGAATAGAAGAAAGGAGAATTTTTGGTCATAGGAAGGGAGTGAGGTACAGATAGTGGCATACCAGGGGGGGGGGGGCGGACTGCCCCACCCCGGGTTTACGTCCCAAGGGGGTGCACAGCTGGCCACCCTCCAGTGTTGTCCCTAGGCTGGCAAACTGCGGCTCTTTAGCCACTTGAGTGCCACCGCCGCCAACGGTGTTGTTGGCGGTGGCAGCATTATAAAATACTTTCTTTGTGTTTATTTGATTCCTATTCAAGAGAATTACTTTATATATAGTCAATATAGGCACAGAGTTAAATTTTTTAACATTTTCTAATGGTGGTGTGCCTCGTGATTTTTTTCATGAAACAAGTGTGCCTTTGCCCAAAAAAGGTTGAAAAACACTGGACTAAGGTATTCGCCGGGGTACGCCTGGCAGAACCTCCGAGTGTGTGGATCACCGGACTAGACGGACCCCAGGTCTGATGCGGTGCAGGCATTTCTTATGTTCTTATGTTATGTTCTTATTGCACTCCTTGGTAATATCGCAACTTGATTACTGTAACTCCCTGTATCAAGGAATCGCCCAAAAGGAAATAAGAAGACCACAGATTATTCAAAATACCACAGTAAAATTGATCTATAGTGGAAAAAAATTCGATCATGTTACCCCTCTCCTTATAAAAGCACACTGACTTCCGATCACTCATCGCATTACACATAAAATATTACTACTTACCTACAAAACTAAAATGAACACACATGCCCGGATTTATAGACAGATTGCTTATTCCACACTGTCCAAGTAGAACACTACGATCCAGTAACCAGCATCTTCTAGAAATTCCATCCCCGCGACACCTATTTTACGACACAACCAGAAAGAAAATGTTTTCCGTAACAGCACCCACAGTATGGAACTCTTTACCCTGCCACATCTTCGGGAGGAACTACCTTAAGATAAATTTAAAGACAATCTAAAGGACTTTCTCTTTAATGTTGCCTATGACAAGTAGATATCGGACCTTTTAAGGACGCCTATGACATGTAGATATCAGACCTTAGGCAGAACATAAGCAATGCCTTTGCTGGGTCAGACCTGAGGTCCATCGTGCCCAGCAGTCCGCTCACGCGGCGGCCCAACAGGTCCAGGACTTGTGCAGTAATCCTCTATCTATACCCCTCTATCCTCTTTTCCAGCAGGAAATTGTCCAGTCCTTTCTTGAACCCCAGTACTGTACTCTGCCCTATTACACCCTCTGGAAGCGCATTCCAGGTGTCCACCACACGTTGGGTAAAGAAGAACTTCCTAGCATTTGTTTTGAATCTGTCCCTTTGTTTTTAATCTGTCCCCAGCATCTCCCTCCCCCTCCTCATGTACTGACCATTTATGTCTTTCTTTCCTATCATAGATTGTACTTCTCCCCTTATCATTATGTCTCTATATGTCATTAATGAATTTTTGGTTTTAATGTTATCTCCTTTATTTTCAATAGTTATCATATTGTACACGGCTTTTACAGTTTTTTAAGCAGTATCTGAGTAGGGCTTGGGGGATGTCTATTCTGTTGTTTTAGGGCGCAAGTAAAAATAGGTGGAGTTTGCACAGACTTCGGGTGGGGATTTTTCACATATTTCCTGTTCGCGGATTACTTCAGACCTCCTGCTGTTTTTGGTTTGTTTTGACTATACCAGTTGTTTCTATATATATTGTGGTATCTGATTGTATGCTCTGCCGTTGTTGCCGCCTGAATGTTTGTGTTGTTTCACTGTTAATAAACATATGTTTAAAAAAAAAAAAATTTAAATAAAACTTGAAACTTTGCTGTGTGGCAGCCACTACCACAGCTTTGTAAAATGGGGGATGGGGGTGGAAAGATAACTAGACTGAAACATCACGAATGTCCCATTCTGCTGCATCTTTGTTCCTGCAATTTGCATATTGTTGTTGCTCTGTACTGTCCCACCTATTACTATAATCTTGCACGCACATTTACACGATCAGGGGTCCTTTGACTAGGCTGCGCTAAAACGTAGCATTAGCGTGCTGTTATGACAGTTTTCCATTTTCCGGATTAATGACCACTTGCTAATTTTGCTATTAGCACATGGCCTTATTTGGAGACAGCGGAAATTCCATGGGGCACATAAAAAAGGGGGGAGAGAAGAGGGAGGGAGTTGAGAAACAGGAATAAAGTGGGAGAGGTTGCTGTTTGATTTGGACAGGTGGGGGGGGGGGGGTGAGAGTTGATTTGGAGGGCCAGGATTGGGAATAATATTAGAGAATGACACGGTGACAAAGTTCATCACCGTTCCCGTCCCCACGGATAACCGCGAGAAACCATCTCGATGTCATTATTCAAGGAGAGAGGGAAGAATCGAGAGTATGAATGGGCCCAACCAACAGACCCTTAAGCCTTGAATTGAAGAATGTTGGTGTAGAAGGACTGAGGTTGAGATAGACACGTAAGAATAACACAGGATTGTTTTCCGCGGTTATCCGCGAGGACGGGAACGGAGATAAATTTTGTCACCATGTCATTCTCTAATTAATATCTCCAGTGGAAAGGAGGAGGAGAAGAAGAGTACAGAGATGAGAGGGGAAGCAGAAAGAAAACTAAGGTGCACTTAGATAGAATGGAGATGGCTGAATGAAAGCACAACTCCCCCCCCTCCCCACACACACACACTGAAGCTTGAGAGTTGAGGAGAGAGTAGAAGACACAATGGATGGCGAGTTGATGAATGTAGAAAATGGGCAATGCAAGTTTCAAGTTTTATTAAAATTTGTTATACCACCTTATCAAATTTCAAGGCGGTTTACAAAAGTAAAAAAAACATACAAAATACCTTAAAAGCAAAAACAAATAAACCAATAAACAAGATACAGTGTCTTAAAAAATCAAAGTAATATATACCGTATTTTCACGCATATAACGCGCGCGTTATACGCGTTTTTACCTACCGCGCATACCCCTCGCGCGTTATATGCGTGAGCGCGGTATACCAAAGTTTTAAAACATAGTTCCCACCCCGCCCGACGCCCGATTCACCCCCCCCCAGCAGGACCGCTGGCACCCCCACCCCGAACGACCGCTCGCACGCGCTCCCATCCGCACCCGCATCCACGATCGGAGCAAGAGGGAGCCCAAGCCCTCTTGCCCAGCCGACTCCCCGACGTCCGATACATCCCCCCCCCCCGGCAGGACCACTCGCACCCCCACCCCGAAGGACCGCCGACTTCCCGACAATATCGGGCCAGAAGGGAGCCCAAACCCTCCTGGCCACGGCGACCCCCTAACCCCACCCCGCACTACATTACGGGCAGGAGGGATCCCAGGCCCTCCTGCCCTCGACGCAAACCCCCCTCCCCCCCAACGACCGTCCCCCCCAAGAACCTCCGACCGCCCCCCAGCCGACCCGCGATCCCCCTGGCGACCCCCACGACCCCCCCACCCCCCTTCCCCGTACCTTTGGTAGTTGGCCGGACAGACGGGAGCCAAACCCGCCTGTCCGGCAGGCAGCCAACGAAGGAATGAGGTCGGATTGGCCCATCCATCCTAAAGCTCCGCCTACTGGTGGGGCCTAAGGCGCGTGGGCCAATCAGAATAGGCCCTGGAGCCTTAGGTCCCACCTGGGGGCGCGGCCTGAGGCACATGGGCCCAACCCGACCATGTGCCTCAGGCCGCGCCCCCAGGTGGGACCTAAGGCTCCAGGGCCTATTCTGATTGGCCCACGCGCCTTAGGCCCCACCAGTAGGCGGAGCTTTAGGATGGATGGGCCAATCCGGCCTCATTCCTTCGTTGGCTGCCTGCCGGACAGGCGGGTTTGGCTCCCGTCTGTCCGGACAACTACCAAAGGTACGGGGAAGGGGGGTGGGGGGGTCGTGGGGGTTGCCAGGGGGATCGCGGGTCGGCTGGGGGGCGGTCGGAGGTTCTTGGGGGGGGGCGGTCGTTGAGGGGGAGGGGGGTTTGCGTCGAGGTCAGGAGGGCCTGGGATCCCTCCTGCCCGTAATGTAGTGCGGGGTGGGGTTAGGGGGTCGCCGTGGCCAGGAGGGTTTGGGCTCCCTTCTGGCCCAACTACCAAAGGTAAGGGGGGTGGGGGGGTCGTGGGGGTCGCCAGGGGGGTCGCGGGTCGGCTGGGGGGGCGGTCGGAGGTTCTTGGGGAGGGCGGTCGTTGGGGGGAGGGGGGTTTGCGTCGAGGGCAGGAGGGCCTGGGATCCCTCCTGCCCGTAATGTAGTGCGGGGTGGGGTTAGGGGGTCGCCGTGGCCAGGAGGATTTGGGCTCCCTCCTGGCCCGATATTGTTGGGGAGTCGGCGGTCCTTCGGGGGGAGGGATGTATCGGACGTCGGGGGGGGGCATCAAGCTTTCAGGATGGGGACAGACCTTCAAGGGGGGACAGTGCATGGAAGTCAGGGGGGGTGAACGGAGAGTCGGGACAGCGCACGGAAAGTCAGGGCGGGCGAAAGGAGCGTCGGGCAGCATGCGCGGTATACCCGTGAGCGCGGTATATCAAAGTTTTTGTGCAAATCATCGTGATTTCTGCGCGCTATATCCGTGTGCACGTTTTATACGGGTGCGTGTTATTTGCGTGAAAATACGGTAAATACATATATACATATATTAGAAAGAAATATATGTATTTATATATAGGTAACACTACAACAACATGACAGGAACAAAAAGTGAGAGGGAAGAACTACAATACTGTATACAAAGAGAAAGGAGGGCAAAGGGAGGAACAGGAGGGAGGGAAGATAGAATGACCAGACTTCATTTGGGATAAAGGGCAACGAGAAGCCATTAACATGTCCTGAAAAGGATGTTTATAGTCTGAAGGCATCCTTGAACAAGGATGTTTTTAAGGCAATCTTAAAGGCATTTAAAGAAGTCTCCATTCTTAGCTCATTCGGAACTGAATTCCAAAGCGTTGGGGCGACGACAGAAAAAATGGTGGTACGCATGGTATTAATGTATTTTAAAGAGGGAATTAAAAGCAGATTTTTGAGTGACAGCGCGAAGTAATCGGTGGGGAGAATAGGGGATCAAGAGCCTATTCATGAAATCAGGATGTCCACTGGTTCTGGTTTTAAAAGTCAGTAACAATAGCGTATAAGTAATCAGATGTTCTATAGGTAACCAGTGAGCATTAATCAAAAGGGGAGTGTGGGTGATCTCAAGGTATGAAGTGCTGAGATAGGGAATAAGATTGGGTAGCGCTAGCATCAGGTAGAGAAGGTACAGTTGAACAATAGGAAAAAGAAGAAGGTTAGATACATGTCTATGACGTAGAGACCTGACTGGATTGGCGCGGACTTGGAAGTCACCTCAGAGGATGCTGGGAAGAATATGCAGAAGGACATTTTTTTTCTCTCTTCTAGAGTTGAATGCAATAAAATAAATCTCAGATACATGATGACACATAAAAACTACATTGCTATGTGAAGTACCTTACATAAAGGAAGTCATTTACCGATGAGTATTGCCTGGTTATGCTGTGATTATCTATCATCTGCCACAAGACCTGTTACATAATATATCGCCTAGAACATCCTAGGGAGAGAAAAAAAATTGCCTTTTCCTTATATCACTTATACAATGTAGGCTGCAATGAAATGCCAGCATGGATCACTTCTAATTTCACACTAATGTTTCTCATACAGCTCTCGATTGCTTATTTGACCTTAAGTAGGTCACTTCCCCACCTGTGCTTTCACTCTTTGAACTATAATTGCGTTCCATAGTAATAATAATTGTAATAGCATTGTTCTTCTCCTCTTTGGCAGTTGTCCTGTAGTTCCTTGCCAAAAAAATATTTTGCCAGTGTATGCTCCATGCATAATTCCAAAGTGCTACACTTAGGGACTTAGGTGCTATTATTTTTGTTTATTGGTTTGCAACTTGACACCTTTTTTTTTTTGAAGATTTAAACACATTTGCAAGTACAAAAAAACATCTGTTCTTTTAAAAATAGGTAATTGGTAGCAAGAAATATAATTGCAAGTGAGAAAAATAGTTTGTGTTAATGTATACATTTTCCATATTAAAGATGCTAATGTAATTGAAATATTTTAATTTGTGATTGGTAGAGGGTTGGGGGAGGGATTTTTGTTGTTGAGTTTTTTTTGGTTTGGTTTTGTCGTGTGATCATTTCTGCCACATGTTAAAGAACAACAGGGCCTCTGGATTTATTTGCGGGTTTTTTTTTTTTTTTCATGAGTTGTCATTCTTCAAGGATTTATGGATTTGTACAATTGTTCTTAGCATTTGCATATCAAACGGCTTTCTGTGAGGCTGCAAAACAACTGCAGCATCCCTCTACAATTCATAACTGCAAAATATTGATCAGCACATACCTTAATGAGAGCTGCCACCTTGGCTTGCATCCAGATTTGGACTCTTTCCTGTCTGAGAAGGTTAAGAGTATTTAAAATTTTCCCAGTTTGGAGTTCTGGCATGACTAGCACAATAATGTTTCATGCAATAAGAACATAAGAATAGCTTAATTGGGTCAGACCAATGGTCCATCTAGCCCAGTAGACAGTCCTCACAGTGGCCAATCCAGGTCACTAGTATCTGGCCAAAACCCAAAGAGTAGCAACATTCCAGAATCTCAAAGAGTAAGCAAGATTCTGGAACCCCAAAGAGTGTAACATTACATGCAGAATCCCCAAAGAGTATCAACATTCCATGCTACCGATCCCAGGGCAAGCAGATGACTTCCCCTATGTCTGTCTCAATAACAGACTATGGACTTATCCTCCAGGAAATTGTCCCAAACCTTTCTTAAAACCAGCTACGGTATCCACTCTTACCACAACCCCTGGCAACGCGTTCCAGAGCTTAACTATTCTCTGAGTGAAGAAATATTTCCTCCTATTGGTTTTTAAACTATTTCCCTGTAACTTCGAGTGTCCCCCTAGCCTTTGTAATTTTTGATGGAGTGAAAAAATTGACCCACTTGTATGTTCCCAGCCTTGATCTCCTTGACCTGAATTTTATAATAGTATATGGTGTACTATTGTGTTTTTGTTCCTCTCTGTGTTCTTTTTATAACATTAGCATTCGTATTCCCATCACCTGCAACTGAAAGCTAACCACTATCAATCAATAATCACACAACTCAATTTTATTGGAATAAATATTTGGCCGCAGCTTTATTATCTATCTGAATATTATCTCCACTTACAATACAATCCATGTCCAAAAACCAACAAACCCCCAATGCATATTTCACACACTCCCAGGGAGCTATTTTCCGTTAAGTCTTTAAACTTATAACATTCCCCCAAACATGACCCACGGTGACGCAAGGCCATGCTTCCCCTTGCAATGATGTCGCCTACGAGTGTTACATTTATTTATTTTATTAACTGCTCATCTCTCAGATCCAACTGGGCCAAACCTCATTTTCCGCCCCGCCCAAAGCTGCGACCACCTCCCCCCAACCCCATAAGCTCAACCAAACCCACCCAAATCCACATATAGCCTGTAAACCCCCCCCCCCCCTCCCAACACTGACACAAAACATAACACCAGCACCATTCAATAAATATTACCATCAACTCAGCTAATGTTATATCACACGAGATGAATCTGGTGTTTATTATTATTATTTGTTTTAGTAGAAATACACAATATTAAAAGAAAGTGTACAATAATGGAAACTTAGATAAAGTAACAAAAAACATTACATCAAAAATTCAACTAGCCCACGTCGAGAGAGAATGAAGTTACATAGAAACTAAGGAAAAACAACAAGAAATTTATGTACAGCAAAAAAATGGCATAGTGTATTTATTCCTAAATCAGACTAATTACTTCTCATTACTATTCAGAAATTGTTCTAATCGCAGTGGATCTCAAAATATATAATCCATATTCTGAAAACCAATAAAGTACTTACATGGAAATTTAAGGAACACTGTAGCTCTTTGGTGCTAAAACTCTAGACTTCAGAGCCAAAATAGCCTTCCGGCTGAGTCGAGTAGCCCTAGCATCAGGAAATATCATTATCTTAGCTCCACAGAAGATCTCATAGAAACATAGAACATAGAAACATAGAAATAGACGGCAGATAAGGGCCACGGCCCATCTAGTCTGCCCACCCCAATGACCCTCCCCTACCTTTCTCTGTTAATAGATCCCACGTGTCTATCCCATTTGGCCTTAAAATCAGGCACGCCGCTGGCCTCAATCACCTGAAGTGGAAGACTATTCCAGCGATCAACCACCCTTTCAGTGAAAAAGAATTTCCTGGTGTCCCCGTGCAGTTTCCCGCCCCTGATTTTCCACGGATGCCCCCCTTGTTGCTGCGGGACCCTTAAGATGAGTTATTAAGGCCCCTTTTGCAAAGCCATGGTAGCGATTCCCAGGTGGCAAATTTAACGCAGCCCTTCCAATTCCTATGGACTATGTAGCATTTGGCATGCCAGAACTCACTATCATGGCTTTGTAAAAGGGGCCCTTCAAAGTAGATCTTCTCTATATTACATTCTGAGTATCTTAAAAAAAAAAAAAAAAAAATCAGTTAAATTAACTTCCTGGTGACACTAAGGGCTCCTTTTATGAAGGCATGTTACGTAGGCATGTTACGAAGGCCTTTATGTGTGGAATAGCACACGCTAAAATGCCGTGCACGCTAGCCACTACCACCTCCTCTTGAACAGGCGGTAGTTTTTCGGCTAGCACGTACTAAAAATGCTAGCGCACCTTCATAAAAGGAGCCCCAAGCGATCTACCCCATGTTCATCAGGGAGTTTCAGTTGGTAAATAATAACAATTTGAAATAGACAATATTTGCAGCATTTTCATTCCTCTCTGTGTTCTTGATATCGCAGCGTCCGATTTTCTACAAGTTTGTTTGGCAAGCAGTTTTCAACACCATTTGGCATGAGTGAATTAACTGTGAGAAAATTGTCCTCACTCGGTATAATTAGAAACACATCTTTAGAGAAGGCTGTCCCAGAGGCACGTTGAGTGCAAGGAGGAAAATGCCGTGTGCAGATCGTATTTTCAAGTCCATCACCATAGAAAACAAAACAAAACACATGCACAAAAAAAAGCAGGTGCACAGGTTGATAGCGCATTTCAGAACAAAAGTACTGTCTTTGAAAATTGGTACAAAGCTTACAGGTAAAAAATAACCAAGGACTTTGAAGTCAGCTTGAAAAATGCCTTCTCTGTGTGATGAAATTATGATATCACAATTCTGTATGAATGAGACCCTAAAAGCCATCTCACTTAAGGATTTCCTTCTAAGGTGTCAATTTTCAAATGGCTCTAGGACATTCAGTACTGTGTTGGATGTCTAAGTGAGTTTAATTTTCACACTCAACGTATAAAACTAGGTACACACTCTGGTCTATGCCTAGTTTTGCACAAGCAGAAAAATGGGTGTGGAAGGGACATTCTGGCTAAGGGGGCCACTATAGATCAGGGGTCAGCAATCTTTTTAAAGCAAAGAGCCATTTTATCCTAAATGTTTGACCCAAGATTTACAAAGAGCCGCAATGGGTAGAGAAGGGGGTTTGAGATACGATGATGTCGGTGCATGTGTGGACGTTGCCCAATCTGGCCCCAAGCTCAGAGAGAGCCAGGACCTTTTGTGTCTGCTCTTCCCAACCTAGAATGAGCCTCCAATGGCTCAGGAAACCTCTTTTTTGCTCCTCCCAGCCCTTCTTTCTCCTCAAGCGACCCAGAACAGCCGAGAAATCTGTAGATCCAGCATGAATGTTGGATCAATTGTCAGACTCACAAATGGGTCCAGAGCTGCTCCCGGGGTTTTACAGCACCCCCTCCCCCAGGTAAAAATTATCTATTTTTAACTGGAACAGGGATATGAATATGGAGAGGGGAGACAATTCCAGGTCTATAAAGTAGAATGTGTGACTAAACCAATCTACAGCCTGGCACAGGATGTCACTAAGAGTGAAGTAAAAGATTTTGGAAGGGGAAATGAAGTACGATTTCAGTCCTCAGTACTTTCTGAAGTACCCCTATCCTGGTGTCCAAACCTTCTTTTGTTACAGTGGCATCTTGATATTCTCTTAAAATTCGCATCATGTGACCACAGCGTGCTCCAAACGACTTAAACTGAACATCACATTAAAAAAACAATTATCTAAAAGCCTCAAAAAATGTTTTGAGCCTGACGTCCCTCCAACTCTTCCGAAAACATTTGAAACTTGGCTTTTCTCTAAAATGCAATGACCCCTCCCTCTTCGATATACTAAGTCCCTCTAAACTTCTCTTACATAAGAACATAAGCAGTGCCTCCGCCGGGTCAGACCATAGGTCCATCCTGCCCGGCAGTCCGCTCCCGCGGCGGCCCAAACAGGTCACGACCTGTCTGAATCACCAGAAGGGGCTCCCTTGCCACCTTGGTTTCTCATTTAAGTCCTATCTTCCCATCGTTGTCCTAACCCTCCGATCTTGCACATGCACGACCTGTTGGGTTTCTTTACTTATTTCCTGGTTAGCTTTCTATACCTGTGTTACATCCCAGCTCCTCCCTCAGTATCCCACGATCCCTTTATCCCTCAGGAATCCGTCCAATCCCTGTTTGAATCCATGTACCGTACTCTGCCTGATCACTTCCTCCGGTAACGCATTCCAAGTGTCCACGACCCTTTGGGTGAAAAAAAACTTCCTTGCATTTGTTTTGAACCCATCTCCCTTCAGTTTCTCCGAATGCCCCCTCTTTCTAAATCCTTCTACTTTTCATTGTAGTTCCTTTCTATATCAATTCTTGTAAACCGTGCCGAGCTCTACTTCTGTGGAGATGATGCGGTATACAAACTTAAGATTTAGTTTAGTTTAGTTTAGAGGAATGGCCCAGCCAACAGTGTCTGCCTCAGCAGAGCGTACCACATCGGAAGCAGTAGCACTGTTGTGAACGATGTGGAAAAATAGGATGGACCTTGCACAGCAAGAGCTTTGACAGAAGCATCATGTTGAGCGCATCATTCTGAGCTGCAGCCTCATGGCCAAAGAGCCGCATGTGGCTCGCGAGCCGCGGGTTGCCATCCCTTGCTAATAGATGTATAGGCATAGATACTGAGGACTTGATTCTATATGTGTCACCTAAAAAAATCAGCATTGACTAGTGCGATGCTAAGAGTGATTGTTTAAAAGTTAGACGCCCATTATAGAATCACACTTAGCGCTGCCTAAGCGTGCTTGGTTAGCACTAAGTGTTCTAACATATAGGCCCACCCTATTTATGCCAAGGTTTCCTTGGCCTAAATATCTGTGCTTGTTAGGTACCCGACGACTCCTAATGCAAAAAAAAAAATAAAAAAATGCTTAACTCAAAAACATGCCTGCAATCCGCCTCTAACCACGCCCACTTTTAACTAGGAACTTTGCACTAGACACCTAACCTGAGATAAGTCACGTTATAAAGGGCAGGAATAGGTTAGGGATTGCGTGCTGTATGGGACCAGCCTTCTGTAAGGTAAATGCTTGTAAAGGTGCAAATGTCTGCATTTGTAATGTTGGCATTTTTTCTGTCACTTAACCCCCCCCCCTTTTTTTTTTTGTTTACAAAACCGCGGAAGCAGTTTTTAGTCCAGCCGGCGCACTAAATGCTTTGCACTGCTCATAGAAACTCTATGAATGTCGGGCCAAGGGACGGAGGCCTGAGGAGTCTGAGCAAATCGGGGCCTTCCAGATGGTATGCCGACAAATCCGACGGGCCGCAATTCTCGTGCACGCAATTGTTGGAACGCATTTGTCGGTGTACCATATAAATGATTAATGCTAGTAGTAACAGTAAATGCTGGCACCCAAGTTAGGGGCACTGAGGCATTATTCTGTAAGAAAGTGCATATCTGTATAGAATGCTCCTGACACATCCATGCCCCTCCCATGGCCACACCCCCTTATGAGTTATGCACTATTAGAGGTAGGAACTATGCCTTATGGAATGTGCATGCAAATTTGAATAGGTGCCAATTGGCATCAATCATTGGTTCCTAGCACCAAACTAACTTCTGACAAACTTCTGACAAATCAGGTCATTTTAGTTTTCAACCTATTTTGACCTGTCAGGAGTTTGCCACAAGTTTTGAATGCAAACTCTCGAGCATTGTGAGTCCTTTTAATGATATGAATCTTCCTACTGAGAATTTTATATTATCTGATCACAACATTTGTTGGGATTGTTTTCAAAAGGTAACTTTGGATGATATTGCATGAGTTGTTTTTTTTTCTCAGATCAAAATTCTTATTGCATTTTGGATTCTTGCACCCCCTCGGTTGTTAAAATCTTAAAAGATGTGTGTATGCCTTATTTTACTTAATAAGTCTTTTGAGGAAGAATGTGTACCTGTAGCTTTGAAGAAAGATGCAGTTTGTCTACTGTTGAAGAATCTATTTTTGGACCCAACTTTGGTTGGTAATTATCGCCCAATTTCCTCATTACCTTTTCAAGCCAAAGTTTTGGAAAGAGCTTTTATATAATCGGTTGGTTGATTTTCTGGAAACTCATGAGATTTTTGATGTTTGTTCATTTGGATTTTGTGCCAATCATGATGCTGAAACTTCATTAATATCATTTATTAACACAATTCGATTAGGCTTCAGTAAGAGAGAGCGGTATTTTTTTGCTTAGTCTAGACATCTTGGTAGCCTTTGATACCGTTCATCATGCAATTTTAATTAATAGATTACAATTGATTGGTATCTCAGTACTTAATTGGCTTTCATTTTTTCTACCCAATAGAACTTGTAATGTGGTTAACAATCTATTAGATCTGATTACATGCCCTGCTTGAGTGGTGTTCCCCAGGGATCCGTACTGCCTCCAATTTTAACATTTTTTTTGCTTTCTCTTTGCCATTTACTTTGAAATTTGGAGCTTCCTTTTCACTTATATGTGTATGACATTCAGTTTTTTATTAAGATTCAATATCAATGAGATGCTGGAAGAGCTACAATTGAATTTAAAATTGACTAATAACTGGTTGCATAGTAATTATCTGAAGCTAAATATGGTTTTTTTTTTTTAGTTCAATGATTTTATTGAATATTATAGGAATTATAAACAGAAGGCAGTTCAAACATATAGAATCATAATAAAAATCATGTATCAAATATTCGTATCTACAATCATTTGAATAAAACTAGATTAATGAAAAGGATCCAGAGTATCTGGAACTGCTTAGAAAAGGAACAGAAGAAGACAGAGAAGCAGGAGGGATAAGAGAAAGAGAGAGAAAGATAAAGGAAGAGAGAGAGAATGAGAAATAGAGAGAGATAGAGAGAGAGAAAGAGAGAGGCAGAAGTGTCTATAGAGCAGAACGAACATATGAATCTAAGAATGGCCAAGGTGATTTGTTTCGTGTCAAGTTTGTGGAAGATCGAGAAAACAATTTCTTCTCATATGCATAAGATTCAAATTTGTGGTACATACTTAAAGAGTTCCACCAAAAAGTGTAGTCTAGCAATGAGGATGATTTCCAGTTTTTCAGAATATGCATTAGAGCTGTCACGAACATGGTGTCAATGAGTTTAGGCGGGCAATTTGATTGTGCAAAACATGGGTGTTGAGAACGAAGAATTATAATGTCCATGGAGATCACTTCTGAACATTTAGTGATAGATTTTATGGTATCCCATATACGAAGCCAAAAGGAGTGAACCATATTGCAGTGGAAAAGCATGTGATCGAGAGTTCCGGGTGCTTTCAGACAGTTCCAACAGGTAGAGTCTTGTTGTAGATTCGCTTTCCACTTACGATATGGAGTCCATACTGCATTCCACATAACAAAGTACATTGATTGTGAAACTCTGGATGATAAAAGAGGACGATTTGTGGAAGACCAGAAGAGTTCCCAATCTATTTCAGAAAGCGTGGTTTTCAAAATAGAGTCCCAATGGTTCATAGATTGAGTTGAAAAAGTGAAGAAGTGATCTCTTAGTATACCATAAAAAAGAGATATTGCCTTACCCTTCAGTAAAGCCAGAGTAGACCAATGACGAACAGTATGAATAGAGGTCATAAAATCAGGGCGTATATGTATATTATCTAATATTCCAGTAAGCATAAGCCATTGTGATCGTACAGAGGATGGGAGTGAGTATGTGGAACGGAAAATATCAAAGGGGACAAAAGAATTAGAGGAGATCAATTGATGAACAAACCACACACCCGCCCGCTGCCACCTTTTCCATGAGAGGGATCTTCCGTTGATCTGAATTTTAGAGTTATTCCAAAGGGACATGAGTGGGCCTTCATCAGCGTGAATTTCAGCCGCTGCATCTAATAGGCGTAAAGCATGCTGCGTTGCACATAATAAAGAATACCCTCTCAAGTGTCTAGGTATTGACACTGTAAGAAAGCACGAGACGTGTAGTGGTGTACATAAAAACCGTTCCATTTCAAACCATGCTGGTTGATCTTGAGGGTTCGAATCAACTATCCATTGAGCTCCATATTTGGCTAATGATGCAATGTAATAGTAGTAAAAATCTGGTAGATTTAGGCCGCCATTAATCTTAGAGGCCTTCAGCTTGGCGAGAGCAATACGAGGTTTTTTCTTGTTCCAAATAAATTCAGAAATTTTCATATTAAGCCAATGAAAGAATTTTTTCCGGCATAAAAGGGGAAGCATAGAAAGAATGTAATTAATTTGTGGAGCCAGAGTCATTTTAATGGAGGCTATTCTACCCCACCAGTACAGATAAAGCGGAGACCAACGCGTTGTAGTATTTAAAATTAAATTTTTGATTTTGGATATGTTAAGATCCTGAGCATGATCTGGATCTTTATGAATTAGGATTCCCAAATATTTCACAGCTCCTTGTGACCATGGAAAAGAGAAGTGAGCTAGATCTGAGAAGGAAGTATGGTCATTAAGAGGAAAGATCTCCGACTTCTCCCAATTGACAGAGTATCCCGAGAGACGAGAATATTGGGAAACTATGTAAATGAGATGGGGTAGAGAGAAAAGGGGATCTCTGAGAAAAAGGAGAACGTCATCGGCATAAGCTGCCAATTTAATGTCTCGATTGGATGAGGGAATACCTTTTATTAGGGAACATTGTCGGATAGCAGATAATAAAGGTTCCAATGCTAGATCAAATAATAATGGTGAAAGGGGACAGCCTTGACGGGTACCTCTGTAAAGGGAAAATCTATTAGAGAGAGAGTTATTAATCAGGATACGGGCCGTGGGTTGACGATATAATGTTTCTATCCAATTTGTGAAAAAGGAACCAAAGTTGTACCATTTCAGTACTCGGAATAAGAAAGGCCACTCCACTCGGTCAAAGGCCTTTTCAGCATCGATGGCCAGGCCAATCACAGGCTCCGACATTGTTTTAGCGTGAGCATTTATATGATGAAATAAACGTATATTATCGCCTATATATCTTTGTTTGATGAATCCTGTTTGATCTTTATGTACGAGGGTTGGGATCACTGTGTTAAGTCTTAGTGATAGAATTTTCGCCATGATTTTGTAATCCAAATTGAGGAGAGAGATAGGACGAAAATTTTTAACCATAGTAGCATCCCTATCTGGCTTGGGAATAACTACAATGGTGGCCTCAGTGAAGTTAAATTGTTTGTCCGGAGTGGAGTGGAGGAAATCATAATATGTTAGAAGTTGAGGTGCCAAGAGAGCTCGGAAACTTTTAAAAAACTCACCAGTAAAACCATCTGGTCCAGGGGCTTTCCCAGCGGGTAAGGTGGACATAGCAGTCTCAATCTCATTTGTAGTTATAGGAGCATCTAGTTTTGTTTTAATAGATTCCGATATAGTCGGATGATTTAAAGAAGCAAGAAAAGAATCTATGTCCGAATCAGGGGCCGAAGACTCAGAATGATATAGGGCAGTATAAAATTTTTCAAATTGGGAGGAAATCAACGGTCTGGTTCTTACTAATTGTCCTGATGGGTCTTGAATAGCTGAAATGTGTAAACGTTTTGATTTGGTTTTGAGATATCTAGCTAAAGGGCGACCCATGAGATTATCTCCCATATAGTGACCAGAAGTTGAAATAAAGATATCTCGTCGGGCCGTGCAAGAGACCAAAGTATTATATTCATATTTAAGGTTTTGAATACGTTGGAATAAGGATGGATCATGTAAATGAGTAGACATATGTTGTAATTCTAGGTTTTTAATAGAAATTTCCAATTCTTTTTCTTTTTGCATGGATTGTTTCTTTTTCCAGGAAGCAAGCTTAATCAATTCACCTCTGAGAGAAGCTTTGTAGGCTTCCCAGACGATAGAAGGACAAATTTCTGGATCTTTTGTATTAAGTTCGAAGAATTCTGTAGTAAAGGATTTGATTTTGTCCACTATTATCTCATCTAAGAGTAAGGTATTGTTAAGTCGCCAAGAAGGAGATTCTTTGTGCGGAGCAGAAATAGATAAATGCAAAGAAATAGCTGCATGGTCTGTAAGAGATATTGGGTGTATGATAGCGTTTGTCACATCTTGAATGAGAGGAGAGGAAAGAAGAAAGAAATTAATCCTCGAGTAGGTGTTATGTGGCGGTGAAAAGTGGGAATATTCCCTACCTTTTGGATTTAATAAGCGCCATGGATCTACAAGGGAGAAGGCTTCTTTTAAAGCATGTAGAGCTGCAAAAGATCTGGATTTGGAGGGTCTGCAAGAGGATGATCTGTCTATGTAAGTATCTTGAATTTGATTGAAATCCCCGCCCAGTATCAGAGAACGAGAATCGTGTTCAACTAACGCCAGCTGAAGGTCTTTTAAAAAATCTGGGTGGTCCAAGACAGGAGCGTAAATATTAAGGAACACAAAATCTACAGAGTGCAACGCAGCATGTACTAGACACCATCTACCGTCAGAATCCGTTTTAACAGAGTGAACAACAGGGGATAGTTTGTCACTGAGAAGTATTGATATCCCATTTTTTTTCCTTTGAGTTGCAGAAGAATATAAATGAGTGGAATATCTGAAGCTAAATATGTTAAAAACTAATAATCTGCTTTTGTTTGCTTATTGGTAGATGGAGTGGAGCCTATTAGATAAGATGTGAACTTTAGGACAGTGTTCTTCAACCACCGGTCCATGGACCAGTGTCGATCCACAGAAATTTCCTTCCGGTCCACAGGGCCAGCACGTGCATCAGACCCAAAACAGTGTTCTTCAACCACCGGTCCACGGTGCGATCGATGCGGCGTTATCTTCGAGCCAGCTCCCTCTTCCTCACTGATGCAGTGCACAGAGCCACGTGCAGTGGCTCCTACAGGCTTCCTGCGCCTGAACCGGATGCCTTCTCTCTGACGTTGCAACGCCAGAGGGAAGGCTTCCAGATGAGGCACGGGACGCGCAAGGTGCAATTAGTACTATTATGGGGGCGGGATCTGGGGTGGAGATCGGGTAGAGATGGGCGGGGTCTGGCCCACGACTTAGCCCCGTGTTCTTTAACCACCGGTCCACAGAATAATTATTTTATTTCTGCCAGTCCATAGGTGTAAAAAGGTTGAAAAACACTGCTTTAGATACTAGTTTGTGAAATTTCAGGTCTCAAAGATAGTTTATGTGGTCTTCTATAGATTCTACCTGTGTTGTTGACTTTTGAGAACTTTCGTCAGGTGCCACATGCAATGATATTTCTGTTTTGATTATTGTAATGGCCTTTTGATAGGTTTACCAAAGAAATGCCTTAAAAAAAATGCTTCAAGTTTCACAGAATGCTGACTTGTAGAGAGAGATTTGAACACATTACACCTGTTTTGATTTCATTACACTGGCTCCCTGTTGAGTTAGGATTACTTTCAAGCTTCTCTGTTTGTTTTTTTACCTCTCTGATAGGAATGACTTATCCAATTTTGACTTCTATGTTGAAGTTTTATCTACCAGTTAGGCCTCTCCGTTCTTCTGATGCTGTCTTGTTGGAGGTTCCTTCTTTCCAAACCATTAGGTTTGACTGTTATAGGAAATCTCTTTTCAAGGTTAGAGGTTATGCTATGGAATGCTGTGTCTCAAGAAACTAGTGCTATGATGAGTGTTCAGTCATGTAAAAGAGAAATCAAAACTGCACGCATTTAGTATTTTTTCTTGAGGAGTTTTGACTTTGTTAGGTAATACAGATTTATTTTATAATTGATATTTCATTTTTTCTTCATATTTTTTGTATAATGAAAATAATATGTTACTTTTATTTACTTTTTAATTTTTGGATATAAACAGTTTCAACATTGCATAAATCTAAACAGAAAGGGCCAGATTCTGTAAAGGACGTCTAAAAGTTAAGTCATGTAGATGTCCAGGAACATAATGATGTCAGGTGGCATTGATGAACTTTTGAGAGCTACCCTCAAAGCTAAGTAGCTTATTAATAAGACCAATAAGAAAAACACATTAAATAATGAAATGAAGTAAATTAAAATGATATACAATGAAGAAATAGTTATAAATTAAGAATATGATTAGGAAAGTAAATGAATTTTAGAGTTTTGATTTAATAAAACAATAAAGTGGACTGATGAAGACAAGAGATAGCTGGGCTTGATTTATGGTCCAGTTAAATCCGAAGGTCCATACAAATGAAAAAATAATAAAAGCAGAAGGAATTAATATACACACATAAACATGTATGATGAAGTTTATGTCAGTACTAGACCAATAATCTCTTTACAGTGTATATGAGGCCGCAATATGTAAGCTTGCACCATATTGCTGTATAAGATTAGAGATTTGAAAAGAGTACAGAGGACAGTTAGTGATTTAGAGAGAAGTGATTGAGAATTGTGCATCAGACATGTCTACTTGCTCTGACCCACAGTCGTCGTGAGTAAGGATTCTCTTCTTATTTTCTTAGCCTTTTGGGAATGAGGTTTAGTATGCTATATATATTTCATGTGCTTTGCTCAAGTAATGCATTATTAAACATCTTTTTCTATTATTATCAAAGAGGAGTCCTCTTTACTCCGCAAAATAGAAGGTTTAGTATGCAATATATATATATTTTTTCATGTGCTTTGCTTAAGTAATGCATTATTAAACATCTTTTGACCTTAATATCAAACTGGAGTCTTCTATACCCCCCTCAAAAAAAGAAGCCCCGTTCACCTATATATGGACACCTCCGGCACGCCTAAGTGACTCCTAAGTCGCATCCACCTAACTCAAGCCGATCTAGTGCCCAACTCATGCTCAAAAGTAGACCTGCTTTTGCAATACCTACATTTTAGGCATTAGGTAGACGCGTTAGGACGCTGAGCGGCATGTGATTCTGTAAATGGACATCTATTCCAAAGTCATGCCTAAGCCACGCCCACACCTATCCCATTAGGCACAGCTTTTTTTGATGGGCGTACATGAAATTGTGGGCACCTATTTTGTGAATTGCGTCCAGCCTTTGGACATCTAATTTTCAATTATTCCTTGTTAAAGTTGTTAATTGGGCTTATTATCCACTTTATATGGATGCCTAAGTCAATGATGTGCACATTATGGATGCCTAAAGTTAGATGTCCTTTACAGAATCTGCTTCAAAATGCTCAAGTCCTCCAATATAGGAATCCAATACCTCTTTAAATGTTTACTGACATGAGTAGCATCTTCCACCTCCTGCTTGCGCTAGCCTCGGCTCTCTTCTGATATCATTTCCTGGTCATGGGACCAGGATGTGACATCAGAAGAGAACCAAGGCTGGCATGAGCAGCAGGTGGAAGACGCTACGCATGCTGGCATACATTTTAAGAGGTACACAGGGGGGTGGGGAGTGCCAAGACGGTGGGAAAGAGTGGGGGCACCCAAGTGAGGAGGAAGAGTGGAGGGCACATGGCGCAGTGATGCTGAGCACCACTGCTCTGGGTGCCAATCTCCCTCGCTATGCCAGTGAGTGGGCACCTCTTTTAAGTGCATCAAGGATGTGCATTAGGACCCTATTCTATTATGGCACCTGGGCAACCAGATTCTGATATAGAAAACTAGCATAACTAGCATCAACATACCATAACTGCGGGTATATGAATGTGGTAGAGATGCACATAACTTACAATATTCTGTAAGTTATGCATGCAGGAGCCCCGCCCATATCCTGTCCATGCTCCAACAATGGGCACACCCCTTTGCATTTACATGCACTATTTACAGAATGGCACTTAAGTGCCCTGCTGGCATTTTCACATGTAAGTGTACATTTATGCACATAAGTGCTAGAATTCTATACATTTGCATATGCAAAGGGTGTGTAAATGCAGTCATCTAGATCATAGGATTGCCTTGTACACGAGCAGTGCTACTGAAAATGCACCTGATCTAGGCAACTGCATTAGTGCACGTGAATACCTCAAGGGATTTAGATATATTTTTACTAGTAGAAATTGAGTACATATTTCTGATAACTTTTGCACTTGCTAACTATTTTTTCATTGAATCCCATCAATTAATCTTACTGTCAGAAAAAAAAAAAAGCAGTAAAATATATGTAACTGAAATGCAGCTGATTTTTCATGTCTGTATTCTGAAAATTATTACAGTGCTCACCACATCTGACAGCATGCCTTGGAGTAACAAATTCTTGCACATTTCTAAACACAGCATGTTTCACAGTTCATTCCCTGCACCTGCTCATGAGTAAACACCTTTAGGCATCATTGCCTGGAGCCAAAGATGCCCGGTTAGATGAAATCCTGTACAGAATTCTAATAATGTTTCGAAAAGCTTCCATCGCAAATAAATCATGAGAAGTTGCTTTAAATGTGTATCAGGTTCTAACATCTTCAACACATTACAACAATGCTTTAACAATGCTTAATTTGTGTTAAATAGAAAATCAAGTTTTATTTTACCATAACATGCATGAGTTTACCTTAATGCATGCTACTTAATCATAAAATGCAAAATATGCAAAGCTCCTCATTATTACTCAAATCAATTAACATAGCAAGGTTGAACTGCTGTGTTATTCAGGAAAAATAATATCAGCTTTGAGTTGGATTATTGTTTCTTTCTGGGGACATCAGCCTGATGCTCTTAGGAACTTTTTGAATGGGCCCATGTCTTGAATAAGAGCCCCCCACCCCTATATCCTTTTGATCTCTCCATTCCCCACCCAGTAAATACCACTACTAGACTTATCTCATCAATCTCTAGGGTCCTGTGGTTCAGGACAGAATAATCCTCAGTCACTCTTCCCTGTTGGATGCCAGGTAGAGAATGACACGATGACAGAATTCATCACTGTTCCCTTCCCCGCAGATAACCGCGGGAAACCGTGCCATGTCATTCTTTAGTGTCTATCTCAACCTCAGCCCTTCTATACCAGCATTCTTCAATGCAAGGCTTGAGGGTCAGTGGCTGGGCCCATTCATACTCTGATTCTTCCTTCTCTCCTTAAAGAATGACATGGGGATAGTTTCCCATGGTTATCTGCGGGGACGGTGATGAATTCTGTCACCGTGTCATTCTTTATGTAAAATCTGTTTTATTAAAGAGAAATCGCTAAAGAACAATACAAAAGCATTGAAAATTACATGTGCAATGAATAGCAGATATACTACCCCCCCACCCCCCCAGTACCCTGGTAGAGTGGATGTTTCAAAAGAGACCGTGTCATTCTTTAATGCCAGGTTCATAGTGGTGTTGTTAGACCCCCCCCCCCCCCCAATTGTTTAGGTACAACTCGTATCATTTTGGAACCCAGCACCTAATGAGGTAGGAGCAGCTGTGATGACTCCTTCCCTGAACCACTAGATACCAGGGATTAATGAGGTAGACCTTGGGGGTGGTGGTGGGTCTTTTGCAGAGATTGGGGATGTCTTCAACGGTGAAGATTCTTCTTCTGGAAGGGTGTGTATGTGTGTGTGTGTGTGTGGGGGGTGTCTTTATGCCAGGAGGTAGGGTAGGAGGGGGTCTGTATGCCATTTTATCAACCTCTTCAATATAGCCCCTGGAAGCACTGAACTGCATGTTACTGGCCCTGTTCTCCCAGAAAGAAAAATAATTCATCTCATGAGAGTGATCACAATTTCCATTATTCATGTACTGCAGGAGTTATTTACTAGTGCTGCCCGATTCATGATTCGAATCGGTTCACCGATTCGAATCAGGTGAATTGATTTGAATTGGTTCGTTTTTGTAAAAAAACGGACTTACCGATTCATTCCGATTAAAGTTCATTCTTTTTTCACTGCCGGCCGCCGGACTCATTCCCATCTAATGTAACTTCCGGTTTTGCAAAACCGGAAGTTACATCAGAAGAAACGAAAGGACGTGGGAGTGTCGAGGGGGAGCGATCAGACCTCGTGCAGTGGACCAGTCGGAAGCAAAGGGTATTTTTTGGCTGACTCCGCATTTCTCCTCTCTTCCCCGTGATTCCACATCCAGTCGAGTAAGTAACTGAATCGGCAGGGGGGCTGAGAATCGGCAGTGGGTGCTCAGAATCGGTAGGGGGGGCTGAGAATCGGAAGGGGGGCTCAGAATCAGCAAGGGGTGCTCAGAATCAGTAGGGGGGGCTCAGAATCGGCAGGGGGGCTCAGAATCGGCAGGGGGTGCTCAGAATTGGCAGGGGGGCTGAGAATCGGCAGGGAGTGCTCAGAATCGACAGGAGGGCTGAAAATCGGCATGGGGGCTCAGAATCGGCAGGGGGGCTGGTGAGTCTTGGGGGCTGGGGATGGAAGCTCAGAATCGGCAGGGGGGCTGGGGATGGAAGCTCAGAATCGGCCGGGGATGGAAGCTGGGAATTTTTGATATGATATTGCCTTGGTTAAATAAAATGTTTAAACTTAATAAACTGTGTCATTAACAGTGAATCGAATCGAAAAATCGATTCAACAGGGTGAATTGAATCGAATCGAAATATTTTTCTCTGACTCGGGCAGCACTATTATTTACTTGCAGTACAGAGTTACCACAGGTTGGTGACTCCCAATATTGGCCAATATACAGTGTGCATGCTAAAGGCCTCTTATAAAATTACACTATGGACTCCTTTTACTAAGGTGCGCTAGCGTTTTGAGCACATGCAGCAGAATAGCACGTACTAACCCCGCGCTACGCGGCTAGAACTAACGCCAGCTCAATGCTGACGTTAGCATCTAGTGCGCATGGCATAGTAACGCGTGCTATTCCGTGCGCTAATGCCCTAATGCAGCTTAGTAAAAGGAGCCCTGTGCATAAAAGCATGGCGTAGGCATGGATTTGGGGAAGATTGCAAATAGTGTCATGATTTGCACGCATTGTTATGAAATATTTTTGTGCATGATTTTCAATGCCTCTTAGGCCCTCTTACTAAGGTGCGCTAAGAGTTTTAGCGTGTGTTTAACGCGTGCTAAATCAACATGTGCGCTAACCGCTAACGCGTCCATAGGATAACATACATGCGTTAGCATTTAGTGTGTGATTAGTGCACACTAATATTTACCGTGCGCTAAAAAGCATAGTGCACCTTAGTAAAAGAGGGTGTTAGTTTTTCATTTGAAAGATGAGTCCTAATATTTTACTTAAGTTCGAAATAAATTATTATTGATGGCTCAGAAAATTATACGCTACCCCCACCCCTTTATGAAGCTGTGTTAGTATTTTTTATCGCTGGCCGTGGCAGTAAGAGTTCTGACTCTCATAGGAATTCTATGAGCATTGGAACGTTTACCACCGTGACAGACAATAGAAAAAATGTAACACAGCTTCATAAAAGGGGGGGAGGGGATAAAATATATTTAAAAAATAAAAATTGTTTTGAAATAAAAGATCTAGGAGATCTGTGACAAAGGAGGTGCGTGAGTCTCATTGGTCATAAGTAAATGACCAGTGAGGTGCACCGCTGAAGTCCATGGATATTTTATTAGGTTTTTGGAACCATTTTGGAATTTTGAGGGTTATTAGTAACAGGTTTTCATAAAATATACACACCCATGAAGACATCGATTATAAAATATGCACATATATGTACACTTGCACAGGTGTAAATATATAAATGTGCCTTATGTTTGGGACATATACAGGATTTATACCAACGAATATCACTTTACACTTGTCCACATTAAGTCACTTTCACTTGAATGTGGCCTCTTATAAAATACTGATTGGCGTATAAGTACATGATTTCACATGATGGTGCAAACTTTGCCAGTAGGCTTCTACAGAGCTTTCATTTGGGCAGAGTGTCAAGAGAACACACAAGTATAAAAGATTCTAATCTATGTGGAACAGTGGACAGGCCAGGTAGAGCAATGGGCAGTGCTGACAGAGTAATGGGTGGGGACGGGCAGTGGGCAGGGATGGAGCAGGATGGGCTAGGAGCAGACCCTATATCTCCTGCTGAGTGAGTTGCACCTTTTGGCAGCTCTGGCTAAGTGGGTATATGGAACCACACAAAAAGCAATCCTAACCATGGTCACCTAGCTATTCAAGTGGCAGCACTGAATATCTGCCAGCACCCCCATATCTACAGCTCCAATCTCCTAGGCTGGTTTCTAGCTCCCCTTCTCTTTTTCTCTTCACAAGGTCTAATCCTCTGCCCCCCCCCCCCAATGCTCCATTCTCCCTTCATCCTTCCTACCCCCTAAGTCTCACCAGCCCCCCCCCCCCCTCCCTAGGCCCACTGGAATGGGACTGGTGGTCTAGTAGTGGTTGCTCATGATTAAAAATGGGCACTCTGTCCTCTCGCTGTAGGATTGAGTAGAGTTTGCTTCTGTACCAATTTCCACTAGACCACCAGGCCTGTTCTAGCAGTCTTGCGGGAGGGGGGGGGGAGGTATCAGAGTTTCTTAGGAAGAAATGTAGACTTGTAGGTCCTGTCTGATATTCAGCTGGGACTACAAAAGCCGGTATCTGCATAAGTAAGGGTGCCACACTAATGTCCAGTCATGCCCTGATATTTAATGCTGATGTCTGGACATGGCCTGGCATTGGATATCAGGGCCTAATTCTACCCACATGCTGACTGCTACTGGCTGAATATTGCCCAGCATGCACTGGTAGATCCTCCTCTGCTGCTATTCTGCTAGCAGTTGGTGTATCCCATGGTTCTGTCTTAGGACCCCTTCTCTCTCTACCCCTCTTCGCTCAGTGCCCACATTTCCTCCCATGGCTTCGTGTCACCTCTATGCTGATGATTACCTGATCTACCTCTCTACACCCGAGATTTCACCAAAAATCCAAGAAAAAGTCTCAGCCTCTTTGTGTGACATATGGTCACCTTATCTATAACCCCAGGGACCATCGACATGCTTTTTCATCTGTAACAGCCCCTTTCCCTTAAGGTTAAGTCTCCCACTACTCAGACCTCCCAGGATTTCATGCGTACATCTCCCAGAAAGGAGTAGACATCAGACATCCACAAGAAGAAGAAAGCAGGAGATATATCAGACATGGAGTTAAATCCAGATCAGCAGGTAGAAGCGAAGTCCATGGGCAGGTAAGTGTTTTGGCAGACAGAGCAGGTTCATTACCAGGAAAATAACAGAAGCAGCATTCAATGAGGCACTCATAGGAAACCTTTCACAGAGGCTCCAGGATTTACATAGGCACAAGAGGTCAGTGTGGAAAAGCATTTTAAAGGGGGAAATCAGAGCAGAGGTAACTCTCTATGTGTTCCTTCTTTCCCTTACCTCTCTGTGCTCCTATCCAGCCACCTCTCTTGTCAGCTGACTCAGGCCCTATAGATCCTTCTTTCTTCCATAATGCCATTCCCTTTGGGGGAAGGACACAAAGACCTCCATTGCTTCTATTTCACTGTTTCATCACTAAACTTACCTCGTTTGCTAATTCCACCACATGTGCCCTTGATCTGATCCCTTGAGCTCTCCATGGTGAACAATAGTGTAAGCACAGGACTAGTTCTCAAAGCTTGGAAGTTGATTAGTCTATGTCGAATTCTTAAGCAGCATTCGTTAGACTTGAGTTTTCTTTTGAATTACTACTACTACTGTTAATTAGTTCTATAACGCTACCAGATGCATGCAGCGCTGAACAGAGTCACAAAGAGTAAGAAAACAATCCCTGCTCGAAAGAGCTTGCAATCTAAACAGGCAAGAAAGACAAACAAGATGTCATGGATACAGTTAAGGGGAACAGTTAATCAGCAGGCTGGGTTGGAGGGCAGAAGAGTAGGGTTAAGGATTGAAAGTTATATCCAAAGGGTGGGTTTTCAGTCTGCTTTTAAACAAGGGAAGGGCTTGATGGACAAATTTAGGTAATTTATTCCAGGCATAGGGGGCAGCTAGATGAAAGGAATGAAGTCTGGAATTGGCAGTGGAGGAGAAGGGTAACGTTAAGAGTGACTTATCTAAGGAATAGAGTTCTCTGAGAGGTGTATAAGGAGAGAGAAGCGAGGAGAGATATTGAGGGGCAGCAGAATGAACACACTTGTAGGTCCGCAATAAGATCTTGAACTGTATATGATGGCGGATAGGGAGCCAGTGAAGTGACTTAAGGAGAGGGGTGAAGTGAGCATAGCAAGGTTGGTAGAAGATGAGTCGTGCAGCAGAGTTTTGCACAGATTGCAAGGGGAAGAGGCGACATTGAGGGATACCAGTTAGGAGTAGATTGCAGTAATCTAAGTGTGAGGGTACAAGAGCTTGGACAAGGGTCCGGGCAGTGTGCTTAGAGAGGAAGGGGCAAATTTTGGTGCTCTCCAGGGTCACAGAGAGCAGCTGGGGTTTGAACCCACAACCTCAGGGTGCTGAGGCTGTAGCTTTAACCACTGTGCCACACATTCTTAGTGGACCAATTGGGATGTGCCAGATCATCAACCTGCGACAAGTCAGGTTATAAAAAGCAGGAATAGGTTAGGGATTGCCTGCTGTATGGGACCAGCCTTCTGGAAAGTAAATGCATGCATGTAAAGATGCAAATGTCTGCATCAGTAATGGCAGATTTCTGTCACTTAAGTTAGCAACAAATTGACTTTATAAAAATTGACTTAAAATAGGTGCCTGAAAACCCTCTAAAAATTTTTCTGCCTTTTTGATGTCCACTCTCCCAATTCAAAAAGTTCCTTTTCTGAAAAGGCTTTGGCATTTCTTAGTGTAAGATTTTATGGACCATTTTTGCCTACAAATGTGACACATCTGTTTCCATTTAAGTCATCGGTATGTTATAGGCTTGCCATTTCTGGAGCATTGCTATCTCCAAGCAAGTGGACCATATAAAAGTAGTTTCCAGTGACTGAACCACATAAAGCATAATGTCACTCAAGGTAAAACCTAATAGTTTAGTTTCTTGAAATAATGTTAAACCACTTTACTGTAACAGAAAAAAAAAAAAAAAAAGTGCACAAAGAAATTGTATTGCTGTTTTATAGTATTCAATGTATTGTATATGTTCAATTATTATCTACCAAAGATTTTGGATTGGCAAAATCTAAATATGCTTTAAATAAATGCATAAATCAACTTTATAGTTAAATGAATATTTAAGTGAAACTTTTTGACAAATGTACTGATGGACTCCACGTGAGCATTTGCTGATTTTCAGATATCTATTCAGTTTCCTGTTTTAGAAAGCCTGTACGGTACAACATTCTAGAGGTCTTATCGATTCTGGAATAAATCTTAAGTTTGCTGTTTGGGACCATAAAAGGAATTAGCTGAAAAATGAAGCAGATGAGCTTTTGAGAACATAGTGAAAAAAAGATAAGGAAAAGATCCTCATGCTGAAGATAGAAAGAGTGTGAGGTGATAACAGGATGCACAATAAAGGCTGGAACCCAAAAAAAACTTTATTTCACCAACATCTAGTGACACACTTGTAGAGGTACCCAATACGGCCATGTTTTGGCAATATCAATGCCCACCTCAAGGGTCAATACTATGTGTGCCACTAGATGCTGGTGAAAGTTATTCTGGTTCCTGCCAGAGGTTGTGGTAAGAGCAGATAGCGTAGCTGGTTTTAAGACAGGTTTGGACAATTTCCTGGAGGAAAAGTCCATAGTCTATTATTGAGAAAGACATGGGAGAAGCCACTGCTTGCCCTGGATCGGTAGCATGGAATGTTGCTACTATTTGGGGTTCTGGAATCTTGCTTACTCTTTGAGATTCTGGAATGTTGCTACTCCTTAGGTTTTGGCCAGGTACTAGGGACCTGGATTGGCCACAGTTAGAATGGGCTACTGGGCTTGATGGACCATTGGTCTGTCCCAGTAAGGCTGTTCTTATGCTCTGTAATCACCTCACTTTATACTCTTGGCTTTGAGAAAATATGAAGATCATATCTGACCAAAATAATTCAACATTTTACCTGGAGCAGACACATCAGCTATCTGAAGGTATCAGATTTGAAAACTAGTCTTCATTTAATTTCTAGACCTTACTTATTCAAAGCAAACTGTCCCCCCTCATTCTGTAATCTGGTGTGTACATTTTCATGCGTAGAGCCCAAAATTGTGCATGCAGGTTATGGAATACTGCCACATACCTGTGTAACTTAATTAGTTAATAAGGTGCAAATTGATACTAATAAACAATAATCAGCCATTACTGGAGTTAATTGAAACTAAGGGGGAAATTCAGCACCAGGCGATAAGTGATTTAGCACACGCTAAAAGCTAAGATGCCCTTAGGAATATAATTGGCATTTTAGGATTTAGCGCATGCTAATCATTGTGTGCTAATGCAGTTGGTGTGTGCTAAATCAATTAACGCTTGTTGATGACCCCCCCTCCTAATTGGCCCTAATTTGCTATACATATAGTATGTATAGCATGTAACTGCAAGAGGCGTGTGGCAAGGATGTGCCAAGCATGTATGCGCTAACCTTTTAGAATATTTTATGAGCATAATTGATAGCATTTAGGCACGAATGGGAAGAATCATGAATGAGTATTGATTTTTTTTCATCATCTAGGGAGGCTGTGGAGAGTTGGCAAGCAACTCTGCGAGCGGCCTTGGATAAGGTCGCTCCTTGTGTTGCGATAATGACTGTTGGTGGAGTTCTGAAGGTTTATCGTTTTGATGCGAGTTTGCTGAGTGAGTGTGTAAACAGTTGCAAAAGAAAGGAGAGGGAGTGGCAAAAGAATAGGGTGACAAGAGCATGAGAGGAATATATGAGCATGTTGTTGATTATATAAGAATCAACAAAAGTAGCTCTTGTAGTTTTATACAATACAATTACAACAATCCTCTAAAGCTTTTTTTTTATTTGTACTTTTTAATTTTTTAATATTACTTTTATAATTTATTAGCTTAAAATGCATCTATTGCACGAAAGAAGCAAAAGAATCACTTAGCTTTAAATCCAAAAGTAAACGGCTTTAAAGATAAGTGATTTTTTGCTTCTTTCATGTAATAGATGAAGTAAATTGAACAAAAGCATTTTAAGCTAATAAATTATAAAAGTAATATTAAAAAATTAAAAAAGTACAAATAAAAAAAAAAGCAGATCGGATGATAACTATATATGCCGATAGTGATTCATTCAGTTGACTCAAATAATATACGGTTGATGAAGGCATATCTGACAAATCTGCTTCAGAAGGATTGTTGTAATTGTATTGTATAAAACTACAAGAGCTGCTCTTGTTGCTATTTGTGAATAGTTATGGCAGCATAAAAACAATTAAGAATGCATGGCTAGCTTGATATTACTGTTGATAAATAAGTCATGTTGATGACGTGAGAAAAAATTATTATCGGGAAAAATTGGCAGGGGCGTTAAATCAGCCACAAGCATTATTCGCAGTGGCTAAACAGGTGATGACTAATAACGTGGAGGCCCGCACTGAGATTCCATTTTCATCAGAAGAGTTTATGGTCATTTTTTTAGTCTAAATTGAATGCGATCACTGCTACATTGCTTCCATCGATTGTGGATCAGTGTAGTCAAGGGTCTTCAGTCGAGGACTGGGATTGTTTAGAAGAGGTGAAGAATGAGAATGTTGAGAAAATTTTATGCAAATGTAGACAGATGGTGGCATCAGGGGACCTCTGTTCACCCTTGGTGCTCCAGGAGTTGAAAGCACATATTAGTCTAGTAATCACACGCATGATTAATGTGATGCTTAGCAAGGGTGTTTTAGCATAAATACTGGATAAACGAGTGGGTGTGGGAGAAATTAAGAATTTTTGGCCGGTTGCAGCGAAGATAGCAGAGAAACTGGTGTACATTCAATTGGAAAAGCATCTAGAGCAGAATAACATTTTGGATGATCAGTATGCTTTAAGGAAGTATCAAAGTACCAAGACAGTCTTGGTCTCCCTGTTAGATGAACTTAGACAAGGTTTTGACCAAGGGAAAGCATACATAATGGTCTGTCTTGATAGATCTGCTTTTGATACCTTGGATCATGAGATTTTACCATCTAGATTGGGCGTGTGCAGATTAACTGGGGTTGTGCAGCAGTGGTTCAAACTGTTTTTGCAAAATCGGGTACAAGCAGTTATTGTAAATGGGACATGGTCACCATTATGCAAAGTTACAACTGGGGTCGGCCCTTTCTGCCACTATGTTTAATTTGTAGCTCGGTCCACTTTGTACATTATTAAGCATGCTGAATTTGTCGTACCGAGTTTATGCGGACGATATACAATTTTTCTTTCCTGTGGCAGATTCATTTGATCTGTCAATTACATTTTTGAATGAAACCATGACTAGGATAAAAGAATGGCTGGATGCTAACAGGCTACGGTTGAATGTTGACAAGACTAATGTGATGTTTTTGTGAAAGGACATCAGATGGGACCTAGTAACGTTGGTTAAGTTGCTAGATTTGGAAGCAGAAGTTGCTTCAGAGATGCGGTACTTGGGAGTTATTATAGACTCGCAGCTCTCCTTTAAGCAGAATGTATCTGCAGTCGTTAAGAAGATGGGTTTTAAACTGCGTGTGTTGTGCAATTTGTATTCCTATCTCTCTTGGAGTGATTATAAACATGTTCTCCAGATGGTCATGATGTCCGGTCTTGATTACTGCAACATCGTTTTCTTGGGCGTAACCACTACTGTATTGCATGCATTACAGGAATCACAAAATTCCATCATTAGGCTATTGTTTAGACCAGGGGTGTCGAAGTCCCTCCTCGAGGGCTGCAGTCCAGTCGGGTTTTCAAGATTTCCCCAGAGAATATGCATGAGCTATGTTAGCATACAATGAAAGCAGTATGTGCAAATAGATCTCATGCATATTCATTTGGGAAATCTTGAAAACCCGACTGGATTGCGGCCCTCGAGGAGGAACTTTGACACCCCTGGTGTAGACTAATAATGTATCTGGCTACTATATTACGCTGTATTGGCTTAAGATGGACTGTAGAGTTAGATACAAGTTGCTACTTGACATCTGCTGGCTGTTGTTGTCCACGGAGAAGCTAAGTACTTCCAGTTGGTCTTTTGCTCTGTTGGATATGGACGCTTGATTCTTACACTTTGGCCCCCTGGATAAGGGGTAGAGACAATTTTAGTGAATGGTAGAGTGTGTTTTTTTGATTTATATATATTTTTTCACACTCAGCACTGTTGGGTGCACTTTCATCACTTAAACTAGCACGGAGAGAGCCCGGGGATGTTTCACAGTTAACACTCTTCTGGGTGTAAGCCAGTGACAGCCATTACTTCTGGGAGTTTCCAGTGGGTGGCTGTGTGACTGAGGGCTCTCCCAAGCACTTAAAATTTATTATTTGGTTGTTCTTAGAGTAGATTTACTATTCGTGCTCCTGTCTCTCCCCCTTATTCAGTTCCATTTCTTGGGGTTTGGGAGTTTTTGCTTTTTCTTTTCCAGTCTATTTAGACCTGCATAGGTTGGCCCCCAAATACCTAATTGATTGTCTTTCATATTATACTTTGCTTCCTCAGTTGCGTTCCTCGGGACATAGGGACCTAACTGTCTCGCCTAGAAAGGTTGTGTTGGGAGGAGTTTCTGATCAAGAAAGGAGTTGTGTATGGGGTGTATAGTCATGATTGCGACCTCTGGGGGTGGGGGTTGGGGGGGGGTGATTTGATTTGGAGGTACACAGGTGCTATAAGAGAGCAGCTCTTAAAGCACCTTACTGAAATTTGGCCCATAGTTGTTTGTGTTAACGAGCAGCTCAAATTCCCAACAAACATCTTGGCCAACATAAACATGTATATCCTAAAAGAAACAGGGATTACACATCTAGGTTTCAACCCGCCCACAACATGCATGGCTATAAAACAACTTTATTAAAATCAGATTTTAGACGTCTATGCTATATACTAATTTGTACGCTTGCATATCAAGAACAGGGAGTGTGTGACGCAGTGGTTAGAGCTACAGCCTCAGCACACTGAGGTTGTGAGTTCAAATCCCATGCTGCTCCCTGTGACCCTGAGCAAGCCACTTAATCCCCCACTGCCCCAGGTACATTAGACAGTGTGTGAGCCTACCAGGACAGATAGGGGAAAATGCTTGAGTGCCTGAATGTAAAACTACTTCGGATATAAGTAGTATATAAAATACTTAAATAAATAAAATAAGGACTTATGTAAAAAAACCCACAAAAAACATACATATGTAGGTTTTCTGTTCCATTTTTGAAATGCAGTGTAGGTCATTAATAAGTACATCGATACAATAATGTCTTCAAAAACTTGTGGAAACCTACTGCGACTGGCTGTTTGTCATTTACAATTGTATTTCCAAAGTCTGATAGATAGCTCCAGATCAAATAGATGCTGGCATTGTCATGCGGATATAGGGACTTTAGATCATCTGTTATTTTTTTGTCTGCTGATACAGTATTTAGATTTTGGAAGTCAATTTGGGGACAAATAAATATAGTCTTATTATCGGATATTCCATTAACATGCGAAGTAATAATTTGTGGTACTATTTTACATATTAAGCCTCCCCTTGATAAATTTAAAAGCCGTCTTTTCTTGATTTTAACTGGAATTGCGGTTCAAATGATCTCAAAAAATTGGAAAAGCCATGACAGATTAAATTATACATTTTGGTGGACAAATGTATGTAATACATAGAGATATGAGAGAGTGAACGCAGAATGTTTAGGGTTTAGTGTTTTATTTAACAAAATATGGAGTCCATTGGCTTTATTTGTTGCTTCACATTAAAAGATAATATATTGCCTTCTGAGTTTTTTCATTACACATCTGGGATGGGATGGGGGGGGGTGTAGGGTAGGGAAAGGTACTGGGAAAATGGATATTAAATTCTCATATTAAAGTTGTTTAGTATTGCTAATATTAATAATTGATGGAAGGGGGTTGGGTATAGTTATGATTCTATATATTATTTGTTTGAAATAGTGTATTCTCTATAATATTTTGCTATTTTCAATTAAATGCATTACACTATTGTAATTTAATAAAATAATAAAAATGTTTTTTAAAAAAAAGACAAAGCCTGATACGGAATTTTATGCATTTTTTTTTTTCTAGGACTGTTTTATTCACAACCTTCATCTCATGACTGAGTCTTGACTTGGTGAAACATGGAGCAGATAGACTGTAAACCCTATCAACCACTGTCAAAAGTTAAGCATGAGATAGATCTAACCTATACAAGTTCTTCAGAGGACAGTGAAGATGAAAAAAACCCCAGACAATCCTTTAACTCAAGAGAAACACTACAGGAGTACAACCAGGAGCTAAGACTTAACTATAACAGCCATAGCAGGAAGCGAAAGGGAATGGAGGAACCCTCTCAAGGTATGTTTTTGGATTTTTATTTTACGAATCTGGGTATCACCAAAAATAAAAGTATTCAATCAACATTCAAATGGAACTTATCCCCCAAATTCTTTAGAAAACACTAAGGGCTCCTTTTACGAAGGCGCCTTAGGGCCTTAACGCGCGGAATAGCCCACACTAAATTGCCACGCACGTTAGCCTCTACTGCCTCCTTTTGAGCAGGTGGTAGATTTTTTGGGCTAGCGCGCGCTAATCCGGTGTGCGCGCTAAAACGCTTAGCGCACCTTCGTAAGATCTTATACATCGTGCACTTTATGGGGAAGCACCACAGTACCTGATTCAGGCCTTGAAAAAATATGTTCCAACCCGTAGTTTGCATTCGCAATCTGCAATGAAACTGTCACTTGAATGTGCACTATAAAAAGACCTGGATATCAGCTATCTCTGTAGCTGGCCCAAAACTGTGGAATGCACTGATTGGACCATTAAAATTATGTTATAACTGCGTGTCATTCAAAAAACTACTGAAAACTCATTTATTTGTAAAAGCCTTCTCTATTCATAAGGAATTACTGCTTTGATGTAATTCTTTTCTAGGATCATTCTTCCTGTTGAATTTATTTTTTACTGAGTTTGTATTTTAGTATGTTTTTATTTGAATTTGTATTTTTGGTAGGTCTGACATTTTATGTCTATTTACTTTGTAATCCGCCTAGTTGATAGGCGGAATAGAAAATTTTAAAATAAATAAATAAATACATTTGCAACCTCTGCCTACACTAACCCCCTCTTTTACGAAACTGCAATAGCAGTTTCTCGCACGTGGAGCTGCGCTGAATGGCCCGCACTGCTCCCGATGCTCACAGGAATGGTGTGGGCCATTCAGCGCATTTCGGAAAAGGAGGCCTAAGTCCCTGTATATACCTACTGGAAAAGTATGCACCATTATGTCATGATTCATACTTTTACACTATTTGGTATTTCATAAGAGATGAAACAAACAGGTGATTCTGGATTATGCCACCGAGTCGGCCACCGATTCATGACAACACACACAGTGAGAAATCCACCATGTGATGTTTCACCTAAGAGTACAGGAGTGGTTTGCCATTGCCTTCTCCCGCTCAGTGTGTTTCTCCACTATGTCGCTTCTGAAAAGTTCTCAGCCCAATCAACAAAGTTGGGGCAGTCTCCATTGAGGGCTATACACTTAGTCCACTGATTTCCACTTTTTTTCATTCCATATTTTTCCAGTGGAACCAAAAAAAGATGGAAAATCACTGGACAAAGGGCCTGATTCTCTTTAGGACGCCAATCTCAGTGGAAGCCTAAGAGGTGGCCGCCGATCACACGTCAATCATGCATCGGCGTTGTAAAAAGAATCACATCTGCATCACTTGAACAGTTGCCTTAAACGTAGGCCATCATTTTGCACTTAAGGCTACTTCCAGGTGAAACCACGCCCACACTCAGTCTTGGATGTGCTTAACGCATCACTACGCATCATCCCGATTAGCTGAGAGATGGCGGTAGGACGCCTACCGCCGCCTGCCATCGGAATGCTTGTTTGCAGAATCAAGCCCTAAGTGTATAGTCCTCAATGGAGAATGCCCCAACTTTATTGGTTGGGCTGAGAACTTTTCAGCAGGCCCTCATATAAATCACAGTCTTGCACCGGATTTTCAGAGGCACTTAACCTCACAGTGCCATTGAAAATCCGGTCTGATCACTGCAACACTCACTCCTAAGTGTCAAAGCGATTCAGGGGCAGGAATCAGGGAGAAGATGAGAAATATATGGCAGTGGCAATATTTTGTGCCGATTGACCACTAGTAGCCAACTAGAAATGTAGGAGCACACATTATTAAGCTGATTTTTATCTGGGCAGTATTCTGTAAATGCTTGTGTAATGCCATCAATAGCCATAGCAGATAATTCATAACAAACTCAAAGAAGATTGATTATCCTAATTAAATTTGACATAACGCAGTCTGAGAAGGAATGAATAAAGCATAAGGGGAAGAATTCGGTAGTTAATAAAAGTCATGGTGGAGGCAAAGTAAATACTTGTGGATGTTAATCATTCATGACTTAAAGAATCCTGTTTTCAAGCTGGCCTTTTGTTTCATTTCATTTGGACTGTCTGGTAGCTTGCTTTTCAGAAAAGCACTGCCTTTCATGTTTTAGTTTCTACATTTTTCCCCTCTGTCAATATATCTGGTTCCATATAATATGAGGCAATTCAATGAGTTGCGTGTCTCAGTCCTGCACCCTGAGTATCAAATCTATAATGGCATCTTGATGCCGTGATTCTGTTAAATAATACTAGTGAGTCAGTGTCAATCCAGGTACCTCTCCTCCCTTGTAACCAAAAAAAACCCCAAAACTGTTGTAACTTCACTGCAAATGTCCAGTTAGGTCTTTTGTAATCCGCCTTGAACTGCAAGGTATAGGCGAAATAGAAGTCCCTAATGTAACTAATGTAATATGTCTACATTTTTGGTGCACGTCCTTATGCCAGTAATAGGACTATTGCAATTTGGTGCACCTAAGAATGCCTTGCTTTGCACACAGCTTACAGTATTCTATAAACTGGGTGTACAAGTAGGAACCAAGCCACCCATGTGTATGCCCCTTTCCTATAGAATATATAGAATAGCACTTAGGGCCTGTTTTACAAAGCTGCGCTAGCGGCTGCTGCGCGGTAACGGCCCTGAAGCCCATAGAGAAGGGGTGTTAAAGTTCCTCCTCGAGGGCCGCAATCCAGTCGGATTTCCCCAACGAATAGGCATGAGATCTATTTGCACGCACTACTTTTGTTGTATGCTAATAGATCTCATGCATATTCATTGGGGGAAATCCTGAAAACCCGACTGGATTGCGGCCCTCGAGGAGGGACTTTGACACCCCCGCTATAGAGATTTAAAGGGCTTCAGGGCTGTTGCCGCGCGGCTTTGTAAAACAGGCCGTTAGTGCACTGGCAAGTGTTAGGTGCCAATTGAGATACTAGTGACACATTCAGGGCTATGTTATTATTTAAATCCAGTGAAAACAAAAACTCTGTGGAGATGGTGATGGTCAAGATGCAGGCTTTATTTTAAAAAATATACAAATTCATAATCCACATAAAATATATCTAGAACCCAAACCGTTGGGAAATATGGACCCAACAGGGTGCGTGTTTCGACAATGTTGTCTTCCTCAGGGGTCCCTAAAAGTCCTGATATAAAAACACGTGGATTAAAAACTGAAAACAATAGTATCCTCATCCGCGTAGAGTTACGATTCACTGTTGTTTTCAGTTTTTAATCCACGTGTTTTTATATCAGGACTTTTAGGGACCCCTGAGGAAGACAACATTGTCGAAACACGCACCATGTTGGGTCCATATTTCCCAACGGTTTGGGTTCTAGATATATTTTATGTGGATTATGAATTTGTATATTTTTTAAATAAAGCCTGCATCTTGACCATCACCATCTCCACAGAGTTTTCATTTACGCTGGATTTTCATTTTCTGTGGGATTAAGGGTCAATCTCTTGTTTGTTTTAAGAACATAAGAATTGCCGCTGCTGGGTCAGACCAGCGGTCCATCATGCCCAGCAATCCGCTCATGCAGTGGCCCTTAGGTCAAAGACCAGTGCCCTATTTGAGTCTAGCCTTACCTGCGTATGTTCTGTTCCAGTAGGAACTTATCCAACATTGTCTTGAATCCTTGAAGGGTGCTTTCTCTTATAACAGCCTCTGGAAGAGCGTTCCAGATTTCTACCACTCTTTGGGTGAAGAAGAACTTCCTTACATTTGTACGGAATCTATCCTCTTAACTTCATTGGGTGCCCTCTCGTTCTCATAGAAACATAGAAACATAGAAGATGACGGCAGAAAAGGGCTACAGCCCATCAAGTCTGCCCACTCTGCTTACCCACCCCCTGTCTATGCCCTAATGACCCAATTTCCTTATCTTGACCCTCGTAGGGATCCCACATGGGTATCCCATTTCTTCTTAAAGTCTGGCACGCTGTCTGCCTCGATCACCTGCACTGGAAGCTTGTTCCAATGATCAACCACTCTCTCTGTGAAGAAATACTTTCTGGTGTCTGCAGCAGCCACTCTCTCCTCCTCTCCCTATTGGCTAAGGCTCTTAACATTTGCATCTCCTCTTCCTATAGGCTAAGGCTCTTTACACCTGCATTGTGATGTCATAGAACTTTCTGATTATAGAAACATGATGGCAGATAAAGGCCAAATGACCCATCATAGAAACATAGAAGATGGCGGCAGAAAAGGGCTACAGCCCATCAAGTCTGCGCACTCTGCTTACCCACCCCCTGTCTATGCCCTAATGACCCAATTTCCTTATCTTGACCCTCGTAGGGATCCCACATGGGTATCCCATTTATTCTTAAAGTCTGGCACGCTGTCTGCCTCAATCACCTGCACTGGAAGCTTGTTCCAATGATCAACCACTCTCTCTGTGAAGAAATACTTTCTGGTGTCTGCAGCAGCCACTCTCTCCTCCTCTCCCTATTGGCTAAGGCTCTTAACATTTGCATCTCCTCTTCCTATAGGCTAAGGCTCTTTACACCTGCATTGTGATGTCATAGAACTTTCTGATTATAGAAACATGATGGCAGATAAAGGCCAAATGACCCATCATAGAAACATAGAAGATGGCGGCAGAAAAGGGCTACAGCCCATCAAGTCTGCCCACTCTGCTTACCCACCCCCTGTCTATGCCCTAATGACCCAATTTCCTTATCTTGACCCTCGTAGGGATCCCACATGGGTATCCCATTTATTCTTAAAGTCTGGCACGCTGTCTGCCTCAATCACCTGCACTGGAAGCTTGTTCCAATGATCAACCACTCTCTCTGTGAAGAAATACTTTCTGGTGTCTGCAGCAGCCACTCTCTCCTCCTCTCCCTATTGGCTAAGGCTCTTAACATTTGCATCTCCTCTTCCTATAGGCTAAGGCTCTTTACACCTGCATTGTGATGTCATAGAACTTTCTGATTATAGAAACATGATGGCAGATAAAGGCCAAATGACCCATCATAGAAACATAGAAGATGGCGGCAGAAAAGGGCTACAGCCCATCAAGTCTGCCCACTCTGCTTACCCACCCCCTGTCTATGCCCTAATGACCCAATTTCCTTATCTTGACCCTCGTAGGGATCCCACATGGGTATCCCATTTATTCTTAAAGTCTGGCACGCTGTCTGCCTCAATCACCTGCACTGGAAGCTTGTTCCAATGATCAACCACTCTCTCTGTGAAGAAATACTTTCTGGTGTCTGCAGCAGCCACTCTCTCCTCCTCTCCCTATTGGCTAAGGCTCTTAACATTTGCATCTCCTCTTCCTATAGGCTAAGGCTCTTTACACCTGCATTGTGATGTCATAGAACTTTCTGATTATAGAAACATGATGGCAGATAAAGGCCAAATGACCCATCATAGAAACATAGAAGATGGCGGCAGAAAAGGGCTACAGCCCATCAAGTCTGCCCACTCTGCTTACCCACCCCCTGTCTATGCCCTAATGACCCAATTTCCTTATCTTGACCCTCGTAGGGATCCCACATGGGTATCCCATTTCTTCTTAAAGTCTGGCATGCTGTCTGCCTCTATCACCTGCACTGGAAGCTTGTTCCAATGATCAACCCACTCTCTCTGTGAAGAAATACTTTCTGGTGTCGCCATGAAATTTTCCGCCCCCGAGTTTCATCTCGGAAAAGGTGAACAATCTCTCTTTCTCTACTAAGTCAATTCTCTTCAATATCTTGAATGTTTCGATCGTGTCCCTTCTCAGTCTCCTCTTTTCCTATGTTACTATGTAGTATGCTGTAAATGTACTCGGCGACTACGTTTGTAACAGCATTACAATGTTCTTACATACACAAAACTTTGCCTCGCAGCATATTAAATTTTATGGCTACTTCAAATTGGACCCCAGAAAGAAGGTCTTTTGTGATCAAAACACGGACTGTTTTGGGTCCACACCACAAGATTTTTTACTGCATATTTTTGGATTTATTGAATTGCACCCATAATGTGAAGACTGTTAATAAACTTTTTGGATCAAGATCATCGATTCCACAGCCTCCGTCCTTTGTGTTGGTTTCTCCTGTTCTTCTGTGGGATTTATTTGGTGAATTCCGTTGTTTCTTAAGTTAAGCGCATAACTGGGAGCAACTCCTATGCTGTAGCCCTATTTAAGCGTTAGTTGCAGAATAACACTTAGGGCTCCTTTTTACAAAGCCGCGTTACTTTGAATTTCCCTCTCTGTCCCAACAGGCTCACAATCTAACTATAGTACCTATGAAAGAAATAATTATTTACATTTACCTATAAAAGAGAAGGAAGAGGGAAAAATAATACAAAAAAATTCAATACTATAAGTGCATAAAAGACACAATGGAAGGGAAAACTTCAATATCAAAGAACCCCAAAGAAAAATCCTAAAAATAAAAGCAGGGAAAAAAAATAGCAAAATTAAACCAGCCCAACAAAAAAATAAAGCAAAATGAAAAAAAATAAATAAATAAACCCGTCATCCTCACTCTCAGTCAGCTTCTAATTCCATGTCCCCAATCGAGAAAGGCCAGTGACTCCTCCACTTCAATTTCCCTGCTCCTGAAAGGCTGGAACCAAATGCTGCAGCTCCGCCAGCCCGCTCTGAGAGGGCAGAGCAAAGAGCCCTAACCTCTTTAGCCTTTCCTCATATGAGAGGAGTTCCTTCCCACTTTGTTGCAGGTTTCTGGGTCTCACTGCGTCTTGTCCCAATGGCTGAAACATTGGCTTCTACCTGACATGATGCAGCGATACCCAGAAACCTGCAACAAGCATGATGCCGGCTGTGTAAACCCTGATAGAATATAGAGCTCCTTCCCCTTTATCATCTTGGTCGCTCTTCTTTGGACCTTTTCTAATTCCACCATATCTTATTTTTTTTAGATATTGCAACCAGAATTGAATGCAGTACTCAAGGTGAAGCCACGCCGTGGAGTGATCCAGAGGCATTGGCATTCTTAATCATGTTGACCGTCCCTTTTCTAATAATTCCTAGCATCTTGTTTGCTTTTTTGGCTGCCACTGCACATTGAAGCTGAGAGCTGCTGGGACAGGAGCATCTAGGCGTCTCTCCCGTGCCTTCCCTCCACAAGCACCAAAACTTCCTAAAGCTGGTGAGAGAGTGGCAAGGTTTTTTGTAAGAGAGATCAGAGAATAGGGAAGCATTTTTTTTTTTAAAAGCAGTAACCCAGCCTGCTATTTTTGCTTTATTATGGCTAGGAGCAAGCAATATTCCTGGATGCTGCAATGCGAAGGTAATTTTTTATTTTTTTGTCTAATAATTTTTATTGAAATACCTCAGGAACAATGCACAAATACACATGAAACCAGAATAGAAAAGCAAAAACTAAACACAGTTTTTCACATGTGCCAATATCAGTGTTATGCTGGCCACCACATGCCTACTGTGGCCTTAGTTGGTGGAAAACTTTTTTCTCTCTTGGTTTATGTTCCCCTATTAGGTGTATAGTTTCTCCTTTTCTTTTATGCTCAAGATTTTTCATCTGGGGAAATTAATTTCCTATTCCCCTTTCTACAGCTCAGTCCGTTTTCGAGTTCTTTATGAACGTCCCTTTAATTTTTGACGTCATTACGTCTATTTGAAGAGCTTGTACGCGCCCCTCTGGCGCTCCACTCCATCCGACAACGGGTCACGGTATTGAGTAGAAGCGTTTGAAAGCCTTCTCTTTTGGTTTTCTGTCTTGCGGCGACATTTATGTTTGAATTATTGCCTGCACATGGTTCCTGAAGAAGGGGTTCTGTGCCTCGAAACCAAGTCTGGTTGAACCTTAACAGCTTGAACTATAAACAGCCATAGAGAGTCTTTATAAAAAGAGGAAATCTGAGCTGAATTGACAGTCTGAAGGCTTCATTAATGCTAAGTTTTACTCGTCCTGTTATTCTTTTTGTTTTCATCGTCTGGCTGAAAGTACAGGGAAGAGTTTTACACATCTTTATTTCACTTACATCACTCATTATAAAATATTATATTACAATTTTTATTTTTTTTTTTCACTTATTAAAGCACATAAGTGTAGCCCAATGATCGTGTGTGGCTGAGAATCTGAGCAGCCATGTTCACCGTAAAAGCCTAGTTTGAGTCAGCATTGGAGCCTCGGTTCTTTTGAACTGGCTCCTCAGAGCTTATCACCTCACCCGGAGGGCACACTATATATTTAACATAATTTTGAGATCTGTTGCTCTGGACTACTCACTACACCTTTTGCTTTCTATGAGACTCTATGCATCTCTTTCCTGATTGGTATCTTTTGGGTTAGACTTGAACATAAGAACATAAGAAACGCCTTCACCGGATCAGACCTTAGGTCCATCTAGTCCGGCGACCCGCACACGCGGAGGCCAAGCTAGGTGCTCCCTGATGGAGACCTTGATTACCCGTATCCCTCAATGTGATTTGCAAGAAGGTGTGCATCCAACTTGCGCTTGAATCCCAAAGTGGTAGTCTCCGTCACAACCTCCTCCGGGAGTGCATTCCAAGCGTCCACTACTCGCTGTGCGAAACAGAACTTCCTGACATTTGTCCATGACCGGCCGCCCCTCAGTTTGAGTCCATGACCTCTTGTTCGTGTCACATTTGACAATGTGAATAACGCTGCCTCTTGTTCTATTTTGTCGAATCCTTTTAGTATTTTAAAAGTCTCTATCATATCCCCTCGCAGTCTCCTCTTTTCAAGGGTGAACAGTTCCAGTTTTCTGAGGCGCTCTTTATAGCTCAAATTATCCATTCCTTTTACTAGTTTCGTGGCTCGCCTCTGTACCCTCTCCAGCAGGAGGACTGGAGGGTGGGGGAGGAATTGGGAGGGGTTGTTACTTGAGCCTATCATGAGCTTGTCCTGCTTGCTTGGCTGTATTTCTTGTTACTTGTTCCTGGTCAGCTCATTCCAATGTATCTGACATTTAGGAATAATAAGGGGATTTGGGGGTGGCGAGGGTGGAATGGTGGGATTATGTTGTGTTTCTAACTACCAAAAAGCGAGCTTGTTTTCTGTATTTCGCTGTGCTTCTGTTTTTCATCTTTGTTGAGCTCAATAAAATACATTTAACATAAAATAATTTTGACATATACCGTGTGTGACGGTTTTGCTTCGCACCGCCTTGCACTTATTGGCATTGCTGCTTTTTGCTGTAACTAAAACGCTAAAGATGTGCGCATGCGCACTGCCAAAAAAATTACAGTATAACACTCGTGGATTTTTGGCCTCTATTCTAATCACTGGTATACACAGTAGGTATGTGAATGTTAGCAACTATTTTACAGAATTATCCCCTTTATGTTATCCATCTCAGATGAGACCAAATACACCCCCTCTATGAGCGTCGGAGCAGTTACCGTTGCTGCTGGCGCTAAAACCCGCGCTAGGCGTTCATAAAAGAGACGGACAATGAAATATCTTTTATTTCCATGTATAGCTAAACCATTTCAGCAAAGACTTATTTGAGAAATCTGACATTGTAAAAAAAAAACAAAAAACCCACATGCATGCATTATATAAAAATGCAACGCATGCAAGAATGAAACATTCAATAAGCATGAGCAAATAGCGTTAAACTGAAACGAAGCATTGTAACATGAAACAAATTTTCCTTTCCATGCTTACTCCTACACAGCTCTAGAGCAGTTTCAAATTAGCTCCACCAGAGAAGGGAAATGGCATCAATCCATGAATCCGAGAATAACCTTAAGCGACGTGTGAAGATGGGGAGGCAAGGTGTGAGAAAAGATAAGCAAGCAGAGGCGATATAATAATCACTATAAAGTGATAGTCACAAAGGAGGCATCTGATCAGACAGATAAGAGAAGTGGAGGCAGCAGAGGAGAGTAAAAGAGTCATCACCAAAAAATATTAAGTGAAAAGCAAATGTGAGAGATTTAAAAACATTATGACAGAGTTCTTTTTTTATATTTCATGGAATTTTAGGGAATTTTAAATAAATGCATTTATCTTTAAAATTTTGATTATCGCAGTTGCTTTGACATAGATAAAGTGCCCTATTTTAAAAAAATTTGGGAACCATTGACTAATTATTCTAATGATCAGATATCTTAGCACATGGGTAGTAGATATGTGGGGGCGGGATGGGAAATGTATATCATATGGAAATAGGAATATTGATAAAAAGGGGGGTATTTATTCTGTATTACAAGATGATTTGTTTGTAAATACAAGTGATATATGACAATTGATTATAATATGTTTAATTCACTTGTTGTAAGAATTCAAAAATGAATAAATAAAAATTAAAAAAAAACAAAAACAAAATGGCCTCCTCATTCTCGCAATTTTCCATTTCTTATGTCTCATAAAGAACAAAAGACCAAGGGACCTTTTAGCCCAGTATTCTTCTTTCTAATAGTGGCCTGTCCAGGTTACAAGTGTTTAGCTGAGTTCTTTTTTTTTTTAATATATTTTTATTGTAGGAACAAATCACAAGAGACACAATCAGCAACCAAGCCAAAAAGGAACAACACTATAGAAACAATAATACAAATAAGCAATACAGCTAGGCAAGAAATCAAACAATCAAACCAAGCGCTCTCATGAAAGTCCAAAATTTTCAGTTTTTAGACAGAACAGCAAGAAAACAAATCTCCCACCCTCCCACCCGCCCACCCAAACTCACCCCCACCCCCTCCCTGCATCCTAAAAGAACCGACCCAGCTTAGAAAGAGTTCCAGCACTCCAGATAAGCCACTGATTGCCAGCTAGTGGCACCCTTCATGCGTTGCCTTTCCCAGACCGCCATCTGGGACATAGTAGCTCTCCATTGTAGAACACACACTCCCTACCCAGTGTTGCAAGATAAGCTTCTTAGTAAGCCCTAGAGCCAATAACACAAAGCGCCACAAAGGCTCACCAATACCCGCCTCAGCCAGGGGACCCGTGACACCGAGCAGCAGAGTCTTGTACGACCACTCCAGGGAGCGCCCCAAAACCTCTTCCAACTCTCGAAGCACACGCACCCACAACGGCCCCACTAAAGAGCATTCCAGAAAATGATGCACCATCGTCCCCTTAAGAGCAGGGCATCGTGTACAAAAGGCATCAGGCCACAGGCCCATAGCGTGCCCGGCGCAGCGGGTTATATACGCCCTATGTAAGATCTTAAGATGAATTTCATGTAAAGCAACGTTAGGTGTCGCCCCAGCACCGTCCACAAAACACTTAGACAACTCATCGACCGTGACCTCCTCTCCCAACTCAGAGCTCCAACCCTCTGCCATCCGGGACAAAAAAGCCTCAGCAGGTTTCCAATCCCTCCCTAGCTATGTACCAAGCCGATAACGAAATTAAATTCAAGCGAAAGGGAAAGAAAAGCCCTGTCCAACGAGAAAAAAGTGGGCAACTGCCCGGTCGGCAACCGAAGCGAAGAACAATAACTGCGTTGTTGTAGATAGAACAGTACGGACCCTGCACTCCACGCCCATTGATCTTGACAGGAAAGAAAACCTGGCAGCCGCCCCGAACCCAACTCGGTAATCTGACCAACAAATCGACACCCGGACTGACTAGCCCGCGCAAAGAAAACATGCTCACCCGCAGGGAAGGCAGGGTTAGCCACGAACTCCAGGAACGGCGAGGGGCCCGACGAGCCCCCCATTTCCCTGCGCCACCATCCCCAAGCGCTGCGCAAAGGTCGTAACAGGGAAGCACAAGAGCCAGCTCCAGGTCTCAAGGTGTTAAACACCGACACCGGAGCTGCCAACAAGGACCAAAACCCTGGCGGAGCAAACTTGGTCGCACCCGTGTAAGCTTCATGCACCCAGCGAAGCAGAGCCGCCACGTTATAAAGACGAAGATCTGGAAGATTTACCCCCCCCCCCTGAGACCGCTCTCTAATAAGCTTAAGGTAACCAATTCGCGCCCTTCTAGATCGCCAAATGAAAGAAGAAACAATACCTTTGTAAACCTTTATATCTCTACATGTGACCCACATAGACACCATTTGCAGAGGATAGATCATCTTTGGCAAGAGGACCATCTTAATAAGAGCAATACGCCCGAGAAAAGAAATCGGAAAGTCCATCCACCTCTTACAAAGCACTTTAACCGCATCCAGTTTTTCCAGCACATTTTTCCTATAGACTACCCGGGGGTCCGCATGTAGAAAAACTCCTAGGTATTTAAGTGTGCCCCCAGACCATTTTAGTGGAAAGGAAGAATCATGATGTGCCGCACACTGTGAGTGGACCGCTAAAGCTTCCGACTTATCAAAATTAATACTCAGACCTGAGAACGCACCAAATTGTTGGATAAGCTTAATTAACACAGGTACTCCCGTAGCTGCATCCCCCAAAAATATAAGCATATCATCTGCAAATAGATTGATTTTAAATTCTTGCGTCCCTAAATGTATACCCCAAAGTTCCCCCATATGTCTGATCTTAGCCGCTAGAGGTTCAAGGGCCAACACGAACAGCATGGGAGAGAGCGGACATCCCTGACGTGTACCCCGAGCCAAGGAAAAGGAAGAGGTGAGCGTCCCATTCACCAAAATCTGTGCAGTCGGCTGCTCGTAAAGCGAACGGATCCCGGCCAGAAAGCTCCCTATAATACCCATCTGAGGTAAAATCCAAAACAAATAATCCCAGAGAACCTTATCGAATGCCTTTTCAGCATCCAGACTAACAATTAGGGCATTCTCCTGACCCGGGTGGTCCCGTAACAGTGCAGGGTTCTGCAACACAGAAAGTGCTCGCAAAACATTAGCAGAAGAATACCGACCTGGGACAAAACCGGCCTGATCCGGATGAACCAGAAGGGGCAAAACCTGGCCAAGACGCGCAGCCATAATGGCCGCAAAAAGCTTGATGTCTTGATTCAACAGAGATATAGGCCGATAAGACCCCAGTCGGTCCTCCGCTCTCCCCGGCTTCAGTAACACAACAATATGAACATGAGTAAGTCGATGCGGAGGCAAGCCCCCCACACATAAGGCCTGACATAGAGCCTGAAAAGGACCAATCACCCGATCTCCAAGCATTTTGTAGTATTCAGGGCCCAGGCCGTCTGGGCCAGGTGCTTTCGCAAGCTTTAAAGCCCGTATAGCTCTCTGAATCTCAATTCCCTGCACCGGAGTATTAAGCGCATCTCTCTGGGCCTGGGTCAAAGCAGGAAGAGGAAGGTCATGAAAAAACTCTGCCCTCTGCTCAGTGTCACAGCTCCCCCGGTCATACAAGGCCCGATAGAACGTTACAAAGCTCTGTTGAATAGCCGCGGGGGAAGTCGCCTCAGAGCCATCAGGAGCCCAAATTTTAGGAATATGACGCCTGCGGGCCTTGTGATTAACCAAGGAAGCCAACAGTTTCCCTGCCTTATTTCCCCACCGATGTAGTCGATATTTATACAGCTGAATATTCCTTAGGGCCCTCTGCGCCAGTAAGTCATTAATTTGCCGTCGCAGCTCCATGTATTGGCTCTTGAGGGCTGTGGACCCCTTCCTATGTAACTCCCCCCGCACCAGGCCTAGTTGACGGGCCAAATCAACCAGTGCCTGATCTTGTACCTTCCGCTTATGGGAGGTGTAAGCTATAATTTTACCCCGTAACACAGCTTTACTGGCCTCCCAAAATACCACCTCAGAAACATCAGAAGAGGAGTTATCGGCTAGATAAGAATCCCATTGGTCTTCCAAGAAAGTGCGGAAGTCCTTATCTTCATACAATGTGGGATTCATTCTCCAGCCAGACAAGGTCCTCTGGGGCACCTGTTGGTCAAGGAGCTCCATCCAGACCACATGATGATCGGAAAGTACCCCATCCTCAATCATCACTCTCCGGACACCAGACAAAAGGGGTGGGGCCACTAACAAGTAGTCTAATCTACTATGTACTTTATGCACTGGGGAATAATAAGTAAAATCAGATTCGTCTGGATGGAGCGTGCGCCACAGGTCCACAAGGCCCAATTGCGAATTAACAAAGTTGACCCCCTTGTGTTCCCCCTGATGCAAACGAGGCTTAGGAGGCTTACAGTCAATAAGAGGATCAGCAGTAATATTGAAATCTCCGCCAAGCACCAATTGGTACTCAGAGAAGGGAGCAAGAGCAGCAACCAAAACAGAAAAGAAACGATGAGAATACACATTAGGGGTGTATAGAGAGCAAAAAACATATTTCTGTCCCAGAAACACCCCTGCCCAGATTACATACCGGCCCTCAGAGTCCGAAATCACTTTATGTACAGTACAAGTATGTTTCTTATGGAAAAGAACAGCTACACCTCTCTGCCTACTATTAAAGGAAGCAAAGACAAGCTCACCCACCCAGTCCCTGCGGAGCTTAGTGTGCTCAGTAGCATTGAGGTGTGTCTCTTGAAGAAGCAAAACATCCACCTGCAGTTTCCTGCAGTACTGAAGTACCTTACTACCATAAAGCACAAAAAAGACCAAAGATCATACGAGACGGCAGCACCGGCTTCCCAGCCGAGCCGGCACTCCGCCCACTCAAACAGAAACTCAAACTGAGCCAGATTCCCAGGATGCAACCCATCCCCCCAACTACCCCCCAACTCAACTACCAACTCTTCCAAACAATCCCCCCCTCACAATCAAAGTGACCCGCCCTCCTCCCTCCCAGCAGCCCCACCACCCCATCCCCCATCCATACTGGCAACCACACCCCCATATCACCAACTCCCACTTCAAGCAAACACAGATACTCACACTCACCCCTCGCCCTCCCCCAATCTCCCCCTCCCATAAACAAGTCCAACATCAGATACCAGTCTCGTCCATGACCGAGGTAAAATAAAACATTAAGGAACTAAGGACAAGAAGACGTCCAGAACTCTAGGCAGAAGGACTAAAAGCAAAAGGTCAGAAAGTAGCATAAGAAAAACAAAGGAAGCCAGACCCTCTCAACAAAAGAAGGCATCCAGCTCTCCTGATCAAGTCAAAATGAGAGTCCAAAAAAATGTCTATCAGATGTCCAGGCCTGCTCTAAAGCCGGTTCGGAGAGGCATCCCCTCCACAGATACCTTCCCTGCAAGCTGCCAAGGTTCCCCCTCCCCGGATCGGGAGGCATGTCAAGCATGTCCAAGTAGAGAAGCTCCAACCAAAGGGCAGTGGAGGATTCCAGACAGGCAGTTCTGGTCCTTGTCCAAAATGAAACCCCTGGGAAGCACGGGAGGCCCATAAGCTCACCCCCAGACCAGAACTCTCCTCTTCCTCCGGCAGGAAGTGCCCCCCAGTTGAGCAGTCACATCACTGAGCAGGGAGGCTCTCAATGAAGCGCTTCAACTCTTCTGCCTTGGCCACCGTAAAGGTGCGGTTCTCATAGGTTAAGCGCACCTTAGCCGGGTAGAGAAAGGCAAATCGAATCCCTCTAAAGACCAGTTGAGAGCAATAAGGCGTGAAGGTTCTTCTTTGCTCCACCACTTCAGTAGAGAAGTCCTGAAAAATCAGTAGTTTAGCGCCCCCATAAAGCAGATGTCGCAACTTCTTAAAGAGGTCAAGCAAGCAAGCCTTAACAGCATAGTTATGGAAACGGGCCAGCACAGCTCGAGGTCTGCCATTGCCATCAGAATCACGTCGTTGACCTACACGATGAACACGCTCCACCACCACAGGGCCCTCAGTGTCCAGCAAGCCGAGCTCCTTGGGTAGCCATTGTTCAACCAAGTGCCGGAGCTCCGAATCTTTTACACTCTCCGGGATTCAAATGATTCTAAGGTTCTTCCGACGAGCCCTGTTCTCCTGGTCTTCCACCTTCTCCTCCAACTGGCAGACACGGGCCTCCAGAGAAGCGAGCCTGCCGTCGGCCACTCCAGCTCTATCTTCCTGGGCTGATAGTCTCTCCTCTACCTGCTGTAGTTGTGCAGCCTGCCCCACCAGGGAATCTTTAAGGTCGTCCATAGAGGCATGCAGCTTGGCCAGCTTGTCATCAAGCAGCTGCGAGAGGTGCCTCATGGAGACCTGCAGCACCTCTTCTGGGGAGTGGGCCGCCGCAGCGTCCGTCTGTGTCTCCGCCATCTTGCGCGCCGGGCTCCCGCTGGCTTTCGTCGGCCGCAAAACTTTTGGCGGCATGCCCCGCTGTTAAAGAAGGCAATCCGCGATCCTCCAACTCACCGCCGGTTCCCGGTGCCTAGCAACGGCTGCGCTCCGAAGAAATTTTCATTTGCCGGTCAGGAACGCTCCTTTAGGGGAGGAAATCGGGGAAGGCAGAGCGGAGCTCCGTGCTCAGGCGTCCGCTCAGGAACCAGCCATCACGTGACCCCCCGTTTAGCTGAGTTCTAAAAAGGATAAAGATTCCATGCTACTTAATTCCAGGGATAAGCAGTGGCTTTTCCCAGGTCTACTTTAATGTCAGTTTATGGATTTTTTTTCCTCCAGGAATTTGTCCCTACATTAACCACTTTACCACTTGATCTGGCAATGAGTTCCACAGCTTAACTATTCCCCTCTTTGACTAAGGCCCGCTAACCGTTTTAGCGTGCGCTAAATGATAACACGTCCATTGTATTCTATGGACACGTTAGCATTTAGCGCTCACTAAATCAGCTAGCGGGCCTTAGTCAAAGGACCCCCCATATGTTTTCAATTTGTTAAAAATGTGTTGCTCTCCGGGATGGCCATGCAAATGATTACTCGCAGTTGGAAGAATTGGGATCACCTTAGTTTTCCTTTTTGGTGGGCGAGCTTATGTTTAACTTATAAATATGAGAAAGTGAAAGCTGACATGCTGGGGCATAATAAGATATTCAAATTAGTTTGGGGTCCATTGACGTCTTTTGTAGATTTGCTATAGCTGTCCTTTATCTTTATTTTCCGTTGTTTTTCACCCACACATCCGGGGGGGAGGGGGGAGTGGGGGGGTGTATCTTTTGGTTTGGTATTATTCCTGATGGTAATGATGGATGGGGGAGGGAATTTTTATCTTTTGTGTAGATACTGATTGATTATAAGTGCTTGGTTGATTATCATGATTTGTATCTGAATTGTATTGCACTTTTTGTTGGCATTAAGAACTAAATAAAGTTTTTTTAAAAATGTGTTGCTCTTCAACTTCACGGGGTGTCCCCTAATTTATGTATATACTTGTGAAAGAATGAACAATTGACTCATGTTTACCCATTCCGTTCAGGTTTCCATAGCCCTTGATCATATCTCTCCCCCTCAAGACTGAAAAGCCCAAATCTATTTAACATTTCCATATATGAATCCTTCCATCCCCTTAATCCAGGGGTGTCCAATGTCGGTCCTCGAGGGCCACAGTCCAGTCGGGTTTTCAGGATTTCCCCAATGAATATGCATTGAAAGCAGTGCATGCAAATAGATCTCATGCATATTCATTGGGGAAATCCTGAAAACCCGACTGGACTGCGGCCCTCGAGGACTGACATTGGACACCCCTGCCTTAATCCTTTTGGTCGCTTTCTCTGTACATTTTCCAACTCTACTATATCTTTTCTGGGATGCAGTGACCAGAATAGCACACAGTACTTAAGGCACATTTCACCATGGATTGGTACAGATGCATTATGATACTCTGATTTGTTCTCTATTCCTTTTTAAATAATTCCTAACCTTTTCTTTGCCGAATGCTGCATAAAAGAAAAAAAAAAAAAAAAGGAACAGAGAAAAATGAAGGCAGATAAAGACCATATGGCCTACCTAGTCTACCTAACCGTGCCATCAACTATCCCCTTCCCCCTTCCCTTAGAGATCCAACATACTTGGCCCAAACTTTCTTGAATTCAGTTACAGTTTTTGTCGACCTCCACTGGGAGGCCATTCCAAACATTCACTGCCCTTTCAGTGAAAAAGTATTTTCTGAGATTACTTCTGAATCTATCCCCTTTCACTTTCATCCTATGCCCCCTCATTCCAATTGAAAGAGACTCGCTTCAGCACATTTATGCTATGTAGATATTTAAACGTCTCTATCATATCTCCCCTCTCCTGCCTTTCCTCTAAAGTATATATATATTGAGATCTTTAAGTCTATCCCCATATGCCTTATGACGAAGACCGCCAACCATTTCCGTGTTTCCATAAAAATAAAACGGTGTTTTATATTAATTTTGGGCTTAAAAAACACATTAGGTCTTATTTTCGGGGTATGTACATGAACATCTCTCCCTTCCTCTCCTTCACCCCAATTCTTCCTCTTTCCTTTCTCTTCCCCACATGTGCAGCATCTTTCCTCCCCTCTCACCCATCCCCTTGTGCCTTCCCTCTGCAGCATCTTTCTATCCCTCCCGCCCTCCCATCCCCCTGTGCAGCAGAACCTTGCCCAGCTTCCATCCTTCCTCCCTCCCATCCCTCATGCAACAGAATGCCGCCACCGCTCCCCATTGCTGCACAGCCATCCTTCCCTCCCATCTGAACAGCTGACTGCGAGCGAGCACTACATACCGGAACCTTCCTCCAAATCAGATTCAGGCTGGCAGCACTCTAAACAGGTTACTTCAGCCTTGTACGCCAGTGAATTCTCTCTGCTGTATTAGTGATGACATCATCAGTGATGCAGCAGTGGAAATTCACTGGCGGACAAACTCTATCTAGTGTACCTAGGGCAATGGGAGGATTAAGTGATTTGCCCAGAGATTACAAGGAGCAGCAAGGGATTTGAATCCATAACCTCGGGGTGCTGAAGCTGTAGCTCTAACCACTTTGCGGTCTCCAGAATTGTACAGAATATTCCAAATGAGGTCTCATCAGAGTTTTATACAGGAGCATCAATACGTCTTTTTTTCCTAGTGACCATTCCTCTCCCTTTGCACCCAAGCTCCTTCTAGTTTTTTCCGTCGCCTTTCAACTTGTTCGGCCACCTTCAGATCATCACTTACTATCACACCCAAGTCTGTTCCTCTTTCATGCACAAAAGTTCTTCATCACCAATTGCATTTCTTAGCATTAAATCTCAGCTGCCAAATTTCAAGTTCAAGTTTCTTTATTTTTGATATACCGTCCATCAAAAGAAGTGTCTAAATGGTGTACAATATAATAAGATTGAAGAAAACAATAAAATAGGTAAATAAAAGCAATATTTTATCAAATATTAAAAATACTAGACGGATTCACATTGAAATACATGGAACATAAGAACATAAGAGTTGTCGCTGCTAGGTCAGACCAGTGGTCCATCGTGCCCAGCAGTCTGCTCCCGCGGCAGCTCCTAGGTCAAAGACCAGTGCCCTAACTGAGACCAGCCTTACCTGCGTATGTTCCAGTTCAGCAGGAACTTATCTAACTTTGTCTTGAATCCCTGGAGGGTGTTTTCCTCTATAACAGCCTCCGGAAGAACGTTCCAGTTTTCCACCAATCTCTGGGTGAAGAAGAACTTCCTTACGTTTATACGGAATCTATTCCCTTTAAACTTTAGAGAGTGCCCTCTTGTTCTCTCTACCTTGGAGAGGGTGAACAACCTGACTTTATCTACTAAGTCTATTCTCTTCATTATCTTGAATGTTTCGATCATGTCCCCTCTCAGTCTCCTCTTTTCAAGGGAGAAGAGGTCCAGTTTCTCCAATCTCTCACTGTACAACAACTTCTCCAGCCCCTTAACCATTTTAGTCACTCTTCTCTGGACCCTTTCAAGTAGTACCATGTCCTTCTTCATGTACAGCGACCATTGCTGGACGCAGTATTCCAGGTGGGGGTGTACCATGGCCCGGTACAGCGGTATGATAACCTTCTCCGATCTGTTTATGATCCCCTTGTTAATCATTCCTAGCATCCTATTCACCCTTTTCATCGCCGATAAAAAGGGAAGTTGGGGAAGGGAAGGTTTTAAAAAATACATCGAAGTAAAATTAGTAAAAAAAGGAAGGTAAATGGGGAGTGGTGAGACATTCCTTAAGCTTTGCTGTGTCATTACTCTATTTCAGATTTTGGTGCCATCCATAAAGAAATCTTATCAGAAAGCCCTTCAACAATACAGTATTACTTACAAAAATGTTTTTTAAAAAAACAGGTCAAAGACCCAAACCCTGAGAAGAAGATTTTAACATGTTGTCCATGATGACCTCTAAATCCTTTTCCTTTGTGGTGACTTCTACTGTGGAATCAAGATTATATAGCTATAATTTAGATTATTCTACTGAATTCACATAACTTTGTCCACATTATATTTAATTTGCCATTTGGTTACAGCTATACTATTAATTGTATCAGGAGATAGATCAGACCCTGCCAGCAAATTGGGACCTAATGTTGCTCCTTTCTGGATTTGTATCTGGACATTTTTCGAGAGTATGAAACCTCTATTCTTCATGTTGTGGTGGGGTGGGGGGAGTAAGGGGACTTTGAAGCTATAGCACAGGAGGTTGACTTTGGAGCTATAACTCAATAACACAGGAGGGTCTTGACATAATCCTAAGAGACCTCTGACCAACCACCTGCTTCCTTGATCTTTGTCCATCAAATATAGTGGAGCGGGTGATCAGGGGCTTCATAGAAGGTGCCAGAAAAATTGTGAACTCCTCTCAAATGGGCAACTACCGACAACATTAAAAAGGGCAGTGATCACCCTTTGCTAAAGAATAACCTTGATCGGGACAAACTGGGAAGTTATCGACCAGTATCTAACATCCCATTTCTAGGAAAATTTATAGAGCAGTCTGTGTTAAACTCAAAGATTGGCTAGAAGAGAGAAACTGGCTAGATCCATGTCAATCTGGATTCATACCCAGTTATGGAACAGAAATGGTCCTTCTATCCCTACTAGATAATCTTCAAAGAAATCAAGACGGGATTTGCCCAAGTGTTAATACTGTTAGATTTCTCATCAACTTTTGGCACTGTGAATCACAATATTATACTAACCTGACTAGCAGAAACAGGTATCAATGGGACAATACTTGCTTGGTTCAGATCCTTTCAATAGACAGACAACAGTCCATACTATTTGGCCGCATCTCATTGCCACCATGGACACTGACCTGTAGGGTACACAAGATCGATATTTATAAAGCAATCTAATTTCTTTGTACAGTACTTCCTTGAATTCAGGTTTATAAAGCTCTACTGAAAGGTTTTGATCTTCCACTAAAGGGACAGTTCCAAGCAGGTCCTAACAAAGTTCAGCAGATTCTCGGCGCCATCTATTTCACTTCAAGGCCTTCTGCAACTTTAGCTGAAACCAAGTCATGTGATTTCTATGAGAACTGCATATTAAAGACAGAAGAAAAGATGGATCATACTGAAAGAAAGGCCTCCTGGCTCCCAGTAACTGAAACTTTCTCCCTCCTAACATGTGGTTACGTTTTCCACCACCATCTGTCATAATGCCTGACCTCTGTTTTGCATGCCTGCATTTCTAATTCTTTGAAGTGCCCTCTGCTTATATTCAATGGCATACTGGTGGAAGGGGGTGGGTGGCCAAGATGAAGTCATGGCTCCCAGACGCCAGCCTTATGGGAACTGTATTAGGAGATGGAAGAGCAAAAAAGAGGGCAAGACCTTTATGATGCAGTGTGTGCTGGTGGGGGGGGGGGCGATAGTATGCCCCTTCTTCTTTTCTTTATGCTTTTTATATTCTTTTTTTTTGTATAACTTGTTTATATTTTCTGATAAATATGTTAGCTATAGGCATGGCATTAATCATGCAGAGTTGCCCACTGTTAGTTAAAAACAAGCAAACCAAGCAAACAAGTAACTAGCTGAATAAATAAATGAGCAAATAAAGACATTTGCACTTTAATTCACTGATTATTTTCTTGTATTTTTGAACATCGGTGCATTTCTCTTTCTACCTTTGTAATAAAGGAATTTGCAGTGATCATTTTGGACTTTGCAATGGTCATTTTGGCGGCTAACACAGATTTAAGTTCCATCGGAGTCCTTTCCTCTTGTCTGGGCTGGTACAACCTGGTAAGCACGGTAAACATGGCAAGGGGGGGGGACAGACTTTCCTACAGACTAAAACTAAACCCTGACAAAACAAAATTCTTCCTGGCCACCCCCGAAGACAAAATCAAAGACACCACAATCCAAGTGAAAGGATTGGTTTTCCCACTCGAACAAACATTAAAAATACTGGGAGTCACGCTAGACAAACATCTATCCCTAGAAAATCACACCGATCTCACTGTCAAGAAAAGCTTCTCGGTGCTCTGGAAACTTCGCACCATAAAAAAAATACTTCGATGACACCGCATTCCGCCTACTAGTACAATCCTCCATTCTTAGCATACTGGATTACTGCAATATCATTTACCTGAGCTCCACGAAGAAAACCACCAGAAGACTAAAATTGATTCAGAACACAGCCGTCCGCCTCGTTTTCGGCCTGAACAAATGGGAACACATCACTCCTTTCTACCACCAACTACATTGGCTACCTTTCGAATCCAGAGTCCTTTTCAAATTCACCTGCTTCTGCTACAAAACAGTATTTGGTCTATCGCCAAGATACCTCTTTCCCCACTTCACTATGAATTGCACCAATAAGAAATCCCGCAGAATTCAGCTGTTTGCCTTCCCCTCCCTAAAATTATGTCAGCTCAAAAGATTCCTCGACAAAACCTTTGCCTTCCAGGCGGCTAAGCTGAACCCTTGGCTAGCCCAAATGATGCTCGAGGCCCCAACCTACCTCGACTTCAGAAAACTACTCAAAACGTACCTATTCCGCGAACAGGACCCTTAACCCTCATTCCCCTGCAATAAAATAATTCCCGCCCTCTCCCCCCTCCTTCTACTCTTCCCCTTCCCCCCTCCCCTCCTTTGGTTTTCTCTCTCTCCCTCTTACCTTCCAATCCAACCTTCGTCGTTGCTCATAACTCTGATAAAATTCTGATAAAATGTTCCAACATATCCTTCCTCATTGCTTATAACTCCGACAAAATGTTGTAAATCCGTGTTCAGATTGGATCTTAATTAATTGATGTGAACCGCCTAGAACTCCTTGGGTATGGCGGTATACAAGAACATAATAATAATAATAATAATAATGCTCATACCCTCCCTTCTCCCATGTATCTCTTTAAATCTTTGTCAGTGGAAGCAACTTCTCCGGCCTGCTGCTCGACCTGGCTCCCCTCTGAAATCACTTCCTGGTCATGGGACCAGGAAGTGATGTCAGAGAGGAAACCAATGCTGGTGTGAGCAGCGGGCCAGAAAATCTCCTAGCGCTGGTAAAGATTTAAAGAGATATGGGGGAAGGGAGGGCACAAGTGGTGGTGGGGGGGCAGGGGGTGGAGGGGATATGAGCTTTTTTTTTAGAAGTCTTTTTCTCCACATTTTTTGGGATGATTCAGGCTGTTCTTTTGGAATTTCAACATTAATGAGTGTTGTAATTTGCATGTTCATAATGCTTGTTCAGTCATCCTGGGTGCAAAATTTCACATGCAGTTTTGCCAGCCAGCCAGCAGTCTTGGCTGGGCAATTGTATTCATCAAGCTATGTCATCTTATAGTTCTTTTCAGAAAATAATCAAGACAGCGCTGTTCGATAAATTTATTTCATGACACGGTCCATTATTACTGAAATCGTATTTTTAAAGTTCACAACTTGTATTTTTATTGAATGTTTGAATTTTTATGTTATTTCTATATTTCGCTGATTGTGCAGCTCTTCTTAGTGTAAACCGCCTAGAACTTTTGGTTATGGCGGTATAAAAGAATAAAGTTATTATTATTATTATTACCGTGGCTAGCAAGGTTGCGCTTAGGAACTTCTGTGGTGTAGTGTATCAGTTTCCCAAGTATTAAAAGCTTCTGAAGAATATTTTTAAATGGAATAATTCTGGTGCAGTGTTTATTATATTGGCTGCAGTTATACCAATGATTAGAGCTGTGTTTATAAACTATACCAAAAGGAAGTATAAGGAAAGAAACACCAAGTTGATTCCCCAGAGAAGCAGCACATTAATTACAAAACTTGAGATTTAAATGCATCTCTCTATTAAATCAACAAGCAGGAAGAGCCAGACATTTTGTAGAAAAGAAAAATGAATATCTTTTGGTACAATTTCCTAAGGCTAGAAAAAAAAAATACAGAGAGGTTACGAAGCTTCAAGACTGAAGAAGCTGAGATCCTAATTAAAAACAGAGAGATTGTTGATTCTTTCAAGGATTACGCTCCAATTTGTATTTATTTTAGATGCTGTGATGTGTGTTCTATGATTTGGACCTAGCTAATATTTTTCACCCAGTGCATATCGTCACCCACTGACTGTGCCAGGCACTTCTTCTCACCCAAATCCTGAAGCTGAGAAAGCCCAAGAGAAGCTCAGCTCTTCCAAACCAGCCTACTGTCCCTTTAAGCGCTGTAATCTTCCCAGATAGGGTTAACAGACGTCCGGATTTCCCCGGACACGTTTTCCTTTTGAGGACATGTTCGGGGGGTCCAGACGGCTTTTCAAAACCCGGCACTTTGGGTTTTGGAAAGCTTTCCTTCACGCAGTAGAGCAACCGCACATGCGCGGATATGATGTGATGATATCGCGCACAGGCACGCTTGGGCGTGTGATATCATCGTGACACATCCGCGCTTGCGCAGATGTCCTGCCTGATGGGGCTGTGTGGGATTGGAGGTAGGGCTGGGGCAGGACCAGGGCGGGATTGGGGGGCGGAACCAGGGGCATGACAGGGTGGGGATGGGTAGAACTGGACAGGTCTAGGTGTCTGGATTTTCCAGACGGAAAATCTGGTAACCCTACTCCCAGCATTAGGCTGCAAAGATACATATGCGGGGGGGAGGGAGGGGAGGGGAATACACAAAGCTCAGAGAAGGAAAATCCCAGTGTAAAGCAGAGCCCTACATCTCATGACCAGAGAGGGAGCCAAAGAACACAGAACACATTCCCTCAGCCTGGAAGTTTGGGGCATGGCACACACACCTTAAAATAGATGGGGAGCTTGGTTAGAGAGGTAGAGGCAGGAAGCCCAGGAGGACACACAGCTGAGAAGGACACAGCCAGAGACTGCTGAGGAAATGGATATTGAGAGCAGTGCCTCAGAGAAGGGCAGCCAAATCCTTGAGGCAAACCCTGCACAAGCCATGAAATGGGACACGGAAACCAATAAAAAAATAATGGTCAGCCAGAAGTAATGGAAGTTTGTTGAAGCAAGGCAAGTGTTTGTATTAAGAACTGGTGCTGTTCTAATGTCCTGTGCTTATTAGAAGCTGGAAGAAGTTAAAAGGACTGGCTGAGGTCATGGTAAAGAGAAATTGATACAGAAGTGGGTTTTTTCCCAACTGTTTTTATTTATTCATATTAGCTTTCAACATTTGACTTTTCAATCTTCAAAACCCTCTCAAGAAACAAGTAGCAATGTTCCCTTTCCTCTTGTTTGTCCCATCTTCAGCTTTCTTTCCTTATAATTTGTAGTTCCAACCCAGCTTCCTTTTTGTTTCATGTTTGCCTGTTAAAGTTGTCAGCCATTAGTATGCCATTTATTTGCTGTAGTTTATTTAATTTTTTTAATTGTTCTGTTATTGGCATTCCTTTTATTTTGTTATGTTTTTGTTTCCCTATTATATTTTAATTTCTATCTCGCTTAGAAATTGGATAAGCGACTGTATCAAATTTTAATGAAAAACTTGATTTACTTAATTTGTTTCTATCCCGTTGTCCCCAAACAGCTCAGAACGGGTTACAGGTTGAACATACATAAAAGACAGTTAACAGGTTATGATTTGCCATAATTACAGCACAGTTTATGATACAAGTTTGTTTTTTAATTCAAACTTATTATATACTAGGGTCTAATACCAATATACTTGATATACAGTTTATAGCAGACATGTCAAACTCTGGCCCGCGGTGTAGTAAAATTTGGCCCACCAGACAATTTAAAAATTTAACTTAAGTTGGCCCGCCGGCAGACAGAGTGCGATTTTGCAAGTGCTGCAGTCCTTCTACTAATTTCGGCATCCTGCAGAGAGGATCGTTAGTGCTGCAGCGATCCTTGCAGGCTGCCTTCGTCCTGAGCACCACGTTCCCTCTGCCGCGATCCTGCCCCTGATGTCAGAGGAGGGGGCGGGATCGCGGCAGAGGGAACGTGGTGCTCAGGACGACGGCAGCCCGAAAGGATCGCTACAGCACCGCCAATCTTCTCTGCAGGCTGCCAAAATTAGCGGACCTTGACTTTTCACAACCTATGAGGGATGGGCGATATATTTAAATTAAATTAGAGTCAAAGCTTTTTTGCCAAACTGTTTCTCGGCGAGCAGCAAGGGCAGAGAAATAGCAGAAGGCACTGACAATGAGGAGAAAATGACTGAGCATCTGTTAAACTTTCTCTTCTAGGAATAGAGCTCCCGGGTTTAAAAAAATAAATAAAAATGAAGCAACAAAGCAGCACAATGAGCCGGAAAAACACTAGAAAATTTTTTTTAACCTAATAGCAAAAGTTTTTCACTATTCATATGCATTGTGTTTTGGAAATCAAGTTGTTAGTGTGGCTAAAACAGAGGAGTGGGAGAGAGATGGTGGACAATGGAATTTAGGGAGGGAAGGAACAGAAAGGGAGAGAAGTTGGACACAAGGGATGGTGTGGAGGGGGGATAGAGATACTGGAGAGGAGGGTAGTTGGGAAGAGAGCGTAAAAGTCTTTTTTTTAATTTGTTTACATCACAGAGCCGGCGTGGGGTTGGAGAGGTTGTAACCCTAGACTTCTACTAAAACTAACGGCTCCTTTTATTACGGTGCGCATTTAGCACGTGCTAAATCAGTTGGCGGACCTTAATAAAAGGACCACTAAATAGCTTAATAAAAAATTGGCTCCGTTTACTAAGGTGCGCTAGCATTTTTAGCGTGCGCAGCCTCCCGCACTACACGTAAAAACTAATGACAGCTAAAAACTAATGACAGCATCTAGTGCCCGCGGCAATACAGTGCGCGCTAAGCGTGCGCTAAAACCTTATACGTGATTGAATTTGACACCCCTGGTTTATAGGTTACAATTTGTCACAGTCATTCTTACAGTGCGTGCTTTTCTAGCTTGAAATATACTAGGGATATAATACTAATGGTTAAATTTCCATAGTTACCATGGAAGAGTTTCAATTCAAGTTTTTACCTTCTCGGCATGCTTTGATTCTGAAGCCAACAGTGAAAGAGTTGCTTTAGGCAGAGTCTGTGGAAACTGGGTAGGTTTTGAGGGACCATCTTCTAATCATATTGTGCAGGCTCAGCAAATCTCCACCAGTGCTATACGCACTGGTGGGTAGCCAAGTATAAAAGGCTGCAGGATACTGTTTGGTACCATACCAGCAAGTTTTTGTCAATACTGGAGTATCTGGCCAAAACCCAAGGAGTAGCAACATTCCATTCAGAATCCTAAAGGATAGCAAGATTCCGAAATCCCAAAGAGTAGCAACATTCCATTCTATGGATCCAGGGCAAGCAGTGGCTTCCCCCATGTCTTTCTCAATAACAGACTATGGACTTTTCCTCCAGGAACTTGTCCAAACCTTTCTTAAAACCAGCTACACTATCTGTTCTTACCACATCCTCTGGCAACGCATTCCAGAGCTTAACTATTCTCTGAGTGAAATAAAATTTCCTCCAATTGGTTTTAAAAGTATTTCCCTGTAACTTCATCTAGTGTCCCCTAGTCTTTGTAATTTTTGACGGAGCGAAAAATCAATCCGCTTGTACCCGTTCTACTCCACTCAGGATTTTGTAGACTTCAATCATATCTCCCCTCAGCCGTCTCTTTTCCAAGCTGAAGAGTCCTTCTGCTTCTCCCTCTTTTCCCTTCGACCGCCCTCTCACCCACTCTGTGTAGAGCCAAATCACATATCCGGTCACAACCATAATTCCTGATTCCTCTCTTACAAAAATTTTGTTTCCCCTTTGTCATCTATCCTATCTTGGTGTTCAGTACAAGACTTTGGGCTCCTTTTACGAAGGTGCGCTAGCGTTTTTAGCTCAAGAGGAGGCAGCTAGTGCGTGCAGCATTTTAGCACGCACTATTCCATGCGTTAATGGCCTAACGTGCTTTCATAAAAGGAGCCCTTTGTGTTCTCGAGGGCAAGGACTGGACAGTAATTTACATTTCCATGATTTTAAATAAAGTGCTCATTTATTCTGGGAAATTCCCAATGAAACACTTTTAATATGATAATTTTTAAAAAAATATTTACCTATATTGCCTTTCTAAAGTAGGCACCTTTGCCCTATTGAAAGCAGAGTCAAACTTTTTTGTGTCAATGCAGGAACTTAATCACTTGTTATTGTGGTCTCATTATTTTTCCATCTAAGATAGCGCAGACCTTTTTCTCTCAGTTATATTTCCATAGTGCTCATTTAACTTTCAACTTGTCTTCTAAAGTAATAGCAGATTGTTGACTGCCTCAGCAGGAAGCATTTTAATGATGCTTCGAGGTAGACCAGCTGTAGTATCTTTGTAGAACGGTAGCATAGGAGATGATGGTAGAAAGAAAAGCCAAACAAGAAATTCAGATTGCCCAGTTATTCCTGGCCATGCCACAAAGGTCTCCTTTTACTGAGGTGCGCTAGCGGTTTAAGCGTGCGCTAAATGCTAACGCCTCCATAGAGCTTGCGTTAGTATTTTTCGTTTAGCGCATGGTTACTGCACGCTAATCTTTAGCGCTAAAAATGCTAGTAAAAGGAGCCCAAAGATGTATTCCAACCAGTGGTGGAATATGTCTTTTATTGAAGAGAATGCTATTGTTCTCTTTTTTTACATCATCATTATTAGTGTGATTCTATAAAAGGCATCTGCTATACAGTACTCCCTTGAAATTCACGGGGGTTACGCTCCAGGAACCCCCGCAAATTTAAAAAAACCGCAAATACGTTTTTTAAGCAAGGGAGAAAGGAGAGGGCAGCCGGAACGCCGGCGAGGGAAGGAAATCACTCGCTGTATGCTCCGACCGCCTCTTCCTGTACTAAAGTCAGGCCTCGCCAATCGGGAGCTGCTTTGACACACAGCTCCTGATTGGTAAGGCCCGACTTTAGTACAGGAAGAGACGGTCGGAGCATACAGCGAGTGATTTCCTTCACTCGCTGGTGCTCCGGCTGCCCTCTCCTGCCCGGTCATTCGCGGTCGGAAAATACCGCAAATGACCAGGACCGCGAACCGCCGACCGAGAATTTGCGGGGGAGCAATGTATGTAGAACCATGCTTAGCAGCCATATGTGACATTACATTTTAGGTGAGGAACCAAAGAATGGGTTCAATAAAAGGCTTGCCCACAAAAATCACTCAGGGCTCCTTTAACTAAGGTGCACTAGTGTTTTTAGTGTGCGCTAAATGAAAAATACTAACGCAAGTTCTAGTAAACGGAGCCCTCAGTCTTTATAGAAATATGGGCAAAATACATCATACTCAACAATAAACTTGGTTCATGCATCAATTGTTATGTCAAATATTTATCATTTAAAAGATTTCAATTCAGTCCAAAAAGATTTTATTTTCAAAAAGTTATTTCCACAGGTGACTATCAACTGCCAGGGTGGGTAAATCATATTGCATATTATACTCAGATCATAGGATCTCTTATAACATGTGTTATGTCAAATCCCCATCCTGGGATCTTAGCTCTAATCATATACTGTATACTCCACCCTGACTCTCAATTTATTTATTTATTTTTTTAATTTATTAAGTTTTCATCATTATCATTTTTACAGATAATAATAAAGAAAGGAAAGATTACAGAAAAGTAAAATATTTCAAGTATAATTCACTATCTCCTCTAGTCCACATAACGGGAGAATATATCCTGATATTAACTAGTCAATACATTCAAACATAATAATAATAATAATAATGACTTTATTTTTCTATACCGCCACAGTCTTGCGACTTCTAGGCGGTTCACAAAGAAGAAGAGCTGTACAATCAGCGAATTACAGTAGATGAATACAAGGTGGTTGAAAGGAAAATTATACATAGGATCAAATATTAATGGTGCATCATAAATCTAAACTCCAAACTACTATTAAATCAAATGGGGGCCTTGCTAGTTTCATGAAGTTGTAAAAATTGTTCCAAGTGAATAGAGTCCCAGTAAACATATTCACTTTCTTTAAATTTCACTAGGCATGTACATGGAAACTTTGAGTAAAATGTGGCTCCCTGACTCTCAATTTTTAGCCTAAGTCCCATAATACCTAATCCCTTTGCTAACTCACAATGGCAACAATTTGATTAGGTGAAAAAAAAAAATCACAGGAGAGCACAAAGCACAAAGAATGTCTGTTTCAAAACTTCTCAAAGAAATGACAACACTTATCTTTGAAAGCTGACGCCACGGAAAGAGTTTGCACCCCTCCCGACGCTAACGCACACTTGCACTTCAGTGTTTCAGTCACATAGATCTTCTTCAGGGGGAGACCTCTGCTATTTGTTGCCAACTGATTATATTTAGGTGAACTGGTACCATAGCCAGACAGTCAATTTTTCTTGGGCCAGAGCACAAAGTGGGCAGGCCCACCCTGGAGGATTGCAACGGTGCAAGCATGCCATTGAGTCCTGCCTGCCCCCCTCCCCCCCCCACCTTCAGAGCTGGTGCTGCAGTAAGCAGCAACTCACCCTTCCTCGAAGGCAGAGTGCTGGGCTGTACGGAGGCACGGCAGCACTGCGAGCGTGACCGGTGATGCAGTCTGACCTTAGCACCAGCACATGCTTGCCATTCCACTACTAGAAAGACTGGGTGGGCCTGAGCCACGATTGGATGGCCAGGGCCGTCTCAAGCCCTCCCATAGCTAAACCCCCTAAGGTGAACCCATTTAGGCCAAGGAAAACCAGGCTTAAATACCTGTGCCTAAGTTGAGACTGGATCATGCATATTCTATAAGTGTGCCTACATTTTAGAACCCCCCCTCCATGATCTGTCCATGCTCCTCCCCTGGCCATGACCCCTCTTTGAGATTCCCAGAGTTGAAGTGATGTGCACCACTTTATAAAATGTGCCTACAAAGCTGTGCGCATAACTTCTAATGAGTTACCAATTGGCGTTAATTATTAGGTGTTAATTGCTGATTACTGGCGGCAATTGGCTTGTTAAATAATTAAGTTGCGTGCACAAATCGGCTATGTGTACTGATTTGCACGTACAACTTATGATGTACATGTACATAATTTGGACATAACTGTTTAGCGTAGGAATAGCCACTCTCCAGTCTCCACCCCCTGATGTGACCCCTCCAAAAATAAATTTTAGCACCCAGATTAGCCTGAGTTAAATTGGCACCTGAGTTCATTAGTATGCCATTTTAAACTATATTAGTGCCTAATGTTCCCACTGTTATTTAAGAAATTGTTCCTTGGATGAATATTTTAGATGGTTGAGGAATTGGCCCTTGTAGCTTCTATTTACTGATACAAAAAAAAAAATTGCTTAAGAATTCCTTTTGATAACCGTTAGTATTAATGCGGTATTTGTTTTTATGTATTGTGTCCTTGTTTTGTAAATCTTTCATAATTTTAAGATGGGTTGTATAAAAATGTTTTAAACTGCAAGGGCAGAAAAATTGCTCTCTTAAATTTACCCAGGTAGCATCAACGCTGACCTCACGGCACAGATTCAGCGCCTGCTGGTCTTAAATATAATTATTTTATTTAGCTGCTGTGGTAACAACAACTTCTCCTCTTCCCCCATTCTCTATTTCTCTGGACAATACCCTCATTCTCCCTCCACGGGGTAATCTTTGCCTCATCTCTCTCCTTCTCTTCACAAATCCAACAGAATGTCAAAACCTGTCATTTCTTTCTCTCCAACATCACTAAAATCCAACCCTTCCTTTCTGAGCACACTCCTAAGACCCCCCAGCCATACCCTCATCACCTATCTCCTAGACCAGTGTTTTTCAACCTTTTTACACCTATGGACCGGCAGAAAGAAAAGAATTATTCTGTGGACTGGCATCGGTCCGTGGACCGGCGGTTGAAGAACACTGGGCTAAGTCGTGGGCCAGACCCCGCCCAGCTCCACCCAATCTCCACCTCAGACCCCGCCCCCATAATAGTACTAATTGCACCTTGCACGTCCCGTGCCTTAACTGGAAGCCTTCCCTCTGACGTTGCAACGTCAGAGAGAAGGCTTCCGGTTCAGGCGCAGGATGCCCGTAGGAGCCACTGCCCGTGGCTTTGTGCACTGAATCAGTTAGGAAGAGGGAGCTGGCTCGAAGATAACGCCGCATCGATCGCACCGTGGACTGGCGGTTGAAGAAGACTGTTTTGGGCCTGACGCACGTGCTGGCCCTGTGGACCGGCAGGAACTTACTGTGGAATGGCACTGGTCCCTGGACCGGTGGTTGAAGAACACTGTCCTAGACCACTGCAACCTGCTTCTCACTGGCCTTCCACTAAACCATTTCACTCCCCTTCAATCTGTCCAGAGCTCTGCTGAATGCCTCATATTCCGCCATGTTCACTATACCACACTAATCCTCTCCTCACTTCACTGCATTGGTTTCCTATCCATTTCCACATAAAGTTCAAACTCCTCTTAATGACCTACAAGTATATTCACTCTACAGCTCCTCAGTATCTCTCCTCTCTCCTTATACTGCTCTCCAGGAACTTCACTCATTGGGTAAGTCTCTCTTATCTATACCCTTCTCCTCTACGGCCAAATTCAGACTCCGTCCTTTCTACTTTGCTGCTACTTTGATGGAACAATCTGCCTGACTCGGTATGTCAAGCTCCATCTCTGGCAGTATTCAAATCCATGCTCAAAGCCCACTTCTTTGAAGCTGTTTTCAAGTCCTAACTCCAACCCATCTGCTAAGCACCCATCTCTCTTATCATTCACCTCTGTAATTCCACACCTGAGCACTGTGCATAGGTGCATCTTTTTGTCCAGTTTGTCTTTCTTAACTAGATTGTAAATTATTTTGAGCAGGGGCTGCCTCTTCCAAGTTTGATGTACAGTGCTGTGTTTGCCTGGTAGGGTGTCAGGTCAAAAGCGCGCCGGGACAAAGGCGCGCCCAGACAATTGAGCGCAGCGCGGAGGTACGCGCCGCTCTAAATTACTGTTTTTAGGGCTCCGACGGGGGGGGGCGTGGGGAGGGAACCCCCCTACTTTACTTAATAGACATCGCGCCGCGTTGTGGGGGCGTTGTGGGGGGTGTGTGGGGTTTTACTGAAAACTTAACTTTTTCCCTGTTTTTAGGGAAAAAGTTAAGTTTACAGTAAAATGTGGAGGGTTACAACCCCCCAAACCCCCCTTAACGCCGGCGCAATGTCTATTAAGTAAAGTGGGGGGGTTCCCCAACAAAAACCCCCGTCGGAGCCCCTAAAAACAGTAATTTTGAGCGGCGCACGCCTCCGCGCTGCGCTCAATTGTCCGGGCGCGCCTTTGTCTTTCGCGCCGTTGTCTATGAACCGCCTGGTAGTGCTATAGAAATGATAAATAGTACCGTGTTTCCCCAAAAATATGACTGTGTCTTATATTAATTTCGGGTCCAAAAAATGCATTAGGGCTTATTTTCGGGGAATGTCTTAATTTTTTTTTTCGTGTACAACAATCATCTCTCCCTTCCTCTCCACCACCCTAATTCTTCCTCTTTCCTTCCCCCCTCTTGTGCAGCATCTTTCTATCCCTTCCTCCCATCCCCCTGTGCAGCAGAACCCTTCTGACCCTCCCACTGTGATGCGGCAGAGGGAAAACCCCCAGTGGGGAAGACCACGAAGCAGCCCGTTCAGAGCACTGCTGCCACTGCTGCTTTAGGAGGCCTCAGAGTGGAGATATGTCAGGTCTCATCGGGGTGGGGTGGGGTCGCTGAATTGACGAATCTGATTTTTTTTGGGCGAATCACGTAGCACTAGTGTCAGGGATGAAGTCAGGGAATGTCGGGAACATTTGGGGGGGATTTTGGGGGTCAATCTTAACTGGGGCTTATTTTTGGGGTAGGGATTATATTAGGAGCATCATTAAAAATCATGCTAGGGCTTATTTTTGGGATAGGTCTTATTTTTGGGGAATTAGAGTAGTAGTAGCAGCACTTGACTACATTGGCTAAATATTGACTCACATATCTTTATGCCTCAATAAACTTTTAAATAATAAATTATTATGAAGCCTGAAGACCAAACTGACCTGACAAGACCTCACAAGAAGTCTAAAATTGCAGCCAAATCTAGACTATCAGATGTTATGCCATTCTCTTTTTCTTGACTTGCAGACGAGGTATCCACTGGGAACATCCTTTCCTCTTCCCTCCCCCCTGGCAAATAATCTTAGCAACTGAAAGAGATCTTTTTTAAGATAGTTTCAAAACATTCTTCAAATGTCTTAAATAATGCATGTGGAGAAAGCAATTGCACTACAGGAAAATTCAATAATCTCAAATTCTTAACTCTTACAAGGTTTTCTAATGCTTCTAAATGTTGAGGAATCACAAAAGAATTTTTAATTTGAGTAGCACTGAGATTTGTTGTCCATATCTTGTCGGCTGCTTCTCAACTTGCTTCGATCTTAACCTGGAACAGTTTGATTTGCAAATTTACACAGCAAAGATAACACTGGCAGGGAGGTTGTGAATTGAAGCCCTAAATCATTAAAAAAAAAATCTCCTTTTCTCTCTACAATATGTAGGCTAAAACCCCTTGATGATGCTACTGAAAGTCTCTTGGTAACAGAATTAGCAATCTGTGGAATTCAAGTATAAAAATGCTATATATAAAAATGAAATTATTTACTTGGCAGATTTGGGACACGTTTTTTTTCACGAACAACTATTGCCCAAACAAAATGTGCATATCAAAAAAGAGTGGTGAAACCACCATACCACTCTGTGTTTTCCTTTACTTACTGGAGTGGAGGAATAACCTATTTTGCAGAACTGTAAGCTAAGAAGTACAAAAGTGACGGCTCAAATTCCACTGACACTCTTTATAGTTAATGACAGCAGATGGACCGGAATGGTCCATCCAGTCTGCCCAATAGTCACACTCATGATATATTCATGGTTAAATTGTCTTTTCTTTAATATTTCTGGGCAGTAAGATCATAGAAGTCCTCCTAGAAACATTGTAACATGATGGCAGATAAAGGCCAAATGGCCCATTCAGTCTGCCCATCCGCAGTAACCGTTATCTCGTTCTCTCTCTGAGAGATCCCACGTGCCTATCCCAGACCCTTTTGAATTCAGACACGGTCTCTGTCTCCAACACCTCTTCCGGGAGACTGTTCCACGCATCTACCACCCTTTCTGTAAAAAAAAAGTATTTCCTCAGATTACTCTGGAGCCTATCACCTCTTAACTTCATCCTATGCCCTCTTATTCCAGAGCTTCCTTTCAAATGAAAGAGACTCGACTCATGCACATTTACATTACGTAGGTATTTAAATGTCTCTATCATATCTCCCCTCTCCCGCTTTTCTTCCAAAGTACACAGATTAAGATCTTTAAGTCTGTCCCCATATGCCTTATGAGAAAGACCACACACCATTTTAGTAGCCTTCCTCTGAACCAACTCCATCCTGTTTTTTTTTTGGGGGGGGCCTAAAAGATACAGGCCTGTGGCGGTAACCCGAGCTACAAGGTATTGGCTCATCGGAAGATGAGCGGATATTTGGCAGTCAGCTCAGTTGAGCGGTGTTGCCGCGAGTCAGGTGACCCTGTAAAAGTGGGGCATGGCGGTCCATGTCTAACCCCCTAGGCTCATCAGGGGATGAGCAGTTAAGGGGAAGCGAGCTCAAGTGAGCAAATATGTCTTGAGGCCCATGGCACAGAATAGGGGCATGGAGATCCATGCCACCCCCTAGGCTTTTGCTGAGATGGCAAGGTCAAGGGAATACATTTATGAGTTTTGTCATTGCAATGTCTTGTAGCTCGGGGTGAAGTAATTGTTCATTGCTTCTTGGTTGTCCTAATAAACAAAGCTGCGGCCTGATTATTACCATCAATAAAGTGTCGGTGTTTTATTTATCATTGACATTATTGCTGAGGATATAAGGGAGTAAGTGGGGTACAGTGAGGGGGTGTTATAATTTGGGGGGTTGGGATGGTTTGTCGGGGTATGAGTGGATGACAGCTTGGCCATTCCAGATCCATATGTTATGACAATTGCACGTATTTAATTCATTTATTCGGCCTCTAGATTGTTATTTAAGATATGTAGAGATCTTGTCTAAGTTTCCTATGATTCAGCAAGGATTATTTGAGCTTTTGATAAAGTGGTGTGTTCTTGCTAGAATCTTGAAGAAATGAGCTTATTACATAACCTTTGAGTTTCTTTGTATAGTAAGAACCAAATAAGGAAAGTAATTATGATACATTTTTCAGACTGCTGGGTACTCATTATGTTATTATTTTTGTTGCTTTCGCCTTTTGGGAGAGTTTGATCCACATGTAATGTGTGTTACTTAAAGTTGCACAGAAATTGACTCTAGAAGTCCAGCATTCTTGTTATATTTTTCTTCCGTTTGCTTCAGGTCTCTGAATGACTTTGTGAACCACTTTATATTATTGATTAATTCAGAAGTGATGTGCTTTGTACACATTCAGGTTGATATTCCAACATATTTACGTGCTTAGTGGTGGGACCAATGATTTCATACATGCTTTAAAAAAAAAAATAAATTGGGCCAAAATTGTCCACCTGAAAAAAAAGGAGGGGGAGGAGTTTGGGGCCTTCCAGAGGCAGTAGGTTTCAGGTTTATTAAAAAATTTGATATACCGCCTTATTAAAATTAAAAGCGGTTTTACATAATATAAAGACAAAGTATAATAAGAACGTACATTAAAAACAAATTACAAACAATGCTACAAACAATCAAACGCACTGACAAACATTAACTTACCGATAAAAGATGGAGAAGGGCAGAAATACAATTTGTATAAAGAGAAAGAGAGGGGAAGAATAATGTAAAATAAGCTAAAATGATTAAAAAATGGCAAGGAACAGATTTCCATTACCATCCTTAGAAGGACTATTAGACACCAAATGTGTCTAAGGAGTGATATTTAGTCACTAAGCAGATGGTCAAGTGAGCTGCATAAATAGTGCCTAACTTAGATGTGTCATGTTAAATATATTCAGCAATGCTAAGAGAGAGCACCATGGAATATAGGTATAAATACATGTAGGTTAGATATTTTTAATTATAAGGCAGATTATAGAAAGAACATTGTTTACTCTTTCCAAAAATACTAGGACTAGGGGGAATGCAATGAAGCTACTAAGAAGTAAATTTAAACAACTGCAGATGATAAACTCTGGAATTCATTGCCAGATAATGTGGTGATAGTAGTTAGCTTAGCAGGGTTTTAAAAAAGAGGTTTGGATAATTTTCTAAAAAAAAGTCCATAAGCCTTTATTAAGATGGACTCAGATGTTTTACTTTTTATGGAATCTTGTCAGCTACTTGCAACCTGAGTTGGCTACTGTTGGAAACAGGATTCTGGGATTGATGGACTTTTGGTCTGTCCCAGTATGGCAACTTTTATGTTCTTTAAGTTCTTAGGAGGTGTAGAATGAGCCCCAAAGGCAGCGTTGTATGATATTGAGTTACTAGTAATTGTTTACTGTAGCTAATTACTTCCTTGCAGTGATCAATAAAGTAATTCACTACTTATTCACTATCCTAATAACTGTAATTAATTACTTTTGAAGAGTTACTAGCAAAACATGACATGATTTGACAGAGGATGTAGTTGACATGAGTTTTTCAAACCTCCTTTAAATAAACATCAAGAAATTAAGGCCCTCTTTACTAAGCTGTGCTAACTGATTAGTGCACTAATCGAATTAGCGTGCGCTAAACGCTAACGCATGCATGTTAGTCTATGGACGTGTTAGTGTTTAGTGTGCGCTAATTCGATTAGTGGGCGCTAATCGGTTAGTGCACCTTAGTGAAAGAGGGGGTATGTTATGTGATATTCACATTGGTATGTAATAGATGGATTATTTTACCTCTTCACATACCATAAGGCTTTTACCATACGTATTCTTGGATGTGGTATCAGTAAAGAAAAAGGTATTAGTTACTCTAAGCAGGTAACTGTTATCAGTAATCAATTACTCTTATAAATGAGTATTTGAATTACTACTGTATAGCAAATTACTTTAAGATAAGTAACTGGTACTATAATTAATTACTTTTGAAGAGTAACCAGCACAGCACTGCCCATAGGAAGCTGGGAGCGAATATACCTAAAGGGAGGAGTTTCAAGACTTCCTAGGCCCCTAGCTGCCCAGGCATGGCGGCACCCCTCCTCCTCTTCGCCCCCCCTTCTCTACTCCCCCGCCTGCTTGCTCGCTCACTCCCTCACTCCCCTGCCTGTTCGCTCCTCACTCCTCTCCTTGTCATGCATGCCCCTTGCCTTCCCCATACCTTTTTGGCGCTCTCTCTGACATCACTTCTGGGACCCGCGCCTAGGAAGTGACATGAATGCGGGTACGGGGAAAGAGAAGGGGTGTGCATGTGCGATGGGGGGAGGGGTGCCCCTCATCTTTACTATGCCGCCGGCCTGGATTCAAACAGAGAAAAGAGGCTTGAGGATATGTATGTGAACAATGGTGACAACGGAAGCATGTTAACATTGCGGGGAATAAGGAACTGGAGATTTTGAATAATATTGGAGTACATTTTTTTGTTGTTGCAAAGCTCAGGAGAGCATGTTTTATTTTTTTCCCCCTTAGCAGCTGTGAGTGGGATGGTGTGCAAGGGAAGCTGTGGGTGGGATGGTGAGCAAGGGAGGAGACTGCCTTGGCTCTTGCGGTGGTGGAGTGAACACCCAGGGCTGTATTTTTCTGGTGTTGGTTTTCTCTTGAGAGGCATGGGAGAAAAAGGTTTGGACGTAAGTTGCTAAAACAACTGTTAAGCAAAAGAAGGGGCAGAGAGCTTCAAACTCTGTTGGAGGTGAAACTTCCACAACCCTTGGAGTCCCTTTGAAGAAGGGAACCCAAAGCAAGTGAACGAATGATTAAAGTGGGGGAAATCATGGCCAGAGTATTGCCAGGATAATCTTTCTTCTGAAGTGTTTTCTAGTGAGGAGCTTATGAGTAAACTTTTGGATTTCTGGAACGAGACTGTCTCTCCAGAATGGAGGTTATGGCTGGCAATCGACTCGGAGAAAAGGGTGCTGATTCACACCTGAAGCAAATGGACTGTGACATAAGTGGTGGCTCAAATGGGGGAAGGGGGTTAAACTGTGAAGGACAGTGTGTTGTAAAGAGAATCTGTAATCTGTGGACCACCTCAGGACATCAGTGGTGTGAGGAACTCCAAGATATCCAGAGTGACATTGGACTAACCTATCAGTTACTTGGTCAAGTGTAGATTAGCAGCCATCTAAGGGAAGGGGTACCTAGTTGGGGAGTATTTGCAGAAATACCAGGAGTCATCTCAGCAGATGAAGGCCAAGAGGCAAGAGCAACAGTCTTTACTGGATCTACTATTGGGGACAAGTATTGGCTGTTAGAGAAGGACCCCTTCAAGAGAGCAGGCTTGAACAGTGGAGAAACCATACAGGAAGGATCTGTGGTATTGGGAAAAATGAGTGAGCATGATGACGAAAGATCTTTTACAGCTGCTTTTAAATGGATAGCCCATTCTACAGGCTGGCTAAAAGAACAGTGGGCTTTCTGATTAGTGACATCTCTCATAGGCCCTGGTTTAGGTACCTATAGGGCCTTTCTAATAGAGAAAGCCCAGAATTATGAGGCCTTGAAGCAAGCAGTTAAAGATAGATTGGAGCTGACTAAAGAGCACTACAGGAGTTTTTAGATAAACCCAAATGCAAGCCAAAGAAAGACTTAAAGCTTTAGTCCAAAGATTACAGGACTTAGCAGGGAGCCTGAGCATATGACAACCAAACAATGGAGGAAGTGGTTTTAGAACAATTCTTAATGCCCATACCTTGGGAGATGAGAGAATGGCTGATTGAATAAAGAGTTAAAACTATAGGTGAAGTCACCCAATCTGCTGAACGTTATGGAGTCCCAATGAGATGTGCATGCTTTAAAAATTATTGCATATACAAGCATTGCTGAATATTGACCTTGTTGTTGTTCATCTTGACCAGGGGTAGACAATTCCAGTCCTCGAGAACCACAGGCAGGTCAGGTTTTCAGGTTAACCACAATGAATATGTATGAGATGGATTTGCATGCACTGCCTCCTTGAGATGCAAATCTATCTCATGCATATTTATAGTGGATATCCTGAAAACCTGACCTGCCTGTGGCTCTCGAGAACTGGAATTGCCTACCCTGAAGTGGAGCCATGAAACTTACAAGTTATTCCACACTAGTAAATGGAAACAAGTATAGGAAAACCAAGTCATTGTGACATCACCAATGAGGTTGGCTCTTAGGCTTTGGTGGAATGAGGCATTATGACATCACAATACAATGGGCCACTGAAAAGTTCTCAGCCCAACCAAGAAGAGAATGAAATGGAGTAGGGGTAGGCAGTTTCGGTCCTCGAGAGCCACAGGCAGGTCAGATTTTCAGTATATCCACAATGAATATGTATGAGATGGATTTGCATGCACTTCCTCCTTGACATACAAAACTATCTCGTGCATATTTATTGTGGATATCCTGAAAACCTGACCTGCCTGTGGCTCTTGAGGATCAGAATTGCCTACTCCTGATCTTGACTGTTACAAATCATCATTTCAGTTTGGCTTGAACTGTTTTGTTGTGGTAGCCTGGTCTACAAACATGATGGCACCAGTTCATGCAATACAGAACATCGCCATACATTTGATATACGTAATTTATATTTTATTTGCGAAACTCAAGCATTTTGCCTCTTATTCATAAAAAAATAGCAGCAGTGTTAAGAACATGTAAGCTACCACATGTTTTTTTATAATCACTTTCACTTCAAATTAAGAATGTTCCAGAAATATCAAATTGTGACTTCCTTTTTCTACAAAACCCAAAATAGTTGGATTCTGCCACTGATAAGTAGCATCATGCTTTCTCATCTGATTAGTGGAAGTGACTGATGAAAAAGTTATGCCAGGCACATCTCTGAAAAAAATATGAATTATTGTTCAAATTATTCTGCCATTGTTGGTCTGGAAATGAAAAATGTGAAAAAAAAAATGCTTTGTATCTAGAGGGATCATCATTGTCATGTAAGTGGACAGTACACTGTATTTTTCCATCTAGGGTTAGATGAATTATAATTCAAGACAGTAATAGCAGTTAACTTTTATTTCATACCCTGAGGCTCATTTGAATGTATTCTATTGTAGATTAATTCCTGAAATTGAAAGTATAGATGGCTGTTTATTCAGCTTTAATTCTTAACTCAATCAGAAATGGGTTGTAGGTATCCACAGTAGGAGGAAAAATAGATTTCATGTCACCTAAGTGGATATTTCTTGATAGTTTAGGTCTGAAAACCATACACAACCTCTGGTTCCTGTTTTTCTTGGTTTATGAGCCTGCATTTTTTTCTATTAATCTATTTAGAGAAAACAATTAAATTCGGTTTGATTCCATTTTTTATTTTTTATAATTATTTATTGATTTTCCAAACATCAGTAGTGCAATACATAAAAATATCACATATATTGAGTCAATATAGCACATTCAACTTACAAATATACATAACCAACCATTTCCTCCCACCCACCCAATGATTATTCAATAAAACACAGAAGCATAGATTTTCCCAATAACCATACCCTATTTGAATTAGTAATATCCTCCCACTCACCCCGAATGTAAATATTCAAAGACCAAATTAGAACAGAAATAGCCTCCCCCTCCCACCCCTTCCTGGATTTGTACAAAAATAAACAAAAACTGGCACACAACCAAAGACCTACTATATTGAAGTAATATAAGATGTCCATCTTTTATTATCAGACCTTCAAATTATGGTGTCTTGTGATTATTCTTAAATTTTTAATCCAAGAGCAGGGCTGGGCAACCATGATCCTTGAAGACCACATCCAGTTGGGTTTTCAAGATTTCCACACTGAATATGCATGACATCTATTTGCATACGGTGTAACCAATACACCCAATTCAATCTCATGCATATTCGACATAGAAATCTTGAAGACCTAACTGGATTTTGGTACTCAAGGACTATGATTGTCCACCCCTGTTTTATGAAACATCTACAGTTCTCTGGCTAATATCTTTCTCCTATTCCTCTCTTTTCATTGGTTTCTCATCTTCTGGACTATTTTATCCAGCTAGCTCTTCCCATAATGTCCACCTGCTTCACAGCAATCATACCATACCCTCATACTTCAGGCTAAGTTAAAAACGTTTTTCTGGATTTTTTGTTTTTTTGTATGCTGATTGGAGACCTGGAAAAGCAGATCGTCTAAAGTCCTTGGAGTCATCCTCGATTTGGACCTAACCATGAGTGACCAGGTCAGCTCACTGGTCAATAAGTTCTTCTCTCTAAGGCAGCTCAGAACCATTAGATCAGCCTTGAGCCTGAGAACATGAGCTAAAGAATATGGAATAGTCACGCATACAAAAATATTCTGGAGAGCTCTTATAGAAAGCCTTGAATGCTAGGCAGTGGTGTAGTAAAGGGGGGCGAGGGGGTGGTCTGCTCTAGGTGCCATATTGGTGGGAGCACTGGCATCCTTCTCTTCTCCACCCCCCACCTCATCCCACTTCTCCCCTCGCCTCATGCATGCCCCCCTTCCCTTCCCTTTCCCCATATCTCTAGTTGTCAACCACCACGAGCAACAACTTCAACATGCTCCTCACGACTGCATCGTCTATCCCACTGATGTCACTTCCGGGTGCCCCATATAGGAAGTGACATCAGAGGGGGAAGCCGACAGGGTTATGAGGAGCATGTTGAAGTCCTTGTAGCGGTGAACAGTTAGAGGTACGGGGGCAGGGGGGATTGGGGAAAGGGCAGGGGGGGTGCACCTCTCACCCTCACTACACCACTGATTCTAGGAACAGAGTTTTGAATTGATTTAGGTATATAGGTTTAAATAACGGAGTCACATGATTGATAATACCAAATGATACCTGGCCACACATAACCAGATGATGTTCATTGCCGATGCCCAGACATGGATTGACATTGAATATCAAGGCATAATTCCAGTAGCAGTGGAAAACGCGCCGACTGCTTAGCAGAAGAAATAAACTCAACAGGAATCACATAAAATATTATTCCAGTCGGAGAAGAAAGAAAGTTATATTCTAGTCAAGACAGACACAAGGAAAAGGGAGGTTGAGTGTGAGCAGCAAGGTCATTACTGAAAGGGCTGAACGTGTGTTGGGTTGAAAATGGTATTAATAAAGAAGGCAGCTAGGAATGAGACTTGGTAAGAGTATACGATGGCTGTTCAAAAAGGATCAGACCTTTATTCATAAAAAATACTCATATTCAGATACAATAGTCTTATACTTTTGGCTGTGGTCCCCTTTGGCTGCCACACACTTCTTCCAACGGTTCTGCCACCGTCGGAAGTATTGCTGGAACGCCTCTTTTGAGATTGCTCACAACTGGTCCATCGCATTATGCATGATGTCTTCTCTTGACTGAAATCTGGTCCCTTTCAGGGTCGTACCCATAAACCCAGGACTCATCGCCAATGATCACTGTGCTGAGGAAGTTGGAATCACTGTTCACAGTCTCCAGCATGTCCTATGCGATCTCCAAACGGAGTTGCTTCTGCTTGATCGTTAGCAGCTTTGGCACAAACTTTGCTGAAATTCTTCTGAAGCTAAAATCCTCAGTCAAAATAGAATGAACGGATCCAACGCTGATGCTCACCTCGTCTGCAAGTTCTCTGATCGTGATTCGACGATCCTGCATCAGCAGTGTCCTCACTTGGTCAATGACAATCACATTTCTGGGTGTTGAGGGCCTACTGGAACATGCTTCACTCTCCACTGATGTGCGGCCATCTCTGAAGTGGTTGTACCACTCCTTTATCTGTGTGGTGCCCATTGCTTCAACCCTGAAGTCCTGTTGAATCTTGCGGATCATTTCCACTTGGGAATCGCCAAGCTTTACACAAAATTTAATGCAGTAGTATTGTCCAACTTTTTCTGTCATTTTGTCAAAAATGAAAATCGGATGGCACTCACTTACACTTCCTCACTCATCGGCGGTCTGCCGGCGACTAACAGCTTATGTAGGAAGGAAAAAATTCTAGCATGTGCATTAGGGTCGCCTACATACGTGCACCAAACCACGCCTTCCTAGCTTTATTTGTTTACACAAGAAAAATTAAGGTCTGATACTTTTTGAACAGCCCTCATATACTGTATAAGAAAAGCCAGCTGATCATGAAGGAAGGTTGAGTAGCATGATGCCGAGAGAATCCCACTTGACTCTAAGATTGATTAAAATTTTTAAAATTCTTGGAGGAAATGAGCAATACAAGTATACCAGAAAAAGAAAACAAGCAATATGGTATAAAAGTTCAAAGGTTAGTTAAGATGTTTTTCTTAAATTCACATGCAAGTGTTTAATATCTTATAGAAATAAGTATCAAGTTTATTTAAAAAAAAAACCAAGGGCTCCTTTTGCTAAGGTGCGTTAGGGCCTTAACGTGTGGAATAGTGCACGCTAAATTGCCGTGCGCGCTAGACCTTAACGTCAGGATTGAGCTGGCGTTATTCTAGAAGCATACCCTGCGGTAATTTCGTGCAAGCGCTAAAAACGCTAGCGCACCGTAGTAAAAGAAGCCATAAGCTTCCCAAGTTTATTCAAAATTTCTTATACCGCTCAATTGGACTTTTGAGCGGTGTACAGTAATAAAAACATCAAACATCGTACATTTACAAGAATTGGGGTTAAAAAGTAAACAATATATAACAAAAAGGGAAGTTAGTAGCCGAAAGACTTCAATCTTTGACAAACAAGAACGAAGGGTAAGATGGAGAGAACTACAATACAGTGGTACCTCGGTTTACGAGTGCACCGGTTTGCGAGTGTTTTGCAAGACGAGCAAAACATTCACAAACTTGGTGCCTTGTAAACTGAGCTTGCCTCGCTGTACGAGCGCCCCCCCCCGTGAACCGGCACCTTCCCCCCCGCGATCCGGCACCCCCCCACCGCCATCGGGCACCCCCCCCCCCGCCGCAACCTGAGATCCCCCAACCCACCCGAACCCTCTTCTTACTTCCAGTGTAGCCTCTGCACCGGCACAGGAAGCAGATTTTCGGGCACTGGTACCAACGTACAGGACATGCTGGTGCTGGTGCTGATGCCGATGCGGAGGCTACACTGGAAGTAAGAAGAGGGTTCAAGTGGGTTGGGGGATCTCAGGTCGCGGCGGGGGGGGTGCCGGTGGCGGCGGGGGGGTGCACGATGGCGGCGGGGGGGTGCCGGATCGCGGGGGGAGGCTTTCAGGGGGAGCAATGCCGGTTCTCGTGGGGGGGGGGGAGCAGCGCTGCTGGCCTCAGATGGGGAAGGTGGGGGTGGGAACATATCAAAGCAAGTTTCCCTTACTTTCTATGGGGCAACTTGCTTTGATATACAAGCATTTTGGATTACGAGCATGCTCCTGGAACGGATTATGCTCGTAATCCAAAGTACCACTGTATTTGATAGGAAAGAAGAACAAGTAAGGGACAAACATTAGGAGGTGAAGTAAATTGACATGATAAAATTGAGCAATGAAGGAATTAAAACAGCCCTTATAAGGGCAGTTATGTTTCGAAGGCATCCTGGAATAGAAATGTTTTTAATTTTGCCTTAAAATGAGGTAGACATTTTTCTTCACGCAGATAATTGGGTATGGAGTTACAAAGGGATGGTGCTGATACGGCAAAGTTCATTGAACGGAGTGCTTTAGAAGGATTGTAGGGAATGAGAAGATTATTGATGAATTCCGGTTGATTGCTTAAATGGGTTTTAACGTAAGTAGAAGGATTTTGTAGCTTAGTCTATGTTCTACTGGCAACCAGTGTGCTTTGCATAGAAGGGGGGGAAACATGGTCGTATTTTTTTTTGCATTGTATATGATTTTTATTGCAGTGTTTTGCACTATCTGGAGGCGTCTTATTTCTTTTTTTTCTTATGTTCTTATAAAGGGCGTAGCAATAATCTATGCATGAAATTACTAGAGAGTGGATAAGAGTTTTTAAAGAAGCTGGTTCTAGTAATTTTGCAAGTGATCTGATCATTCGTAGTCGGTAAAAATAGCGTTGAACTAAGGTACTTATTTGAAGATGGTAGTTGAATTTATTATCGAAGGTGACTCCAAGCAGTTTTAGGGAAGTAACAATTTTAATGCACGAAATTTCAAACCGTTCTTCAGATATGTTAAAGGGAAACAGCCAGCTAGGGAGGAGGTAGGACCGCTGGACGAAGGAGACAGGAAGGGAGCGGTGAAGGAGGAGAAAGAAGTCTCAGAAAGACTCAACATGTTCTTCTCGTCTGTATTTACAAACGAAGACACAACCAACATACCGGAACCTGAACAAATATTCAATGGAAATCAAGCAGAAAAATTAACATCCATGGAAGTGAGCCTTGATGATGTACACAGGCAGATAGAAAAACTTAAAAATGACAAATCCCCGGGTCCGGACGGAATCCATCCCAGGGTTCTGAAGGAATTAAAGGAGGAGATAGCGGAACTACTGCAGCAAATTTGCAACCTATCCTTGAAAACAGGCATGATCCCGGAGGATTGGAAGATAGCCAATGTCACGCCCATCTTTAAAAAGGGATCAAGAGGTGACCCGGGAAACTACAGACCAGTGAGTTTGACCTCTGTTCCGGGGAAACTGACGGAAGCACTGATTAAAGAACACATCGATGAACATCTGGAAAGAAACGAACTTTTGAAAACAACCCAACATGGTTTCTGCAGGGGGAGATCGTGCCTAACGAACTTATTGCACTTCTTCGAAGGAATTAACAAACGGATGGACAGAGGAGACCCCATAGACATCATATACCTTGATTTCCAAAAAGCCTTTGACAAGGTGCCTCACGAACGTCTACTCCGGAAACTGAAGAACCATGGAGTGGACGGAGACGTACATAGATGGATCAGAAACTGGTTGGCGGGTAGGAAACAGAGGGTAGGGGTGAAGGGCCACTACTCGGACTGGATGGGGGTCACGAGTGGTGTTCCGCAGGGCTCAGTGCTCGGGCCGCTGCTATTTAATATATTCATAAATGATCTAGAAACAGGCACGAAGTGTGAGATAATAAAATTTGCGGACGATACAAAACTATTTAGTGGAGCTGGGACTAAAGAGGAATGCGAAGAATTGCAAAGGGACTTGAACAAATTGGGGGAATGGGCGGCGAGATGGCAGATGAAGTTCAACGTTGAGAAATGTAAAGTATTGCATGTTGGAAACAGAAACCCGAGGTACAACTATACGATGGGAGGGATATTATTGAATGAGAGCAACCAAGAAAGGGACTTGGGGGTAATGGTGGACATGACAATGAAGCCGACGGCACAGTGCGCAACAGCCGCTAAGAAAGCAAATAGAATGCTAGGCATAATCAAGAAGGGTATTACAACAAGGACAAAAGAAGTTATCCTGCCATTGTATCGGGCGATGGTGCGCCCGCATCTGGAATACTGCGTCCAATATTGGTCTCCGTACCTTAGGAAGGATATGGCGTTACTCGAGAGGGTTCAGAGGAGAGCGACACGCTTGATAAAAGGGATGGAAAACCTCTCATACGCTGAGAGATTGGAGAAACTGGGTCTCTTTTCCCTGGAGAAGAGGAGACTTAGAGGGGATATGATAGAGACTTATAAGATCATGAAGGGCATAGAGAGAGTAGAGAAGGACAGATTCTTCAAACTTTCAAAAAATAAAAGAACAAGAGGACACTTGGAAAAGTTGAAAGGGGACAGATTTAAAACGAATGCTAGGAAGTTCTTCTTTACCCAACGAGTGGTGGACACCTGGAATGCGCTTCCAGAGGGAGTAATAGGGCAGAGTACAGTACAGGGGTTTAAGAAAGGATTGGACAATTTCCTGCTGGAAAAGGGGATAGAGGGGTATAAATAGAGGATTACTGCACAGGTCCTGGACCTGTTGGGCCGCCGCGTGAGCGGACTGCTGGGCATGATGGACCTCAGGTCTGACCCAGCAGAGGCATTGCTTATGTTCTTATGTTCTTAAGATCCTATTTTAAGGGGGTTCGCATTGACATTTCTTCTTTAATAGGGAATATCATTACCTTGGACTTTTCGATATTAAGGGGCAGCACGTTAGAATCTAACCATAGTTTAACTTTTTCTAATTTATGATTAATGGTTGCTATTTCATCCGGGTTGTTAAGATCAATAGGGTGAATTAGATGAACATTGTCAGCGTATGCAAACATTATGAAACCGATGGATTGGCCTAACGTCAAAAGAAGTATCATAAAGATATTAAAGAGTAAAGGTGACAAGATCGAGCCTTGAGGGATACCATGTTCGCTATGGAAGAGATCTGAAGAAGTATTGTTGAAGGATACCTTGGATGTCCTATCTGTAAAAAGGAAGAAAACCATTCCATCACCTGATCCGAAATTCCAATTTCTTCGCAACGTGAAAGAAGCAGCCTGTGGTCGATAGTGTCGAAAGCAGAAGAAAGATCCAGTAAAACTGACTTATGGTGATCAAAGTGGTAAAGTATCTTAGTGGTCAGTCCTATCGGAGAAAGTTCAGTTAAATGGTGCTGACGGAATCCAGTGTGGTTCAGATGTAGAGCCTTGGTGTTTTCAATAAAGTTTGCAGTTTGAGAAAAGACAATTTTTCCCGTGAGCTTAGCTAGAAAGGGGATTTTGGCTATAGGCCTGTAATTTGATATCTCTTGGGCATTAATTTTGTGGTCTTTGATCTTTGGGTAAATGATTGATTCTTTCCATTTGGGGGGTAATAAACCGGAAGTTAAACTTGTCTTGATCATGTCTAAAATATAGGGACTAAAGGCTGAGAAAAAATGTTTCAAAAGAAATGGTGTGATAACTTCATAGCTGCTTCCTTTAATGTTTAATGCATTGAGGCATCTTTAAATGTCTTGGAGGGTTGGAAGGGTAAACTGAGAGAGAGAGGTGTTTGTTGATCCATCTTAGTTGGAAACTTTCCTTCAAGATAAAACTATACCTAATACTGATTTAGAAACCAATGCAGAGGTTGATAACAAGTGATAATTTTGATAGATATTGCCTGTTTGAATTAGAATTTATTTTCTTTGACTTATGAAAAGCCTTCTAAGGAACTTAATAACCCCAATAATGTGGACTGTAATATAAGGCTTGTTTTGTTAGATTTTTCTTCGTTGTGATGATTTATTGGTTTTTTTCCCTTTAAATTGTTATAAGATGTAACAAATGAATAAATCCAATAAAAAAAAAAAGTTTAAGCATTTACTAAGTCTGAAATTGCCTGGCTGGAGAGACACAGTATTGTCTAGGCGCAGGAAGATGGCATCCACCATAACATATGAAATATTACCATAACCGTTAGCTGCCTCCAAGGTCCACTGTGAACAAATTAAACAATAAGATTTTTCTCATGTACCTTTTGTTTGTGTTAAGTCCCATAAGTAGTCTGGGACATAAACCATGTATTATGTGTTTTGCAATTATAGAAAGAGGGCTTAAGATGACACAGCTGCAGCGTAATTTCAGTGACAGTCTCATTTAGTGATAGATATGTTCTCTCCAAATTCGGGGGGCGTGTAAGAAGTTACGCAGTTGAATAAATCTCTAAGGACCACAGATGAAATCCCCACAACCACCAAGCCAGCCCACGATATGTATTTTTCTTTTGGCTGTGTTTCAACAAAATGCCGCAGATTGGATGTCTCCTACTGACTTTCATTGCAGACAGAGTAAGAAATGAATCTGGGTCCTGCCTGGAATAATTTTTACAGTAATATAATTCTTTAATGAATCTACAGTACACACAAACACACTCCACTGATGCAGAGGTGTAGCAAGATCTGAAATTTTGGGTAGGCCACTGAACAAACTGGGTGGGCACATATGGTCTCTATATTCCCCTCCCCCCCCCAGGCCAATTCAGAGCATCAAAAATACCTCAGCTGGTAGGCATCTCCAAACCCCACCATCTGCAAGGGTCCTTCAGCAGCAAGAACTCCTCCTTCTCCCACTTGATCAGCCCGTGGCTCTGTTCTCTTTGTGCATGCTCAGTGTTCATGCATGCGTGAAATTGAGCTTGTGCAGTGGGGAAGGCCACTGCTTAGATAGTGCTGCAAGCTGGAGTAAGTAGGAGAGGGAGGAGTTCTTGCCACTAGAGGACTCGTTCAGCCCATGGGGCTTGAGGATCCCCACCTAGGGTTACCAGATTTTCCATCTGGAAAATCTGGACCCCCGCCTAGACACGCCCCCGGCCTACCCAGTTCTACCCATCCCCGCCCTGTCATGCTTGGGCCCCGCCCCCAATCCCGCCCTGGTCCCGTCTCCGATCCCAGCCCTGCCCTCCCACGGCCTGCTGTCATGAGGCAGGACATCCGCGCATGCGCGGATGCATCACGATGATGTCACATGCACGTGAAGTCATCGTGACATATCCACGCATGCGTGGATACTCTACTTCGCGAAGGAAAGCTTTTCAAAACCCAAACAAAGTGCTGGGTTTTGAAAAGCTGTCCAGACCCTCAGAATTTTGGGTAGACCTGAACCTAATGTGGGTGGGCCCAGACCTACTCGGGCCCACCCGTGGCTACGCCACTGCCTTAAGCGTGAGTAACTTCTTGCTACTTGATTCATTGAATCTTCCCAACTGGTCACCATTTTATTTAGTGTACAGTTCTAACAGTCCTGGGGGAATATGTAATCTGTTTCATGAAACCAATAAGAAACGTAAATTGCTGTGCCCAAGCTTTTGAGACCACATACACCTGAAATCAGGTCATACCTGCAAGACCTAAGTAGTCTTGAAAATGCAACATCTATTTTTACTCTTCTAATGAAAGGCAAAAATGATGACAATAATGTAAACGGTGGAGGAGCCTATAGGCCGAAATTGAGCTGGCTGCAGTCAACATTTTTATGTCTTTCGCCAGCTGTATTCCTGGATGTTCAATTCCAGGCCATGTCTGGCAAATCAATTTCAACTTGGCTATGGTGTAAATCAACTCTCAGTGACTTATATAAGTAACATCATGTTCTATAGGATTTAGTTATCTGAATCTCTTCGAACCTCAGATTGCCCTGTGATAGCATAACTCGCACTGGCTCTCATCTCATGGTCCATCGCATGTTTGCTTCTTATGCAACTTTATATTGAATAATAAATCTATAGCAGTGGTCCCCAACCCTTTTCCTGGAGGACCACCGGGCCAATCGGGTTTCCAGGCTAGCCCAACAGCCTGTTTGACAAAGCCACGCGGCAACAGCCCCAAAGCCCTTTAAATCTCTATGGGCTTCGGGGGCCATTACCGCGCAGCAGCCGCTAGCGCGGCTTTGTAAAACAGGTCCCTAATGAATATGCATGAGGGAGATTTGCATATAGTGGAAGTGACAGGCATGCAAATCTGCTCCATGCATATTCATTAGGGCTAGCCTGAAAACACGATGGGCCTGATGGGCCTCCAGAACAGGATTGGGGACCACTGATCTATAGGACAGGCTGAACAAACTTCTAAACCATGTCACTTATCTTTACGTTGTAGCATACAGCTTCAACCCCTTCCAGCGCATTTCAGAAACTTTCTTCAGAGTCGGGGTATTTTTTTCAGCATTTAAACTACAACAAAATCAAGAAACATGTCTGCAATATTCAGCCCTTGACTGCATAAGCTAAACCGCTTAAAGGTAGGACTGCTATTTATGCAGCCCGATTTAAGTGGTTATCTTATGCGTTGAAGGGCTGAATATCGACACTTAACTGCATGTCAATCCCACCTCCAGAACACCCTCAAGTTAGCCTGTTTCGGACGCAGATGCTAACCGTGAATATTCAGCGGCGCTAGCTGGTTGGATGGCATTGAATATTGGCGGTTAGCCACAGATGAGCGATTTAAGTGTGTGGTGCAGTGGTTAGAGCTACAGCCTCGCTTCCCTGAGGGTTGTGGGTTCGAATCCCGCACTTCTCCTTGTGACCCTGGGCATTGCCCCAGGGATATTAGATAGAGTGGGAGCCCGCCAGGACAATTAGGGAAAAATGCTTGAGTGCCTGAATAATTTGTAATCCACATAGAATTGTAGGATATGCGGAATATAAATAAAAAAAATAAATTAATAAATAGAATAAAAAAATAAATAAAGTCACATATCCCACTTTTCGCTCAGTGGGCCACAAATTGTTTCAAATAAATAAATTTGAACCCTGTACTAACACAACCTCCCTCTGATCTCCATGCCAGTCTATTTGGTTACCCTGGTAAAAATAAAATAAGAGAACAGAATTTTAATGAACTAAAAAAAAAAAAAAAGCAACACAGTCTAGTGAAATATAAAGATAAGACAAGAGAGGGAGATTATAGTGCTACTAGTCTTATAGCCTGTTACATTAACGGGTGCTAGAATATATGTGTGTATGTCTGTCTTTATTTCTTTCTCTCTCTCTCTCTCCTTAGCTGCTTTCTGTATTTCTGTCTTTTTCCTCGGCTGTCCACCCATTCTCCCTTCCTTTTACCTTCCCTGTGTCCATCACCCCCCTTCACTGCTCCCCATATTCAGCAGCAGACCTTCTGCCTTTTTTTAATCTCCCCCCTGTCCAGCAGCACCTCTTTCCTGTCCCCCTATCCAGCAGTAGGCCTCCCTTCCTTTTTCTCCCCCCCATCTCTTCCCCTGTCCATCAGCACCTCTTTCCTGCTCCACCGTCCAGCAGTAGGCTTCCCTTCCTTCTTCTTCCCCCCAGCACCTTTTTCTGCTCCCCTGTTCAGTAGTAGGCCTCCCTTCCTTCTTCTTCCCCCCTAGCACCTCTTTCCTGCTCCACCGTCCAGTAGTAGGCCTCCCTTCCTTTTTCTCCCCCCCGCCGTCTCTTCCCCTGTCCAGCAGCATCCCTTACCTCATGTGAGCCCTCCGCCGACAGCCGCCACAGCCGACAGCCTCCGCACCGTCTGAAGCCGACAAAACCTTAAGCCGCGCATGCGGAGACCTACAGTGCACAGAAAATGGGAGCACGCAGGTAAGAGTGCATACGCGGCTTAGGGTTTTATTATATTAGATGAGCTGAGGAGTAAATGGGACTTATTGACCCTTCAGGGCAAGAAGTGTTGACAGTATTCAACCTGAAGGCTCCTTTTACTAAGGTGCACTATTGGTTGCTAGCCACACGCTAAATGAAAAATACCAACGTCAGCTCTATGGAAGCGTTAGCATTTAGCGCGTGCGCTAAAACCGCTAGCGCACCTTAGTAAAAGGAGCCCTGAGAGTTGGGCAAAGTAAGAGACGAGCTGTTACCTGAATAGTCTTAGGGCTCCTTTTACTAAGCTGCGGTAGCGTTTTTAGCGCGCGCTGCGGCTACGCAGAAAAACTAACGACAGCTCAATGGAGGCGTTAGCGTCTAGCGCGCGCGGCATTGTAACGCGCACTAAGCTCGCGCTAAAACCGCTAGCGCAGCTTAGTAAAAGGAGCCCTTAAATGCAGGAGCTCTCTTGATTTCCGATTCAAAAATCGACATTGACGTGCGCAAAGGACAACTTCTCGTTATAGAGAAACTATCCAGGGCGCCTCATTTACCAGTGAAATGTAACAAAACGGTTGTCTCTGGCTTATTGAATAAAACTTCAGCTCAGCAAATTCCAAAGATATATACTGTCACCTCCCCGTCTGAATTAAAAAAAGAAAGAACTTCCAAGACATCCCATCAAAACTAACCATTTCCAATAAAAGACCTTATTTTTCTACCTCTTATCTGTTCTGAGATTGTAATCAAACTAATGGAGTACTGTTTTTCCTTAGAGCGGAGCGTGTGCTCCCTCCCCAGCCATGGTGCTGCTGAAAGAGATAATTAATTAGTGACCTTGAAGGCATACAAAATAAGTTTCTGCTTTTTTTAATGGAACGTTAGCTAAGAAATGCAGAACAAAAACCTGTCATTGTTATACATTATTATTGTCTTGATTGTATGCAGCTGCCCCATAAAAAATTATACAACCACTGGAGAATTGCAACAATAAGCCAGCAGTATTTGAAACCAATGCAAAATGTGTTAATTGGAAAAAGGATATTTAATATATATATATATATATATATATATATATCAGTGCATAAATGGCTAGATCAGTGGTAGAAAATGACACGGGGAAAAATTATGTCCCCGTCCCATCCTCGGACCACCATCCTCTGCACCGCCCCGTCCCCGTTGGTCCTTTCACCGCCCCGTCCCTGTTTCTGCCGTCCCCTTCACCACCCCTTCACCGTCCCCGCTGTCTCTTTCACCGCCCCGGCCCCATCCCCGTCTTCAGCGTCTTCTCCTCTCCATCCCCCCACCCCCAGCACCCTTCACGCGGTCCAGCAGCTCTCTCCTGCCGGCCGGCCATTTCCCTCCCTCCCTCCTTTTCCCTTACCTTTTCTTCTTGAAACTGGCGATTTTGTATAAGACTACGAGCTGTATTACAGCCGGAGCCTTGAAATTGCGTCGGGTTGCCTGCTAGAAAAGTCTCCTCCGATGCAACCAGAAACAGGAAGTTGCATCAGAGGAGACTTTTTCCAGCAGGCAACGCGATATGACTTCAAGGCTCCGGCTGTAATACAGCTCGTAGCCTTATAGAAATCGCCAGTTTCAAGAAGAAAAGGTAAGGGAAAAGGAGGGAGGGAGATAAATGGACGGCCGGCGGGAGAGAGTGGGCTGCCGGATCGAACGCTAGTTCACCGCGCGTTCACTACTTGTTCACCGCCCCGTGCTACCATTCACCGCTCCATGGGGCGGTGAATGGCCTTGTCCCCGAACTCGCAGTGACCTTTTTTTTTGGTCACCGTTTTGGCGGGTAACAACCACCATGTCATTCTCTAATCAGTGGTCTCAAACTCGCAGCCCGCCAGGTACTACTTTGAGGCCCTCGGTATGTTTATCATAATCACAAAAGTAAAATAAAACAGTTTCTTGATCATATGTCTCTTTAGCTATAAATGACAATATTATTATTAAGACTTAGCCAAAAGGAAAGATTTATAAACAATAAAGAGTTTTTACCTCATGCAAAATTGTCATTTCTTTAATAAGACATTAACTATTTTTTTCTGAGGCCCTCCAAGTACCTACAAATCCAAAATGTAGTCCTGCAAAGGGTTTGAGTTTGAGACCACTGGCCTATAGGAAGAGGATATGCAAATGTTAAGAGCCTTAGCCAATAGGGAGAGGAGATAGTGGATGCTTATCTGCCATCATGTTACAATGTTTCTATAATCATAAAGTTCTATGACATCACAATGCAGGTGTAAAGAGCCTTAGCCTAGAGCAGTGAGTTCAAACCTGCGGCCCGCCAGGCACTATTTTGAGGCCCTCGGTATGTTTATCATAATCACAAAAATAAAATAAAACAGTTTCTTGATCATATGTTTCTTTAGCTATAAATGACAATATTATTATTAAGACTTGGCCAAAAGGAAAGATTTATAAACTATAAAGAGTTTTACCTCGTGCAAAATTGTCATTTCTTTAATAAGACATGAATTATTTTTTTCTGAGGCCCTCCAAGTACCTAAAAATCCTTAATGTGGCCCTGCAAAGGGTTTGACTTTGAGACCACTGGGCTAGATGCAATAAATGGCACCCGAACTTCTTGTTTCAGGCAGCATGCAACAGAGGGGAAAGCTCCCGGGCCGATGCAGGCAAGCTGTTTAAATTGCTGCCGCTGACGGTGACCTGAAAGGCATCTTGATTTTAAATGCAGTTCTCCATTTCACATACCTGGTAGCCCTTTCAGGACCAAGGGACATATTTGTCCCATAACTTTAAAATCCTATAAATTTTGATTGGGATAGTCTACAGTTCTAAATTTGATATGTACGGATTCCATAGGATACTGCCTTTATGTAAACAAACTGGTTCCAACATTCATTCATTAGCGTCGTTGCCAGATTGACGAGAAGATTCACTTGCCACACTGTCCATAAGCCAGAAGTGTGATTTTTTTTAAAAAAAATAATGATATTTCACAAAAAAAATCAATTTTTTGGCATCTGCAAGCCCTTTTTACCATAAAAATGTCGTCAAAACCACAAAAATTGGCCTACGATCCTTATGGTCCTGAAAGGGTTAAAAGGTATTTATTTGTGTTTCATGGGCTCCTGATGAAAACAATTTGGCCCGGATTCCATAAACGGCGACGGTATTGGCGGCTGCCTAAAAATGGCCACAGATTGTGTATCAATCATGCATCAGCACTGTTCGTAGAATCGCGGCTGTTTTTAAAACAGGCACCGGTATTAGTAAATCTTTTAATGGGGTATGGGGTCCATTAACTAATTTTATTATGTTATAATTAAATTATGATTCTCTTTTGTTTCTGTTAGATTCCTTTACACATCCAGGGAGGGTTGGAGGGTGGGTGGAGGGGTTGAATATTTATTGGAAGAGTATAATTATATAGATAGTATAATATATAATATCATATTATTGTTTACTAGTTTTTTTAGCCCGTTACATTAACGGGTGCTAGATGTGTAAGACTTAGGTATTTCTTTCTGTCTGTCTTTCTTTCTGTCTCTCCCCCTGTCCAGCAGTAGCCCTTCTCCCTTACTTTTACCTCCCCCCCCCCCCCGTCCAGCAGCACCTCTTCCCTGTTCTTATCTGATGTCTCCGTGTTCAGCTGGGGAAACCGCCACATGCGTCGCAAACCGCCACCGCCGCTGGGGAAACTGCCGCACGTGTCGCAAATCGCCAAAGGCTCCTTTTACTGTGCATGCAGCGCCACGGCACAACAGATCACGACACATGGAGCTTGAAGTGCACATGCGCGCTAAGGGTTTTATTATAGTGGATTACAAGGATAAGAAGGGGTGGAAAAATTGTTTAAGGTAATAATTGTGATGATAATAATGTATTTTCATAAAGTTTTTCTGATTCTTTCAATTGTATACATTATAAAAGTTTGAAATGTCAATAAAGATTTACAAAAAAAAACAAACAAACAACAAAACAGGCACCATAAATGTAGGCCAGCATTTTACAGGCGTACATTTAAGGTGCTTGTCTTGCATCTACGGATCGCCTAAGGGTGCCTAAGGCCACTTCTGGTGTAAACCACGCCTATGCCGGCCTCAGGCATCCTTAGTCGTGGCTAGACGCTTCCGTAGGCATGCGAACAGCAGCTTCAGCATTAGGTGCTGTTCGCCGCATCAATTTTTTTTTTTTTTTTTTTTTTTTTAGTACATCCCAATTGATTAGTTAGATAGGACACTTATCGCCGCTTAACTTTGAGATGCTATTACTAGAATCCAGGCCTTTGTACTGAAACATGGCCCATGTCAGGTCCCCTTTTATGTAATCTCGTAATAAAGAGCTGTACACCCTCATCCATATTTTTTATTTTTGCAATTATTCAAATATTACAAACTTACACTTGTTAAGGAAAATAGTTACATTTGAAAATTATCCAAGGAAAATATAGTTAACAACTTATCTTTTAGGAACTTACCCTCAGGTCTATGACCTGTAATGTGGTTCCTGTCCATTTCTGTAACCTACCTCTTCTCTTTATCTGTAACCCTCAATCCCCTTATCTTTTAGGAACTTATCTAAACCTTCCTTGAAACCCTGCAATGTGCTCTGGGCTATCACAACCTCCGGAAGCGCGTTCCATGTGTCCACCACCCTCTGGGTAAAAAAGAACCTCCTAGCATTTGTTCTAAACCTGTCCCCTCTCAATTTCTCCAAGTGACCCCTTGTGTTAGTGGTTCCCCACAGTCTGAAAAATCTGTCCCTGTCCACTTTCTCTATGCTCCTCAAGACTTGAAGGTTTCTATCATGTCTCCTCTAAGTCTCCGCTTTTCCAGGGAGAAGAGCTCCAGCATCTTCAACCTGTCAGCATACGAAAAGTTTTCCATACCTTTTATCATTTGGAAAACTTTTCGTATGCTGACAGGTTGAAGATGCTGGGGCTCTTCTCCCTGGAAAAGCGGAGACTTAGAGGAGACATGAGAGAAACCTTCAAAATCCTGAGGGGCATAGAGAAAGTGGACAGGGACAGATTTTTCAGACTGTGGGAAACCACTAACACAAGGGGTCACTCGGAGAAATTGAGAGGGGACAGGTTTAGAACAAATGCTAGGAGGTTCTTTTTTACCCAGAGGGTGGTGGACACATGGAACGCGCTTCCGGAAGTTGTGATAGCCCAGAGCACATTGCAGGGTTTCAAGGAAGGTTTAGATAAGTTCCTAAAAGATAAGGGGATTGAGGGTTACAGATAAAGAAAAGAGGTAGGTTACAGAAATGGACAGGAACCACATTACAGGTCATAGACCTGACGGGCTGCCACGGGAGCGGACCGCTGGACTCGATGGACCAATGGTCTGTCCCAGTGGTGGCAACTTCTTATGTTCTTATGTTCAATAATATGTCTCTATTTAAACCCCAATCTAAAGAAATATAGAGAAAGGAGAGGCGAGATTACAGAAAATCATGGTGGGAGGGGGGGGGAACCAAAAATATAAAGCAAAAATGCAAGAAAATTATTCCTGGGCTAGACAGAATTTCACTTTCTCTATTGAGACATTCATATCACCTTTTGAAAGAGTGGATATAGTTATAGGAACTGCAGGTTGCCTTGCTTCTAGGAAATTCTTTAAGGGCTCCTTTTACTAAACTGCGGTTAGCGGTTTTAGCGCCTGCTAAATTGCCGTGCACGCCAGATGCTAACGCCAGCATTGAGCTGGCGTTAGTTCTAGCGCGTAGCGTGGGTTTAGCGCGTGGGGCAATTCTGTGCACGCTAAAAATGCTATTGCAACTTAGTAAAACGAGCCCTAAATGTTCTGGATCTAAAAATACATAAGTTTTCTCCAGTAACTTAATACATTTTTTGCCTGATGTTTCTGGTTCACAGTCATTCGCGCGCCAGACGAACGGGCGCCGACAAATTGGAGCGGACAACTGAGCGCAAGACATCAGCACGCCGCAGAAAAAGCTTATTTTAAAGGGCTCCGACAGGGAGGGTGTAGGGGGGAACCCCCCCAGTTTACTAAATACTGTTAGCGCTGCCGTTGGGGGTGGTTTTGGGGGTTTGTAACCCCCCCATTATAGAGGAAACTTAACTTTTTCCCTATTTTTTAGGGGAAAAGTTAAGTTTTCTTTATAATGTGGGGGTTACACCCCCCCCCACACCCCCCAACACGGCAGCGCAAACAGTATTCAGTAAAGTCCCCCACACACCCCCGTCGGAGCCCTTTAAAATAAGGTTTTTCTGTGGCGCGCTGATGTCTTGCCCTCAATTGTCCGCTCCGATGTGTCGGCGCCCGTTTGTCCGGCGCGCTTTTGTCCCGTCACTTATGTTTCTCACTGGTGCTCTTTTTCTCAGCGTTTGTGTTTTGTGTGATTCCCCCCTCCCCCCCCCTTGGTTTTCTCTATGAATTTTTTTGGACTGCTTAAAGTTAGGTGCCAGGACAGTCCACTCTAAAGCTAGTATTCTATAAAGGCCACACTGCGCAGAGTATCCTTTACAGGGAACATTTCAGGCCAGAGTCTATAAACGTCTAACTCGATAGGCATCTAGAAAAGCAGCACCTAAGTTTCCAAGTTTCCAAGTTTATTAATTATTTGATTAATCGCTTATTGCGAATTCTAAGCGATGTACAAAACATTAAAATCTTGAGTTACAATAATCAAAGGGAAAGAGACAATATAAATATAACTAACAAGACAAAAACAAATGATACAGGAGGATGGGAATTGGAAAAGAAATACAAGTTTAAAAATAGTAAAGAAGACATATAAGGGGAAAAAACAATAGGGAGGGGGAGAATAATAAGCAACAGAGAATTTAAAGACCAGGGCTCAGTAGAGACACCTGATCTAGTCCTATTTTCAGGTTTACGAACCAAATCTAGTTTTATTAGTTGTCAAATGCATCTTTAAAAAGAAAGCATTTTAGCTTGCTCTTAAATCTATCCAAACCGAGTTCTTCTCGTTCATGAATTGGGAGTAAATTCCACATTTGGGGGGCTATAACGGAAAAAATAGAGTGCCGCCGTGTATTTATGTCAATCAAAGGTAGGCGACATTTGTAGAATTGTGCCTAGCGGAGCCTAAATTGGCTTCGCTGCTGGTAGGTGTGTACACCTTAGGTGCCAGTATAGTAAACCAGAGCTTTCCTGGTTTAAAACACTGGTGCCTAACTCAATCCATGCCCAAACTCTGCTTCAGATCCTCCCTTAACCATGCCTACTTGCTGGTAGGCACCTTGGTGTAGATGCTTACATCAAAGTGGTAGTGCCTACTGGCTAATTAATTGTTTAATCATATATTTTTTAATTGTTATTTTTTAACGATGTTTGCAATTATCAGTGACAATTAAAAAAACTTAAGGGCTCCTTTTACGAAGCCGCGTTGGCGATGTAACACTCGTAACAGCGCACGCTAATTTGCCGGCCACGCTAGCCGCTACCGCCTCCTCTTGAGCAGGCGATAGTTTTTCGGCTAGCACGGGGGTTAGCGCCCGCTAAAAATGTGCGTGCGATAAAGCCGTTAATGCGGCTTCGGAAAAGGAGCCCCAAGTTAGATGACTAGATCGGCTAGGTGCGTCAATCTAGGCGCCTAGCCATAGGCGTCATTTATAGACTCAGGCCCTCTTTTACAAAGGCACATATGGAGGGGCATAATCAAAAAAAGTCTAAGTCCCCTTTTGGCCTAAGGCCTTAAACGTTGAAAGTAGAAGCAGGGAAAATGTCCATTATCAAAAAAAACCTCCAAAAGAAGGTTTTTTTTGATAATGGCCTGCTTCTACGTTCAGCTGTTTAAATGCCCAGACCACCACTACGTTTAAACTTATACCATATAATCAACCTAAAAAAAGCCTAAGCCTCAAACATCCAAAACAAGGGCTTTTTAGGCAAAGGAGGAGCCAGTCCATCGCCTAAAAGCTGGATTCTGTAACCGGTGTCTGTCAAAAACAACACCGATTACAGAATCCTCCCCCTACAATGATCCGGGCAGGAGGGAGCCCAAGCCCTCCTGCCCCATGGCACCCCTGAACCCCCAACACTATCGGGGTAGGAGGGAGTCTAAGCCCTCATGCCCTCGACGCAAGGGCCCCCCCCAAAACCCTGATTGCCCCCCGCTGACCTGCGACCCCCCCCCACACCGACCCCATGACCCCTCCATCCCCATCCCCCCTCCCCGTACCTTCAAAATCGTTGGTTGGTGCCAAGCCCGTCCATCCGATAGGCCAGCCATCGTTGAATGGTTGGCCTTAGGGCCCGATTGGCCCAGGCGGCTCAAATCCCGCCCACAGGCGGGGCCTGAGACGCCTGGACCAACCGGAACAGGCCCAGTAGGCTTAGGCCCCTCTTGTGGGCAGGGCCTTAGGCATATGGGCTGGGGTGGGCCTATCTCTCCTGCAGCAATAGGCAGGTTGCGGGGGCCGCTGAGCTGCAGCGATCAGCTCAGCGGCCCCTTTTTCAGCACTTATACCAGTTTTGACTTGGTCTAAGTCAAAACGTATACGTGCCGACTAGGCAACCTGCCTAAAGTTTTGGTTATACCTGCTGCACGCCTAGGTCTAGGTCGGCCCACCTCCCGCCCTTTCCCCGCCTCTAAAAACACCTCTTTTCGGTCTATGTGTTTAGAGGCAGGGGAAAGGCCTAAGCTGGTTTTAGATACATCTAAAACCAGCTTTGATTATGGATACTTGGATGATCAGGCTTTTTGATCGTCCAAGTACCCATTTAGGCCACTTTTTAGACTTTTTTTTTAAATTATTATTATTATGGGCCCCTAAGTGTTTTAGCACGGATTTAGCGTACGCGGAATCAACATGTGCGCTAAACGCTAATGCGTCCATAGGATAACATGCATGCGTTAGCATTTAGCGCGTGTTTAGTGCGTTAGCATTTAGCGCACTTTTGTAAAAGAGAGCGTCAGAGCCTTCGTGCCTAACTTTGGGCGTGAGCACCTACATCAGCCTCGGGAATATCAGCACTGCTTTTCGCAAGCACACAGTACTCAAGTCCAGCACCCCCCCCCAGTCGCCAGGCAGGAAAGAAGAATGGGGAATTTCCCCGGAAACGGACACCGTTGAATTTATTTCCGGCACACGGTGGATGCCTTTTTCACCAGCACAGTTATAAAGATAAGTACAGAGAGATTTGCCATCGTTAACTCCAGTGTTTCAATGTTTGGACTCTTTCACCCAGGGCTCGGTTTGAATTATGCATGCTGAACTGTGTTGATAGCAGCAGCTAATTTTAATTGTGTTTTCACTTTTTATTGAGGCACTCGTGCACTTTAAATTTATCACGGGGGTGAGACCAGGGATATAACCCTGTATGGGTATTACAAGTGACAACTGAAGTGTCCCCGGCTACTGTACAGTTGTGTATACTGTGCACACAACCGTTTGCTGCTGCTGCTATTTTCACTTTATCCTTGAAGAATTTTTTTTTTTTAATAAATCTTTATTCATTTTTAAACTTATAATAAGTGTGATAACATATCCATACAAATAACCATAAATATATCACTTAATAATCAACAATGATACATATAATATTCTCTTATCTCCCCCCTCCCCACCCTTATCTATCATATAATCAATACTTATACAACATGTAACAATAAAAATACCCTCCCATCCCATCCCATAATTGAACTTGTAAATTCAAGGGAAACAAGATTTTTCTAATCATTACAATACTTTGTTAATGGCTCCCAAATATCTTGAAATTTCCTGAAACAACCCTGTTGAATTGCAATAAGTCTCTCCATTTTATAAATATGACATAAGGAGTTCCACCAAAAATTATAATTTAATCTATTCCAATTTTTCCAATTATACGTAATTTGTTGAATGGCAACCCCAGTCATTATAAGTAATCATTTGTTATTATTTGTAGATATCTGACTTTTTGCTCTCATTGCCATACCAAACAGGACAGTATCATATGATAATACCACAGGGTTATCTAATAAACAGTTAATTTGGTCCCAAATTGATTTCCAAAAATTCATAATGAATGGACAATAGAATAATAAATGATCTAAAGTCCCTGCTTCGAGATGACAGTGCCAACATTCATTAGAATAATTTTTTGATTGTTAAGATTGATTGGTGCCATAACAGGTTATCTACCTCGTTATTCAGTGGCTTTTCCTCCACTTTCATTCCCAGAAGACGGTGAAGTTTTTTGGTAAGAGTTTTGAGAAAAGGATATTTAGAGGGCCGTTTTCGATATGACATTTAAATCTAAGTTTAGATGTTTTATGCGACTTGGAGAAAAGTCCAGTACCAAACATGCTCATTTTCAAAACTCTAAAACATTTATCTTGGTTTTTTTCCCCCCGAAAATGGCCATTTTTCAGATGTGCATCTATTTTATTTTTTTTTACCATTTTCAAAAATAAACATGTCCATGAGCAAAACGCATAAAACAGGCCATTGGGATGTAGGAGAGACCCGCATGTTTAGTGAACTGGCCACCAGAGCAGCGGGACACCCTCCAAAACCCACTCAAAATCTATTGGACTCAACGGTAGACCACCCCAATAGCCCTTAGACCTGCAGGTGTCACATATCTGTAGGTACAGTGAGATTGTGTGGATTTTGGAAGGCTCTCAGATTCCACCATAAGTGTAGAAGTTAAAGTGGGGTATGGGCCTGAGCCCCAACTCTATGGTTGACTACACCATCCACCAGGCTATTCCAGGACCCTGCTTCCTGCTTTACCAGGACTAGCAATCACATTTGAAGCTATCCTACAGGCTGGTATGTATTGTCTTGTTCACATCTTTGGGGGGAGAGGGTAGGAGGGGGTCAGTAACTATTAGGGAAGTGTATGGGGTAGGGGTCATCTTTACATCCCTCCAGTGGTCATCCAGTCAGATTGGGCACCTTGTTTTTGGCATCTGTTCATTATTACAACAGGTCTAGCTCCAGATGTCCAAACTGTGCACTGGACATTTTCTTAGGGTTACCATATGGCTTCTGAAAAAGGAGGATTGAAACATCCAGGTTTTACTTCCCTTGCTTTCAACGGAAGTAAAACCCAGAGGTCTCAGTCTGTCCTTACTTCCATTGCTTTCAATGGAAGTAAAACCCGGATGTCTCAATCCGTCCTCCTTTTTCTGGAGCCATATGGTAACCCTAAGAAAACGTCTAGTGTGCAAATCTATGGTAGAGGTTTCTACCATGGGCCAGTGAGGTAAATGCTCCAATGCTCATATGAATTCGTAAAAGCCAGCGATTATAAAGAATATTAACAGACTCTACTTTTCAAGAAATCCCTGAAAACAACTTAATACCGCAAGTTCCTTCCCACTTCCCAATACCTTCTCGATTCCCCGAAGCAACCTGATCTACTCTTTATCTCCCCTGGAAATTACCAGATATCTTCTTTTGTAATCTGTCTTTTGTAATTCTATTGTCCTAATCCTTGAACCGCAAGGTAATGGCGGAATAGAAATCTCTAATGTAATGTAATGTGTATTCCTTTATCAAATAACCTTCCATATTGTCACTTATTTGAATGATACTTTTAAGTATAATATCATTATAAATGACAAGTATTGACATGATAGATTAGAGATGCAACTCCATTGTCAAGGTCAGTCTTGCAATTAAAAGATATTGAATTTGCAAATTGATTCATAGCAACTCTCCTCATCTGCTTTGTACCTTTTTAATTGAATTTTCATGTTTTTATATGTCAGTGTATAATAAATTATCTCCAGAACTTCTGTATCCACAGTTTTTTGTTTTTGTTTTCATCGGTGGATTGTTTTCACTGTGGATCATTGGGTCTCCCCATTTTTCTTTGTTGGGCAGACTAGATGAGCCATTTGGCTTTTATCTGCACTCATGTTACAATGTTTCTATAACCATAAAGCCCTATGACCTCACAATGCAGGTGTAAAGAGCCTTAGCCTATAGGAAGAGGAGATGCAAATGTTAAGAGCCTTAGCCAATAAGGAGAGAGATAATGGTTACTGCAGATGAGCTTTTTTTTGCTACTTCAGCTTGTCTGCGGTGTTCTTTGCTCACATGTTTAAAGACAATAGACTGTTTTCAGTCCAATTCTTTATATGTGAGTTTGCAAACCATTGGACCCCTGAGGAAGACGTGTTCGCCGAAACACGGACCGTGTAGGGTCCGGTTGGATTTTTATCACTGTATTTTTTTATTATTGTACTTTTAAAATTGAATTTTCATGTTTTCATATGTCAGTGTATAATAAATTATCTCCAGAACATCTATATCCACAGTTTTTTATTTTTGTTTCCTCGATATATTGTGAATAGCCACAGATGAAAATAAAGTGCCAGTGCTTAAACGTGCTATAGTGAAAACTGATAGCCATGTTAAAATACCTGCCCCCCAAAAAAAATCCTAAATTAGTACTACACACTCTTAATTAAATGATTTACTCTAACAGTTACCACTTTAAACTAATGTTGTTCTGAATTCATTACTTAAATAACTTTCTAATATTGCCAATTTCTAAATCGCATACCTAGTCATGGCTTTTTCTGACCCGGAAGGCAAAGAAATCAGAACTGAATGAGGAACGCTACCTAAAGCTACTCTCCTTATGTGGCTCTTTGCAAAGGACCCAGATACTACAAAACCCGTGGGGGAACTACTAATGCATGTCGTAGCTTATAAAATATATTAAAAGGAAATATATATAAAATAAATAAAAAATATTAAATAAAACATATTAAAAGGAAATTTTAGGGCAACCCAGCAACGTAAGACCTTTGAAATCAAATTGATAGGACTTAACAAAGACCGTGGGATTTTTTTTACATTAGGAATGAATTTAAACTGCTTTGACACCTCTCTCTTGCCTCCTACCCACCCAGCTCTCTCTGTGTTCCTCACCCCTCCCTCTTCCTGTGAAAATGTCACTGGAATGCTTTCATGTCTCCCTTATATATACTGATATTTCTCAACATTTGTTTATTTCTGATCTGAAGAAGAAGGGGTTACCTTCAAAAGCTAATCATAAAATCATCAAAAAAGTCCCCGTTTTACAAAATTATGTAAGAAGTTTTAGCGTCAGCCGGCTGACACTCGTAGAGGTCCTATGAGCATCGGAACAGGGCAGAACATTCAGCGCACCGGCCGGCACTAAAATCCTCATGTACAGTTTTGTAAAAACAGAGTGGGGGAGGGGGGTCAGTTATTTCCTTTATGTTTTTGTTTTATTTCTATATTGAAAAGTGGGCTAACATTGAACTAAGGCCAGTTCTGGGCAGACATGCACGGTCTGTGTCTGTATATGGCTATTTGGTGGAGGATGGGCTGGGGAGGGCTTCAATGGCTGGGAGGGTTTAGAAGGGCTGGAGTAGGTTTTAACAGAGATTTCGGCAGATGGAACCCAAGCACAGTACCGGGTAGAGCTTTGGATTCTTGCCCAGAAATAGCTAAGAAGGGATGCTTGCGGATGCCCAAGGCCACTTCCAGTGGAAACTCAATAGGCGCCAGTCGATTGCCTATATTGTAGGCATCCTATGCCAAATGGTTTTTTTTGTTTTTTTGACATGCGTCCAATTTGGCTGGTGAGACGGCAGTAGGACATCTACTGTTGCTTATAATCGGGACGCCATTTGTAGAACCAACCCCAAAAAGTGTTTGCAAATGGTGTGTCTTACCCCCCATTTTTACAAAGGTGCGCTAAGCTTTTTGGCACGCTAAACACGTGATAAATGCTAATGCGTGCATGTTATCCTATGGACACATTAGCGGTTAGTGCACGCGTTGATTTAGCGCACGCGCTAAAACGCTTAGCACCTTTGTAAAAGGGAGCCTTAGTAAAAATATGCCCATGCACATAGCTTGCAGGGACTGTGTGCGGTCTATAAAAACACATGTTATAAGCATTTTATATACATGAAAATACAGTACTTTAGCTCTAGCCCCTGGCAGCTGGTGCATTAGTTCCTTACTTTTTACTGCCAGGCTAGTCTCATGATGAGACTGGCAAAAATCACACTGTTTTATTGCTAGATTTTGACCTGGCAGAAGGAGGTGAGGCGCTTATGCTCTTCTCCAGTTGCTGGGGAGCAGAACTGAAGTACTTTCCTTGGGGGGGAAAAAAAAAAAAGTCAGTGGCAAGCAGCCCAGTAGCTTATTGTACTGTAAATAACGTTTGTTCTGCTCTGCTTTTATTTCAGCAGCGTGGGGGTCACTGGGCTCTTTTTCAGCCAGGCTCCCCATATTATAAGGGCTGCTTAAGTGGAATTTACACTACTGGTTCTTCTTAATCAGTGCAATAAAAATTATTTTGTGGGGAAAAAAATGCCCATCTCTAACCTAGAACTAATAAGTACTCCTAATCACTGATTTCAGTCTGTAACATTCATCTCATGAATGCTTCATGTTGCTCAATAGCAAACTCTCCATATTACAGTCAAGTCATACAATATTTATACCCAAATGAAAAGGTAATGTGAAACACTTAGCTTCTTGATACAGTACTTGTCAAATCTTCTCCTTGTCCTTATTGCTGAAACAAAGGAAATAGTAAAAATGAAAAATAAAAGTCAGGCTTTTTGGGGTTGGTTATATTGTTTTTTTCTTTATTTTTGAAATCTCTCTTTTTTTTTAATTTTTTTTCCTCTCTTTTGTTTTAAAAGGACACTTGTTTTTGTTGTTTGGATCATGTTTTATTGCCTTGGGTTATTATTACCTCTCTATTTTTTTTCCATGTTCTTTTCTGTTGCTGTTTTTGTGAATGTAATATTATATTTTAAATAAAAAGTAATTAAAAATTAGCAAAATGTAAAACAGTTACCTCCATGAAAAATGAACTTTCGGCCTCTCGCCTAGCCCTTTTCCAATGTGGAATTACTCACGTTTTTTAAATCTGAGGTTAAAGGGAGTTGCATATTCATGTACACAAATTATTTCCCTGTCTAAGCGGTCTTGCAGCCTAAGGGGTGGTAACAAAATGGCCTTTTATGGATCTTTCCTGCAAGCTACGGGCCATTTTTACTGCAGCAATAAAATGGCCGCTTTTCCATGATTTGACTTAATGAGCATGCACTAATGTAGCCCTTAGTGCTGAAATTTTCATTCTCCGCCCCCAGACCTGCCCCATCTGTGAAAAATAATAAAAGTTTGTGCACATAGATTGGAATCCTACTGTACGGTGCCTGCGCAAGTCCTGCGGATACCTTTTTAAGCTGCAGTAAATGTGCAATAGTGCTTATTGCAGGTTAGTAAAAGGCTCCCAAATCTGAGGAAGAAGCAATGAAGATTGAGGTCATTTGCCCAAGGTCACAAGGAGTCACTGGTGGAGAACATGTGACTGAGGATTACCACCATCTTGTGAAAGGAGTGAAAGCTTTTTGGGAGGGTAATGGAGGGGTAGCTTAATGTTCAAAGCAGCAAATTAAGGAGGGGAGCTCAGGTTCAAATCCTGTGTCTCCCATCAAATGCCCCAACATACATACATATGGCCATTTGGTGGAGGATGGGCTGGGGAGGGCTTCAATGGCTGGAAGAGTGTAGATGGGCTGGAGTAGGTTTTAACGGAGATTTCAGCAGTAGGAACCCAAGCAAAGTATCGGGTAGAGCTTTGGATTCTTGCCCAGAAATAGCTAAGAAAAAAATTTAAAAATTTAAATTGAATTAGGTTGGGCAGACTGGATTGACCATTCGGGTCTTTATCTGCCGTCATCTACTATGTTACTATGTTAACATAGCCACCACACCATGTCACAAACCTATGGGTAAATGCCGCCAATTATGTAGTGAAGCCACATTTTTAACTTAGGCCCTCTTTTACTAAGACGCGTTAACTGATTAGCGCGCACTAATCGATTTAGTGCACGCGCTAAACGCTAACGCGTGCAGGTTAGTCTATGGACACATTAGCGTTTAGCACGCACTTCTTGGTTAGAGCACCTTAGTAAAAGAGGGGTTTTAGTTCATTTTGAAGGTGGACATAAGGCCTCTAATTCTATGTACGTACAAAATTGTGCGCACTCAAATCGAGTGTGTAATTTAGTTGCTTAATGAACCAATTAGTACCACTAAATCAATTTTTCAGTGCTAATTGGCAATAATTGGAATTTATGTGCACATCTGTAAAGCTGCTTTTCTCTAAAGATGCGTGTGAACATTTTTCCATGTGGATTTGAAAGGAATTGTGGCCACCATTGAAGCCCTCCCCAGCCCATCCTTCACCAAACGATCATATGTATGTAGGTTGGGGCATTTAATGGGAGACACAGGATTTGAACCTGAGCTCCCTTCCTTAATTTGCTGCTTTAAACATTAAGCTACCCCTCCATTACCCCCCCCCAAAAAAAAAAAAAGCTTTCACTCCTTTCACAAGATGGTGGTAATCCTCAGTCACATGTTCTCCACCGGTGTGACCAATGCAAATCATGCCTGTAGATAATATTGTTGATTTGTGCTATGTAAAATGGTGCCAGAGACCTAGCATCATCTTTCTTTTTTTCAGTTCCAAAATTTTATTGAAATTTTATATAGTAACATACAATAAAGCAGGAGAAACATGTTAAACAAATTGCTCATAACACTTTTAACAGAAAGCTTAGGATATTAAAAGTCCGAAATCCTTGAAATGAAACTCCCTCCCTGCTCCCCCACCTCATTTGCAGAGAGTGAAAAACCAACATCCATCCATACCTACATGCATACATCTCCATTCTCCAAACTACATCAACTTGACATAGGAAAAACCACACTCCATTCACGCACCCTCCAATCAAAGAAGTCAAACGGAGAAAACTATATGATGGCCTCCTGGCCACACAAGCAGCAAAACTCAACAACCAAATCTCCAATCTACTAATTATGACCCCAGACTACAAAACATTTAGAAAAGAAATAAAGACTCTACTCTTCAAGAAATTCCTGCAAACGACTTAATACCGCTAGCTCCTTCCCACTTCCCAATACCTTCCCAATTCCCCAAAGCAACCTCATCCACTCTTTATCTCCTCTAGAAATTACCAGACATCTTCTTCTTGTAATACATTTTTTGTAATTCTTTTGTAATCCGCCTTGAACCGCAAGGCAATGGCGGAATTGAAATCTCTAATGTAATGTAATGTAATTACTATCTGCAAACTCTTGTATGGGCGCCCGCAATGATCTAAATTTGGCCCCTTTACCTCTCTTCTCCAGGATCTTTCTGTTGTTTTGTTTCTTTATTACATTTTTAGAAGCCCGTTTACTAATCTGTGGTAACGCAGCACAATTTTGGTCCATTTCACCATGCAAATGTTGTCTTTAGGATTTGCTAACCCATGGTAAATTTTGGTTTTGCATTGCTGCATCCAGGAGTATTGCACGTTCCTAGTCATAGCAATGTAATCAAAGTGGATGCAAAGTCAATCAGCGATCGTTAAAAAGCTAGCACAATGGAAACCCTTTCTCTTCCACCGGTACTAGTCTCGCGCTGTGCTGCACTGCATTATTTACCAGTCAGTAAACCACTCCAAAAATCTACAGGAGAAGCCTCAAGCTCTGATCTCAACTGTAATTTAATGCATATAAATAAGCACACTTATTTCGTCAACTGCAGTTGAAACAGAGGAGCTCTGCTCAGGAAGAACCTGTTGGAAACTGCTTCAATTTGCTGTTGAGATAACTGCTAAAAAGTGACAAATGTTGGATGAAGTAAAAAGGCGTAATAGAATTGCCGGAGGAATGGAGAGGAACAGTGAGTGCACAGGAAGCAAGCATGAAGGGCCGAGGTTAAAAAAAAAATTGCCTCTCTTTCCTCTGTTCAGCACATGAAGGGAGCAGGCATACCCAGAAAGCCAATAGGCAGAGGTAAGGTCCAAAAGGGTGAGTGCCTGGGACTAGGGCACAGTCCCTGCCACACTAAGGGCTCCTTTTACTAAGGCGCGCTATGCTTTTTAGCGCGCGCTAACCACTGTGGCGGGGTTAGGCCCCGGCCACGCACGCTCGGCCAATGAGGTGTGTAGGTTTCACCAAATAAACAGAAGGGGAACTTCCCTGAGGACAACTGTGTTATTGGAAGAGGACTCCTTCCTCCCACCACCACCACCACCACCACCACCACCACCACCACCCAGTGTGCCATTTGCTTTGTCCAGCAACATGGCTCCCGCTAGAAAAATAATGAAAATTACTGACAAGCAATGGAAAGTGAAGTGGCTTGCCCAACATCACAAGGAGCATTAGTGAGGGGATATCATCTGTCCTTCTGCTAAAAATATCAAAATTATTTATGCTACTATGGGAAGGGAGAGACAGTAAAAGCTCTCTGAGGAAAGGAGAAATAGAAGGAAAGTGATGGAAGAAGACCAGGATTATGTCTTGCATAGGAAGGGGTCTTCATGAAGGAGAACTGGTAGTAGATAGGGAGAAGTTATTTCAGTTTCTGAAAGCCTTGCCGGAGGACCAATCTCTCAGGGTCTACAGTATATAATAAAAAGAAGATGAATGGAAAGGAGCTTGGTTGAAGAGAGAGAGGATTTTTGTAGAAGATAGTGAAGATGGAAACCAATGTTAATCTTTGCTAATCATATGAACATCAAATGCTTATAGAAAATATTCTTTTTCTCCTCCCCCCAGCTGCTGGTCAGTCTGACATTTTATTTCTAAATCATTCACTACACTCTTATGTTTTTTTTGTTCTCCCAGAAATATCTTTAGTTTAGTCTTAAGTAATTTAGGGATCTCAGTCACTGGTGGATATCTGATACCCCAGTATTTGAAAATTTCTGATTGCCGGGCTTATGTTTCCAGATAGATTGGCAAGGGCACCAGGCTGTCAAGTGGTACAAATTAATATCTGAATATTTGAATAAAAAACCTAAAACGAGCCTAAAAGATATTTGGTGCATTGAGATAAAGCAGCCGATTTCTGCTACTCAGTGGCTACGGATTTGGACTTGGAGAATGAGATGTACAGCGTCAGCTTCTATGAGACAGACTTGGTTTATTTTGTTATATAGAATTTTTGGACCCCTGTTCATTTGCAAAAGTTGGATAGTTCAAAGTAGAGAATGACAAAGGGGACCGTTTACTGCGGTAAACCATGATCACCACAGTAAATCCGCAGGAATGGGGGCAAGACCTTTCACTGCTCCGCGGGAATGGAGACAAGACCTTTAGCGCACGCTAAAAACGCTAGCGCACCTTAGTAAAAGGAGCCCTAAAGTTTTTAGAAATTTCGCAACTGCCCACACCGCGCATGTGCGAGTGTCTTCCTGCCTGAAGTCGGCATGCAGTATCTCAGTTCACCATTTTCCATAGAGCGAAGAAGTGCTATTTTTTTTTGGACTCTGTCCAAAATCCCATTGCCTTCATCAATGTTTCTTTTTTTTTTTTTTATGCCCTTCGGCTCTCTTTCTTTCTTTGTTTTATTGTTATAGTGTGTTTCTTCGGTCTGAAAAAATATATATATATTTATTTTCTTTTTTTGTTTTTGTTACATCAGTTGGGCCTTTGGGCCCTCTTTTTTTCCCCCCACTTCAATGGTATTTCGTCCTCATTGTCACCACTGAGTCTTATGACTTTGCTGCCGAGATTTTTCAGGCATATCTAAACCTTCGAGTGGTTTCAAAAAGTGCTCTCTGTACCAGCGCCCTATTTCAATCACTGACCTGCACAGTTGGTGCATACAGAAATGCTCATTAAAGGCTCACTGTGTTCAGCAGGAAAAGCTTTTCGTCTCAGCCATGAACTCCAGTGATAAATCTGAGCTATCAGTACCGGTGGTACAGGCATCGACATCAGATGCTGTTCTTCCATCAGGCAAGCCTGCTAAGAAACCATTCTCATCCCAACAAGTATTGCAGGCCTCTATAGCATTGAGTCCCTCGATGCAGGCCAAGAATTGACGCCATCGATTTCCTTCAGTGCAGGTAGTGTCTCCTATGCGGTAAGCATCCTCGTCGAGATTTCCCACCCCTCGACACCCTGCAACACCAATGGTACCGGCGGTTGAAGCAAGTGTACTGGTGCAAGTCTTCAGAGAACAACTGAAGGAGTTCTTCCAGAGGGAGCTCAATGACCTATTTAAGTTGCATTCGGCACCAGTAATTACATTGACTCCCTCGGTACCGACCCAGCCTGAACTTAGCACATCGAGGTCACATGGTAATGGTACCAGGTCTGCATTGATACACAGGGCAGAATTAACCAATAGGCCAAGTAGGCACATGCCTAGGGCCCGAAATGGTCAGGGGGGGCCCGATGAAGGAGGGCATCAACATTGTTTTTTCCTACGGTGATGGGCCCCTACAGCATCGATTGGCAACGTGGGCCCCCCCCCGATCGGCAACGTGGGCCCCCCCCCCATCGACAGAAAGTAAGACAAGCAAGCAATGTGGGTAAGAAAGGCAAAGGGAACTGTAATTGTGCAAGCAGTGCTGCTTGCCCAAAGCTTCCCTCTGTCGCAGCTTCCTGTTTCTGCCTGGGCGCATGGTGGGGTGGGGCGGGGCAGGGAGCCCAGTGTACTTGGGTGCCTAGGGGCCCTCGACGAATTAATCCTGCCCTGTTGATACAGCACCACTCTACATTGCAGCATGGGCGCTCTGCAATGCAGCGCCACCAAACATGACATCACATGGTACCGCTGCACGTCCTTCTAGATCCAAGAGACAGTCGGACGGTAATGATTCTCCATTGCATCGACATCATCGGATCAGTACCGATGTTGAAGAAGCTCTTTGCGACGCTCTCACACTCAGACTCCCCAACTTAGAAAATCTTCATCCTACAAAGAATCTCCTGGGGTGCCAGATGTCGATTCTGACCTGTCTCAACATAATACTGATACTGAGTATGATCCTACATTATCGGCTCCAGAATTCTATGGCATCCCTTCAGATCCATCTCCTCTTTCTCCCAGATGAAGATCTCCTCCAGAGGGACTTTCATTTTGCCAAGTATATCAAGCAGATGGGAAAAGCTCTGCCTGTCAAATTGGAGTTGGATACTGAGCCCAGAGCAGAGCTCCTTGATGCCTTAGATTTCAATGCTTCATCCTGTTCTCTTCCTTCAGTCTTGATCTATCTTCTCCATTTATCCAATTCTGGACTTAAGACTACTTTGGTCAGCGTTCACCTCAGTGCTCTTAGTGCTTTCCATGCTCCTGCCAACAATAAACCTCTGGCCTCTCATCTGCTTGTTTCCTGGTTTATGAAAGGACTTTTCAACTCCAAACCTCTACTCAAGCCACCTCCAGTTCTCTAGGATCTTAATGTAGTCCCAGCCAGTCTGACAAAGCCACCATTTGAACCACTGGCAACTAATCTAATCTAATCTAATCTAATCCTTAGGTTTGTATACCGCATCATCTCCACGTTCGTAGAGCTCGACGCGGTTTACAGTAGGAGAAATAGGAAGGAACTACAACAGAGGGTTAGAGGTAGAAGTGTGAAGAAAATGTAGAGGACTTGGGATGCCAAGATATAAGAGTTTCCTTGATTCCTAAGTTGGAGGGAGACTTACATTTTTTGAGAAAAGCCAGGTTTTCAGATGTTTGCGGAAAACTTGGAGAGAGCTCAAGTTCCGAAGACTACTTGTCTTAAGTTTCTCACTTGTAAAGTGGTGGTCTTGATCTCTGTCACTTCTGCTCATCGAGTAAGTGAACGTCAAACATTAGTTTGTGACCCACCTTTCACAGTATTTCATCATGACAAGGTGGTTCTCAAAACCAGTCCTAAATTCCTCCCCAAAATTTCACATGAATCAATCCATTGTGCGTCCAGTTTTTTTTCCCTAAAGCCTCATTCTCATCTTGGAGGAATAGCTCTACACACTTTGGACTGTAAGCATGCCTTGGCTTATCACGTACAAAGGACTAAGGCACCCAGGTCATCACTTCAACTGCTCATCTTATTTGATCCTAACAGACTGGGCCTCCCTGTCACCAAACAAACTATTTCCACTTGGTTAGCACCCTGTATTTCCTTCTGCTATGCTCAGGCTGGGCTGCAGCTCGAGGAGTGTGTTATAGCACACAGGGTCTGAGCTATGGCAGCATCCATGGCCTTTTTGCGTTCCACTCCTATTGAAGATATTTGCAAAGCAACTACTTGGTCCTCAGTTCACACATTCACATCTCACTACTGTCTAGAATCCTATTCCAGATGAAATGGTCATTTTGGCCACATAGTATTAACAGAATTTATTTTCTTCTTAATGGCTGACTCTCCCTCCATCCCATTGCAATAAACTAGGGCAGGGGTAGGGAACTCCGGTCCTCGAGAGCCGTATTCCAGTTGGGTTTTCAGGATTTCCCCATTGAATATGCATTGAAAGCAGTGCATGCAAATAGATCTCATGCATATTCATTGGGGAAATCCTGAAAACCCGACTGGAATATGGCGCTCGAGGACCGCAGTTCCCTACCCCTGAGCTAGAGAGTCCTACGTGTGAGAATAAGTGGCCTGCTTGTCCTAGGACAGGGGTGTCCAATGTCAGTCCTCGAGGGCCGCAGTCCAGTTGGGTTTTCAGGATTTCCCCAATGAATATGCATGAGATCTATTTGCATGCACTGCTTTCAATGCATATTCATTGTGGAAATCCTGAAAACCCGACTGGACTGCGGCCCTCGAGGACCGACATTGGACACCCCTGTCCTAGGATAAAGTACAATTACTTACTGCAGGGGTAGGGAACTCCGGTCCTCGAGAGCCGTATTTCAATCGGGTTTTCAGGATTTCCACAATGAATATGCATGAGATCTATTTGTATGCACTGCTTTCAATGCATATTCATTGGGGAAATCCTGAAAACCCAACTGGAATACGGCTCTCGAGGACCGGAGTTCCCTACTCCTGACTTACCGTAACACGTGTTGTCCGGGGACAGCAGGTAGATATTCTCACACTCTCCCACCTCCCCTGGTTGGCTCCATAGCTTGCTTACGGAACTGAGGTACCACAAGCTGATGTCAGGCGGGAAAGCACTCGTGCGGTGCGGGCAGTCACAAAGTTTCTAAAAACTTAGTGGCAATGCACTTTTAACACTGTCCATACTGGGCTCCGTAGATGATGTCACCCCTACATGTGAGAATATCTGCCTGCTGTCCCCGGATAACACATGTTATGGTAAGTAACTGTGCTTTTTGTAGTAATATGGTATAACCAGATCTGGTTAATGCACACTTGGTTTGGCCATACATTTGAGCATCATAAGGGTCTATCTGGTAGCTATTTCTTTTTAGTCTAGTTTAAAAAAAAAAAAAAAATTCAGTCCATATTAAAACTGAAGTTTATGCTTCAAGTATATGGATTTACCAGATCTGAAAGTACTGTAAAAATGCTGCAATTTTATCCATTAAAAAAAAAGATCACCAAGAACAGTAAATCTAATATTTATTTCTGAACTATACTCTGAACAATTTATTTTTCAGAGATGGAATTCGGTGAACCCCCACCCGTCCTGTGCTCTGGCTACCAGGCAGACTCACATGGTGTTCCTCAGCATGGCTACCCATTAGAGATGGGCTCAGATGTGGACACTGAAACCGAAGGTGGTGCTTCACCAGATCATGCCCTGATGGTGTGGATAAGGGAAATGAAATCAGAACATAGCTCCTGTTTATCAAGCCGGGCAAATTCAGCATTGTCCCTGACTGACACTGACCATGAAAGGAAGTCTGATGGGGAAAATGGTAATAATCCATATTATCTATAAACATATACAGAGCGTGCTTAAAAAAAAGAAGAAATAAAGCATGTAACTTTCTGTAAAAAAAAAAAATAAAAAATACTTCTCTCTGTTTAGAACATTGTTTCTGAACTCAGTCCTGGGGTACCCCCTTGCCAGTCAGGTTTTCGGGATATCCACATTGAATTTACATAAACTTGATTTGCATACACTGCCTCCATTATATGCAAATTTCTTTCATGCATATTCATTGTGGATATCTTGAAATCCTGACTGGCAAGGGGGTAACTCCAGGACCGAGTTCAGAAACACTGGTATAGAAGAGAGGCCATTTTAATTCACAATTATTTGCTCTTAAAAATTGCATAATTTCAGTCAAGTACAGTGTTCCCTCTCAAATTCATGGGTCGCGAATCGTGGACTCATTCGCGGTCTGCTCCGACCGCCTCTTCCTGTAGTAAAGTCGGGCTACACCAATCAGGAGCTGCATGTCAAAGCAGCTCCTGATTAGTATAGCCCGACTTTACTACAGGAAGAGGCGATCGGAGCAGACCGTGAGTGATTTTTTTTCACCCGCCAGTGCTCCAGCTGCCCTCTCCTACTTTCCCTACCTTTTGACAGGCAAAAACCCGCATTTGCGGTTTTTCAAAATTTGCAGGGGTTCCATTCAATTTGGGGGGATTACTGTATTCTTCAATTGTAAGGAGGTGATCTTCTCTTCTGATCACTTTTCTGTGTTACAGACCTTTGTGTTTTATTTTGGAAGGAAATGTTGGCCACGGTGGCCTTCCATTAGTTTTCATTTCTGTGTGCCTCTGTATGTGTATACTACTCCTCTTTAATTTTTTTTAGATAATGTGGCACTGCAAGGCTACCGCTAGATATCATCGGTGCTATTTTGGAACTTGGGTTTCAGCAGCATGAGAGCAGCAGGGGCCCATTCCCAATTCATCACACTGGATTACCAGGAATGTCCCTGGCTACATCCCCAGGGAGGTGTGGAAAGAGCCATGAAATTGGGAGGGGGAGCTACTTTTGAGGTGTTACTGCTTGGGGGAATAGCTCATTGGGGGGGGGGATCTGATCAGTGGAGCAGTGAGCTCTTAGGGGGGTTTGCAAGCGTTATTGGGCTTCTGGGAGGAGAACAGAAGGAGTTTCTCTGCTTGAGGAGGAGTGGTTGCAAGATACTGTATCATCAGGATTAGAAGGAGGGGTTCAGATCGATGGGGGGTTGGAGCAAAGGTGGGAATGGGTACTGTCACTGTGGGTTCCTAGTTTGTGCCCAGGCCTTGTTACATGTCTGGGCAGATAGAGCAGATAAAACCCACAGTCTGCGTTTGATATGTAACATAGACTGAGAACTATTGGATTGGGTGGAAAGGTGTTGAGTTGGTGTTCAGGTTTTAAGGACAAGAAGGTTTTTCAAGTTTCCAAGTTTTATTTAAAATTTGATAAAACGCTTAAATAAAAATTTCAAAGCGATGCACGCTCTAAAATGGGTAGATGGGAACTTATAATAGGCGGACAATGGACATCACTAACTAGAGATTAGGGGAAGAAGGGAAGAACTACAATTTCTTTGAAGAAAAAGAACAACTAAGGGGAAAAAAACATTGAGGGATGGGGTCGCTGGTAGCCAAAGGCTTACTTTGAAGGTCACTAACGATATGGTTATTTGGGGCAATAGAGGACTGTTGATTAGGTCCTAAATTATTTTCCAAACCTGTAAGTCAAAAGGTTTATTTTGGGGTGATGTAAAGCTGTTTATTGGGTCTTAAGCTATTTCCCAAAGGCATCAGTAAAAAGGAAGCTTTTGAGAGAACTTTTGACTCTTTCTAACACCGTATCATATTAAAGCAGTGGTTCTTAACCTGGGTTCGACTGAACCCCAGGGGTTCGGTGAGTCAGTATCAGGGGTTCGGCGGAGGTCAAAACACACCTCCGACTCATATAGCGCTTCGGTCACGTTCAATCATCTATCAGTTATTCAGTGACTTTGATCAAGACTGATCGTGTACTCGGTTTCTTGATCTATCAATCTGTAACTAACGCCTTATATACATCAATCAATTCCTGATCAAAATTTGTGATTTAACTGATAGATGATTGAACGTGACCGAAGCGCTTATGATTCGTGATGATACGCCCCGCTTGTCCATAATTGGCTGCAGGTGATCACGCAACATCGCTTGGCCTATCTGTGCTGCAGGGGATTTGATGCGCACAGTAGTCGAATTGTAACTGTTGTGATGGTACGTCGTGTGATACCTATCTTAATATTTTAATCCCTTACTAACTATGTCGAGCAAAATACGAAAGTGGTCGGACGAATATGTACATTATGGATTCACATGTATAACGGAACGTGATGGGAGTCAGCGTCCTAATTGCATGATTTGCAATGCCAAGTCGAGTAATTCTAGTCTAGCTCCGGCAAAACTAGGGCACTTGCCAAGGTAAAGCCGCGCATTTCTGAACTGGTCTCTGAGAGGCAACAGCAGAAGACACACTGATTTGCAGTAAATTTCATTATTATGTTATTATTATTCGAAATATAGGAGAACTTTTTTGTTTTCAAAATTGATATTATTTTTTCCCTCACTGTATACCTATGTTTTGAATTTGTAAAAATCATATTTTATTTTTCCAATAAAGAAGGGTTCGGTGAACACACATATGAAACTGGTGGGGTTCAGTACCTCCAACAAGGTTAAGAACCACTGGCCTAAAGGAATGACTGTAGATTCAGAGTATTGGAGTGGAAATTGTGGTGTTCCTCAAAAGTCACCTATGTCTCCTTTGCTTTTTAATTTGCATACGAGCTCTTTGGGTGAATGGCTGACAAATTTAGGCATTTTTATTTTATCGTACACTGATGATATTTTTTTTACGAGTATCTTAAATCCAGCATTGGATAATCTGGAGGAAGCTTTGAGGTTTGTTCAAAAGTGGATAATTGGGCAGCCAATAATTTCTTACAACCAAATAAACAAAAACCAAACCCCCCCTTATACAAAACCGCGCAAGGGGACGTTAGTGCCGACCAGCACGCTGAATGCTTTTATGCTGCTCCGACGGTTATAGAATTAATCCAGGTACCTCTCCTCCCTTGTAACCAAAAAAAAAACACCCCAAAACTGTTGTAACTTCACTGGAAATGTCCAGTTAGCTCTTTTGTAATCCGCCTTGAACTGCAAGGTATAGGCGGACTAGAAGTCCCTAATATAATGTAATGTTATTGAGTTCCTATAAGCATCGGAGCAGCAAAGAACATTTAGCATGCCAGCCACAGCTAAAAACCTGTTGCATGGTTTGGTTAAGGGGGGAGGGGCTGGTAAATTAGTTTGTTTTGGTAATCCAAGTGGGTCTCTTGGTCAGAAAATAGTACTGAGTACTGGAGAAATTCTTATGATGGAAGAAAAATCTAGAGTTTGGGGAATTATTTTGGACCGTGGTTTGACATTCGAGAATCAAATAAATGGATTGGGAATGAGTCTTTTTTTTCATTTGCACAGTTACGGGCAATACATTCTGTTTTATCTTTAGAGAGTTTTCAAACGGTGGTAAGAGCTATTGTACTGCCTCAGTTGGACTACTGTAATCTAATATAATAAAATGGTAGGACGCGCATGCGCACTAAAAAAATTGTGTTCCCTGATCCCGTCGCGGAAACACGATTGCACATGCGCGGCCCCGGCGGCAGCTTTCAAATTAAAAAAAAAATTTCCATACCTGCGGCGGCCTTCCTCACCCCCGGCTCCTCTCTCGAACTGGACGGTCCCCGCGTCTGCCTACCCTTCCCCCCCCCCAACGAATCAATAAATCGAGCCGGGCCGCCCTCCGCAACAGACCAGAGGAGTTCTTTGCTGCTCACCCCCCTTCCCTTGCCGCTGACCCGAATACCTACCTGGCGATTCAAGAAGCCTGTGCAGCAGTCTTCACACGCTGCTTCAGGCCCTTCTACTGCCCTGATTTGCTCTGCCGCGTCTCTGATGATGTCATCAGAGACACGGCAGAGCAAATAAGCGCAGTAGAAGGACCCGAAGCAGCGTGTGAAGACTGCTGCACAGGCTGCTTGAATCGCTGACTTACAAGGGAAGGGGGGCCCAAGGACTCTATCCGAGTCTGCGGCGGCGGCGGCGGCTTTCAAATAAAAAAAACAGGTACACAACTGCAGCGGCCTTCCTCACCCCTGGCTTCTCTCTCGAATGTAGGCAGCACTATAAACACGCTGCTTCGCGCCCTTCTCTGCTGGGTCTCTGATGACATCATCGGAGACAGACGCGGCAGAGGAAATCGCCAGTTGAAGGCCGCTAAGCAGCGTGTTTAAAGTGCTGCCTACGCGGCTGGAGTCACGAGGTTTGTCGGCGGTGGGAGGGTCAGGAGCAGGCCGGATCGACAACGCCAGTAAAAGAAGGGGGAGGGGCCGAACGGAGCAGGGAAGAGAAGGTAAGAAAAGGGAAAGGGGGAGTGGCGGAAAATCCTGCTACTGCTTCTACACAGGAAAGGGGGGGGGATAAGAGGGAAATGCTATTGCTGCTGCATAGGGAAGTGGGATGGAAATGCTGCTGCACAGGGAAATGGGGAAAATGACAGGGGCAGGGAAAGGGACAGAAAGACAGACAGAGAAAGGGGGCCAGAGAGAGAGTCAGCGGGAGAGGGAAAGGGGGCTGCTTTGGGGGGAGGGGTGTGCTTGGGGCAAACAGCCATGGAGAGACAGGGAGAGGGATATGGGGCTACTTTGGGGGGAGGGGTGTGCTGGGGGAGACAGAAGGGGCCATGGAGAGATAGGGAAAGGTGACAGACAGCTTTGCTCTGGGGGGGAAGACAGAAGAGGGCCATGGAGAGACATTTGGGGGGGAGGTGGGTGCTGGGGGCAGACAGCTTTGCTTGGGGGGGGGGAAGGGGGTGACAGAAAGATACAGACAGCAGCCAAGGAGAGATAAAGAAACACAGACAGACACATCTATTCTAGCACCCGTTAATGTAACGGGCTTGACATAAATGCTGCATAGGGGGCAGAAAGAGAGACAAATAGAAAGAAAGACAAATAATAGGAGGGAGGGAGACAGAAAGAAAAGAAGAAAGACACAAGGGCAGGGAGTGAGACAGATAGAAAGAAAGACAGACATACATATATTCTAGCACCCATTAATGTAACGGGCTTAAAGACTAGTTCTTTATATTGTGCTGTTACAATGAACTTAAAAAAACAGACGGCAATTACTTCAAAATACAGATGTGTGTTTGATTTATAGAGCAAAAAAATATGGCCGGGTTACTCTGAATCAAATACATTAGTTGAAGATAGAGAAGAGAATACAGTGGTACCTTGGATTACGAGCATAATCCGTTCCAAGAGCATGCTCGTAATCCAAAATGCTCGTTTATCAAAGCAAGTTTCCCATAGGAAATAATGGAAACTCACTTTGATATGTTCCCCCCCCCACCCCCCCCCTCCCCCCGAGGCCAGGGCGCTGCACCCCCCCCCCCAGTCTGGCACCGGCATGAGAAACGCTCCCCCCCCGTTCGCAAAGGCCCCCCCCCCCCGCTCGAATCCAAGGTGAATCATTTTGTGCTAGAATTTATTTTTTTTTAATTCTTTATTCATTTTTAACATCAAATACGCAGTGCAAACATATGAACAATCAAGTAATATAACATTCTGCACTGTTCCAACAAATAATATATAACTATATACCCCCGCCCCTTCTGGGAATTAGATATCTGAATCACAAAAATGGGCTTCTAAATTGAGACTCATGTCGTATAGTGCAGAATGCTTTTATTAAAAACATATATGGTAAAGAAAATCACCGTACTGTATTATAAAAATATTGATTATATTAAATTATGATGTGCTCAGTGCTCCAACATATAGATCTTGGACCAATATAAAGAGGAGCCATCACAGCGCTTCCTTCAAACACAATAGGGTCAGCAACATAGGTTCCTTCAAACACAATAGGGTCAGCAACACAGGTTCCTTCAAACACAATAGGGTCAGCAACACAGGTTCCTTCAAACACAATAGGGTCAGCAACACAGGTTCCTTCAAACACAATAGGGTCAGCAACACAGGTTCCTTCAAACACAATAGGGTCAGCAACACAGGTTCCTTCAAACACAATAGGGTCAGCAACACAGGTTCCTTCAAACACAATAGGGTCAGCAACACAGGTTCCTTCAAACACAATAGGGTCAGCAACACAGGTTCCTTCAAACACAGTAGGGTCAGCAAATACCTGCTACATTGTTTCAACAGTCACCAAAATAATGATAGTAATAAAGTAGAATTTTTATTTTTTTTTGCCGAAGGACTATCATAAGAACATAAGAATTGCCGCTGTTGGGTCAGACCAGTGGTCCATCATGCCCAGTAATCCGCTCCCGTGGCGGCCCTTAGGTCAAAGGCCAGTGCCCTAACTGAGACTAGCTCTACCTGCGTACGTTCGGTTCAGCAGGAACTTGTCTAACTTTATTTTGAATCCCTGGAGGGTGTTTTCCCCTATAACAGCCTCCGGAAGAGCGTTCCAGTTTTCCACCACTCTGTGGGTGAAGAAGAACTTCCTTACGTTTGTACGGAATCTATTCCCTTTAAACTTTAGAGAGTGTCCTCTCGTTCTCTCTACCTTGGAGAGGGTGAACAACCTGTCTCTATCTACTAAGTCTATTCCCTTCAGTATCTTGAATGTTTCGATCATGTCCCCTTCCGGTCTCCTCTTTTCCTTGATAGTAGCAAAGCTCCTCGTTCAGGCTTTAGTTAATCCACTCTCACCGGCAATTAATACTTGCCTTAACGCTCGTCAAAGTGACACTCCCTAGTGACTGTCCAAAAAACCCTGTGTCCAATTTGTCACAAATCCAAAAAAAACCCCACCAAAACCCCACAACCCCCAACAGCGTCTATACGTGCTATTTGTGAATCTATGTAACACAGAGTTCATGTGTGACTGCCCTGTGTGGCAAATGCAAGGCAGATTTCTGGGCAGGTGCCCTTCTTTAAATGCCCAGGCTGTGCACTTACTGCACCTTTAAGGTTCGTCCTTAAGATATAGAAAATGCAATGACTTGCTGAACTTTTGTGAAAGGGCTCCGACGTGACTCGATTTGAGAGGGGTGATGCGAGGGTGGTGACACTGGTGGAATATAATCAGTGCAGCTGAGTTGTAAACAGAGTTGAAGGGGGAGAGAGACGGTTCGGTGGGAGGGCAGCGAGGAGCGGGTTGAAAAAATGTAAGTGGGAGGTGATAAGAGTTGACATGGAACAATTTGTTGGAATTAGGTTTTATGACAGCCAAAATGACAGCTGTCACAGTTTCTAAAAATTGAATGCAGTGCTGAGGTTCTTTTTCCATTCGGGAAGAGTTGCACGATTTCAAGTTGTAGGATATAAAACTTTTTAGAGTAGCTAGTATGCCTGCCTGCTATATCCTGGAAGATTTCTCTTGTTGCTACAACGTAGCTTTAATATCCAAAACAATGTATTCCATCCCCCCTCACCATGCTTTGCCCTAGGGCTGTATTCTAATTGCAGTTAACCCTGAGATTAATGCGTTCAACCAGTGACGTCGCGAGGGTGGCCCTCTACCGCCCTCTTCCCTGCCTGCACCCCTTCCTTGTACCTTTTTAACTTTGGCGCGAGCAGCGAAGAACTTGCTGCCCGCGTCGGCTTTCGGAGCGCTCTCTGATGTCACTTCCTCCCGGACGTGATGTCAGAGAGAGCTCCGAAGCCGGCCCTTCGCCGCTCGCGCTGAAGTTTAAAAGGTACGGGCAAAGGGGAGTGGGCACGCGACAGGGGGGAGGAGTGAGAAGGGGTGCAGGTGCCCCAAAGAAGACCGTGCCTTGGGAGGACCGCCCCCCTCTTACTCCCTTACTACACCACTGCATTAAACATTAATCATGATTTTTAAAAATTAATCAAATTGCAGCGTCTCCTGTCTCAAGCATCTCTTCTGCTGTCTTCCACAGGCAGCATTCGTGCAATGCTGCCACTTCAGAGGACCAGCAGACAACCACCTTTAAGGTAGACCGGTGGGGGAGGGAAGGGCATTGAGAAAGGGGAAGATGCTGAACCCTTGGTGCAGGGAAGGTAGTGAGCTGCTGACCTAAGAGGGGCCACCGATGGAAGCTAAAGCTGAGACATTGAGCTCCAGCAGCCTTAAGAAGAACTTGGTACTGCTCACCACCAACTTTGTGTAGTGGAAGGAAGGGAAGAAGAGGTGCTGGACATTGGGAGGAGAGGAAGAGAGAGAGAGCGAGAGAGATAATAGATCCCATGAAAGAAAGAGAGAAAATGGACCTGGGGAAAGAGGAGAGAGAAGGAAGGGAGGGGGAAGGGAGAGATTTTGGATCTGCAGGAGGGAGGGAGAGAGATTATCAGTCTCTTAGGGAACGAAAGAGGGATGGGATTCTGAGTCCTGAAAATGGCAAGAACATATCAGGATCAAGTACACTTTTCTCTCGGCATTCGCGATTTCAGCATTCGCGGTTTCGATTATTCACGGTTTTTAGCTTGCTGGTTCTTCCCCCCAAATTACATCAGCTTGCGTAGAGAAATCGCTGATTCCAAGCGTTAACAGAGAAAATCGCTGATTCCCAGCACTTTCTTCACCGTGTTTTGCCTCTCCTTCAGGAACAGACCAGGTCTCCCACCATGTTATTCGCAGTTTCACTATATTCACGATGGTTTTTATAGAAAACATCGAATAACATATGAAAAGGTTATTTACGTTTTTTCTGTGTTTGCGGTTCTGTTAATCCCCTATCACAGCGAATACAGAGGGAGAAGTTTATGCATCTGTAGTATTGCATCATACTTTATGCCAGTGTTTTTCAACCTTTTTACACCTATGGACCGGCAGAAATAAAAGAATTATTCTGTGGACCGGCATTGGTCTGTGGACCGGCGGTTGAAGAACACTGGGCTAAGTCATGGGCCAGACCCTGCCCATCTCTACCCAATCTCCACCTCAGACCCCGCCCCCATAATAGTACTAATTGCACCTTGCACGTCCCGTGCCTCATCTGGAAGCCTTCCCTCTGACGTTGCAATGTCAGAGAGAAGGCTTCCGGTTCAGGTGCAGGATGCCTGTAGGAGCCACTGCCCGTGGCTTTGTGCACTGAATCAGTTAGGAAGAGGGAACTGGCTCGAAGATAACGCCGCATCGATCGCACCGTGGACCGGCGGTTGAAGAACACTGTTTTGGGCCTGATGCACATGCTGGCCATGTGGACCGGCAGGAAATTTCTGTGGACCGGCACTGGTCCATGGACCGGTGGTTGAAGAACACTGCTTTATGCTATGAATTTATCTTGTTGGGCAGACTGGATGGACAATACAGGTCTTTATCTGCCGCCATCATCTACGTATGTACAGTATCTAATCTCGTCTCATCTAATCAGAATTTCTTAATCACACTTATCCAGTACAGGTTCAAAGAGATTTAGAAGACAAGAGGACCATGCAGCCTCATGGGGGAAAGGTAGTAGACTAGAGCAGTGGTTCCCAACCCTGTCCTGGAGGAACACCAGGCCAATTGGGTTTTCAGGCTAGCCCTAATGAATATGCATGAAGCAAATTTGCATGCCTATCACTTCCATCATATGCAAATCTCTCTCATGCATATTCATTAGGGCTAGCCTGAAAACCCGATTGGCCTGGTGTTCCTCCAGGACAGGGTTGGGAATCACTGGACTAGAGGAAGGTTACACTGCTACAATAGGGGAAAAAGTTACAACACATTACAGAGGAAGATTACATTGTTACAAGAGGGGAAGTAGTTACTATGTTGCTATGATATACCACCTTTCTATGATTACGATCAAAGCAGTTTACATATTATATGCAGATCCTTATTTTGTACTTCGGCCAATGGAATGTTAAGTGACTTGTCCAGACTCACAGTGGGAAATAAATAATCATATAAAATATTAGTATAAAGACCCTTTTATCTGGTTAGCTGTTTAGATAGTGGGCCCAATATCCCTGCTATATAGATCGCGACACTGGTCACTGCTCTACCTAGACACAAGCGCTGAATATCCGAATTTTCTTTTGGACATTAATCAAAACAAAACTGGCCAAATATTGACCTGGCGGTGTCCTCCTGCTTCCTCGTGCTCCATTGTTCGTAGGAACTGCTCTAGAATAGAATGTTGCTTTGTTCTCTGAGATTGGGGATCTACAGTAGTAGCCCATTCATAACAGTAGCAGTCATTATCACGGGGCAACAGAACGCAGCTCACGATGGAACTCAGTACACAGAGATGTTACGCCTGTCTACTTTTAAGTGATAAATGTGACTCTATTTCCCTTGTTGGCTATGAAATTTGCATCACCAGCAGTCCCAACGGCTCCAAGTCAGTCATGAGAAGCACAGCACCGTGTATGAACCCACCTAAAAAATGACTTTTTTCCCAAACTGAATGTTGTCATTCTGTCCTGTTTTAATAATTACAGACTCAAGGGTATACTGCTGAAATCTCTCTCCTTCCACAACTCTTGCTCAGTAGATTTTGAAGATTAATAGTCTACAGCTCCTTCATAACGCAACTGAGAGTCATAAAAGTGGTAGAAGCTTTTCTCTTACTACGTAAGTTACATTGGCTTCCGATTCAGACAGGTTGTTCACCCTCTCCAAGGTAGGGAGAATGAGAGGGCACTCTCTAAAACTGAAAGGGGATAGATTCTGTACGAACATAAGGAAGTTCTTCTTCACTCAGAGAGTGGTGGAAAACTGGAACGCTCTTCCGGAGGCTGTTATAGGGGAAAACACCCTCCAGGGATTCAAGACAAAGTTAGAGAAGTTCCTGCTGAACCAGAACGTACGCAGGTAGGGCTAGTCTCAGTTAGGGCACTGATCTTTGACCTAAGGGCCGCCGCGGGAGTGGACTGTTGGGCATGATGGACCTCTGGTCTGACCCAACAGTGGCAATTCTTATGTTCTTAAAATTATCATGCATGCTACAGTAATTTGTGAATGGACTAAAGCTGAAGCTTGTGCAACATTTCATTTTCTTCCTTGGGTGCTAAGTGAACGTTTTGTTCAGTTCAGTATATGTTTAAACTTAATTCTTGTAAAAAATGTTCACTCTGAGGAATCTTTTTACTAAGCTGCAGCTTAAAAGGGCTTTATCGTGAGTCGCACCGAGATATTATACAGTAAAAGCCCAATGTCCGCATGCAAAACAAATGCTAAGAAATTTCCTTTGCTTTTCTGAGGGATTCTGTCTGGTGGGGGGGAGGAGTTGTCTAGGGCAGTGGTTCCCAACCCTGTCCTGGAGGAACACCAGGCCAATTGGGTTTTCAGGCTAGCCCTAATGAATATGCATGAAGCAAATTTGCATGCCTATCACTTCCATCATATGCAAATCTCTCTCATGCATATTCATTAGGGCTAGCCTGAAAACCCGATTGGCCTGGTGTTCCTCCAGGACAGGGTTGGGAATCACTGGTCTAGGGTGTGATCCTCCTGACTGTTTAGCACCGTAATTTAATTGGACTGTTCAGCACAGCCCAGGGCTCCAGCATGTTGTGACACCCCCAATCTAGTGGAGGAGATACTGTCCCCCCACATCCCCCGATCCATCATGTCTCATGGTGGGGGGGGGTGCGCTGTCCCATCACCCACCCCTGATCCAGCATGTCTCACAGGGGAGGCGCTGACCTCCCACACCCCTCTGATCCAGCATGTCTTATGGGGGGGGGAGCGCTGACATTATACAGGCAATCCAGACAGTTCACTAACTCATTACCAGGACGTTCAAATCACAATGAATATTATCTAAGATAAGTACTTCAACTGTCAATTGTTGTTTCTTTGAGAGCAATGTATTCTAAATAAGTTATAATGTTGAAGTTTTACTACAGTACTTAAGTTTTATTGAAAAAAATTCTAAAAAACTAGTTAAAAAATTATAAAATCCAGGTTTTTTGGCCTATGATTGGAGTATGGAGCTGTAAAAATATGCTGACAGTTCAATCCATGATAGGACTACGCGTATGCTCTGAATCTGAGGCCTTTTCCTGGGGATAAAAAAATAATAAAAGAAAAAAATAATAAAGAAAAATACGTTATATTTTTGAAGCATCTCTCACATTAAGTGGTATATGTTATATACCTTAGTATAGTTTATTTTGACCACTTGGGTTAATTATATTTAGGTTCTATACTGATATGAGCCAGCCATCAATATAGGCGAACAAAAAAGTATCAAAAGTTGAAATGCGGTGACGTGAAAATGCTAATTAAGAACTAAAAACTGTGAATGAATCCTGAAGCTAATAATTACGTAGTGAAAAAGAGAGGAAAGAAAGTGAAGATAGCATGAGGCTGATAATGAACTGAAACTATGGGTGAGTCCTGGAGCTAATAATCACATAGTGAGTAACAGTTGGCTGAGTAAGGCTGATAATGAACCGAGGTTGCAAAAATCAGTATAAAACTTACCATTAGCCTGTGTAAATCAAAGATGATCGCTGTATTGGCTTGCTACGAAGCAAAAAAGGACTCCGCGGGAAGGGGGAAGTGAAATAGGCAGCGTCATTAACATTGGAGGCCTGCGATTGGACAGTGGGCGTATTCGGAGTTTGAAATGGAAAAGGAGCGTCATGGCCATGGGGAGTCTTTGATTGGTTAATGGGTGTCTAAGGCTGAAATTGAAAAAAGACTGTGAAAAGGGAACATGATGGCCTAAGAGTGGTCTTGATTGGTTAATGGGCATGTCCTACATACAACTGAAAATGTAAAGATATATAAACAAGGAACCATAAGCACTATTAGGTGAGCGAAAGAATAATGTGCTAAGAACTGAAACTAGAATATTCAAGAATATAACAAGTTTCAAGTTTATTAAAATTTTGATAATACGCAAATCGAGATTTCTAAGCGTTTTACAATTTGTATTAAAAAGGGGAAAACAATGAACAAATGAGTACCGACTAAACAATACATCACAAATGTGAAACAATAGGAAAGTGGGGAGAACTACAATTTAAAAGTAAAGAGAACAAGAAGGGTAAACCACAATAGAAACATAGAATATGATGGCAGAAAAGGGCCACCGGCCCAACAAGTCTGCCCACTCTAATGACCCCCCCCAAGTTCTTCCTTGAAGTGATCCCACATGCTTATCCCATTTTTTCTTAAAATCTAGCACGTTGCTGGCCCCAATTACCTGTAGTGGAAGATCATTCCAACGATCAACCACCCTTTCGGTGAAGAAATACTTCCTAGTATCGCTATGAAATCTCCCACCCCTGATTTTCAACGGATGCCCTCTTGTTGCCATAGGTCCTTTAAGGAAAAAGATATCTTCTTCTACCTCAATACAGCCCGTAACATATTTGAATGTCTCAATCATGTCACCCCCTCTCTCTGCGTTCCTCGAGTGAGTATAGCTGCAACTTACCCAGACGTTCCTCATATGGGAGATCCTTGAGTCCTGAGACCATCCTGGTGGCCATTCGCTGAACCGACTCAATTCTCAGCACATCCTTTTGATAATGTGGCCTCCAGAATTGTGCACAATATTTCAGATGAGATCTCACCATGGACCTGTACAATGGCATTACAACTTCAGGCTTCTGGCTGACGAAACTTCTACAGATACAACCCAGTATTTGTCTAGCCTTGGATGAAGCTTTCTCCACTTGATTGACAGCTTTCATATCTTCACTAATTATCACTCCTAAGTCCCGTTCTGCTGCAGTTCTTGCTAAGGTCTCACCATTTAGGGTGTAAGTTCTGCATGGATTTCTGCTGCCAAGGTGCATGACTTTACACTTTTTGGCATTAAAACTTAGTTGCCAAGTTGTTGACCAATGTTCCAGTAAGAGTAGGTCCTGCGCCATACAGTCAGGCACTGTGCTTTTGCCCACTATGTTGCATAGTTTAGCTTCATCGGCAAATAATGTAATTTTACCTCGAAGCACCTGAGCCAGGTCCCTTTCAAAGATATTAAATAGGATCGGACCCAAGACTGAGCCCTGCGGCACTCAACTGATCACTTCCGACAATTCAGAGGGAGTACCATTTACTACCACCCCTTGAAGTCTACCTCTGAGCCAGTCTTTAACCCATGCAGTCAATGTTTCTCCTAATCCCAACGAACTCATCTTAAATTAAACTAAACTAAACCTTAAGTTTATATACCGCATCATCTCCACGGATGTGGAGCTCGGCACGGTTTACAAGAACTAAAAATATAGGAAGAGAAGGAAAAAAAAGGTTTACATGAACTTTGGGATACTATCAAAAGCCTTACTGAAGTCCAAGTACACGATGTCCAGGGACTCCCCTGGAGTCTAGCTTTTTCGTTACCCAATCAAAGAAACTGATTAGATTGGATTGGCAGGACCTTCCCTTTGTAAATCCATGTTGGTGGGGATCTCGTAGATTCTCATCATTCAGGATCATATCTAATTTGTGTTTGATTAATGTTTCTATAAGTTTACTCACTATCGATGTGAGACTTACCAGTCTGTAGTTTGCAGCATCTGTCCTGCATCCCTTTTTGTACAGCGGAATGACGTTAGCTGTTTTACAGTCCAATGGGACTCTTTCTGTACTTAGGGAAAGATTGAACAGCGCAGATAATGGTTCTGCCAGGACATCTCTCAACTTCCTAAGCATTCTGGGATATAGTTTATCTGGCCCCATGGCTTTGTTCACTTTGAGCCTTGATAGTTCATGGTAGACGCTGCGGGTCGTAAACTCAAAATTTCAAAACGGGTCTTCTGAGCTTTCCCTTATCTGAAGCTGTGGGCCGGATCCCGGCGCCTCGTAGGTAAAGACTGAGCAGAAGTATTCATTTAGTAATTCGGCTTTATCGGAGTCTGATTCTACATAGTTCCCGTCTGGTTTCATAAGGCGCACTATCCCGTCTGTGTTTCTTTTTCTGTCACTAATATACCTGAAGAAGGATTTATCCCCTTTTTTAATGTTCTTGGGTAGATTCTCTTCCATCCGGAGTTTGGCATCTATTTCTGCTGTTTTGACAGCTCTAGACTTTGCCAGATAGTCTTCTTTAGCTTCTGGTCTTTCTGATTGTTTGCAGGAGACAAATGCTTTTTCTTCTTTTTCACGTGGTCCGAGATCTCTGCAGAGAACTACTAAGGTTTATTGTTCCTCCGCCATTTACTCACTGATTTTATATAGAGGTTGGTTGCTTCGTGTAGGGTAGATTTCAGAGCTGACCACATTACCTCTACATTATCTGTTGTGGCCAGGTTTTGCATTTGCAGCGCCCCATAGACGAAATCTCCCATTCTTTTGAAGTTAGTGCCCTTAAAGTTGAGGACCTTTGTGCATGTTTTTGATCTAGTGAAACCTTTCCTAAGGTGAAACCATACCATGTTGTGGTCACTGGAGGCCAACGTATCACCTACCGAAACCTCTGTGACACTATCTCCATTGGTGAGTACCAAGTCCAGTATCGCCTGATCCCTAGTGGGCTCCAATACCATCTGTTTGAGTTGTGCTCCCCTTATGGAGGTTCGTAGCCTTCTGCTGCCACTGGTCGTAGCGGAAAGTTTGTTCCAGTCTGCATCAGGCATATTGAAGTCCTCCATCAGTACCGTGTCTCCACTCAAAGTGATAGTCTCGATGTCTTCGATTAATTCTATGTCTATGTCTTCCTGTTGTATTGGAGGTCTGTATACAACACCAAGATACAGGCATTTGTCATTTCCCCTGGCCAGGTTCACCCAGAGGAATTCTCCGGTGTACTTGACATCCGCGATTCTGGTAACTTTGATGTTCTCTTTAGTGTATAGTGCTACCCCTCCTCCTGTTTTGCCCTCTTTGTCTTGACGGAGTAAGTTATATCCTGGTATAACCATATCCCACCCATGGGAATCTGTGAACCAGGGAAGCTAGGGGGTACAGATTATTAAATAACCTTGGCTGATTCCAAGTCACTTTAACAGTTATATGCACTTTAAATTTTCCTTAAACTTATCTAGATTTTTTTCCGCCCTGTTATGAAGTGGTAGGGAATTCCATAGTGTGGGGGCCATAATTGCAAATGAAGTGGCCAGACACGTGCTGATAATTTTCAGGGATGGTGTGTAATGAAGATGTTGAGATGATGATCTTAAGACTCATGAGGGCTCATGTAGAATAAGGAGCTTGTAGATAAAGGCTGGTTCATTAGTATTTTGTGTCTTGAAAGAAAGAATAGCTATTTTATATATAATTCGATGTGGTATTGGTAGCCAATGTGCACTGTTCAGTAGAGGAGTAACATGGTCAAATTTCTTTCTGTTAGTAATAATTTTTATGGCTGTATTTTGTATCAGTTATAAATGGCGAATATCTTTTTGGCCTATACCCTTGTATAGTGCATTACAGTAGTCTAGTTTGGATATAATAAGAGAGAGAATTAGAATGTTGAGGGATTGAGGGTCCAGTATGTTTGCAAGAGCTCTAATCATCCTTAGTCTAATGAAACAGTTCTTTACTACTAAGCTAATTTGTGTACGATAAGTCAGTTTGCTATCTATAATAACTCTCAGGATTTTAATTGCATTCACAGAGGTAATTGGAGTGTCATTTATAGTGATAGGAGATGTGGGTTGTAAGTTATCTTTCCATGGAAATAGCAGACAACTTGTTTTTGATAAGCTAAGAGATGTATGTAAGGCAGGGAAAGAACTAAAAATAAATGATATTTGATATAACAGCAAGAACAAGAGTAAGTAAAGACAGAGGGTGGTTCTGACAGATGTGGACAAATCTCAGACCATGCAATACTAAGTAGAATGTGAAAGTTATTTGAAAACCCAAGAGAAACCACTGATGTGTGAAAATCATAAGAGGGCACTTAAGAAACCCGTGGGGGAAAAAAACATTTGAAGAGCACCATGTGGAAATAACATAAGAGATTGAAAGTCTTCAATAAGAACTTGATCTATATGAATGCATAATGAATCAAAAAAGAATAAATTAAGCCCCTCTTTTACTAAGGGCTCCTTTTATGAAGGTGCGTAAGCAGTTTTAGTGCGTGCTTAATGCGTGCTATAATGCCGCGCACGCTAGATGCTAACACCTCCATAGACCTGGCGTTAGTATTTTCCGTGTAGCACGGGGGTCACCGTGCACGGCTTTGTAGCGCGCTCTAAAAACGCTAGCGCACCTTTGTAAAAGGAGCCCTAAGGTGCGCTAACCAGTTAGTGCGTGCTAATCGAATTAGCGCATGCTAAACGCTAACGTGTCCATAGACGAACATGCGTGCGTTAGCGTTTAGCTTGCGCTAAATCAATTAGCACGTGCTAATTAGTTAATGCACCTTAGTAAAAGAGGACCTAAGTGAAGCAGGTTGAAATCATATGAACTAATATACAACAACGTGATTTATCAGTGGGTGTGACTCAAAGAAACCTTATGAAATATGATAATACATGATCATTGTAATACAATGTTAAAAAAAGTAAATACATACATGGAGATGTGTCCCTAACCATAAAACAATGTAAATAAATATTGAAAAATGATAAAAACGATAAAACGTAAAACCATATATATAAAACATGCGACATTACATAATCATAATAGAACAATAATGAAAAGAAAGTACAGTGTTCCCCCGGTCATTCACGGTTCACTGTTCACAGTCCCGGTCATTCATGGATTTTCTGACCGCGAATGACCGGGCAGGAGAGGGCAGCCGGAGCACCGGCAAGTGAAGGAAATCACTCGCAGTATGCTCCGTCCGCCTCTTCCTGTACTAAAATCGGAACTCACCAATCAGGAGCTGCATGTCAAAGCAGCTCATGATTGGCGAGGCCCGACTTTAGTACAGGAAGAGGCGGTCGGAGCATACCGCGAGTGATTTCCTTCACTCACTGGTGCTCCGGTTGCCCTCTCCTATGTCCCCTGCTAAAAACCATATTTGGAGTTTTTCAGCATTCGCAGGGATTCTAGGAACGGAACCCCCGTGAATATCGGGGGAGTACTGTATATGCATATTGATGTGTCCTTGATCATGAAACAATAAAACATGGACATGGGAGAACCGTAAGAATCGGTTGAGCATTGATCATGAAACAATAAAACATGGACATGGGAGAACCGTAAGAATCGGTTGAGCATTGATCATGAAACAATAAAACATGGACATGGGAGAACCATAAGAATCGGTCGAGCATTGATCATGAAACAATAAAACATGGACATAGGAGGACCATAAGAATCGGTCGAGCATAATGCAATAAATATATATATAAGGTACTAGCTGATGCCCCGGCGTTGCACGGGTATTTAATTATAGCAATAACACTGTAAATGGATTCAAATAAAGATACTTTATAGTGGTGAATGAAATTATTTTTTTACAGCTTTATAAAAAGTACAATATTCAAATTATAATGTGAAATATTTGACAAAATGAATACAATACAACTAACACAAAACTTGATTATAAACAACATTTTTAGTTTCACCTCCAGGAGCAAGAACATATAAATTCTTGGGTGAAGAGACCCCCCAGAACATATCACCCCAGTTAGTGAGGGATCTGCATACCAAGTTTCGTTCAAATCGGTCAAGCCGTTTTAGATTTACTGTGAGAATGGCAGCTTTTTATATTTTTTCCATTGACATGAATGGGTGAAATCTGATGTTCTGTTTGTAGCTCCGCCCACATGTGCAGGTGGGCCGCGAGACCCCCAGAACATATCACCCCAGGTAGTGAGGGATCTGCATACCAAGTTTCGTTCAAATCAGGCAAGCCGTTTTTGCGTGATCGCGGCACATACATACATACATCCGATTTTATATATATAGATATAAATATGCATGAGAAATGAAGTGAATACCTCCAAAAGGAATCAGAGAGTCAATGCGGACCAATATATAAATTGCAACACTGATTCCACCACATTCTCCGGCAACAAATTCCAGAGTTTAATTACACATTGTGTGAAGAAATATTTTCTCCAGTTTGTTTTAAATTTATGACTTAGTAGCTTCCATCGCGTACTCCCTAATATTTGGAAAGAGTAAACAAGTGATTTACATCTACCCTTTCCTCTCCACTCAGTATTTTATAGACTTCTATTATATTACCCCTGAGCTGTCTCTTCTCCAATCTGGAGCATTAGCCACTTTAGCCTTTCCTCGCAGGGAAGTCATCCCATTCCTTGTATCATTTGTCGCCCTTCTCTGTACCTTTTCGAATTTTGCTATATTTTTTTTTGAGATACAGCGACTAGAACCTCCCATAGTATTCGAGGTGCGGCCAAACCATAGAGCAAAACATTTTCATCTTTGTTCTCCATTCCTTTCCTGATAATTCCTAACATTCTATTTGCTTTCTTACACGTCGCCTCACATTGAGCTGAGGGTTTCAACGTATCCTCCACAATGACACCTAGATCCTTTTCATGGGCAGTGATTCCCATCATGTTAGTTTGAATTGACATGACAGTATGATAGAGAACACCCAGCGTTGACAGTTCCTCAGCATTTTCAGAATGCAAGTGTTTAAATTTCCATTCCTTTCTCAAGTCTGAATGTGTCACTCTGATATTGCATTGTAAATACTTAAGCAATTGTAAGGCTTATTAGCAGTGTTGTATAATTCACTTCATGTGCTTGCAATGTGTATCAACCCAAGCACTTTGTTGGTGTCCCTTTAGCAAATGTTATGTTCTGTCTAGCTAGTATGGTATACGTACATCCTTTCTACTTCCTCTATGTATCATTGTTAAAAAAAAAGAGAATAAAAATATAGATAGCTTTGTTCTGACCAGTTGGCTAGATAATGCATGTCACTTGACAGTATTATTTGCCCTTAAAGCATATTTTATAGTTTAATGTGTGGTAAGTAAAAATGAAATACAAAGCATGCAAATATAAGCAACGCAGCTCATTATTACATTGTAATGCAAGTTTTGAGTTATGCTGTGGCATGGCTTGAAGCACCCAGGAAGCCTCTTAAAGCAGCTTGTTGTGAGAAGAAATAAACCTTATCACCCCCTCTCAAAAACACCTCAAACCCCTGACACTAATAATAATAATAATAATAACTTTATTCTTATATACTCCCATACCACAAACAGTTCAAAGCAGTTTACAGGGGAAGAGACTATATACAGACAGCGACATTACAGAGAACTTTCGAAATTACATTGGCATGTCAAGTTTATCTGGAAGTGGGGTCAGAGGAATCAAGGTTGAAGTGGGGTCAGAGGAATTTGTCAAAGAGATAAGTTTTGATTGACTTCCTAAACGTTTGGTACGAGAGTGCGTTTGAGATGAAGTTGGTTAAACATTTGTTCCCTTTGCCTGCTTGTAATGATAATGTCCTATCGAGGTATCTCTTGTAGGTGCAGCCCTTTAGGGATGGAATAAGCGAACAAGTAGGTACTGCGTGTATTAATTGAGCCTGGGAATTCGAATTGGTGAGACAGATAGGCTGGGGATGAGCCTGTCATGGTTTTGAATCAAAGGCAAGCAAACTACCTTTCACAACTCTTATCCCTACCCTTACAGCCCCTTTTGTAAAAGTACCCGTCCCCTTGATTTTCCCATCACCAACCGAGAGTTGTGGTGATGGCTAGTGACTGAGAAGGATTGGTCCCCAGTTCTTTCTGCTCCCTTGGCTCCCAGCTTCAAAATTGTACTGCTCGACCCCTAGTGGTGGTTTTGCAACACAGACCATAGGGCCAAATAAGAATCCTGCCAATGATCGCTTTAGGAAGATACTAGGAACTTCCTCCTCAGTTAACACCCAGGCATTACAGTTACAGTATAATAATTTGGCAATTGCCATGCAGTAACTATTAATCTTAACTGCACTTAAGCTGTGGTATAGTAGTGTATGTTACCACAGTGAAATTTACAGAGCTGCCAAGGGGGACAACCCACTTTAGGGCCCACCCATCTCCACTCACAGCTCTGCCCCACCCATCCATTGCCCCCACCCAAAGCCCCGCCCCTGGCACTGCTGATTTGCAGCCAGTGGCAAAAGAAGTAGCCTTCCACCCAATGGCAGCAGAAAACACCTTCATAAAATGTCATCTCCTGCCAATACTGCAGGATCAAGAGATGACATTTCATGAAGGCTTTCTTGGTGCAACTGGATGGGGAGGCCACTCAACAGGAGAGCCCAGCTTCTCGTCACGAGTACAGGAGATGACCCGTAAAAGCGGGAGACTCGGCAGGTCTGTGCATATTCACTAACCTGTGGTCCCTCAGCAGTGCAGGTTAGTAACTTGTGCGGTGAATCTCATTTCACTTTGTTGCACTGGTAATGTTGTGTTCTTGACCACAGCGATGCAACGATGGGCCCTATGTGAAGCCACCTACTGTCTTTTAAAGGGGCCGACAGTGGAATCCCCTCCCTCTACCACCCTCCGGCTGTCCTAATCACATTCCCCCAATAATTTGGCACCCTATTTTACAAAAGCCCCCCCCCCCCCACACACACACACACACCCTGGCACTTATGCAGTCTCCTGTGGTTGCTAGCAGGTGGGAGGAATAATCTCTCTAGCCCAAATTCTGTAACTGGCACCTATTTTGGAGGCGCCCAACTAGATAGGCGCTTACTTAAATGAACAACAAGCCCGATTAAGCTTTTTAATCGGCAATAATTGAAACTTAGGCGCCTAGCAAGAAAGAGCGATTCTGTAACAAGGTGCCTCTAAAAATTTAGGCAGCTTTCAAAAAAATAGGCGCTATGGGGGCTCATAAACGAAAGAGAAAAACGTCCAAAAACCAGCCTAAGTCGGCACTTGGACGAACATTGTCAAAATACGTCCAACTGCTTATAATGAAAACGGGTTTGGGATGTATTTCTAAATGACCTAGGCCTTCAAAGTGCTGCCGAACGACCAAAGCTAAACAGGGCGTTTCAGGAGGAGTGTCAAGGGTGGGAGTTGGGCAGGACGTGGGCCAGCTTAGACATAGTTGTACAGCGTGTATAACCGAAATCGATGGAACTTGGACGTTGTGACTTAGACCATTTAAAATATGGTCTAAGTCACAAGAACTCACCTAAAGTCACCAGATAAGCACTGCAAACACATAAAACAGACCCTTACACACTACCCCAGTGATCACCGACCTCCCCCAATAAAAATCATAATCACACCTTTAAAATTCAGCCTCCAGACCATCATCACCTGGCCGCCTGGCATAGGAAAGTCTAGTCGTCCAGCACAGAGGCGGCTTAAGCCATCTTGAGGGTGGATTAGGGACTCATGGAGAGGAGGCCCCATGCCCATAAGCCCCTGTAATCACTGCATTGATACTTAAACATGTGCACTCCCCTATACACCCCAAAACTCTTTTGTACTGGCATATAAGTGGCTCCTGCAACTATAACGGCTATTGGGGTGGTAGATAAGTGGGTCTAGGGGATTCTGAAGGTGGTTTTGGGGGGCTCACCATGACCTATAAAGGAGCTGTAGTGAGGAGAAGACATGGTACCCTTTTTGTGAAGTTCACAGCAGTGCCCTGTAAGGTACCCCACTATTTAGGTGCCATGTCTGGGTGTTCAGTCCATCACCTTGCAGATCCCTCCCACGTCCAACAGGGCTTGTTCTAGGCATTTATGACTTGGACGAAAAGTTGGACGAAAATGTGGTATAAAGATGGACGATTTAGCGACTTGGACGATCAGATCGGCAGGACGTATAGTTAGACGATTTTCGAAACAAAAAAAATTTTGGACGTATTTTTCGAAAACGTGTCCTAGGCTGTTTTTTACTTTGGACGACTTGCGACTTAGACGAAAACGGACTTAGACGTTCCTTTCAATTATGCCCCTCCACGCATTTTAGGCATGGGTGTGGCTTCATGTTAGGCACCTTTGTTACAGAATCGATGCTCTTAAGCGTGCCTAAGCGCTCGCATGGGCGTCTAAGTTTTAGCTGTGCCTAGAGCTGACCTATTTCTTGGGCGCCTCCAAAATAGGTTCCGCTCAGCGTGATTCACTAAACAGCACCCGATTTTACTTGCATCACGCTGAATGATTCCTAATTCGGTGCCTAAATTTTGGGCACTTCTTATAGAATTTGCCCTTCTGTCTCTCCCACCCCATCAGCTACTTGGTTCAAAATGGCACCCAAAGCCCCTCAGCGGCAATCTTACGGAAAAAAAAAAAATGTATGCCTGCACAACCTGACATATACTTCCTATATCCATTCTACTTCTACCTTGAATGTACATAAACCACAATTCATATGTTGATTTGCATACTTAAATATATTTTTGTAAGAGTCCTCAGCAGTGACTCATTTAACATGAGAAACACAGCATTCTAAGCTTTTGAGATATTATTTTACTTTATGGAGATTGCGAACAATTAGACCTTACTTTGAATTTTCTGCTTTTAAGCTACTGGTTCAATCACTTTTACTGAGTCTCTTTGACGACTATAATACCGTTTACTTATCAGTCACTAAGAAAGCGTCATCAAGACTATCATTTTCCCTCCCGTAAAAGGTTGTAAAAGTAAGAAATTCCATAATCATGTCCTAGCATTCCAGGCAGCTTTTCACGAAAAGGAATTTCATTCGTTGCTGCTTTCCGCTGATTCTTACAAACATTTCAGGAAGAAGTTGAAAACCTATTTTTTTCCTTAAATATTTGACTAATTAATCCATTCTTTCTATGTAATATGGAACATCCCTCCCCTTTAGAACCACAGAACTCTGGAACAACCTCTCATCCCCGCTCAGAAACTCAAGCTCCTTCCAATCCTTCCGCAAACACTTGAAAACTTGGCTCTTTGCAAAAATCTAATCACCTCCCATTCTCCAGTATCCTGTCCCTCTCTATCCTCTTAGTCCCTCTCCTGTATCCTTCCATTGTAGTTCCTTTCCTCTTAACTCTGTAAACCGTACCGAGCTCTGCGCTTGCGGAGATGGCGCGGTCTACAAACCTAAGGTTTAGTTTAGTTTAGTTTAGTTATAATTAATAATTTTTTTGTAAACCACATACAACTTTTGGTAATGCGGTTAACAAGTACAATGTAATGTCCTAACATTTCAAAGATATTTTTATCAACTTGTTCAGCTCTGGACTATTTTTTTTTTTCCTACTTTGAATGTAGTCATTCACTTCTTTAGCAATTAAATATTGATTTATTTACATTACTTTTCCTATTTGTAAACCATGTGTCCCTAGAGGGCTGCAAAGTGATGAACACGATAAAGGTTCCCTAAGCGTTAGGGTTTGAATGCAGGATTTTATTATAGAGTCATCCATAATGCTTTTCTATTTCACTGTGTGCCGAAGAATGCCTTATTCCTAGAGATGTGTGCATCTATAACATATTTAATGTTTATGGCAATCTCTCTCTCATTCTCATTTTCATTCATTTCGACTGTGATTGTCTTTCACTTCTAGGGCACCAGTCCAAGTTCTGTGAAAATTGAAATTTTGGATCGTAAATCACCAAACCTGAATCTGTGCATGTCTGCTTCTTCCTGGTCTCTTAATGCAAAAAAAAGTCCTCATCTAACAACAAATAAAAGAGACATATAAATTCCTGCCATGTTTCCTCCGTCGTCTGTTTCAGACAGTAAACAAGGACAGTGCAAAAAATGTGCTTCTGCTGAATATAGATGTAGCCCGCTTGGATTGCAGAGCTATGAAAGTAATTTTATAACCGGTTGCCTAGAATGAGGGGTCAAGTAGGTGCATGCTTTATAAAGACATAGGCGCTTAGGCGTCTTTATAAAAATCGCCCCTAAAAAGCTGCAGAAATTCTGGCTAACATGAAACTGAGAACAACCAGAAAAAGTAAAACCAAGGCAATCAACTTAAAAATGGAGGCAATTCTAGAAGCGGCACGCTTGCCTTGTGCATGCAAGGGGGTGCCTATATTGGCTGTTAGCATTCTGTAAGGTAGCTCATTACTGTCGTAGCATGCAACTGCAAAGGGGATGTGCGCATGGGTAGGATGTATACTAATGACATATACATCTTAAGGAATACTATCAGGTACGCACATTGAGGGGGGGAATTGATCAAGGGGCGCTAACTCACATGACTATCTTGGCGTTTAGCACCCTAAGGGCTAAATGCACTAAAGTCAGTGATCGTCGCTAAACCTGTTTTCATAGCTTTAGCGACAATCGCTGTTACCGATCCGATGCACAAAATGGCCCACTGCGTGTTTTTTTTCCCCTCGATCGCCCATTTTCTGATACGGCCATGCAAATTAGCTAAAACCCCATGCAAATATCCAAGCAATATATGCACCAACATCGTTTGGCTATTCCAAATGGGGTTTTAGTAATCGTAAAAAACGATTTGTCTAGACCTGTCGGTAACTGTTTTACTGATTGGTCTGCCTGTTTGTTTGTTTTTATTTGTTTTTTTTCAATGGCACAGATATTTTGCATGTGGTTACACATGCAAAATATCTGTCCTATTATAAGAAATGAAAAAAGTCCCCCCACCGCTGATGACGACCCTTCCCAATGACCCCTAACAAACATGGTCCCCCCTGAATTAGGCACCCCTGAGCCACTGCCCCCTGAACCCAAAACAAATGGCAGGAGGGATGCCCAATCCCTTCTGCCATGCAGAATACCCCTATGCCATAGCCCCCCCCCCCACCAGGCACCCTGGATCCACTGCCCATCCGAACCCCCCAAAAATGGCAGGAAGGATGCCCACTCCCTTTTGCCTCCAGACACCTCCCCCCGCCCCATACCTCCCCTATACCTTTTAAAAATGTTGGCAGCAGGAAGCCCGCTCTCAGGCTTCTGCTTCAGACCCGCCTCTCTAAATGCCATCCTGGTACATCATGTGATGTACGGGGAGGGGCCAAAGGCTCCTATTGGTTCAGATGTCTAAGGCCACTCCCAAGAGGTAGGGCCATAGGCATCTGAGTCAATCAGACTTTAGGCACCACCCTTTGTATCCAGGATACTGAGGGAGGAGCCTAAAGCCTTGATTGGTCAATCATGGATTTGAACCCATAAACTCAGGGTGCTGGGGCTGTAACTTTAACTACTGCGCCAAACACTCCACCGTTACAGAACTAGTGCTTAGCACATATATTTTTGGCATACTTTGTAGAATCTACCCCAATATTCCAGATGTTTAAATTAGATGGTGGGGATGCCAAACAGAAACAAGTGACTTCAAGAAGTCACCTCCAGCCAGTGGCGTACCTAGGGGGGGGGCGGGGGGGGCGGGCCGCCCCGGGTACCAGCCCTGAGGGGGTGTTCCCGGCCTTGCCGCTCAGTCCCCCCCCCACGCCCGAAGGACCGCTCGCCCCACTGACCTTCCAGCACACCTATGAAGCAGCCCGCAGCAGGATCGCGACGTCAGCAATCCCTCAGCTGCTTGGGCGCTGCTTCCTGCGCCGCGGTCCCGTCCCTCCTCTGACGTCAGAGGAGGGGGCGGGACCGCGGCGCAGGAAGCAGCGCCCAAGCAGCTGAGGGATTGCTGACGTCGCGATCCTGCTGCGGGCTGCTTCATAGGTGTGCTGGAAGGTCAGTGGGGCGAGCGGTCCTTCGGGCGTGGGGGGGGCAGTAGCTTAAGGTAGCCCGGCGCAGGAAGCAGCTCCTAAGCAGCGCAAAGATAGCTGACGTCGCGATCCTGCTGCGGCTGCTTCATAGGTAGTGCGGGGAGGCCAGGGGGGCGAATGGTCCTTCGGGGTGGGTCGGGGCATCAGGCCTTCAGGGTGGGGCGGGCGGGCGGGCAGGCAGACTTTCAAGGGGGAGGGGGGTGACAGGCAGGCAGGCAGGCCTTCAAGGGGGGGTGCAGGTCTTCGGGGGGGGGGGTGCAGACCTTCAAGGGGGTGCAGGCCTTCAAGGGGGGGACAGGCAGGCAGGCCTTCAAGGGAGGGACAGGCCTACAAGGGGGGGGGGACAGGCCTACAAGGGGGTGCAGGCCTACAAGGGGGGGGGACAGGCCTTCAAGGGGGGACAGGCCTTCAGGGGGGGTGCATGCCTTCAGGGGGGGTGCCGACCTTCAAGGGGGTGCAGGCCTTCAAGGGGGGGGACAGGCAGGCAGGCCTTCAAGTGGGGGGACAGGCCTTCGGGGGGGTGCAGGCCTTCGGGGGGGGTGCAGACCTTCAAGGGGGTGCAGGCCTTCAAGGAGGGGACAGGCAGGCAGGCCTTCAAGGGGGGGACAGGCCTACAAGGGGGTGGGACAGGCCTTCAAGGGGGTGCAGGCCTTTGGGGGGGTGCCAACCTTCAAGGGGGGGTGCAGGCCTTCAAGGGGGGGGACAGGCCTTCAAGGGGGGACAAGCAGGCAGGCCTTCAAGGGGGGGACAGGCCTACAAGGGGGTGGGACAGGCCTTCAAGGGGGTGCAGGCCTTTGGGGGGGTGCCAACCTTCAAGGGGGGGACAGGCCTTCAAGGGGGGACAAGCAGGCAGGCCTTCAAGGGGGGGTCAGGCCTTCAAGGGGGGGACAGGCCTACAAGGGGGTGGGACAGGCAGACCTTTAAGGGGGGACAGGCCTACAAGGGGGTGGGACAGGCAGACCTTTAAGGGGGGATAGGCCTTCAAGGGGGGACAAGCAGGCAGGCCTTCAAGGGGGGGTCAGGCCTTCAAGGGGGGGGGGGACAGGCCTTCGGGGGTGCAGGCCTTCGGGGTGGGTGCAGGCCTTCGGGGTGGGTGCAGGCATTCGGGGTGGGTGCAGGCCTTCGGGATGGGTGCAGGCCTTCGGGATGGGTGCAGGCCTTCGGGTGGGGGGTACAATCCTTCGGGGAGGGTGCAGGCCTTCAGGGGTGGGGTTTAGGCGTTCAGAGGGGGACAGACCTTCGGGTGGGAGGTAAAGTCCTTCGGGGGGTGCAGGTCTTCAGGGGTGGGGTGTAGCCCTTCTGAGGGGGGACAGACCTTCGGGGGAGGGGGGTCCTGGTGTAAAAGTACACAGAGGGAGAGAGGGAAGGGGGGGTTCAAAGATACGTGCATATGCCAGACTTTGGGGGTTAGAAATAATGGGTCTAAAAACAGAGGAGTGGGAGAGAGATGGTGCATAATGGGATTTAGGGAGGGAAGGAACAGAAAGGGAGAGAACTTGGAAACAGGGGATGGTGTGGAGGGGGGATAGAGATACTGGATAGGAGGATAGTTGGGAACAGAAAGGGAGAGATGGTGGATCCTGGGGTGGTGGGGAGTTGAGAAAAGGTGAATCTGTGGATGGAGACAAAAAAAAGGAAAGATGCCAGATCTCCGGGAGAGGGAAGGGAAACGGAAGGGGAGAACAGAGATGGCAGACGGATGGTTAGCACGGAGAAAGGAGACCCTGGCAAGCAAGACAACAAGAGCCTGGGACCAACAAGATTTGAATATTGATCAGAGAACAAAAGGTAGAAAAAATAATTTTATTTTCTGTTTTGTGATTACAATATGTTAGATTTGAAAAGTGTACATGAGACAGCTTGAAATGGGAACTTTTCTATTTTTGTGAATGGCAAGGCTGAGTTCAGTTAAAATATATGCTTTATAAGAAAATATAATAATGTGTTTTATAAAGTTTATAAGCATTGCTGGCATACTCGGTGAGGTGTTCCTAGTGTTGGTGGTGGTGGTAGCATGTCAGTGTGTTGAGAGGAAGAGGTAGTCTGGGAAATTCTGCTGAGCAAACTCTGGGCCCATTTCCACCCCCAGTTAGTCCACTCCACTCAACTGGTTCACACACTGAGTGGGTCTTTGGGTGTTATTTCTGGGTAGTTGTTTTAGAATCTCTTCCAGTGGTTTGTCAGTATCTCCTTCTGGTCCAAGGAAGGAAACTTTGTCAACCTTAGCATTGACCTTCAGAATATGTTTGTAACAGCGCTGCTTGTGTGGCATTAGGCTATGTAGTGATCGAAAGAAAAAAACAGACCTTTGCACATTTTTGCACTATATGGTGGGTGTATGAGGAGATTCATTTCCTGCACAGTTAAGTCCATGTGAAGTTACCCTGTGCTGTATTTGACATCTAGCAAGGTCTCTGTTTGGAAGGAAAGATCTAAGCTTAAAAATGAAGTGGCCAGAAGTTATGTTAAAAGTAGATAGCGTAGCTGGTTTTAAGAAAGGTTTGGACAAATTCCTGGAGGAAAAGTCCATTGTCTGTTATTAAGACATGGGGGAAGCGTCTGCTTGCCCTGGATTGGTGCACTCAGCAGCAACAAATACTAGTTTTGGCTGGCTCTTTCCCCGCATTTCTCCTCTCTTCCCCACGATTTAATATCCAGTTCAGGCAGTAAGTAAATGCATCGGCAGGGGGGGTCTGGTAAGTCTTGGGGGCTGGGGATGGAAGGTGAGAATCAGTTCTGTAGGCTATCAGAAATTTGCTTAATTATCTACTCACACAGAAAAGCAGTAAAGTCAATAGGTTCTCTGAGTGGGAACAACCTGTTTGATCTTGCACTCTTGTGATTGACCAATTGTTTATCACTGTTTAATTTATCACATTGATTAATTTGAGCACACCTGAGGTGTCCTATGATGGTGTGCACTGCAGGCAGAGGAGCCTTATTGTGTAAAGCACTGGAGAATTCTCTCCTCTCGCTTACCTCTCACGCTGAGGACACCCTGCTTCAGTATAATCATTTATATGATTTATCTTATAAACATTATTACGTGGTCTTTTCCTCAAGTGCTGAGACATCAGGTTGTTCCCACTTGGAGAACCTATTGACTTTTACTGCTTTTCTGTGTGGCTTTAACATTTTTGCTATTCAGTATACCTAAACTATTATTCAGTAGAAAAAATATGGTTTGTTCAATCAAATCCTGTGTGGACATTGGACTTCTATGAGTGAATGTTCTGCTTGATTGAACAAACTAAATTTTTTCTACTGAATAATAGTCTAGGTACAATGAAAGTAAATAGCAAAAATGTTTGAGTAGATAATTAAGGAAATCTTTTTCATATTGCTTGCTTATGGACTGGGAAAAAAGACTGTTCAAGCAAATGTCTCCAGAACTGCTTTAATGGAAAAATGTGATTTTTTTTTTTTTAAGTACTTTGTGAAATTTATTGTTGTTGTGAAATTTATTGTTATACTTTGTTTAAACTTAAAAAGCGGTGTCATTAACAGTGAATCTAATCGAAAAATCGATTCAACAGGGTGAATCGAATCGAATGAAATATTTTTCTCTGAATCGGGCAGCACTATTGGCTACCATGAGAATGGGCTACTGGGCATGATGGACCATTGGTGTGACCCAGTTAGGCTATTCTTATGTTATGTTCTCATCTGTAGGGGCCTTTGTTTTCACTTCTTATTTTAATGTATTTTTTTCCTGGGAACTTATCAGTGTTTTTTTATAATGAGAACAAAAATGGAAGAGAATTAATGTGTGTGGAATGGGGGGGTAACTAATTTCTTCAGCTAAATAATTCAATCCACTTCAAACAGACATAGGAGAACTCACGCACCATTCACACACCCTCCAACCAAAAACGTCAAAAGAAAAAAACTGTTCGACAACCTCCTAGCCATTCGAGCTGCAACACTTGACCCCCAACTCTACAACCTATTGACCTCGACCACAAACTACAAAACCTTAAAAAAAGAAATAAAAACCCTTCTATTCAAAAAACACATAAAACCAAACTAACATAATCAGAACTGTCCCAAGCATCACCTGCAACTACTCCATATGTACTTCTGATGTCATGACAATTCCGACATAATTTATGTTATGTTATGTTTGGAATAATGGTTACATAAATGAGGTTCAATAAAAGAAAATTTTCACTGCCTGTTTCTATTCTGACCATTTATTCCATTTCATGGTTATTGCAAAAAAAAAAAAAAAAAAAAATTTTCCATGAGGGGGGGGGGGGTGTCAAAAAATGATGGGCCCCGGGTGCCACATACCCTAGGTACGCCACTGCCTCCAGCAAAAGCAAAAGTGTGACAATAGTGGGAGAAATAATAAATAAACCATTTTAGCAAATCATTTATCAGTCGGAGTCAATAAAGTATAGCTGGAAAGCAATGAGCATGAATGCTCGAACTCTAAGCAGAAGAGTGAAGGATTTGTATGCTCCGGTTTTAAAGGTAGACTCAGATTTTGTTGCTTTCACAGAGACATGGTTCAATGGCTCCCATGAATAACACACAACTATACTGTATTATAATCTTCTAAGGAAGGGTAGAGATGGCCAAAAAGGTGGAGGAGTAGCATTGTATGTGAAAAACAATATAAAAGTGGTTGAAATGCAGAGCACCTGAGGGTTATATTTCCTTAAAAGATATCTGGCGAGTTGTCACCTAGACTGAGAATTTGTTTAAAGGGAAAGTGGCCCAATCTTTCTAGTCAAGTTGTGTCTTCCATCTCTGTATTACAAGATGATGTTACGAAAATTAAATCTGCTAGTGAGGAAATGCAAAATCAAAATGAAAGTAGTGTACTTCAGTCAGTCTGATTTTGCATCATAAATTGGAACCATTGGGAGATCGTTTGCGTGTTAATAATCTACGCTTTTTTAATTTCCCTTGTTCACCTTTACTTTCAGCTGAAATATTGCTTAGAAAATATTTTAGGGAAATTTTAAAACTGGAAATATCTGAGTCAGTTGTATTTCAGAAGGTTATGTACCTGCCATCATCACTAGCAATGTCAACTAGAGGCGTGGTGGATGTACCCCCAGCATTGGCAACTTAGGGAACTTACTGCCTTCTTCGAGGACACTCAAGAAATACCGTAATTTCCACTCATTCAGCTTTGTTGGTAACTCTCTTGTCAAAAAGAGAGAAATTGCTAGTTTTAAAGAACTACTTTAAATATGAAAAAGTTTTTTTTTTGCGGGCAGCCAATTTAAATTTTTCTAGATATAACAAGGCTCTGTCTGAAGATCTGAAGGCAACAAAATGTGACAAAGCAGTGCTAGGTAGAGAAATGAACAGGAGATGGTGTTGATCTCTGTTATAACTTTCCTGCTGACATCATCAGCTGTGGGATTTGGAATAAGGAACGCTGGGTTTCAGAGAGCTGCTAGCCAGCAAATTTCAGAATGATTGGTGCAGTGACCCTCTTTGTTGTCCTTCCCAATATAAGTAAGCAAATGATTTTTGAATCATGTAGCTATTTGGTAGTTTGAAGGAATCAAACCAAAAATGTTTTCATTTGTTACATTTTACAATTTATTTGAAAATTAATGCACATCCCTAAAGTTGTCTAATTTCAAGGCTAGCAGCTATTGGCAGTGTTTGTTTGTATTTTACACTAGGAAAAACATGAGACACATTGTTAATGATCCATCAGAAAATACTTCGACGCCCCCTCATTCCACCTGCTTGTGCAATCCTCCATCTTAAGTCTAGTCGACTACTGCAACATCATCTATCTGGGATCTTTCAAAAAAACCACACAAAGATTGCAAATTATTCAAAACACGGCAATCCGACTGATCTTCGGACTAAAAAAATGGGAACACATAACTCCCTATTACCACAAACTTCACTGGCTACCCCTAGAAGCAAGAGTACTATTCAAGTTCGCCTGTTTCTGCTACAAATCCATCCATGGCTAGGCCCTCCTTTACTTAGTACCCCATTTTATCCTATACCGCCCATCCAAACTCACACGTAGAACCCACCTGTTTAGCTACCCTACCCTAAGGACCTGCCGTTACAAAAGATATCTAAATAGAACTCTTGCCTTCCAAGCAGGTCATCACAATAACTGGCTGGCCCACATCATCTCACGCACTTCATCCTACTTAAACTTCAGGAAACTACTAAAAACTAATCTTTTCTCCCGATTCATACCCTAAGACCCTATGCCCACCCTGGCCCTCTATCTCTCTATGTCCTTTACGCAGATTGTCTTGACCTTCTTCACTGTACCATTTCATTGCCATAATTGTACCCATCTTTCTCTCTGTTTGTACCATTTTTTCTCTCAGTTGTACCATTTTTTTCTCTCTGTTGTACCACTTTTTTCTCTACCACCTTATTTTATCTGATTGTAACATTGTACCATTTTCGCTGATTGTCCAGTCCTTCTTTGTTGTAAACCGCCTCGAACTACTATGGCTTTGGCGGTATATAAGAAATAAAATTATTATTATTATTTCTATGTTAAATAAAATAAAAGTCCGGATATTACAGTTTCCTGGTCGTTATGGGGTAGAGTGTAAAATGAAAATTGCAAACCTTCAAAAACCAAATTCAAATCAAGTTTCCAAGATGACGGAGAAAAAGATGAAACCGCAAGTTGATTCTGTGCTGCTGTTCAAAGCATTCGTAAAGGAACATAGGGCTCCTTTTACTAAGGGGCGCTAGTGTTTTTAGCGCACGCACAAGATTAGCGAATGCTATAGCGTGTGCTAGCCGAAAAATTACCACCTGCTTAAAAGGAGGCTGTAGCGGCTAGCGCACGTGGCATTTTAGCGTGCGCTATTCTGCGCGCTAAGGCCCTACCGCACCTTTGTAAAAGGAGCCCATAGTGATTTAGTAATCTAGAGAAGTATAACGGTATACCTGAATGATAATATTTATAAACCTTTGAGCGCAATCTTAAAAATTATTCTGTGTTTAATTGGAAGCCAATGTTCGGCTCACAGCAATGGTGTCACATGATTAAGGGCTCCTATTACTAAGGTGCGCTAGTGGTTTTAGCGCACGTGTAGCGCGCGCTACAATACCGCACATGCTAAATGATAATGCCTCCATAGAGCTTGCGTTAGTATTTTTTGTTTAGCGCTTGGTTAGCGCGCTAATCTTTAGAGTGCGCTAAAAACGATAGCACACCTTAGTAAAAAGAGCCCTAAACATTTTCGAGCCATAATTTGGACCATCTCTGAACTCTTTTGATATCAAAAGCATGGATGCCAATACAAAATGGATTGCAATATTCAGTTTTCATAAATTACAAAGGAATGTATTAGAACTCGAAGGTCTGAAATAGAAAATGGATTTCTTACCAAATGTATTATTTTTAATTTATAAAAGTTACTTTAAGGCGCACTAGAATTCTAAGCTTGCAAGCATACGTCTCGGCAGGTTTCCACTGAGCAGATTTATTTCTGATTTTCCATAGATTGGGGGGGGGGGGGCGGGTAGATCCACAGGATTTTTATCATCAGATTCAGGGATATATTTCAAATGAAATACAAATTTTAATTCTGGGAAAAATGTATTTCAGAAAATTAGATGGAAATCCATAAATATAAACTACTTGCTGAATAGAATTCCAGCAATTTCTGCCATTTGCACAACAGAGGTTTCACATCAAGTCAGATGTTATTAACAGTGCAAGGCACTGAGCTATTTTATACCACACCATGGCAATTAGAATTAAGCACCGATTAATTTCTGGACTTCTGGCATGTATAAATATTAAAGTTATATATTGAAAATGCACCTGGATAATTTGGGGATATTTTTATTTTAAATCTGCTTAAAATTATTCATGTTTCCATGTCAGAACATATAAGGAATGACTTTTTAAAGTAAACATTAAAGACAATGTATTGTTTTTTTTTTTTATTCAGGGCTGTCAGTCATTCTTTTCTGGTAATGGCTTTGAAAAGAAAAAGAGTTAAAGATAAGTAGGGACCACAGTTCAATAAGACTATTCAATTAGTTTTTAATATTTCATTGGAGCACTGTGTGCTGAAGATCATGAGTTTTGATAAATCCACATCCTTGAATTCATTTCTCGAATTTAATCTAAGATTTTTAACTTGTGACTTGTCTTTTCTCATCCTGAGGCACCTGAGGGATTAGATAGAAATGGGTCTTTGGGTCACCTTCACCGATGCGATAAACTGATAACGCTGACGGGAAATTGAAGTCAACTCAAGACAAAACAAAAGGAAAAAAAATTGAAAATAGCATTCTATCTTTGGAAGCTTAGAGCAGACAAGTCATACTTTGAAGAAATGTGTACCTGAGATGGGTGAATCATTTTCTCTTGGCCTAAGTTTGAAAACAAAGTGGACTTGATCACCAGTGGTACAAAAGTCAAAGTTTACATTAAAAAAAAAAAAAGGTTTCTTGGATTTTCCAAACTCAGGGCCTCATTTACCAGCTCACGTTAACAGATGCTAATGCGATCCAAGATGGCCGCGGCAGCCTGCTGCTGAGAAGTCGCTTTCTAAATTCTTCTCTCTCCTAGCGAGAATTTCCTAGCCATGCCGAAAAGGAGGGGTAAGGGTGACAGTAGTGCCTCCCGACACTCAGCAATACCTGCCATCGGCTCCATTGATGAAATTCCGTGGCGCCTACAACAGGAATCACCTTTGTCGGGGCTTCACCCACTGGAGATGCCGGCGGGGAGTGATACCGTGGCTGATCTCCCTGGGCTTGACGCTACCTTAAGCCCCGACATCAAAGCACTGCCCCCGCAGCCTCAGAGGACAAGCTTTCTGCGTGAGCTCGACATGTCCGAGGGGGCAGTGTTCGAGCCACGGGAGGCCGGTGAGGGCTTGTTAATTGATCCTGAAGGGATTTTGATGTCCCTGGAGAGGCTGCCTGAGGAAGGGACAACAACGGAGGCGGACCAAGGTAGACAAGATGTATGCCTGGGAACTGTAAAAGCTTCTTTGCCACTTGTAACCTTTTCAATAGTGACCAAACCACCCGAGGTTACTCTGGATGCCTTTTCGGACCTTGTGGTAAATTTGGGAAAAACAATTGCACCACAAATAAATCAACTAGGGGAGAAATTGAATGAACAAGCAAAAGAACTCTTTATCCTAAGACAAGAATAATTAACAACTAAAAGTGACTTACAAAAAAATTCCGCGGAGATGATCTCAGTTAAGAAAATTCAGGAAGCACTGGTAACAGATAATATCTCCCTAAGGAAGAAATTTGAAGTACTGGAAAACCAAAGTAGAGCTAATAATTTACGTATATTAAATTTTCCAAAGATTCCGATTGTTACTCCCTTGTAAATGTTAAAGAGGTATTTTAAGGAGATTCTAAAAGTACCGGAGCAATCTATACCTCCCTTTGTTAGGGTTAATTACCTTCCACTGAAAAAAGATCAGCAACAACTTGGAAGTGAAAATCAACAAGAGACTCCCACTTGATGTTTCCAATTTATTAGCTGCCGGCTCCTCTATAGAGTATTCGAGGAGGTTGACAGCAAAAGGGTAAGCAAGAATGGATTCTTGAGAGAGTCTGTTTTATATAGAAGATTTGGATATATTTCAGACTTTTTAAACAAGAGTGTAAACTGTAAGCGTTGTCTATTTTATTATTATTTTTACAGGGGTGGAGCCTTGATAAAGCGGTTCCCGCAAAACATGTCGGCTGTGACACCCTGCTTGATATAGACATCTATAAATAGAAATAACAGCGTATAAAGCTAAGTAAAACTAAAAATTAATACTATTAAAACTATTTAAGTTTAAGTTATTCTAAACTCTTGATACATGACTAAATGATAAAACAGACCCAGTGACGATTTGCCACGTAAAGCTCAGAACAGTGATAAGTTTGAGTTCTGAGTGGTGACGCTGAGGGTCTAAGAAGATCTTTTATAAAGGCTGCTATTTGAAACAAGGAAGAGGTTCCTGTTTCTATGAAACCAGTAGGTATGAGGTAGCCGTTTGATTTTTCATGCTATATATATTTGTCCAATTTATTAGAAGCATCCGATGCTTCTCTCCTCCTGCTACAGTATTGTTAACGGTAGCTCTTCTACCAAATAAAGAATGGATTTTAAAGATGTTTTTTCAGAACAGATTCAAGGAATTTCTGGGACATAAAATACAAATGTTTCCTGATGTCTCAAGGGAGATACAAAAAAAGGAGAAAGCCGTTCTTGATTTTGAGACCAGCTGTAACCGAGATAGGAGGTGTTGTCCATTTAAGATTTCCTTGCAACCATCACGGTTATCCAGTTTCTTATCTCTTAAAGGCCTTGGGAGAGAAGGGAAATAACAAAATAACATAATATTTGAATGAATAAGATTCCCATAACTTAACGGCAGACTGTAGATTTCTTGCTAGCTTTATTAGTTCTTGATTTTTTTTTTCATTCTGAATTAATCTTGGATCTCTAAATTGAGCACTTGAGATAGATTAAGATAACTTTCTTTTTCCTGTTTAAATACTATTTGATTTTATGTAAGTATAGCGTCTTAATCTACCTTTCTATACAAGTGTTTAATGCCTGGCAGAAACTCAAATACTAGCAACATTCCAGAGCTCCTATTGTGATGTCATAATGCCTCATTCCACCAAAGCCTAAGAGCCAACCTCATCGGTGATGTCACAATGGCTTCATTGTTCTATACTTGGCTCACTTCTGATATTGCTTTGGAGGAGAGTGTGGCGCAGTGGTTAGAGCTACAGCCTCCGCACCCTGAGGTTGTGGGTTTAAATCCTGTACTGCTCCCTGTGACCCTGGGCAAGTCACTTAATCCTCCACTACCCCAGGCACATTAGATAGATTGTGAGCCCACCGTGAAGACAGGGAAAATGCTTGAAGTACCTGTCTGTAAACCGCTTTGAGTGTGGTTGTAAAAGTACAAAATGCAGTATACAAGTGCCAATCCCTTCCCCTTTTTAAACACTACCTCAGCACTTACACGATGTACCTGAGTGTTGTATGCCAGTTATAGAATTGCTCTGTCTACATGCCGCACCGCTGAAAATTCAACTGTTCTATGCATTTACTTTGACCATTTTGGTGGACGTCACTGGACATTCCATTTGAAAACTGAGCTGAATCATAGACTTTCTGAGACTGACTTAAAAACATAAGAATTGCCGCTGCTGGGTCAGACCAGTGGTCCATCGTGCCCAGCGGTCCACTCACACAGCGGCCCTTTGGTCAAAGAGCAGTGCCCTAACTGAGTCTAGCCTTACCTGCATACGATCTGGTTCAGCAGGAACTTGTCTAGCTTTATCTTGAATCTCTGGAAGGTGTTTTCCCCTATAACAGCCTCCAGAAGAGCGTTCCAGTTTTCCACCACTCTCTGGGTGAAGAAGAACTTCCTTATGTTTGTACGGAATCTGTCCCCTTTTAACTTCAGAGAGTGCCCTCTCGTTCTCTCTATCTTGGAGATGGTGAACAACCTGTCTTTATCTACTAAATCTATTCCCTTCATTATCTTGAATGTTTTGATCGTGTCCCCTCTCAGTCTCCTCATTCTGTCCTGAACTTCTTTTCTGGCTCATAATTCTTGTATAGTCACTTCTTCCCTCGTGAATCTCTTTTGTTAAAACATTGAATTGTTATCCAGAATTTGAAAAATACATTTCTTTTGGTAATTTCTGTGCTTTGAACTCGTGGTGGGTTTATTTTTTTTGTTTTTCTTTTTTATAATGTTTTGAGAGCAAGTCATCCGAGCTTGGATCTACTAATATAAGAAGACCGAGGTCTATGTTTTAAAACCATTTCAGTAATATAGAAATCTTTATCCTGAACCTTTTGCTGGTGGTCAGTGCATCTCTTAGATCTAATATAAATCAGCTTGATGGTTAAGTTTTATTTTTAAAGAGCCTTAGAGACCATTTCTTCAAAGACACAATCGAGCACCAATCATTCCATCCTGTACGAGACTGCTGCGGTTCTGCTTTGATCTGCCAATGGAACATGTTAATAACTTTGAAACAAAAATGGGAAAATCAGATTCAGGCTTTATTCACCTTGCTTCAGAGAAATTGAACTGAAAGGTGGTATATTAATCTTTAAGGGTGTTTGCACAAGTGCCTGGAATATATTGGCTGAGAGCTCTTTCATCTTTTTGGAGCATGTTATTTGCCTATTGAAACTCTGGTAAAGCAAGAAGCACAAATTGATATGATTAATAATGAGGGCACATTGAACAAGACACAACAGATCCTATTCTGTACTATAGGAAACGATGAGGGGGTGCTGAAAAGTTCTCAGCCCAACCAACCACCTTCCTAAATTCTGAGCTTTATTTTGCCACTGTAGCAGAAAAGAGTGTTATCTTATTTTATTAAGTGCCAATTTGCAGAAACAAATTCTATATATTAACATTGTTTCAGATCATTAATTGAACCATATCCACACCATTCTCTTCTTGGTTGGGCTGAGAACTCTGGTGACTAGAGCTGAGATTGTGATGTCATAATGCCTCATTCCACCAATAAGAGTCAACCTCATCAGTGATGTCACAATGGCTTGATTGTCCTACACTTGACTCACTTTTATTACATATGAGAGAGTGCTGAAAAGTTCTCAGCCCAGCCAACCAACTTCCTAAATTCTGAGGGTTTCTTTTTTTTTTTTTTCCGCCATTGTAGCTGAAAAGAGTGTTATTTTATTTCATTAAGTGCCGATTTGCAGAAACAAAATTCTGTGTTTTGACATTATTTCAGATCAGTGATTGAACCATATCTACGGTATTCTTTTCTTGGTTTGGCTGAGATTTTTTTCAGCATCCTCTCATATACATGTACTTATTTTGCACTTGGGACAATGGAGGATTAAGTTACTTGCCCAGGGTCACAAGAAGCAGCACTGGGATTTGATCCCACAACCTCAGGGTGCAGAGGCAGCAGCTCTACCACTCGGCCACGCCTCACCTAAAGCTTCTCCAATTGCATTTAGCTCATGTATCCTTTTTTTTTTTTAGTAGTAATGCAAGGAATACTAGGTGTTTTTCTGTTTCTGGAGGGCTCACAATCTAAGTTTGTACCTGAGGCAATGGAGGCTGAGACAAAAAGTGGCCTTAGTGTGCCCTTGCAAGGATTTTTCCAGAGCGCTAAGGCCGCTTTCGCTGCAGCCATAAAATGAAAACCAAACACAACTCCCCACAGACTAGTAAAGCTTCAGGGACACGAATAAACACAAGTGGCTTCCGATAATCGCCAGGGTCCACTATAAATGCGCCTGTTTAACTTTCAAAATCCTATATGGTATCCTCCCTCCCTTTCTCCCTCTTTCTTGGAATTCCTCAAACCCTAATACCACCAGATCCTCCCACAAATTAAAACTATCCTTCCCCTCGCTAAAAGGCATTTCCCACACAGGAAAGCTAGGGACCTCCCTCCACTTCAAAATCACTGAGTTCTGGAACAACTTTACCTCCCCTCTTCGGAACATGAGCTCTCTCCAAGTTTTCCGCAAACATCTGAAAACCTGGCTTTTCTCAAAAAATGCAAGTCTCCCTCCAACTTAGGAATCAAGGAAACTCTTATATCTTGGCATCCCAAGTCCTCTAAATTTTCTTCACACTTCTTCCTCTAACCCTCTGTTGTAGTTCCTTCCTATTTCTCCTACTGTAAACCGCGTCGAGCTCTACGAACGTGGAGATGATGCGGTATACAAACCTAAGGATTAGATTAGATCATAAACTTAAATTCTTCACGTGTAAGAGGAGAAACACAATGCTCACCAGGCACTGATATGACAAATATGAGTCAAAAGACACCAGTCGTCAATGTAAAATCATCTTAGCGCTCTTCATATATCAGTAACACTATATAATTAAATCAAAAAGTAAACTTGTGAACAAAAGTGTCTCTGATGTTAAACTATGGCCCTCTTTTACTAAGATGTGCAAAGCATTGTAGTGCACGTTTAGCGCATGCTAAATCAACGCATGAAGGCCACCTAAATTTTTAGAGACGCCTTGTTACAAAATTGCTCTTTCTTGATAGGAGCCTACGTTTCAATTATTGCTGATTAAAAAGCTTAATTGAGCTTGTTAATCAATTTAGAAAGGCGCCTATCTAAGTGGGTGCCTCCGAAATAGGTGCCTAACATTAGGCGCCGGTTACAGAATTTGGGCCTAAGTGACTTGCCCAGGGTCACAAGGAGCAGTGTAGGATTTGAACCTATAACCTCAGGGTGCTGAGGCTGTAACTCTAACCACTGCACCAAACACTGCTATTTAAGGGTGCAAGGGTGGGCCCCATGACATCTGGATGAATGTCCATCTACCTGTATTGCGCTCCAGAAACTGCATTCAGCGACACGGCGTGATTTGTCTGTACCATCGAGAAAAGAAATAAGATTGCAAACTGGGACCTGGGAGTTCTGATCGACAAGTCGATGAAGCCGTCCGCACAATGTGCGGCGGCGGCAAAAAGGGCAAACAGAATGCTAGGAATGATAAAGAAGGGGATCACAAACAGATCGGAGAAGGTTATCATGCCACTGTCCCGGGCCATGGTGCGCCCTCACCTGGAGTACTGCATACAGCACTGGTTGCCGTACATGAAGAAGGACACAGTACTAGGGTCCAGAAAAGAGCGACTAAGATGGTTAAGGGGCTGGAGGAGCTGCCATACAATGAAAGATTGGAGAAACTGGGCCTCTTCTCTCTCGAACAGAGGAGATTGAGAGGGGACATGATCAAAACATTCAAGGTACTTAAGGGGATAGACTTAGTAGATAAGGACAGGTTGTTCACCCTCTCCAAGGTAAGGAGAACCAGAGGGCACTCTCTAAAGTTGAAAGGGGATAGATTCCATACGAAAATAAGGAAGTTCTTCTTCACCCAGAGAGTGGTGGAAAACTGGAACGCTCTTCCAGAATCTGTCGTGAGGGAAAACACCTTCCAGGGATTCAAGACAGGGTTGGACAGGATCCTACTTAACAAGAAGTGCGCTGGTAGGGCTAGTCTCAGTTAGGGTACTGGTCTTTGACCTGGGGGCTGCCGCGTGTGCGGACTGCTGGGCATGATGGACCATTGGTCTGACCAAGCAGCGGCAATTCTTATGTATGGGTTGGGGCTCTTTCATGTTTAGGACCAGAAGAGTGGAATAAGCTCCCATCTTATATTAAACAACAAAAAAGTGTAGGTGCTTTTAAAAAACTGATAAAAGTCACCTGTTTTGCTGTATGAAATATAGCGGTTGAGTGTTGGGTGGAGAACAACTGACCCTTTATGTCAACATTGGGAAAAGATTGGTGTTTGTGTAATGTTGTTACTGTTAAGTTTTTATCTTCCATTTTAAATGACTATGTGGACATTTTAATTTTTGTGTAGATTTATTATGTGCATGATGATCTGCTCGGCTTTGTGTAAGGCGGATTATAAATTTTTTTTTAAAAAAAACCATAAATACCAGTAATCAAATCATGAACAGTGCGGGGGAGAAATTCTCTAAATGCCGCTCAATAAAATTATGCTTAGTGCCGATTCCTGCACATAACTTTGGGTGCCAAACTTACGCCTATTGAAACCTGGTGTAAATGCTGGCGCTCAAGTCAGGAACGCTTGCCCGGTATTCTGTAATTACATTTGTCACTTTTTCAGAATGCCCCTCGCATAGCCACGTCCCCTCTGTATGACGTAGGCAGGAGCGGACTGGCAGTGATCTGGCCCCAGGTGTCCTAATGGTCAGTGCAGCGGGCTTTGATCCTAGAGAAATGGGTAGGATTCCTACCACAACTCTTTGTGACCTTGGGCAAGTTACTTAACCGTCCATTGTCCAGGTACGAAAGCTTAGATTGTGCACCCACTAGGGACAGAGAAAGTAATTACATAACAATGTTTACATTTAGTAGCATTATAGAAAGGATTAGCAGTAGTATAACAAATGGTTAAACTAGAAAGAAGCTAGTGAAGAGTGGGCTTCCTAATTTGGGGGGCCCCCAGGCAATGCCCTATTGCCCAATGGTCAGTCCAAGAGGCTGACCATTGGGCTCTGTGACCAACTCTGTGGCTAATGTATGCAATCACATCTAAAAAAAGAGGGTCATTTTTTTTTTTTCCTATAAAGCTATTATTCTATGAAGGAAAGTAGATACTTATCTTACTTTGTAGAATATGCTCCAAATTGGAGCCTTCTTGGTGTCCTATAAACTTACCTTCCACGTCCATAATTTGCATTAACTTTTGTGGCGCAGTGGTTAAACAAGTTTCAAGTTTCAAGTTTATTCAATTTTTGATGAATCGCCTATTACAAATTCTAGGCGATGTACATATTACAATTTAGATAGAAACTAACATAATAAATTCAAATTTCAAATTTCAAACAATACATACATGAGTTTGAGGAATAGGGATAAAAGTTACAATAATTGGGTTTAGTTAAAAAGGGAAAAAACAATAGGAAGGGAGTGGGTTCAAAGCCACGCTGTTCCTTGTGACCCTTAATCCCCCTATTGCCCCAGGTACATTAGATAGATTGTGAGCCCACCGGGACAGACAGGGAAAAATGCTTGAGTACCTGAATAAATTCATGTAAACCCTTCTGAGCTCCCCTGGGAGAACAATAGAGAAAGCTAAATAATGTGAAAAGTTACTGTCTCTGGTAACCAGAGCTGAGATTGTGACATCACAATGCCTCATTCCACCAATAAGAGCCAATTTAATCAGCGATGTCACAATGGCTGGATTGTCCTTTACTTGGCTCACTTTTGCTATATTTTGATTTCTAGAGTGGCGCAGTGGTTAAAGCCACAGCCTCAGCATCCTGAGGTTGTGGGTTCAAATCCTATGCTGCTCCTTGTGACCCTGGGCAAGTCTCTTAATCCCCCCTTTGCCCCAGGTACATTAGATAGATGGTGAGCCCACCGGGACAGACAGGGAAAAATGCTCGAGTCCCTGAATAAATTCATGTAAACCCTTCTGAGCTCCCCTGAGACAACAGTACAGAAAATTGAATGAATAAACAGTGCGTCATCTCCAGACATTCTTATTTCCAAATATTAAAATTTTGCATGGGATTCTCCAAGGGCAATGACTCCAGATGGGTTAATTTTGCAGGTACCCGTGACGGGAATAAATCTCATTCCTAAGTCGAGGCAGGTGGAGCATGATCTCAGTCTCTCAAATGCATTGCTAGCGTTCACTGTAAAACTTGCACCATTCCAAAGAGAGTTTCCCCCTGGGGTTCGTGAGATATAACACATACAGGCAACCTGTCCAAGTGTGCTGTGTATGAGCTGCTGTAATGTTAAAACACTGCTCAAAAACTATTCCACGTTGCTTTTAGTTATTAACACTTCCGCTTGTAACTGTGTTTTTCTTTCTGAGGTTTTGGTGAATCTAAAGAAAATGGTTCTAGTTGAATGTTTTTTCTTCAGGACTGGTATTTGGTATTGAAGATAATACAGTCATTAAAATCTCCTGAGGGGGGGGGGTTGGGGGGAGCATTTAACTAAACTAAACTAAACTAAACCTTAAGTTTATATACCGCATCATCTCCACAGAAGTGGAGCTCGACACGGTTTACAGGAATTAATAAAGAAAGGAACTCCAATGGAAAGAAGAAGGGCTTGGTAAAAAGGAAGGAAAGAGGGGACTTAGTATAATGGAGAGGGAGGAAGTAGTTACATTTTGGAGAAAAGCCAAGTTTTCAAATGTTTCCTGAAGCGTTGGAGGGAGGTCGAACTTCGAAGATGGGCAGTAAAGCTATTCCACAGCTCGGTGATCCTGAAGAGGAGGGATGTTCCAAATTTTCCTGTATGGGATACGCCTTTTAAAGAGGGGAAGGATAGTTTGAATTTTTGAGTGGATCTGGTGGAGTTCGGATTCGAGGAGAGCCAAGATAGTGGAAAGAGGGGAGGAAGGTTGCCGTGAAGAGATTTGAAGGCTAGTATGGAGTTCTTGCTGATTTTGCTTTCTCTGTATGGAGATAGTGAAGTACCTCGAAAACCAAAGAGGATTGACCCCCGAAGAAGAAAAACCAAAAGAAACTGTGGAATGACGATGTTCCTTAAATTGACTTTTTTTTCCTTTATTTATTTATCAATTTTTCATTTTAACAAAATCAAACATTTTGTACAGAAAGATTGTCTGATTAAACTTTTTTTTTTTTTTTTAAAGAAAATTCTCCAATAAATTCTCTATTCAAACAATCTCAAGTCCTCATAATAGATCCAAGAATTTATGAGTGAACATTTAAGAAATTCATAAAATAAGTTCTATGCCAAATAAAGGTATCTAGTGAGTGGATCAAGGAGCTTAATTTGTATTTACTGGTCTGTTGTTCCTTCCTTTTCCAGGCGTTTCAGCGTCAAGAAAGTTGTAAGTTGACCTGGTTCAAAAAACACATACCGTATTTGCCGGCGTATAAGACGACTGGGCGTATAAGACGACCCCCCAACTTTTACAGTTAAAATATAGAGTTTGTTATATACTCGCCGTATAAGACGACCCCTTCTTCCGCACACCTTCTCTACCGCCCCGGGTGCAGCACAGCCGGCCAGGTCCCCTTACTTTTGTGGCACTTCCCCGACCGACCGACAACAGCCCCGGTCCGACAAACCTCCCTGCCCTTAACCGCGAATCTAAATTACCTTCTTACAGCTGCTGTAAGAAGGTAATTTAGATTCGCGGTTACAGGGCAGGGAGGATTGTCGGACCCGGGCTGTTATCGGTCGGTCGGGGAAGTGCCACAAAAGTAAGGGAACCTGGCCGGCTGTGCTGCAGGCCGCCCCTCTCCCTTGGTAGCCACTCGAACCGCGAGGCTACTCTCCTTCTCCTTATCTGCCCTGCCTGCAGCACAGAGCCGAACGGAAGTCTTCCCGACGTCAGCGCTGACGTCGGAGGGAGGGAGGGCTTTGTTTAAGCTTTGTTTAAGCCCTCCCTCCCCTCCGACGTCAGCGCTGACGTCGGGAAGACTTCCGTTCGGCTCTGTGCTGCAAGCAGAGAAGGTAGGGAGAAGAAGAGCCGCGTACATCCAGAAGACTGAGTACATCCAGCCCCGCAGGAGCCCCGCGACCCTCGGAGGCGTCCCCATGGGATCCCCGCGACCCACTTTGACATTTTTCAAATAAAGTCCATTTAAGGAACATCGTCATTCCACAGAGTTTCTTTTGGTTTCTTCTGGATAGTGAAGTACCTCTCCATGTGCAAATTGATGTGAAATTTGATAGGCAGCTGAATGCTGGTGTGGCAGATCCGTGCATGTGAACGAATCCTGATAGCTTGTTTGCAGGAGAGCAAAAAACCTGGCATGACCCTCTGAGTAGCATAGAGGATGCTTTTTTTTTTTTTTCCAGTGGTAGATCTGATAAGCCATTTTCAAAGAAAGTATGCGTGCAATTATGACAGAATTTCCTGTGGACTTTTGACCTCCTTTATCTGCAGATGGAAGAAAGGAGAAAAAGCAGACGTGAAGCTTTGGAAGTTGTATTCTGCAATAGTGCTGTGCTGATGGTTTTCAGAGATCCACATGCGTATCGCTTTCTTGCTTGGGGAGGGTAGTTTACAAAAGTGAAGGAGTAACTTACCCCCCTCTTTTTCTAAGGTGCGCTAACCGATATAGCATGCGCTAATTGAATTAGTGTGCGCTAAACGCTAACGCGTGCACGTTAGTCTATGGATGTGTTAGCGTTTAGCGTGTGCTAATGTGATTACCGTGCGCTAAATCCGTTTGTGCACGCTAAATCGTTTAGCGCACCTCAGTAAAAGAGGGGGTTAGTGTAGGGCAGTGTACCGCAAACTGTGTGCTGCTCGAGATTTTAGATGTACCGCGAGGCACCGGCGCCGGCTGACTGCCTACAGGACGTGCCTCTTACGGCGAGAGGCACGTCCTGTAGGCAGTCAGCTTACACCTCCTTAGTTTTACAATGGGTACATTGATGTTCTAGTGCTCATTGCAATGTTTAATTTACTGCCTTTTCCTTGTTGTGTGAATCGTGGATTATTACTAAAAATATATTTTTTCCATATGGAGGTTGGGGGTGTTAAAAAATGATTGACCCTGGGTGTCAAATATACTAGGTATGCCACAGTGCTCACCTGATCTACTGGGGGGGGGGGGCAGGGGCAGGCTGGAGGGGGGCCAAAATATATACTACTTTGCCGTCCTTGTCCAATCCACCATCCTTTCCAGACTGGACTACTGCAACTCTATCTACCTTAGCTTAACAAAGAAAAACCTTCAAAGACTCCAGCGGATTCAGAATACCGCTGCTAAGCTTATCTTCGCAAAAAGCAAATTCGACCACGTCTCACCGCTTTTATCCAAGCTCCACTGGCTTCCGATTATCTCCAGAGTCCACTTCAAATGTGCCTGCCTCACTTTCAAGATCCTACACGGTATCCTCCCTCCCTTCATTCCTCTTTCTTGGAACTCCTCTAACCCCAATTCTGCCAGATCCACCCAAAAACTGAAACTTTCCTTTCCCTCTCTAAAAGGCGTTTCACTTGTAGGAAAACTAGGTTCTTCCCTCCCTTTCAGAATCACTCAGCTCTGGAACAACCTTACCTCCCCTCTTAGGAATCTGAGCTCCCTCCAACTCTTCCGTAAACATCTGAAAACCTGGTTATTCTCAAAAATGTAACTCTTCCTCCCTCTCTGGTTATTCTAGTCCTCTAAATTTTCTCTTCATTTTGCCTCTTCCCTCCACTGGAGTTCCTTTCTACCCTAACTCTTGTTAACCGTGTCGAGCTTTACGAATGTAGAGATGATGCGGTATACAAACCTAAGGTTTAGATTAGATTAGATTAGATTAGATTACTACTACTATATACAAACCCCAAACTACTTCAGCTGGGAATGCCTACTTTATCATATATAAAAGTATACATAGGATGACTCTCTTCAGTTACTTTTCTATGTGTGCATGGAAGTAAATTTGTGATTGCTTTCTATGTACAGCACTGAGTTTTTACATGTAGCAAGAGTTTTAAGATTTCCCTCCATGCACTTTATTTTTCGTGGCAATAAAAAGGACTTGCAGAAAAAGCGAGTTCTCTGCAAGTACATTTCCTGGTCCGTTTTTTTAAGCAGAAGTCTTTCCCTTTCAGAACTTTATACCTGAGCGGCAAGTTTAGATTTGCTCCGGAATGCAGTTTAGCACAGAAAAACAAGAGTGAGCCCAGGGAAGGTCATCTTTCATAACGGAGAATAATAGCGTCTGCCTTATATTACAAAGAATACATCAAATAAATGCATGAAGGAACAAGGAAATTAAAACCAAATGAACCAGCTTAAGTTTCAAGACAGAAGCAGTCTGAGGAATGGACTTGGTTCCGTTGCTGTAAGAAAATTCATTTTGCTTATTATGGATTCTGTAGATGTTTTTTCTATGCAAGCATAGGTATTTTCTTACATTGTAGCTGATATAGTATGGAAGCAATTGTACTGTGTATTTTTTCCCAGTTTTTTTTTTTATTAATGGAAATTGTTGCATTATTCATTTGCAATTATAGCACATTGGAACAGCCGACTGCACGGTTAGATAAGCTGGTTAGACATAACCTGTACCTAGTCTGTCCAGCCAGAGCAACCTATTATAGTGAGCTGACAGGTGAGTTAATCATGCTTACTCAGCGTGTGTCCTTTTTAACAGATTAGACATGGGACTCTATTACGGTATCTAAAGAGAGATACCATGCAGTTGGCCAAGCTGTGTGGGTTTATTTTTTCAGTAAATGGTTTCTTTTGCATGCAGTGATTCCTATTATTGGACCAAAATTAAAATATATTGTAAAAATAAGGGAATGGGGCCTTATATACTGCCTCTTTGTAGCTTTGGCATTTTAAAGTGGTGGGCACGGGAGGATTAAGTGACTTGCCCAGGGCCACGAGGAGCAGTATTGGGATTTGATCTCACAACCTCTCGGCGTAGAGGCAGCAGCTCAACCAGCGAGCCACATCTTCAAGATGAATCGTTTTATATGGTCTTGAAAGCTGTCTACATGTCATTGTAATTTTCTCTGTGATTGATTCGGATAATACACATTGGCACGTTTTCTCAGGGCGCAGTCCTTAATTTAAGATGGTTTTGTGACATCAGTGTGTAGATATGTGGCGGAACAACGGTGCTCCGGGCTATGCTGAGAGGCTCCCTGCTCAGGTTGGGTTTTCCGAATGTCCACAATGACTAAGCGATTTGCATAGACTGACTGCAAGCAGATTTAACACATGTATGTTCATTGTCAGTATCCTGAAACCTGATTGGCTGGGCCCTTCACTATAATAGTTTTAAGAGCAGATAGTATAGCTCAGCGGTCTCAAACACGCGGCCCACGGGCCGCATGTGGCTCTCCAAGTTTTATTTGCGGCCCGCGGTCTGGACGTGATCATTCTCTTCGTTTTGGAGCAGCAGCGTGTCTGGCCGGCTCGTTCTGTTCAAAGCCGCAGGTTGGCGGCTCCTTGCGCTATCCACGGAAGAGCCGGCCAGACATGCTGCTGCTCCAGTGGCGTACCAAGGGGGGGGGGCGGTCCACTGTTCTCCCTAGAGTGCGGCTCGCGGCTCATCTAGAGCAGTGGTGCCCAACCTGCTTCCCTTCCCTTCTCACCGCTGCCATCTGGGAACAGGCCGGCACCGTGTTCTTTGATCTCCCTGCTTCTCTTCCACCCGACGTTAATTCTGACGTCGAGAGGACGTTCTGGCTAGCCAATCGCTGCCTGGTTGCCTGGAACGTCCTTTCCGACGTTAGAATTGGCCCCGTGGAGAAGAGAAGCAGGGAGATCTCGGCCTGTTCCCGATGGCGGCGGCAGCAGCTGCAGCCTATTCCCCGGCGGCGGTGGCATGGGGAGGGCAGGAAGGAAGAAAGAAAGAAGGAAGGGGGGGACAGGGAGCCAGATACAAAGCAAGAAATGGGACACAGAATCAGAGAAAGACAGACATAGAGAAAGAAAGAAAAAGTTGGGGGAGGGAATGAGATCTGGAGGAGAGGAAGCATACAGGAGGCTGAAAGAAAGGAAGAAATATTGGATGCACAGTCAGAAGAATAAAGTGCAACCAGAGACTGATGAAATTACCAAACAAAGGTAGGAAAATGATTTTATTTTCAATTTAGTGATTGAAATGTGCCTGTTTTGAGAAAGAAAAGATATTAAACTTTAAATGTGAGTGCTGCAGAAAAAATAGAGTACTTGGAGGGCCGCAGAAAAAATAGTTAATGTCTTTATAGGTAAAATTCTTTATAGTTTATATATCTTTCCTTTTAGCTGTTAAAGGAAAGTTTTATAAACTATAAAGAGTTTAACCTCATACAAAATTGTCATTTCTTTAATAAGACATTAACTATTTTTTCTGCGACCCTCCAAGTACTTACAAATCCAAAATGTGGCCCCGCAAAGGGTTTGAGTTTGAGACCACTGGTGTAGCTGGTTTAAAGGGTTTGGATAATTTCTTGGAAGAAAAGTCCATAGTCTGTTATTGAGAAAGACAAGGGGAAGCCACTGCCTGCCCTGGATCGGTAGTATGGAATGTTGGTACTCCTTGGGTTTTGGCCAGGTACTAGGGACCTGGATTGGCCACTGTGAGAACGGGCTATCAGGCTTGATGGACCATTGGTATGACCCAGTATGGCTGTTCTTATGCTCTTACTTGTGCCAAGTATAGGATAATCAAGCCAAAGTAATATCACTGATGAGGTTGGCTCTGAGGCACTATGGACTGAGGCATTATTACATCACAATCTCAGCTCTGGAATGTTGCGCTCATTGAGGTTCCGGAATCTTGCTATTCTTTGAGATGCAGAAATGTTGCTACTCCTTGGGTACTAGGGACCTGGATTGGCCACCGTGAGAACAGGGTACTAGGATTGATGGACCTGTGGTCTAACCTGGTAAAACTATTCGTATGTTCTTATGTTAGAACGTGGCTGGACTGGCTGGACTACATTGTAGGTGCCACTCTGCATGGTTGTCCATCAACCACTTGTAGAATTATTCCTAGTGGTGCCTAAGTGGACTTAGGTGTTGCTAGGTGCTGTTGAGTTAGACGCCGGTACATTAGGCCAGGTTTTTACTGGCACCTATATTACACACTTGCCCCCTCTTTTACAAAGGTGCGCTATGCTTTTTAGCATGCGCTAAATGCTAATGTGTGCATATTATCCTATGGACAGGTTAGCGCATGCGTTGATTTAGCGCACACTAAAATGCTTAGCGCACCTTTGTAAAAGAGGGCCTTAGTGATGCCTAAGTTTTACAACACCTATTCCATACCCTTAACCCATGCCTACTTTTCAGGTAGGCTTTATTAGGCATCAGAGGGCACCTCAACTTAGGTGTCTCTAGGCACTTCTCTGAGTTCCGTGCGGAACTCTTAGTTAATTAAAAAAAAAAATTATGTCAATTAACTTCAGTGGTACGGTCAATTACCACACCATTTGATTAACATAATTTGGGTTGTTCGTGGATTTGGGTCAGGCGTCGCTAAGCATCTGCAATCAGGGTGTCTAGCACGCCTAATGTAGATGTTGTTTATAGAACCTTGTCCTTTGAGTCTTCTCTTGAAATCTGCTTGTGTTGCTCACTGCTGAGGTGAAAACCTGGTTCTGATTTCTGAGTTTCTGTCTGTTCCTCAGGCCAGCAGAATTCAAAGGCCCTTGGGGGAGGTGGTATCAGTGAAGGTACAAGGGTGACACCTAGTGGCCACACTCAGGGCACATGAGTATCAGCTTGCAAAAAGAGCTGCAGTTAGTGAGCAGATCAGGAAAGAGGGTTATAGGATGGGCACAACATCCAAGTAGTTGAGAATGAAGGCTGGATGCCCAAAGAATCATGAGGAAATTTCATTGTTAGAGCCAAGAAGGAAAACTTAAATGCTCAAGATTCCAGCTATTCTACTCTGGAGTTTACCAAAATAAGGATTTAAAATGTATTCAAATTAATAATGTGATGCCGTTCCGTGTTAGGCCCTTTCTAGCTTCTGACAACACTGCATTAAGGGACCTGCAGCATGGATTTCAATGGATAGTATCAGGGACTACAACTCCCACATTGCTTTGGGGTGTAATACTAAAAAGAAATGTAGGATCAGGCACTTAGGCTACAAAAATCCAAGGGATCGGTATAGTCGGTGGTGTAGCAAGGGGGGGGGGACTGGGGGCGAACTGTCTCAGGTGCCGTCTTGGTAGGAGCGCTGGCACCTCTCTGCCCCCCCCCCCTGTCATGGTTGCACCCTCCCTTTCCCTGTACCTCTTTAAATCTTCACCAGTGCAAGCAACTTCTCCAGCCTGCTGCTTGCAATGGCCTGGTTTCCCTCTGAAATCACTTCTTGGTCACGGGGCCAGGAAGTGACATCAGAGGGAAAGCCAACGCCGGTACGAGTAGCAGGCTTCCCAAATTCTGGGTCATGACCCCCAAAGGGGGTCAAGAAACCTGAATTTGTGGTCAAGACCTGGGCAGGACCCTCAGGACATCATTGTCCTGTATTGCCTTGTGGGGGGGGGGGGAAATATGTGCTTTTCATGGGCGTGCAATTTGGGGTCACAGTCACAGAAAGATTAATTCAAGGTTTTGTGTTAGTTTTCACGCAAAATCCTTTCTGTATCGTGTACCCAGAAACTTGGGCGCAGACATCACTCTGCCCATTTGCACTATCCATATTTGTTTCATTTTCTATACCGTTCTCTCAAGGGAGCTCAGAATAGTTTACATGAATTTATTCAAGTACTCAAGCAATTTTCCTTGTCGGTCCTGGTGGGCTCACAATCTATCTCATGTACCTGGTGCAATGGGGGGATCAAGTGATTTGCCCAGGGTCACAAGGTGCAGCGTGGGTTTGAACCCACAACCCCAGGGTGCAGAGGCTGTAGGTTTAACCACTGCGCCACTCTAGAAATCAAAATGTAGAGAAAGTGAGGCAAGTATAAGACAATCAAGCATTGTTACATCACTGATGAGGTTGGCTCTTATTGGTGGAATGAGGCATTATGATATCACAATCTCAGCTCTGGTTACCAGAGACAGAAACTCTTCACTTTATTTCTTTATCCAATTTTCTATACTGTTCTCCCAGGAGAGCTCAGAATGGTTTACATAAGTTTATTCAGATACTTAAGCATTTTTTCCTCACAATCTATCTAATGTACCTGGGGCAAAGGGGGGATTAAGTGACTTGCCCAGGGTCACCCTGGGGTTGTGGGTTTGAACCCACAACCCCAGGGTGCTGAGGCTGTAGCTTTAACCACTGCGACACACACTCCCCTCTGCAGGTGTCCATGACTGCCCCTGAATGGTGGGGTGGCTGCATCATTAGAGGGGGAATCCCTTCTGGGGTAGCTTCATCGTTTCATAGGGTACGCCCTGCAGTCATTTAAAACCTTTTGGCCAAAGTGCCTCTCTGCTTCACAAGAACTGAAGACCATTAATTTGGCTAGTATCCACTGCATTGAATTTAAATTATCCTGGATCTAGCAGTTTATTTAAAGGTCTGTTAATTGGCATGTACTTTGCTTGCTATCCCATTGATGTCCTGCTAACGGCATGATAAGTTGCCAGAAAATAAATAAATAAATAATAGCAGCTGATAAATGTCTAAAGTGAAATCTAATAGCAGCTTAGTTTCTTTTCTTTTTCTCCCATCTATTTCTTTCTTCCTTTGGAAGAATATTTTCTATCTTTTAAAATTGTTGTTATTGTGTAAACCACTTTGGTCTGCAAGTCAGTGAAACACAATATATCAAATAAATATAGCCTAGCCCAGGGGTAGGCAATTCCGGTCCTCGAGAGCTGGAGCCAGGCCAGATTTTAAGGATATCCCCAATGAATATGTATGAGATGGATTTGCATGCACTGCCTCCTTGAGATGCAAATCTATCTCATGCATATTTATTGTTGATATCCTGAAAACATGACCTAGCTCCAGCTCTCGAGGACCAGAATTGCCTACCCCTGGCCTAGCCGAACGTAAAATCAAAAGGAAAAGAAAACACGTGGATGAAAAATAAAGGCAAAAAAGAGAGAACATTCACAGAAGAATGCAAGAAGAGAAACAAAGAAAATAATATTAAATAACCTCCCCCCCTTATCTGAAGCTGTGTAAGTGTTTTTTATTGACGGTCGTGGTGGTAAAAGTTCCAACGCTCATAGCAATTCTATGAGCATCAGAGTTTTAACCACTGTGGCTGGTGATAAAAAAAAAAACCCTAACGCAGCTTCATAATAAAGAGGGGGGAGGAGTTTAAAGAGGCAAATACAGAAAGAAGGATGGCAAAAGCACAGGTTGACGAAAAATTAGTTAAAGATGTAAAGTGAAGTGATAAAACTATTATCAGATTTGTTGGTGAAAGGAGAAAGGCTAGAAATGGAATTGTAAGAGTGAAAGATACCAAGGATAGCTATGTGAAGAGAACGACAAGTGAAAAGTGGACAGGCTAAGGAAATACTTTTGTTCAGTATTCACAGAAGGAAATAGAGGGGATACTCTATTTCACAGAAGAAAGAGTTGAACAACATGAAAACCAAACATGGGGCTAGATGAGTTACAGCCCAGGATATTAAACATTTAATAGAGGTTCCACAGGATTGGAGAAGGTCAGATGTGGTCTTTCCACAAAGAAGAGGTGGGAAATTACTGACCAGTAAGCCGCTAGGACTCGAGCAAGAGTCGATGGCGCCTAGCAAAGACAACAACAAAGGATAGTGAACGTCCTAGAATCAAGAAAGTTGCAAGATATGAAGCAATATGCTTTTACCAAAGAGAATATTTGCCAAACAAATCCAATTTCTTTGATGGGAAGGAGCATTTTTGATAGTGACGTATCCTGCAAAATGTCCAAATATTGGGACGGGGAAGCATCCATTTTTGAAACCACTAGACATCCAATTTTTTTTTAATGACCTATTTGGACATCTTGGCTTTTAGGATGTTTAACTTTTTGGCCATTTTCAAATACAAAAATGTTCATGTTCAAAGCATCCTAATCCAGTCCATTTGTATGTGGGAGGAGGGGCCAGTAAATCGACTGGCCACATAGATATCCCAACAGAGCACTGCTGTGAACTTCACATAAAGAGTGTCAGATGTGTTCTCACCATAACTCCATTATAATTTATGGTGAGTCCCCCCCATACTCCCCTAAAACCTACTGTACCTATCTGTGTACCACACCCAGTAACCCTTATGGCTGTAGGCGGCACCTATATGGCAGTATAGTAAGGTTTAAGTGGGTTTTAATGGGCTCATACTTAATAATTTTTATGGGCACCTTAGCATTTAGCATGCACTAATCTGTTAGCTTGCCATAATAAAAGGACCCCTATGTAAAATAAGTGGTATTAAGTCAATACTACTTAAGAAATTCAAAACTGCCTCAGGTATTATGGAAAGTAACAGCTTAGTCACTGAAATGAATGCAAGCTATATTTAATGGAATAAAGTGACCAATAGGCCATGTCTTTTTATATCATTCAAATCACTTCGAATCTCATTTGTCAGTAGCGATTATGTTTATTCCTTATACTGTATTCAATTCAAAGCCAAAAGAAGTTCCTGTGACAGTAATTAAATTGATAGCAGCATACTCGGAGAATATCAAAGGTTGGGGTGGGGGGAGGGAATCTTCCACTTGTCTCTCCATCATCTCTGTATTTCAGTAATCTAAGTCTTACTTTCACTTCCTGGAACTCGTACGTCATTGCCCATGGCTCTTCACTCATGTCCTTTTGCTTTTCCTTGTTGAGGTTTGAGAAATCTTTTTTTGCCTGTGCATTGCTAATTTGCCAGATGGTCTATGACTCACTCCTGCATCTTCACCTTCCAGTTCTCATATGTGTGCCTCTCTGTTGCTATCAGCAATTTACTGTAGTTACGTCAATAGCAGTTAATATATTTCTCTCAGTTGGTGGTTGATCTTTGTAGCTTTGCCTGGCCTTAGAGCGTGCTTTTTTCACACAATCTGGGTTTTACTTTAGCACCTTGAACTTGGATTGACATTTGATGTTTCCATTTCATGGCCTGTTTTTCATCCCATAAAGTCAATATAGGCAATTAATATAGAACTGTCTGATTTGTGGACATTATAATGATATGTTGTAAGAACAATGTAGAGGACATAAACTTTAAATTCTATGGGGCTGATTTGCTGAAATTTGGGGAAATTATTTATTGATTTTGTAGGGGTGTTTCCTTATTTGCACCTGAAGGTTAGGTCTCTCTGACATCATCAAGCCTGAACCATTGTTTACAAGAAATCATTCCAGCCTAAACCTAGCAAGAAGAGAAAGAAGAATACATCTTTGCTGTTTCTGCCTGATGCATTCTGGGTATGTACCAGAACTGTATTATAGTCAAGGACATCCAGCTATGCCTACATGATCAGCCTGTGTGAATCTTAGGGGAGGATTTGCTCCTGTGCTTCTTATCTAATGAAGGCGCCTCTGTTTCACGGCCTGAGCGAGACTCTATACAGAAAGGCTATTCATCTAAGTTATGTTTCTGGATTGGTCCGGAGAGGTCATCTGACGAGATCCAAGTAAAATGTGCTAATTATTAATTTAGTCTATGCTGGGATGTGAGTGAACTTGCATCTTATCATAGGTTTCTCTGCACTTCTTATATAATAATTAAGACCTGAAAAGTTACCTCTTGTGACTCTCTGCCTGAGAGAGAGTGAAACCGGAATTTTATACCTCTGGATTCCATCACATAAAGGAAACCTTGGCTGCCAACCTAAGTTACAGCTTCTCCAGTTGCTGACGGACTGTTCCTAAACAGAAGAATTTCTGTATCTGCTAAGCTGAGGGAAGACGTCTTCCATTTCACCTGATTTTGGTGCTACGGCCTAATGGTGAGAATAAGGAATTATATGTCTTTTCAGCTGGGTTAGAGAGAGAGAATTCGATTGTCTTTGGGGATAAGGAGATGTAAAGCACCTTTGGTGATAGACTGTAATAGTTTGCTGCTAATCAGGAATTGTTATTATAAGGAATTATTTAGAGTGTAAGAATTAGTTTATTTAATTTATCTAACAAGTGTTGTGTGATAATTATGTACTGAGTTTCATATATGTATTTGGATATTACGTGAAGAATAATCATTATTTGCTGCTGGCTTATGAATTATATTTTTCTATTTTCATAATAAAAGTATTTCTCATTAGCCTGGGTCTCTATTCTTAGTATAAACTGGCAAAATAACAAACCTTGGGTAAGGAGATTATGGTTTTTCCTAGCATCTGACTAAGACAGGCACGTATTTGTTTATGTAATTGATTAGTCATCCATAAATCTTTCTACAATTTCAACAAGTCAAAATTTGATTGGTATCTTTCACTCAGAGTCTGTGTAACTGATGAAAAATGAGTAAATTCCCCTTTATCTGAGTTTTCAAACTAATCTCAAATTATCAGCTTCATTATGCCATAATACCTGATTCTTATTACCTTTTCCCAATATATGAAGTCATTCTTACAATGATATCACAATGTGGAACTGATCAGGGGAAGCACACTCCTGCAATACCATAGCGACTGCTCAGATGAAGGGCACTAAGCCAAAATATTTGCCCATGCTTTAGTCACCGTGTCTCGTCCACTTCGATCTGCAGAACAATTAGAGCTGCAAATTTCAGCTGTAAAAAGCTGAGACTAACAATGTCTAGGAATAGTATATTCCATTGTGTAGGGCCTTGGGAATGGAACAATCTCCCTGGGTACACTTGTCAGCAACAGAATATACAGAATTTTAAAAGATTGCTTAAACTCTGGTATTAATAAGGAAGAGATAATGACAGTAAGGTGCTGGTCGCCTAGGTGTTTTATTGTTTGTATTTTTGCTTTGTGTTGTTAATAGTGTCTTGTCTTGTTTGTTTATTTATTGTCGATTTTGTATGTAATTTTGTAACCCGCCCTGGGTAAAGGCGGAATATGAATAAACCAAACCAAGCAAAATTGCCTCATTTAAATATGTTGAGATCCTTTTGTAACCAGTACCACAACGGGTTGACAATAGATATACTGCCTAAGTGGAAGAAAAGATCTCAGATATACCACATTGGGAACATATATCGTTCTCCCAATTGTTTCTTAGTGGTAATAGTTCTCTTTCATTGATCCAAAAACCTCCACCCTCTCTATTTGCTAATCTTATTTTTAATCTTTTTTTAGCGTTTTATAGCAATTTTTAAATACTTTTAAAATATGTATTTTTAAAATTTATTTTATAAATATGTACATCTTCAACTTTTAAAAGCACTACTGAGTAAATCGGCACTTTTATCTCCTCACTCGGGACTATTTGGGAGCTCCAATTGGTAAATTCAAACCACTGTTCGTTAATACAATCCCTTACATGAGTCAAAAAAGCCAACCATTTATCTTGTATTTTTTGGCTTTAAAGGGCTTACAGTGGGGACTGCCTGAACTCAGTATCTAAATTAAGTGTCCATTATCTCAAAGCCATTGCTGAGTGGATCGGCACTCCAAGTTGACATAAATAAAGTTTAAAAAAAAACATTCCTCACTTCTTTAAGCTGGACCGTTCAAGAAATCAAGTTGGCAAATTCAAGCCACTTTCAAATTCATACTTCATCAATGCTAGTGTCCCTTATGTACATCAAAAACAGCCACTTATCTATTATTTTGAGGCTCCAAATAGGCTGCGTTAGCAGCTGCCCGAACTCAATATCCAGATTTTAAAGCCTCTTCTATCAAACTGCGCTAACAGTTTTTAGCGCAGAGAGCCGCGCTGAATGGCCTGCACTGCCCCCAATGCTCATAGAGGGGCATAATTGAAAGGAACGTCTAAGTCCATTTTTGTCTAAGTCGCAAGTCGTCCAAAGTAAAAAAAAACAGCCTAGGACACATTTTCCAAAAATACGTCCAAAATTTTTTTTGTTTCGAAAATCGTCTAACTATACGTCCTGCCGATCTGATCGTTCAAGTCGCTAAATCGTCCATCTTTATACCACATTTTCATCCAACTTTTTGTCCAAGTCAAAAACTCCTAGAACAAGCCCTGTTGGGACGTGGGAGGGGTCTGCAAAGTGATGGACTGAACACCCAGACATGGCACCTAAATAGTGGGGTACTGCTGTGAACTTCACAAAAAAAGGTACCATGTCTTCTTCTCACTACAGCTCCCTTATAGATCATGGTGAGCCCCCCCAAACCACCTCCAGAATCCCCTAGACCCACTTATCTACCATCCTAATAGTCCTTATGGCTGCAGGAGCCACTTATATGCCAGTAAAAAAGGGTTTTGGGGGTGTATAGGGGAGTGCACATGTTTAAGTATCAATGCAGTGATTACAGGGGCTTATGGGCATGGGTCCTCCTCTCCATGAGTCCCTAATCCACCCTCAAGACGGCTTAAGCTGCCTCTGTGCTGGATGACTAGGCTTTCCTATGCCAGGCTACCAGGTGATGATGGTCTGGAGGCTGAGATTTTAAAGGTGTGATTATGATTTTTATTGGGGGAGGTCGGTGATCACTGGGGTAGTGTGTAAGGGTCTGTTTTATGTGTTTGCAGTGCTTATCTGGTGACTTTAGGTGAGTTTATGTGACTTAGACCATGTTTTAAATGGTCTAAGTCACAACGTCCAAGTTCCGTCACTCCTGGGTTGTATAACTTTCGGTTATGCATGCTGTACGACTAAGACTAAGCCGGCCCACGTCCTGCCCAACTCCCGTCCTCGACACGCCTCCTGAAATGCCACATTTAGCTTTGGTCGTTCAGCGGCACTTTGAAGGCCTAGATCGTTTAGAAATACATCCAAAACCCGTTTTTATTATCGGCAGTTGGACGTATTTGGATAAAGTTCGTCCAATTGCCGATTTAGGCCGGTTTTTGGATGTTTTTCTCTTTCGATTATGAGCCCCATAGTGTTTTGCCTCTATATTCATGGGAGCAGATTGCTTACATTGAAATATGTAAATAGTGTGTGTTTCTTTAACTCAAGCTCCCAGTGTACATTGCTGTAGGTTTGGTGGACTGAAGCCCCTTCCCTCCTTCCTCCATCTTGTTATAGAGAAAGAATTGTGCTCCATTTGGTTTTCACCTTTGAATTTGCTCGTTTTGCTAGTCTAAATTCAGCTTAGTGGGCTGTTTTAAAGGACGATATTATCCTCCACAGAGTATGTGGGATACACCCCTGGCCATTTCTACCTCAGAAATGTGCTGGTTGAGTGTAGAAGGCAAGAATTCTTAAGAGCAACTAAACTGTGAGTTTGTTTATTTATTTGTTTTTAAGTTTATATTAAAGAAATTTTACTTAAGGAATACAGAGTCCAGCCTGATAATATCATAAGCTAGAGGTTCAATGAGTTTAAGCTGCTGACAATCCTCAGAGCCAAAGTGAACATAAGAATTGCCATACTAGGACAGACCGAAGGTCCATCAAGCCCAGTATCCCGTTTCCAACAATGGCAAACCTAAGTCCCAAGCACCAACCTAGATCCCAAGTAGCAAAACAGATTCTATGCTGCTTATCCTAGGAATAAGCAGTGGATTTCCCCAAGCCATCTCAATAATAGCCTATGGACTTCTCTTTTAGGAAATTATCCAAACCTTTTTTAAACCCCGCTAAGCTAACTGATTTCACCACATTCTCTGGCAACGAATTTCTCTGGTTTGTTTTAAATCTACTACTTAGTAGCTTCATCACATTTCCCCTAGTCCTAGTGTTTTTGGAAAGAGTGAACAAGCTATTCACATCTACCCTTTCCACTCTGCTCATTATTTTATAGATCTCTATCATATCACCCCTGAGCTGTCTCTTCTCCAAGCTGGAGAGCCCTAGCCGCTTTAGCCTTTCCTCATAGGGGAGTCATCCCATCCCTATTATCATTTTTGTTGCCCTTCTCTGTACCTTTTCTAATTCTGCTATCTCTTCGAGTCTACCTTCAAGTTCCAAGGTCCCAAGATTTGGAATTGCCTCCTTGAGACAAATCCCTTCCTACCTTCAGTTCAGGAAATCACTAAAGGCGCATCTATTCTCACTCTAATCCAGACTGAAACTCTGTTGTCAGATCCTTGATGCTAACTGTATGAATCCTTATTAATCTTGTTGTAAGCCATAATGATTCATTGCTGATAATTGCGGGGTATAAAAAACGGTATGGTATGGTAGTGCGGATCACAGACGACAGAATTGCGTGAGAGAGCTGTAGTTTCCTTAGGGAAAGGGAGGGAAATATTACTCATTACGTCTCTTTTTCTTTAGGTGGAAGCACCAGGCACCATATTATAGAGGGGATTGACGGAACTAGCCCCAGGGGTTCCTATCAGTTCTGCCCGTTGAACCCAGGTAAGGTCCTGAGGGGGCATTACACCCACTTAAGTAAATAGAGGCCAATGTGTGTTCTATTTTCCACTCAAATCCAGCTATGGAATGAAACAAATTTATAAATGTAGTTATTCTGTTTTTCTTGCAGTTGGTAGGTTTCACTTTTCCTTACCTATTAGGTCCAGACAAACATATTTAACCAGCTTATTTTACTTTGCCCTTATCATCCAAGATTTTTAAAACCAGACTTAACTACCAGCAAGCACAAAGTTCTTTTGACTCCGATTTAGGTTTTAGGTATTGGCTTACAGCGACGTGAGTGGGCAGATCCTTCAGTATCATCCGTACAATTCATTACCCGTGCCTTGTTACAACTATGGGCTCCTTTTATCAAGCCACGCTAGCGGTTTAACGCGTGTAATACCACGCGCTAAACCGCCGGCTGTGCTAGCCACTACCGCCTCCCTTGAGCAGGCGGTAGTTTTTAGGCCAGCGCGGGAGTTAACACGTGATGAAACGTCGCACGCGTTAACTCCGCTAACGCGGCTTGATAAAAGGAGCCCTATGTCTTGAAGACATAATGCCCTTGAGAAATCCAGGGCAGGATGTAGTCACCACCCTCCTCCTCTGCCAAAGACAGAACCCCTTATAATATATTTATTTATTTAAAAAGTTTCTGCACGGCCTAAGACCTCACGCGGTTTACAAAGAAAGCGTACATAATCACGTAAACACACTTACCCCCTCTTTTACTTAGGTGCGCTATGCTTTTTAGCGTGCAATAAATATTAGCACGCGCTAATCATGTTCTAATGCTAACGCATGCATGTTATCCTATGGACGTGTTAGCAGTGCACGCGTTGATTTAGCGCATGCTAAACGCGCTAAAACAGCGCACTTTAGTGAAAGAGGGCCATAATCAAAACAACATTATACATTGACTCATCACAGTTACCTCACTTACTAAAACTAGAACAAAGCTACTAAAACTTCAGTCAAATAGATTATCAAAATCGAGACCTAATAAAAAGCTTTCACAAACAGATGTGTTTTTAATTGCTTCTTAAAAGACATCGTGTTCTTACATAACCTCAAACATCCTGGCAGAGCATTCCATTTCAGAGGACCCGCCACAGAAATGGCCGTTGCTTGCGTCTTCTTGCAATGGGTTTCACCAAGCACCTCTTTTGATAGCCTCATGGCAGATTCAGATCTTAACATTCTCGATGGTATATGTAATATGTACTGTATACAGACATGTAGGCATGCACATATATTTGCTGGTAAGTTCAGAGGGAGTAGAAATTTTAAAAGAATATGAGGAAAAAAAAGTGTTCCGAGCTCTTAAATTAGTGTTGTTGCAGCCAGGAATGTCACATGTTTCTTACTGCAGCAATGAGATAGCAGGCCCAAATCGGGTGTTTCAGTTACCCCTGGGTCCCCAGCATCTAGTATTTTCTCTCTTATATTTCCCACACTGGCAGTAAGGATGTCCCTTCTGCTGGGACTGCCCTTGATGTCAATTAAACGCCACCCCCCAAGTTCTTGCCTGGTTCAAAATGATAGATCTGGTCTCCTAATGGCAGTATCACTGTATTACTGCCAGGCCTATACCTACCAAATAAGAAATGTGTGCCCCTTATTTGGCAGTTTATCCCCTAGCAGTAGTACCGTGAGACCTTCACTAAGGGCCAGATTCTATAAATGGGGCCCTAGTTAGGTGCGGCTAGGCACCCTAACGATGCCTAACTAAAATCCACACGTAACCCAAATTGGTTCAGTTAGTTTAAATGGCATGGTAATTGACCATGCCATTGAAGTTAATTGCTAAATTTAAAAAAATAACCGATTAAGAGTTCTGCATAAAACTCAGAGCCTAGCGATACCTAAGTTGTGGTGCCCTCCAAAGCCTCGCAATGCCTACCTGAAGAGTAGGTGTGGTGAAAGAGGCATGGCTGACTTAGGTGTCGCTAGGTGTCTGAATTAAGTGCCAGTAAATTCGGCTCAGTAAAATCTGGTCTAATGCACCGGCATTATGGAGCCTAGCAATGCCTAAGTCCGCTAGGTTTCACTTTTCCTCACCTACTGGGTCCAGACAAACATATTTAATCTACCTTAATTTACTATGCCCTTATCATCCAAGATAGTAGTAAAGATATTCCCTCCGCTGGGACCCTCCTTGATGCCTAAATCCACATAGGCACCGCTAGACGTGATTCTATAAGCGAGAACCATATGAAGCAGCACCTACAATATAAGCATACATAGGTGCCTTTTACAGAATATGGCCCTAAAAGATCTTAGGCACCATTTTGAACCATTTCCTGTTCCCCACAAAACACTAGCATCACTCCCAATAGGATTCTGGGGGTCCAGGGATGGGGTATGTTTGGAAGATACAAGGGGGGGGGGTTTGCCGGATGTTGGGAGTGCCATCATTTTTGCACCTGTCTTTAGACTGAGACCGCAGGTCTCAAATGGGAGCTGGCACGTGTGGATGCCTTGAGGCAGATGCAAAAGCCAACAGGGATTTGTTGTAGCAAAAATTTTAGATGTGACTTTCTGTTGCATAACAGAAAATGCACCTATTTTTAGACCATACCCTTGTCAAGTTCCCTTCAGATCTCTCATTCTAGGGGGTTCTACACATCAAATATCAGTTTTCTAATATTGCTCTTTGCCCAGACATGCCATATGTGTATTAAATGCTTCTAAAATGGCCTCTAAACTTGCACTGTAAGAGGTAGATTCATTAAATGGCACCTAAAGATTGGTGCTGGGATTTAGGGCATTAAAGTCCATATTCTATAAATGGCACCTTAAGTTAGGTGGTGATAGGTGCCCTATTGGCACCTAACTTAAATGGAAAATGCCATTTAAAAATGATTAATTAAAAATGATTAATCCGATAATCGCAAGGGTCCACTATAAATGCGCCTGTTTAACTTTCAAAATCCTATATGGTATCCTCCCTCCCTTTATCCCTCTTTCTTGGAATTCCTCAAACCCTAATTCCACCAGATCCTCCCACAAATTAAAACTATCCTTCCCCTCGCTAAAAGGCATTTCCCACACAGGAAAGCTAGGGACCTCCCTCCACTTCAAAATCACTGAGTTCTGGAACAACCTTACCTCCCCTCTTCGGAACCTGAGCTCTCTCCAAGTTTTCCGCAAACATCTGAAAACCTGGCTTTTCTCAAAAAATGTAAGTCTCCCTCCAACTTAGGAATCAAGGAAACTCTTATATCTTGGCATCCCAAGTCCTCTAAATTTTCTTCACACTTCTACCTCTAACCCTCTGTTGTAGTTCCTTCCTATTTCTCCTACTGTAAACCGCGTCGAGCTCTACGAACATGGAGATGATGCGGTATACAAACCTAAGGATTAGATTAGATTAAAATCATTTTAAAAAAAACCAATGTAGGCACCTACTGGTGCCTAAAAAAGGAGCACCTGCATCGTGGCTACGGAGGTGCTTTAGGATGCCTAACACCACTGTAGGCATAGCTAATGCCGGAATTGGCTTTAGGCATCATTTGTGCAGCACAAATGCATGACCTTGCATTTCTTAGCATTAAGGGCTCCTTTTACTAAGGTGCACTAGCGTTTTTAGCGCACGCAGCAGATTAGCATGCGCTAACCCCACGCTACATGGCTAGAACTAACGCCAGCTCAATGCTGGCATTAGCGTCTAGCGCGCATGGCATTGTAGTGCGCGCTATTCTGCGAGTCAATGCCATAATGCAGCTTACTAAAAGGAGCACTAAATTTTAGCTGCCAAATTTCAGACCATTCAAGCTTCGCCAGGTCTTTCTTCAAGTTATTCAGACCATCCAGCGTGCCAACTCTATTTCAAATTTTGGTATCGTCCGCAAAGAGGCAAATCTTACCCGACAACCCTTCAGCAATATCGTTTATAAAAATATTAAAAAGAACAGGTCCAAGAACAGAACCTTGAGGCACACCACTGGTAACATCCCTTTCCTCAGAGCGATCTTCATTGATCACTACCCTCTGTCGTCCTCCACTCAACCAGTTCTTGACCCAGCCCGTCACTTTGGGACCCAACCCGAGGGCACTCAGTTTATTTATTAGATGTCTGTGTGGAACACTGTCAAAGACTTTGCTAAAATCTAAATACACAACATCTAGCGCACATCCTCTATCCAATTCTCTGGTTACCCAGTCAAAGAAATTGGCTGACAAGACCTACCTCTAGTGAATCTATGTTGCCTCCAGTCCTGTAATCCACAGGATCCCAGAAACTTGACCCTTCTCTGTTTTAAAAGCATTTCCATTAATTTGCTTACCACAGAAGTCAGATTTACCGGCCTGTAATTCCCTACTTCTTCTTACTTCCACTTTTCCGCCGTTCTCCAGTCCTCCGGTACCACTCCTGACTCTAGAGATTCGTTGAAAAGGTCAGTCAGCAGAGCTATCAGAACTTCCCTAAGTTCCTCAGCACCATCAGATATACACCATCCGACCCCATCGCATTGTCTACCTTTTTTAAGCTAGCTCCTCATGAACAGAACCCTCTGAAAATCGATCAGGGTCTATTACTCCTCCATCCCTGTTCACGTTTTTTCTTCTGCGGTTCCACTCCCGCTTTGGGGTTTATTTGTTCTTTTTAGATTTCTAAGAACCAATTCAATTTCATAGATGACTGGTAGTATTGTAAGGTTACAGAGCACTCCATTGACAAATTATACCCCCAGAGCTCACACAGAACATTTATTTCTCCTGGTTATCTCCCCTCTTCACTCAAATTACTCACACTGTTATCCAAGAGAGCAAGTTTTCTTTGAAGGGGCGGGGGATGGATTTCCCGTGAAAGTCCTGGCATAGAGGTCCCTCCAGATAATCCCTTCAAGACAGATATGGGGATTTCCAACTCTCTTTTCTGTGAATTGGTGCAAAACATTTATTGCTTTGTGGTAGTCTTTCTGCCCTGAGGTTATACAGAGTTGAATTAATACTGTAATGATCTTGATCCCCTTCAGTCTCTGTTGTTGTTGTCATATATTGTGAAAGGGACTGGTCAGATTTCGATATTTCATTAGCCTATGACACGGTTGATCATGCTGTTCTCCATCACCTGCATATGTAGGGTTTTAGAGGAAATGTCTATGATTGGTTTGTTTCCTATTTGAGTTGACATACAATGCAGGTAACATTTAATGATTGTACCGTAGATAGGATATTTATCCAATGCAAATGGGAGTACCACAGAGTTCAGCTTTGTGAGTAATGTTATTTAAATTGTATTTGCAGCCTCTCTGTAAAGTCTTGTAAGGACTGGATGTTGAATAGAGAATATTTGCAGATGATCCAATTTCCCCCCCCCCCCCCCTATTGATATCACCTTTAATGCAGGATTGATACAAACTTAGCTGGGAATCAACTTGTGTTGAATTTAAACAAGACAGAAGCTATGCTGGTTGAACAAACTGTTAGCTTGAATATGTATGAGCCTGGGCTTTTTCAATCTATTGTACTTCCTGTATAACAACAAATTGTGAGTTTGGTAGTTACCCAGGATGCACAATTAAGTATGCTTGGGCTGGTGAATAAGGTGGAGCAAACCTTTGAAATCAGTTGTATATTTTGAGTGCGCTTAGATCTTTGCTTCCTGTTAATGATTTTTGGATTGTAGTGCAAATGTTATTGTTATCAAGAATAGATTACTGCAATGTTTTATATATGGGTATCTCCCAAGCACACTGAAAAGAATTACAATTGGCAAGAAATGCATAAAAAGGATGACTTGGGTTGATCATGGGACTGATTTTAAAAGATTTACATTGACTTCTTCTCTTTTATAGTATTTGTTTTATAGTTTATTTAGATTTGTTAAGTTGCCTTTTTTTTAACAAACTAATTCAAATCAATGTAGAAAAAGATTAAATAGTAGAAAACAATCATACAATCTGGTAGTAATCTGTAGCGTCTTTCCAGTGCTCTATCAAAATGCACCATTCATCAATGAAAAGCCTCTTTAAATAGATGAGTTTTGAAGCTACATTTAAAGTATTTTAAATAGTTGGTTCTGGTTTACAAAGCAATGGATGACTTGACTTCTTCTTATCTGACTTGAGTACTAGACAACTATCAGCCCACATAGGGCCAGATTCACTAAACTCACCGAACGTGTTCCGACCAGTTTGCGAGCGTTCCCTGACCCGGACCCGATTCACTAACCTTCTGCCCAATCTGATCCGCACCCAATCTGATCTGCCCATGCAAATGAGGGGAAACGGCATGCAAAGTAGGAAGGCCTCGATTTCACTAAAGAGAAGAAGGAACACTGATTGGGCTGGCCGATCCAAACTGAAGCGACTACTGAGGACCTTGCCAACTGTCCTGCTCTCTGCCATCCTGAAACCCCCACCCTGAAATCATCAAAATAAAACATCTCCCTTGTGCAAAAAGCGCCCTACTTTCTGCCGCCTTGCTTTCTGCGAGCCCTGTCTCTCTGCTCCCTGTGAACCCTGCCTCTCTACGAGCCCATGTTTTTAACCCGCGGTTTTAACCCACGGGTTAAAAGTGGGTCTGCACTATGGCATTGTTCCAGTCTGATTTAAATGATTCTCGTGGGACCAGCGAGTGCAGCCCCCCCTCCCCTTTTGTTTTTACCTCAAGCTTTGCAAACACATGCGCGGATCGTATCTCCAGGAAGAGAGGATGATCTGCACATGTGTCTGGATCACTTGTGGGCGTGTGTCTAATCAGATCATTTGCATAAGAACATAAGAATTGCCACTGCTGGATCAGACCAGTGGTCCATATTGCCCAGCAGTCGGCTCATGCGGCGGCCATTAGGTCAAAGACCAGTACTCTAATCGAGTCCAGCCTCACCTGCGTACATTCCAGTTTAGCAGGAACTTGTCCAACTTTGTCTTGAATCCTGGAAGGTGTTTTCCCCTATAACAGACTCCAGAAGAGCGTTCCAGTTTTCTACCACTCTCTGGGTGAAGAAGAACTTCCTTATGTTTGTACGGAATCTATCCCCTTTCAACTTTAGAGAGTGGCCTCTTGTTCTCCCTACCTTGGAGAGGGTGAACAACCTGTCTTTATCTACTAATTCTATTCCCTTCAGTATTTTGAATGTTTTGATCATGTCCCCTCTGTCTCCTCTTTTCAAGGGAGAAGAGGCCCAGTTTCTCCAATCTCTCACTGTACGGCAACTTCTCCAACCCCTTAACCATTTTAGTCACTCTTCTCTGGACCCTTTCGAGTAGTACCTTGTCCTTCTTCATGTACGGCGACCAGTGCTGGATGCAATACTCCAGGTGAGGGCGCACCATGGCCCGGTATAGCGGCATGATAACCTTTTCTGATCTGTTCATGATCCCCTTCTTTATCATTCCTAGCATTCTGTTCGCCCTTTTTGCCACCGTGCATTGCATGGACGGCTTCATCGACTTGTCGATCAGAACTCCCAAGTCTCTTTCCTGGAAGGTCTCTCCAAGTACTGCCCTGGACATCCTGTATTCGTGCATAAGATTTTTGTTACTGACATGCATCACTTTACACTTATCCACGTTGAACCTCATTTGTCATATCGATGCCCATTTCTCGAGCTTGATTATGTCACATTGCAGATCTTTGTAATCCCCCTGTGTCTTCACTACTCTGAATAACTTTGTATTGTCCACAGATTTAATCACCTCACTCATCAAACCAATGTCCAGATCATTTATAAAGATGTTGAAAAACACGGGTCCAAGCACCAAGCCCTGCGGCACCCCACTAGTGACGCTCTTCCAGTCCGAGTATTGCCCATTTACCCCCACTCTCTGTTTCCTATCCTCCAGCAAGGTTTTAATCCACGTGAATATTTCACCCTCGATTCCATGGCTTGCAATTTTCTGAAGTAGTCGTTCATGTGGAACCTTGTCGAATGCCTTCAGAAAATCCAGATATACAATATCAACTGGGTCACCCTTATCTATCTTCCTGTTTACTCCCTCAAAGAAGTGCAGCAAGTTCGTCAAACAAGATCTGCCTTTGCTGAAACTGTGCTGGCTGGTCCTCATAAGACCATGTTCATCAAGGTGATCAATGATGCGGTCCTTTACCAGTGCCTCTACCATCTTTCCCGGTACTGAGGTCAGACTCACCGGTCTGTAGTTTCCCGGATCTCCCCTCGAACCTTTTTTGAAGATTGGCATAACATTCACCGCCTTCCAGTTTTCCGGAATCTTTCCCGATTTGATTGACAGATTGGCTATTAGTTGAAGCAGTTCAGATATAGTCCCTTTCAGTTCCTTGATGACCCTTGGATGGATGCCATCCAGTCCTGAGAATTTATCGCTCTTAAGCCTATCGATCTGCCTGCATATCTCTTCTAGACTGACCGTCAACCCTGTCAGTTTCCTGTCTTCTTTTCCAGCATATAGCCTGATGGGTTCCGGTATGCTGCGTATATCCTCTTTGGTAAATACAGACGAAAAAAATGTGTTCAGTTTGTCGGCATAGGGACTCTTTTGTGAATCGGTCGCCCGACAAGACTCGGCTATGGATCGCCCAAAGATCGCCCAGATCGGTGAGTTTAGTGAATCTGGGCCATAGTCATTGAGATCAGAAAAGCCTTTGCCATTGCTTGTGTCTTCCTTAACTAGACTGCATTATGTAGGTACAGAAGATGTATTTTTCTCATTTTCTGCACCTTGTATTGGAACGACGTGCCCAAAAACACAAGCTTTGCTATAGATTTGATTGCATTTAAAAGATAAAAACCTACTTTTATATGCAAGCATTCTTATCATGGGAATATTGTTGGAATTTATGGAATATATACAGTGAGCACAATGTTTTTATATTATGTTTTATTTATAAATTATGTACGGGTATGTTTTTATTGTAACCTTCTAAGTTATAAGTAGGCAAGAAATGCAATAGATAAATAACCTACTCCCCTCTGAATTAAACATACGATGATCTCCTGTACAGATTCTTCCAAACGAGGATAATCTTGTACACCTCCTCCAGTAGGTTAGCCCTGAGTGGGGCCTCTCTATCGTGCTGCCTGAGGGCCAAGTTGATGATCCCTCCTTAGTTAAATAGGAATGGTTAAAAATCTCCATCCTTCATATTGGACACAAACCCAAAAATCAAGGGAGGCATCAAACTGACATTTGTAGGCTTTCCATACCATCAATACAAGAACTGTTCTACGACACTACCCGAAAATCCATCTTTTCAGTCACAGCTCCTTCGCTGTGGAATGCCCTTCCATTAGATCTCCGATTAGCGAACGCTCTTGAAAAATTTAAAGCTAAACTTAAGACTTTTCTCTTTAAAGACGCCTATACTGTTTAATTCCAGCTCTCACATCTGATTCCCTTATATCTCTTGAAGTGCCTTGGAAAACAATGCGCCGCATTGCCTTGAAACACCAAAACGCTTCTCTTGAAGAGATCCCTGTCCTAATGTGTCTCCAATCTCCATTTACCTTCCTGTTTTGTTTTGTTTTCTTCAATGTATTTAGAAACTTTCCCTCCCCCGGTTCCCTTTTGTTCCAGGTACGTCAGTGTAACTTGTGTAGCATTTTTTTCCCCCAAAATATTTTATTAAATTTAAATATATGTGGCATTATGAAGAAATTTAAAATGATTTGGCACTGCTTATTGAACATGAAGGAGCAAAGGACTGTAATGTTTATGTTTTCTTGTCCAGTATTTTTAACATTTGATAAGATATTTCTTTTAATTTGACTCTTTTTATTGTACACCGTTTAGACACTTGTTTGATAGATGGTATATCAAAAATAAAGAAACTTGAAACTAGGCTCTGTAAGAAAGAGCTGGAAACAGTTACTCATCTTATAGCTGGCTGCAAAGTGCTAATGGCAAAAACCTTTTATACAGAAAGGTACAACAAGGTGGCACATCTCATTCATTGGAAGCTCTGTAAACATTGCAACATCACTGTACCAGGAAAGCATTGGGATCATGACCCTAAGAGAATTGTGAGAAACGTGGGACATCCTCATCCCAACAGATAAAAAGCTGGATGAAAGAAAAAAAATGGACGTAGTGCTAAAGGGCATTAATCAAAGAGGTGTCAGTCCCAAGCGATTATTCTGTGAGTTGTGTTGGAAAAAAGATCCTCAGGTACAAAGAAATACAGCCCGAGACCAAGAAAATGTAGGAGGAAGACACAAGAAATATTTCTGGTTGTTTTAGGTGCCACAGGCTTTATCAAAAAGAATTTCCGAACACAGCTAGAGACTGTCCTCCTCTTTTACTAAGGAATTAATCTTACTAAGGAACTAATCGAATTAGCATGCGCTAAACACTAACCTGTCCAAAGACTAACATGCAGGTTTTAGCGTATAGCGTGCGCTAATTCGATTAGCACGCGCTAATCAGTTAGCGCACCGTAGTAACCGTATGTTGTCTATTCACGTTACATCTTATGACCTCCGGAGGGAAGATTTCTTTGGGACAATGCAAATTTTACGGCGAGCATTAGCAGTAAATTTGAGAGACTAAACTCACGCTCCACATGCTCTGGCTTTGGAGTGAGATTCATTCCTGTCATTGGATGAACATAACATAAGAACATAAGCATCGCCTCTGCCGAGTCAGACCATGGGTCCATCATGCCCAGCAGTCCGCTCCCGCGGCGGCCCCCCAGGTCCATGACCTGTAAGTGATCTTTTAACTAAAACTTTTTATTCCCTAATCATTTAATATCCTGTATAGTAACCCTCTAACTATACCCTTCAATGCCCTTTTCCTTCAGGAAATCATCTAATCCCATTTTGAAACCCAAAATCGTACTCTGTCCTACCACCTCCTCTGGAAGCACATTCCAGGTGTCCACCACCCTCTGAATGAAGAAGAACTTCCTAGTATTTGTTCTGAATCTGTCTCCTTTCAATTTTTCTGAATGCCATCTTGTTTTTGTTGCCCCCGCTAGTCTGAAGAATCTGTCCCTCTCTACCTTCTCTATACCCTTCATGATCTTATAAGTTTCTATCATGTCCCCTCTAAGTCTCCGCTTTTCTAGGGTAAAGAGCCCCAGCTTCTCTAGCCTTTCAGCATATGAAAGGTTTTCCATGCCCCTTATCATCTTTGTTGCTCTTCTCTGGACCCTCTCAAGTATCGCCATATCCTTCTTAAGGTACACCGACCAGTATTGAACCCAGTACTCCAGATGCGGGCGCACCATCGCCCGATACAGTGGCAGGATAATTTCCTTCGTTCTGGTAGTGACAGTGGCGTACCAAGGGGGGGGCGGGAGGGGCGGTCCGCCCCGGGTACCAAGCCCTGAGGGGGTGCTCCCGGTCCGGTCCAGTTCTCCCCCCCTGCGCCGGGTGTCGCGTCTGGAAACAGCCTGCAGCAAGATCGCGATGCCAGAGATCTTTGCCTGCTTCGACTGTTTCCTCCGCCACGGTCCTGCCCCTCCTCTGATGTCAGAGGAGGGGCGGGACCGCGGCGGAGGAAACAGCCGAAGCAGGCAAAGATCTCTGGCATCGCGCGATCTTGTTGCAGGCTGTTTCCCCAGGGCAGTAGCGTACCAAGGGGGGCGAGGGGGAGGTCCATCCCGGGTGCCGCCTTAGGGGGGGGGGGTGCACAGCTGGCCCGGTCCCTATCGCGCTCCTACCCTCCCAGCGAAAGCAGCATCGGCGCCATTATCGAAAAAGGTAATGGCGCCAGGCCTTGGAGCACCAAGGCAGACCGCTTCTCCCCCCTCCCAGCCGAAACCCCGCTGACCATCCTATCTCTCCTCCCCCAAGTGAACCTTTCCGACCCTCCCAGCGAAAGCAGCAAACCTCCCTCCAGTAGCGTCGGCTTTATCCTCCCTCTGCCGCATCACTGATGACGTCATCAGTAACGCGGCAGAGGGAGGAGAAAGCCGCGAAGGAGGTTTGCTGCTCTCGCTGGGAAGGTCGGAAAGGTTCACGGAGGGGGGGGGAGATAGGAGGGTCAGCGGGGGTTCGGCTGGGAGGGGGAGAAGCGGACTGCCTCGGTGCTCCATTACCTTCTTCGGGCAGCAGAAGCGTTTACAATTCGCTGCTGTTGCCGGCTTCAGGCCTTGTTCTCTGCCTGGTCCTGCCTACTTCCAGTTTTCATGAAGACAGGACCCGACAGAGAGGAAGGCCTGAAGCGGGCAACAGCAGTGAATTGTGAATGCTGCTGCTGCCCGATGAAGTTCAGGACATCAGGACATCGGGGAAGGAGCAGGAAGAAATCGGCTGCTGGCTTTGTGCGGGCTAGGGGGAGAGAGAAAGAAAGGAAAAAATAAAGAGGGGGGCCAGGGGGAGAGAGAAAGAAAGGCAGAAAGAAAGAGGGGGACCAAGGGGAGAGAAAGAAAGGCAGAAAGAAAGAGGGGGTCAAGGGGGAGAGAAAGAAAGGCAGAAAGAAAGAGGAGGGCCAGGGGGAGAGAGAAAGAAAGGCAGAAAGAAAGAGGGGGACCAAGGGGAGAGAAAGAAAGGCAGAAATAAAGAGGGGGGCCAGGAGGAGAGAGAAAGAAAGGCAGAAATAAAGAGGGGAGCCAGGGGGAGAGAGAAAGAAGAAGGACCAGAAGAAGGACCAGAGACTCATGAAATCACCAGACAAAAAAGTAGGAAAAATGATTTTATTTTCAACTTAGTGATCAAAATGTGTCCGTTTTGAAAATTTATATCTGCTGTCTATATTTTGCACTATGGCCCCCTTTTACTAAACCGCAATAGAGTTTTTTAGCGCAGGGAGCCTATGAGCGTCGAGAGCAGCGTGGGGCATTCAGCGCAGCTCCCTACGCTAAAAACCGCTATCGCAGTTTAGTAAAAAGGGAGGGGGGATATTTGTCTATTTTTGTATAGTTGTTACTGAGGTGACATTGCATAAAGTCATCTGCCTTGACCTCTTTGAAAACCCGCGGAATATAAATGATAATTAACATTTTCTCTGCGTACAGCGTGCTTTGTGTTTTTAAAATTTTATTGTTGGTAGATCATTTTGACTTGGCCACAAAGGTAAGGGGGAGGGAGGGAGGGGAACTGCTGAAAGACATCTAGTAATCCTTGTAGGCTTGACTGCAGGGAATTATTTTTGTAAAATCATGTTTTGTTATGTGACTGGCATTATCTAGACTTTAATTTCTATGAATGAATAGAATGAAAATGATATAAAATTACTTGCTTGTTTTTATGTGCGTGCGCTGAAGGAAAGTGGAGAGAGAGTGGGCTGAGGATGCTGAAGGGAAATGGGGAAGAGAGTGGGGAGAAGACGCTGATTTATAAATTGACAATTGTACAGAATATTGTTTCTTTTTATACTTTAATATAAACAATTCAAGGCTTGTGTGGATGGAATCAGGTGGTTTGCGGGGATGGGGACCGAGCTTACGGGGATTAGTCCAATAAAATGGTATTTTTTTATTTCTCATTATTTGTTTTATTTTTATTTGTTAATTTATAAAGTGGTGATTGTTATGTATCAGGTTTTTCAAATTTACATCTACTGTCTTTATATTTTGCACTGTATTAGAGGACATGTGTTACTGTTTTTTGTGGTGTTGCATTGTATCCAGGGTCTGGTTTCTTGGCGGATCAGTTTAACTTTTGTCTACATATTTCTATTTTTAGTTTGTGATTATTCCATTTTGGGCGAGGGTGTATCTCTGTTCTGTGTGTTCTGAAAAAGACATAGTTTTCAGTTGGCATTGACTACAGGACCAATTGACTGTGCGGGATCTGGCTTGTTTAGTTTTACAATGTATGTGTTGGTGTTCTAGTGCTCACTGCAATGTTTAAGATGCAGCCTTTTCCTAGGTACACTCTTGTGGTGCGATATGTAGATTGGTACTAAAAATCATATTTTTCATATAGATGGGGGGGGGTGTCAAAAAATGATGGGCCCCGGGTGCCACATACCCTAGGTACGCCACTGGGTAGTGATACCTTTTTTGATAATGCCCAACATTCTGTTCGCCTTCTTTGAGGCCACTGCGCATTGTGCTGCCGGCTTCATTGTTTTATCCACCAAAACCCCCAAGTCCTTTTCCAGTTTGCCTTCCCCCAGTACCATCCCCCCCATCGTGTAGTTATACATCGGGTTTCCTTTCCCTATGTGCAAGACTTTACATTTCTCTACATTGAAGCTCATCTGCCATTTATTTGCTCACTCACTCAGTTTATTCAGGTCCCTTTGTAGTTCTTTACATTCCTCCACAGTTTTAACCCTACTAGAGAGTTTTGTGTCGTCCGCGAATTTTATAACTTCACACTTCGTCACTTATCCCAGGTCATTAATGAATATATTGAACAGCACCGGTCCCAGCATTGACCCCTACGGGACGCCACTCGTGACCCCTTTCCAGTCAGAGTAGTGTCCCTTTACTCCTACCTTCTGTTTCCTGTCTGCCAGCCAATTTCTGGTAGAAATTGTGCTGACAAAAGCTGAACAGGCCCAAAGGCTTCGCAGAAAAAATGGGAATAATATTTTCCTTGTTAAACTGGAAAAAGTGTCTTGTTTTGCCAACCTTTGTTTCAAAGGCAGTCCTTGATGATTATGGGAAACTGGGCCTCTTCTCCCTTGAAAAGAGGAGACTGAGAGGGGACATGATAAAAACATTCATGATAATGAAGGGAATAGACTTAGTAGATAGAGACAGGTTGTTCACCCTCTCCAAGGTAGAGAGAACGAGAGGACACTCTCCAAAACTAAAAGGGGATCGATTCCGTACAAACGTAAGGAAGTTCTTCTTCACCCAGAGAGTGGTAGAAAACTGGAACGCTCTTCCGGAGGCTGTTATAAGGGAAAGCATCCTCCAGCGATTCAAGACAAAGTTAGACAAGTTCCTTCTGAACCAGAACATACGCAGGTATGGCTAGTCTCAGTTAGGGCACTGGTCTTTGACCTAAGGGCTGCCGCGTGAGCGGACTGTTGGGCGCGATGGACCACTGGTCTGACACAGCAGCGGCAATTCTTATGTTCTTATAATTATTTCATTTCAGTTTTACATGTGGTCATGTGATTTGATGGTACTCTTATTCCAGGATCTCGGCTTGAAATGAATGCTTTTTATTTTTAGGGGGGGGATGATATAATTTATAGATAGATATAGACATATCTTCTACAATATCAGAGGTTAGGATATTCCTTTAGGAAAATGTAATATGATCAAGTTATTTCACTACCTTTCAAACCTTGGTAATATTTCTGCATTTGTACAGTAGCTCCTGAATCAGCAGTTTCTACATATGCCTTGATTTACTTATAGCAGAATTAACATACTACATTATTTCCTTATGAAATAGCTTCTCATTTGTAAGTTATTCAAAATCCAGCTGCTTGTTCAACCGCTATTGAAATCCACAAAACATTGACCCATGAAGCAAAAGACTGATTATATATTGATACCATACTATGGGAAATGTGAGTTTTAGGAAATCTCATGGATGCAGTTGGGTATTATGTGATGGTTTTATTTTTCAAATCCTTGATGACATGCACATTTTTTTGAGGCGGGGGGGGGGGGAGTTATATCTAAATTTCTAATGAATTGGTTGGGTGATCCCTTTTATGTTCAAACAATTTTTATTGATGCAAACACAGCAAATACAGCACCAGTGCACCCCAAAGGTGCACAGTACAAATAATAATGCATCATATACAATAATAGAACAAGCATATACAATAAAAAGTAACATCAACCAAACTCCCTCCCTTTCTCTACATAGGGCAAGTGAGATTAATGAGGGTGGAAAGGCACTCCAAAGCCCTGTACTCTTATGAACCCCATAAATGTCACACCACCCCTTCCCCCCACCTGAACCACTTATCCTATCTTTGACTAATTGCCAGAATCTTCAATACACCCCATTTCCCCTCCTCAATCCCCCCCTCTCCTCACCCCCCAATGACTCTCCACCCTGCTCCACCAGTACTCACCATTGCTCTCCCAACCCAACTAACTAACAAATTAGGACACCCATCTTAATACCGCACTGTGACCCGTGGTTGGGTGATCCCTTTTATCCAGGAATTCTCAACCCAGTCTTTGGGACACACCTAGCCAGTCAGGTTTTCAGGACATCCTCAATGAATATTCATGAGGTAGGTTTGCATACAACAAAGCTAGTGCATTCACGTTCATTGTGGATGACCTGAAAACCTGACCGGTTGGGTGTCTCCCGAGGACTGACCCCGAGTCTATAAACTGCACCTAAAAAATTAGGTGCCGAGGAACACAGGGCCTAGCGACTGTCAATTTTCAGTTAGGTGCCATCTTAATTGGACTTGGTGCCGTCAAATGACAAAATTTTAGGTGCCCCCTATTTATGCCTATTTTCTTGGCTTAAATACTGACGCTTAAGTCCAATTTAGGTGTCCACATGGAAAACACGCCAAGATCCACCCACAATCTGCCCTTAACCACACCCACTTTCCGATAGGCACCTACCGATTTAGGCACCTAACTAATAATTAACCCCCTGTTTTAAGCGCTTTAGTACGCGTTTAGCGTGCGCTAAATATTAGCGCGTGCTAACGCGTCCATAGACTAACATGCACACGTTAGCGTTTAGCGTGTGGTTAGTACACGCTAATATTTAGCATGCACTAAAAAGCATAGTGCACCTTAGTAAAAGGAGCCCTAAGTTAAGCACCTAAATCAGCTAGGCACTGATGTGGCACCTAGCTTTAGGCATCTTTTGTAGAATCTGGGCAATACTGTATATCACAGGGGTGCCCAATAGGTCGATCGCGATCGACCGGTAGCTCGCCAAGGCAAAGTGAGTCAATCATCCAGGACTCACTTTGCCTTGGCGATCTATCGGGCCGATCAATCTTCCTCTCCCCGACGTCAATTCTGCCGTTGGAGAGGAAGTTCGGGCCAGCCAATCGCTGCCTGGCTGGGCGGAACTTCCTCTCCGCCAGCAGAATTGACGTCGGGGAGAGGAAGATTGATCGGCCCGAAGCAGAGAGAGCATGGGGCGTCGTTGGCGTCGGCTTTGGGGCCTGTTATCCATTGGTGGCATTTGGGTCCTGTTCCCCGATGGCAGCGGCAGTGGCAGTGGCTTGGGGAAGGGCAGGGAGAAAGAAAGAAAGGGGGCAGGCAGGGAAACAGAAGGAAAGAAGAGAAACAGAAAAAAAGAAAGGGGGCATGAAGAGAGAAAGAAAGAAAGGTCAGGGAGAGAGGAAGAAAAAGTTGGGGGAGGGAATGAGGTGTGGAGGAGAGGAAATATACAGGCTGAAAGAAAGATTGGATGCACAGTCAGAAGAAGAAAGTGCAACCAGAGACTCATGAAATCACCAGACAAGGTAGGAAAAATGATTTTATTTTAAATTTAGTGTTCAAAATGTGTCTGAATTTATATCTGCTGTCTATATTTTACAATATGGTCCCCTTTTACTAAACCGCAATAGTGTTTTTTAGCGCAGGGAGCCTATGAGCGTCGAGAGCAGCGCTGGGCATTCAGTGCAGCTCCCTGCGCTAAAAACTGCTATTGTGGTTTAGTAAAAAGGGAGGGAGTATATTTGTCTATTTTTGTATGGTTGTTACTGAGGTGGCAGTGCAAAGAGTAATCTGCTTTGACCTCTTTGAAAAAACCCCGGAATAGGAATGATAATTAACAATTCTATGCGTACAGTGTGCGTTGTGTTTTTTTTTAATTTTATTGTTGGTAGATCATTTTGACTTGGTCATTTTAAAAGTAGCTCGCGAGTCAAAAAAGTGTGGGCACCCCAGGTATATCACATATTATGGCACCTCAGTGCTTAGGTGACTTACTTCCATATTAACAAGATTCCATTAAAAAACCATAGCATTATGGGGACCTTTTACTACGGCGTGCTAACTGATTTAGCGAACGCTAAGGATTAGTACGCGCTAATGGTTAGTGTGCTCTAAATGCTAAGGCACCCATTGTATTCTATAGGCGCCTTTGCATTTAGCACGCGCTAATCATTAACGCGTCTAAATCGCTTAGCGCGCCTTAGTAAAAGAACCCTATAATGCTATAAGGGATCCCCATTTCCTGTCCCAGCTGAATCTAAAAAAAACCCGCGCACCCCCCCCCTTCCCCCTAACTCCATGGGAGCCTCACGGTGGGCGGTACAGGAGGAATCCCTTCTGCCTCCTATGCCTGCTGAAATTGACGGCCTCACCTCCCCCCCACCTCCCCCCATGTACCTTTCAGGTCCCTGATAGCCAGCTGGTGCATGGAACAGGAGCGATCTTCCTGCCCTCCTGCTCCATTCGAGGCTGCTGGCTTTCTTTCCCTCCGTTTTGACTGTGTTCAGTTCCAAATAAAATGCCCACCTCTTTGAGACTGAATTTAAATCCAAAGCCTTGACTCAACCCGATTGTGACCCTTTCCCGTTACAACAGAAATCAGGACAACTCCCAGAAGTAAATATATTTCAGAGAGGAGAAATGTTCATTTCCCATTAAACACATTTTCAATCAATACTTAAGTGATTGCTAGCAAGGAACATCTCTGTTCCATTTATCTTTTTCCTGTACTTCTACAGAAATGCTAAGATGTAGCACTAGTAATAGTTCTGGATGCTCTGTATTTTGGGGGGTGGGGCATGTGAAAAGAAAAACTCATTTTAATTCAATTTCCCATTCCGTTACATCAAAAGGAAGCACTAAGAAACTGGGATCAAGTTTCCCGTTCTAAGCTCTTAGAGGAATGTGGGATATAAATCTAAATAGAAAAACGGCAAAAGACAGCAGAAATATATACCGGTAATTTGGGGCATGAGTGACAATGTGACCATGATTATGCAAATTATAGAGAGATATGATCCGTGCATATTTAAATAGGGGAAAAATAAAAACTAATGTTTTGTTCATGTGAGTTTGCAGGAAAATCTACAGGCAGAATGATCTTTAAAAATGGATATACAAATCCAGTGCTGTGCAACAGATTTTGGCATAAACGCTTCTTTTTCTAGGAAAAAAAATAGTTTTTTTTACCCCAAATAATAGATCTGCTAGGTATATGCCAGACTAAACCAAATATTAGTGCACCTGGCTCAGTTGCGCGGAAAGTTTATTCTGATGCTTCTGATGCTTCTATAGTGGACATTTGTCTTCAGAATACCTACAGAACCAATTATAATTCACTCTGCAACTTTATGTAAAGCAAGTTCAACAAAGAAAGAATAATGGTGAGAACAGCTCCAACTGGCAGTTCCAAAACTAATATTTACAGATTTTATTTTTCAGTTGATTGAACCCACATCATGCACAAAATTATTAGCTGCAGTTTGCATCTGTTGAAATTTGGCTTAGCCTTTTCGCTTTCAAGAAGTGCTTTCTTCCTATCTCAGTATCTACTGGCACCGGTTTTCAGTTATAGGACAGCTTGCTGCTCCAGAGACACTTAGGATATGTGACCTATTGCACTTAATTATCCTATATAATAAAACCCTAGCCGCGCATGCGCACTCTTAACTGCGTGCTTCCATGATCCGTAGGTCTGTGGCCGCAGGAGTGCGCATGCGCGCTACTGGCAGCTAGCACGGACCTCCCTGCTCTCCAGCTCCTCCAGGCATCGAGCGGCAGTCCTCCATCCAGTCCACCGAAGGGCTCTTCTGTCTGTAAAAGCCTACTGAGGATCGCGGCTGGCTGTAGCGAACCTCGCTGGCCGCTCTACACCTCAGTAGCATGTTCCCTCTGATGCACCGGATCGCGTCAGAGGGAACGTGCTACCAAGGTGCATAGCACCTGCTATAGTTGGCCGCAATCCTCAGTAGGCTTTTTTGATTGCAGATTGCTCGCTCTCTTTATTCGGGGCAGACCAGGAAGAGCAGGTAAAGAGTCGGGTACTTGGCTACCGGGCTGTAGCCCAGGGTGGGCCCGGGGGATGGGTTGAGAGTGGCCGCTCCCGCGCTATAGTTCGTGTGACCCCACTCCTCCCAGGAAGCGCTATAGGGGGAGAGCCAGGCTAGGGACACCGAGGCGAGGTCCAAGTCCAGGCTTTGGTAGCCTCCATAGTCGGGGTACTGGGCGGCACCAGGGTAGCTCTGCAGGGAGAGGTGGGGGCGCACGGAGCCCGGGTACATGCCGATGTCCGTATGCTTCACCCCCTTATAAAAGGGTGGATCCAGAGGGTTTTTTGCCAATTCAAGCTAAGGATTGTGCTATACTACAGTATATCTTCTCTTTGGTTGCCTTTCAGACTTACCTTGGCAAGGACCACAAACTATGCAGTAGTGATTGCATTTCAACACTTTATTCAAATTTGAGCTAGCTTAAAAAGTCAGTAATCCTGTAGTCTTGAGACTAGAGCATTGTGACACAGTGTAACAGGCCCGGCGGTTCCTCGGGGGAAGATAACAGAAAGGGAGGCCTACTGCTGGACAGGGGGAGCAGGGAACAGGTGCTGTTAGACAGGTGGGGAGTAAAAGGAAGAGAGGAGGCCTATTGCTGGACAGGGGGAACAGGGAAGAGGTGCTGTTAGACAGGGGGGGAGGTAAAAGAAAGGGAGAAGGTCTTCTACTGGACAGGGGGAGCAAGGAATGGGTGCTGCTGGACACAAGGGGGGGTGGTGGACAGCGGAGGAAAGAGAGACAGAAAGAAAGAAAGACAGACAGACAGACAGTGGCCAAGCAGAGAGAAAGAAAGAAAAACAGACACACACATCTATTCTAGCACCCGTTAAAGTAAAGGGCTTAAATACTAGTCATTTATAAAGCACTACCAGACATTGCAGAAGTAGCACCACAATTTAAACTGGGTGTTTCACTCGAAAGCTTTTATAACTAATTGAAGGGGGAAAATATTACGCCACTGGTCTTGATCTAGTTCTCAAGGAACAGGTGTGCATAGCAACCAGCATGTTCCTACACCAGTTGTCATTGTTATTGACCATCTCAGCAAAGAGACCTAGATCTTGTGAATAAGACTATCCTCCCAAACTCTCCCCCCTCTCTTTTTACCAAGCTGTGCTGCCGAGCAGCATAAGCTAAATGTTGAGCTGCCCATAGGAACAGAATGGGTTGCTCGGCAAAATGATAAAAGGGATGAGATGACTTCCCCATGAGGAAAGGCTAAAGCAGCAAGGGCTCTTCAGCTTGGAGAAGAGATGGCTCAAAGGTGATACGATAGAGGTCTATAAAATAGTGAGTGGAGTGTAAAGGGTAGATGCGAATCACTTGTTCATTGTTTCCAAAAATACTAGGACTAGGGGACAAGTGATGAAGCTACCAAGTAGTAGATTTAAAGCAAACTGGAGAAAATATTTCTTCACACAACGTGTAATTAAACTCTGGAATTCGTTCCTGGAGAATGTGGTGAAATCATTTAGCTTAACGGGGTTTTAAAAAGGCTTGGATAATTTCCTAAAAGAGAAGTCCATGAGCCACTAATGAGATGGCTATTCCTAGGATAAGCAGCATAAAATCTGTTTTACTACTTGGGATCTAGCCAGGTACCTGTAACCTGGGTTGGCCACTTTTGGAGACAGGATACTGGGCTTGATGGACCTTCGTTCTGTCCCAGTATGGTAATTCTTATGTTCTTTTGCTCGGCAGTGTGGCGTGGTAAAAGGGAGGGTGGGGGTGGGGGGGGGGAGTGAGATACTTTTTCCATTCCCAAGGTTGTGACACATTGTCAGGACACCGGGGAGAGAAGTGAGCTTTGACGGAGCTTTCCAGTAGATGGAACTTAAGCACGGTACCAGGCAGAGCTGTGGGTTTGTGGTCCAGAAATATGTAAGAAAAAGAACAGTTTAAATTAAATTGTTAATCTAGAGCAGTGATTCCCAACCCTGTCCTGGAGGAACACCAGGCCAATCGGGTTTTCAGGCTAGCCCTAATGAATATGCATGAGAGAGATTTGCATATGATGGAAGTGATAGGCATGCAAATTTGCTTCATACATATTCATTAGGGCTAGCCTGAAAACCCGATTGGCCTGGTGTTCCTCCAGGACAGGGTTGGGAATCACTGCTCTAGACCAGTGGTCCCCAACCCTATCCTGGAGGACCACCAGGCCCATCGGGTTTTCAGGCTAGCCCTAATGAATATGCATGAGAGAGATTTGCATATAATGGAAGTGATGGGCATGCAAATCTGCTCCATGCATATTCATTAGGGCTAGCCTGAAAACCCGATGGGCCTGGTGGTCCTTCAGGACAGGGTTGGGAATCACTGATCTATAGAGAGTGTATGGTTGGGAAGACTGGATGGACCATTCGGGTCTTTATCTGCCATCATTTATTGTGTTACTATGCACTAAGCACCATTCTGATCGGTTCCGATTTTGTAGGTGCCATATACAGAATCTGGCCCCTAAGCACATAACTGAGAGCCTCCACACGTATCCTGCCCACGCTCAACCCACACGCTTTTCCTGTATTTGCATACTATCCCCCCAGATTCTACATAGGGCACCCAAAATTGGGTGCCGACATTTGGCGCGGATCCAAGACGTGTGCGCAGATCCGAACTGCCGCCATTTTAGTTGGAGCGCACAATAACAATGTGCCCGCGAATCCTATGACACAGCTCAAAAAGGGGGTGTGGCCATGGGAGATACATGGGCAGATCGGAGGCATTCCTAAAATTTTATAGAATGCCGGAGATGTGCGCAGAAATTGGGGTGCTAGGAATTTCATCGGGTGTAACTTTTGCCACCTGAATTTGGGCACCAAAATTGACACAGAATGATATTTCCATAATTGCCACTCATCTTTGAGGGCCCATAATAGAATCGTAGTTGAGTGCCGATTTTTGAGTGTCATCTCGTGAATCTAGCCCTGTAGCACTTATGCGTGCCTTTGTGCATATAAGAATAGTATGCATTATTCTACAAGTGCAGCCTATATCTGCATTTATGCACACAACGAGGAACGAACCCATGAGCATCTAGTTAGAGAATTACCTTTTATGTACAATGGAAAATTAGATTAGAACCCAAGCACAGAACCAGGTAGAGCTTTGGATTCTTGCACAGAAATAGCTAAGAAGAAATAATTTAAAAAATTTAAATTGAATCAGGTTGGGCAGACTGGATGGACCATTTGGGTCTTTCTCTGCCGTCATCTACTATGTGACTATGTTATCTGAGTAGAGGAGAGTTTTCAGAAAATAGTGGTCTTACCAGCTAACTCCTGATTTTTAGTTGAATAAACCCTTTTCAAAACACCTCCATACAGAAGTGATTACAGTATTTGCAAAATCACTGCTTTAATTTGAAAATAGTTCTCTCATTCTTACATTTTATTTCCTTGTACCAAACACTTTGGGCCTGTTTTCCAAAGCCACGTGGCAACAGCCCCGAAGCCCTTTAAATCTCTATGGGCTTCGGGGCTGGTACCGCTAGCGTGGCTTTATAATACAGGCCCTTTGTTTACCTTTGTTCACTTGACTCCAGACTCCCCTAGTAGGTCTGCCTGCTTCTTCACACCTCTTGAGCTAATCCAAGGGAGTTAAACGACATTTGTTCCCTTTTCAGTGACACCAGAATACTCTTAGTGAGAGACATCTCTGTCAAGATTTTTATTCCACACAATTAACTTGCCATAAGAACTGGTTATCCATAAAATGTTAGGAAACTGTTATCAAACTGTGGCTTTATGAAAATGACTTGCTTGATTTGAAATAAATCTCTTTCCACTTTGAACATTGCCCTGGCTCTTATGTCGTGAATAAATCTTCATTGCTTTTTATTTCTGTCCTTCAAAATGTACCACTGAAGATTTTTTTTTGAGATTCTGTTTCATTGTGCTAGTTATAAATGTGTTGCTACTTATGAACTATTCTTTAATTAAAATGAAATAATAAACTAAACAAGAATATATAACACTGTTGCCTCTAAGTTGAATGGGAGTCCTCCAACTACATTTCTGCCAGTGGGGGGCAGTGCTTCAATATTGTGTTTTCAATTCCTAGAAACAGGAAGGCTCCTTGGAATCCTGCAGAACGAGCCTGTCCCTAATGATTGAAAATATGATAGGGAAACAGCATCCCCCACTGGCAGGACTATAGATGGAGGACTCCTGCCCAGCTTAGAAGGACCAGTACATGGCGATACCATATACCAAGAACACTCCTATTTTGAGCCCCCTCTATAAAAGAAAGTAGGTGCCTATATTTTAAGAGACAAAATCTTGCACCAGACATACCCCCTCTTTTACTAAGGTGCGCTAACTGATTAGCGCGCGCTAAACACTAACACGTCCATAGACTAACATGCGCGCTAAATCGGTTAGCGCATCTTAGTAAAAGAGGGCCATAGAGTCAGTACAAATGGCAGTGCCTCAAGATTGTTAAAGAATGCATGTAGATTTATAGTATTTTGTAATCTAATATAATAAAACGCTAGGCCGCGCATGCGCACTCCCATCGCGTGGGTCCGTTTTCCGTGAGCTGTAGCAACCCATAGGAAGTGCGCATGCGCAGCTTACAGTTCTTTGAAAGACGCAGCGGTGGCTACTCTCACGATCCCCGCCTGCGTCGGACTTTCGATGCAGGTGGGGATCATGAGAGGAGCCACCGCCGCGTCTTTCAACTAAAAAAAAAAATACGGCAAGGTGGATGTCGGCCGCGGCGGCTGCAGGCCGCGGCCGAGCATGAAGACAGGCCAAAGTTTTTTTCAACTTCTCAATGACGCTGCTGTGGCTCCTCTCACGAGCCGCTCCTGCGTCGGAGAAGGCGGCGATCGTGAGAGGAGCCGCCGGGAAATTACACTGCTGGCGGCTCAGGCTGTTAGGTCCGTGCAGGCTCCTCTCGCGGTAAATAGAGGGAGAGGGAATGCTGCGACTGCTGGACAGGGACGTAGGGAAGGAGATAGGAAGAAAGACACAGGGACAGGGGCAGGGAGAGAGAGAGAAAGACAAACAGACAAAGAGGGTCAGGGAGGGAGAGAGACAGAAAGAAAGACAGCGGGAGGAAGAGAGACAGAAAGAAAAAGACAGGGGTATGGAGAGACACAGAAAGAAAGACATACATATATTCTACCACCAGGGGGAGGAAGGAAGACAGAAAGAAAAGAAGAAAGACACAGGGACAGGGAGAGACACAGAAAGACAGACAGACAAAGGGGGCCAGGGACAGAGACAAACAGAAAGAAAGACAGCAGGACAGAGAGAAAGAGAGATGGAAATAAAGACAGACAGACAGACATATATTCTAGCACCCGTTAATGTAACGGGCTAAAATACTAGTCTATGTATATATATATCATAAATATGTACACTAAAGCATGTGAACACTTGCCTGCAAGGAGCACAGCAGTGAATATCTACAGATGGACTGCGCATGCATGCAGATGGCACCACAGCGATCCGTGCAGGCAGATGGGGGCATTCCTCCGATCGCCCCCATCTGCATATTTTTCGTTCCTGAATTCGTCGGATCTGCCCGGATCTGGCAGGCTAGTGAATCTGGGCCATATTCTATTACAGTGTTTGAAAAGGAATAGAGAGGCTCCTGGCTGTTTAAATTGTCTGCTCAGGGCTAACCAGGTATTTTTCACTTAGCAGAACAGTTCAGCTGAAAAATGTCCATTTAGCACTCAGCTATTTTGGGGTTGTTCCGGGGTAGGGGGGAATATTTGGCATTTAGCCAGTTAAATTTTGATGTTCAGCATTTAATTGGCTATGATAACTGAATAAATGGCAGACCCATCTTTATGCAGTTCTTCACAGACAGTGGAGGGGAATTTATCAAAGGGCATTAAGTGCATGTGTAACGACATTATCGCATGCTAACTGCTAAAGACATCCATTATATTCAAATGGACCAAGGTACCAGAAGAGCCTGAGAGGCCAGCAGTGATCAGAAGACCCTGAGTGACCAGTAGTGATCGGAAAAGCCCAAATGACCGCTCAGCAGTTGGCCACTTTTGGAAACAGGATAGTGGGCCCGATGGACCTTCGCTCTGTCCCAGTATGGCAACTGTTATGTTCTCAACTTTTGCTGTTAAGGTGCTGAGTGCAAAAATAGCACACTTTAGTGGAAGACTTCTAAAGTTACCCAGTTATATTTACTAACAAGTTTCAAGTTTTATTAGGATTTTATATACCGCCTATCAAGGTTATCTAAGCGGTTCTACAATCAGGTACTCAAGCATTTTCCCTCTCTGTCCCGGTGGGCTCACAATCTGTCTAACATACCTGGGGCTATGGAGGACTTGCCCAGTGACTTGCCCAGGGTCACAAGGAGCAGCACGGGGTTTGAACCCACAACCCCAGGGTGCTCAGGCTGTAGCTTCAACCACTGCGCCACACACTCCTCCATAGGACTTGGGAGTTCTCATCCGGGAAGATATGAAAGCTGCTAATCAGGTGGAGAAAGCTTCAGCGAAGGCCAGACAAATGCTGGGTTGCTTCAGAAGGAGCTTTATCAGCCGGAAGCTGGAAGTAATACTGCCGTTATACAGATCCATGGTGAGACCTCACCTGGAGTACTGTGTCCAGTTTTGGAGACCACATTATCAAAAAGATGTGAAGAGAGTGGAGTTGATACAGAGAATGGCCACTAAGATGGTCTCAGGACTTAAAGGCATCCCATATGAAGAACGTCTGATCAAACCGCGCTTAGATTCTCTCAAAGAACGCAGAGAAAGGGGGGACATGATAGAAACATTTAAATATATCACGGGCCACATCAAAGTGGAGGAGGAAATCTTTTTTCTAAAGGGTCCCACAGCGACAAGAGGGCATCCACTAAAACTTAAGGGAGGAAGATTTCATGGTGACACCAGGAAATACTTCTTCACTGAACGGGTGATTGATCGATGGAATGATCTTCCCCACCAGGTGGCCGAGGCCAGTAACGTGCTCGACTTCAAGAGTCGATGGGACAAACAGGTGGGAAAACTACGGAGTTATGCTCAATCGATAGATGCTCCAGGGAAGAAGGGTCCATGAACAGGCAGACTAGTTGGAGGGAGGGTTCTCGAGTGGGCAGACTTGTTGGGCCATCGGCCCTTTTCTGCCATCATATTCTATGTTTCTATAGTAAAACTAGGGCCAGAAACTATTTACCTTTCTGTTAATTTTGTAGGTTAATTAGTATTTTTAGATTGGTACTATGTAGCATATTTAATCCATTTGAATATACAAGAGCATACTGTACTGTGCTGCTCAGTAATAACTTATGAGCAGTTCAATCAACTTAGGTAATTTGTTAGCAAATTATTATTTTTTTTACAGTCGATTACTAGTGACAGTATATCCCTGCAGGTTATTGTATGACTGCCTACATCAATTTTTTTTCCATTTAGTAATATATACCACTTTCAAAATTCACACTTAATAGCTTGCACAGAAACAATAGATGTAAAATCCGTTCTACTTACAATTTTTAAATTACTGTATTTGAGAGGTATGGAGTCCATAGAATGCAATTTTATAGATTCATTTCTATTTGAAGACAAGGTGCAGTAGAGGTTTGTGGCTAAGTGCAAAAACAGAGATAAATCTGCAACTACCTGACCACTGTCTTAGCAAAGATCTTGTATTCGACTCCCGTCCCATTGTCAATCTTCCATTTGTTTCAAAATTTGCAGAATACGAGGGGTGTTCAACAATTTATCCCAAGTATGAAAGAAAATAGCCAGTATGTAGAAGCAAGTCTGTGCATATTGTGACATGTCTCAAGGGGCTGAATTCACTAACCTGTCCGATCCGGGCAGGTCCGACGAATTCAGCAAACGTGAACATTCAGATGAGGGCGATCAGAGAAACGCCCCCATCTGCCTGCACGGCTCGTGCATGCGCGATCGGTGCACATGCGCAGACCCGTCCTAGCCGTGACTTTTTTTTTTTAACTTTAAACTTTTGCAGCCCGTGGGTTTAACCCGCTTCGGGTTATACCCACGGGCTTGCACAAACAATCAGGGCAGACGTGTTTGGGGCAAGCAGGCATGTTCGGGGGCCCAACTCTCCTGCTTCCATGCGGCGGTGGCAGCCTCTTACCTCCTTCCCTTCAGTGCAAGCCCGTGGGTTTAAAGCAGAGCCAGGGGGAGAAGCAAGGACATGTCAGGCAGGCATTCGGGGCAGGCAAGCCTAGGGGTGCAGGACCCCAAGAACCAGGGCAGGCAGATCAGGGCTACAGGAGGCGTTTGGGGCTGCAGGAGATCAGGGCTGACAGGGCAGAGAGCAGGGCTTCAATAGAACAGGAGAGCCAGAAAGATGTTTCCGACTGCTCCCCAGCAGTTGCTTCTTCCGTTGATCGGCCAGCTCTGTCGGATGTGAAATTTTGTGTAGTGGATCGCGTCACTGTCCAATTTGCATATCTTTCTCCTCGTTTGCATGCACGGATTCGAAGAGGATCTCAGGAGAGGTAAGTGAATCAGGCCGGAGGGAAATTTGCTCGTTAAGGGGTCGCAAACCGATCGGTACACGATCGGTTTGCTCAGTGAATCTAGCCCCAGGTTACTCATGCACTGTTGCAACTCAGTGCGAGTCTAACATTCCAAGAGGCAGGATGTAGACTCTACTCCACAGTGTTTAAAATTTGGACATTAATACACCAAATGTGTGACTCTGGAATACCACTTTTTCTATTGTATTATTAAATCCCATTCTCTGCACCCTTCGTTCCGCCCAATAACATCCTTTACTTATTCCATCTTTCCGTTATGGTTTTTTGTTTTTTTTTAAGACATCTTTCAGAATTCTATGGTCTTACATTATGGAAAAGTCGTCCCTTATTTCTTTTTTTTTTTAAATATAATTCTTTATTCATTTTCAAAATTACAACAAGTGTTATATATGTTCAATCACATTAACAATAAATACATCACTTTAAAAACTATCATTGGTACATTGCATAAACTCTTATCCCTCCCCCCTTCCCACCCCTCCCTACCATATACTCCATTATCTTATAAAATATGTAATAATAAAATATCCCCCCCTTCACTATTAAACTGATAAATTTAAGGGAAGCAATGTCAACTAATCCGTACACAGCTGTGTAAGTCGTCCCTTATTTCTATATCTGGCAATATCTCATCCGCTTTAAAATGTTCCTCAAAACATATTTGTATCAAAAAGCTTTAGATTGTTAATTTCCTTTCTGCTGGTTCATTGGATAGTCTTATGGGAACATGGAAACGCAGCAACAGAGTATTTTATGTTTTCTTCTTTTTTCCTATCAAATTGTCGTTCAAAATTTTTTTTTAGCCCTGAATTTTGCACGAAAGACAAACACAAGCAAAAAGTCCAACAGAACCGCAGTGATATGTCAAACAGCAAACAAAAAAAGAGAACTGCAGAGACGTACAAATGACCAAGTCTTTAATCACTAAGCAGTTTGTATCCAATAAATATGGTACACTTAGGGTTATAAACCGGGACCCGACACGGTTTTTGTTTTGAAAAAAAAACTTGTAGTTTATTAAAATTTTGATTAAACGCAAATCATAAAATTCGAAGTGTCGTACAAATAAATAAAACATTTTAAAAAGGGGAACCAAGACCAAACGAACAGGACAAAATGGAAAACCATGACATACTTGACATAAGGAGGCTAGCATACAAGAGGAGAGGAGGGAGAACTACAGTATTAAAAGAAAAGAAAACGAAAAGGGGGGGAAAACAAACCCAAGTCATTTAATCCTTCTATTGCCCCAGGTACATTAGATAGATTGTAAGCCCAGGGAAAAATGCTTGAGTACCTGAATAAATTCATGTAAACCATTCTGAACTCCCCTGGGAGAATGGTATAGAAAACTGAATAAATAAATAAATAAATGTCGATCCATTGCAAAATGGCCACCAAAACCTCTAGCAGTAATATTGCAGTATTGCTTCTAGGGATCAGGCTTCCCCATACTCCCCCCCCCCCTTGTAAATTATACGTACTGAGCTTCCCTGTGTGTGAATGGCATCTTGCCCATTTTTGGAATCCCGACCCTCATACAGTACAGGTGTTTTTAAGTTTAACTATAAAAATAGCATTTCAAAATTCCAGATGTCAGTGTATATTTTGTAATATCCAAACAAGTTACTACAACAGATTGACAGTACTAGAAATACCTATGTGGAGGACAAGATCTCAGATTCACCACTTAGGGAACATGTATGTTTTCTCCCTAAAGTATTGTGGTGTTGGGTCTCTTTCATTGATCAAAAAAACCTCCATTCCACCATAATTCGCTAATCATAAATATATTTTTTAAAAATTTTTAAATTTTCAACTTATTTTATGTCAATATTAGCGTACTCTAATTATTAGAATGAAACTCCTACCAAAAACCCAATAGGTAATGGTCATATAAATCAAATATGCAGAAAAGAAAAATCACTTATCTGCAACTGAAAAAACAGGTAAAGCGCTTGAGTGCTCCAATGTAAAGTGCTAAAGGCCATGTGGCTAAAAATGATATTGCACAAGGAAGTAAAGTGCCAAATGCTCTATTGCACTGAGTTCACTCATATAGCATAGAAACATAGAAAAAAGCAGCAGAAAAGGGCTATAGCCCACCAAGTCTGCCCATTCCAAGTATCCCCTCCCCTGAATTTACTCCCTTAAAGATCCCACGTGAGTATCCCATTTTCTCTTAAAATCCGTCACGTTGCTGGCCTTTATCACCTGGAGTGGGAGTCTGTTCCAATGATCCACTACTCTTTCGGTGAAGAAGTACTTCCTGGAGTCGCCATGAAACTTCCCTCCCCTGATCTTCAGCGGATGCCCTCTGGTGGTCGAGGGTCCCATGAGCCAGAAGATATCATCTTCTGACTCGATGCGTCCCGTGATGTACTTATATGTTTCAATCATATCTCCCCGTTCTCTTCTTTCCTCAAGTGAGTACAGCCGCAATTTTTTTAATCTTTCTTCATACGTGAGATCCTTGAGCCCCAAGATCATCCTGGTGGCCGTTCGCTGAACCGACTCGATCCTCAGCATGTCCTTTCGGTAGTGTGGTCTCCAAAACTGAACACAGTACTCCAAGTGAGGCCTCACCATGGCTCTGTACAACGGCATCATAACTTCAGGTCTCCTGCTGACGAAACCTCTGCGGATACACCCCAACATTTGTCTTGCCCTGGAGGAAGCCTTCTCCACTTAATTGGCAAACTTCATGTCCTCACTCACAATGCTTCTTCGGTTGCAGATAAGTGATTTTTCTTTTCTGCATATTTGATTTATATGACCATTACCTATTGGGTTTTTGGTAGGAGTTTCATTCTAATAATTAGAGTACGCTAATATTGACATAAAATAAGTTAAAAATGTAAAAATGATTAGCAAATTATGGTGAAGTGGAGGTTTTTTTGATCAATGAAAGAGACCCAAACACCACAATACTTTAGGGAGAAAACGTACATGTTCCCTAAGTGGTGAATCTGAGATCTTTTCCTCCACATAGGTATTTCTAGTACTATCAACCTGTTGTAGTAACTTGTTTGAATATAGTTGATATACATCTTTCACTATTCTGTTTGATATTTTGTAATATCACCACTTTCAATCTTTAAGACTTTAAGGATCTTCGGAAGTTAGCGCAGTAATTCTTCAGTAATATTTCTATGAAGAGCTGCTAAAATCGTCATTGATCCTTTGGTTTTTGTCTTTCATATTTTAACTGTTTACTTTTCTTTTTGTGTAATGCATCAGGTTAAGATTTAAAGTTAAATCACTTATCTGCTTCAGCTCTGTCGGCTGGGGACTTTTGCCCAGAGCCGACGGAGCTGAAGCAGAAGCTTAAAAGATAAGTGATTTATCTTTAAGGGCTCCTTTTACTAAGGTGCGCTAATGGTTTTATCGCGCGCTAAACGCTAACGCCTCCATAGAGCTTATGTTAGTATTTTTTGTTTAGCGCGTGGTTAGCGTGCGCTAAAAACGCAAGCGCACCTTAGTAAAAGAGCCCTAAATCTTAACTTAGGGCTCCTTTTACTAAGGTGCGCTAGCGGTTTTAGTGTGTGCTAAACGCTAACGCCTCCATAGAGCTTATGTTAGTATTTTTCGTTTAGCGCGTGGTTAGCGCGCGCTAAAAACGCAAGCGCACCTTAGTAAAAGGAGCCCTAAATCTTAACTTAGGGCTCCTTTTACTAAGGTGCGCTAGTGGTTTTATCACGCGCTAAACGCTAACGCCTCCATAGAGCTTACGTTAGTATTTTTTGTTTAGCGCATGGTTGGCGCAGACTAATCTTTAGCGCGCGCTAAAAACGCAAGCGCACCTTAGTAAAAGGAGCCCTAAATCTTAACTTAGGGCTCCTTTTACTAAGGTGCGCTAGTGGTTTTATCGCGCGCTAAACGCTAACGCCTCCATAGAGCTTATGTTAGTATTTTTTGTTTAGCGCATGGTTGGCGCAGACTAATCTTTAGCGCGCGCTAAAAACGCTAGCGTACCTTAGTAAAAGGAGCCCTAAATCTTAACTTAGGGCTCCTTTTACGAAGGTGCGCTAGGTTTTTTAGCGCACGCACAAAATTACCGCGCGCTATAGCATACGGTAGCCAAAAATCTAGCGCGCTCGGGAATTTAACGCGCGCTATTGTGCGCGTTAAGGCCCTAGCGCACCTTTGTAAAATGGAGCCCTTGATAGATCCAATTTATTACACAAAAAAGAAAACAGTTAAAATATGAAAGGCAAAACCGAAGGATCAATGAGGATTTTAGCAGCTCTTCATAAAAAATATTACTGAAGAATTACTGCGCTAACTTCCGAAGATCCTTAAAGTCCATTGCGTTTAATTTGTGGTTAATGTTTGAATTGCGAACACAATTAAAGAATTGCACGCCATAAAATTTAACTTGTTAAAGTGTACATTTTGTCCCAAATTCCACCACAGAGCAGCCTCTGTTTTCTATTTTGTATTCTTCCTTGTTGTGCGCATCAATTTCTTGCTTTCTATTCTATGACATAGGGCTCCTTTCACTGGGGTAGCGTTTTTAGCGCGCGCTGCAGATTAGCGCGCACTAACCCCCGCGCTACGTGGAAAAACTAACGCCAGCTCATTGGAGGCATTAGCGTCTAGCGCGCGCGCTAAAACCACTAGCGCAGCTTAGTAAAAGGAGCCCATAGTCTAGCCCTCTCTTCATCAAAAAGTTAAAGAAAAATAAAGACCCGTTGAAAGGGAACCTAGAGAGGGGTAGTTAACATCATGTGGTTTTGATAATCATAAGTCTCTTCGTTCTGGCAATTGTACCTCTGCAAAGCAGCGCGTGGTTCGCTTCCTTGCCAATGAACTGAAAGGAAAACACTGGCGTATAGGCTGTTTCCAGCTGTGTACAGGTGGTGTTCATTAACATGGAAGTATTGTAATTACTACTAGTTATGGGGAAAAAAACAAACCCATTACAATATATGTGAACACATATCTGTCACCTAGAGGACATTATTTTTTAGCACTTTCAGTTCTGTAGCAGCATGTGATATGAGTCTCCAGTCCAAATTATGCTAATACTAATAGCCGTTGTTCACGTCTGCTCCAGCAGTATCACTTCGAATGCATCGTTAACTATTGTGAGACATGAACGTACGTGGTAATTGAGAAACTTGCACATTACCTGAGCTTGAGCCGAATTGTAGTCACATTTGTTTTAGGTTGAGGTATCAGAATTTGTGCCCATTTCATTTTTCTATACTTTATTTTATCGATGGCTCATCGGTCAAATTCAATAGTAATGAATGCCAATAATACATACTAAAAATGCTAAATCAAACTATTGTGATTTGTCATTTATTGCTACTGCTTTAAGCATTGGGATTTGTGTTTTTTCTGACCTGGCAATTTCTTCCTCTTCTAGACTTCTAGTTCAGTTGGAACCAGGCTAGAATTTAACCTTAGGAGCCTGGGAATTTTGTACCCTGTAACGGGGTGTACATTCTGTCAAGGAGGTTCAGAACCACTGGTGGACTGAAGGGCAGACAGTATGCCAAAACCAACTGGGTTTAAGAAGAAAGCCTAATCTGCATCTGATTTGCATAGGACTTAACACGAAGAAAAACACCTAATTTGGAAGAAAGAAGAGGTTACTATCAACTTGGGACCTAGTTGCATGGGCAAAGTGAGGTCTTCTGCTCATACTGTAGAAAAGGAGGAGACACTTGGAGACTAGTGAAAGTTGCCTTACCCTGAGAGTACAGAGGAGCTCCTCACAGGACTTCTGCACAGGAAAACCAGATGGGGAGTTCTTGGCAACAAGGACTCCTATGGGAAATCCTTGGAGGGATGAATGCTGGCTCATGCCTAATCCTCAGTAAATCCAAACCCGACCAGAGAGGTCAGAATATAGCCTAGGACTGAGAAACTAGACCAGAAAGACCTGAGCATGGCTTAGGGATGAGAAACCTGGAAGTGACCAGACTGACTGGAGCTGAGAAACCCGGAAGTGACCTAGGGCTGACTGGAAAGTACCCAGAAGAGAACGAAGCGTTACTGGAAGTGACCAAGAATGACCAGAGAGTGACCAGAGTAACCAGAAGTGGTCCAAGTACCTAGAAGTGACCAGAGTGATCAGAGGTGCCTGGACATGACTGGACTGTCCTTGAAATAAACTCGAGGGAATGCAGAATCATTGGACTGTCCACATACCCATAAGATAATTTAATAGGTGCAAAGTCCTGTGATTGTCAAACTTCAACAGTGAGCAGGCTATACTCAACCAAAGTAGTAATATTCTTTTTGGAAGTAGTCAACTGTCTCAGCCAATTTCTTCAAACAACATACAATGTTCTCTTCCTGTGAGGGGTTGTGATCAATTATTCTTTCCATTCTGGAAACACGTCACAACAGACTCCTGGGTCCTCAGCATAGTAAAACTGGCTACTGGTTGAGATCCCTCCCCCAAATTTTCAATCAACCCCTACACTGAGCTTGTCTGCCCAGACTGCTAGATGAAAATCAACCACTGCTTTCAGTCCACTGCCCATAGAACTTGCCCTACCAAAGGAAAAGACCCAATACTTCTTATCTAGGAATTTCCTTATTCCAAGGAAGACTGGAGGCTTACACCTGATCCCAGGTCTCAAAGTCTTCAACCATTTTCTCTACAAGAAGAAATGCAAAATAAATAATTTTCTCTCTATTCTACCATCCATGAAGACTGGCTGTGTGGACTAGATTTTAAGATACTTCTACTCATATATCAGTCATCCATATTACAGAAGATACTCCTGTTTCTTTCTTTATATACTGTCCTTCCTTTCAGCTTCTCTTTGGCTCTCAGAGTCTTCAAAAAATGCTCACAAAAACTCTTAACTCACCGAGGTCACAAGGCCAAGCTTTGAAGCATTTCATCCCATTAATCACATAAAGCGCAATTCTAGGCACCTGCATCTATGCTCCCCTTGCATGTATAAATGTTTACATGTACCCTTCCCCCTCCGTATTCGCGGGGGTTAGGGGCAGAGCCGGGCCGCGAATATTCAAAAACTGCGAATAATATTCAGGCCGGTTCTGCCCCTAACCCCTGCTTCCCCCGGCTATCTTAAGCCCTGAAAGCCCTCCCCCCTCTTAAGCCTTATCTGGTGATCTAGCGGGTTTTCAGGCAGGAGAAATCTTCCCACGCTCCTGCCCCGTGCAGATCACTCACAGGAAATGGCTCACTTGAGCTCCCGTAGTCTCTCGAGCCATTTCCTGTGAGCGATCTGCACAGAGCAGGAGCATGGGAAGATCGCTCCTACCCCGAAAACCTGCTAGACCACCAGGTAAGGCTTAGGGGGGGGGGGCTTTCAGGACTTAAAATAGCCCGAAAAAAGAAAATGTATTTTTAGGTTTAAAACCGCGAATAAGCGAATCCGTAGATACGGAATTTGCGAATACAGAGGGGGGAGTGTACACTTACCTGAGAGTGTCAGCAGAGTACCTAAGTGTTATTCTGTAACACCGCACCTAACTTACACAGTGTAGAAATGCAAGGGGATGCGCACCAGGTTCTGTGCATAATTTACAAAAAACTGTAAGTTGCACAGAATGACACGGTGACAAAATTCATCACCGTTCCCGTCCCGGGAAACCAGCTTCATGTCATTCTTTAAGGAGAGAGGGAAGAATCAGAGTATGAATGGCCACAACCACTGACCCGCAAGCTTTGCTTTGAAGAATGCTGGTGTAGAAGGACTGAGGTTGAAACAGACACTACAGAATGACAGTCTCTGTTATCCAGAGCAGATATTGTGATGTCATAATGCCTCATTCCACCAGTGCCTAAGAGTCAATCACGTCAGTGATGTCACAATGGCTTCATTATCCTTGGCTCACATAAGAATCAGAGTATGAATGGCCACAACCACTGACCCTCAAGCTTTGCTTTGAAGAATGCTGGTGTAGAAGGACTGAGGTTGAAATAGACACTAGAAAATGACATGGGATTATTTCCCACGGTTATCTGCGGGGACGGGAACGGTGATGAATTTTGTCACCGTGTTATTCTCTATTGCACATCTCTACTACTTCTTAGTGCCTGCACTTGTACCAGTTCTATGGCTGGTGTAACTTGCAGTATATGAATATCAGTTGTGCCGATACTGGGTTGTGCTAGTATTCTATAATGCAGTGATCTCCAACTTTTTTTCAAGTACAAGAAAGCTCTGAGGACCAGCAAAATATCTCAAGCTTATACATTTAAGTTATATACATTATTCGAAAATTCTGTTTTCATCATGCATCATTCTTCTGTGTTTTAGCAAACTTTTTGACATGGTTTCCACAGTTCTCTGAATGCAAGTGTTTCATACTTTCTTTAGCTTTGTCATACCATATGCATCTAAATATTAATCCTGACCTTTGATCTGTCCTACAACAGTATGTACTGTACATACTGTTTGTACTGCTGGCATAATAGGTGCTACACTTGCCCTATGCTGACCTGTGTCCACACCCCGCCAATGGAAATCTTAGGAACATAAGAATAGTCATACTGGGTCAAATCAATGGTCCATCTAGCCCAGTATCCCATCTTCACAGTGGCCAATCCAAGTCACAAGTACCTGGCAAAAACTCAAATAGTAGCAACATTCCATGCTACCGATCCAGAGCAAGCAGTGGCTTCTCCCATGTCTGTCTCAATAGCAGACTATGGGCCTTTCCTCCAGGAACTAATTCAAACCTTTTTTAAAACCAGCTACATTAACCACTGTTACCATATTCTCTGGCAATGCATGATGCCTGGAATGCACTCCCGGGAGAGGTGGTGGAAAGGAAAACGGTGACGGAATTCAAAGAAGCGTGGGATGAACAGAGCAGAGGATCTAGAATCAGAAAATAATAGTAAATATTGAACCAAGGCCAGTACTGGGCAAACTTGCACAGTATGTGTCTGTATATGGCCTTTTGGTTGAGGATGGGCTGGGGAGGGCTTCAATGGCTAGGAGGGTGTAGATGGGCTGGAGTGAGTTTTGACGGAGATTTTGGCAGTTGGGACCCAAGCACAGTACTGAGTAGAGCTTTGGATTCTTGTCCAGAAATAGCTAAGAAGAAAAAATTTAAATTGAATCAGGTTGGGCAGACTAGATGGACCATTCGGGTCTTTATCTGCCATCATCTGCTATGTTACTATGTAACTATTCTCTGAGTAAAAAAATGGTTCCTCTTATTGGTTTAAAAAATATTTACCTGCAACTTCATCGAGTGTCCCCTAGTCTTTGTAATTTTTGACAGAGTGAAAAATCAATCCACTTGTACCCATTCTACATCACTCACAATTTTGTAGACTTCAATCATTTCTCCCCTCAGACTTGTCTTTTCCAAAATGAAGAACCCTAACCTCTTTAGTCTTTCCTCACACAAGAGGAGTTCCATCCCCTTTATCATTTTGGTTGCTTTTCTTTGAACGATTTCTAGTTCCACTACATCATTTCTGAGATAAAGTGACCAGAATTGAATCCTTTTTTAAAAAAATTTAATGCACTATCTGAGTGGACATGATTGAAATTAACAAATTTGCACGATTTGAGGAACATTTCGGCCAACTCTTTGAGACCATAACAGAGGACTTCAGAGGCCTCGCATTGGAGATCACTACTATAATGGAACATGGGTGCCCAGCTATAGAAGAGGCTTCTGTGCGTCCTTTGGTATGCCTAACTGGAGGTGTCCCATTTGAGCTTTGCCTCATGTATTATTCCTTTCATATCCTTCACTACCTGGTCTAAGACATGCCAGTCTTGATTCAAACAGACAACAAAGATGCTGCATATCAGAGTACATCTTTTTCTTGACCTCTAATGCCCCAGTTGATACTGGTGGTTTTTTGGCATTTCGAGGTCGTATCATTTCACAGTTTATGAAAGGGCTTCTTCTTGTCATGTCACCATTGTGGAAGCTTGTTTTGCAAAGGACCTCAATGTCTTATTCTTAGGGCGACTACACGTATGCATGCCTAATCTATTATAGAATGGTAGTGAAAGTGCACCGTAATTGTAGATATGACCACTTAGGCCATATCTGACTGGTCACACCTAAAAACTACAGTGATGAGCATTAATGGAAATAATGCATAAAAAGCATGTACTAAAATAGTGGGAAACACCCATAATCTTCCCATGCTCCTCTCATGGGAACGCTCCCTTTGCAGTTATATGTGCACAGACACCCAGTTATAGAATTGCACCTGAGTGCATAAAAGTTTATTAGGATTTTATATACCGCCTATCAAAGTTATCGAAGTGGTTTTTTACACTCAGGTTCTCAAGCATTTTCCCTCTCTGTCCCGGTGGGCTCACAATCTATCTAACGTACCTGGGGCTATGGAGGACTGAGTGACTTGCCCAAAGTCACAAGGAGCAGCGCGGGGGTTTGAACCCTCAACCCCAGGGTGCTGAGGCTGTAGCTCCAACCACTGCGCCGTGTATTTGCTATTTTACCCCCATCTTGGTTCCCAACTACCATTAACTTTCATTTATGCGCCTACAGCTGGGTGCTTAATAGGTGCCAAAACCTATGACACCCTAAATAGAAAATTTTGTCATATTGTATAAAGTGTGCTTTTTTAGTGATGATAGGGAAGTTTTGTTTGGTTTTTTTTTTCACAGTGATATGTTAAGTGGATCCCCATTTTTATACCGAACGTAGAGATCAAGATTGAGATGTCCTGGATGTCAATTTTGATAGAATAAAAAAAAAAAAAAAAAGAATCTGTGAAAACAGAGCTCACGGGGATGGGGATGGGAATGGTGATAAATTTTTTCCCTATGTCATTCTCTAATGTGAATGCGATATGTGCATGTAAATACTGTTCTCTATACATGGAATATGTTTTTAAAATAATGACCTTGGTGTTACTATGTATTCCTCAAGAATGATTAGAGAGCATTGGAGTCCTGGAACTGCCCTGGCCTATCTGGAAAACGCCAGTATGGTCAATGATTTTCAGCCCCACTTTTGGGGTATTGTCGCTGAAAATCACCGGATAGAGCCAGCCAGCAACCCCTTATCCTGGTAGCAGATATCAGGCCCTTAATATGTGCTGTTTACAGTAGAAGGAATGTCAGTGTATTGTTTCCCCAATGTTTCCCTAGATTATTGACCTCGTCAATAAATTATGACCAGCAATTTTTTCTGTCCGCATTTTTTTTTTTTTCTCCCATATGAGATCCCATTAAAGCATTGCTTTCTTGTCAGGCGCATTAAATTCTAGAACTTCTTTCTAACTCAATTTGTGACGGTCAGCTGAGCAATGCTGCCAGGAAATGAATCCCAGTACCCAAAGGGAGAAATTACAACACGCTCTTCGTTCAGCAAAAGGCATTTGTTTAAGCTCCAGAAAAGCTGAGACTTTACTACCGCTGCTGGAACTGCTGAACATTTATGCAAAGGTTCAAGGTATTTGGAGTTTATACAGTATGCGACAAGCAACACGCAATCACTCCATTAAAGACAAGTCGCTATACACCAAAAGCGATTTTAAAAAGCAAATGAAAAAGCCTCAGACAATAGGAGGCTTCCACCCAAGCATCGTAGGCAAAAAAAAAAAACAAAACAAAACACCTTTCGCATGTGGTTAATAATGGTAGGTAGGAGCTTAACAAAAAAAATAGCCAGATAGAATGCTGATGTGGAAAAACCACTATTTGCAATAAAGCACATTGAAAAAAAGCCAGGCCGACGATCGTTTTGTGGCAAGACACCACTGCAAATAGTTTAGTACCTAACTTTCGGCAACCTTCATAGAATTTACCCCAATATGTACTGGTATACCCCTAGTATTTGAGTAATCTATGTTGAAGAAGTTTGAATGTCTATTTATGAGAACAAATGTACTTAAAATGTCCTTTTGTACAAGGTTATCATCCTTCCAGAAGCCATTAACACTTTTAGGCATCTCAGGGTTGTAGATTTTATGTGGGGGGGGGGGGGTTTGGGTTGGGTTTTTTTTTTCATAAAAGCACTTTGTGCTAATAAATGAATAAACTAAGACAACGTAATGATGAAGATTCTCTCTTGTCAATTCGTGTTGAAGTGTGCCAATCAATGCACTATGATAATGGAGAAAATTAATGTATCCTGTCAAGGCCACATGATAAGAACCGTGAAATGCTAGGAAGCGATTAGACTCGGCCGAGTGGGAGAGAGATTTTCTTTGATCTGCTGCTGCTGACATTTTATAATTATGCCGCATTGTGGTCCCTTACACCCCTCTTCCTTCAAACAAGCTCCATTATCAGCAGCAGCTTGAGTCTCGGCACTTATGAGCCTTGCACGAAACTTGCGGCGGTTAGGGGACGTAGGGTAACGAGGAAAAAAGGTCTGTGCCATTTGGTGAACGAGTGCTAAAAGCTGTCCTGTAGCTTACGTAAGCTTCCTCATCCTCGAGCTGTATTTCCCATTTCTTACATAACATACGCCATAATAATTAGGTCGGTACTGAATATTCATATTCAATTAGAGTCGGCACTGGATAGTGCCCCGTGTACATTATTCAACCAAATAGTGATTTAAATTTGAATTTGAATAATCCAGGGACCTGCTGTGCTAAATCCTACTTAAATAAACACTTGGTAGTCCTTTTACTAAGGTGCGGTAGCTGATTTAGTGAGCGCTAAATGGATAGGATATAATGGATGCGTTAGCACGCATTAATGTTTAGCACGTGCTAATTTGTAGTGCGTGCTAAAACAGCTAGCGCACTTCAATAAAAGAACCCCATGATCTCTTATTTCACGTTGCTTCTCTTTTTGTTAGGTTAAAGGTCAGTGTCCATTATTCGTATTCACCCAAATATTTTTCATTAGTCATTTTCAGCCGAATAATAAAGTATGCTATTCAGTACAGCTCTAAAAATAATTATCGTTATCACCTGAGTTCTTTTGAAGATTGCATGAGTAAAAACAAAAGAAGAAAAGAAAGGTTCCTTTAACTAAAGGATGCTAAGCCCTTGGGGGGGGGGGGGGGGTTAATTCTAAAAATGGTATCTAAAGTTAAGACACCAAGGCCCACATTCTATAAATGGCACCTTAAAAATAGCCGTCGATCGCATGGCACCGTTTATAAAATCGCAGATTTGGAAAAGGTAGGTGCTGGAAATATAGGCCTTAAAAACTCTGGCCTACCTTAGTCATGCCTACGGTGGTGTTAGGCATTGTGAAGCGCCTCCATAGGTGAGGAATCCCCCCCTGTGATGTTTCATGGCAGAGTATAGGAGTGGTTTGCCTTTGCCTTCTCCTGCGCGCTGTGTGGCTCCACTATGTCACTGCTGCCCCCTCAGCCTACATCTCCTGGGTATTCCCTGGTGGTCTCCCATCCAGGTATTAGCCAGGCCTGATCCTGCTTAGCTTCTGATGGCAAGAGCAGGCCTACCCAGGGCAGCCAAGCAGGAGGTGGCGCATGCAATGCTGCTGTTTTATACAGTGTGTGGCTAATGAGTGTCCAAGATACATGGGCTCCTGAGGAAGGTTTTACTGCTGAAACATGGACTATGTTGGATCATAACTTTTTAGCTCTCGTCACCTACAACTGTGTTCAGTTGCTTAGCTACAGTTTGATTTTTAATAAACACCTGATTCAATATTTCTGTGTGTCTTTGGACTTTTATATTAGCTCTTCTTGTCATCCGGATACAGTGCGTTTTTTATTCCACTGTTTTCTGCATAGAAAGTGATAAAAAAAAAAAACCAACAGATTTTATTGCATCTTTTTTTAATTTAATTTTTCTATACCGTTCTCGCAAGGGAGCTCAGAACGGTTTACATTAATTTATTCAGGTACTCAAATATTTTTCACTCTCTGTCCCTGTGGGCTCACAATCTATCTCATGTATCTGGGGCCATGGGGGGATTAAGTGACTTGCCCAGGTTCACAAGGAGCAGCGTGGGTTTAAACCCACAACCCCAGGGTGCAGAGGCTGTAGCTTTAACCACTGCGCCACACACTCCCCTTTAGTAAAAGGGGCCCCTAAATAGCTTAATAACACCAACAACCTGCTGCTTTTATTACTCTTAACTTAAATCAAATGAGATGATTTTTACTTCACATTTTTTCCTCTCTAGTAAAGAATTAAATTGAAGATGCACTTCTGACTAGAGGTTAAGCTATTATGAAATGATCCATTTCTTTAAAATGCCCCTTCCCCACCCTGTAGCCAGTCAGAATTTCATGATATATCTGGTGGATATGATTTGATTTGCGGGATATCAAAAAATAATAAATTTGAAACTTGAAATGATATATTTTTTAATTTATTTAAAACATTTATATCTCGCACATCCCAAAATCTGTGCGGGTTACATAAAAAAAGCACATTCACAGTTTACAAACACAATGAGAAATAGTACATTTCCAATGTCAACATCATCATTTATAAATTAAAAAAAAAAGGGCTTCCTGAAAATAAGCTTTCAAACATTTACAGAAAAGTAAAAATGAAGATACTTGATGAACTGATTCTAGAATTGAGAACTTACCACACAGAATACCCATCTAAAGTAAACCTTAAGTTTGTATAGTGCATCATCTCCATAAAGATAGAGCTCGACACGGTTTACAGGTAATTCAATAAATGAGGGAAGGACATAATAAGAAATTAGAGGTTATGAAGAGGAGAGCTAGCTTTACATTTTAAATAGATAGCTTTACGTTTTGGAGAAAAACCAGGTTTTCAGATGCTTTCGGAATAATTGGAATGAGCCTAGGTTCCGCAGCGGGGCAGGGAGGTTGTTCCAAAGCTCAGTGAATTTGAAGAAAAGGGATTTCCCTAATTTACCTGCATACATGATGCCTTTTTAATAAGAATGAGAAAGAGAGAAAAAAGAAGAGAGAAATAGAGGAAGAGAGAGAAAAAAAGAGAGAGAGGAAGAAAAGAGAGAGAGAGAAAAAAAAAAAAAAAGGAGAGAGAGAGAGAAGAGAGAGGAAGAGGAAAGAAAAAAGAGAGGAAGAGAAACTAAACTAAACTTTAAGTTTGTATACCGCATCATCTCCATAAAGATAGAGCTCGGCACGGTTTACAGGTAATTCAATAAATGAGGGAAGGACATAATAAGAAATCAGAGGTTATGAAGAGGAGAGCTAGCTTTACATTTTAAATAGATAGCTTTACGTTTTGGAGAAAAGCCAGGTTTTCAGATGTTTTCGGAATAATTGGAATGAGCCCAGGTTCTGCAGCGGGGCAGGGAGATTGTTCCAAAGCTCAGTGAATTTGAAGAAAAGGGATTTCCCTAATTTTCCTGCATACATGACGCCTTTTAACGAGGGGAAAGATATGAGTTTGTGGGCGGACCTGGTAGTGTCAGGTCTCAAAGAATTCCAAGATAGTGGGATTAGGGGAGGAAGAATGCCATGTAGGATCTTGAAAATTAGGCAGGTACATTTAAAGTGAATCCTAGAAATCACCGGAAGCCAGCAAAGTTTTGACAGAAGCGGAGAAACGTGATCGAATTTACTTTTTCTAAAATGTACAAATTAAGACTTTATTTAACTGTCGTAGGGAAGGAATTTCTAATGGCTGCTTAGACTGTGAGCGCAAAGAGCGAGAAGGCACATAAGGTACCATTGAATTAGCCAGCACAGAAGGCAGCACTTGATACACTAATGCCACAGTTCTAAACTTTATCCCTCAAACTATAGGTAGCCAATATAAATCTGCTAACAACAGAGACGCATTGTAAAATCCGGACCCATGGCTCCACCCCCCCCCCAGGCCCACCCAGTTCTATCCAGCCCCACCCCATTCCTTCTAGGTCACGCCCCATTCTCACCCGTATCAAGTTTCAAGTTTATTGATTTTTAATATACCGACCATCAACAAATATCTAGCCGGTTTACCTGTTCTCGTGCTCAGAGCTGCGTTGGGAGGGCGTCCGCACATGACACGATGATGTCCCGTGCATGTGCGTGTCGCATCCAGGCATACGCAGTTGCCCCCCCCCAACATCTGGCAACCCTACGTTCATGAGACACCCCCCTCACCCACTCCGCTGCATTCTGGGCCACCTGCAGAGCCCTCAACGACTTCTGAGGCAACTCGCACAAAAGGGCGTTGCAATAGTCCAGATGCAGCAACACAAAACACCGCCATCGCCTGTCAAAAATGTGTTGGAGAGAGAGAGCAAGTCTCGGCGTTTCGACACCAAACGGATCTGTAAAAAAAAACAACAACACAGTTCTTACCCCTGCTGCGATATGTCCCCGGGATAAATTTCAGTAAGGCAACTGACAACAGCATTATCCATCTGTAAACTCACACAGAACAAGGGAAACAAGTTTGAAAATCAGGTTGTTATATGAAATAGAGAGTGATGCGGTGACAAAAGTCATCACCGTCCCCGTCCCCGCGGATAACCGCGGGAAACCATCTTCATGTCATTCTTTAAGGAGAGAGGGAAGAATCAGAGTATGAATGGCCACAACCACTGACCCGCAAGCTTTGCTTTGAAGAATGCTGGCGTAGAAGGACCGAGGTTGAAACAGACACTACAGAATGACAGTCTCTGGTATCCAGAGCAGATCTTGTGATGTCATAATGCCTCATTCCACCAGTGCCTAAGAGCCAATCACATCAGTGATGCCACAATGGCTTCATTATCATTGGCTCCCATAAGAATCAGAGTATGAATGGCCACAACCAATGACCCGCAAGCTTTGCTCTGAAGAATGCTGGTGCAGAAGGACCGAGGTTGAAACAGACACTAGAAAATGACATGGGATTATTTCCCGCGGTTACCCGCGGGGACGGTGATGAATTTTGTCACCGTGTCATTCTCTAATATGAAACTGGGATTGTAAAGTAAAGCACATTAGAATCATGTGTTCTACGTACATCTCTTTAAAGAAAAAAGGTCCATAGGGACATCTAATATTCAGCCAGGAAATGTCTCCATTGGACAGCTCTTTATTTATTTGGGCAATTGGAGGCATTATCCTCACATTGTAAAGCAACACCATTTGATTTCCAGCAGAAAATGTTATTCTTTTTTAAAGTCAGGGCCTGCAAAATTAGAAAGTAGGTGGAAGGCCCCAGTTTGGGGTACTGGGGACAACGAAATCCACTGAAAGAAACTGCTTTAGTTTCTGCTCTGCTGGTTCCAAGGTTACCGTGGCAGATGTGAATTTGTAGCTGTCTGCTTTGTGAACAAGTTACTTATTCCGAATCACATATTTTTTTAGACAGCGTGTGACAGGAAATCTAAAACCTGCTAAAAAATTTTTCATCTTTACTCAGTCCATGATTATATATATATATATATTTTAAAAATAAACTGACAAAAGTTTTATGTTAAAGGCTCCTTTTACTAAGGTGCGCTAAGCATTTTAGCGCGCACTAACCACGCGCTAAATGCTAGTCTGTGGACATGTTAGCGTTTAGCGTGCACATAGATTTAGCCTGCGCTTAACACGCGCTAAAATGCTTAGCGCACCTTAGTAAAACAGGGTGTATATGTTTAAGATATGAATAATTTTAAATTCTTGCCTTACCTTTTACTAAGACCCCATAGTTAAGGTTACCATATGGCTCCATAAAACGAAGGATAGATTGAGACATCTGGGTTTTACTTCCATTGGTTTCAATAGAAGTAAGAACATAAGCAGTGCCTCTGCTGGGTCAAACCAGAGGTCCATCATGCCCAGTAGTCCGCTCACGCGGCAGCCCATCAGGTCCAGGACCTGTATACTAGCCCTCTATCTGTACCCTTCTATCCCCTTTTCCTTCAGAAAATTGTCCAATCCCTTCTTGAACTCCAATACCGTACCCTGTCCTATCACTCCCTCTGGAAGCGCGTTCCAGGTGTCCACCACCCGTTGGGTGAAAAAGGACTTCCTAGCATTGGTTCTGAATCTGTCCCCTTTCAATTTTTCCAAATGGCCTCTCGTTCTTGTAGTTTTCGAAAGTTTGAAGAATCTGTCCCTCTCCACTCTCTCTATGCCCTTCATGATCTTGTAAGTCTCTATCATATCCCCTCTAATTCTCCTCTTCTCCAGCGAAAAAAGCCCCAGTCTCTCTAATCTTTCAGCGTATGAAAGGTTTTCCATACCTTTTATCAAACGCGTCGCTCTCTTCTGAACCCTCTCGAATATCGCCATATCCTTCTTTAGGTACGGCGACCAATATTGGACACAGTACTCCAGATGCGGGCACACCATCGCCCGAAACAACGGCAGGAAAACTTATTTCGTTCTGCTTGTAATACCCTTCTTGATTATTCCTAGCATACTATTCGCTTTCTTAGCGGCCGCTGAGCACTGTGCCGATGTCTTCATTGTCTTGTCCACTATTACCCCCAAGTCCCTTTCTTGGGTACTCTCACTCAATGACAGCCCTCCTATCATGTAGCTGTACCTCGGGTTTCTGTTTCCTACGTGCAAGACTTTACATTTCTCTACATTAAACTTCATCTGCCATCTTGTTGCCCACTTCCCTAGTTTGTTCAAGTCCCTTTGTAAATCTTCGCAGTCTTCTTTAGTCCGAGCCCCATTAAATAGTTTTGTGTCATCTGCGAATTTTATTACTTCGCACTTCGTCCCTGTTTCTAGATCATTTATAAATACATTGAATAGCAGCGGTCCAAGCACCGACCTCTGCGGAAGTAAAGCCCAGATGTGTCTATCTGTCCTCCTTACGTCCATTGCTTTCAGTAGAAGTAAAACCCGGATGTCTCAATCCGACCTCCTTTTTCTGGAGCCATATGGTAACCCTACCCATAGTATTGCTCGTGTCATTGAGCACAAGCTTTAATATTTTGCTGCTTTAAAAAGTAGATTTATAAACAAGAGTTGCTCAGTCGATCAATGTGTGTGTATATAGCAGACTTTTATTATTAAGGTATCTTGCCTTCCACAATCAACCTTTGTTTGATTTTTTTTAGATTCAATGGAACCTATTTGTTAGATTGTATTAGCTGTTAATGTGCTTTTACAGTTCACACGTAGGTGCCACATGAACAGTTAATGCAGCATATTATACCAGCTCTTGTGTGATAATTTATTTGTTAACTATAATGCACACGACGACAGAGAAAAGATGGAGAATGGGTGAGGACTATGCTTATACATGTAGCAGTCAATGGAAACAGTTGATATTACCTAGGGTTGCCAGATTTCCTCTTAAAAAAAAAAAAAGGACACCTGGCCCCGCCCCTTTCTGCCTCCAGCCTCGACCCACATGAACCTCTGGTCTCCTTCCCTGAGCTCGGGGAAGCCCTCAGCGCATGCGTGGACGTTGACATGATGACATCATGTGCATGCACGTCTTTGTATGATGGCTTCGCGTTGACATCTGCGCAAGAGCAGAGGGGCCTCCAGACGCGGCCCCGAGCTCAGGGACTTCCATAAGCTGGACAGACTGCCGGGTTTTGGAAATCCCACTGAGCACCCGGATAGTCCTCTAAAAAGAGGACTTGTCCAGGTTTTCATGGATGTTTGGTGACCCTACTATTACCTAGCTACACCGAGTTATCTGCAACTCAATTAGGACCGGGCTCAGTAAATGGCATCCTGATGCATTAGTTCAGTGGTCTCAAACTCAAATCCTTTGCAGGGCTACATTATGGATTTGAAGGTACTTGTAGGGCATGCCAAAAAAATAGTTAAGGTCGTATTAAAGAAATGCCAACTATGCATGAGGTAATACTCTTTATAGTTTATAAATCTTTCCTTAATTGCTTTTGATCATTTTAGCTATACACAGCTGAAAGCAGTGCAACATGCAGAAAGTGAAGTTTAGATAGTTTTTCTCTTTCTGCATGTTGCACATCTTTCAGCTGTGTATAGCTGAAATTATTAGAAGCAATTAAGGAAAGATTTATAACCCATAAAGAGTTTTACCTCATGCAAAATTGTGATTTAGATTCTAAAGTATCAACTGCAAGAGACAAGATTTTGGCTTTTTTTGTAGAGGGGAGAATCAATATCCGACTTGTGCCTTCAGTGTCCGGTGGTCACATCCGCAACCGCCTTCAGCTCTCACCTCCTCCAGCACCGGACACAACTGCCATCTTACATCAAGCAGTCACCGCCAGGAGAGGTGCCAAATTTCACGAGAGTTCACGAGATTACGTACACAGGCACAAGCTGCACTGCCTCCAATGGTTACCTTACATTCTGGAACGTTGCCCACCTCACAGCTGTAACCTCACGCAAGCGTTTTCCTGCGTCTGTATGCAATTGTCCTCTCCACCCCATCTCACAATCGCGTACAGACGCAGGAAAGCGCTTGCGTGAGGTTACAGCAGTGAGGCGGGCAACGTTCCAGAACAATGGTAACATACCGATGCGGCCCGTGGCTGTGAGTTTGAGACCACTGCATTAATTGGTATTCTATAATACTGCATGCAATTTTCTGGAGCAATCCTGACTTGCCCATGTCCCTCCTATGGGAATGCCCCCTTTGCAATTATACTTTTCCCTCTATATTTGTGGGGGTTAGGGGCAGAGCCAGCACACAAACATGGAAAAATTGTGAATAACTTTTAGGGCCGACTGACCCACCCCCACCACCCTCCTGCCTCCTGGACCCATCCACACTTTACCTTATGGTCTAGTGATGAAGCGGTGCAGGAGCAATCTTCCTACGCTCCTGCCCTGTCCAGAGCCGTCAACAAAAATGGCTGCCATGAGTTCCTGCTGTAGTCTCATGAGACCATGGGAACTCAAGTAGGAAGATCGATCCTGTCCCGCTTCACTGCTTGGCCACCAGGTATGGCGTAGAGAGGTCCGGGAGTCAGGGGTGAGTCAGGGTTTAGAAACTCACGAATAACCAAAGTTGCGAGTCCTAAACCCGTGAATTTGGAGGGAGAAGTGTACGTGCAATTACACTTTGGCGGTATCCTATAACAGGATGCATAAGTGTATTTCCACGCTGATCTGTCTTTTCAGATCCTGTTATGCTGCTTTGCATCTGTTAGAATATGTTTTCATGCCAAAGGTTGGGTACACATAAGAACATAAGAATTGCCGCTGCTGGGTCAGACCAGTGGTCCATCATGCCCATTAGTCCACTCCCGCCGCGGCCCTTAGGCCAAAGACCAGTGCCCTAACTAAGACTAGCCTTACCTGCGTACGTTCTGGTTTAGCAGGAACTTGTCTAACTTTGTCTTGAATCCCTGGAGGATGTTTTCCCCTATAACAGCCTCCGGAAGAGCGTTACAGTTTTCCACCACTCCCTGGATGAAGAAGAACTTCTTTACGTTTGTACGGAATCTATCCCTTTTTAGTTTTGGAGAGTGCCCTCTCGTTCTCTCTACCTTTGAAAGGGTGAACAACCTGTCTTTATCTACTAAGTCTATTCCCTTCATTATCTTGAATGTTTCGATCATGTCCCCTCTCAGTCTCCTCTTTTCAAGGGAGAAGAGGCCCAGTTTCTCTAATCTCTCACTGTACGGCAACTCCTCCAGTCCCTTAGTCGCTCTTCTCTGGACCCTTCATGTACGGTGACCAGTGCAGCAGCATGATAACCTTCTCTGATCTGTTTGTGATCCCCTTCTTAATCATTCCTAGCATTCTGTTTGCCCTTTTTCGCTGCCGCCACGCATTGCGCAGACGGCTTCAGGCATCATTTATAGCATTTCCTCCATCATGCATACTTTGGCAAAGATGCTGGAAACACCCTCATCGGTTAACACAAAGCTTTTCTAGATACCATATGCTAATTTTCGCAACTACCACAAGTAACTGTAAAATCTGATCATAGTGCAAAAAATAGGGCATAATCTTTGTTCATTCTTTGTTCCCTACCCCCACTCTCAAAATGAGGGTTTTCCACTGTTTTATAAGCCACTCAAACCGGCTTTGAGGAGCCCAGTGCAAGCAACCTTTATGCTTTGAATGTCCTATTTTAAGGTGTGTTACAAGCATGTCCCTATGATAAGGACCGAACTTGCCTCTGACGCAGGCAGTCCCCTGCCGAAACAGGTTGGACTTTTTCTAACATGTCTGTATGGTAGGACAGTGCAAATACACTCTATTAACAAAGGTTGCTTTATTGATAAACTCTATTGACCTGTTCAGCCACTGGTTGGTTGGTTTATCAGGTAATCCAGAACACATTTCAGCTTATAAGGGATAATTTAATAAGGTGTGCATCAACATATAAAGAACCTGAATACAGTCATATATATGTGGATATGTGCACACATATATATGACAGTATTCAGGTCCTTTATATGCATATTTGGTGCCAAAATGTTGATGCACACTTTATTAAATTATCCCTTATAAACTGAAATGTGTTTTGGATTAACATAAGTGCACAAAACCACGCCTCCCTAGCTTTATTTGTTTACGCAAGAAAAATTAAGGTCTGATACTTTTTGAACAGTCCTCGTATGCATGTAAATGGCATTTACATTGTTGATAACATGTAGTTTTGAGGGTGAGTGTTCACATGATGGATTCTGGTCAGAGTATGGCAGGGCATTCAGTTATGCACATAACCTATACTCATATCTCCAGAATTTTGTCACCCAGTTTATGGGTAGTGTAACTACTCATGCTTACATTAACGGGTGCTAGAATAGATATGTGTGTCTGTCTGTCTTTCTTTCTCTCTCTCCTTGGCCGCTATCTGTCTTTCTTTCTGTCTCTCTCTTTCTTTGGCTGTCCACCACCACCCTTTGCCTGCTCCCCCCTGTCCAGCAGCAGGCCTTCGCCCTTCGTTTTACCTCCCCGTCTCTGTATTTCTCTGTTGTGCCACGCCAGCCTGTCTCTCCATGGCCCCCTTCTGTTCCCCCCCTCCCAGAGCAAAGCATGATTGCTCTGTGCCTCCCCAGCACACACCTCCCCCCAAAGCAGCTCCCTTTCCCTCTCCCCCTCCACTTCTTACCAGCATGGGAAACCTCGCAGCACCCGCACGACAAACTCCTGCCATTGCTGAGACAAACCGCCGCTCAATCTACTGCACGTGCCGCAAGCCGCCCCACACACCGTAAATGGAATGTGGCCAAGGAAGCACACATCACGGCGGCAGGGATCACGGCCTCCTAAGTGCGCATGCGCGCTTAGGGTTTTATTATAGAGGATAGGAAATTAGAGGCCTACTAGATGCCAAGCTGATGGACGGCGAGAGACATGCCTAGCACTTATTTGCAATACTTTACCTGTTTGCATGTGCTAAACACCCATTAACTATTAAAAATATATATATTTATAGAGGAGGGCATGACAGATCATGAGTATTTTTGCATTATCCATATTTTACATTAGTGCACTAACTGGATAATGTCCTTCCCCTTTAAACAGGTGATGCATGCTAATGGGAACATTAACGCATGGTTTGCAAAAAAAAGAAAAGTCCAACTTTTTTGCCACAGTAAATCTGGGTGTCGCATATGGGAAAGTCCTGCATTGGAATGTGCTAAGCCCAGATTTCACCGTACCTTAGTAAAAGGTCTCTTTAAAATGCATGATTTATATTCCTTCATCAATTACTATACTAATAAAAATCCCTTGGTATTAGATAAGAACAGCAAACAACAAATGAAGATTAAAATAACATTTTCGTCTTTTCAAGGGTTGTAGGCACAATGATGACCAGTTAAGTGCCACTGAAAATGAATGGATAGCCGTGACCAAGTGAGAAAAACTGGTCAGCATCCATTTCCAACTGGACTACTGTAACTCCATCTACATGGGAATCAACACTGCTCTAATTCACAAACTGCAACTCATCCAAAACACTGCCGTAAGACTTACCTTCAACCTAAGAAAATAAGACTTGGTCACAACCTTATTCAAACAATTGCACTGGCTACCCACGAATAACATTCAAAATATCTTGCATCATTCACCGCATATGGAAACTTTGCGGCCCCATTCATCCAACTCTTCTCAATAGCATGGTCTACTTCCTGCAGAACCCTCAACCGGATGCTACTAAATCTCCCATCAACTAAAGATCTTCACTATAAACGAGTTTTCCACTCCATGCTTACCTTCCTAGGAGTCAAAACTTGGAATGGCCTTACAGAAAAGACCAGAACTGAACCTTGCCACATCATTTCCAGAAGAAAACTGAAAACCCATCTGTTCGATACTTCATCTCCTTTACCCTCTCTTCTCTCCCTATCCCTTCCTCCTTCCTCCTCTCTCTTCTCTTTTTCTCTCCCCTTCCTCTCCCTCTTACCTATCCACCTCCTCTCTCTCCCCTCTTACCTCTCTTTATAGTTGGTATGAGTGACGCACAAATAGTAGATTAAATTAAATTAAATTAATTGAATATCAGCTGGTATAATTCTGTCCATACTTTCATTCTCCCACCCTGTCTATTTTTTTTTAAAATATGGGTAAAATTTCAAACGCTGTTAAATAGCATGAATACTTTTACCCATATGAGCCATGCCAATAATCAAACCCGGATTTTCTGCATTTACTCTAGTAAAACATTTTAACTAGTGCCCCCTACAATTTATTTTTTTTTTTTTTTAGATTTTATCATTGTATTCCTTTTTGCTCAATTTAATTAAATGCAATAGCAGAATTATTTGAAATCAGATTTTACTTGGAACTACCCCCTCTTTTACAAAGGTGCGCTAAACCTTTTAGCACGCGCTAAATATTAGCGCACGCTAAACACGCGCTAAACGCTAACGCGTGCATGTTATCCTATGGATGCGTTAGCGGTTAGCACAAGCATTGATTTAGCACGCGCTAAATCTGTGCTAAAACGCTTAGCGCACCTTTGTAAAAGAGGGCCCTATTTTTTTTTTTTGCCCACAGCTCTTTCAGTATTGAAGGCCAGTAGCTTTTCATGTGAAAAAAGCATGATATTGTAGAATAACTTTTGTTAGATGCGGTACAATAGCACTACTTATCACTTTTTTTAAAAAAAAATTCATCATTATGCGCTTATCATGTGTTACTTTAACTGTAAGCGTTATATTCTGTACTATTTTCATGTTCGTTCAGTAATCACATAATAACATGAAGCTCGTTGGCATTTATTTCCTCACACTTGAACCACTATTGTAAAGGTATGAACCAAATACAGTGGTGCCTCGCATAACGAACGCCTCGCACAACGAACGCTGCACACAACGAACTTCATGTCTTGATTCACACAACGAACTTCGTTTCACACAACGAACTTCACACAACGAACTTCGTTTCACACAACGAACTTCACACAACGAACTTCGTTTCACACAACGAACTTCGTTTCACACAACGAACTTCGTTTCACACAACGAACTTCGTTTCACACAACGAAGTCGCCCGAGCTGCCGATGTATTGCATCCTTCCGCGCAGGCACTGCAGGCAGTCGTTAGTCACTGCGCTTAACTGCCCTCTCTCACTGTATACAGTCGTCCTTTTAAGATAAACTCAATATTTTTTATATATCATGGCTTCTAAAAAAAGCAGGAAGGTGATTTCTGTTGAAATGAAACGGGAAATAATTAGAAGGAGTGAATGTGGGGTAAAACAGTGTGACCTCGTCAAAGAGTTTGGCCTCAGCAAGACCACCATTTTCACCATTTTGACAAATTTATCTTTTTTTATGTCATCTTAGCATATTTTATGCTGCAGAACGAATTATTTTTTTTAACATGTATTGTTATGGGAAAACGCGTTTCACATAACGAACTTTTCGCATAACAAACTTGCTCCTGGAACGAATTAAGTTCGTTGTGTGAGGCACCACTGTACTAAAAAATAAATAAACAAATTGTAGGACCTCAGGAAGTGTTAGACGTTTCTTTCTCCCAAGGGTGTTGCCGTCCACTTCCATCTCGGGTCCACTTAGCGGCAGCGTACCACTGGTGTAGACAGCAGGGATCTCAAAGCCGCAGCAGCTGAAGATATTGGCAGCCTGCTGAAGATGTGAACTCCCCTGTCGAAAATTGTGGCAGCCAGCACCACCGATGTTAGCGAACTCTGCATGCTCAGTTCCCACATATTCTCAGTTTGTGTGTGACAATTATAAAGGTGCGGGGGTGCAGGCAATGACTACTGCAAGTTTTGATGGGGGGGGTGTCACGGCCTTGATGAGTGGATGATATCTACAGCTGGTAGGCCTTGGGAATCCCGCCAGCTAATGTATTTAATTTTTGTGAGGGATCTGGGGGGTTGGGCAGATGGAAAAATGGAGGAATGACAGTGCAAGGGAGAAGAAATATATGATGCATGCCCACCCCAAAAAAATTGACTTCTGGCTATGCCACTGCTTTCTGCTAGGCTGCTATGAACCTGAAATGTTTTTAGCTCTAAACTGAACACCAGCTACATTAAATAGATTATGAGCCCACCGGGACAGAAAGGGAAAGTACTTGAGTATTTGTTTGTAAACTGCTTAGATCAGTGGTCTCCAACCCTGTCCTGGAGGACCACCAGGTCAATTGGGTTTTCAGCCTAGCCCTAATGAATATGCATGAGAGAGATTTGCATATAATGGAAGTGATAGGCATGCAAATCCGCTCCATGCATATTCATTAGGGCTAGGCTGAAAACCCAATTGGCCTGGTGGTCCTCTAGGACAGGGTTGGGAACCACTGGCTTAGATAACCTTGATAGGTGGTCTATAAATACCTAATAAAATGAATATAAATAAATACATTTGAATAATGGGCAACCAAACAATTTTATTCATATGAAGGATATTTAAGAAAATGTGTGCTGAAAGCCTGCTATAATTGAGTTTTTGATATTGGAAAAAAACAATAACCCCACAATGATAGAGCATTAATATATGATATATTAGCCAACATTAATTATTTGTTAATTAGTAATAAGTATCTTAATAAGTCATTGAGCCTTTATTAAAGCTGTGTTTCTGTTTGTCATTCAATTCAGTTTAGGCTTCAATTATTTAATTACAGGTCTTGATATGAAACTAATCATGCATATATCCATGTGAAGCTGGCAAACTGACAGGATAAAATCATTAAACAATCATTACTATAAAATGACATTGGCCTGTAATCTTTGCAGTTAACAGGGGAGTTGATGCTTGATGAACAATCCAATTAAAACTGGCAACAAAAGACCCAAAATGTCAACCAAATTGCTTTTTAATAGTCAATGCAGCCATCACAAAACATAAACATTACAGTCCCCATAGAAGCATAAAACTTCATGTGAAACAATTCTAGAAAATGAATAATAATCACAGCGTCATGATAATTCTCTTTGTAGATATGGTCTCATTAAAAAAAATTTTTGTTGGTTAAATTCACATGAAAAATGTCACTTCTCCCCAGGGACTTTTTTTTCTAGCTTGAAATGTACGTATGCTTTCGCTTTTCTATGTTTATAATTTCAAGTGCTTAAAGTGATCAAAAGTTAATGGGTTAATGGGTTTTGACCATGCTACAAATGGTCATTAAAAAAAAAGTGCTTCTCCCCATCAAGAATTTAGAAAAACTCAGAATTTCAATACTACTAATTTAATTAATTAATTTATTTCATTTTCTGTTCCATTCTCTTCAAAGTGCTCAGAACTGCTTACAGCAGGGCTGCCCAAGTCCGGTCCCTGAGATCTACTGGCAGGCCAGGTTTTCAGGATATCCACAATGAATATGCATGAGAGAGAGATTTGCATACCAAGAAGGCCGTGTGGGCAAATCTCTCTCATGCATATTCATTGTGGATATCCAGAAAACCTGGCCTGCCAGTAGATCTCGAGGACCGGACTTGGGCAGCCCTGGCTAGTTAATGGGTTACAGTTTGCCATAATTACAGTACAAGTTTTTCAATACAAGTTTTTATCCTAACTCAACACATACTAGAGGTATACATAATATACATTTGTAAAGACGTTTAGAAACACTTAACTTATGTCGTAATTACCACCTTCTGCGTTGAAAAAATAATAATGACTATTTCCCAACGCTCTCCCTCGTGTGAGCGTTTCAGTCAAACAGACTTTCCTCGGGGAAACTGTCAGCGCTGCCAGTCTTGCAGAGCAGAGACGCTGCTGTCCTGTTGAAAAAAACCTCATTGTTTTCCCCGAGGAAGGTCTGTTTGACTGAAACGCTCATATGAGGGAGAGCGTTGGGAAATAGTCATTATTATTTTTTTCAACGCTGAAAGTGGTAATTACTACATAAGATAAATGTTTCTAAACGTCTTTACAAATAATAATAATAATAACTTTATTTTTGTATACCGCCATACCCAGAAGAGTTCTAGGCGGTTCACATCAATTAAACAGAGTTACAAGTGGTTTACATCAATTGAGCGGGGTTACATCTTTTAGATGCAACGTGTTACACTCATAAGAGTTACAAAGTAGTAGCAAGTGCTAATTAGATCACATATATTTTGTCATTTTTTACACTATAAGGGAGGGATGGAGGTGTGTATGGATGATTAAAGCTACATTCCCAGGATGGGGATCTGAAATAACATGTAGGTTATAAGAGGTCTTATGATCTGCGCCTGTCCAGCTCTATGATAGACACCCCTCCTAGTTTGACCTATTAAGAACATAAGAAGTGCCTCTGCTAGGTCAGACCAGAGGTCCATCGTGCCCAGCAGTCGGCTCGCGCAGCGGCCCAACAGGTCCAGGACCTGTGTAGTATTCCTCTATCTATGCCCCTCTACCCCCTTTCCCTTCAGAAAACTGTCCAATCCCTTCTTGAACCCTAATACCGTACTCTGTCCTATCACGCCCTCTGAAAGCGCATTCCAGGTGTCCACCACCCGTTGGGTGAAGAAAAACTTCCTAGCATTGGTTTTGAATCTGTCCCCTTTCAACTTTGCCGAATGCCCTCTCGTTCTTGTAGTTTTCAAAGGTTTGAAGAAAGTGGAACAGTTTTGAAACTATCAGTGATCAATTGGTACATGTTACAAAGCTCTTTTTACAAAGGTGCGTTAGGACTTTAAAGTGCGGAATAGCGGACACTAGACCTTAACACCAGCATTGAGCTGGCCCAGCCTTTCTAAACAACCGCCTAATCCAAACTACCTCAACCAGACCACAGGAGAACGCCAAACTGTTCACTCATCCCCCAATCAGAGACGTCAAACGAAAAAAAATCTGTACAACGGCCTTCTAGCCACTCAAGTAGCCAAACTAGACTACCAACTCTCCAATTTACTGATAACGACTACAGACTACAAATCGTTTAGAAAAGAAATAAAAGCCATCCTATTCAAGACATCCTTGAAGACAAACTAACACCGCAAGACTCATCCCAATTCTCTATAGCAAATCACTCTACTATTCAATTCCTCTGGAAATGGCCAGATAACTTCTTTTGTAATTTGCCTTGAACTGCAAGGTATTGGCGGAATAGAAATCACTAATGTAATGTAATGTTAGTTCTAGAAGCGTAGCATGGGTTTAGCATGCGCCAAAATCCTGCGTGCGCAAAAAATGCTAGCGCACCTTAGTAACAGGAGCCCACAGTTTTGAAGTGGAATAATTCCAAATATTTGCAATTGAATGCATTAATGTATGATGTTTAAAATGTAGGTGTACATCAATCCAGTATTTGCCCAGTGTTGCTATAATGACTATTTGGGTTTCTGCTAAGTACTTGTGGCCTGAATTGGCTACTGTGGAAACAGAACACTGTTCTAAATGGATCATTGGTTAGACCCATTATGGCTATTCTTTTGTTCTTATGTTACTGAAATTAATGCACTTCCTGCAGAATTGCAGTTTATTGGCTGGGATATTGTACAGTATAATTTAAAGATCATATCAACAACATAGTTAAAGTCTGTTTCTATAAATTACGTCTAATTCGATCTATATCTAAATTCCTTGAATCCAAATCTCGCAATATTTTTATTCATTCTTTAGTAATAGCAAAAATAGATTATTGCAATTCTTTGTTGCTTAATATCACTCAAAAAGAAAATCGTCAACTGCAAATTGTTCCAAAACACTGCTATAAAATGAATCTATGATGCCAGGAAATTCGACCATGTAACTCCATTTTTCATTGATGCTCATTGGCTCCCTATTTGTCAGCGCATACAGTTTAAGGTTTTGCTACTTATATTTAAAAATTTGATATTCAATGAACCTCAGTGCATTTCAAAAATGTTAATTCCCCATAGTTCCGCACGCGCACTTAGATCATCTTCCCAAAATCTATTAGTTATTCCCTCTTTAAAAATAATAGGCACCCGTAGACTAGATATGTTCTCTGTAGTAGGCCCCCAATGGTGGAATTCATTGCCCCAATACATAAAAATTGAAAAAGACATTTCCTCTTTCAAGAAAGCCCTGAAAACATTTCTTTTTAAACAGGCTTTTAATATATAAAAAAAATTTTTTTTTTTTTTTATTATATGAATTTTGTTTTAAGAATCCCCTTGCTCCTCAATGTTTTTCCCTTAAATGTGTTTCTCAATATAACAGATGTAACTTTATCCCCTCTTCCCTTCCTATTTTTGTTTGTCTTGTCTTACTTCTAATGTTTATATATATACTGCATGTATTTTAATTTGTCTTATTTTATTATTATGTACATCGCTTTGTATAAAGATATAGCGATTCATCAAATATTTAATAAACCTTGAAACCTTGAATACAGTATCTCAGTGCCCATAATATGACATACGATGGCTTTCTGTGTCTGGGCGCTAAAAGCATTACTGCATCCAATAACGAGCCAGCCTGATAATTCTCTCAGGTTTCACCTAGTTCGATTTCTGAGCCAGGCAAAAATGACACCATAACAAGATGCACAATATTTATTCCTCCCTGGCTGTGTATAGTGTTTGATATTTTTTTTCTTCCTGTCTAGACATCTACTATTTCATTATGCAGAACACCCTGAGAGAAAACCCCTCCCTCTTAGATAACTAATGTAATCAGTGGATAATTCAGTTTGTCAGAAACAAGAAACTACTTGCTCCCTAGGTGCCATAATTTAATCAGAACAAATCTTAACAACCATTTAAAAAAGGGCCCTTCATATATTAACAATGATTATAGCATTTCTGCACAAGTCAACACATATTCCTTACATATTACCTAGAATATCAGTTAATAAGGGGACAATAAAGCCTTTTGCATAGGAAAACAGATTTCACTGCTTAAAACCACATTTTGATTATTGAGCCCATGCCCCCATGTGGGCAATAAGTATACACATTATTCAAGGGGCACATACTTTTACCTCATTTTAATAAAGGAAGACTAGGGACATATCAGAGGAGGCAAACTCTGCATGGAGATGGCAAATGTATATCTCCACATTTTACAAAGGCGCGCTAAGGGCTCCTTTTACAAAGGTGCGTTATGTCCTTAACGCGCAGAATAGCGCACGCTAAATTGCCGCACGCGCCAGACCTTAACGCCAGCATTGAGCTGGCGTTAGTTCTAGAAGCGTAGCGCGGGTTTTGCGCGCGCTAAAATCCTGCGTGCGCTAAAAACGCTAGCGCACCTTAGGAAAAGGAGCCCTAAGCGTTTTAGCACAGATTTTAGCGCGCGCTGAATCAACGCGTGCGCTAACCGCTAACACATCCATAGGATAACATGCGCGCGTTAGCGTGTAGCGCGTGATAATATTTAGCCCGCACCTTTGTAAAAGAGGGGGTTACTTTACACCTTATTCATTCAACTAGGTCCAATGCAGTCAACAAATACAAGGGTGGGTTGTTCTTGCATTTTGTTACATGTTTTTTAAATTTCCATGTACAGTATTTATTATAATTCATATATTAGATATTTATCTTTGCAAATATATATATAGTTCTTTGATTTTTTTTTTTTAAGGACACCTGTTGCAGATATTGTGTCGAAACACGGCCATGTTGGGTCTGTTAATAAAGTGCTTTAATTTGGGCCTGTGGTTATGTCTCTGTTTTTGGCCACCTCCGCTATTTTGTGTTTCTTGTACATGTGAGTCCTCAGGGTTAAAGGAAAACTCTCTGAAGGGCCTCTCTGTAAAAATGAAGTTTTAAATGATTGCAAACCCCATGGCACAGATTAAAAATTGGTCTTTAAGTATTTCTTTCCTCTGCAGTAATATATTTATTTTTTTATTTATTCAATTTTTCTATACCGTTCTCCCAGGGGAATTCAGAACAGTTTACATGAATTTATCCAGGTACTTGAGAGCATTTTTCCCTGTCTGTCCTGGTGGGCTCACAATCTATCTAATGTACCTGGGGCAATGGGGGGATTAAGTGACTTGCCCAGGGTCACAAGGAGCAGCGTGGGTTTGAACCCACAACCCCAGGGTGCTGAGGCTGTAGCTTTAACCACTGTGCCACACACTCCCCTTTTACTAAAGGTAGGGGTACCGTATGGCTCTAGGAAAAGGAGGATGGATTGAGACATCCAGGTTTTACTTCCATTATTTTCAACGGAACTAAAACCCAGATGTCTCGATCCGTCCTCTTTTTTTCTGGAACCCTATGGTAATCCTAGCTAAAGGGCTTAGGTAGGTAGTTATCACACAGCGTTACAGCTTTCAGTTGTGGTGTTGTTGTTAGGTGCCATTGACTCATGTTTAAGTCCTAGCGGCTTGATGAATTGCAGATCTAAAAAGAAATCGGTTTTGTGCTAGTCCGAAAAGGTCCTCCAGCATCATCCCCATAGTTGTTTTCAACATATCCAGCCATCTGATTGTAGGTCACCCTCTTCACCTGGTTCCTTCGATCTTCCCAAACGCGATGTCCTTCTCCAGTGGTCTCTCTCTTCCGACGGTGTGACCAAAATAAGACGGTCGTAACTTCATCATTTGGGCTTCGAGTGACATGGCCGGTTTGATCTCTTCCAGAATTGATTGGTTAGTCCTTCTGGCGGTCCACGACATGCCTAAAATCCATCTCCAACACCAAAGCTCAAATGAGTCGATCTTCTTCCTGTCTTGTTTCCGTAGTGTCCAGCTTTCGCATCCGTAACTGACCACTGAGAAAATGAGTGCTTGGACAAGTCTGATCTTTGTTGTGCTATTTGCCCCTTAAGACAACTTAAATGGCTTTCATGCTACCTGACCAAAATTACTATGGCAATACTTAAGTTGCTATGGGTTAACTTGAAGGTCTATCCCCCCCCCTTGAAGGCCTGATGCCCCGACCTACCCCGAAGGACCGCTCGCCCCCCTGGCTTTCCCGCAGCACCTAAGGTAGAGAAGCAGCTCTGATGTCAGAGGAGGGGCGGGACCATGGCAGAGGAAGCAGCGCCGAAGCAGCGCAGGGATCGCTTGCATCACGATCCCGCTGCAGGCTGCTTCTCCACCACAAACGGTGCGATGGGGCTGGGGGAACCGGACGTCAACGGCTTCAAGGCTGAGAGCACCCCCTCAGAGCTTGCACCCGAGGCGGACAGCACCCCCCCCTTGATACGCCACTGGTTAATAATCATTTCTATAGTGCTACAAGAGGTACCCAGTGTTGTACACATTAGGAGGGGAAATTATATAAAAGGCACCTAAAGTTAGGTGCCTAACTTACCCGCCCTCCTTTTACAAAAGCGCAGTAGCAGCTGCCGCACAGCAAACGCTCCGACGCCCACTGAATCCCTGTGGGCATCGGAGCAATTACTGATAATTGCCTTTGTAAAAGGGGCCCTTAATAGGTCAATTGGCTTCAGTAATGAGCTTTAACAAGCTCACAATTGAATAAGATCCAATTTCATTGGGAGATAGGCGTCTTATCTTAATAGGCATGATTCGACGAAAGATAGGCACCTATCGCATGTCGCCTAGCAGAGCCTAATACCAAAGTAGGCGTATGTAGGGGTTGAGAAAGACTCGCCCCCCCCTCTTTTACCAAGGTGCGCTCACCAATTAGCGCGCGCTAATTAAATTAGTGTGCGTTAAACGCTAATGCGTCCATAGACTAACATACGCACATTGATTAGCGCACCTTAGTAAAAAAAGGCCTTAGGTATGATTCTGTAGAGGAATTTCCAAGTAGGTGCCTATAAAGTAGGCCTTTGTTTTAAGTTAGATGCATTTCTGTGTGATTGACATCCAATTAGGCACCAATTACAGAATCTGGCCCTTTATGCAGGTATATACTTTCTCTGTCCCTAGTTAGGGTTACCATATTTTTTTGCCTTTTCGTGTGCCCTCAGCACTCATTAACTATTGCTTTGTGTTGTAATATTATAACGTGTTCTTATTATTTCTAAAATTCTTACCGTAGGCCTCTCAGGATTATAGTATGATGCAGAATCCACATTTTTTACCTATATAAACAAATAACTCTGCTCCTATGGGCATCTTCACACATTTCAGGCAAAGGTATGCGCATACAGACGCCTGCATCTGCCTTTACCCACTCGTAGTCCAAGCAATTCAAAACACAGCATTTCTGAGTGCAGACATCACATAAATGGCTTTTAAATTACTCTCAAATTGACTCAATACAACAGAGCTGTTTTATTTCTTTCTTACAGGTCTGACAGAAAAAAAACAAGAACAATTGGTAGTATAGCAAGCATATAAAATGACCAGTATCTATTATAAGTTAATGGAAAAAGTATGTCTTAGTGGCAAAAAAAACATTCAGCTATAAGTCAGGAGAACGCCTGGGTTGCATATTCAAATCCCTTCTGCTGCTGGCGTCTTTGTTGACTTAAAATAAGTCGGTCATATTTTATCTTCATGTGCCCGAGGTTGAAAACAGCTACCCTGTCTTCTCTCCGCACCCGTCAGTGAGCAAGAATATGTCATCGTGACACCCTCCCCAGAGGTGGTGGCACATTCGTTTCTGAAGTACACAATTGATCAGTGTTTTAAGATTCTGGCTTGGGTGGAAGTTTGTATATACGTTTCCCCCTCCGTATTCGCGGGGGTTAGGGGCAGAGCCGGCCCGCGAATATGGAAAAACTGAATAATATTTGGGTCGGTTCTGCCCTTATCCCTGGATTCCCACAGCTATTTTTAGCCCTGTAAGTCCCCCCCCCCCCTTCGCTTAAGCCTTACCTGGTAGTCTAGCGGATTTTCAGGCAGGAGCGATCTTCCCATGCTCCTGTTCCATGCAGATCGTTCACAGGAAATGGCTGCCTTGAGCTCCCATAGTCTCTCGAGCCATTTCCTGTGAGCGATCTGCATGGGGCAGGAGCATGGGAAGATGGCTCCTGCCTGAAAACCCGCTAGACTACCAGTTAAGGGGGGGAGGGGCTTACAGGGCTAAAAAAAGCCCAAAAAATTAAAATTAATTTTTTGGGTCAAAAATCACGAATAACCAAATCCGTAGATACGGAATTTGCAAATACGGAGGGGGGGAAGTGCAACTCCAAAGTTATTTATGCTGGCTACTGCTGTCATTAGTGATGTCGCACGCTACTCCTGCTCCAGATACTAACCCCCTCTTTCACTAAGGTGCGCTAACCGATTACCGCGTGCTAATTAAATTAGTGCACGCTAAATGCTAGCGCATCCACAGACTAACTTGCACGTGTTAGCGTTTATCGTGTGCTAAATCAATTAGCGCACGTTAACCAGTTAGCGCACCTTAGTAAAAGAGGGCCTAAATTATTAGGGAACCCTACCCCCTCTTTTACTAAGGTGCGCTAATTGATTAGCGCCCACTAATTGAATTAGCGCACTAAATACTAACGCGTCCATAGACTAACATGCATGCATTAGCGTTTAGCGCGTGCTAAATTGATTAGCACACGCTAATCAGTTAGCGCACCTTAGTAAAAGAGTCTTTCATGATTCTGCCACAGTTCAAGGGTGAAAAATCAAGCTTTTTCCAAGAAATTTCCCAGTCCCTACAGATCAATTGAAAAGGGGATGGTGCCTGTTTGGGTGAAAACCAAAAAAAACTCTGTGGAGTGACGATGTTCCTAAATGGACTTTATTTGAAAGTGTCAAAGTTCCAAAGGTCCACTGAAATCATCCACATAAAATAATTCCATCCACATAAAAGTAAATCATCCACATAAGAGCCTTAAAGGACCTAGTCCGCTAGGGATACAGGACCCAACACGGTCTGCGTTTCGACAAAAAGTCTTCTTCAGGGGTCCCTGGGGGTCCTATAAAGGTGAATACGTGGGAAACAATTGTGTGGTGAGCCGGAAGTGAGACACTGCTTGCATTTGCAATTGTTTCCTATGCGTTTTAGCGCAGATTTAGCGCGCGCTAAATCAAGGCGTGCACTAACTGCTATCGCGTCCATAGGATAACATGCACATGTTAACGTTTAGCGTGCGCTAAAAAGCTTAGCGCACCTTTGTAAAAGAGGGGGTTAATGTCACCTGAATATTACATTACATTAGGGATTTCTATTCCGCCATAGCTAACTGCTCCACATTATCTGCCATGCCAAGGAAAGAATTCTCTGCATCAACTGAATAACACTTTAACATGGAGACATTGCAATTGCCGTGCATTAATTTCAACCATTTACCTGCAGGAACTGCAAAATCTCACTGCACTTTAGTCTACTGGCCTCGCGATGTTTTTGTGGTGACGTCAGCATTCTTAGGTGGACCGATTTTTTTCATGCGGAGCGATTGATTTTTATGCTACTATAATTGCGAACTGTCCATTTGCAGGTCGTAAATTAATTAGAGTCATTTGAGAATCTAGATGTGCTACTTAGTATTTTTTTTTTTTTTTTAAATCACTGTACAGTTCCTTTAGGTAAAGTCTGAAGAACGGTATTTCATAATTTAGAAACCCTAATATCTCTCAATATATTGCACGTTGCATACTCAGAGAGATGGTCATAATCAGAATTAAAGTGCAAAAGGAGGCCCTTTACAGCCATAACATTTTTTTTTGTTCATACGGAGCCTGTTTTACTGAGCTGTGTTCCAACAGAATAGGGGGAAAAAGTACCAGTAAATCAGACCCATTAGTTAGGCTTAAATTGTTAAGCCACACGTCACGGATAAATCTATCTCATAAACAGAAACTATTAGAAGAACATCACAGATCTGATTTCTAAAGATCTGCACAGAAATTATGTATTTCTATTTCACTTTGCCTTGTAATTTTTAGAGGATATAGGCAAAATGCTAAAAGCCTGCTGGAAGATCATAAGACCCAGCATTACACCGATGGAGAAGTAAATTCTCATTTTTTGATGTTGTTTTTCATATTACAGTATCAAACATTCTGAGTATGAGCAAACTACCAGATTCTACTACTTATCACTTATTTAGCACTGAAAGGCGTAAGCAGCGCTGTACATTTCGACATTTACAGACAGTCCCTGCTCGGAAGAGCTTACAATCTAAATTGGACAGACAGACATGACAGAGGGTAGGGGATGCAGAACCCAAGGTGAGAGGAGTTAGGAGTCGAAAACACTCTCAAAGAGGTGGGCTTTTATCTGGGCCAGAGACAGAGCCCGGCGTAGGGGGAACCCCAAATTGGATGTACAATTTTGGCTGTATATTGTAGCATTTATTTATTTAAAACATTTTTAATCCGCCTTTATCCATATTTCAGGACTTAAACAACCCAAAGATCCCCTACATCAGCAAAAATCATAAGATTATACCATCTCAACCCATAAATTACATCTCAACCGCTCATCCACTACATCACTTCAATCAAGTAACACAAATCCAATACACCTGCAAAAAAGATGTTATTCAGAAAGTAAAATATTAACTCAAGAAGCAGAATATTAGCGTAGAAAAGCTTGAACAAGCAAATGGATCTTCAACAACTTTCTAAATTGCAATAGATTTCTACAAAACCGTAAGGTACCAGACAATGCATTCCACATAAATGATCCAGCTATAGAGAAACATGAATTTTTGGTCCATCCGTTTCCTAAAATATTCCCCTTTGATGTGTCTTAACAACCAACAATTCTGTGACCTCAGCGTCCGTGGCGGAGTACATAGTATTAGGCATTTTGTGAAATGTAAATAAGCAAAGGTTGTATATTCCAGGTTCCTATCATAATAATAAATAATTTTAATAGCTTTATTTATATCCGACTATACCTTACAGTTCAGAGCGGTTTACATCAAGAATAAACTGCATAATATGCAGCGAGAGTCCATCAAAAACTTAGGGCTCCTTTTATCAAGGTGCGGTAGGCGCAGAATACCGCGCGTTCAACCGCCTGCTGCGCTAGTTACGCCTCCATTGACGAGGCGTTAGTTTTTAGGCTTGCCGCGGGGTTTAGCGCTTGACGAAATGTCCAACATGCTAACCCCCGTAGCGCGCCTTGATAAAAGGAGCCCTTAGCAAGAAAATACACCAGCGTAGATATAGATAATCAATCAGTAAAAATTGGAACAAATTTATAAAAAAAAATGAGTCTTCAATGATCTTCTAAATATGTGATATGAAAATGAATTCAGAAGTAGATCACTTAAAGTTTTATTCCAGATACCTGCCTGCCATGATTTTTTTTCTAAAGATTTGTAATTTTTAAGTAAATAATTGTAAAATGTTGTAGATCAGTGTTCTTCAACCACCGGTGCCGGTCCACAGAAATTTCCTGCCGGTCCACAGGGCCAGCACGTGCATCAGGCCCAAAACAGTGTTCTTCAACCGCTGGTCCACGGTGCGATCGATGCGGCGTTATCTACGAGCCAGCTCCCTCTTCCTCACTGATTCGGTACACAAAGCCACGGGCAGTGGCTCCTACGGGCATCCTGCGCCTGAACCGGACGTCAGGCTTCCAGATGAGGCACAGAACGTGCAAGATGCAATTAATACTATTATGGGGGCGGGGTCTGGGGTGGAGATTGGGTAGAGATGGGTGGGGTCTGGCCCACGACTTAGGCCAGTGTTCTTCAACTGCCGGTCCACGGACCGATGCTGGTCCACAGAATAATTCTTTTATTTCTGCCGGTCCATAGGTGTAAAAAGGTTGAAAATCACTGTTGTAGATCATAAGTATGCTATGTTTACTCCCTCCTGAATAGGTTAACCATTCCAACTAACGGCTCCTTTTACTAAGGTGTGCTAAGCATTTTAGCGCATGCTAACCACGCGCTAAACGCTAACCCGTGTATGTTAGTCTATGGATGCGTTAGCGGTTAGCACGCACGTATATTTAGCGCACGCTAAACGCATGCTAAAACGTATAGCGTACCTTAGTAAAATAATGGGGTAAGTAAACTATAATTACTTGCATCCTAATTGCTCTAACAGTGTGTATCATATTCGCTCTATTTACCCTCCTCCTAGATCAGGGGTGTCAAAGCCCCTCCTCGAGGGCCGCAATCCAGTCGGGTTTTCAGGATTTCCCCAATGAATAGGCATGAGATCTATTTGCATGCACTGCTTTCATTGTATGCTAATAGATCTCATGGATATTCATGGGGGGAATCCTGAAAACCCGCCTGGATTGCGGCCCTCGAGGAGGGACTTTGACATCTCTGTCCTAGATTATTCCAGTTGCTCTCATCCTAACTTATTTTAGAATTGTTAACTATATTCCTCATATCTGAAACATTTCTGGAAAGATCTACTAAGTACACCCATGTCATGACCTGTTCTCCTATCGTGTTCCTAGGGGAAGGGTGGGAGCCTGCTTATTTCCTCTGTCGGCTCACAGTTTCAGTTGAATTTTCCGGTCTCCTTTTCTTGCTTTCGTTCCTTTGCTAGGGCATTCCACCACGTTGGAGCCATTACAGAGAGCATTCTTGCCCTTGTGTTTTTGTATTTGTAGTAGAGACTCTTGGCTCGAGCGTAGGGTGCGTGAAGGAGTATAGTTCTGTAGCCTGGCCACAAGTTTCTGCAGTTCCAAGAGGCGGACGGTTTGGGACAGAAAGGGAAAATTTTCTTATTATTGAAAATGTAACCCTCATTTCTAATGTATTAGTATTGTAAAACGCTTAATACTCATGTACAAGTGGTATATCAAATATAATAAATCCAATATAATAAATCAATAAAATAAATCCAATATAATAAATCAATAAAATAAATCCAATATAATAAATCCAATATAATAAATGCAATCCAATGCAATGTTTGTCAGGCTATGTTTTGCCATGCAATGCACATCATATTATGGCCCTCTTTTACTAAGGTGCGCTAATCGATTTAGCGCATGCTAAATGCTAACACGTGCATGTTAGTCTATGGACTCATTGACGTTTAGCATCACTAGGCACAATTCTATAAATGGTGCCTGACTTAAGAGTGACAAGTGCTAAGCGCTACGTTCCTCGGTGTTTTTGTCTTAGGCGTCGTTTCTAGAATCGGGGCCTTACTGCCTACAAAATGGGTGAGACAGTAATTTTTTTTAAATAACAACAACTTTATTTTTGTATTCCGCCACACCAATAAGTTCTAGGCCGGTGCTCTTCAACCTTTTTACACCTATGGACCGGCAGAAATAAAAGAATTATTTTGTGGACCGGCATCGGTCCGCAGACCGGCGGATGAAGAACACTGTTCTAGGCGGTTTACAACAAGAAGATACTGTACAACCAATGAATCATATACATACACGTTACATAACAGCAATCACGATGCAACACTAACAGTCGGGATAAAATTTATCAAACAAATAGGTGGAACCAAAGCAGCCACCTACCTAAGTAGAACCAGCATTAACATTAGTAGTAACATAGTAGATGATGGCAGATAAAGACCTGAATGGTCCATATATTCTGCCCAATCTGATTCCAATTAAAAAACATTTTTTTTCTTCTTATCAGCTATTTCTGGGCAAGAATCCAAAGCTCTGCCCGGTACTGTGCTTGGGTTCCAACTACTGAAGTCTCTGTCAAAGCTCACTCCAGCCCATCTACACCCTCCCAGCCATTGAAGCCCTTCCCAGCCCATCCACCACCAAACGGCCATATACAGACACAAACTGTGCAAGTCTGCCCAGTACTGGCCTTAGTTCTTCAATATTTACTATTATTTTCTGACTCTAGATCACAGTTCTTCAACCGCCGGTCCGCGGACCGGTGTCAGTCCGCAAAAAAATCTTGCCGGTCCGCAAAGGATTCAGGACCCCGCCGCAGCAAAAGGTGCCGGCGTCAGTTGACGTGCAACTTCCTGTTGCCATCGCTATGCCGACACTCCTGCCTTCCATCTCCTACTCCTGCCGCGTATGTCTCCGCACCCCCAGAAAAGCAGCGGCAGGTCTGTGTGCTTTTAACTTCGGCACACAGCTGCCCCTAGGCAGTATTTTAGCGCGGTTTCATGAGGCAGCCTCGGGGCCTTTGGTAGGCCGGCCCACATCGCATCATCGAAGCGGGCTGGCCTACCAAAGGCCCCGAGGCTGCCTCATGAAACCGTGCTAAAATACTGCCTAGGGGCAGCTGTGTGCCGAAGTTAAAAGCACACAGAGCTGCCGCTAGCCAACATAGAGGAAACATTTGCTGGAGAGGGAAGGAGGGAAGGGAGTAGAGGCGCTCCTGGACAAGGGAGGGGAAGGGGCTACTGCTGATAGGGGAGAAGGGAAAGGGAAGGGACGAGAGTTACTGTTTGATAATAGGAGGAGGAAAGGGAGAAGGGGTACTCCTGGACAAGGGAGGCGAAGGGGCTACTTCTGACAGGGGAGAAGGGAAAGGGAAGGGACGAGAATTACTGTTGGATAAGGGGATGAAGAAAGGGAGAAGGTACTGCTGGACAGGGGAGGAGGAACATTGGAAGGAAACAGCTGGCAGGGAGATTAGAGGAGGGGAAGGAGTCAGGATGGAATGGAGAGATCAGATGAGGGAAAGGGGAAAGACAGAGGAATGACAAGGTAGAGAGAGATTGATGCTGGGAAGGGGGGTCAGATGAAAATAAGGAAAGAGGGACAAAGATGCTAGATCTGGTGTAGGAGAGAGAGGCATAGAAAGAACGCAGATACCATATGGGAGGGGGAGGGGTGAGGGCAGACAGTGGATGGAAGAGGCAGATGCTGGATTGAAGAGACAGAGGGCAGACGCTGGATGGAAGAGAGTGAAAAGATGATGAAAGCAGAAACCAGAGACGACAAAAGGTAGAAAAAAATAATTTTATTTCTATCTTGTGATTAGAATATATCAGATTTAAAATATGTATCCTGCTAGAGCTGATGTTAGACATAACTAGGGAGTGCAAAGCCCAGGCAGTGCGTCTTTAGCTTCCAGCTGGCTTAGGGCTCTCTCTGAGCAGGAGGCAGTTGCCATGTGTGACTGTGGTATTCTGTTAGCATGATATTTGTGTAGCATTCTGTAATAATTTGGCTTATTCAGTTTTCTTGATAGTAGAAGGGATATATGTGAATGGGAGGGGAGACGGGGGTTTTGTTGATCCTTGCTCTGTATTATTTATATTTATAAAATGACAATTGTACAGAATATTATTTCTTTTTATACTTTAATAAAATATGTTCAATATAAAATCATAACTATTTGAGGCTTGAGCGGATGGGATCAGATGGTTAATGGGACCGAGCTCGCGGGGACAGGGCGGCAATGGGGTTTTTAAAAATTTCAGTCTTATTAGTTTGCCGGTCCACGAAATAATTATTTTATTTCCGCCGGTCCATAGGTGTAAAAAGGTTGAAGAACACTGCTCTAGATCCTCTGTGTTCATCCCACGCTTTTTTGTACTCTGTCACTGTTTTCCTCTCCACCACTTCTCTCGGAAGCACATTCCAGAGATCCACCACCCTCTGTGTAAAGAATTTCTTTACATTGCTCTTGAGTCTAGCACTCCTCAGCCTCAAATTATGTCCTCTGGTTTTACCATTTTCCTTTCTCAGGAAAAGATTTTGTTCTACGTTAATACCTTTCAAGTACTTGAACATCTGAATCATATCTCCCCTGTCCCTCTTTTCCTCTAGGGTATAAATATTCAGAGTTTCCAGTCTTTACTCGTACGTCTTTTGGCGCAAACCTCCTATCATTTTCGTCACCCTCCTCTGGACCGCATCAAGCCTTTTTGTGTCCTTCGCCACATACGGTCTCCAAAACTGAACACAATACTCCTGTTAGGATTTTAGTCATCATTAATGAAATGATATATGTTTTTAATGTTTGGTTTTGTGTCTAATTAATTAATTACTATGTTAATTCATTTATAAATTTGTATCCTGATCAGTGGATAAATTGATAATTAAAGAAATGCTATTTATATTATTACATTTCAGGCTTAAAAGATATAAATGTCACAGTTTTACATTTATTTCTTTTACAAAGATACCAAAACCGAACATGGTACCAATGTTTTTTGTAACCGAATCTTTAAGTCACATCTGTTCTCTTTTTATATCTTTTATGTACAGGGTGTTTGTGCAGATGAGGGAGGAGCTTAGGCATTGGTGGAATGAGGCATTATGACATCAAAGTCTGAGCTCTAGAATGTTGCTACTTATGATTTTAAAGTGTTTGAGGCTTGTGCAGATGAGGATGGAGCTTAGGTATTGGTGGAATGAGGCATTATGACATCACAATCTGAGCTCTAGAATGTTGCTACTTAGGATTTTAGAGTGTTTGAGGCTTGTGCAGATGAGGACGGAGCTTAGGCATTGGTGGAATGAGGCATTATGACATCACAATCTGAGCTCTAGAATGTTGCTACTTATGATTTTAAAGTCTTTGAGGCTTGTGCAGATGAGGATGGGGCAGGGACAGGAAAAGAAAATTCGTGCCCGTGGGGAAAGGGAAAAATTTGTCCCCATATCATTCTCTAATAACCAGGTCTAATTCAGCTTGCAACAGGCAGTATTAATGAAAATTCAGACCAAAGCACTGTTTATTTGCATATGGTTAAAAGAATTGTCATATATAGGCAGGCTGAAAGTTTTGTTTCAACATAGTAGATTGTTTCTCCCACTAAAGATTTCCTTTAAGCTGCACACCACTTTTGTCTGGGTTATGTTTAAAAAGAAGTGCACCCTTCTCTCAATAAATTATGGACTAATATAGCTGTTTTTGTTAGTGATCGTAAAATTTTCAGAATCAACAATTCTCAGTTCTTAAAATAACAAGAGATGAAAGTTAATTTACATAAATAATACATTTAGTACCAAAAGGTAATATATCTAAAAAAAATACTAGTAAAATCAATTTATGCTTTATGCATGAATTAAATATGGAGGGGGGGTTAAATATCATTATGTATCATATGTTTCTTGCATATTTCATTATGAGCCAAACCAACAGTAATATTCTTTCTGGTAAATAATAAAACAGTTCAATTATCCACTTTGGAGGTAATTTTGGAAGTCATTTGCATATATGAAAAGAGTTTTATGTGGAAATTGAGAAACAGAATTGCCTGAAGACTAACCAAGTAACAATAGGCACATAAAGGGTGAGTCTATTGCTAGGTGCCTCTTTGCGTATGCATGTGCGCCAAAAATTACGCCTATGTAATTTTCCATTTTCTCCATTAACGGCCATGCTCTGTCGCCCTTAACACGCGGCCATTAAAAACGATTGCCATAGGCGCCTGGTATAAGAGTCATGGCAAGGCCCCGACTTTCACCAGGTTGTCCGGGTCTTGACTACGCATTCTAGGTGCCTATATCTCTCCCTGGGTCCAGAACCATGCCATATTTTATTTATTTATTTATTTTTAAAATTTCTAGACCGCTTAAACCTAAGCGGTTTCCATACAAAGCATACATAATATTTCATCGTACAATACGTCACTTGAGTTATTTCTATCGCATAAGCTCAACATAGCATCAAGCTTAAAATCCCTCCATTTCTCGCACATAAGCATAGCACGCTCAATACAGTGCAAAAGTACGAAACCATCAGCGTTCTCTTCGATATATACTAATAAACACTGAGGGCTCCTTTTACGAAGGGGCGCTAGCGTTTTTAGCGCACGCAGGAAATTACCACGCACTGCGCTTCTAGAACTAACGCCAGCTCAATGCTGGTGTTAAGGTCTAGCATGCATGGCCATGTAGCATGCGCTATTCCACGCATTAAAGCCCTAGCGCACCTTAGTAAAAGGAACCCTGAATCATTCTTCAATGCTATTTCATTTTTTAAAAAAACATCAACATATAATTGTGTTTTCATCATTTTTTAAAATTGCAGGCCAACCATACAGATATCGTTTCTTATACCCCGCAAATCATTATGGCTTATGTAAGATTAATAAAGTTAGCGACGTAGACATTGCATGAGAGTTCTGTGTCATTCTCCCCAACTGCAGTCTCTCAGGCTCTACGTTCAAGTGCTTTTCTGCTTTTGGGAAACCTTTTTAGCAGAGGTTTTTTTAATGTGACGGGTCCAGCGTTAGGGCTGGAAATGTCACACTCTGTAACTCTCCTGGCGCAAGCAGCAACCCCCAACCTGCTGGTGTTGGCACTTCCTCTGACGTCACATCCTAGGTGCGGGCCCAGGAAGTGACATCAGAGGAAGAGCCAACACTGGTGCGACAGCAGGCTAGGGGTTGCTGTTCATGCCAGGGACGTTACAGAGGTATGGGGGAAGGGAAGTGGCACGCACGCGTGGCAGGGATGGAGCGGGAGCCTGCACCCTTACCAAGACGGCGCCCGAGGGGGACTGTCTCCTCCTCCCCTCTTACTACACCAATGGTCATATCTGCTGCTCTGTGTGGAACATGCAGGTTACTTCCTCTCTGTCCTTGTGTAGGCACCATCTTCGCGGGGACACTGGCGCACCCCCCCCCCCAACATACTTCCTGAAATGTTTGCCAGTGCGAGCAGCATATTCCACCTGCTTTTGCACCAGCCTTGGCTCCCTTCTAACATCACTTATGCCTGTGAACATTTCAAGAGGCACGTGAGGTGCAGGGGGCGCTCAAAGGGCGGGTTAGTCAAGCAGGGGGGGTGTTTAAGTGGTGGATAAGGGCGGGGGGGTGCACGGCGCAGCAATGGCAGGCTATACCGCCCCAGCTGTGCCACTGTTTGTATTGCTGTGATCCCATCTTCTTGCAAGATAAGCATCCTCTGTGTTTATCCCACGCCGGTCGTTGTTTTTGTCCCAACCGCCTCTGCTAGGAGGGTGTTCAAGGCATCTACCATCCTTTCTGTTATGAAAATTTTTTTGTAAAACTTGATGTTGCTTTTAAGCTCACTGTCTTGCAGTTTCATTTCATGCCCTCTAGGTCTATCAAATCGTGCACTCAGCACTTGTTGCTCTCCCCCGCTGGTCTGACCCGATAACAAACGACACTCAGACATTTTCAACTCAGAGTGGAATTTATTAGGCCGCAGCCATAACCGCAAGATAACATTAACTTATCAGCAACTGAACAGAATAACAATTATGCGTGATGTGAACATAACATAATAACATAACAACAGCCGCACAGCATATGCCTCTCTCCCCGCACGATGTAGGGGGCCGTACAAGCTTCCCCGGCTCGCCAGACCCTTCCCGTTCAAGGAGGTGTCCTCTCATCAGCGTTACGTTGCAGTGAAGCTCATGGCCTGGCCTCCCTGCCGTCCAAGCAAGGTGACGTGCCCCATTTCTTAACACTGCCCAGATGTATGCCTTTTAGACATATGCTGTGCTTACCTTCCACTACCCGTGACTAGCGAAACCTCGCTTAGCTTCGCTGAAAAGGGGGCGGCCTCCCTCCCACTCCTCTCTTATCTCCCCTCCCCTTCTCTGCCCCTCCCCCCCCCCCTCGGCTACTATTGGCAACGGCTTTCGGCCGATTTGCCATCGCTCCTCCCTATGGGGATCGGAGCTGATTCTAAATATGTGGTTGGCTCATTAATACCTTTCAAGTATTTATCTAAACACTTAACGCCAACCTATTCAACCGAGCGCAAGAACCACCTGTCGCTAAATCTGTACTTTTGTTTGTTCATTCAATTTGTGACATTTCTAATCATTGTAAACCGCATAAAACTTCACGGTCCTGCGGTATATAAACTGTTATTATTATTATTATTTATTCAAAAGTACTTTATTTCTCCATATAATGGCAGCCATTATGCAGCAAATGCATCATATAACACCCAAAAAATCTGCGCTGACTAGAACATCGCTTCTTGCAATTCTATAAAAGGTACACACACCTAACAGAATCACGCTAACTTTTGGGCTAAGGAAACCCAGACCTAAATACCTGAGCCAAATATGTGCACAGACCGATCATATTCAATAACAGTGCGCCAGACTTTTAGGAATGCCCATGATCCACCCATGCTCCCCCCCCCCTCCGGACATTCCCCTTTTTCAAATTTGCACACTAGAAATTTGCACCCAGCCCACGCTGACCACGTTGTGTGGACGTAACTTTTAATTCATGCCGATGAGCATCTATTATGAGGTTTTAATTGCCAATTATCAGGGCTGATTAGGCTCGTTAAACAATTAAGTTGTGCACGCAAATCAGCTGTGCGCACTGATTTGCGCGCACAACGTAAGGGACCATGTACAGAGTTTGGGGGTATGTGGATAAGTACCCTAGCCACCAATATTCAGTGTCCAGTACCCTCCGGGGATTCTAGACAAAGTTAATAATAATAATAATAATAATAACTTTATTCTTCTATACCGCCATAGTCATGAGTCTTCTAGGTGGTTCACACTGAAGAGAGCTGGACAGTCAGCGAGTTACAATATGTTGAAGTCCGGGATACAGTATATAGAAACTTACAAAAAGCATATAGAATCTTACAAAAGGCAGCAAAATATAATGTTAGACATTTCAGGAGTGGACATATGTAGTTTCAAGTTTCAAGTTTATTAGGAGACTTGATCAATCGCTTAATCAGATATTCTAAGCGATGTACACTTTAAAATTTACAATTATTAAATATATAAAAAAATAAAACAAACAATACAGTACATACAATTACTTAAATAATGGGTAAGAACTCTTAATTTTAACATTGATAAACATGGGAAAGGAGGGATGAAATACAATTCATAAAGTAAAGAAGAAACATTGAGGGAAAATACAAAGGGAAATAGTTAACACAGGTATAATATAGGAAAACATGGTACTGAAACTGTAAAATTATGTTGTAAAAGCATCTTTAAAAAGGAAGTGTTAGGTGAAGATACTTTTTTTGGTGATAATTCTGTTGAATAGTTAGACAAGTTCCTGCTGAACCAGGACGTGCGCTGGTAGGGCTAGTCTCAGTTAGGGCGCTGGTCTTTGACCAGAGGGCCGCCGCGTGAGCGGACTGCTGGGCACGGTGGACCACGGGTCTGACCCAGCAGCGGCATTTCTTATGTTCTTATCCAGTGTCTGGGCACTATGTGGACAGTGCTGCTGAATATTTTTGCAGATCACCTTGGCACTGTCCGGATGACGCTGGGATTGAGCGAGCCCACGGAGAGTCACTGATATTCAGCCACTATCCAGATAGCTATGTAAATAGTTCAGGCAGCCAAAAAGCCGTCCTAAATTAAATTGCACAGCTGTCTAAATAGCTACAGAATATCACTGCTAGCCACAGAGCTGGCAGCACTCACAGCTAAATATGCAAATTCCATGCTTAATAGCATGTGTTTTGAATATTTTCTTTGTTTCACTTCCCCCCTCTTTCACTAAGGTGCGCTATGCTTTTTAGAGCGCGCTAAACGCTAACACGTGCATGTTATCCTTTGGACATGTTAGCGTTTAGCGCGCGATAAACGCAGCGCCTAGGGTCATTTCTGGTTACTTTGACCATAGGCGCTTTTAGGTGCCTCTGTAGATGTGATTATTGTATCCATATTTGGAGGTACCTATAGGCGCCTACTTTTTTTCAATGATGTTCTAATTGGTTTTGAATGAAACAGTCAATTACCGTGCCAATTAACACCAATTTGACTTGCTAACGTCTGTTCATGTCCTGGAATTTTGTGATCCAGTGTGGAGAGGATGTTAATAATGTGCCCGTCTGTCTGTCTGCCTTTGTTACACTTGTAGTGATCGTAGGGAACTCAAGATAATGCAGATGTAATTTGTAAACCTTATAGCGGTATATAAATTTTTAAATTAATAAATTAAAATGATCAAGTTAGGCGCTAAGCCTACCGCCGCCTAGCTTACGGCACGGTTTACAGAATTTGTATTAAAGGCTTGTGCAATAATTTGCCCTTTGTCACTACATTCTTTTGACATTTTCTCTGGGGGGGGGGTATGACATGGGCGGAGAGAGGATGTCATAGCATTAGCCAGCTAGCATTTTGTATTTAGGTTGCGCTAACTGGCTAACGCAGAGTTAATGCAGGAGCATTTACCACATCCTAAATAAGAGGTTCAAATTAACATCCTGCAGATGCTACACATTAATGGTTGCATTAATACACGACCTGCAATGAAAAATAGAGAGAATGCTCCCATAAGGTGCTACATTAAGGGCTCCTTTTACGAAGATTAATAGCACGTGCTAATTTGCCAGCCACGCTAGCCGCTGCCGCCTCCTCTTGAGCAGGCGGTAGCTTTTTTGGCTAGCGCGGGGGTTAGTGCACGCTAAAAATGTGTGTGCGATGAAGCCACTTACGCGGCTTCGTAAAAGGAGCCCTAAATCTGGGCTTACTGCTTGGTAAAATCCTGCATAGTAAAAGGGTCCCTATGTTGATTTAGGAGATGATGGAGGGTTTTGACTTGCCCAATATCTCAAAGAGCGGCAGTTGGATTTAAAACCCTGGTTCACCTGACCTTCAGCCCAATGCGGTAACCACTAGGGCTACTCCTCAGGGTATTCAGAAAAGTTGAAAGGGGACAGATTCAAAACGAATGCCAGGAAGTTCTTCTTTACCCAACGTGTGGTGGACACCTGGAATGCGCTTCCAGAGGGCGTAATAGGGCAGAGTACGGTACTGGGGTTCAAGAAAGGATTGGATAATTTCCTGCTGGAAAAGGGGATAGAGGGGTATAGATAGAGGATTACTGCACAGGTCCTGGCCCTGTTGGGCCGCCGCATGAGCAGACTGCTGGGCAAGATGGACCTCAGGTCTGACCCAGCGGAGGCATTGCTTATGTTCTTATGTTATGTTCTTTCAGCTTTGCTGGGGGTAACTTTCAAAGGTCGAATAGCCGTATAATTTTTCTATAACAGTCTGTATAACTTATGCACATACTTGCTGCGCAAGTTGGAAAGGATTTTACAGAATTTCCCTCCCTATGTACTGCAATGCCTAATACCAGTAAAATATACGAATGGGCAATTTTGTATCTGTTTTCAGAAAAAAAAAAAAGCAAATAGGAATCTCCGACGAATGCCACCGGTGATGGAGTTTTGATAGCTGACTGACGGAGTCCTTCGTTATAATGTTAAGATTCTTTTTTGTGTATGTTTGTTTCTTTAAAACATTATATACTGCAGTGTATGGCAAAACTGCAGTGTGCCTCCTGAGATTTCAGGTGTGCCGCAACACACTGGCGAGGAGAAGAGTCGTCCACACCAGCTGACTGCCTACAGGACGTGCCTCTCACGGCGAGAGGCACGTCCTGTAGGAAGTCAGTCAGTGCACATGACTCTCCTCCTGGCCGGCGTCTCTCCTCCTCTCCCCACCAAAGCGGGTCGCAGCCAGATGGACTTCCGCGCACTTCCAGGTGCCTCCCGGCTGAGGCACTGGATTTAGGGTGCGCCGGCCCTTGAGTTTGCGAGACACTGATATACCGCTTACCTTTCTGAGGCCAAAGTGGTTTACAATATAAAATTAAATATTTAAAAGTAAATTGAAAAAAGAACTCCATAAACGTATAGACCTGCTGCACTCATACCAGAAACAAAGACATACAAACACTCCTAACATCAATCAGAAACATAAACACCTCCACCCTAGAGCAGTCCAATGTTCCCAGAAATGAACTTCAATGCCTCATCCTTCTGCAGCAGGAATGGCACCTCATCATTGATTAATAAACAATGATTATTGAAAGAAAGGTTTTGGCAAGAACAGCATGGTCCAAAGCCATCAGCATATCAGCGGCGTTCAATTTATTTACCTCAGTAGGACAGAAAAGAGTTTTCAAAATTCTTTTGTTTTATTTTTCAATATAGTCCCCTGATAGTGCCATACACTTCATCAACTTTTCCTACAATGGCTTTAACCCCTTTGAAAAGAAGTCTGTTTGACTTTCAAAACAAGATGTCACAGCTTCCTTGACATCTGTATCACTTGAAAACCACTGTCCACAGAGAGATTTCTTCAAAATTCAGAACAGGAAATAATTCGAGGGAGCCAGGTCAGGACTGGAGGGTGGATGGTACAACTGCTGAAACCTACATTCTTGGACAGCAGCCTATGATTGTCATGATATGTGCACCGGGCATTGTTGTACAGAAGCAGCATGCCTGTTATGAGTTTTCCTTGTCTTTTCATCTTGATTGACTCCCACAAAATGATCATTGTGTTGGCGTAACTCTCTCCGGTTATGGTTGTCTTGTGTGGCATGAACTCCAGAAGAAAAAGTCCTTCATCATCCCAGAAGACAGTTGGCATGACCTTGCCTGCAGATTCACTGTCTTGAACTTTTTTGGCGTTGAGGATGACTTGTGCCTCCACTGCATTGACTCCATTTTGGACTCAGGAACTCTATGATAGACCCAAACCTCATCTCTAGTCACCAAATGATGAAAAAATTAACTTGGTCTTCACAGAGCATCTCCAAGCTCTTCTGAGAGCACTGGAGCCTCATGGCCTTTTGACGTGGTGTCAGCATTCTTGGAACCCATCTGGCACTAACCTTGGACATGCCCAACTTTTCATGAATTATATTCTAAACTGTACCTGCTGACATGCCCATTTCTTCTGCTATTCAGGAAATCTTAATTCATCTGTCTGACAAAATTAAATCCTCGACTTTCTTGCATATTTTTGTGGAAGTTGCTTTCACAGGATGTCCAGCGTGAGGGTCATGTTCAATGGACTCTCTCCCCCATTTGAACTGCTTGCTCCAAAATTTTACTTTTATGGGGTAGACTCACCGTAAACTGTAGTCATGCGTTCATGGATCTCCTATTATATTGTATTTAGACTCATAGTAATGTATTGTATTGTATTGTATTAAGACCTTTTGTTATTCGCTGAATGTCCAGCCTTCTTACAATGTAAACCGCCTAGAAGTCGCCTGACTATGGCGGTATAGAAAAATAAAGTTATTATTATTATTATTATTTCAGATCATTGATTGAACCATATCCTCATCATTCTCTTGTTGGTTGGGCTGAAAACTGGGTTTCTCCCTTCTTTTGTGAGAAATTTTATCACTTAATTGTGCTCCAAATCTAGCAGTTTCTTATTTGATTCGCACGAGGACTCTCCTGACATCCTGTCTCTTGGAATGTTAGATTCACACTGAGCTGCAACAGTGCATGAGTAACCTTGAGACATTTCACAACACACACAACATGTTTGCTACTTTCTTTCATACTCAGGTCGATATATATTCTTGAGATGATTGAATGTTTTGAGTACTGTGGGCGCTGTTGCTTGGTCTGAATACTGATGAAGAATCCCAGCTTCTTAACAGTTTACCAAGCAGAGCATGTTTTAAGTTACCTCTGGTTCCCATTTTGCTTATTTATTTGTTTTATTGATTTTGCGTAGAATGTCAGACATAAGGAGAGTAATTTGTTAAAGCGACACCTAGAGTAGGTGAAACTTAGTGTGTCAAAGGTGCCCTTCATTGACAGTTAGGTCCCCTTTGTGCACTAGTAGGCGCTACTGTATAAATTAGGGCCTAGGGCCCGTAGCACCTAACTGCAAGGGGGCGTGCACATGGGTGGTGCATGGGTAGGCACATAGGTGGTCCAGGTAGGCACATAGGCCTTGATTCTATAAATGTTACCTAGTGGCTAGGCACCGCTCGGCATGGTTGTCAATCAACCACTAGACGCTGGTTGTAGAATCATGCCTAGCAGCGACTAACTCGACTTGGGTGCTGATAGGCGTCATAATGTTAGGTGCTGGTATATTAGGCCAGGGTTTTCTTGGCAATTTACCAGCACCTAAGACAATCCATGCCCAAATTCTGCCCCTAGCCATGCCTACTTTTCAAGTTGGCATCAGTAGGTATCTTTATGTATTTATTTATTTCATTTTCTTTACCGTTCTCCCAGGAGAGCTCAGAAGGGTTTACATTAATTTATTCAGGTACTCAAGCATTTTTCCCTGTCTGTCCTGGTGTGCTCACAATGTACCTGGGCCAATGGGGGGGATTAAGTGACTTGCCCAGGGTCACAAGGTGCAGCGTGGGTTTGAACCCACAACCCAGGGTGCTGAGGCTGTAGCTTTAACCACTGCGCCACTCTAGAAATCAAAATGTAGTAAAAGTGAGCCATTGTGACATCACTGATGAGGTTGGCTCTTAGGCATTGGTGGAAGGAGGCATTATGATGTCACAATACCAGCTCTGGTTATCAGAGACTGAAACTTTTCACACTATTTATTTATTCAGTTTTCTATACTGTTCTCCCAGGGAATCTCAGAACAATTTACATGAATTTATTCAGGTACTCAAGCATTTTTTCTCTGTACCTGGGGCAATGGGGGGGGGGATTAAGTGACTTGCCCAGGGTCACAAGGAGCAGCGTGGGTTTAAACCCACAACCTCAGGATGCTGAGGTTGTAGCTTTAACCACTGCATCACACTCTCTCCCAAGTTAGGCGCCTACCCCAAAATTAATTTTTTTAATCTTTTTTTTTTTTGCTTTGTAACGGTGCTGCTCAATTAACAGCAGTGATAGAACCAATTAAAAAATTAACTTAGGTGCCTAGATAGGCTAAAGGTAGACACTTTTTATAGAATCAGGGCCATAGGGCTCTCCTGCCCACTTAAATTGCTCCTAGCCATTTAAGAGGTGATATTCAGCAGCACTTAACCGGAGAGCGACGCTGACTATTTCCTCAGACCGCCCAACTAAAAAGCACTGGGGAGGAGCCACAGGTTATGCAGGTATTAGCAATATTCGGTATCTGCACCTGCATAGATAGGCGGCTTAATTTAGGACAACCCCCAATTCCCCCCCCCTTCCAATTATGGTCCCTCTTTCCCTCCCCCTGCTACCACAAAATCTATCAATCCCCCCAGATCCCACTTCAACTCACCCACCCCAACCACAGCCTTTTTTTCAATACTCCTCTTATGCAGCCCAGGGGAATATCAGCCAGGCCTGCATAAGCTCCAGGTTGCCAGGCCACCCAGATCGATGCCCATATATTCAGTGCTGATTACCAGACGTGGCCCGGCATTGAATATCGGTGCATAATTTAGCTGGCAACGAACACTGTTTATTATTTAAGTATTTTTATTGATTTCAATATTATATCAAGTAAACTTATACAGAAAGCAAATTTGACCAAAGCATATTACAATCACATCCATCCATACTTAACTTAATGTTAAGCAGATTACAAAAGAAACTATTATGGTAGAATTAACTCAAGTCCTCATTTTTGGATCTGAGAATTAATTGCGAGAAAACAGTCAAAGAAGTAATGGCTGTTTCTATAGATCGGGAAGGAAGTTACTATTTTCTTTAGAGCTCAACCTTGAGTTTTTTCCTTGTCCACATGGGACATCACCGTTTAAAAATAATGCAGACTGCCGTTGGCTGTGAATATTGGGAGGGATAATTTGTAGAATATTATAAAGTACACGCATCACTTACCTCCTCATTTACCGAACTGCGTTAGCGTTTTTAGCACCAGCCGCTGTAGTAACAGTTCGGACGCTCATAGGAATTCTATGAGCACCAGAGCTAAAAACGCGGGGGTTAGTGCACCTAGGTGCGCCAACTTATACCTGCCATCAACGTGGCGTAAGAAGGTATATTTTAACCTGGGCATGGCAATGCTGACTGTACACTAGTATTCTATAACAGAATCTTAGGCCCTCTTTTACAAAGGTGCGCTAAGCATTTTAGCGCGTGATTAGCGCACGCTAAATCAACGTGCATGCTAAACGCTAACGCATCCATAGGATAACATGCACGCGTTTAGTGTGTGTTTAACCCGCGCTAAAAAGCATAGCTCATCTTTGTAAAAGAGGGGGTTAGTGCTAAGATGCGATTATTGAATTGGCGCTAAGTGCATGGCATTCAGGCGCCTAGACTGAGGAACCAGTTTATAGAATTCCAGCCAAAATAGCTTCATTGCTGTAGCGACCATATTTCTGCAGGCCATTAAACATGTGACTGGAATTTCTCTTTCTTTCACTAAGAGCTCCTTTTATCAAGGCGCGCTACGGGGGTTAGCGCGTCGGACATTTCATCACGCGCTAACCCCCGAGGCACACCAAAAAACTAACTCTTCATCAATGGAGGCGTTAGCGACTAGCGCGGCAGGCGGTTGAATGCGCGGTATTCCACGCGTTAACTGCCTACCGCAGCTTGATAAAAGGAGCCCTAAGTCTATAATAATCAATGGTACTCAGTAGAGAATGACACGGTGACAAAATTAATCACCGTTCCCGTCCCCACGGATAACCGCGGGAAACCATCTTCATGTCATTCTTTAAGGAGAGAGGGAAGAATCAGAGTATGAATGGCCACAACCACTGACCCGCAAGCTTTGCTTTGAAGAATGCTGGTGTCGAAGACCGAGGCTGAAACAGACACTACAGAATGACAGTCTCTGGTATCCAGAGCAGATATTGTGATGTCATAATGCCTCATTCCACCAGTGCCTAAGAGCCAATCACATCAGTGATGTCACAATGGCTTCATTATCCTTGGCTCACATAAGAATCAGAGTATGAATGGCCACAACCACTGACCCGCAAGCTTTGCTTTGAAGAATGCTGGTGTCGAAGGACTGAGGTTGAAATAGACACTAGAAAATGACATGGGATTATTTCCCGCGGTTATCCGCGGGGACGGGGACGGTGATGAATTTTGTCACCGTGTCATTCTCTACTACTCAGCATAATGCTGATTTGAATCCCATTTGGTGAATGAAATTTGCCCTTAGGAGAACAATTTATTTTTAAATTAGTTCTTAGGAATGCCAGATCCACATGTTTACCTCAGTTCTTGTTTGTCCTACACATCTCTTCTAGTGAATGGAATACAGCCACAAAGATATGGCTGCCAATTATCTGCAAACAACAGTGTGTACAACTGCTAATCCACTGTCACCTGACTGTGAAACAGCGCATTGTTAAGTGCTAATTAGAACTTATCACCAGAGAAAGCTAGAAAAGCATGTTATACTCATACTGCTCTCCTGTAAAACCGATGTGCATTCATTCACCGTAGATACATGGGCCTAGATTCACTAAGGGCACGAATCGGATCCGATCCGTGAGGGATTTGATCTGTGTCCGGGGGGGGGGGGGGCTGATTCACGAATCGCCCTCATGCAAATGAGGGTGATCAGAATCACGCTCCCAAACCACCTGCCCGGATCACTCTATAGCGATCCCAACGTATGCGCAGACCATCTGTAGATGGTCTGCACATGCGCTGACCCTCCATGTCCGGCAGAGCTAAATTCTACTTTTTTTTACTATTTCACAAGCTTTAAACCTGCGGGTTAAAACCACAGGCTTACACAGCGGGGAAAGGCAGGAGAGTCGAGGAGAATCAGCAGGAGATTTGGGGCAGAGCAGGGCGGCAGGAGAATCACAGCTTGAGTTGGGGCATAGAGCAGGAGATTCGGGGCAGAGTAGTCGGAAATGACGTGAACGACTGGTCCCTAGCAGTCGCTTGTTTGCTGATCAGCCAGCCTGGTCGGTGTTGCTTTTTTTTTTTTTTTTTAGTGAATCGCTGCCTGCCTACATTTGAATATCATTTCCCCTCATTTGCATGTGCAGATCGGAAGATGATTGGGACAGAGGTTAGTGAATCGGGTTGGAGGGAAATCGGGTCGCAAAGAGGTCGCTAAGTGGTTGGAACTTGATTGGTGGGCGTAGTAAATCTAGCCCATGGTGGGCTGCATTTATCCTTCTTTTTGGCCTCCAAAGGGTGATTAGGAAATATTTGATATTTGAAATATTGAAGGTTGTAAAAAGAAGTGAATTGTCAGGATTGGTTTGGATTGGATTTATTAATCTGATATGCGCCTTATACCTAGGTTAAAAGTTTATTATATTTATGGTAAGAATACAAAAAGAGAATTTTAAGACAAGTCAAGTATGTAAAACCTTTGAAATTAAAATTGTGAAATATTTTGACACCTACCAGACAAGACATAACAAAGACCTGGGCTTTCTTTCCTACTACAAAGGACTAGATTCACTAAGGACATCAAACATGTCCCGACCATTTTGCAACCCCGTCCCGATTCACTAACCTTCTGGCCGATCCTGGCCACACCCGATCCGATCCGCGCTTTCAAATGAAGGAAATGAAATGCAATTGTAGGACGGCAGCAATTCACTAAACAATTTAAGGCGCCTGGGCCAATCAGGCCTTAGACAGTGGGGATGGGCGGACCCGCTATGCCTAAGGCCTGATTGGTCCAGGCTTCTAGAGCCTGGGCCAATCAGGCCTTAGGCTTCGGAAGGATGGGCCGGGAAGGGGCGGGCCCGCCTCATTTCGACGAAACGGGCCTGCCGGCCGGACGGGCAAGTCCCGTCTGGCCAACAAGGAAAGATTAGTTTGGTTGGGGGGAGGTTTGAGGGCTGTTAGCGCGGGGGGGGGTGCGGAGGGAGTGCGTCTTCTGGCAGGAGGGATTGGGTACCCTCCTGCCAGCGATCGGTAGTGTCGGGGGGGGGCGGTCGGGGGGGCAGTCGGTAGTGTCGGGGGGGCATCTTCTGGCAGGAGGGATTGGGCACCCTCCTGCCAGCGATCGGTAGTGTCGGGGGGAGGCAGTCGGTAGTGTCGGGGGGGGGTCGGGGGGGCGGTCGGGCCTCGCCTTCAATATAGGCGGCCTGCCTGGGGAGCATTTTTTAAAAAAACGTGCATCCCGATTGGCTGATTAGACAGCTGTAAGGATGCCTACAGCTGCCTAAAATCGGGACGCACTTTGTAGAATCAGGGCCAAAGTGCTTGTAAGTTTGTACTTAGCTTGTATCTCAACCAAATTAGAACAAAGAAAACATCATCACACAAAAAAAGCAGACAGCCAATGATGAGGCAAAGCTTCCCACAATTTGAAAAATGGCTTTGCGGTAGAGTGGTGGGGCTGAGGCTTCCCTTTGAGATTCACTAACGATGTCAACTATTTAGAGTCCAGGTGATTTAAAGTTTATATGAGACAGGACTGGACTTCAAGAAATATCCTAACTCATGTCATAGCGTTCTTGGGCTTCCTTATATATGTTGGCATTTGTCAACATTTGCTTATTTCTGATCTGAAGAAGGGTTACCTTTGAAAGCTCATCATAAAATGCATTGAGTTAGTCCAATAAAAAAGGTATTACCTTTATGTTTTTGTTTTATTTCTATATATTTACCTTGGAAAGTGGACTAACACAGTCATCACACCATTTCACTTAAGTTTATTTTAAAAGTACTGTAACTTCAGTTGCTACATGAGTTTGTTTTTAAAGTGATGCATCAAGTTTTATTTAAGATTTGATTTACACGTATTGTCAAATATTTCAAAGCGATTACAATTCTAAAAATGGGGGAGGAAGGCAATAATATACATGGACAAATTTCAGATGGACGTACAAAAACAGACTGAAACAGGATGGAAGAGGGGAAAAACTCTAAAAAGTTACAGCACAGAAAGAACGTATAGGGTTAACACAGCCAGGATGGGAAAAGGTTAAAATAGAAATTTATAAAAAGATAGTGAGAGAATATACACGAGAAATGAAACTTTTGAGGGATCCTTGAAATCTATCCAAAGCAGTTTCATTTCGCAAGTAGCCAGGTAAGGCGTTCCAGAGCTGTGGGACTGAAACCGAAAAAAAATAGCTTGTCAGATATTTATGTGAGTCCAATAAAAATATAAAGAGGATCAAGGACCAGCAAACAATCCAAACACTGAATGCAAGCAAATTAAATTCAGACAGTGTTTATTGAAGTTTTTCAAAGAAATCAAATCTGGAACACAGCGACCCGACATGGGCCATGTTTCAGCAAATCCGCCTGCATCAGGAGTCTACAATTAAGATGCTGGTATTTTTGTTGTTCTGAAAATGGGCATTTGCGTTTAATTGACCCCCTTATGGTGCATCTTTTCATATTATCCAACTCGTGGTGCAATTCTCTTACAAGAATTGTGGACTCCTGATGCAGGAGGATTCGCTGGGACGTGGCCTATGTCGGCTCCCTTTATTCCAGATTTGATTTCTATGAAAAAAACTTCAATAAACATTGTCTGGTTTTTAATTCATTTGGACTCAGTAGTTGGATTGTTTGGTCATCCTTGCTCCTTTTTGTTCTTCACTATTGTTTGCGGGGTTATTCCTTTTCTTGTATTTTCTCTAATAAAAATGTGTCATCTACAATGTGTTTGTTGACCTGTGGCCTTATTATTCACACAGATATAATGTGATGTCTTCAACCTGGGGAGCCGTTACCATTGACCGGGGAGTGGGGTACTGTAACTGGAGAGATCTTGATCTAAACTCTGAAGGTCTGCAAAAGAAATTAAGATGCTGAAGGTTGCTACATATTCATGTTTTGTAACATAGAAACATAGAAATATGATGGCTGATAAAGGCCAAATGGCCCATCTAGTCTCCCATCCATAGCATCCACTATCTCTTCCTCTCCCTAAGAGATCCCACATGCCTGTCCCATGATTTCATGAATTCAAACACAGTCTTTGTTTTCACCAACTCTACCGGGAGACTATTCCACCTATCTACCACCCTTGATAAGCTGCTTTGCATGAATTTGCACATCATAGCGCTAAATAAAGAAATTGTCTGCATTGATGTTAACATGGACAACTGCATTAAAATGTGTTACATAACAGCTGAAACATTAATGCACCATAGGGCTCCTTTTACAAAGCCATGGTAGATATTTCTACAACAGGTCAGTGAAGTAAATTCTCTGATGCTCATAGAATTCTGAGCATTGGAGCATTTACCTCACTGTCCCACAGTAATAACTCCTTCTGCAGCTTTGTAAAACAATCCCCAAAGCTAGCATATCTAGCAAAGTCAACACCAGTGCTCAATTCAGATCCTGTGAATTAGGGGGATTCCAGAAAGGAGAGAACAAAGGTTCCAAAGGCATAATTGAATAAGAAAGTTTTTAATTGTTTCTTAAAGATAGGTAAGGATATCTCCAATTATAAAGAAGATGTAATTATGTTCCAAAGAGAAGGACCAGAAACATTAAACATCTTGACCCTTAATGGGTCAAGCATAATTATTTGAAATGACGGAGCTATTAATTGGCTCTGTGATACAGATCTTAATGATCTGGTGAGAGTATATGGAATTAACAATTTGGATAAGTAGAGTGGAATACCTGAACTAAACAAAAAAAATCTTAAATATTATCCTATAATTAACAGAGAGCCAAAGCTCATCACACAGTACAGGTGGGGCATGATTGTACTTTTTGGAATTAGTCAGTAATTCAACTTCTGAAGGCATCTAATATTTGATTGACATATGCCTTTATAGATGGCATTACAATAATCTAGTTGACTGATTATAAAACAGTAGACCAAAACACAGAGAGCTGAAATAAAAAAGAGATTTCATACTGAGTGCAGAAGATCATCTTTAATTTATAGAGGCTGCAGTGTATGACACTAGAGACCTGTGCTTGACAATTCAGGTTGTGCTTAAGTATAAATTAGTTCTGAAAGAAGGTTTACCCTTAGGATCACCTAAAGAGGCAAAGACTTCTAGGCAGATGGTTCCTATCAAACCACTCTCCTTCTCCAGAGGTGTGGATGAAGGTGGTGCTTCATTACTTCACCTAGCAAGGTTACTAATTTGGATATTTGAAAGATGATAGCATGGAATCGACTGTGTCTTATTGTTTCTTCAATTGTGTCAATTGTTAAAATATCTTTAGAAAATGAATTGTTTAAATCTGATAGGCAGGTAGCCCAGTAGTGGGGACAATTGGATATGTCAGGTGACTCCTGTAAAGCTATGCATAAGGATAATTTGGCACTGAATTATAAAATGGCAAAGTTGTAAAATGTGTTTAGATATTGGGGTCCTTTTATCAAGCTGCGGTAGGGGTCTAACACGCGGAATACCATGCGTTAAACCGCCTGCCACGCTAGCCGCTAACGCCTGCATTGAGCAAGCGTTATTTTTTTAGCCGGCCGCGGGGGTTAGCGCGTGATGAAATGTCCGACGCGCTAACCCCACTAACGCGGATTGATAAAAGGACTCCATAGTGACTCATTTTCAAAGCACTTAAGACATGATAATTTACATTTCCCACAATTCCATTTATGTAAAATGATTCCCCCTTTGGAAATGCATAAGAAATATTTCATTACTAGTCTTTAAGACCGTTAAATTAACGGGTGCTAGAATAGATGTCTGTCTGTCTTTTTCTTTCTATCTTTCTCTCTGGCCCCCTGTCTGTCATTCTTTCTTTCTCTTTCTCTCCTTGGCTAGTGTTTGTCTGGGGGGGAGGTTTCTTTCTCTCTCTCTCTCTCTCTCTCCTTAGATGCTGGCTGGCTGTTTGTCTTTCTTTCTGTCTGTCTCCTTGGCCCCCTGTTTGTTTGTCATTCTTTCTTTCTCTCTCTCTCTCCTTGGCCGCTGGCTGTCTGTCTTTTATTCTTTGTGTCTCTCTCCTTGCATGGTGTCTGTCTGTGTTTATTGTATCTGTCTCTCTGGCCCCCTGTCTGTTTGTCTTTCTTTATGTCTGTCTGTCTCTCTCCCTGGCCCCCCTGTCTTTCTTTCTGTATGTCTCTCTGTCTTTCTCCCTGGCCCCCTGCCTACCTGTATTTATCTGTTGTTCCATGCCTGACTGTCTCTCCGTGGCCCCCTTCTGTCTCCCTACCCCCTCCCGAAAGCAAGCCCGTTACATTAACGGGTGCTTGAATATATCTGTCCGTCTTTCTTTCTTTCTGTCTCTCTCCCTCCCGCTGTCTGTCTTTCTATCTGTCTCTCTCCCTGCCCCCTATGCAGCAGCATTTCTATCCCCCCCACTTCCCTGTGTGCAGCAAGCATTCCTTCCCCCTCCATGTGCAGCAGCATTTGCCTCCACAACTTAAGTGCAAAAGTCTTCCCCTATAATCAGAGCCGCCATTAATCTACAGGGTTTTGGCCGGGAGAGGGAAGAAACGCATGCACGTGTACCTGTTGCCAGCTCCACAGCTTTACCATCCTGCAACCCAGACACAAACTCTTCCACCAAGCCCCACACTCCATTCCGCAGCCTGAAGGAGAGGGGGGGAGGAGCCACGCTTGGAGGCGTAACGGAAAGCACAGCAGCAATGGGTTGACAGTCAAACTTTATTGAAGAGCCCTATATTTTTTGGGTCTCTTTCCATCTCTTCCCTTCTTTCTTTTCCTTATACCAGTCAGACAATTGCCTTTGGATCTTCCTCAGTTCCTGCCTTGGTCTCCATCTCAGCATGTACCACTTACCTCTCCCCTTTCTGCTGTCTCCCTCCACATAGCTTCTGCATCGGCTCCCTATTTATTCTTGGCACATAATTAATCCTTAAGAAACAGACGGCCTGATGGGATAAGACAGCAAGACAGGCTTGTTGCTCAGGCACCACCTGCATGGCTGTTTTGCTGCCTCGAGTATTAAAAAGCACACTCGAAAGGATAAATACAAAGGTACAGACCCATAGGGCACTGGGGGCTAGGGAGAAAGCAAAAGAGATGGCAAGGGCACAGCCGGAAATGGAAAAACGGCACTACCATTTGAAGTTTATTTTTAAACTTTAAAGTTGCCGCGGCGGCTTCTCTCACGATCGCTGCCTGCATTGGAAGCAGGTGCGGCTCATAAGAGGAGCACAGCGACTTTAAACTTTTTAAATAAACTTCAAATGGTAGTGCCGTTTTTCATTGATGGAGGTCTGCGCGAGCAGGGAGGCGGTGTGGGGCCGTTTATTTTTAATTATGAAGGTGGCGCGAGCTGGAGCAAGTCCGTCCTGGGCCCACCTCTGCCCTCCGCCGATAGCCGGCTCCCTCGAAGCCCTCCTCCTGCCGGCGGGGACCGCCGGGGCCTGGGTGCGGTGGGGAAGGATCTGTAGCGTGGCTTAAAAATTCAGTTTTTCAGGTAGTTGCAAGTGTTCCTGATCCCCTTCTAACAACTTCATTTTTTAGTTCAAAGCCGAAGCCGCAGCTCCTCTCTCGATCCCTCTCCGCCTTCTCCAGCGCAGGAGCGGCTCTTGAGAGGAGCCGCTGCAGCGTCTTTGAGAAGTTGAAAAAAACTTCAGCCCGTCTCCGTGCCGCCGCAACCAACATCCGCCTTGCCTATTTTTTTTTTTAGTTGAAAGACGCGGCGGTGGCTCCTCTCATGATCCCCACCTGCGTCGAAAGTCCGACACAGACGGGGATCGTGAGAGTAGCCACCACTGCGTCTTTCAAAGAACCGTAAGCCGCGCATGTGCACTTCCTATGGGTCGCTACAGCTCACGAAAAACGGACCCATGCGATGGGAGTGCACATGTGCAGCCTAGCGTTTTATTATATTAGATGGAGCCCTTTTACTAAACTTTCCCCCTCGAGCCCACGCTAAAGATACTGGGAGTCACTCTGGACAAAAATCTATCCTTAGAAAACCACACCGATCTCATGGTCAGGAAAAGCTTCTCCGTACTGTGGAAACTCCGCACCATAAAAAAATACTTTGACGACACCTCTTTTCGCCTACTTGTACAATCCTCCATCCTCAGCATCCTTGACTACTGCAACATCATATACCTCAACGCCACAAAGAAAACCACCATGAGACTAAAAATAATCCAAAATACCGCGGTGCGTCTCATCTTCGGCCTTAAGAAATGGGAACACATCACCCCCTTCTACCACCAACTTCACTGGCTGCCATTTGAATCTAGAGTCCTCTTTAAATTCGCATGTTTCTGCTACAAATCGATAAATGGTTCAGCACCTAGTTACATCAATTCTCACTTTAACCTCTACAACACAAACAAGAAATCCCGTAGAATTCAGCAGTTCGCCTTCCCGTCTCTAAAACTCTGCCACCTTAAAAGATTCCTAGACAAAACCTTCGCCTTCCAAGCAGCTAAGCTCAACCCATGGCTTGCACAAATGATACTCGAGGCCCCCACTTACCTCGGCTTCAGAAAATCACTCAAAACCCACCTATTCGGCAAACAAGACCCCTAACAACCCCCCCCCCCGCTTACATTACTACACCCCCCCCACCCACCCCCGCTCTTCCCCCCCTTAATTGCTCCCCTCTCCCCATCTCCCCTCCGCCAGTCATCCTCTGTTAAGTTCGATTAACACTGCTTATATCCGATAAACTATTTACATCGGATAAATTGTCTTTACATGATAAAATGCTGTAAACCCCGCTCTTACATTTGTTTCTACCTGATAAATTGTGTACTGCTGATAAATTGTTTAAAATTGTTCAAACTGTTTGTAAACCTGCATGTTAACGCAGATACTACTGTAACTGATGTAAACCGCCTAGAACTCTCCGGGTATGGCGGTATATAAGAATAAAATTAAAATTAAAATTAAAATTAAATTAATTAAATTAAAATTAAATTAAACTGGGCTAAGCAATTAACACATGAATTAGCATTTTTAGAATGCATCATAAAATCAGCATTTACATTTGCATCCAATCTACACATATAATTTATTTATTCATTCATTCCATTTTCTGTACAGTTCTCCCAAGGGAGCTTAGAGTGGTTTACATGAATTTATTTACGTACTCAAGTGTTTCCCCCTGTCAATGGAGGGATTAAGTAACTTGCCCAGGGTCACAAAGAGCACTATTGGTTTGAACCCACAACTGCAGGGTGTTGAGGCTGTAGCTTTAACCACTGTACCACACTCTCCCCAATGGCAGAATTATACATAAAAATGCCACAGAAGGTTTCTAGAATAACTTCTTTAATTTACAAATGGCAAAAATTTTCAACATGCATACTGGATATGGATTTTGAATTCTTAGTACTTTCAATAATGTATTTTACTAATAATAGAGAAAAACTTTGTAAATTTGTGTATGAAAACAACAAAATTCCATTTTTAAATTTCATATCCAGCTTCAAAAGCCATAACGCTATATTCCTTTGCATAAAGTATTGTTTTAAATTGTGTGTTAGTACAGCTGTGCTTGAATCAAAGAGAAACCTAGATGGACAATTTTTGGTACACAGGACACGAATTCTAAACCCTTTAGTTCAGAGTTAGGTCTTCCCCAAGGTTTGATTTTATCTCCTCTTTTATTTAATGTTATCTTTCACCACTTTTGACACTGGCCCAATCATTGGGATTTACAATGTTTGTGTACGCCGATGACTTTAAAAAATTTTATATACTTTTGAATCTCATTCTATTACTGAAATTGCATCTATAAATAAAAATCTTGTCCATATTACAAACTGGACAGCTCTACTGTACATAAACTTTAGCTTAGCCCAGATAAATCTACCTCAATAATTTTTACACCATTTGATCAAGTTAATTTACAATCACAAATTCAATTAGAAAATATTCCAATCCCACTTGTTACTTCAACTAAGATCTTAGGATTAATTTTGGATTCTAAATTAACTTATCATTTACAAATTTCGAAAGTGGTTAAAAGCTCTTTCTTTAAACTATCTTATTAGATCTGTGCATTCATTGCTTTTTCCAGAAGCTCTGAACATTCATTAGCGATATAACAATTAGATAACTGTAATTCTTTTTACATAGAAACACAGAAACGCCAAAAAGATATTTGTAGACTTCAGATTATACAAAATACTGCTATTTGGCTAATTTATAATCTTCATAAATTTGATCATGTAACTCCATTTTTGAAAGCAGCCCATTGGCTTCCTATTTATCATCAAATTTCATATAAATACTGTTATTAATCTTTAAGGTATTAAATATGGGAAAGCCTTTATATCTTATACGTCTTCTGAATTCATATATATCATCAAGAACTTTGAGATCAGAAAACTAAAATCATCTTTTAATTCCTACGTATCGGGAAATAGTTCAAGAGCATGTTAGAACTGCTATTTTTTTCAGTCAAAGGTCCCCAGCTCTGGAATTCCTTACCATTATCACTTCGGGTATTGACGTCCATTGATAAGTTCGAAGTCAATTTGAAAACGTTTCTTTTCTCTGATGCATACCAAACATGATAGTATTTGACTACGTTGGAGGAATTATGTAAAATACAAAATACATCTAATGTGTTGGACCCCCCACCCCTTTCTATTCTTTTTAATTGTAGTTCTCCATCCTAACCTTTCATTTTGTTATATTTTTAATTTTATGTTTTTATTTAAAACTTATTAGATTTTAGATTGTAAGCCGCCCAGAAGGTTTACCATTGGTGCGGGATAGTAAGATTTTAATATACTTGGAAACTAGTGTATTTTGTTGAAAAGACCACGGACATGATATTAGCCCATGGCGGTATATGGTGTCTAAACAACTCACAGCCAAAAGCTGACCTGACCCCAGAAAGTCAATGCTGGGGCATGTACAGCTCCTGGCATTGAATATCCAGGTATCAGCAGTCACCTGGCAACTGGCCAATATTCAGACCAGTGCCCTGATTATCTTTAACACATAACATGAAGTTAAGAGGTGATAGGCTCAGGAGTAATCTAAGGAAATAATTTTTTTAAAGAAAGGGTGGTAGATGCATGGAACAGTCTCCCGGAAGAGGTACATAAGAACATAAGAATTGCCATCTCTGGATCAGACCCTGGGTCCATCAACTCCGGTGATCCGCACACGCGGAGGCCCCGCCAGGTGTACCCTGGCAAAGTTTTAGTCCCCATATCACTGTATGCTTCTCAAGGGAGATGTGCATCTAATTTACCCTTAAATCCTAGAATGGTGGATTCTGCAATTACTTCCTCTGGGAAAGCATTCCAGGTGTCCACCACTCGCTGCGTGAAACAGAACTTCCTGATATTCGTCCTGGACCTGTCCCCCCTCAGCTTCAGTCTATGTCCTCTTGTCCGTGTCACATTGGACATTGTAAATAACTGCTTTCCCTGCTCCATTTTGTCGAATCCTTTCAGTAGTTTGAAAGTCTCGATCAGATCCCCTCGCATTCTCCTCTTCTCAAGGGAGAACAACTCCAGTCTCCTAAGTCGTTCCTCGTAGTCCAGGTTCTCCATACCTTTCACTAGCTTCGTTACTCGTCTCTGCACCCTCTCTAGCAGTTTTATATCCTTCTTTAGGTATGGAGACCAATGCTGGACGCAGTATTCCAGGTGCGGTCTGACCATGGCTCTGTAGAGCGGTATTATAACTTTCTCTGATCTACTCGTAATTCCCTTCTTTATCATGCCTAGCATTCTATTTGCTTTCTTCGTTGCTGCCGCACATTGCGCCAACGGTTTCCGGGCCCTATCTATCAGTACACCCAGGTCCTTTTCCTGTTCGGTCTTTCCCAGAATTACACCTGACATCCTATACTTGTGATCTTTATTTTTTCTGCCTAAATGCATCACTTTGGTGGAGATAGAGATTGTGTCTGAATTCATAGGCATGTGGATAGGCATGTGGAATCTTTTAGAGAGAGGAAGAGATAATGGTTACCGCGGATGGGCAGACTAGATGGGCCATTTGTCTTTTATCTGCCATCATGTTTCTATGTTTCTATAACCACAAAGCTCTATGACCTCACAATACAAGTGTTGAGCCTTAACCTAAAATCACAAAGTTCTGTGACCTCACAATGTAGTTGTAAAGAGCCTTACCTTATAGGGAGAGGAGGGGAGATAATGGCTGCTGTGGATGGGCAGACTGGATGGGCCATTTGGCCTTTATCTGCCATCATGTTTCTCTGTTTCTATATAACATCGGGACAGCTTTTTGCTGTCCTATCTTTGTAGGTTAGCAGATTGCAAATGTCACTAACCAGCTAAGCAGATGCTCCATCCATGCGCCACTCCTAGCCTAACCAGTTAGAGAATGTCCAGTTAGCTAGATCATTACGTTCTCTCGATTCTAACAGATTAATTTTACCATCACCTAAACTAGCGCATTAGTAATTTACTTGTGCTTATTTTTATCTTTATTAGAACAATCTTCCATCGAATGTTTGTTTAGAACTTTTATTTCAAAGGTTTAAATCTTTATTGAAGCCATTTTATTTTCAAAAAGCATTTAAAATTTATATTGATTGATAGTTTTAATTTTGGACGTGTAGTAGCTAGATGACTGCAAATTAGAGAATGACACGGTGGCGGTTTACCCGCGGCCACCGCATTTTAGCCGCGGGTCACCCGCCGAAAACGGGGAAGAAAACTAGCAGTCGCTGCGGCGACGGGGACAAGGCCATTCACCGCCCGCGGGGCGGTGAATGGTCTTGTCCCCCGCAGTGAGGCATGAAGGATCGCGCGGTCCCCGCAGCTCACACCCGCCCGCCCAATCGATTCCAGTGTCCAGCCAGCTCTCTCCCCTCTCCTCACCCCAGTCCGCAGATCTTCCTCCTCGGCGACCCGCACGCTACCAGAGAGCCGCGCACACCCGCTGCTGCTCAGCCTCGATCTTCTGCTCTGACGCAACCGGAAACAGGAAGTTGCAGCAGAGCAGAAGATCGAACACTGAGCAGCCGCGCGTGTGCGGCTCCCTGGGAAAGCGCGCAGGTTGCCGAAAAAGAAAACCCACAAACCAAGGTGAGGAGAAGGGAGAGAGCCGGCCAAGCACCAGGATCGACCGGGCAGGCAGGTAGTGGCCGCGGGGACCGTGCGATCGCTAGTGTTCCCGGCTCAAATTGGAAGGAGGGAGTGAAAGGAAAAAGGCTTATATGGATGCAGCGGGGACGGTGACGGGGCGGTGAATGGGATGGCAGTGGCGGTGACGGGGCGGTGAAAGGGATGGCGGTGACGGTGACGGGGCGGTGAAGGGATCGGCGGTGACGGGGCGGTGCAGAGGATGGTGGGCCGGTGATGGGGCGGTGACGGGGACAGATTTTTTCCCCGTGTCATTCTCTACTGCAAATGTATTTGCCAATATAGTTATTTTAGATTATGTGTTGTTGGTTTGTATACTTTTTCTGATCTTTTACTTTTTATTATGGTGTTCTTTCTTTTAATTTTGGTTTATTTATTTGCAAGCCGCTGTGAATTTTATACAATCAGCGGGCTACCAAGCATTTCTTAAACATAAACAAAGGCGCGCTAAGCATTATAGCGCAGATTTAGCGCGTGCTAAATCGACACCTGCACTGACCGCTAACGCATCTTTAGGATAACATGCACCTGTTAGCGTTTAGCGCTCGCTAAAAAGTTTAGCGCACCTTGGTAAAAGAGGGGGTTAGTGTGGCTGAATGTCAGGTGCTGAGTCACTCAGCGGGGCAGGAGAGGATATCGGGCAGCATGTGTATACCTGTTTGTGTATTTTTATGATTAGAAAAGTAGAGATTGCTGGTGTTAGTAGTAAGCCTGCAACACTGTGGGAAGTCCAAGTCTGCAGGGACCCACCCGTATTGTTGCTAGGGGCAGAATAGGTGGGCACAAAATATAAGAACATAAGAATAGCCTTACTGGGTCAGACCAGTGGTCCATCAAACCCAGTAGCCCATTCTTACTATGGCCAATCCAGATCACTAATACCTGGCAAAAACCCAAAGAGTAGCAACATTCCAGCATGTGAAAGAATAGCAAGATTCCGGAACCCCAATGAGAGCAACATTCCAGAGCTGAGATTTGTGATGTCATAATGCCTCATTCCACAGTGCCTCAGAGCCAACCTCATTAGTGATGTTACAATGGCTTAATTGTCCTATACTTGGCTCACATAAAAACATAACAATAACCATACTGGGTCAGACCAATGGTCCATTAAGCCCAGTAGCCCGTTCTCACGGTGGTCAATCCAGGTCCCTAGTACCTGGCCAAAACCCAAGGTATAGCAACATTCCAGCATGTCAAAGAATAGCAAGATTCCAGAACCCCAATGAGAGCAACATTCCAGAGCTGAGATTGTGATGTCATAATGCCTCATTCCACAGTGCCTCAGAGCCAACCTCATCAGTGATGTTGCAATGGCTTAATTGTCCTACACTTGGCTCATGTAAGAACATAAGAATAGCCTTACTGGGTTAGACCAATGGTCTATCAACCCCAATAACTCATTCTCACGGTGCCCAATCCAGGTCACTAGTACTGGCTAAAACCCAAAGAGTGACAACATTCCATGCATGCATGCAGAGGCTGCCCCCATGTCCTCTCCGCTCCCTACCCCCCTGATTTCCACCCCCTTCCCATTCCTTGACATGGTCCCCCACCCTCAACTCACAATACAAATACTTGGAACTGGCATCAATTCCCAAGTCCCACCAGCTGAAGACCTCCATTCCTGTGAAGACATTCAGAACATCATGCTGCCAAGTTCGTCACTCAGCCCTTTTGACCCTAATCCAGCATGTTCACTTCCCACGCAAGAGCAAAAACTGAGCATGTATGAGGTGCTTGGTACCAGCTTGGACTCAGCTTGGCAACATGGCATTCTGAGCACCTGTGGAGGACTTGAAGTGGTCTTGAGCTGGTGGGGTTTGGGTATCCTCACCAGCTTAGGTATTTATATTGAGTTGAAGAACAGGGCAGGGCATGCCAATAGGCAGAGAGGGAGTGGGGGAGTGGAGAGAGGGGATCAAGAAGACATATTGTGCCCCCCCCAAAAAAAAAAATTTGCTATCCAAGGCTAATCTAAGGCTGTGCCACATGGCTGGTTGTCTAATATTGAAGTTCTATTGAATGTGTTGTGTACATGTGCGTTACCAACTGATCTTAAATGGTAATTTGTGTGTTTCTTTTCTGGTTTGTTTGTCTCCCAGATATACCAGGCAGTCCACACAACCAGTTCACATTCAGGCCCCTTCCACCTCCTCCGCCTCCTCCGCATGCCTGCACCTGCAGCAGGCAGCCTTCTCTGAAAGCAGACACCCTTCAGCGAAACTCGACAATTCGCAGCCAACCCAGCCCAGCCGCTCCTACTCCTCCCACCGGCACTCAAGACTCTGTGCACCTACACAACAGTTGGGTCTTGAACAGTAACATCCCACTGGAAACCAGGTACGTAGCCACTAGTTGCAGGAAAAAAAAATCCCTTCAAAATGTTCATTATGCTAAATAAATATTTTAAGATTCTACATATAAAAAGTGTAAACTGATAAAATTGACAGATGGAAGTGAAGGGCTTATTTTCAAAACTCGCTAAATCCATTTTCAGCAGAATAACATTATTCGAAAGGGCTTTTGCTGAAAAAAGAGGTAGTTTGCACAAATATCATAAGATATGGAAACCTCTCATAAAATATAGGGCTCCTTTTACCAAGCCGCGTTAGGGCTTTAACGCGCGGAATAGCGCGCGCTACGTTGAGCTGGCATTAGTTCTAGAGGAATAGCGCGCGGTGTAGCATGCGGTAATTTCCTGCATGCGCTAAAAACGCTAACGCACCTTAGTAAAAGGAGCCCATAGTGACGTAGCAAATTAATTTTCTTGAAATTTATTAATGTACAACCAGGCTGTGAGTTATATGTTGATTATTGTTATTATCTATTGGTAGGTGCTAGTGTGCCAACTTTATTTGTGCTTTGTTTTAATTGTGTTAATTCATTTTTTTTTCTGTTGTATTATATAAATGTTATTCTATAGGACGATTGTTGGTTCCTATGTATAATGTAATCTGTTATGATTAATTTGTATCTATAAGTATTATTCGAGGGCTGTTCAAAAAGTATCAGACCTTTATTCATAAAAAATACTCGTATTCAGATACAACAATCTTATACTAATTTCCTTCAAAGTCGTCCCCTTAGGCTGCCACACACTTCTTCCAACGGTTCTGCCACTGTCGGAAGCAGCGTTGGAACGCCTCTTTTGAGATTGCTCGCAACTGGTCCGTCGCATTCTGCATGACTGAAATCCTGGTCCCTTTCAGGGGCATTTTCAGCTTGGGGAAAAGCCAGAAGTTACACGGAGCCATGTCGGGAGAGTAGGGAGCCTGAGGAATCACAGGTGTGTTGTGTTTGGCCAGGAAACTCCGTATCAAATGTGAAGAATGGGCAGGTGCGTTATCATGATGGAGCTGCCAATTGCCCGCTGCCCACAGGTCCGTCCGTTTGCATCTCACAGCGTTACGAAGGAAACGCAGAATCTCTTGGTAGTACCCCTTGGTGATTCAACGATCCTGCATCACCAGGGTCCTCAATTGGTCAATGACGATCTCATTTCTGGATGTTGAGGGCCTACCAGAACGAGCTTCACTCTCCACTGGTGTGCGGCCATCTCTGAAGCGGTTGTACCACTCTTTTACCTGTGTGGTGCCCATGGCTTCGTCCCCGAAGGCCTGTTGAATCTTGTGGATCGTTTCCACTTGGAAATCGCCAAGCTTTACACAAAATTTAATGCAGTAGTGTTGTTCAACTTATTCTGTCATTTTGTCAAAAATGAAAATTGGATGGCACTCACACTTCCTCACTCATCGGCGATCTGCCGGCTACTGACAGCTTCTGTAGGCGGGGAAAAAAATCAAGCATGCTCATTAGGGTCGCCTACATAGATGCACCAAACCAAGCCTCCCTAGCTTTATTTGTTTACGCAAGAAAAATTAAGGTCTGATATTTTTTGAACAGCCCTCGTATAATAAAAATTTATTGAACTAAAAAAAAAAAAATCAATTTTCAGCAAAAAACGAGCAATAGTTTCGTATGGACTAAGGATATTGCTATCACCATTATAATTAATTGTTGAAATGAAAAGTGTATTTTGTCATTCGCCTGCAGCCAAGTTAAAATTTGTTTCCAAAACCAGTTAAGTCTTCTACGTTCTATTGCCGTAACATCAAGTTTCAAGTTTTATTAAAAACTAGTCTTTAAGCCCGTTACATTAACGGGTGCTAGAATAGATGTCTGTCTGTCTTTCTTTCTTTCTTTCTCTCTCTCTACCTCCTGCTGTATTTCTCTCTCCCTGACCCCCTTTCTCTGTCTTTCTTTCTGTCCATCTTCCTGCCCCTGTGTCTGAAAAGGATTCAGGTCCCAATTCCTGCCCCATACTTTCTCTGTCTCTGTCATATGTAAGTCAGGTACCTGGGGACACATCTTAAAGACCAGAAACCATCTTTCAAATATGTCCGTCTTTTATTATGAGTTTCACATATTTATACGAATCAGGTTTGCCAGCATGTGTCAGCATTTTTCCTATCTAGAGATTGAAGTCCAAAAGGTAAGAAAAAGCCTTGACCAGCAGAGCTTCTTAACTAAAGCTGTCTGTAAATACGGCTTAACAAAACAATTGAATTCACTTCACTACAACTCTGTTTAAACATTCATGTCAAAGAAAGAAAGACAAACATAGATGTCCTTATACCATCTTCAAAGAAGGGAAAGATAAACAGGGCCTACCTTTGCATCTTTAAACAACATATGCCTAAGGACACTTACTAAAGTTCTGATACGTGTCCGTTCAATTCCCCTCTTACGTCATGTAAATGACGTCACAAATACACAGCATGAGCTGGAAGGGAGTGATACTCTAGGTATGTCTCTCAAGGAGGGGTCTTTTTAGGAGCTGTAGTACGAATAACACAGTACATGAGCAGTCAAGACAAGAGTGCAAATAATAAGAGATTATGCATTCAACTAAAGTGCTGATCCCAAGAATTAGATAAATCAGAGTTACATTTGAACTCAGCAAAGAGGTCTGCTAATTTCTGAATGTCCATAGGAGGACCTATATTGTCAGAAAGAAAAGTACAACAGCATAAAATACTGAGGAGAATTTTTCAGAATTCTCAGCTAGAATCATATCTAGGGCCATATGATTTTGAGAACCATCTGAGAAGTGGAGCCTAATTGATCAGTAATACTTTGCAAGGCGTCCCTAGAATAGTTCACAAAGCGTTGCTGATTATAATAATTTTAACTAATCCGATCAACATTCTTATTAATAGTAATAAAGGGAATAAGGAACTCAAACCCAGCCTTAACCTGAGCTCGGGCCTTAAATTCATCTGGGACCCCTCTTGGGACCCCTATAGCATCTATGTATACATGTGATCAGATTTATATCAAGACAAAAAAGAGGAAAAACCATGTGAATAGGAAGGATGCCTTTCAGAAAAATATGCAGGAGCATAGTAACCTTAACTAAAGTGCACTGGCCTATCCACTGGCTGGGTAGCTTAACAGGGAGCCAAAAGTCTCCATAAAGCCAGTAAATATCAAATCTGATGCAGCAACAATAGGGCATACCTATGAGCCAAGACAGAACAATAACCTGGGGGTAAATTACCTACAAAACTACCCTGTGTCAGATTAGAAACATGACATGTGTAATTGCCCTTATAGATGGTAACGGCAATATCAAGCTTTTGCTGTCCTGGCAACAAAGGGTATTTAGAACACTGCAGTGCACAAAGGGGATAGGTAAATAACCCAAAAAGGCATGGTTGGATACCAGGAGGGAGGTCCAGATGTACGGTTCCTAGATGGGGTCTAGCTTGAGCACATATGTAACAATTACTCTTATTATGTTGATCAGCAGTGAATTTCATCCATTCTAACCAAAGGTTACGTTCTGAAAACCCTACCTTAACAGCCACAATATCTTCAAAAGTGGGATTGGCAATAGCCATCATGTCAGTAAGTTTATTGAATGTAGGGGCCAGTGGGTTAGTATTTTTTGGGGCCCCCACAAGATGGCGGGAGAGGATGAGTGGAGGTAGATAGATCCCGTAAGAAAACTGATGGTAGCTAGACCCACCCTTAAACCACATGTCCATAATGTACATACCTTCATCAGTAGGTCTAGGGTTGTCAATAGTAAGAGAAAGCTTAATAATTTGTGCAGGAACACTTTTCCTATAACAGTGTCCAACCTTATGAAGGGTCATACAAGTAAGCAGTGATTTACCATTTTGGTCCACTGTTTTTCAGGGTATTTTCTAGTTTATAAGCCCAGTCAGTATTAATATTCCACCCTACCACTCCCCAGAATGCACACTTAACCCCTCAACGTGAGTCAGTAACATATACATATATGTCCTTAGTTTTAGGAATCTCTGAGGACCAATGGCACAGCCTTGGGATATCAATTGATGAACAGTCCACAATGTCACAATACTCAAAGGAGAAGGTGGCAACTTGCACACTGCTGGAATTATACCAAAGGGTAGCATACTATCGGTCTTTTCTGGATTCCAATTGAAGGACAGCCTTTGCGAGGGAGTAGTCCAGCTTGACGTCGTGTTCGCAAAGAGGTGTCGGGGGTGCTGTTTACAGCAGGAGTGTCATTTACAGATGGGTATGGGCAGAAAGTGTCGTGGACCCAGAACACATCATCCCTGTAGACCCAGTTAGAAATGATCCATACAGGGAGAAAAACTAGCAGCAGCGGTGCCAGTAAGAGAATGATAAAGTTGGTAGAATGCTGCAATGAGATCATCATGTTGTTCACTGGAGGAGGTGAAATCTGCGCAGGGAAGACTTGCTTCTGGGGTTTTAGGTTAACCCTCTTCAAGCGACTTGCGTGGATCCAAACAGGAAACTCCTCAGTGAGTGCAGCGGGCCTGGGCACAGCGATCACAGTAGTGGGAAGGCCAAAGGGGAAATCCGTCTGCTTCCGATCCTTGGAAAGCTTCTGGACAATCACCAGGCTGGAAAAAAAGGGTAGGAATCTGTGGAGAGAAAGGAGAAGTGCAAGACACGTTTCTTTGAACAAGCCCTAATATTTCAATTAGCTTTTGGACGTATTCCTCCTGTATCAAGGGAAAATCTACCCATGGGGCGGGGAAAGGTCATCCCGTGAGAATCTCAAAGGGAGAGCAGCCAGATGTCTGTGCATACAGAAAGAGATACTTGAAAAGAAATGCTTGAAAAGCATTCCAAATATCATTCAGCAGCTGTACTCCAATGTGATCCAAATAAGAGATAGAAAACAAGAGAAACCATGTTGCCTGTACTGAATGTGGCAACATGCACAATACCAATTCATTCACTTAGCATAGCCATGGCAAAAGAGCGACAATACTCACTTACTTAAGGTTCTTAATTGAACAAGCCAAAAAGATATGTTTTTTCGTGCTTCATATAACTATTATGCACCTCAGAGAAACCATACTGATATACTGAATGTATTCAGAAATGTATGGATCATATGTAGGGAACACCACGAAATAAACGCTGCATAAAGTAAAACTTTTTTCTTAAACATATAACCCTTAACTAAACTATATTCAGAATATAAAAGCTAAAAGTAAAAGAACATTGCGCAGTTAGGCTAGTAAGAAGTGGAAAAAGAGCTCTAGAAATGGCCAATATTATGTATCCTGGGGTACCCACTAAACTAAGACAAGTAGACATGACACAGACAAAACATAAAGTTTTAAGCGTGGAGCTATTTCTTCATCTGTCAAGTGTGCAGGGCTGAATTTAACTCTGCAAATAAACACATTGATATAAAAAAAACCAAAACAACAAATAATGTATATCATAACCATCTCATATTTGAAAAAAGGCATAAAGCTAATGTCTCTTTGGAGCGTCTCTATCTCTGCAGTGATAAAGAGGACCCGTGGAAAACATTAGAAATATCTGTGCCAAAATGGATCTGGGATGGCTATGTATAAATCCGGAAAAACCCATTTTAAATTAGCAACATCCTAATTTCAGCTAAAACACTAGAAAGGAATTGTATTTTCCAATTTATTTTCAATTCACAACCGTGCCAGCTGTAATTATCGAGCTATATATCTCTGTATCAAGGAGCAAAAGGTCAAGAATGAAAATATCACTAGCAAGAAGTTAAAATGTCGAGCGAGCACTACGATAACCAATACCATGATATTGGGCAATGAATAAGGGAGAGCTAGCAGCTGGTATCCAGGGTTTCCCCTCTTTGCACCAAAGTCCGTCCAGAAGGGCGGCTTTGGGCACCTGCCAAATGCCAGGCATCAAATTCAGAGGAAGCTGTGAAAAAAGAGAGGAAGAGAATCCTGTTCACCCGTGAGACCCAAAAGCCCATTTAAAAGAAGGGCTTGGACATCGTGAAAAGTATGAAGGGTAATGGGGTGACCTAGGATCAGAAAAGTAACCATCTCTACCACCATAGCACAAGCAGCCAGGGCTTTCTTGAACAGGAGTGACTATAAAAAAGGCAACAGAGCGTAACTTACCGCCATGTTCTCCCTTCATGGTGTTACAATAGTCCCAAACAAAGAGATAAAACATGTGGGCATAAGCAGGAAAACCCAAACTTGAGCTAGAAACCAAAGCACATCTTAAATGTCCAACATTTCATAAGTCCATCTGATAAGAGCAGTCATTTCAGAAACCAGGGTCTGTCTCAAAATCTGGTCATAGAAGGAACAAGCAGAGATCCATTGGCGGCAGTGACCAATCATAGCAAGAAAAGTAAGCATGTCTTTCTTGGTAACTGGGAGGGGCAGACCCAGAATAGCAGCAATGCAGAAAGTGCAGATTTTCCTCTGACCATGAGACAGGACAAAACCCAGGTATTTCACTTCAGATGTACACCAGTGCAGTTTATTTCATGACACCTTGTGACCACACACAGACAACCATTATAAAAGGTACAAACTATCAATCGGATAGGTCTCCTGAATTATGGAACACAAAAAGTTGTACAAAATGAGAATATGACCATGAAGGGCAGTGCATGACTTGTAGAATAGCCCGAAGGACATTCCACACTAGGTATACTGTTGCTTAAAGGTGAAGGCAACCTCACCAAAGGGACTAAAATAAAACATACTTTAGGATAATGACAGAAAAAAATCATTGGCTGCCGATGGAATGGTGGAAGAAACATAAGGGCAATGAGAATTACCAAAACATTAACAGCCCGAAAATCTAGGACGAAACAGGGAATGCCATCAGCTTTGGCAACAAGAGCGATGGGCGTATTATAAGAAGAGATGGTGGTTTTGATAATGCCGGAGAAAAGTCAAGAGACGAGCAGTGGAATCTCACCTTACTGCTTTATAAAACCAAGAATGAGTAACTTCAAAGAAGCACTATAGGGGGTCAGTGGAAGCCCAAACAGAGAAGTCTGGGGGAAGGGACAAAAACATTCATGCACAGACCCTGATAATGAAAGCAAAGAACAGATTAGCTTTGCTCTGCACAAGAAAGAAAACCTTTAAAACGGAATTTTTTCTTTTTCTTGTTTCTCTTTTTTTTTTTATGATCCAGCACAGAACACAAAGAAAGCAGCCATAGAAAAAAACGCACAAAATTAGGGCTTGTGTACAAACTACAAGGGAAAGATCTTAGACTGATTCAAACAGCGCTTTCACTTCATTCCACATAACAGCATGTCCTACCTCAGTATTAAACATTGGTGACACAGAAAGATGGGAGCTGAAGGAAAAATGTCATACATACACACAGCCGTACAAGTCTCATTTGTCTAGGAGTAAGTGCCTTTATGACTCATTACAAAAGCAATATAACAATGCAAAAATATTCGCTTATCTTACCTTATAAGCGAGGTACAGTAATAAGAGACAATAAAATCTTATACTCTATAAAAGTTTTAACCTTACAAATGACAGAGTGGGCAGGGGGGTTCTATAAATAATTTCATTCTTCCCGAAAGAATGGCAGCTGCTTATATATTCATGAGGGGCGCTTACCGAAAGTACCCCGAGATTTTTCCCAAAAAAACTCCATAATAGAACCCAAAGCTTGAACTTAAAATAAAGGGGTTGGGTACAGGTCACCACTACCCAGTGAGTATTAAAGAACAGAAAAAATTCAGAAATACTCACAAAATACCGGTGATATCATCTGCCCATCGCGGACAAGCCCCCAACTGAAAAGGATTCAGGTCCCAATTCCTGCCCCATACTTTCTCTGTCTCTGTCATATGTAAGTCAGGTACCTGGGGACACATCTTAAAGACCAGAAACCATCTTTCAAATATGTCCGTCTTTTATTATGAGTTTCACATATTTATACGAATCAGGTTTGCCAGCATGTGTCAGCATTTTTCCTATCTAGAGATTGAAGTCCAAAAGGTAAGAAAAAGCCTTGACCAGCAGAGCTTCTTAACTAAAGCTGTCTGTAAATACGGCTTAACAAAACAATTGAATTCACTTCACTACAACTCTGTTTAAACATTCATGTCAAAGAAAGAAAGACAAACATAGATGTCCTTATACCATCTTCAAAGAAGGGAAAGATAAACAGGGCCTACCTTTGCATCTTTAAACAACATATGCCTAAGGACACTTACTAAAGTTCTGATACGTGTCCGTTCAGTGTCTTTCTTCCTTTCTTTCTGTCTCCCTCCCTCCCACTTTATTTCTATCTGTCTCTCTCCCTGCTCCATATGTAACATACCCTCCCCCTTCATTTCCCTGTGCAGCATTTCCCTCCCCCGACCTCATTTCCCTCTGCGTCCATTTCTCTGAGCAGCAGGTCCCTGTGCAGCAGTATTTCTCCCAACCCCCCCCCCCTTTGCTTCCCACGGTGTGGCCTACCATCGCACTCACAGTGGTCAAGGAGATCGAGAGGGCACAGCAGGAAAAATGGCACTACCGGTAGAAGTTTATTTTTAAGTTTAAAGATGCCGCCGCAGCTCCTCTCACGATCGTTGCCTGCGTTGGAAGCCTTCTCCGACGCAGGTGCGGCTCGTGAGAGGAGTCACCGCAGCACCTTTAATCTTAACAATAAACTTCTACTGGTAGTGCCGCTTTTCTTGGATTTAGGTTTGCGCGAGGTGGATAGCAGGTAGGCCAGCGGTTTAAGGCCCGTCTCCCATTTTACTTGCCCCTGAGCGCCAATTCTGTGCACGTGTCCGCCGCCAGCACTCCCAATGACCTCCTCGCGGTCCAATGCGGTCGTTTCTCTGACGGTGGGTGAGTGAGGGCGGGAGGGGGGAGTCGCGGCGTGTTTGCTGCCTCTGTCAATCGGCCACTGCCACAGCTAAGCGCGCATTCGCACTCTTAACTGCGGTGCCCTACAGTGCACGGAAAACGGGAGCACGCAGGTGGGAGTGCACATGCGCGGCTTAGGGTTTTATTATATTAGATGTGTTCAAACGCCTATACAAAGTTTCTAGGCGGTGTACAGCAAAAAAAAACCAAAAAAAACCCAGGTTATTTTACATTGATCTATTCACAAAGTAACACGAAAAGGACAAACAAATTTACGGATACAGTAGGAAAATGGGGAAGAACTGCAATATCAAAAAGAAAAGAAACATAACAGGTAAGAACAAATGGAAAAGTGGTTTTAAATTTCTTAGGACTGCTATAACCCAGGTAACATGGCAAGCAGCAGCCAAAAATATGGTATACCAGTTTTGTTACATGTAGTGACATAGTTGGAAAAACAGGCAAGAGAGAAATGTTTTGCAGTTTTACCCCGTTTTACTAAGGTGCGCTATGTGTTTTAGAGCGCGCTAACCACTAACTCGTCCATAGACTAACATGCAGCAATTCATACCACTGAAGGCGGCCTCAAAGGCAAGTGTGAAGCTTCCTGTTTGCACAAGAATTTTGTTTGGTTTGAGGCTGTAGTACTTGATTACTGGATATTTCGAGATGCCGGTTTTTCTTTAATCATCGGCATACATCTAATGTAATACAGAAATAAGCCTTAAAGTCTGAACATTCTCAATAAAATCATCTAGACCAGAAGTGTCAAAGTCCCTCCTCGAGGGCCGCAATCCAGTCGGGATTTCAGGATTTCCCCAATGAATATGCATGAGATCTATTAGCATACAGTGAAAGCAGTGCATGCAAATAGATCTCATGCATATTCATTAGGGAAATCCTGAAAATCCGACTGGATTGCGGCCCTCGAGGAAGGACTTTGACACCCCTGATCTAGACAGAAGTTCATATTCCTGCGGCAGGCCCGTCAGGGCCGAAACATGATCGTGTCGAGCCTTTCTATTCAATAAACAAGATTGAATACCACTCGGTCACCTTTGTTTTGTTGTGGGTTTTTTTTTTTTTTTTTGCTTTCACGATCTGTGAAGGTGGCATCTCCTGTGTTTTCTTTCCCCCATCGGTTGTCATATAACATCTGCAGCTATCTGTTATTTTTTTGTTCGCTGATATTTGGTTTTAGGAAGTCAATTTGGGGACAAATAAATATAGCCTTAGAATCAGATATTCCGTTAACATACGAAGCAATAATTTGTGGTACTATTTTACACATTAAACCTCTCCTTGATAAATTTAAAAGTCGTCTTTTCTTGATTTTAACTGAAATTGCGGTTCAAATGATCACAACAAACTGGAAAAATCATGACAGGTTAAGTTATACATTTTGGTGGACAAATGTATGTAATACATATAGATATGAGAAAATGAACGCAGAATATTTAGGGTTTAGTGTTTTATTTAACAAAATATGGAGTCCATTGGCTTTATTTGCTGATTCACATTAAAAGGTTATATAATACCTTCTGATTTTTTTTTCATTACACATCTGGGTTGGGATAGGGGGGTGGGGTAGGGAATGATAAAAATATATATGGATATTAGATCTTCATATTTAAAATGTTTAATATTGTCAATATTAATAATTGATGGAAGGGGGTTGGGTATAGCTATGATTCTGTAATATTATTGTTTCAGATAGTATATTCTTTGTAACATATCGTTACTTTCTATCAAATGTATTACACTATTGTAATTAAATAAAATAATAAATTATTTAAAAAAACAAACAAACAAACATCTGCAGATATCATATGGTACACTGTGAACACTGTGGTTCATAGGAACTACAGATTTTACTACAGTTTTCTAAAGGGGACCCTAACCCCCTCTTCTGCGATAGCAGTTTGTAGTGCAGAGAGCCGCGCTGAATGGCTCGCGCTGCTCCCAATGCTCATAGGAACTCATAGGAACCGTAGTTTAATAGAAGAGGGGATAAGTGTAAAATATACATAAATCCGCAAATGGATGCTGCATTATGTGCTATCAAAGGCTGTTCTGTATTTACACTTCTCCCCCCGTATCCACAGGGGTTAAGTGCAGAGCCAGACTGCGAAGTGTGAAAAACTGCAAAGAACTTCTCGGCTGGCTCTGACCCACCCCCGCCTCCCTTCCCCCCGGCATCCCTGACTTTACCTGGTGGTCTAGCGGATTTTTGGGACAGGAGCAATCTTCCTACGCTCCTGCCCCATGCAGATCACTCACAGGAAATGGCTGCCATGAGCTTCCTTAGTCTCTCGAGACTACGACGGGAACTCCCTGCAGCCATTTCCTATGAGTGATCTGCACAGAGCAGGAGCGTAGGAAGATTGCTCCTGTCCCAAAAATCCGCTAGACCACCAGGTAAGACTTAAAAATAGGCGAAAAAATTAAAATCGCCCTCCTCCCCATCGTGAATAACCGAAACCACGGATGCTGAAACCGCGGATTCGGAGGGAGAAGTGTAATCTTTTAATATAGCACTGATGGTAGTCCACCTAATACTTCAACTGGGTTTGTAAGTGTTCTAACTCTGCCTGAGAAATGCCTGCATACATTACATTTCAGTAATCAAGATGTGAAATAACAAATCCATGTATTTTTAAGGTACTGTAGACTAGTCTAAAAAAGATTTTAAGGGACAAAGATAGCGTAGTGCAAAAAAAACCAGATTTTACAGCCTTTTAAACTTGTTCATGGAAAATGAGTACTCGATCTAAGATTACTCCAAGATCTTTAAAGGAGTCTACCGTGGTAGCGGGGGAACCAAACAGAACTGGAGCTATAGAAGGTCGAATAGAACAGCCTGTAAGCCTCTTTAGATGCCCTTGGCTCAGGTTTCCTCCCCCAGGCCAACCTCAACATTCTCTTCTGTCTTTCCTCAGCCCTCTACCCCTCTCTCTTCTCTCCTCCCTCTGCATACTGTCCTCCCCCAAGAAGTCTCTTGCCTGCAGAGTTTTGTGGTTGCTTATTCTGTACTGGACGAGGGTGTATCTGTGTTCTGTGTCTGTGAAAAAGACATGTTTTCTGTTAGCACTGACTATGCAGGATCGACCTGCCTGGTTTAGTTTTACAATAGGTATATTGATGTTCTATTGGTCATTGTAGTATTTAGGAAATTCCTGGGGCTCTGGTGGTCATGAATGACATTTGTTGTGTTTTGTATTCACAATATGAGGGGCATAATCAAAATGGTGATTTTGAGCCAGTCAGGGTCTTAGACCCCCCTCCCGCTGTATCCCAAGATGCATTGGGAGGGAGAAGGCCCATCATTCTCAACATGTGGCCCTCCAGGCAGGAGGGAATGGGCTTCCCTCCTGCCGATTTTGTAGCAGAAGGTATGGGGGTGTCGGGTAATGGGGTGGGGGGGTGTTCCATGATGTTGGGTGATGTCAGGGGGATGTCAGGAGGGAGGGGGTGTAGGGCTTTATGGCACAGCTGATCCTGGCAGGGGGGAATCCCCATCAGCTGAGCCGGCAGGAATCTCTGAAACCGGCTCAGCTGATTGGGATTCCTCTGCCGTGATCAGACAAAGTAATTGGGTATATCTACAAAACTTGCTTTTGTGTGTTTTTCATGGGGACGTTTTTGTTTTTGAAAATGGCCAAAAAAGGTAGACATCCTAAGGACCAAAACTTATACCTAGGTCATTTTCAAAAATAAAAGCTAGACGTCTGGCAGCTTTGAAAATGGACATTTTTTTCTCCTGGGTTTGTGGACGTCTTGCCCAAAATGTCCAATCTCAGACTTATACGTCTTATCGAAAATGCCCATCTATGCCTGATACTGGATTTGGGATTTAAATTAATATCACAGCTTTCTCAGTAATAACAATGCAAGTTATATTCTGGTTCAGTAGGTATTTTGCTGTCAACACTATCTTCACTGCTGTGTTTCTTTTCTGACCATTCGTTTCATTTCATGGTTATTACTAAAAATATTTTTTTTAATATATTGATGAAGGAGGTGTTAAAAAATGGCCGGCCCTGGGTGTCAAATATGCTGTGTGACACTGACCCACATACCTCTTCAAATCTTCACCAGCAGTGAGGAGGATATCCTAAATGCTGCTCACGCCGGCCTCATTCCTCCCTCTCACATTACTTCCTGTTTGGTGGGACCAGAAGTGATGTCAGAGGGAAGGCTCAGCCAGTGTGTACAGTGGATAGGAGATCCTGTTTACGGATGATGGAAATTTGAAGAGGTACGTGAGGAGAGCAGCGCGACAATGCTGGATGTGAGGAAGAGTACATCAGGGGGGTGTGGTGATGCCAGGCACCTCTGCCCAAGGATCAAACTTCTCTCACTATGCCACTGGCTACAGTGTTTAAAACGTTCCATGCATATTCAGCACACTCTTCATAGAAGTGATGGTACTGAATATTCATAGATGATGCCACAATTTGCTGCTACATGGATTCTGGCAAGGTTCAGCTGCTATCTGTGTAGCTGAGTGGTTTAAATTAGGACAAGATTTTTGCTTACCTAACTTAAACCAATATAGTTAACAGAGCACAGCTGATGGAAGGATAGCATGGAATGTCCCTCCATGAATGTGAGGGACAGCAACAAGATCCCAAAAGATTAAAACAGATGCTGCTTATCCTGGAAATAAGCAGTGCATTTTTCCAACTCCATCTTAATAATGGCTTATGAATTTTACCTTTAGGAAATTCCACATCTTTTTAAAAGCCTGCTAAGCTAACCGCATTCTCTGTCTCCTTCCCTTCCAACTCTCCCTCCCACACGTGCTCTGGTATCTCTTTGCTTTTCTTCCGTCTTTCCCACCACACCCCATGATCTAACATTTCTCTCCTCTTCTCTGCTTCTCTTCTCTCCCTGCCTCACCTGTGACGAGCATCTCTTTCTCCTTTCCATGGTCTTCCTTCTCCCTCCCTCCCTCCCAATCTTGCAGCTTTCTCCTTTATCCCTTCCTTCCCCCAATCAGGTACAATATTTCTCCTCCCTCTCCCCTCATGGAATGGTTACTTCTCTCTCTCTCTCTCTTTTCTCATTCAGGCTACTGTTTGCAATCTTTGGGCCACCTGTAGTGTCAGTCAGCTGAGCATGCTGCCTTCAGTGGCTTCAGAAGCTTTCCCTATGCTTCAGCTTCCTATCCTTACAGAGGATGGATACTTCTGGGTTACCGAAGGCAGCATGTTCATCTCACTGATGCTGCTGTTGGCATGAAGTCTGCAGGCTGCAAGGATGGAGAAGGGACTGGAGCACCTTTCTATGAGCTGCACCTGGGAGTGGACCACCCCTCCACCCTTGGTATACCACTACATGTGGGGAAGACATTTAAGAGACCCTTTCCATCAGTGGCTGAGGTGCTCCATCCTCCTGCCCTCTCCCCCCTTTACTGCACCATCGACTGTAGCTACATACTTTAAATATTGACTTGCCTGTTTTCTAGACATCTATAGACATAGAAAGGTCTTTAGAAAACATAAGCGTATGCCTGATTCATTGAAAACAGACACTGAGACATTTTAGAGTTCTGCTGTGGCTTTTAAGTATCTAAGTATCATTTGCCATGATTATGAAGTTACGGTTTGTCTGGCCACTAGCGTCGTAAACTGAATGAAATCAACAAATATGATGTATCCCCTCCCCTCCCCCCAACCCTTATCTGAGAATCTAGAAAGTGGTGGGGACCTCATGGGAGCCACTTTTAGAACCAGCAAACAAATCAACATTTGGCAGGTAAACGAGCCCTTAAATTAAGAAATGCCGAAAGGTTGCAAACTCCCCCTCCCCCCCTAAATGTTACTCTTATGGATACTCTAGTAAATAACCTTGTAAATCCACCATTTTTGAGCATTGCCAGAGTCCCATTTACGGCTTTCTTGAGATTACAGTTGCCTAAACACATCTTGTATTTCTGCTGTGGTGCACAGATGAATTGCAAGGCTCCTTAAATCATACAAAAAAAAGGAAGTGGTGACAAATATTTATGATTGTGGGGAGGGCAATGTGAACTTTATATCTTCTATAGGAAATTTGTTCTTTCAGGTAGTTCTTATTAAATTACAGGTGCAACAAACATCTTTTTTTTTCTTTTAAATCTCTTGGTATAGCAAATATATTTTAGATGATATGGGATTGTTTGTTTTTGTTTTTTTATCATTCACTAGCGATCACCCGGCATTGCCTGGATATTTATTTATCCCAACCTTCCGGTATCGATGGACTTGTAGTCAGTGATTACGCCTGGTAAAACAGGAAGTACTGGATTGTTTATTTTGTGGACATCTTCATTTTTAGCAGCAAGAATGGCCCTCTGTATGGGGCTGAACTTGGACTTAAACGGCATTAGGAGTGTCAGTAATTATCTCAGCGAGCCCGAAAACTAGGAAAATCTGTCATTTTCAATAGTTTTTACATGTCACCCCCTTGTCACCCCCACAGTATTTTTTCCCCAGATAGAAAGTGATATGTATACCAAGTTTGGTTGAAATCTCTCCATGCATTTCAGAGTTATGCTGGAACATACATACATGCTTGCATACACACATACATATGACTTTTTTCATTTTTCTATATTTTGTATGGTGTGTGAGGTCTTGAAGGGACTGCAAAAGGTTACTTAGGAGCAGCCTGAGCAAGGCCCTTTCAGTCAGCGAAAGATGTTTTCCCATAGTATAATAGATGAAAGAACAAATTATTGAATTTGATGTGTAGAACCAAAAATAACTGTCACAACACTGAGGAAGTCCATTGGAAGACATTCATGCCAGGATTCTCGAAAAAACGCGAAAAAAGGTGACAGTCTGCTAACACAGCCATTTTATAACGAATTGAAAAAAGCGAGACATTCTCTAAAAATCACGCATGCAAAGAAGGTTGGCGGACAGCAGTGAAGATTCGCTAAATTTGCATGTGCCCATCACTGCCAACCAGCAACCCCCGTCCCCCCAAGCAGCAGAAGAGATGCAGATTCTCTCCCACTGCCAAGAAACGCCTGCTGCCACCCGGCCGCACGCACCCCTACAGTGGGAGAGATGCCCACTCTCTCCTTCTGCCAAGTGACCCTCCCTTCCATACAACATCTCCTCCCCGCCTCCGATGCCCCCTCCCCCCTCCAATGCCCCCTCCACTCCACCTCTAAGTAAATGACCTGAAGTACGCAAATACCCTTCTCCCAGGTGGCCTGCATCGTCCAAAATGGGCCTTCCCCTCCCTAGTGCATCTTGAGATGTACCAGGGAGGGGCCTGAGGCAATGATTGTTCCAAGTTGTTTAAGGCCCCTCTCATAGGCTTATGTTATAAAACACTGTTTGGTCTTGCTCCAAGTTATCTTTTAAAACATTTTGAATTGTCTGAAATTATATATTTAATTTGTTTTTCTATCCTGTTTTCCTCAGGGAGGTCAGAACGGGTTACAGGTTATACATACATCAAATACAGTTAATAGGTTACAATATGACAGTTACGGACAATTTTACGATATAAGGTTGTGTCTTAATTCTATACATACTAGGGGGTCTAATGCCAATACTGTAAACCTAAAATGGAGTTCAGAGGTTAAAGTTTGCCACAGTAATCTTCAACATTGTAAGTTTTTCAATACAAGTTTTGTATTCTAACTAGACACACATTAGGGATCCAATACCAATACAGTATTCCCCTGATATTCGTGGGGGTTCCGTTCCAGGAACCCCCGCGAATGTTGAAAAACCGTGAATCCGGTTTTTAGCAGGGGAGACAGGAGAGGCAGGAGAGGACAGCTGGAGCGCCGGCAAGTGAAGGAAATCACTCGCGGTATGCTCCAACCGCCTCTTTCTGTGCTAAAGTCGGGCCTCATCAATCAGGAGCTGCCCTCTCCTGCCCGGTCATTCGTGATCAGAAAATACCGAGAATGACCAGGACCGCAAATCACGGACCGCAAATTTGCGGGGGAGCATTGCAACCATATGGTAATCCTAGCTGGCTCTGAACACACTCTCCCAATTTTCCCTATGCTGAAAACCTGGTTGCTTCAGATCTCTTAACTATCTATACAATCCAGCACCTGGTATGGGAAAGCCTAGTAGAGCAGCACACAGGGGTCTTAAGTAGCCTGGTGGGTCTCATAAGCCACTCTTACCTCTATATTTATGATGGAAGGAGTGAGGCTACCAAAACTCTACTATACTGCCATATAGGTGCCACTTGCAGTCATAAGAGCTATTGGGGTGGTAGATGTGGTTATAGTAGGTTTGGAGGGGAGTTTTGGAGGGCTCCCCATAAATCATAAAGGGCTTATGGTGAAAAGTACTTCTGGCACCCTTTATGTGAAGTTCACAGCAGTACCCTGCAAGGTGCCCCACTTCCTTGTTGGCATGTCTGTGTGGCCAGTCCATTATCATGCTAACCCCTACCATGTCCAAATGGTCTGGATTTGAGCGTCTTGAACTTGGACACTTTTGTGTTTGAGAATGACCCAAAAAAGGCATCCTAAATTTGAAAGTCCTGGCGGTCAAGACATCTAAGTATAGTAGGTGATTTAAAAAAAAAAAAAATAAATTGAGCATCTAGTGATTTCAAAAATGGACTTTTCTCCACCTCGACTTTTGGACATCTTGCGGGAAAGATCCAAAGTCGGACTTAGACATCCTAGCAAAAATGTCTCTCCATGTCTCTAGAAAACAGTTATTTTCTGTCGGGGGTTACTCATGTAACTTATTGTGTAATGGAAGAAAAATCAATGCACATTACTTTCTTGAAATGTTCCAGTTTATTGAGCAGATATGTGACTTGGGATACTCATTACTGGAATCTCAGGGTCCCACAGAAATGATTAACTAAATATAACTGAAGAATATTGCACTGTCACATAAACTGCATCTGCTACTTATGCTGATTTACTAGCTGTTAACATTGGAAATTTATAAAAAAAATATACTGTATTTTCACGCATATAACGCGCGCGTTATACACGATTTTACAAACCGAGTATAACCATGCGCGTTATATGCGTGAGCGCATTGTACAAATTTTTTTTTACATAGTTCCCCTCCCCCCGACGTCCAATTCATCACCCCGAAGGACCGCTCGCACCCCCACCCCGAAGGACCGCTCGCACCCCACCCTGAAGGACCGCTCGCACCCCCCCAGCCTTCCCCTCCCCCGCATGGAGAAGCTGCCTACCGTTGTTTCCCGATGCCAGTGAGCCCTGCTGCTTTCTCTGCCAGCGGTCCCGCCCCTTCTCTGAGCCCTGCGCTGCACTGCTTCCTCTGCCGGCGGTCCCGCCCTTTCTCTGATGTCAGACAAGGGGCGGGACCGTGGCAGAGGAAGCAGCACAGCGCAGGGCTCAGAGAAGGGGCGGGAACGCCGGCAGAGGAAGCAGCAGGGCTCACTGGCATCGGGAAACAACGGTAGGCAGCTTCTCCATGCGAGGGGGAGGGAAGGCTGGGGGGGTGCGAGCGGTCCTTCGGGGTGGGGGTGCCAGAGGACCAGAGGAGACTCGGGGCAGGGCTAGAAAGTGAGAGTCGGGACCAGAGGAGACTCGGGGCAGGGCTGGAAAGTGAGAGTCGGGACCAGAGGAGACTCGGGGCAGGGCTGGAAAGGAGAGTCGGGGCGGTGACAGGAGAGTCGGGGCGGCAAGCAGCATGCGTGGTATACGCGTGTGCACGCTATAAAAATTTTTTTTTACATATATTATGGTTTCCCGTGTGCTATACCCGTGTGCGCGTTTTACACGGGTGCGCGTTATATGCGTGAAAATATGGTAATCTGCTAAAATATACAGAGATTAACCCCCTCTTTTACTAACGTGCGCTAACCGATTAGCGCGCTCTAAACGCTAACGCAGCCACGGCTAATCGGTTAGCGCACCTTAGTAAAAGAGAGCCTAAATGTATTCTATTTTTAAATCAGGCTAACGAGTATTTGGTCAGATATTGTCAAAATTAAGGATTTTGCATGCACTATGCACTGGGCAAGGAAAGGTTCAGAATAACACTTTTGAGTATACATTCTTATTCTATACCGCAGTGGAAAGTTTGTTAATACAGAAGGGTGCAATTAAAATTCTTGGTAAGATCTGAATTTTAATTGACATAACCTTCATGATGTGTATCTCCCAATGCTCAAAAAATCATGACACTGTAGAATTGCATCTTATAAAAAGCATAATAAAGTACTATCCAAGGCAACCATGACCACAACCCCATCCTACTTTCTAATTACCCAAATAAATTGCAAGACATCAGTTTCAAACGGAACTAATTAAAGACCACAGCTTTACTATTAATATTGCAACAAGGGAATCTAATCTACAGTATGTACCCAAGCCTTTGACAATTGGTTGGTCCACCTAGTCTCTCACTGCTAAATGACCAAGGTTTTCCTGCATGGCCTACCCTATTCAGGCATGATTAGCAACCCTCTGGGCCTGGTTAGGACCTTATTGATAGCCAGAGGTTTGCTGTCTTACCAGGGTCTCCTAGACCAGGTTCAATAAAACCTCAACAACAAATCTTCCATTGTGTTGGTTGCACCAATAAGCCCCTCCCCAGGCTTGAATACACTCAATGTGAACATAATGCCTAAGTGGTGGATTCTATAAATGGCAGTAAAACAGCATAATGAAAGAAAGCAATTTATTAATATTTTTAATATGTATGCATGTAATTTTGGAAATCGCATTGTATTTATGCGGTATATAAATTTTTAAATAAATAAAATAATTCTAATGTAATAGCAAACAGCAAAAAAAGCTGCCAAATATAAAAATGCTTATTTAATTAAGTGGAGCAGTAAGCATTTTCCTTTTTTGATTCAGTATTGGGCATATACAGTATAGGGCAGACATGGGCAACTCCGGTCCTCGAGGGCCAAATCCTGAAACCCCGATTGGATTCCGGCCCTCGAGGACCGGAGTTGCCCATGTCTGGTATAGGGGTAGGTTTGTAAAGTACTTTTCAAAGTACTGGTTCAAATTGGTTGAAATGTGTGGTTAGTCCGGAGCTTTCTTTTGTGGGGCTACTCGGGAGTATTGACTACCAGTACCTTTTCTTCTGCTCGATCAAAATGGCCCACGGTCCCCAAGTATTAATAAAAGTGCTCAGGTACTGCACACTAGGGGCCAGATTCTATAAATGGCGCCGAGCGGTGCTGACATTGTAGGCGCCACACGCTGTGGTTGTCAATTAAAAAAAAAAAAAATGGTGCCATTTATAGAATCACGCCTATTGACGCCTCTGCGGACCTGGGCATCGCTAGGCATCTTAGACATAGCCAGCTTTTCACTTGCCTAATTTGGCAGCACCTGTCGGACACTTGATGCCTAACGACGTCCAACTCAACTGTGCCTATTGTCTACCCATAACCACACCTAGGCATCATTAGACATAGAAGGGCGCATCCATTTAGCTGTCGCTAGGCGACCTAAGAGTTCAGCGACGAGCAGGGACTGTCTCTTGCTTGGTTCATGTAATGTATAGCGCTACATGCGTCTAGCAGCTCTATAGGAATAAGTAGTAATAGTAGATGAAAGAAAACATATTGAACATTACCAAGCGTTACCGAACATTTAACTGGAAACCTTAGATAAATTATAACACCATTCTAAATTACCCTGATGCGCAGAGCCTGGAACTGCCGACACCATTCCGGGGTTTCTCTGCACACATCAGGGGAAGCACCCCAATTTTTTTGTTTGTTTGTTTTACCCAGAAATAAGGCAGTAGGATGACAAAAAAAAAATAGATTTAAGATATGATTCCCGTCCATTTCAAAAGCAAATGAAACAAGGAGGGTCACGTGATCGTCCATATTATCCACTGATAATTCCCTTTTACTAAGGGCTCCTTTTACTAAGGTGTGCTAGCGTTTTTAGCGCACGCTGGCTCCCAAACTTACTCCCAACGCGTGCGGCATTTTAGCGTGCGCTAAGACCGCCAGCGCGCCTTTGTAAAAGGAGCCCTGAATGTTTACTTTTAATCTTGGGAGACAAACTTATTATCCGGATTCCACGTATGTTAAATTGAGTCTTGATGAGGAGGTGGAAGGCTCGCAGGCTGACTTGGACAGATTGCAGGACGGGGCCAAGAGAGAACAAATGAGCTTCATTATGAGACCAACATAAAGTGATGTGTCTTGGCTATGATAACAAATGTGTTGTGTATAAAATGGATGGTCGGGGGCATTAGTTGTAGAACTGCTGAAAATGATCTAAGTGCTAATGTGAAGCTAGTTTGGTGCCCGAGGTGAAGCCACAATGCGTTAGGCCCCGAGAATACGGAATAACACAGAAAGGACTTGCAAAGCCTGGAGATGGGAGTTATTCCGCTGTTACAACGCTGTTAAAATTAGCTTCCTAAATCTGTATTCCCCATGGCTTATTTTATGATGCCTTATTAAATGTATATTTGCTGAAATTCACTTTAAAATATGCTTTAATGTATATAGACCCTAATTAATATAATATGCTCTGAGGGGCCCTTTTATTAAAACTGAAGCAAAAGTGGCCTTTCCTGTGCACTACGGCCACTTTTGCTATGGCTGGAACATGGCTTTTTTTTCCCAAATTAATGGCTGGTTAAGTGCTACTGTTCTTAGTGGCTAGCAGACAGCTGTCTAAGTCATGAAATTTAAAGCTCTGGCCAGCGAAGTTTAGTGGCCAAATCAGGCCACTATAAACTTAGATGGCCAGCGTTTAATATTGATTTAGCCGGCTAAGTTTATAGTGGCTAAAAATAGATTGGATAGTCGGTATCAGTCACTGGAAATTGCCTGGAATTGAATATACAGGCCCAACACTAATTGCAGGAGTCAGTCCAGCTAACTTCTGCAGTCTGGATATCGGGCCCAATATTCCTTTTTTTTTTTTTTGGTATCCTCCAGTTTCTTCTGTGCTCCCCAAAATGTGTGGGTTAGAAGAGTACTGATTTCAACTCTTTAACTAGGATGATTATTCATATTTTTCTTCTTTTTGAATTATATTTTATTTTATTTCTTCCATTTGTGCACTCGCACATACCTATACAAGCTCTAGGCGACATTACAGAGGAAGGGGTTAGAAGAGGGTAGGGAGGACAGTGGAGGGCAGGAAGATACAGGAGGAGAAGAGGATGCAAGTGTCAAATAGATGAGCTTTCAGTTTCTTCTGTCCTGGTCATTTCAGTAAGGTCATTCCAAGTTTTTACGCCTAGTTTTTACATTGTATCATGTGGTTTTGTTTGTCACTATATAAGTCTCGGAAAACAAAAAGATTTTTATAAAAAAAAAAAGTGATCGTTCAGTCCTTGCCATCATTCATAAGTTCATAAGGGCCTTAACCTTTTAGACAGATTACAAGGAAACCTAAAACGGCACCTTTAGGGGGATGGAGAAGTCTAGCTGCAGTCTACAGAAAACGATATGCCCTTCCAGCTAAACCCGATGCGTTGTTTTCCCTGCATAAAGGGTGGGCAGGTTTCAAATAGCCCATTTACTTAGGCATATGGCTTTTGGAAATTTCTATCATTGGCAGTAAATCGCATTGCGCTCCATAAATACTAATGTGATGCAATTTATACATTTATTTAAAAAATTTATAGCCCACTCTTCCACAGCATTGGGCGTAATTATTAAAATCTCGGTGGATCGAGAAGCCTGAAATTTAATTGAGGAAAGGAACAAGACTGCAGGTTAGTTTAGGGCACCTTGTATCGGCCCTAGGTTTTATTATGCCTCTGTAACTTGCAACGCACGTATGATTCAGTGTTGCCCTAAATCTATAGAATTGTGCGACCAACGTTGTAACTAGCGTGAAAAGTTGCACATGCAGTTTATAGACTAGGGTCAGTTATGTGTAAAACCTAATAAGCTAATGAGCTGATAATTGGCATTAATGACCACCCTTAAGCTATAATTTGTGTTAATTGGCAGTAATTAACAGTTACGTATGCAATCCCCCCTAGTCAATATTCAGTAAATTGTGTGCACAAATTCGAGCGTGTGCAACTGCAAAGGGACCTGGGCGGGTCAGGGCCATGTCTAGTCATTGCATGTGCGGGTCATCGAATACCTGCGTTTGCGTGCTGAGCTGTCTGCAGTTAGGCACGAGCATTTACTCCCAGCCATTTGGCTAGCAAAACTGCTCGCACCCAGCAGCTTAGTAAGGGGGAGCAGGGGGCAATCCGCCCTGGGCACCGTCTTGGTGGGGGTGCCAGCACACATCCTTTTTTCCACCTCCCTGCTCCTCCCCCCACTGCATGCTTGCCCGGTGTGAGCAGTATCATGAACTTGCTGCCCGCCTTGGTGTCGGCTGTCTCTGCCATCACTTCCGGGTCCGGCACCTAGGAAGTGACATCAGAGGGAGAACCGGGTTGACGCAAGCAGCAAGCTCACAATGCTGCTCGTTCTGGGAAAAGTAAAGAGGCGCGGGAAGTGGCGTAAGTGAGGTGAGTGGTGCCCGGGGTGGAGGTGCCCCTCCCCCGCCCTTGTCTCCGCCCTCCACTCCTTCCCTGATCCCCCCCTGCCACGCACACGCCCCCTTCCCTTCCCCATACCTCATGCTCCTCACGACCCCGTCGGCTCTCCCTCTGATGTCACTTCCTATGTGCGGCACCCGGAAGTGATGTCAGCGGGAGAACTGATGTGGTTGCGAGAAACACATTGAAGTTGTTGCTCATAGTGGTGAACAACTAGAGGTATGGGGGAAGGGAAGGGGGCACACGCATGGCAAGAGGAGGAGTGTGTAGAGGTGGAGGGGGCGGAGAGGAGGAAGGGTACCGGCACCCCTACTAACAAGGCGTCCTGGGCGTCCTGCCCCCTCCTCCCCTTACTATGCCACTGGGTATGGGGGAAGGGAAGGGGCATGCGCGTGGTAGGGTAAAGGGTCAAAAGCGTGCCAATAACACGCGGACAAATGATCAGAGACAAATGTTACAGAACGTCAGCACGCCGGATTAAAAGTTAAATTTAAAGCTCCAAGGGGGGGTGTGGGGGGAACCCCCTCCCACATACAAAGGAAACTGTAATTTTTCCTTAAAACAGGGAAAAATTACACTTTCCACTGTAATGGAGGGTTCGCCCTGAACCCCCCCACCCCATGGCAGCGCCAGCACTTCTAAGTAAACTGTGGGTTCCCCCAAACCCCGGAGCGCTTTAAATTTAACTTTTAATCTGGCACGCTGACATCCTGCACACATTTGTCTCAGCTTATTTGTCCGCGCGCGATTGTCCCGTGCACTTTCATCTGTGAGCCGCGTGGCAGTGGGGATGGAGAAGGAGCAGTAGGGAGGTGCAGAAGAGGGCGAGGGAGGGGTGTCACTCACCCTCGCTAGGCCACTACTCGCACCTAAAGTTAGAAATGTAAATGTGGACGTAGGCTAGTATTTTACAGAAACAACTTTGAGTACAACCATTGTGGGATCTGCGCTCTATAGGCCATCTTTTTGAGACTTATCCCGTTTCTACGCTGCTCGTTCATAGTGCCTTATTGGCTAATCTGGTTCTCTGTCTTCTTTTCACAGGCATTTCCTGTTTAAACATGGATCTGGCTCTTCAGCGATCTTCAGTGCAGCCAGTCAGAACTATCCTTTAACCTCCAATACCGTGTACTCGCCACCTCCCAGGCCTCTCCCTAGAAGCACCTTTTCTAGGCCAGCCTTCAGTTTCACCAAGCCCTACAAGTGCTGCAACTGGAAATGTACCGCCTTGAGTGCTACAGCCATCACGGTGACGCTGGCATTGCTTCTAGCCTACGTCATCGGTAAGACTTATTTTCTATTGTTTGCTACATCAGTGTTTTCCATTCTATTCCCCTGCATTTAGTACAAGATACACCTTGCTTATGGGTAGAAAGAGGAGCATTTTTCAGCGGCCATGTATGTATATAATTTATGGATAGTTTTGTACTGTCAAACTACTAGGCAGCTTTTCACAGAATTTTCCTTATGAAACTGCTTTTAAAATGGGTACCCTGTGACAAAAATATTCACAGGCTTTGCACATCTTTTTTTTGTTTGTTTGTTTCTGTGTGCAGAGGAAGAGGGGGAAAAGCATACATTCATACTTGAAAGTTTTAATACATCTCTGCTTTTAGTTCTCCCAAGCTTGACCTGCCTCCCTGAATGCTCTTTCTCAGACAGCTAAATGTATCATAAATGCATCGCAAATCCCGGATGTAATTTTTATCCATTCTGAGGAAGGCAATTTTCAGACAGGCCAATTCACCCGGGTAAATAAGCTCCTTAGGGACCATTTTACTAAGCTGCATTGATTAGCTTATTTGGGTTTTACCATATAGTAGACATTAGCGCATTCCCATACAAATGGCTATTGAATATTCAATCTATAACATTAATAGACTCAAGTTTCAGAATCTATCCCCACTGAATGCTGTTTGATCCTCAGATGCACCACTCCACGTTCAAACTGTATCACAACGTTAAGCTTGATGTGCAAAATCTTCCCTGGATCAATGTTTTAAACTTATTTTAAATTTTTAGTAACATCCTTATTTAGTAAGATACTATAATTTACTTAAATATTTAGTAATAAACAATTTCACAAGTGTTATTAGAATAAACTTATCTTTCAGTTTGTGGTCAGTATAGGGACTTCTAACGCCGACATGTTTCGCGAGAAATCGCTTTTTCAAGGCAGGGTCTCTAACTATGGTAACGCCATCCAAATCGACCAGACATTTTTTTATAGCCAATAAATATTAAAAAATGTGTGGTCATAGTTAGAGACTCTGCCTTGAAAAAGCGTTAGAAGTCCTATACTGACCACAAACTGAAAGATAAGTTTATTCTAATAACACTTATGAAACTGTTTATTACTAAACTAGTCTTATAGCCCGTTACATTAACGGGTGCTAGAATATATTTGTGTGTGTCTCTCTTTATTTCTTTCTCTCTCTCTCTCCTTAGCCGCTTTCTTTATTTCTGTCTTTCTTTTTCCTTGGCTGTCCATCACCACCCCTTGCCTGCTCCCTGTCCATTCTCCCTTCCTTTTACCTCCCCTGTGACCACCACCACCCCTTCACAGGTCTCCTTATGCAGCAGCAGCCCTTCTCCCTTTGTTTTACCTCCCCCCCTGTCCAGCAGCACCTTCCTTCTCCCCCTGTCCAACATTAGGCCTCCGTTCCTTTTTCTTCACCCCCCCTGTCCATCAGTACCTCTTTCCTTCTCCCCCTGTCCAGCAGTAGGTGTCCCTTCCTTTTTCTCCCCCCCCTCCTCCTTCTTATCCCTATGATACACTTACCTTGCTCTGCCCCTGATCAGAGGCTCCCGACAGCCGCCCAGTTGCACCCATTGGAAAAGTTCCCTCTGCGGCATCCCGCACCCCTCCTGAAACGACTCCCGCTGTCTTTCTTTCTGTCTGTCTCTGTCCCTGACCCCCTTTGTCTGTTTGTCTTTCTGTATATCTCCCTGCCCCTGTGTCTTTATTCTTTTCTTTCTGTCTCCCTTCCTCCCTCTGTCTGTCTATCCGAAGCAGCATTCCCTCCCCCTCCATTTCCCTCCCCCCACACCAGTTCCCTGTGCACCTGCCCCTGTGTCTTTCTTCTTGTCTCCCTTCCTCCCTCTGTCTGTCTGTCCAAAGCAGCATTCCCTCCCCCTCCATTTCCCTTCCCCCACAGCAGTTCCCTGTGCACCTGCCCCTGTGTCTTTCTGTCTCCCTTCCTCCCTCTGTCTGTCTGTGCAAAGCAGCATTCCCTCCCCCTTCCATTTCCCTCCCCCCACACAGCAGCATTAGCGTTTCCTCTACCCCCTTTCCCTTCCCACAGTCGCGACTACAAACGCGGGCCCGAGTCCTTTGCCGCCCCCCCTTCCCTTCCCACGGGCCCGACTACACATGGCGATTCAAGCAGCGTGTGTAGCAGTATTCACACGCTGCTTCGGTTCCTTCTACTGCCCTGATTGGCTGACAGCCGCTGCGTCCGACATCCGCCTCGGGGGAGACAGCCGCCGCGTCCGATCCGCCTCGGGGGAGGAGAGAGGACTTCAGGCAAGGAGCAGGACAGATAAAAAAACAGCACGGGCCGACAGCCGCCGTGTCCGACATCCGTCTCGGGGTAGGAGAGTGAGTGTTTCGGGCGCATGCGCACTCCTATCTGAGATGCTGTACATCTCACGGAAAACGGACGCATGCGATGGGAATGCGCATGCGCGGCCTAGCGTTTAATTATATTAGATATTTAAGTAAATTATAGTATCTTACTAAATAAGGATGTTACTAAAAATTTAAAATAAGTTTAAACATTGATCCAGGGAAGATTTTGCACATCAAGCTTAACGTTGTGATACAGTTTGAACATGGAGTGGTGCATCTGAGGATCAAACAGCACTGAGTGGGGATAGATTCTGAAACTTGAGTCTATTAATGTTATAGATATATACATTAATATTGAATGCTTGCCTACAATTTAGTGCCTTTGTACTGACTTAGTTACTGGATATTCAAACCAGGTAAAAAATAATTGCACAGAGGGTGTGGCTTTTTTTGCATTCGGGTGGGAGGAGCTTATTGGGAAGCTGGATCAAGTACGAGGGATTCCTCAAGAGCGGATGAGAGTGAAGATGATGGAGGTTGTAACTTGGGGGATCAAACTGGGGAGGGGGAAGATGATAGGGGTTGCACTACCACGGGAGTATTTTTTTTTTTTTTTAACTGGGTTGTCTCTGTTAAATGTTGTGGCAGACAGTGCAGGAATTTCCACATTATCTGCCATTAAGTGTGAACAGTGGAGGAGTGTGTGGCGCAGTGGTTGGATCTACAGCCTCAGCACCCTGGGGTTGTGGGTTCAAACCCCGCACTGTTCCTTGTGACCCTGGGAAAGTCACTTAATCCTCCATAGCCCCAGGTACGTTAGATAGATTGTGAGCCCACCGGGACAGAGAGGGAAAATGCTTGAGTACCTGATTGTAAAAACCACTTAGATAACCTTGATAGGCGGTATATAAAATCCTAATAAAACTTGAAACATAATACCTAAGTGGTGGATTCTATAAATGGCACATAAATTTGAGTGTAAACAGACTACAGCTAAACAAATCAAAAACAGAATTTCTCTGGATACAAAAAATTTATTGCGCATACCCCCGTCCATCCTTTTTATGGGGAAATGACACCCCTACAGCCAAGGACAACATCCGCAGTCTAGGAGTACTTCTTGAGTCAAATTTATCACTCACAGATCATGTATCCAAATTAGTGTCAACATCCTTTAACTTCCTCTGCCACCGTTAAAGTGCATCCGTGCATGCTTCTCATTACCCGAATTCACCCAAATGCCATATGATCTTGTAGCATCCCGCTTAGATTACTGCAACACCTACGTGCCAAAACCCTCTCCCGCTTCCAAGATGTGCAAAATACTGCCATCCGCCTCTTGAAAAACCTGAGCATCCGCGACCATGTTACTCCTGCATGAGCATCCCTGCCCTGGCTGCCCATCCAAAAACGCTGCGCCTTCAAAGCCCTGGTTCTTGACTTCAAAACCTTCCACAAGATGATACCAAACTATATGACAACAAAACTACAAATCTACATCCCCAGCTGACTATTGAGATCCCAAGGAGAGAGACGACTGATCCTATCACCTGGTCGTTCTCTCATGACTGAAACAGCCCTACGTGACTTAATATTTTAAAGGAAGAAGTATGTACTTACTAGTCACACAAACAAGGAGTGACATTTGGCTGCACATACGAGGTGCTACCCAAAAGTTCAAGGAACGTAAACAGTGTGGGTGAACTGGGTATAGTATGCCCTTCCGCCGCTAGAGGTGTCTAGCAGTATGCTTTGTGAATCAGTGTGCCAACGGGCGTGCAGCTGAGTGGTCACGTTGTTTTGTTCTGTGGGATTTTGTACGGTTGTGTTTTAATGACTTGGCGGATTTTGATATGATGGATTTCACTGAGCAAAGGATCTGCATCAAATTTTGTTTCAAACTTTAAAAAAACTGCTGCAGAAACCCATCGTATGTTCCATGAAGCCTTTGGAGATAAGGCCATGTGCCAAAGCAAAACCTTTTTTTGGTACAAACACTTCAAGGATGGGCGAACATCTGTCCACGACGATGACCGTTCTGGACGACCGTCAACAAGCACAACACCGGAAACCATAGCAACAGTTCAAGAGACTATCCTTGCAGATCATAGGCAAACTATCCACGATGTCTGTGAGATAGTAGGACAGTCATATTGTGTGTGAGGTTTTGAAGCAAACGCCCAGACAAATGGAAAAACAAAAATTGGTTGCTCCACCTTGACAACGTGCCCGCTCACACATCACTCATTATTAGACAATTCCTGACTTCCAGAAACATAACAGTGATTATGCACCCTCCCTATTCCCTGTGATTTTTTTCCTATTCCTCAAAATGAAATTACAACTGAAAGGGCACCATTTTAACATGATTGAAGAGATCCAGGCAGAATAGCAGTAGGTCCTCAAGCATTCACCCAAGATGAATCCCATAGATGCATGGACTCGTGGAAAAAACACTGGGATCGCTGTATACATTCTCAAGGGGACTACTTCAAAGGAGAAGGTGGAACCTAGGAGTTTCATTAAACAATTTTTTTACAATTGAATTCCCTGAACTTTTTGGATAGCACCTCGTACTATAGCAGGACATGCTTAATCCACTCCTACCCTAGATGAGATCGTTTTCAAGCACAAGTATGACCTCATGTGCAACTTTCTTCAAATGAGTCTCTTAGGAGGGAAATTCTATAAGAGGCACCTAAAGCTAGGTGTCTAATAAATAGGCACCAAACTCACCCTCTCCTTTATAAAGCCACACTAGCGTTTTGAGCACCAGCCATGGTGGTACGAACTCGGAAGCTCATAGAATTCCTATGAGCGTTGGAGTTCTTACCGCGGCAACCAGCGCTAAAAATGCTAACGCGGCTTTGTAAAGGAGGGGGGGGTCAATTAGTAAATTGGTTTCAATCAGTTGAAAGATAGATGCAATTCTACAAAAGATAGGCATCTTGAAACTCAGTCAAAAACATTTTTTCACTGACTTTGGGTGCCTACTTGCGCCGTTTAGAGAATTCAGGCCTTAGCACCTAACTGGCACTTATACATGTAGGAATCAATATTCATCATGACAAAACCAGCCAGGAATAGCTCTTGGCCAGTTGAATTGCCTGTTTGGGACTAACCAGTTTAATTCAGCAGCACCTAACTGGTTAGTGATGCTGAAAATAGCCAATTGGTGCCAAACTGGAAACAGGCGATATGGGGGATGTTCCAAAGGCGAAGTCAGCACTTGACTGGTTAAGTGCTGATTAGAGAATGACACGGGGATATATTTTTCCCCGTCCTCGCAGGAACTCAATTTGCCCGTCCCGTCCACGTGAGTTTTGTCGCTGTCCCTACCCCCAGTCCTGTAAGCTCTGCCTTAAACCGCACAAGCCTCGAACACTTATGATTTTAAAGTGTTTGAGGCTTGTGCAGATGAGGACGGAGCTTAGGCGTTGGTGGAATGAGGCATTATGACGTCACAATCTGAGCTCTAGAATGTTGCTACTTAGGATTTTAAAGTGTTCGAGGCTTGTGCAGATGAGGACGGAGCTTAGGTATTGGTGGAATGAGGCATTATGACATCACAAGCTGAGCTCTAGAATGTTGCTACTTAGGATTTTAAAGTGGTTGAGGCTTGTGCAGATGAGGTTATAGCTTGCAAGAATGGGGCATTGACAGGGAAAGAACTCTCCGGGGCAGGACGAGAACATGAGTTCCCGGAAAGATGTGCGGCGAATTGAGTTGGTTCAGCGAATGGCCACCAGGATGGTCTCGGGGCTCAGGGATCTCATGTATGAAGAAAGGCTAAATAAATTGCAGCTGTACTCACTAGAGGAACGAAGAGAGAGGGGGGACATGATTGAGACGTTCAAATATGTCACGGGCCGTATCGAGGTGGAAGATGATATCTTCTGTCCTTTAGGTCCTTCGACCACCAGAGGGCATCCGCTGAAAATCAGGGAAGGGAAATTTCGAGGTGATTCCAGGAAATACTTCTTCACAGAAAGGGTGGTCGATCATTGGAACAGTCTACCTCTACAGGTGATTAAGGCCAGCAGCGTGTCAGATTTTAAGAGAAAATGGGACATTCACGTGGGATCTCTAAGGGAGTAAAGTCAGGGGGGTGGGTCATTGGAGTGGGCAGACTTGATGGACTATAGCCCTTTTCTGCCGTCATATTCTATGTTTCTGTGTCATTCTCTAGTGCTGATATTCAACGCTTAACCGCGTAAGATAAGTGGCCAAATTGAACCGCTTAAAAGTCAGTCCTGTCTTTGTGCCATGCCACTTAGGCAGTTAAGTACTGACTATCACACCGTACCGTATATGAGATAGCTGGGTGCATAAACTTGGATATTCAATCACGGTGCCCGGACATGGCCTGGCATTGACTATCCGGGAATAATACTGGCAGCGGCAGCAGCTAAAAAACCACTCCTCACCGCCATCTACCCCCAAGGTTTATAGAATTTGAGAATATATGACAAAAGTTACGTGGTTCAAATAAGATGGGATTTGGGGTGGATCAGACGCAGGCCAGCAGGTTATAAGAGATGGTGAATTACAGCTGCTTTTCATATAATTGTATGCAATCAAGTAAACCACACAAATAGCAGATATAGCGCTGGCTGACTCCTTCACTAATCCCCTTTCTTTCCACTACCCTCTTTTGTCTCTCACTCAACCAGTTCCTAATCCCTTCTACACCTTGGGGTGACCTCTCCCTAGACACTCACCCCCAGTCTTCTCAGTATTAAAATATTTTATTAAATCCAAATACATCACAATCAGCTCTCGCCTACTTTTCCTCTCCAAGCCCATTATTCAGCCGATGGTGGCCAGCATTTTGCTGACCATTGCCAGCGTTAAACGCAAAAATTCACTAGCATTGAATTTCTGTTTCTCTGAAGCCAGCTGAAACATAGGCAGTCAAATGTAATAATGACATTCAACACTTAACTGGCTATAGGCTACTGCAAAAAGATATGACTGATTTTTACGAGGTCCTATTTACGCAGTTAACAAGGCCAGTTAAATGCTGAATATACTGTAGAACTATGACAGAGGCCACCTACTGGAATCTGATACAACTACACCCTTAATTTATGGCTGTTCAATATCTGGGACGCCTACCTGCATAAAATGCAGATTTTTCTGCTCTACTTTCAGTTGCATCGATGAATTATATTTCAGAATCTGGATGTCTACTACTGCTCAAATTATTCAAAGCAGATTGAAAGAGAAGCTAGGCATTTATGAAAACATCTGCCATAACAGCAGGTAGAGCCAGTGCCTGAAAGGCTAAAGGCGTCCAAATTGTTTTTGATTCATTCAGCACATGTTGGGTTTTGCTTCTCCAAGTCTTCTGTCCCTGAGCATTTTAACACCATTTTCCGCTACCAAGAAATAAACTGAAAGGCTGTGAATATCTAGACAGCCACATGGTGTAAATAATTTGACTAAGAAAATAATGTAATAGCACATGTAAAAATACCACAATTTTTTTTCAGCTAGTTCACAGGACATTGATAAAATGGGAGGATTGGTACACGCAGCTGCTGTCAGAAAGGGTTTCTGGTTGGTTAAATTGCCTGTTGGAGGCTAACCAAACATTTTCAATAGCATTTAACTGGTTAGTGCTATTAAAAAAAAATGTCTGGTTAGCACTTAATTCAAAACCAACTATTATTGGGAGAGTTCAGGAGTAGAGTCAGCACTTGGGTGGTTAAGTGCCAATATTCAGCATTTAACTGGCTAAGGTCACGGCATAATATGCTTCACAATGGATCACTCACTATAAACTATAAAGTATTCCTACTTTTCCATTGCATCTGCTATGAGAAGGACTATAGGTCTGTATGGAGAAGAAGGAGAAATATTACCGTTCGAGCAAAACAACCCTGAGGCAGCGGTTGAAAAAACTTTGAACCGCGAAACGCAGGCCGCGTTGGGGACAAAATTGAAGCGGCTTGATGGTGCTGTATAAAGGATTCAAGCCGAAAATAATGCAGATAAGTTCCGTTACTAAATACGAAGATTAAGATAAAAGTGCTTAGAATCAGGTGAAGTGCTTCTCGTAGACAATAATATTATGCCGCCCATTAGGCTTACAGAAAAATCATAACATAGCATAAAAATCAACTCCTAGACCGCTTAACCTTGAAGATCTATGTGGCTTACAAAAGATTACACTAACTTACAGCCGAGAGATCACAATGAAATTTAAGAGCCCAAAAATCTGGAGAATAAGTACGTTTTCAAATGCCTTCTAAATTCCAGGTACGAGAAGGACATGAGAGATAATTGTTTGAATTCTTTGTCCCAACTAGCAGCCTGATATGAAAGCATGCGCTCATGAAATCTTTTATATTTGCAGCCCTTCACTGATGGCTAAACAACATCAGAAAAACATGACCTTTATGTGAATATTTTTGAGTAACAAAAGAAAATGAATTAATCAAACATGATGGAGCTTGACCTGATAAGACGTTATAATAGACACAACCCAGCTTAAAAATAATGCTCAAACTTGGTAGACAACATAGAAATAGGAATGAAAAGATGACTTCCACTCTGTGATCAATATTCAAGGCCAAAGTTCATTATTGCAGCACCCTGTTCACGTTCAAAAGGACCCAACAAGGCGCCGCGTTTTGGTAGAGGAGTGCCTGCTTCACGGATCACCAATCAACGAGTGCTTCTGCTCCCACATACACACACACACACACACACACACACACACACACACTTTTCAGCACACGAGCAAGGGTGACGAAAACTATATTATAAAATCGCCCTTTTAGGATTAGATTCATGAAATAGTGCTGAGAAAATGACACTGAAAGAATCTGCATGGAGTGCTATTCTATAAATGGTTTTGCAAGTTGTGCATCATTTTCAGAATAGTGCTTAGATCATTGGTTCATAAACCTGGTCCTGGAGGCATCCCAGCCAGTCGGGTTTTCAAGATATCCACCTTGAATATGCATGAGAGAAATTTGCATGCACTGCTCCATGGCATGCAGATCTTTTTCATGAATATTAATTGTGGATATCCTGAAAACCTGTCTGGTTGGGGTGCCTCGAGGTCCAGGTTTGGGAACCGATGGCTTAGAGCTGATTTCCACACAGAAATTGGGCTACAAGGATTTACTCTCACTGAAGCCTGATGTAAATCCCAGCACGTAAGTTAGGCATGGATTCCTTTTATTCAGTAATACCGCACACATCGTTAAAGAGCACTCCTGTTCTGTCCATGCCCCTGATCAGAATGATGTGCACTAAAAAAGTGTCCTCCAACTCATCTGATAATATGAAGATCTTTATTCCTCCAATGTCACAATGGTACATTCAAATGACTGCCTGCCTCAGGAGTCTTGAGAATCACAAATGATGATATACAAAGAATGCTACCACTCACATAGATTTGACCAAAATTCCAATAAGGAATGTTTTGGCTTGTGAATTCTACTGTTACCGACTAGTGCCGAACATCTCGCTGATTGACAGCCAATGTAGGCCCTCTTTTACAAAGGTGCGCTAAGCGTTTTAGCGTGTGATTAGCGCACGCGAAATCAACCCATGCGCTAAACCAGTGTTCTTCAACCTTTTGACACCAATGGACCGGCGGAAATAAAATAATTATTTTGTAGACTGGCAGCGGTCCGTGGACCGGCAGTTGAAGAACACTGGGCTAAGTCGTGCCCCAGATCCCACCCACATAATTGTACTAATTGTAACACCATTTTTCCATCCATTTTTCATATATACACGCATACAATATAATCGTAATAACACCACATAGGGCTCCTTTTACAAAGGTGCGCAAGCGTTTTTAGCGCACTCAACCAGATTAGTGCGTGCTAACCAAAAAAACTACCACCTGCTCAAGAGGAGGCGGTAGCGGCTAGCGAGGACTAAATAAGCTAGCGCACCTTTGTAAAAGGAGCCCACAATGGTTAACCACAAAATTAAAATACACAAAATGATTGAACTAAAAAAAAAAAAAAATACACAAAACACACTGTATGTTTTTCAACATTCATTCCTACCAGAAAATAGATAACCCCATGCAAATGCAGGACCAAAAACTAAAAGTAGTAATATTCACAAACAAACCCTAAGATGCAAGACTGCAAGCAGTACAACCCCAGAGGAAAAGAAACAAATGCATTTCTTCCTGAACAGACTAAATAAAAAAAAAATAAAAGCATTTCCCCTGCTGTTGTTGTCTCTCTCCCTCCATGTGCCTTGCCTTCTGGCCTGCCCCCCGGTGTTAGCTTTAGGACGGTCCACAGTGCGATCAACGCAGGGGCTTCGGGCCGGCTTCCTGAGTGCTGCATTGCACAAAGCTGTGGGAAGCAGCTCCTCATGCACGTCCCACGCCTCATCTGGAAGCCTTCCCTCTGGCGTTGCGACGTCAGAGAGAAGGCTTCCGGGTCAAGCGCAGGCCGCGGGTAGGAGCCTTTTCCCACGGCTTTGTGCACTGCAGCACTCAGGGAACCGGCCCGAAGACGCCGCATTGATTGTACCGAGGACCGACAGCTGCAGAACAATCTCTTGGGCCCGATGGCGGTGCCGACCCTGTGGACCGGCAGAAAATTTCTGCGGACCGGCACCGGTCCACGGGCCGGCAGTTGAAAAACACTGCGCTAAACGCTAACGTGTTCATAGGATAGCATGCACGAGTTAGCATTTAGCGTGTGTTTAGCGCGCAATAAAAAGCATAGCGCATCTTTGTAAAAGAGGGGGTTAGTTATGCATGAAAATTTGTACACCATATTAGAATCCAGAGATTAATGTGCATTAGATGCAAACTTTTAGTGCATTTTAGTAAACAGGGCCTCAGTGTACTATATATTATGCAGCAGTGGTCAGGTTTACAGAATATCCCTAATGAGAGAGATTTGTATACAGTGGAGGCATTATACCTACAGATCTAACATATACATATTTTTTAGGCACCCCTGCTGTCCAGTCAGAGTGTTTTAAACGTTGTCACTGAATGGCAGCTGTCTTTGGTTCAAGCGTTTCTGACAAACCATATTGGGTTTAGTGTGCTGCAAGCAGATTCTGGTCCTCCAAGGTGTTGTAACCTTTTAAATAATTTATTCGCTGCTACCATTATCATCTCAGACCATTCGTTTTGTGTTGGATGGTCTCCTGCAACATGTTGGCTGATTTCTGTTCCACAAGCTATTAAAACAAATTAGAATGATTAAAAAAAAGGCTGACTGGGGGTACAGAAAAAGCATATTAACCTGGGTCTAATCCTGAATGCCAAAAGAGCTGAAAGATATTATATGACAGCTCCTGGCTATAGCAAGGTCATTCTCGCAAACATCATTGATACTGGGGATAGCTTCGCCTCACCCGCTTGACACCAAAACATTACTATGCGTCAATAAACTTAATTATCCTATTCAGTCTACTATGAAGGTATTGGGTGTAACACTAGACCAGAGCCTAACCATGAAAGACCAGGTAGACTCCTTAATCAGAAAGAGTTTTTTCACTCTCTGGAAGCTTCGGTCCATTAGAGCATATTTTGATATGTCAGCATTTAGAATTCTGGTACAATCCCTCGTACTTAGTCAACTTGACTACTGTAATATTGCCTATTTGTCCAATTTCCCAAAAGAATATGCGACGATTACAACTAGTGCAAAATGCAGCGGTCAAACTGATTTTCGGGCTGAAGAAGTTCGATCATGTGACACCTTACTACCGACAGCTGCATTGTCTACCGATGGAGGCACGCGTAAAGTTCAAGTTTGGTTGTTTTTGCTTTAAGGTACTATTCGGCCTAGCCCCTAAATATATAACTGACCTTTTCTCTTTCTCAGCCAACAGACATAAGAGAAGCTCACATTTGAACTTTGTTTCCCCTCCAGTTAGAGGAAGTAAACTCAAAAGACATCATCAACACCTTTTCTCACGTCAGGCAGCATTATGGGGTAAAGATCTAGAACAATTGCTTACGCCTACTACTTATGGGGAATTTAGGAAACGCCTAAAAACATATCTGTTCATGAAGTATCTAGGCAGCTGACCCATACAATTCTTACTCCATAATAACTGATCCCTAGAGCTGTTAATTACTAGCTTTTAACTCTGTTAATTCCACTCAATTTGTACCATCTTTTAATCATTGTAAACCGCATAGAACTTCACGGTCCTGTGATATATAAACTGTTATTATTATTATTAAATAGTAGCTAATATCAGGAATTGCATAGGACCGTAGCACAAGTGAAACTAAGACATTGATTGCTTCATAGAAACATGGCAGATGAAGGCCAAATGACCCATCCAGTCATGCCAATCCACAGCATCCACTTTCTCCATCACTCCCTAAGACAGTGTTTTCTCAACCTTTTCAAGCCAAGTACCCCCTAAGCCTAACAAATACCAACCGAGTACCCCCGCCCAAATTCCGCCCAAAACCCACCCAAACCTAGCCCTTGACTCCACCCCCATAATAATAATACTAATTGTAATGCAATTTCTTCCATTCATTTTTCTTTTTTTTTATTAGAAGTTTTTCATTAAATGTAATACATATAACAAATAATATGGAACAATCAAATAACAAACCATCCACTTTTCATATACACACAATATAATCTTATTAATACATAATGGTAACCACAAAACTTTAAAAAACACAAAGCATACTGTATGCAGAGAAAATGTTAATTATAATTTATATTCGGGGGGTTTTCAAAGATGTCAAGGCAGATGACTTTAAAATATGCAATGTCACCTCAGTAACAACTATAGAAAAATAGACAAATATAGTGCAAAATATAGACAGCAGATATAAATTCTCAAAACTAACACATTTTAATCACTAAATTGAAAATAAAATAATTTTTCCTACCTTTGTTGTCTGGTGATTTCATGAGTCTCTGGTTGCACTTCCTTCTAACTGTGCATCCAATATTTCTTTCTTTCTTTTTTTCTTTTTTTTCTTGCATGCTTCCTCTCTTCCAGACCTCATTCCATTCCCCAACCAACATCTCTCTCTGTCCCTCCATGAGTCCAACGTTTCTTCCTCTATCATCCCCAGATCAGTTTTCACCACTGCCCATTTCTCCTTCTATCACCCCTCTCCAATACCATGCCACATCTTACCCTCCATCACTATGTCCAACATTCCTCCCCTTGCATCCCCTTCAATCTATCCCTCTGTTTCCTCTCCACCACCATATCCAACAATTCTCCCTCTCATCCTTTTATTCTCCATGCATCTCTACCTCACTCCTCTCTATGCCCAATTTTCCTCTTCCTTTCCCCATGTACACCATCTCTTTCCCTCTCTCAGGCCCACCAATTGTCCCTTTCTATTCCTTCCCTCCCTCCTTCCTGTGTCCCAAGTTAGTGCCCCATCCCTCCTTTGTCCCACCCCCTTCTTCCCTCCCACCCCCAAAGTGACCCATACAAAAGCCTGCCTGCCCCCAAGCTGACCCGTCACCGATTCCTCCTCCCCCCCTGTCTGCCAACACGTCCGCCGCCACAATGTAATTATTCCCCACCGCTGCTGCAACTCCATGAAGGGCCAGCTGGATGTTGGAGAGAAGGTCCGGGCCAGCTGGAATTGGCGTCAAGGGAAGGCTTGTGGGCCAGCGGCGTGCAATTGCTGCACACGCCTAGCCCTTCCCGTCCCGGAGTTGTGGCAGTGGCGGGGGATAATTAAATGGTGGCAGGGGGTGGCGGGGGTGGCAGCGAGGAATCAGTGATCAGCTTGCATACCCCCAGCAGGCAGTCCACATACCCCCTAGAGTACATGTACCACAGGTTGAGAAACACTGCCCTAAGAGATCCCTTGTGCATGTCCCACACCTTATTGAACTCAGACACAATCTTTGTCTCCACCACCTCTACTGGGAGACCGTTCCACACATCTACCACCCTTTCTGTAAAAAAAAAAAAAGTGTTTCCTTAGATTGCTCCTGAGCCTATCACCTCTTCACTTCATCTTATGCCCTCTCATTCTGGAGCTTCCTTTCAAATGAAAGAGATTACTGAATCCCCTTCACAAGTCAGAGATGCGTGAAGGAACCCCAGTATCACAAAAATTCATAATTCACAGTAAATGAAAATAAAGGTCAAAATAATGTCCCAGGGGAAGATCTGTACAAAATAAAATGGAAAATTAAGTTTGTGGTTCAGCTCGTGCGGTATTTTGAAATTCTGTGTATTTTGTGGTATGATCACTGTTCTTATGGAATAACTTAAACTGCAATATACATAGAAAAATAAGTGATCGTTCAGAGGAAGAATTTTAGGAATGCTTTGGAGCAGGATTCTTCTAGGAGCATTATGCAAGTACATCAAAAGTCAGCAAACCCCCTCTTCTACTCTGCCTCCCTCACTTTCTTCTCCTGTAAACCTGACACCATCAATTTTGTTTCCCTGTCCTGTTCTCTATGCAGTCTTACACTCTCACTCTCGTCCCCTACAAGATCTAAAACGCTGCCTCTCACTTTCTATTCCCTCCCCCCCTAATCAGGCTGAACCCCACCACTCTCACGTTCTGGTTCTATAAGCCCCACCCCCCAAGCCTGACCGCAGTACTGCACCCCAACCGGGACCAACCCCACCACTTTTATGGTCTCTCTTCCCCTTCCCCCTCACTATTCCCACTCTCACCATGTCTCTCTCTCTCAAGTCTAACAATATACTTTCCCTCCTCTCCCCCCTTTCCAGATCCAACACCAACACTCCCTACCCCTCTCCCTACTGTACAACCTCAGAATCCTTTCTCTTTCTGCCATTCCTTACCCTAGCTGTCACGTTATCTCACTGTTTTCCTCCCACAAGCCTGATCCCACAGTATATAGGAGTACACTCTCTCCTCTTTCCTCTCCCATTCTCAATCCCTAGCACTCTGCTCCTAATCCAAGCTCACCAGCGTCTAACCATCTCAGCTCAGAAACTGTGGCTGCAGTGGACTCCATCCTCATGGGGTTGATTGATAGCACCACTGTCCTCTGACCATGCAGGCCAAGTTCATAACCCATTATCACTGTTGCAGTGATGCATCCTCCTTCCAAGCCATGTGACCCTGCCACTTCTTTCTAGCTCCCCAAGGAGCCATGCCACATCTTCATGACTCTTAAAGTTGGTGTTTTTGACTGCCTTAGGGTTACCAGACATCCAGGAAAACCCAAACACGGCCTCTTTTTAAAGGATAAATAACACTCAGGTTGGGATGAGAAATGTTTAGCACCCCCTTTGCATTGTATTGTACTTACTGTGCTCTGCAGATCAAAAAAATTCCAAACAGCCCAGCCTCACCAATCGGCCCAAACACACCATTCAGTATGCTATGTGCCTGTTTCAAAAGCTTCCCGTTATGACCCCCCCCACCAACCCAGGGTGAAAGATATGTCTACATTCCAATTGTGACACCCACCATCAAAGGCTGGGAAATGTCACCGTGCTATTCCTGTTTCCACAAACTCCCAACTCTGCAAACTGAATCAATTTCATTTATTCCATAATGGCTCCCTGCTGGACCCTTAATAGATTATGACGGCTATTAATTCTTGATATATTATTGTGGGACTTTGACATACCCTTTTTTATGGTTAATTTACATGGATAAAGGCATAATAAATATTTAGCCTACTTTTAAAACTGCACTGTTTCTTCACTGACCTGATAAAATAAAATTCTCCAAAGCTAGTTATAGATATAGAAACATAGAACCGTGATGGCAGATAAATATTAATATACTTCAATAAAATGGTATCACCTATATCTTGTTTATTGACCTATATTTCCACATGGTTAAGTCTAAAATAAATCAATAAGTTGACAGTCATCCAAAATTACAAGTTTTTCCTGCAAGCTAAGACTATTTTTAAAACAGAAGCAAAACATGGCCATATTTCCTGTTTTCTGTATTAATTGCAATACACTCATTTTCCCATGAGTGCCTGGCCATGAAAAATAATAATAATAATAATAACAGTTTATATACCGCAATACCGTTAAGTTCTATGATTAGCGTGTGATCCCTTAACACCACCTGTTTTGTAGGCAGTGAGGCCCTGATTCTATAAAAGGCACCTAACTTTTTTTTTTTTTTAATTGGTGCTAACAATTGAAAGCGCCATTAAAATTTTTAAAAATTAAGATACCGGACTTGTGCACACTAGGTTATGGAATGAAGCCCTCAGATACCTGTGCTGCTAGATGCTTATTGCAGCAGTTCACTACAGGTCGGCACTTTGTCTTTCATTGGGCTTCAAACCAGGTTTTTTTGAATATTTTTAAATGCTTTTAACACTCATTGAAATTTTTGTGTTTCATGAAAAATAACTTTAGCGACACATCTTGTTTAGCAGTCGCTTTTCAGCTAGGCTCGAAGTATCGGCCCGACGGGACCCGTTTCGCCACTTAGGCTTCTTCTGGAGTCAGTATATTCGAGCGCTCACAGCGTGACCTGCCCTTGCAGATCGGAAAATGGTGTGCTAACAACTGAAAGCGCCATTAAAATTTTTAAAAATTAAGATAGCCAATAAGCATCTACACCAAGGAACCTACCGGCAATTAGACATGGTTAGGGGTGGATTGAGTTAGGCACTGGTATTTTAGACCAAGAAAAGCCTAAGTTGTTCATGCCTACTCGTGCATGATTCTACAAATGGCACCTAACTTTGATTGACATATGGTAGGTGACGTTTTTCTAGGCGCCTATCGAGTTAGACACCATGTATAGAATCTGGCCCTAAGGGCTCACAAGCTAATCACGCACTAATCAGCATGTGACAATGTGGCTGTGGTAACTGGTCAACGCAGACACAACCACGTTCCTCCCCAGACACGCCCCCTCTAGGAAAATATATATATATTTTTTTTTTTTTTTCAAAATCTTTATTCATTTTAACATCACACAGCAAGTGCACAATAATATAACAATTAATGCATTTAGAACACTTGAAAATCTTTCCTATTGTCATCTCAAATAAATAAATTGAAACCCCTCCCCCATCCTCCCTTTCCAACAAAATCATTCAAGTATATTATATAAATAATATATTTCATCAAAACATCCTGTTTATTTGTGCAAAAAATGTTTCTAATCATTACAATATGTTATCAATGGCCCCCAAATCTTTTTAAAATGATTATAATTCCCTTTTTGTATGGCAAATATTCTTTCCATCTTATATATATGGCAGAGCGAATTCCACCAGAAAGTGTAATTTAACCTTGTGTAATCTTTCCAATTGTTGGTGATATGCTGAATGGCAACTCCTGTCATTATTAATAATAACAATAACATTTTTAAAATATTTCACTGTGCACTTTGCGCGCACACATTCAAAATTTACCATGGAATGCCTTAGTGCATCCCACCGTATGCCATTTTAAGCCATGGTAAGCACACATTAGTGCCTACCATAGGGGTCCTTTTATTAAGGCGTGCTAACCGATTTAGCGCATGCTAATCTTTAGCGCGTGCTAAATCGGTTAATGCACCTTAATAAAAGGACCCCATGGTTTACTAAAAGGAGCCCTATGTAATTTAACTTTTATTTGAAGTTATATAATTTTCTTAGATTCGCAAACCAGTTGACCAATGTGCAAAGATGAGAATGGTTTCTTGAAGGTGATATTATTTACAAAAATTATGGCAAATATGCATATTGTCATGTTTACAAATTTGAGTGCGATCTAATAACTTAGTAGATGATGCAAGATAAAGACCTCTGTGGTTCATCCAGTCCACCTAACGGTCACATTCATTTTTGAGACAATGTTAAACCAACCATCCAATAATTGTTCATTTTACTTGCAAAGTTCCACTATAGGATGTTTTTCCCCTGTCCCCTGAGATAGGCAGGACCTGTATTCAGACTGTATGAATGTGGTAAAAAATGCGCTTTCTTGATCCTGATCCATATGGTCACACATGGGACACAGGCCATAGATGTCCCGCCACTGGAGTCGCTGTCCAAGCTGATCCATCTTGCCAAATAACGGGGGCTGCCATTTAAGCACCACTCCTGTTTATCATAGCTCTAGATCTCTAGAGTTTTGTGTCGTTACTATCCTCTTTTTATTCAGAAATCCTTTGTGTCAATTCCGCACATTTTTGAACTCCATCACTGGTTTTGCCTCTACCACCTCTCCAAGCAGGGCATTCCGGACATTCACCACCCTCTCCATGATCCTCCTGAGTCTATCACCCTGCAACCTCATCTTATGTCCTCTAGTGTTACCGTTTCACCATCTCCGAAAGAGATTGTAGATTAATACCCTTTAAGTATTTAAATGCCTGTATCATATCTCCTCTATCCCTTCTTTCCTCTAAATTATACGTATTCAAGCCTCTTCTCGTACGTCTCTCGGCACAATCCAGATAATCATTTCTGTTGCCTTCCTCTGGACAGCTTCGATTCTTAGTACCTTAGCAAGATACGGCCTCCAAAACGGAATACAATACTCCAGGTGGGGCCTCACCTTCCTTTTTCTAATGGCGATTCCTCTCTCTATGCAGCCCAGCATCTTTCTGGCTACAGCCATCACTTTGTCACAGTGTTTCATAGCCTTGAGATCCTCAGATGCTATCATTCCAAGGGCCCTCTCCCAGTCCCTGCTTATCAACTTCTCACCCCCTAGCATATACAGCTCCGTTGAATTTTTACTGTCCAAATGCATCAGACCATTCTTCTAACATTCGCAGATTTCTTCTCATATTTTCTACTCCCTCCGGCATGTCCACTCTTTTGCCAATCTTAGTATCTCTGCAAAAAGACATGCTTTTCATGTTAACCCTTCTGAAATATTACTCAAAAATATACTAAACAGAACAGGCCCCGGTACCAATCCCTTAGGGTTGCCAGATTTTCCAATCAGAAAATCTGGACTCCTAGACCAACCCCTAGGCCCGCCCATCCCCACCCTGTAATGCCCTAATCCCACCCCTCAGTCCCGCCTTACCCCCACCCCCCTCTGCCTGCTCTTGTCGGGCAAGAGGTCTGCGCATGTGTGGATGCCACGCAATGATGTCATGCGTGGACTTCCTGTCCAACACGATTTGAGGAGGCTTTTTAAAACCCGGAACAAAGTGCCAGGTTTTGAAAAGCCGTCTGGACCCCCGGACATGTCCGGGGAAATCCAGACATCTAGTAACCCTACAATCCCTGGGGCACGCCGCTGCTCATCTTTCTTTCCTCCGCACAAATTCCATTCACCACCTCTCCTGTCGTCTTGCAGTTTTTCTATTGAACCTCCTATGAGGGACCAAGTCAAAGGCTTTGCTGATGCCCAGATAGATTGCAATTAGTGCACATTCTTTATCCAGTTCTCTGGTCACCTAGTCAAAGAAGTCAATGAGGTTTGTGAAGCCATGTTGTCTCTTATTTTCCAAATGTGAAATGTTGGCATAAATTATACAAAATCATCAGTGAGCTGGAAAATTATTAGTGATTTCATAAGAGCTAATTAATATACTCAAAAACATGTACAATTTTCCAAGTTCCCTGTGAAACTTTACTGCATCTTGAAAAGTATAATTGGAACTTTTTTTTCCAGCAAAAAAAGCTAGTGATTTCTTGCCAACCCTTTTATTAGAATGATTTGCATTTATGCAAAAGTACCAGCAGTGCAAGAAAAGAGTCTTGCTCTATCGGTCCATTCTCCTGGAGATTTTCTTTGCTTAGGGGCCCTTGTAAATACATGGTATTCAGCCCTAATGCATTCTTAGCATGTGGTAAAATGCTTCCTGCAAAACGCATTAAAGTATTTTGTGGTAATTTTGTGTTTTCCGTGCACTAAGCACATGGTAGTGATTTTTTTAAAAAATTATTTTTTAGAAGGCTACATGCCTTGGGTGGGTAATGAATTTGTGATATATCTACCGAGTCAATTCCAACCTCATAATGGGCATGTCTGCATTAACCAGCTACCACGTTTCAATCAATGTGTGCTAACTGGTTAATACAAAGTTAACCCAGGAAAACAGCATCTCCTAAATAGGAGGCAGTAAGTGCCCCCACATTAATTTTTTTGCCGCTCTTACATGCTAATAGAAAAATTAGCATGAGACCTGCAAAAAAAGACAAAGCCCCCTATTATGGCTACATTAAAAGTAAGCTTAGCGTGTAGAAAAGTCCTATGTTAAAACTACTCCTATTATATAGCGCCACCAGACACACGCAGGACTGCACAGAGTCACAAAGAGTAAGAAAACAGTCCCTGCTCGAAAGAGCTTACAATCTAAACAGGCAAGACAGACAAACAGGATGTCATGGATACAGTTAAGGGGAACGGTTAATCTGCTGGCTGGGTTGGAGGGCAGAGGGGAGTACAGGACAATCAAGCCATTGTGACATCACTGAGGAGGTTGGCTCTTATTGGTGGAAGAGCAATTATGACATCACAAGCTCAGCTCTGCTTCCCAAAGACAAACAGGTTGTCATGGATACAGTTAAGGGGAACGGTTAATCAGCTGGCAGAGGAGTAGGGTTAAGGATTGAAGGCTTTATCAAAAAGGTAGGTTTTCAGTCTGCTTTTAAACAAGGAAAGGGAAGAGGTTTGGCGGACAAACTCGGGTAATTTATTCCATGCATAGGGGGCAGCTAAATGAAAGGAATGAAGTGTGGAATTGGCAGATTAGGATAAGGGTAAAGCTAAGAGTGACTTATCTGAGGAACGTTAAAACATGCTAAGCCCTTTTTTTTTTTTTTTTAAAGAGGCCCTTAGGGCTCTTTTTACTAAGCTGTGCTAGCAGTCTTAGCGCGCGCTGCATTGCCGCACGCGCTAGATGCTAACATCACCATTGAGCTGGCGTTAGTTTTTGGCGCATAGCGCAGGGTTAGCATGTTCGGCAATGTAGCGCGCACTAAAAACGCTAGCGCACCTTAGTAAAAGGAGCCCTTAGTTTAAAGAGACCCTTACGGCCTCTTTTACAAAGCTGCTAGCGACTGCCACACAGTGACAGCCCTGAAGACCTTTCAGTCTCTATGGGCTTCGTGGCCGTTAGCGCAGCATTGCTTTGTAAAAGAGGCTGCTAATTTGTTGGCTCTTCTGTCCACATTATGGCATTTTCCTGAGGATTGCATGCATTTTCATTTTATTATATGAGTATTTTATTTTGTATTTGTTTTTATTTTGTTGTCATTTTAACTTTGTGTATGTAAACTATGTAAACCGTTTAGTTTTAAATGGTATATAAATTTTTTTAATAATTAAAATAAAAATCCCAAAGCAGATTAATGAAATGCTTCACTATCAGTATACTGTATCATAATAAATAGGCTGCAAGTTAATCACAATTAATTCTGCACTTAATTAATTGTTAATCGTGATTTAAAAAATTTATCACTTCTCTTCTGCTCTCTTCCACCCCCAACTCCTGTCCTCAGCATGATCCAGCACCTTTCCCCCCACCTGCGATGCAACATCTCACACACATACACCAGTCTACCCTGTGTTGGTCCCAGGCAGAAGCAATGTTGCATATACACTGTCTGCGGCCTGGTATGAGCTTTCCTTCTGATTTATCCTATCCACAGAGTAACAAGGAGTGATGTCAGAGGAGATAGGTCAGGATAGGGAAGTGCTTTGAAGCATGCCTCAGGCAATGTATGTGCAATGATACCACTGCTGGGGACCAGAAGACCATCTTTAAGGTAGAGCAATGGGAGGGGGGAGCAGATGCTAAACCCCAAATGACGGGAAAGGGAGCGAGCTATAGACATGTAAGCAGAACCAGAGGGGCCACCGGTGGAAGCTATAGCCAAGTGATGAGCTCTAGAAAGCATGATAAGAGCATGGCGCTGCATGCCACCACCTTTGTGTCGCTGATGATGGAATGGAGAGGGAGGGGGAGAAGGTGCTGGATAATGGGAGTAGGGAGGAAGGGAAGAAAGAGAGATAATGGACCTGAGGAAGAAGAGAGGGAGGGAAGGAATAGAAAGGGAGAGATATTTGATCCGGGGGTGGAAGGAGAAGAGATTAATCTTTTAGTCAGGAAGGACTCACGTGATAAATCCTGCATTAAAGCCCTCTTTTACTAAGGTGCGCTAACCGATTAGCATGCACTAAATGCTAATGCGTGCATGTTAGTCTATGGACGCATTAGTATTTAGCGCACGCTAATTCGATTAGCGCACCTTAGTAAAAGAGGGGATAACTTATTTAGTATAGAAATGCCCACTCTTCACCCCCCGGACATACCCCCTCCATGAGAAAAATGAAGAATTATGAAACTTTACCTGAACAACAAGAAGACCAAAATTATGACTACCGCCAACAAGAAAGTCCACATAGAGATCAACAATGAAGAAATAGAAGTGGTTGACAGCTTCATTTTCCATGGGTCCCTCATTGATCATAGTGGTGTTTCTACAGCAGAGATCAAGCGTCAATTAGCTCCAAATATGGAAGTTCAAGGACATCTCAGTCACCATCAAACAAACACTGATCACTGCCATTGTGTTCCCAATTGTGACATTTGGCTGTGAGACATAGACAATCATGAAAGCAGATAGAAGAAAAATTGACGCCTTCGAGTGTGGTGCTGGGAAAGACTTATACGAATCCTATGGACAACTAGGTTCACCAACAAAGATGTTCTTGACCATATAAACTCAGAGTTGTCCCTGGAAGGCAAGATTACCAGACAGAAACTGATCTGTTTTGGATATGTGATGAGGGCGAATTCAGTAGAATAGGAGGTGCTACTCTGAATGGTCAGTGGTAAAAGGAAGTAGAGGAGGCCAAAGGCCCATTGGCTGTATGCCATCAAGAATGACATGGGTATGAACATCAAGCAATTGAAAAAAGCTGTGGGAAAGAGGGAAGCATGGCGAGGACTGGCCTACAGAGTAACCAAGGGTCAGACACGACTGAGTGGATAGTAGTATTAGAACATAAGAATTGCCGCTGCTGGGTCAGACCAGTGGTCCATCATGCCCAGCAGTCCACTCACGCGGCGGCCCTCTGGTCAAAGACCAGCACCCTAACCGAGACTAGCCCTACCAGCGCCCATTCTTGTTCAGCAGGAACTTGTCTAACTTTGTCTTGAATCCCTGGAGGGTATTTCCCCCTATAAAAGCCTCTGGAAGAGCGTTCCAGCTTTCTACCACTCTCTGGGTGAAGAAGAACTTACTTACATTTGTACAGAATCTATCCCCTTTCAACTTTAGAGAGTGCCCTCTCGTTCTCCCTACCTTGGGGAGGGTGAACAACCTGTCCTTATCTACTAAGTCTATCCCCTTCAGTACCTTGAATGTTTCGATCATGTCCCCTCTCAATCTCCTCTGTTCGAGGGAGAAGAGGCCCAGTTTCTCTAATCTTTCGATGTACGGCAGCTCCTCCAACCCCTTAACCATCTTAGTCACTCTTCTCTGGACCCTTTCGAGTAGTACCGTGTCCTTCTTCATGTACGGCGACCAGTGCTGGACGCAGTACTCCAGGTGAGGGCCTGGTATAGCGGCCTGGTATAGCGGCATGATAACCTTCTCTGATCTGTTCGTATTTTAGTATTTTAATATTTTAGCACACAGATTGCACGTGTAGAGTGCAAAATTACTGTGGAACACCTCGACATGTCCCACAGTTAGCTCTTTTAAGCTGTGGTAAGTAGACGTTAGCGCGTATTGCAGCTTGGTAAAACAATCCCCAAAGAATTTGATAAAGTAGTTAAAATTGGATTTGGGAAAACTCTTCTGTAGTAACGTCTTTTTGTTTAGGTGAATTCAAATAAAACTATTTTTTAGTGATATGCTTTGTACTTTAAAACAGCTGTATATAAATGGCCCAATGGCTAATGGTACCTTATAGAGTAACAAATTTATTGAGGCATAGACTTTTGAGGTCAAGAGTCCACTTCATCAAATGCATCTGACAAAGTGGACTCATGTCCTCGAAAGCTTATGCCTCAATAAATCTCAGTCTGTAAGGAGCCAGCAGCCTCTCTGTCATCAAACTACTACAGAGCAGTACATCTAAAGCTTTATAAATGGTTAACTGTGAGGCCTCTCAGTTGACTTCTCAGTATTCCACGGTCAATAAATCAAAATCAAACTTCTGGCATGGGCCATCCTCTCGGTCCCAGTAACAACATTTAATTTTTAGCTCTTGGGCAAACAAAAACATAATTTCATTGTTTGCCAGCAGGTGTAAAGCACATAGCAAGAATGAAGACTGGAGAGTTGTTAATGTTATGCCATTAATCATTTTAGAAACTGTTTTTAGCACAAACTTTTGGGGATGAGAACTACAAAAATAAATTTTGAATATTGCAGCTTAATATTATTTTTATGTTAGAGGAAAGTTAAGCAAAAGGCAGGGCCCAATAGTAAAAAGAATTTCACCAGGCAAGAGAGGCTACCGCCTGGTTAAATCACATTGAGCGGAAGAACCAGGCAAAGGCCCTCTTTTGCTAAGCTACGGTAGAGGGTTCTACCGTGACCAAGATGAGCATCAGAGCAACCCAGCAGTTGAGCGCCTCAAGAGGAGAAATTCAGTGGCACTTAACTGGGCAATGATGGTGAATATCTCCTCTGTCATTACACTATCCGGGCAGAAATGGAGCAATCCCTGAACTCACTCGGCATTGAAAGTGTTCAGAGCAGGTGCCCACATAGCTAATCAAGCCAATAGGACCGATTAAATTGCAGTTCAAAGTTGGGGCCTTCTTACCACACACTAAGAAAATAGCCTGTACTATCCCTAGCATGGTTCTTTCCCACAGGAACATCCTGCTGGTCGTCTTTCCCATAGGGGTGGCCTAAGGGATCTGACCAATCATAATCTTAGGATACTCCCAGAATGCACTGGGAAGGAGGCCTAAGATTCTGGTTGGCTCAGGTGCAAAAATGCCTACAATATGGGTGACCCTCCAGGGGTTGGGCTTTTTTTTTTTTTTTTAACGTGCATCCCAATTGGTTGGTTTGACAGGGATCGAACGCCTATCACTGCCTACAGTCGGGACACCATTATAGAATTTGCCCCTCAATGCCAGTGCCAGCAGCCAAATATTGACCAAACATTTGCTCCTTTTCATATTTTTGCACACCTGAAATGTACAGGATATAAACTTTAATCCATGTTCAGTGCCCTGTGATTAAAGATAAACTGAAATGTTGGCTTTTCTTTAGTTCTAATGTCATAGGGCTCCTTTTATCAAGGTGCGCTATGGGGGTTAGCGCATCGGACATTTCATCGTGCACTAAACCCCGCGGCAAGCCTAAAAACTAACGCCTCGTCAATGGAGGCGTTAGCGACTAGCGCGGCAGGCGGTTGAACACGCGGTATTCTACGCGTTAACCGCCTACCGCACCTTGATAAAAGGAGCCCATAATCTCTGATATCAAAAAGAGCTGAGTAATGGCAATATAATCATATGCCAGAAATAGGTGCAATAGTGTAGATGCAGAAATACAACTTAAGTGAAAAATATATGCATGGCATGAAATCCAGATGTCACCATGTGATCTAGCTGGTTATCATAAAAGTTGTAGAACAATGGATTCGAAGATGTGTGGCATTTGAACCACAGTCACATGAGGGAGAGAGAGCAAGATGCTTTCAATTCTGAAGAAATAAACTGAGATAAGTAAGCAGAATACAGTCTGTGAAGTATTTTAAAAACGAAACAAAACATCTTAGAATTCAATTCTTGCTCCTACTGTGGAAACTTATACGGTTTCCACAGTAACAAGCACAAACAAACAAACATACGTAGTTCAGTTGTTAAAAAACAACACTCTTAAAAATGATCGATAAACATCAGAAATCTTCAAATGTATATACAGTACTCCCCGCGAATACGGTTTTTCATGGGGGAGCCTGAAGAGGGCAGTGGGAGAGGGCAGCAGGAGAGCAGCTGGAGCACCACAAGTGCAGGAAATCACTCGCGGTACGCTCCGACCTCCTCTTCCTGCACTAAGTTGGGCCTTATCCAATCAGGAGCTGCGTGTCAAAGTGCAGACAATCAGGAGCTGCGTCATCAGTGCAGACATGAAGGCTGCCAAACAAGTAGAGAAGGCCTCATCCAAGGCAAGGCGGATGATGGGATGTATCAATAGAAGCTTCGTCAGCCGTAAACCTGAAGTCATAATGCCACTGTACAGAACCATGGTGAGACCTCATCTGGAGTACTGTGTGCAATTCTGGAGGCCACATTACCATAAAGATGTACTTCGAGCTGAGTAAAGATCACAGCAATGGAGAGATCACATCATATAGGGATTTATGAAAAAATGATTCTAACCATTTAAGCCTATACTCAAAGAATTCTTAGTGAGAACTATAGAGAGAATTGCAGTAATCGATTTTAGACAAAATTAAAGTGTGTACAACTTTCTGTATCATAGTATTCTATAAGTAAGCATGAGCCCTATCCACGCTCTCCTCAGACTTCACACATGTGAATGCCCACCTGCAAAGTACACACTATCAAAGACATGCGTAGTCACAGAATAGCACGTAACTGGAATTTTTGCATTTATGCCTCTTTGTGTACCTTTACACATTATATATATATATATATATATAATATAATAAAATGCTAGGCCGCGCATGCGCACTCAAAAGTCATGTTCCCTGATCCGTCGCGGAAACACGAGTGTGCATGCGCGCGTTTTACGTCACCACCTGCTCTCCACCTCGCGCCGCTGCTTTCAAAATAGCCACCGATCTCTGTTCCTCCTGCACCATGGCACGCCAGGCATGTCCGCCGCCAGCCTCGAGCTCCTGGGGGCCGGCGACGCGAGCCGCCCGACCGGTGCTGAGGCCCCACCTCACGCTTCCGCCCTACACGGCACCGCCAGACCTAGCACTACAAAATGCTGAGGCCCCGTCTTCCGCTTCCGCCCTCACGGTGCCGCCCCGACCCGGCCCTACAAAACGGCCCTACACTCAGATCCGCGAACAGGGTTGCCATGGAAACAGGGGATCAGGAGCTAAACAGAGATTTAAAAAAACAAACAAACAACAGTGGACAAGGACAGAGACACACAGACACTCACAGAAGGACAGGGGGCTAAAGAGACAGATTGAAAAAATCACAAAACACAGAGGACAAGGAGAGAGACACACACACAGACACTCACAGAAGGACAGGGGGCTAAAGAGATAGATTGAAAAAAATAACAAAACACTAAGGAGAGAGAGAGACACAGGAAACAAATGACAAACAGACATACAGCAGCCAAGGAGACAGACAACAAAAAAAAATACAGACATACTTTTAAAGAAGAGGAGCCGCATGCTGGACAGGGGGAACAGGTAAGGAGTGCTGCTGGACAGGGGGAGCAGGAAAGAGGGTCAGGGGGAGAAAAGAAGGAGTGCTGCTGGACAGGGAGAGCAGGGAAGAGGAACAGGGGAGCAGGGAAGAGAAACAGGGGAGCAGGTAAGAAGTGCTGCTGGACAGGGGGAGCAGGGAAGAAGTGCTGCTGGACAGGGGGAGCAGGGAAGAGGGACAGGGGGAGCAGGTAAGGAGTGCTGCTGGACAGGGGGAGGTAAAAGGAAGGGAGAAGGCCTACTGCTGGACAGGTGGAACAGGCAAGGGGTGATGGTTGACAGCCGAGGAAAGAGAGACAGAAAGTGGCCAAGGGGAGAGAGAGAGAAAGAAAGAATGAAAGACAGACAGACATATATTCTAGCACCCGTTAATGTAACGGGCTTAAAGACTAGTATATATATATAAATAAATAATTTTAAAAGACATTTAAAAGCACATTTTTTCCAATTGGCTTTCTCAACTTAGAACAGAGTTTAGGACTGTGATCTGTTTTTTATTTTTTTATTATTAGAATTGATATTGTTGAGATATTTGCTATGATATTTTATGAAAAAAAAAATTTAAACTTTTGTTCTTAAGCTTCCCTTTTCTATTTTTAATGGAGTTCTTTTCTAGATGAATATGAATTGTGTATTGTAAACCGCTTAAATTCTTTTGGGCTGTTTTGCGGTATATAAAGTTCATTGGATTAGCGCACGCTAGCCGAAAAACTACTGCCTGCTCAATAGATGGTGGTAGCAGCTAGCACGCGCGGCATTTTAGCGCACGCTATTCTGCGCATTAAGGTCCTAACGCGCCTTCGTAAAAGGGCCTGTTTTACGAAGCCGCGCATGGCAACAGTCCTGAAGCCCTTTAAATCTCTATGGGCTACGGGGCCGTTACCGCGCAGCAGCTGCCAGCGTGGCTTTGTAAAACAGGCCCTCAGACACACAATCTATGGTACTTTTTGAGCCGGATTCTATAAACAGCACCTAGCATACCTACATTATAGGCACCGCTCAGCGCGGTTGTCAATAACCACTAGGCACCATTTATAGAATCACACCTAGCAGTGCCTAAGCGGACTTCGGTGTCACTAGGCATCCTAGACATTAGGCCACCTTTTCCCTCGCCTACTTTGTCAGCACCTATGTCGGACGCCTAATGATGTCTAACAACTACGCCTATGCTCCGCCCCCTAACCATGCCTACTTTTTCAGATAAGGTGTCCTTAGGCATGGGAGGACACCCCCACTTAGGTATCATTAGGCGTCTTAAGAGTTCAGCGCCATAATCTTAAATTGATTAATTAATGGTTTGATTTTTTTTTGGGGGGGGGAGGTGTTGATTGACTGAAAACCGTTACGGTCAATTGCCACGCCGATTAAGCCATTTTTTTTAAAATGAGGCGTGGATCCCGAACTTAGACGGCCTCAATTAGGATGTCCTATATAGAATTGGGGCCTGTGTGTGTAACTACTTTGAAAACGAGCTCCAGTTCATCTTATCAAATTACACTGCACGTACGGGTATACACAGTGCCAAGAACACGCGTACTTTTATCTGAAGTTAGTGTTGTTGTGTTCTGGGCTAGAGTTTAGATGTAGCATGGGCAGAGTTGAAATATACAAATATAGATCATAAAATACATGCACATTGCATGCAAAAATTTACACTTGGTTTCTCCTTAGGCACAATTTGTGCAAGATTCTTGTTAGTATACTGTATATTATACATTCACATGGGCAAGAAAAAGGCATCGTCTTACCCTCTCAAGCTACATGAACTGTTATAAAATTACTCTCTATGTGAATACATTGTCAGATTGCAGGTATTGCAGTGACATGTATTTTGATTGTTGCATTTGCTTAGGCTGATTGTTTTGATATTTTTATTTTATTATGTATGTTGCTTGGGAACCACCTAGGTATTTAGGTGGTATATAAATTTTAAAAATATATACACTGGAACCTTGGTTTACGAGCATAATTAATTCCAGAAGCATGCTCGTAAACCAAAGTGCTCATATATCAAAGCGAGTTTTCCCATAGGAAGTAAGGGAAACTCGCTTGATTCATTCCCCCCCTCCTCTAGACCACCGGTGCTGCTCCACCTCACCCCCCACCCCCGAGACCACTGGTGCACTTCCATCCCCCCCACCCCCCGAGAACCGGCATCACCCACCTGCTCACGAACACCCTCCCCCCCCCGAGAACCGTAATCACACACACCCCCCTCGGAGAGAGCGGGAGCCAGAAGACCTTGAGCATGTACAGATGCTCAAGGCCCAGCGCAGGCAAGAGGCAGGATCTTCGGGCACCGGCATATCCTGAGGGTTTGTGCTGCATGCCGGTGCCAGATCGGGGTAAGGGCTTCTGTTTGGGTGTGCAGGGAGCATTCGCGAGCGGGGGAGAGTCAATGCCGGTTCTCGGGGGGGGCTCACAAATCAAGTCAACGCTCAGTTTGCAAGGCACGATTTGCTCTAGTGTTTCGCTCATCTTGCAAAACACTCGCAAACCGAGGTTTGACTATATATCTAGTTTTTCCATAATTCAGAAAGTTGTGCAGGTAGATCCAAGCAAGCATCTGAAAATCCACCCCCAAAAGTTATAGAGTTTATGCATACGGAGACCTTGTCAGTTTCGTTCTTTTCATTGCCCATTAGAGCTGGGCATGCAAACCGATTCCGAAATGACATTGTCAGGCAGCAGGTCATAACTCATGGTATGAAACTTTGGTGGTGACAAAACACATAAAAATGTCACCCTCATCTTGTCTTTTTGCATTCATCAAACCGACGTGATTTAAGGATACAGTTAGAAAGTGATGGCGTAGTCAGCTGTCTTTCTGGTAAGGGAGTTCATTAATTCATTGGTGCTACAGAAATTTGCATCACTAAATCTTCATTAGTTGTACAAAGGCAGCAGTATAAGTGTGTCAGAAAAATGTTTTATTTACAGACATTTCCAACTGTTTTTGAAGAATTCCATCCAAAAATGGAATTGGCTTTTGTCCAACAAAGAGTATTAATAGCAGACTAAATAGACAGAAGCTGGTTGATCAAACCAAAGCTTTAGCTTTAGTTGGAACTCCCAAGACTATTATAAATGCAAAACAATGATAACTAAGGGCTCCTTTTACTAAGGTGCGCTAGCGTTTTTAACGCACGCTAAACCCGCGCTACACTTCTAGAACTAATGCCAGCTCAATGCTGGCGTTAAGGTCTAGCGCGATTTCAGCACGCGCTAACCTGCGCGTTAAAGCCCTAACGCATCTTTATAAAAGGAGCCCTAAGTGAAGTTGTTGTTTTTTTTTCTCATACTCCTCTTTGTAGTAATCGGTGAACTTATCTTTTTTTTCTTGCAGCAGTACATTTGTTTGGTTTAACCTGGCAACTTCAGCCTGTTGAGAGCCAGCTCTATGAGAATGGAATCAGCAAAGGTAGCAGAGGGGTTGAATCTATGGATACTACTTTCTCTCCACTTGGAGGAAAAGTCTCCGATAAAACAGAGAAGAAAGGTATGGAGGCGGGGTGTCATCGTGCCAAGTGCATGTTTGTGTTTTTGCTAAGCATTTGTTCTCTTAGGCAATAGTTCTACAGTTGCACATTGATGGAAGACTCAATAATTGGGAAGCCGAAGCTGCATACCATAGGGACCGAATGCAATGGAGTTATAGAGGCCCTCGGAAAGTGATAGCTCAAGAAACTAATTGCCAACCATCTTCCCATGTTATAAAAGAATAATGTAGAAGGAGCAAGCAGTAGTTAAATATGATAGATGTTTTGTCCAACAAGGGCACTCAAAGAATGTTACAAACCAATTTGGGTTTACAACAAAATAAATATGATGATAAACCATTAGAACCAGCCTTTCAGGGATGTGGGGCCATCTTCAAAGACTCTTTCTGGGGCTTTAGCAGCATAAGCATTTGGATAAAACCTTTTTCAAGAGAGTCATTTTGCCTTACTATCCCAGCTGGATTACTGCAACTCCCTCTATGAAGGTCTAAATTCAACTCTCTTGAACAAATTACAGATGATTCAAAACACGGCTATCAGACTAATATTCAAACTAAAAATTTTTTACTCCGTCTCACCTTACTATAAGAACTTACACTGGTTACCTGTGGAAACTCGTATCACCTTCAGACTATCATGTATAATGTTCCAAATTCTATTTGCAAAAACTGCCGAACCACTCATAAACTTATTCATTAATTCCTGGCCAACATCATCCAGAAAACTAGAATCACTTCAACTACGCCTTCCATCTCCCAAACGCACATTCGACTCACTCTTCACTTACCTTTGCACCAAGACTTGGAACAACCTCCCAACTGACATCAGGATGGAAAAGCTCCACAACAGATTCCATAAAACCCCCAAAACAACAACTTAAAACTCTCTTCTTTGAAAGCATGCACAACATAGACAACTAACTTGAAATACCTAGTGTCACTAAATCCCATACTTGACTCAAGTGCAATGCCAGTACAGTCATAGAACCATTACTCCGTTCTTAACTCTGCCCCCCCTCAAACTGCTATAATGTAGAATATACATTCTGTAATTCCTTATATTACTCTTACCACATCCTCTGCCAACACATTCCAGAGCACACAATTATTGATGTTAATTGAATTGTTGATCAATTAGGTTGGTCATGTATCCCAGCATCGTACACAAATTTGAGCAACCTTTATAGAATCCAGGGGTTAATGCATCTTGACACCTAACTTTTGGCATTCTTTATAGAATTGACAATAGAAGTTATATAATGCTCTTATATATATTTTCTTTATTTTAATATTTATTTAATTATTTAAAAATTTATATACCTTATATTACCTATACGGTTTCCACAGTAACAAGCACAAACAAACAAACATACGTAGTTCAGTGGTTAATAAACAACACTCTTAAAAATGGTCGATAAACATCAGAAATCTTCAACTGTATATACAGTACTCCCTGCGAATATGGTTTTTCATGGGGAAGCCTGAAGAGGGCAGCGGGAGAGGGCAGCAGGAGAGCAGCCGGAGCGCCGTGAGTGCAGGAAATCACTCGTGGTACGCTCCGACCTCCTCTTCCTGCACTAAGTCAGGCCTTATCCAATCAGGAGCTGCGTTTCAAAGCAGCTCCTGATTGGATAACGCCCGACTTAGTGCAGGAAGAGGCGGTCAGAGCATACCGCGAGTGATTTCCTGCACTCGCGGTGCTCTGGTTGCTCTCTCCTGCCTCTCCCGCTGCCCTCTCCTTGTCGGCAGTTTGCGGTCAGAAAATACCACGAATGACCGGGATCACGAACCGCCGACCGCGAACGACCGGAGGAACACTGTACCACTTATAGCCTAAATGGTTTATGTATAGGTACTCAATCATTTTTCCCTATCTGTCCTGGTGCCATCACACTCTGTCTAATGTACCTGGGGTAATGGGGGGATTAAGTGACTTGCCTAAGGTCACAAGGAGTAACAAGGGATTTGAACCCACAACCTCAGGGTGCTGAGGCTGTAGTGCTAACCACTGCACCACGTACTCCCATATATACCTCCAGAATTAATCGGCTATATGGCTGAAGTAGGTGCTTGTGCATAGATTAAGTGGATGGATTATGCCACCAAATTGGCCACCAACTCATGGCAACACACACAATGAGGCATCCACCCTGTGATGTTTCACAGCGGAGTATAGGCGTGGTTTGCCATTGCCTTCTCCCACGCCGTTTGTGTCACTGCTGCACAACATAGAGCCTCTCAGTCTACAGCACCCGGTATTCCCAGGTGGTCTTCTAGCCAGGTACCAACCACGCCTGACCCTGCTTACCTTCCAATAGTAAGAGCGGGGCTGTGCATAGATTACAAGCCTGTATTTCAACTATTACATCAGTATTCTATAAAGTAAAGTAGCTGTTGAGTGCACCCATGCTATCAGCAACCATGGCAGCATGCAATACTGTTTCTGCTCCATACCCCTTCTCCAACCCCACACTGTTTCCACCCTGCCAGGCTGTTGACAGATATTTATTTATTGGGGTTTATTAACCGCCTTTATGAAGAGATTCACCCAAAGCGGTTTGCAATCATGTTAGCATTTTTCCTATCTGTCCTGGTGGGCTGACAATCTAACTATGGTACCTGGAGCAACGGAGAGTTAAGTGACGTGCCCAGGGTCACGAGGAGCAGTGCTGGGATTGAACCTGCAACCGCAGGGTGCTGAGAAAGCAGCTCTAACCGCTAGGCCACTCCTCCATGCAACTATTTTAACACACAGTAGTTATGGTTAACACACTTTAGTAAACAGGCCTCACAGGCACATGAAGAGCAATTCAAAACTAGGGTGACTGGTAGGACCTATTCTATGAAGAAAGATTGGCACCTATTTTCCTCTATAGAATAGCATCCTAATCAGAGCTGGTAAAAGTGTTTATTTATGTACTTCCTTTTATTTTATTTACTACATTTATATTCCACACGATTTGCAGTTCTCGACGGATACCAATGAAACATACACAAGTCTCGTATATTCTAAAACATCCCATCATCCACTCAGAGTACATAAGAAATCGATTGAACCGAAGCACCAGTTGCCCCTTGCAGAGAAACACACCTGTGGCATCTGATTCGGCAAAAAGCGTTTGTAAACAGAAGACCCATCAATTGCTTATGGAAAGAAGTCGGCCATTTTAATCAACTCGAATTTAAGAGGCAACGCATTCCAACGCAATAGCCCGGCCACCTGGAAAATACTTGAGTGATAGTCTACTAAACTTACTGTGTAAAAAGATGAGACACCAAACAGGCGAAGTGTTTGAGAGAGTAAATTTTCAAAGTTGCTGCTATAACAATGGGAACTTCATTATTCAAGTCTTTTTAAGCGTCAAAGTACTGGAGAACTCCAAGTAATTGATAGCATTCTGTAAGTTACTCCAGTAAGTGAGAGTCCCACCCAAGTTCTGGCCATGTGTATGCCCTCTTTGCAAATATGTGCCGTGTTATTCTATGTATTCCCTGTCACTTTGTTAACCCTTCTGTTACTCCTGTAAATTGTAAGTCGCCTTGAACCTCATTAGGCATAGAGCGACTCATAAAATGCCGAGTAGATTAGATCAGTAAATTAAGCAGGTAGTTGCAGAATAGTTGCTTGGATACAGTTTTGTCATTTATGCAACTACGTGCACATGCACACACGTTAATGCCATTATTCTAAACAGTTACGCACATAGGACTAGATTCTGTAAGGGGCGCCCAAATTTGGGTGCCCAAAAAAAGAACGCCGAGCACTATTCTAAAAACAGTGATCCGAGTTGGGTGCCATTTAGAGAATAGCGGTGGCAAGTCAAATGCGCGCAAGACAAAAGCGTGCAGACAATTGCGCGAAGACAAGTGAGCGCAAGACAATTGAGCGCCGTGACAATTGAGGGCAACGAAAATTGAGCGCTCAGATGTCTTCGCGCTCAGTTGTCTTGCACTCACTTGTCTTCACGCTCACTGGTCTTCGCACAATTGTCCGTGCGAATTTGTCTTGCGCGCATTTGACTATGAACCGAGACTAGCACTTAGCACCAAGGACAAAACCTGGTGCAAATCCTCATGCCTAAATTAGGTGCAGATGCATTTTTAGTGAATGTCCCCAATCTGCCCATGACCCTCCCATGGTCACACCCCCTTTTCAGTTGCCCACGGATAAATTTGCACACGCATCTTTAAAGAACAGCACCTAGGAAGATACATACATCGATTGAAATCAGTGTCAATAATTGATCACACCCAATTAGTGGTGTTGATTAGCTTGTTATTTAATTAAATTGCGTGCTCAATGGGGAATTACCCAAATTTGCATATGCAATTTTGAGCACCATGTGTAGAATTTGGGGCATAATGGGTAGATAAATGGTAGAGCCCATGTGATAGATTTGCCCCCCCCCCTAGAGACCAATTTCATAGAGCTTTTCCTGTGTGTGTAATAACTTGCTTAACACAAACATGACTTTTACAAAATCGCATGACTGCTTACATGCATTTAAACAAAAGATATGGCCCTCCTTATACTAAGCTTCAGTAGAGGTTTCTACCCCAGCCCGGGGTGCTGCTTCAATGCTCATAGGAATCCTATCAGCATCAGAGCAACGTCGGAGCATTTAGCACTCTGGGCTTAGTATAAGGAGAGGGGTGGGCATGTGCCTTGTAGAAAACATCCTAAAAACATCCTCTGAGGTCACCAGGACACAAACCTTCCCTGTAGATTTCCGTGACTTTTTTTTATCAACACTGATTATGGTTGCAGCAAATTCTGCTTCAAAAATATCATGAAAATTGTGTGTTGAGTAAATATTGTTTTTAGCACTTTGTATATCTTCATGTTTTTATATGCACGATTGGTTTTTCAGTCTTCTAAAGTCTGTTTCAGGTGAACCCAGCTGATAGCTTCATCTGCTGTATGACGAGCATTAGTTGGTGTGAGTGGAAATATATCGGTTTTAATTAAATGAAAATTGATTAAATTGCACATTCAGAATGGAGTTAAGATATTTTCTTTTAATTGTGTCATGCTGAATTTAGAATATAGGTACCATGTTGTAAATCTTGTTGGAAAGTTATATATTGGTTTTCACAAACATAAATTTCTAAAAGCAAATACATATTTAATATTTATTGATTTTTTTTTGTAAATATATAGTTTTAAATAAATTGCAGTGGATGTTTTTGAATGTATGTTGTTTTCAGTAAAAATAAATCAACTTCAAGGAAAGTATTGGCTTCACTTAAAATGCAGTTTCACAGAAAAATGTATTGACTCTTCCTATAAGTGGGTCCAGGAGAATACATTGGTTTATGAAAATCTGCTGGTTCAATTAAATTAAATCTAAATGCTTGTAGATTGAATAAATGTTAAAAAAAAATACAAATATACATAAACGTATATCAATAAAAACAATTCATTTTATTATTTTAAAAAAAACCCCAAAAACATTTAGAATTGATGAATAAATAGTGATATAAATGGTTTATTAATTTCCATGAGAGTATATTATTCATCCTTTTCTAAGTTGAGAACTTTCTTTAAGCATCAAGATATACCGTTCATCTTCCAAACTTCTTTACATTGTGTGACTTCCTGTAGGTCATCTAAAATGATGACCCCCCCCCCCCCTCCAGGTCTGTTTCCTGTTTGATGAACACTAGTTCATAGCTCAAAAAAGGCTTGAACCCTCATTTCTATAGCCTCCATGGGGGAGGGGGGATGAAATTCATCAAGGTACAGTAAAGGTTTTCCCTTTACTGCACCTTGATGCCCCAAGAGATTCCGTTATCTGTGGCGTCCTGGAATTTGCAGGTTACTGAATCCTACCTTACCGCAAGTAACACTGCTTGTGAGCCACCTAGCAGGCGGCATTATTTCTGTGGTCCAGTGGATGACCCCCAAGGACCCCCTCCCCCTTTCCAAGTTAGGCATGTACCAGCCAATTAATTTTTCAAATGGTTCTCAATGGCGCTTTCAATTTACAGCGCCAATTAAGCCAATTATAAAATTAAGTTAGGCAACTAAATCAGCAGCAGCCTTACCAGTTTGGGCCCAGGCGCCGTTTATAGAATCTGGGCCTAGCTGTTGAGGCCTTTCCCAGCATGCATCCATAAAGTTGCCACCACTTCTTATTTAAGAGGACAGTACATGGTAAATTAGTGTGTGCTAGTTGCAATGCGCAGTCGATGCCCATACGCTTTCCACGCAGCGCATGCTGTGCAGTTAAGACACAGGGCTCCTTTCATCAAGGTGCGGTAGGCGGTTAACGCGCGGAATACCGCGCGTTCAACCGCCTGCCGCGCTAGTCACTAACGCCTCCATTGACGAGGCGTTAGTTTTTAGGCTTGCCGCGGGGGTTAGCGCGTGATGAAATGTCCGACGCGCTAACCCCCGTAGCGCGCCTTGATAAAAGGAGCCCATAAATTAGCACGCCCTGTCATGTCAACGCGGAAGTATTGCTTAGTGTCCTTTAGTAAACAGGCTCCTTAATCTTCGCAATTTCTGCTGTGCTTTGTCTGTGTCCCGATCCTTCTCTGCCGTGCATTATTTACCGTTCAGTTGTATTTGACAGATTTTCTCTTGTGGTTTAATATCCATCAGTGCCCTAAGTATAATGCTTCACCTCATTTCACTTAGCTACAGTGAATAAAAGGGCAGATATATGCTTTGGCTGCTAAGCAACATAAAATTCATGTCTGTTTATGAGCATACTATATACCAAAGAACTTGTTTTGAAGCAGAACAAATGGATAATAAAAAAAAAAAATGTGCCTAATTTGCAAGGTTTTCTTTTCGTGCATTTCCTGATGAATTCTCTCCATGCCCTTCTTGTATTGCTGGATATATTTAATGAAGAAATGCATTCAGATTTGCTTAGGACCCACACTCCAAGGCATACTGCTTGAAACCTCAAAGCAAGAAAAACAGTCATTTGGTAAAACTCAAGAGCAACTTATAGCAGAGTATCAATTATAAAAATGTTCACATAAATTCATGAGGGGCTCGGTTTCTCACTATGACACCTGGTTGATTTTATGCATGAGCACTTTCAAAGCACCAGCCCTTTCATTGGTTTAATCTACGGTTGCTGAGTCTTCCAACAAGGGGCCTCCCATCAACAATTTCAGATAAGTTACCATTCTCTGTTGTTACTAGTGATTGATTAATGGTAACCAAGGGAGGAAGGGACTGTAAAGATTGTGATGATGGTCCCTCCGGCAACCTTAGTTGATGGATTACACTGAACAAAATTGGTTGTAGGGTCTGAGCACTTTACACAGCAATAAGAAGATTAATTATTATTCACTTATTTATATATTTTTATCTCTTTATTGAGTATTTAAAGTATCCAGAGCTGTGATATTGGACTGTATTTAGACATATCATCACAGAATAACATTCGTTATATCCCTAGTAGTTGGGTACACCTAAATTCATGGACAGCAAATAACCACTGAATAACCATGAAGCTTTACACAGTGGTTTCAAGTAAGCAGACGAATGGATAATAACTGAACCCTGGGGCCCTCTGCAGCCTTTAGTTCAGAGTTCCAAAATACTGATTCCCAATTGAACACTCAAGTATTTTCCACTCAAAGCATAATTAAACCAGTTCAGCAGAGTGGAGTAGATTCAATGAATGGCACCCAAGGTTAGGCACTGGGATGATCCATGCTAATCTAGTATTCTGCAAAGGGACTTCTGCATGGAGCAGCCTTTAGAGCAGTCTCTCTCAAACTGTGTGCCAGGGCACAGTGGTGTGCCCCAAAGAGATTCCAGAATATTACTTTATTTTAAAAAAATTCCCTTCATAAGTATACACTAGAATAGATGAAATGTATGTCAATGTTATGTGCATTTGTGTGCATAAGTATACAACCACCCAGACAAGCATCATTCTTTGATGTGATTGGTCCTTGAAAACTAATGGCAAGTAATTTTAGTTTTATTTTTATTGAGCAAGAAAGCAATCAAGGCTTTGTTTACCGTTTGTATCTTCTTGTCTTTGCGAAATTGGATTTTCATCTCTGACTGATGTTAAATTTAAAAAAAATAAGAATGACTGCAAATGGCAGATGATGAAATGTGTGTTTGCTTGTCAACTATCGAGTCACGTTTTGAGTTAATTTGCACTCAAAAACAAGCACATCCATCTCATTGATTAGCAGTTCTGTTTTATCTACTTTAGTTTCACCATTGTTACAATTACCCATACATAATTTAAAGAGTTCCACACTCTATTAAATGTACTACTAAACCCCAAACACTCCACATTCATTCTCTCATATTTATAAGTGGTACAAACATTTGTCCACCAAAATGTCTGATTCAGTCTGTCGTAGCTCTTCCAATTATGTGTAACCATTTGAATAGCTATTCCCGTCATGATCAAAAAAAGACGACTTTTATATTTATCCAAAGAAGGCTTAACGTATAAAAGCGTACCACAAATTATGCCTTCCTAGGTTAAGGGAATCGCTGAATCAAGACTAAGATTAATTTGTCCCCAAATTGACTTCCAGATACTAAGTATCAAAGGACAATAATATAACAGATGATCCAAAGTCCCTATATCACTATGACAATGCCAGCATCTGTTAGACTTAGAACTGTCTAATTTTTGTAAACGAACTAGGGTCCAAAAAATCCTATGTAATAAAAATAACCAAGTTTGTCTCATAGATGCTGACATTGTACATTTCAACCTCCAAGACCAAATTCGTGGCCAACGTGATAGAGAAATATACCGTTTCCTTTCCTGCTTCTTAATACAGGGTGGAAGTTTATTCCATTCTTCAGGGACAGCACAGGAGAAAAACCTTTGTCCTGATTGCCTTCAATCTGACCTCTTTCTTTACTGGTATGAAGAGCGTAATTGTGGTAAGGAAATACATGAGGTTACACATTGGACTAGGTATATAGGAGCACGCCCCAGTATGCTCAGGTCAAAAGTAAAAGTTTATATCGGATCCGAAACTCAATTTTCAACCAATACAGCTTATAATAGAACTCAGACACATGATCATGCTTTTTTCATCCTAAACAGAGTTCTAATGATAGAATCCTGGGCTACCTGCAAAGAACTCAGCACAGTCCGAGGGAAACCCAACACCACTAGGTTGCAGTAATCCACTGTCGACAATACAATCGTTTGAAGAACTGTTTTATAGTCATTCCAGGGCAAATAGTAGTTTAGCCTATGCAAAAGATGTAACTTAAAATAGACTTTCCTGATAAGACTTAACATATGTTGCCTAAAAGACAACTGAGGGTCAAGAATTATCCCTAAGTACCAGAATCCTGGGGACCGTGAGATCACTGAATGAAGGATCTGGACTGATGGCAAAGAACCTGGCTGTCCTACTAAAAATGTCCCTCCACCTACATAGGTATACATTTATCCATATAAGTGCCACTATTCTGTATATTTATGCATGTAAATGAGAGATCCTATGTGATAAAAATTTGTCTTTTAGGAGCTGCTGCTATACAGATAAGTGTTTTTCAGCATCTGTTTCTAGATGACTCAGAACACCGACTTATGAGCTGTAGCAGAAAGAATATTACAGCCCGAGACTACAGTCTCCAAAATCAATACGGATAAAAGCAGAAGTCCTATTGAAAATTACTGTATATAACAAAATTGATATGATATCTCTAAACAATGTCAATAAAATAGTAACCTACTTAGAAGGAAACAGTTTTACGAGCCCACATTAGCTTTTAAAAGAAGGATTTATAGCAAATTACAGTAACCATTATATGGAATACAGTCCTTGCAGAATGAGCCCGGTGCGGTGGAGAGTCAGTCCACAACAGCTTCCATTCAAAGGATATTGAATCACTTTATCAGCTTGTAACAAAAGCTCCCCTGAAGCATACAAGAGCCTTGACTTCAAAAACAGATCCACGGAGAAGATTCACTCTAAAAATGATAAGCTAAATAACAGCATAAAGAATTCATGTAAGGTTATATGCAGTATCATTGCAGAACAGTTTTGCCATAAGGAAATACGGATTGAGAGAAATTTCTTTTTCATTTCGACTTCCATTTCAGATTTTTTTTTTTTTAAATTGAGTATCAGCCACTATCTGTGCTCACTAAACTTAAGTTTTACTCCCATGTAATAAGTTTCAAGTTTCATGGTTTTTTGATTAATCACTTAATCGTATTTCTAAGCGATGCACAATTTAAAATTACAATAACTGGGAGACAATACAATACAAAACTATGTATAACGACATAAGGGATTAAAAGTTTAACTTAACAAACTCATAGACACAAGGAAAGAAGGGAGGTGAAATACAAAATCAATATAGGAAAGTAGAACAAAAAAGGAAAAGTACAAAAAGGGAAATCAAATAAAAGTTATAATATGATACAATAAAAATAATTTGACCTATGAACTGTTTAGTTAATTACCAAAGGCATCTCTAAAGAGAAAAGTTTTTAAATTACTTTTGAATTTCTCCAGATTGCGCTCTTCCCTTAAATAAATGGGAAGGGCGTTCCAAGTTTGAGGTGCGGTAACAGAGAAAATAAATTGCCGTCTTGTGTTAATAACCTTAAGAGATGGAATTGTTAGTAAATTCTGTTCGTTGGATTTCAATGTTCTATGTGAAGAATAAGGAATTAATAATTTATATATAAATGCTGGAGTTTTATTAAGGAGAGATTTGAAAGTGAGTATGCATAGTTTGTATGTTATCCGGTGGGTAACTGGAAGCCAGTGCGCCTTTTTTAGAAGGGAAATTACATGATCAAACTTCCTAGTTTTAGTTATAAGCTTAATAGAAAATGTGTGTGTAGGAAGAGGCCTCAGTAACGGAGCCCACGCACAGTCGTATTCACAGACTGAGATGTTCGGCGTGGTTGTGCTGCTCCCTGACTCCAATCATTGGCCTTCTTCCTATTTTTATGCGTGTATTCTATCCATAATTACTCAATGATAAATATACTAAAAGTAGGTATTCTTATTAATATCATCTAAATAAATATCTTTTTTTCTTTTTACAATATGTCTACACTCTTTCATCTAGTTTCATTCAATAGAGACTGAACTGACAAAAATTTCAGACAAATCTGGTTTAGCTGTCGTTAAATACTTTGGTAATGGAAAAAGTACTTAGCTTTTAACAGTGCTTGTGTATCGGAAAGCTAAGTACTTTTTCCATTACCAAAGTATTTAACGACAGCTAAACCAGATTTGTCTGAAATTTTTGTCAGTTCAGTCTCTATTGAATGAAACTAGATGAAAGAGTGTAGACATATTGTAAAAAGAAAAAAAGATATTTATTTAGATGATATTAATAAGAATACCTACTTTTAGTATATTTATCATTGAGTAATTATGGATAGAATACACGCATAAAAATAGGAAGAAGGCCAATGATTGGAGTCAGGGAGCAGCACAACCACGCCGAACATCTCAGTCTGTGAATACGACTGTGCGTGGGCTCCGTTACTGAGGCCTCTTCCTACACACACATTTTCTAGTATAGAAGTGATATACACTTTTTCATATATATGGGAATATTGTGAGAATTAATATTTTGTGATATTTTTCCCATTAGGGGACTATACCTTAGTGTAGTAAGCATGACTAAAAATTACGCCAGGTGTACACCTGACAGGGCCTCCGCGTGTGCGGATCACCGGACTTGATGAACCGAAGGTCTGATCCGGGGATGGTGCTTCTTATGTTCTTAAATATTTCTGCTTCAGAAGGGTGATGGATACATGGAATGGCCTTTGGGTGGAAAATGGAGACAATTAAGTTCATTAACTCATCCTGGAAAAAGTGCTACATACCTCATTGCTGAATATCACTACGGTCATCTTCAAAGTACTCCCCTTCGGAAGTTATGCAACGACACCAGCGCCTAGTCCATCCATCAAAGCAATTTTGGAATTCTTTTTCTGGAATGCCCATCAGAGCTGCCGTTGTATTACCCTTCACGTCCTGAATGTCATCAAAATGTCTTCCTTTCAATATTTCCTTTATCTTTGGGTAGAGAAAAAAAGTCATTGGGAACCAGATCAGGTGAGTAGGCTGGCTAAAAAAAAAGCGCCATGTGAGCTGGTGCATTGTCATGATGGAAGAGCCATGAGTTGGCAAAAAAGTTCAGGTTGTTTTCGTCTTTTTCACGCAGCCTTTTCAGCACTTTTAAATAGTAAACTTGGTTAACTGTCTGTCCAGTTGGTATAAATTCCTAATGAACAATCCCTCTGATATCAAAAAAAGGTTAGCAACATTGTTTTAACTTTGGTTTGGACGGGCAGAACTTTTTTGGTCGTGGAGAATTGGCTGACTTCCATTGTGTACTTTGACGCTTTGTTTCAGGGTTGTATTGGTACACATACTTCACTACCAGTGATAGAATTGATCTGAGGGGGAAACATAGCCGTATAAATCAATATAGATAGAATAAAACGCATTGTTGATGTGCTTTGCAGGATATCACAATCATCCAGTCAAAAAAAACCCCAAAATAACAGAAAATTATAAGCACAAAAAAGTGGAGAAAAACAGACCTCATACACAGACAGCTGGGACAATACAGTACCCTAAGCCGTCTGTATCATCATTGGTCTAAAAAAAAAAAACTCCACACATACATATCTCATAAGTCTCTCATACATTCAATGGACTTTTATTTCCAGACAGGATAATAATTACGATTTCCACTACATAAGACACTGAGGGGCTCATAATCGAAACAGAAATATGTCTAAAAACCGGCCTAAATTGGCACTTGGATGATCAGTAACACAAGTTGTCCAAGTGTCGATATTTGAACTGGGTTTTAGACGTATCTAAAAATGACATAGGCCTTCACAGTGCTGCTGTACGCCCAGAGCTAAAAGGGGCGATTCAGGAGGAGTGTTGAGGGCGGGATTTGGGCGGGACGTGGGCCGTCCTAGACTTAGTCATACTGCATGTATAACTGAAATTTTTACAACACTGCCTAGATGGAACTTGGATGTTGTGACTTAAGCCATCTAAAACCAGGTCTAAATCCACAGAAGGTATTCAAAGTGACCAGATAACCACTGCAGACACAAAGTACAGACCCCCCACACACTGCCCCAGTGATCACTGACCCCCACCCCATAAAAATGGTAATAACAACTTTACATATCTGCCTCCAGAACATTAGCACCTGGCAGCCTGGCATAGGAAAGCCTAGTAGAGCTGCACAGAGGTGGCTTAAGTAGTCTTGGGGGTGCGTTAGTGAACCATGGAGAGAAGGACCCAGGCCCGTAAGCTTCTCTAATCACTGCATTCATGGTGAAACATGTGCACCCTCCAAAAACCCCCAAAACATAAGAACACAAGAAATGCCTTCACCGGATCAGACCCTAGGTCCATCCATTCCGGCGACCCGCACATGCGGAGGCCAATCCCGGTGTTCCCTGCTAAAGACCTTGTTTACCCATATCCCTCAATGTGTTTTGCAAGAAGGTGTGCATCCAACTTGCCCTTGAATCCTAGAATGGTGGTCTCCGACACAACCTCTTCTGGGAGAGCATTCCAAGCGTCCAACACTCGCTGTGAGAAACAGAACTTTCTGATATTTGTCCTGGGCCTGTTGAATTGCCATATAAGTGGCACCTTAGGCCATAAGGGCTATTTGGGTGGTAGACAGCTAGGTCTAGTAGGTTCTGGGGGGGTTCACCATGACCTATAAGAGAGTTGGGGTGAGATGTTTATGTGGCACCCTTTTTGTGAAGTTCACAGCCGTGCCCTGTAAGGTACCCCATTAGTCTAGTGCAATGTTTGGGTGGCCAGTCCATCACTTTGCTGACCCCGCCCACGTTCAAAAGGTCTTGTTCTGGGCGTTTTTGACTTGGACAAATTTTTGGATGAGAATGGGGTATAACGATGTACGACTTAGCGGTCTAGATGGTCAAATGGCTGGTCGTCCAACTAGACGATTTTCAGGAAAAAAAATATTTTGGATGTATTTTTCGGGAATGGGCATTTTATTTAGCCGACATTGGGCGACTAGCAACTTAGGCCAAAAACGGGCTTAGACGTTTCTTTTGATTATGCCCCTCCATGTCAATGGCTACAGCTGGATAAAATGCATATGGAGTATAACATTCAAAAAACTTTTTAAAAAAATAGAGCAGGAATAGAACTTATCTGAAGATAATCTGTCTGTGGCAATCCATTTCTTTTTCTTCTTCAATAACTACCACAGCAAGCTTCTTCTGAGAGAAAGTACTCCTGTTTCACACCATCAACGGAGCTACATCAGGGGAAATTTCAGCACAACCATCGCTCATAAATCCAGGATGTGTAGTAGCGTGGAAGTTTGTTACAATCCTGGATTCATACAGTAATTACCCTGGGTCTCACTTAACCTGAGATAGTTCAACCAAAAATATGAATGCACTCCCTTTAACTTAATTGTGCATTTAGCAGGAAACTTTAAAAAGGAAATCATCTCCCAACTCCACCACTTTTTGACATAATGCCAGAAAAGTTGCATTTATCCTGAGTTTCCCCAGTTCCTGACCATAAACAGAACATCCTTATTGTGGAAAAAGAGAGAACACCTCAACTTCTATCCAGCTGTAATACAAAAGTAGCCCTTTCAAATTGGAAGTCTTGTGAAGACTCTATTAACTCAGTTTCTTCCAAAATGTTCACTCCTATTCTCTCCTCTAGAGTCACTTCAATGCTCTCCATCCCTCGTTACAGTGGGGTAAGAAGTAGGCCAGCAAATATGGAGAAAACATAACATAACAAATTTATTTGTGTACCACAATACCTCGCGGATCTGTGCGGTTTACAATAAAATAAAATTAAACTAAACAAACACCACAAAGCATAAACACATTCCAAAAATTTGACAAATAACTTTTTCAAAGGTTTCCTAAAATGTACATAAGAAGAGTAATCAAGAATGAGATGATTAAGCTCTTTGTCCCTAATTGTAGCTTGGTATGAGAACAGTCTTTGAAGATATCTTTTATGTGTGCAACCCTTAACAGGCGGAAACACAAACAATGTAGAAATACACACAGAACGTCTTGGATTAGCAAATACAAAATGATCGATGAGATAAGGTGCAATAAGTCCATTCAGCACCTTATAACAAATGCATTCAAATTTTAAAAAACACTCTAGGCTCTATAGCAGTATCTCTCAAACTTTCTCGAGCCAGGGCACACTGACGGTAGTAGCCACGGCTTGAGGCACCCAGAAGTGCACGGACGTCACTTTGATGACATCACGCACATGCATGACATCATCACGCATCTGCATGACATCATCACGTCGACATCCACACATGTGCAGAGGCCCTCCAAATGGGCCCTCAGATGCCAGTGTTTCTGAACGACTTCAAGCTAAGTACCCCCTAAGTCTAACAAATATCAACTGAGTCCCCCAACCACAGACCTCCCTAGGCCCAGATCCCACCCCCTTTACTAATTGTAATGCAATTTTTTTCCATTCATTTTTCATATACACAAAATTTGCGCAGCAGATATAAATTCTCAAAACTGACACATTTCAATCACTATATTTAAAATAAAATCATTTTACCTACCGGCGATCCTCTGCAGGCTGCTGTAATTAGCTTTAAAGGTGAGATCGGGAGGCCAGGGGGGAAGCTGAAAGACACTAGAAAGAAGGGGGGAAAATGCAGGCCTTCAGCGACTCGGGCAGCGCTGGCATTGTACCGCGTACGGAAGTTATCTTCCTCCTCAGTGTGCCGCGGCACACTTGGAATCTCAAAAGGCACACGAGTGTGCCTTGGCACACAGTTTGAGATACACTGTTCTACGGTAATAAGGCATTACATGGTCTGATTTCTTCAACCTGAAAATCAGGCGAACAGCAGTATTCTGCATAATACGAAATTTGTGTAGGTTTTTTTGATAACCTGCAAAATAAACAATGGGCTCCTTTTACTAGGCTGCGATATCGTTTTTAGCGCATGTTAAATATTAGCGCGCACTAAGCCCCGTGCTACGCGGAAAAAACTAACGCCAGCTTTATGGAGGCGTTAGCGTGTAGCGCGCATGGCAATATAGCGCGCGCTAAGTGCACGCTAAAACCGCTATCGCAGCTTGGTAAAAGGAGCCCAATATTGCAGTAGTCCAAAGTACTTAGAATTAAGGAATGAACTGACGACAGTGTGAAAGAAGTCGTATCATAATATGATCTAATAGTTCTCGGTTTCTGTAATGTATAAAAAACATTTTCGAACTACAGAATCAGTAGGAGCAGTTATTGACAAGTTGTGATCCAAGATATTTTAGAACCTCTAAAATATTTATTTAACCTATCTATAGTTGTTATCAGATAAATTTATAGGAAATTAATACATCTCAAACTGCAATTTTTTCCAAGTCGTTCCATAAATGGTGGTTAGCCTTAATCAAGGCAACAATCACTACACTCACACCTTCTACAGATGCAACTGTTGTCCCTTATTCTTGTTAGTTGTTTCATGATTAGTTAACTCAAGCAAGGTTGCATCACTGAGGCACACACTTCACCAGAGACATTTCCATATGAAAGATAATTGACATATTGCTCCCAAAAAATATTTGCTGGAATATCAGGTTTAGGCTCCAAAACAAGCTGCACTGAATTGGGCAATGAAGCAGTTAATTTCTCTATCACCGCTGATTCTGTTACCACCACTGCCCCTTAGGAAGGTCTCACCTTACCCCAGCTGCAAACTCAGCATATTTGCACTTACCTTTTCTTCCAAAAAGCCTCAACCTGGTGCTGATATTATTACTCTGATGTCATCAGAAGATGCTAAGGGTAGCAAGGGCCCATGTCAGCCACAGTTGCTGTCTTTGGTTGCGAAGGAGATCTTCCCTCCAAACTCAAGCACTGGAGCTGAGTAAGCTCTCTACTAAACCTCTCATGACTTCTGGTCTTCAAAACTGACTCCCATGTTAGATAAAGCTGTCAATCAGTTTAAGATCTGGAGTAGATGCATAAGGATAAGTCCTGACCCGAGCTTTCTTCTTCCCCATATAATAATAGAACATCAAACAAAGTTTAATTAGCGGAGTTTAGGGATAACATAAGAACATAAGAAATGCCTCCGCTGGGTCAGACCTGAGGTCCATTGTGCCCAGCAGTCCCCTCACGCGGTGGCCCAACAGGTCCAGGACCTGTGCAGTAATCCTCTATCTATACCCCTCTATCCCCTTTTCCAGCAGGAAATTGTCCAATCCTTTCTTAAACCCCAGTACCGTACTCTGCCCTATTACGCCCTCTGGAAGCGCATTCCAGGGGTCCACCACATGTTGGGTAAAGAAGAACTTCCTAGCATTCGTTTTGAATCTGTCCCCTTTCAACTTTTCTGAATGCCCTCTTGTTCTTTTATTTTTCGAAAGTTTGAAGAATCTGTCCCTCTCTACTCTCTCTATGCCCTTCATGATCTTATAAGTCTCTATTATATCCCCTCTAAGTCTCCTCTTCTCCAGGGAAAAGAGTCCCAGTTCCTCCAATCTTTCTCTATCTATCTATCTCTATTTCTGTCTCTCTCCCTTTCTCTCTCTCTCTATATTTCTCTCTTTCTCCCTTTCTCTTTCTACTCTCTCTATGCCCTTCATGATCTTGTAAGTCTCTAACACATCCCCTCTAAGTCTCCTCTTCTCCAGGGAAAAGAGACCCAGTTTCTTCAATCTCTCAGCGTATGAAAGGTTTTCCATCCCCTTTATCAGAGGCGTCGTTCTCCTCTGAACTCTCTCGAGTAACACCATATCCTTCTTAAGGTACGGCAACCAATATTGGATGCAGTACTCCAGATACGGACGCACCATCGCCCGGTACAGCGGCAGGATAACTTCTTTTGTTCTGGTAGTAATACCCTTCTTGATTATACCTAGCATTCTATTTGCTCTTTTAGCGGCCGCTGCACACTGTGCCGTCGGCTTCATTGTCATGTCCACCATTGCCCCCAAGCCATCTTGACTCCTTGATCTAGATCATTTTCTAAAATACTACTGTAATCATACATGACCCAACCTAGACATCTCAATTTCTATTTCTGAATCTGTTTAAAATGGGACTGCCTATCTTTTAGTGCTATTATATTCTTTATTATTTTGACTAGCAGAACACATACTTCAATTTAAATGGAAATCATTAGAAACAGCAGCTTACCAAAGACTTGACCTTTCAGGTAATTGTACCAGTACAAAAATACCTTGTCTTATTTTGTATCTTTGAGTTTCTTATGAATTCATGTTTTAATCAAAAATTATACTGACAGCTGGTGAGACTGTATACAAGGAGTTGTATCCCTGTGGGAATTCTGTGTAAAAAAACCAAACAAACACATTCTGCATACATTTAGATTTCTACAAACTTTCTAATTCTTTTTGTATACTGTATAATCCCTTCCATGCATCATAAGGCATGCCCCCTCACCCCCCAAACTTTCTGTCTTCTCCAACTCAACTCTCCTGAGCCTTTCTTCCATGCTGTCTTCCTCTCCCGGCTTCCTATGCCCCTTAGGAATTTTTCCCTCTCTTCTCCCTGTTCTCTCTCTCCCTACCTCTAGCAAGTTCCCAGCACTCTCCCTACCCCCAGCTTTCTCTTCGCAGTCCCTCCCCCCAGTAGGATCCCAATGTTCTCTGTCCTTCAGCTCTCTGTTTCTGTTCTTCACAGTTCTCTCCTTACCCTACAGCTAGACCCTCTTCTCTCATTCTCACCCCTTCTTCTCCAATGACACCTCCTAACTCTGGTTCTGTTTTCCATTGTTGCCCTCCAGCTCCTCCTCAGCTTTTTGTCCCCTTTGTTCTGATCATATGTCAAGAGGAGAGAAAGAAGCGAATGACTGCACATTGGGCCAATCATCCTCCTCTGGCACCCAGGGCCTGCTCTGGTTTGAATTACAAGAGCAGAGGAGAGGAGGAGGAGGAGGGGGTGGTCCAGTGTACAAATCAGTCTGCTCCTTCACTTAACCCTTTATATGGCATGGTTGCTCAGAAGCAACATGTGTTTTCTGTGGCTCTTATGGGAGATCTGTATCTCCAAATGCCTGTTACTTGGCACCGTTGCTCCCATTCAACATAGAGTTACATAAAGCAGTCGTTTCACAAGCTGCCCATTAAAGGGTTAAGGGAGGAGGAGGTTTGATTGGAGGGAGGGAATTGAACAAATGGTAATACGGCAGCAGGTCCCTGAACGCAGCTACTTCTGGTCGATGGGTCAAATTGTGTGAAATGGATTTGTAGATATTCCTTGTTAATGAGCTTCTATACCTACTTTTGCATCACAGAAGCTGGTTAATTATAGATTTCCTGCGTATTGGACCGCATACAAAATTTCATTACAAAGATATCATTTTATCGTTTTTCATAAAAGGTGGCAACAAAATTTTTAAAACTTACAAAATGTTGATATTTTTTTTTTTTTCATTAATGCTTTTTATAGGGTTTGGGTGTGTTTGTGTGTTGCCCACCCCCTCCCCCTTATGTAAAATGATTTCACTTTTCCGTATTGCCCTCACAAATGTTTAGATTTTGGAGGGGGGGGTTTCCCCAATGTTTTTTTTATTAAGTTTTCAAATAATAAACACCAAACAGCAACGTAGTGTACAACAATAAGCAATGAGTACCAACATTCAGCCCACTTCCACTCCCCTCCCTGTCTTCCCCCCCCCCCCAAACAACAACAACTGTAATCACAAAGTGCAATAGAAATATTCCAGTCCAGTGTGTTTCATGCCAGTGGAGATCAAACATTGAGTAAATGTCTGCGAGCTCTGGGAGTCAATGTATTCCAGAAGGGCTCCCAACGAGTACAATACGCTCGCCCCTGCATTGAATCCAATGAAGAATGATACAGACGTTCCATGGAGGCTTGTTGTAACATCAACGTACACCAATGTGCAAGCGTAGGAGAGTCCGAAGAGATCCAACAGTGAAGTATCACTTTCTTCCCCAACAGTATCGCACGATCCAGAACACTCCGAAATCCCTTCGGGGCGGGTCTAGGAAGAGTCTCCAAGGTAAACAACGTAACCGGGCGAAATGTATATTGATAATGCCACATTGTCATTATATGCTGGTGTATATGTTGCCAAAACAGCTGCACCTTCACACAAGACCAAAACTGGTGGCCAAGAGTAGCAGGAGAACATTGGCATTTAAGGCAGCGGTCTGAAGCGCACATTTTCGCCCGATACATATAAGATAGAGATCGGTAAAGCCGTAACAAAAATTATAGTTCATTTCAATCAATGTCACTTGAGGCGTCAAGTGAGCCGCTCTATGAAGCCCTCGCTTAATTATAAGGGCAGAAACCTCACAGGGCAAATCCATGGACCATTTGGTGGCATAAGAGTCTAGATTTTGGAGTTTTAAATCAACACTGCGTCTTCATCCCGGAGGATGTAAGCAGTTAACTCGTGACGCAAAAGCACCAACTGATCAATAGAGCTGCATTTTCCAAGCTGGGCAAAGAAAAGAAAAGAAAAAAAAAAAAGTCATTGTCTAACTTAATTGTATCAAATAAAGACCACCAAATATGGTTCAGCTGTTTCATTCTCATGAATAAGCCTGAATAGAAGCAGATCACTGCAGCTGAATGTGATCACAAAGGAGCAGAGAATTGAAATGGACATCTGTATTACCAACAGCAGGAATTAGCCAGAAAAAAATGCACCCATTTACACAATATTGTGCATCATCAGTCAGTTTCACTTTGCTGTGAATTGACAGAATTCCACACTAAGCAAAATTTCAATTGTATTAGTTACCGTGTTTGTTATATGCTGGTTCCATTTATTTATTTATTGTATTTTTAATTTCTTAGAATACTGCCTGCCAGCCCAAAAGCTATTGAAACAGTGTACATTCTAGTATCTTAGGTATTTTTCGGTCCCTGGAGGGCTAACAGTCTAATCCCCTCTTTTACAAAGCCACACTAATGGCTGCTACGCGTCAAAAGCCCCAAAGTGCTTTAAATCTCTATGGGCTTCGGGGCGCTTACCGCAGATAAGGGGGGGGGGGGAAAGTTTGTAGCTGGGGCAATGAAAGGCTAAATGACTTGGCCCCAGATCTCAAGGAGCTGCCGTTGGATTTGAGCTGTTGCTCTAACCAGCGTTTCATCCACTCAAACCCAAAGTATTTGTCAAACATTCTCTCAACCACAGCCCTTCGGTTACTGAATAAATAGTTTCTAATACTTTTAAAGCTTCAGCGGAGCCACTTAGCGCTCAAACCATCTCATCGGGCTAAGCTTTACTCTCCCAATTCATCATTAACTTCTTTTAACTATATAGCTTATCCTTGCAAAACTTTTATACATATCTAGATTTCAAGCATAATTTTTTTGTTTTCACTTATCTTTAAATATTCATGTCATCGGTCCAGAGGAAGGCTACTAAAATGGTGCGTGGTCTTTGTCACGAGGCGTATGCGGACAGAATTAAAGATCTCAATCTGTATACTTTGGAGGAAAGGAGGGACAGGGGAGATATGATAGAGACATCCAAATGTGCATGAGTCGACTCTCTTTCATTTGAAAGGAAACTCTGCAATGAGAGTGCGTAGGATGAAGTTAAGAGGTGATAGAAAGGGCGGTAGATGCGTGGAACAGTCTCCCGGAAGAGGTGGTGGAGACAGAGACTGTGTCCGAATTCAAGAGGGCCTGGGATAGGCATGTGGGATCTCTCGGAGAGAGAAAGAGATAATGGTTACTGCGGATGGGCAGCTCTATGACCTCACAATGCAGGTGTAAAGAGCCATAGCCAATAGAAAGAGGAGATGCAAATGTTAAGAGCCTTAGCCAATAGGGAGAGGAGGAGAAAGTGGATGCTGTGGATGGGTCATTTGGCCTTTTATCTGCCATTATGTTTCTATGTTTCACCAAGATTTGGCTTTATCAAGGATCTCCCCCTTTATTGTGCCATGAAGCTTTAAAAGCATTACAAACTATTTATTCAATACCTGAAGGGCTAAGCACCAATGTTTAGGGCACCAGGAAAGTGCATCCTGAATGCGAACTCTATAAGGTCAATTCTTCACAAACCTATATGGCATATTAGCGTAAGTCATTTTAGTGCCTAACTTTAGGTGTGAATTAAGTTAATCAGGTCAAATAATTTTTATTACTGGCAGGAGCACCTACTTCCAAACCTTGTACATGTGCTCAGTGTGTAATTATGAACAGCACAGCTACAATTCTTCATGCAAGATATAATCATCGGAAGCCTCAGTGGTTACTACTTTCCCATGAGCCACTCTGCCCACGATTCACCTAACTCTTCATAGGCTTCAAATATTGTTTAAAATGCTCATGAAACACACTTTTCGGAATAAAATCTTTCACAATAGGGGCTTAGCTTGAGAAACTGTAAACATATGCACCTGCCAAAGGCTGCTGTAAATGCTTGCACCTGACAACCGTCAGTCCCAGGGATGGAAGCATTCTATAACTCTGCACCTAAATTCTGGGAGTGCCCATAACCCGCCCATGCTCTTCCCATGGCCATGCCCCCTTTGGGATGCATGTGAGATACTAAACTAAACCTTAAGTTTGTATACCGCATCATCTACACAGAAGTAGAGCTCGGCACGGTTTACAGGAATTGATATAGAAAGGAACTACAATGAAAAGTAGAAGGACTTAGGAAAGAGAAGTTTATAGGGACTTAGTATATCGAAGAGGGAGGGGTCATTACATTTTAGAGAAAAGCCAAGTTTTCAAATGTTTTCAGAAGAGTTGGAGGGAGGTCAGGCTCTGAAGCGGGGCAGTAAAGCTGTTCCAGAGTTTGGTGATCCTGAAGAAGAGGGATGTCCCTAATTTTCCTGCATGGGACATGCCTTTTAAAGAGGGGAAGGATAGTTTGAATTTTTGAGTGGATCTGGTGGTGTTGGGATTAGAGGAGTTCCAAGATAGTGGAAAAAGGGGAGGCAGGATGCCGTGTAGAGACTTGAAGGTTAGGCAGGCGCATTTGTAGTGAACCCTAAGGATTACTGGGAGCCAGTGAAGCTTAGACAGAAGCGGGGAGACATGGTCGAATTTGCTTTTTGCGAAGATTAGTTTAGCCGCAGTGTTCTGAATCTGCTGGAGTCTAAGAAAGTTTTTCTTAGTTAGGCTTAGGTAGATGGAGTTATAGTAATCCAGTCTGGAAAGAATGATAGATTGTACGAGGACAGCAAAGTGTTGATGATGGAAGCAGGATCTCACTTTCCTTAACATGTGAAGATAATTAGGTCCGCAAGTTATAGAGTTAGAGTTAGCCAGTAATTAGTAACAATTAATGTTTGTTAAGGCCAATTATAATAATAATAGATTTATTTATATCCCATCATACCTTATTGATTGCTATCACCAATTTAGCCAATTACTTTACCCACCTATATATAATCCCTACTCAAAATTGTATACATAACTTTGGGCAAAATATACAGAATTGGGGGGATTGTGTGTATTGGTGACTTCCCATATGTTCGCATATTGATGACGGCAGATAAAGCCCAGTCTGCCCAATAAAATAAACTGAAAGCATAATGATATGCATAATTGTTTTCTCCTTGCCATTTTCAGGGCACAGGCTGCAGAAGGCACTGGCTTTGCTTCTCAATTACTGGTGTCGCCATCTAATCACTGCTACGCTTGTTTGGTTCTGTGCCTTCCACGCATTTTCTAATTCCATTACTGTTTTCACCTCCACCACCTCATCTAAGAGGACATTCCAGGCATGTACCACCCTCTCAGTGGAATACTACTTCCCGATGTTCGTCCTGAGCTGGCCATCCCGCGATCTAAATTTGATTTCATGAACCTTTGGGATAGCAGTGTGCTGTAATGGTTAATATCGCTTTGTGAAGAGGTACACGATGGAGTGAAATTCCTCTGTAGATTGTGACCAACTCATTTTCAGCCTGTCTTTCGAGCCATACTGCAAATGTGCATTTCCCATGTCCTCTGTTTAAGAAAAAAAAAAAAGGAGACTAATTCTTTTCTTTTATTTGTGAACAAAACAGTGTATCAAAAAGGGAAAACAATAGACTCGGGAGAAGTGGACATCGGGACACAGATTATGCAGACCATTCCACCTGGCTTATTCTGGCGTTTCCAGATAGCAATCCACCATCCTCTATACTTGAAATTTAACATTTCTCTGGCAAAGGACTCCCTTCTAGGCATCTATGGGCGTCGGAATATCCCACCCACGCATACACAGGTAATTTCATTGGTTGGGATCTTTCCCCCCCCTCCCCCCCAATACATATTACAGAATTTGATTGCAATCGCTTGGGTAAATGGAGCCGTGGTTGTTAGAATTTGATGATAAATAATTCTGTATTATATTTTTGATGGGTAGGATAATTCTTAGGTTGGCGTAGCAAAAAGGTGAGTTCTCAACTCTGGGCCTTTTCCAGAGTAATTGACATATGCAAATTAATCTGGCTCTTGGATGGAATGTATTGACCATTCACTGAGAACATCAGGAATCGGTATTAAGAACCCCTGCAATGAAACATATTACAATCTATAAAGAATACATTGTTTCCAAGATCCAGATGGTTACAAACATTCTACACTACTGTGCACTATAATTGACTTGTCAAACAAATGACGCAACATAATTGCTTTTTTTCATGAACAACAATAAGAAATGTTATGGTACTGTAATGGAAAACTATGAAAAATATTTACAGATAATTATACCATTAGAAATTAATCCAGGGAGCTATACAATAATAGTACAAAAATCTGACAGATGTTTGAAGTCTGGAATACTCATTCAATATTTTGAAATATACGGCCAGGGAGTGTGAAGTCTGGTTCTTGTGCCACAGCCGGGACTTGGTTTTCCAGAATTTCTATAAGGACTATTCATAAGACATATTTGCATACAAGTGGTCCAAGAACCAGGTCAATTTGTATAATTTGGTTGCCCTGAAAACTAGGCCTTTGGAGTTGAGAATGACACGGGGACAAATTTGTCTCTGTCCTCACAGGAACTCAATTTCCCCGTCCCATCCCCGTGGGTTTTGTCCCTGCCCCATTCCTGTAAGCTCTGCCTTAACTGCACTTATGATTTTAAAGTGTTTGAGGCTTGTGCAGATGCGGACGGAGCTTAGGCATTGGTGGAATGAGGCATTATGACATCACAATCTGAGCTCTAGAATGTTGCTACTTAGGATTTTAAAGTGTTTGAGGCTTGTGCAGATGAAGACGGAGCTTAGGCATTGGTGGAATGAGGCATTATGACATCACAAGCTGAGCTCTAGAATGTTGCTACTTAGGATTTTAAAGTGTTTGAGGCTTGTGCAGATGAGGACGGAGCTTAGGCATTGGTGGAATGAGGCATTATGACATCACAATCTGAGCTCTAGAATGTTGCTACTTAGGATTTTAAAGTGTTTGAGGCTTGTGCAGATGAGGACGGAGCTTAGGCATTGGTGGAATGAGGCATTATGACATCACAATCTGAGCTCTAGAATGTTGCTACTTATGATTTTAAAGTGTTTGAGGCTTGTGCAGATGAGGACGGAGCTTAGGCATTGGTGGAATGAGGCATTATGACATCACAGTTTGAGCTCTAGAATGTTGCTACTTAGGATTTTAAAGTGTTTGAGGCTTGTGCAGATGAGGACGGAGCTTAGGCATTGGTGGAATGAGGCATTATGACATCACAATCTGAGCTCTAGAATGTTGCTACTTAGGATTTTAAAGTGTTTGAGGCTTGTGCAGATGAAGACGGAGCTTAGGCATTGGTGGAATGAGGCATTATGACATCACAGTTTGAGCTCTAGAATGTTGCTACTTAGGATTTTAAAGTGTTTGAGGCTTGTGCAGATGAGGACGGAGCTTAGGCATTGGTGGAATGAGGCATTATGACATCACAATCTGAGCTCTAGAATGTTGCTACTTAGGATTTTAAAGTGTTTGAGGCTTGTGCAGATGAGGACGGAGCTTAGGCATTGGTGGAATGAGGCATTATGACATCACAATCTGAGCTCTAGAATGTTGCTACTTAGGATTTTAAAGTGTTTGAGGCTTGTGCAGATGAAGACGGAGCTTAGGCATTGGTGGAATGAGGCATTATGACATCACAGTTTGAGCTCTAGAATGTTGCTACTTAGGATTTTAAAGTGTTTGAGGCTTGTGCAGATGAGGACGGAGCTTAGGCATTGGTGGAATGAGGCATTATGACATCACAATCTGAGCTCTAGAATGTTGCTACTTATGATTTTAAAGTGTTTGAGGCTTGTGCAGATGAGGACGGAGCTTAGGCATTGGTGGAATGAGGCATTATGACATCACAATCTGAGCTCTAGAATGTTGCTACTTAGGATTTTAAAGTGTTTGAGGCTTGTGCAGATGAAGACGGAGCTTAGGCATTGGTGGAATGAGGCATTATGACATCACAGTTTGAGCTCTAGAATGTTGCTACTTAGGATTTTAAAGTGTTTGAGGCTTGTGCAGATGAGGACGGAGCTTAGGCATTGGTGGAATGAGGCATTATGACATCACAATCTGAGCTCTAGAATGTTGCTACTTATGATTTTAAAGTGTTCGAGGCTTGTGCAGATGAGGACGGAGCTTAGGCATTGGTGGAATGAGGCATTATGACATCACAATCTGAGCTCTAGAATGTTGCTACTTAGGATTTTAAAGTGTTTGAGGCTTGTGCAGATGAAGACGGAGCTTAGGCATTGGTGGAATGAGGCATTATGACATCACAGTTTGAGCTCTAGAATGTTGCTACTTAGGATTTTAAAGTGTTTGAGGCTTGTGCAGATGAGGACGGAGCTTAGGCATTGGTGGAATGAGGCATTATGACATCACAATCTGAGCTCTAGAATGTTGCTACTTATGATTTTAAAGTGTTCGAGGCTTGTGCAGATGAGGACGGAGCTTAGGCATTGGTGGAATGAGGCATTATGACATCACAATCTGAGCTCTAGAATGTTGCTACTTATGATTTTAAAGTGTTTGAGGCTTGTGCAGATGAGGACGGAGCTTAGGCATTGGTGGAATGAGGCATTATGACATCACAATCTGAGCTCTAGAATGTTGCTACTTAGGATTTTAAAGTGTTTGAGGCTTGTGCAGATGAAGACGGAGCTTAGGCATTGGTGGAATGAGGCATTATGACATCACAGTTTGAGCTCTAGAATGTTGCTACTTAGGATTTTAAAGTGTTTGAGGCTTGTGCAGATGAGGACGGAGCTTAGGCATTGGTGGAATGAGGCATTATGACATCACAATCTGAGCTCTAGAATGTTGCTACTTATGATTTTAAAGTGTTCGAGGCTTGTGCAGATGAGGACGGAGCTTAGGCATTGGTGGAATGAGGCATTATGACATCACAATCTGAGCTCTAGAATGTTGCTACTTATGATTTTAAAGTGAGGCTTGTGCAGATGAGGACGGAGCTTAGGCATTGGTTGGACGAGACATTATGACATCACAATCTGAGCTCTAGAATGTTGCTACTTATGATTTTAAAGTGTTTGAGGCTTGTGCAGATGAGGACGGAGCTTAGGCATTGGTTGGACGAGACATTATGACATCACAATCTGAGCTCTAGAATGTTGCTACTTATGATTTTAAAGTGTTTGAGGCTTGTGCAGATGAGGACGGGGCAGGGACAGGAAAAGAACTCTCAGGGACAGGACTAGAAAATGCGTTCCTGCGGGGAAAGGGAAAAATTTGTCCCCATGTCGTTTTCTACTTTGGAGCACATAAGAACCAGCGCTCACACCATCTGCAGAGATTTTACCAAAGGCCTTGAGTGTCTCTCAGAAGCTCTGTAAAACATCACAAAGACTTATCCCAAATTAATTCAATTTATCTGAAAATGCTGACATCATGTTTCTTTCAAGTTATTTCTAACTCACACATATCAATAAGGTCTGGATACTCTAAACCGCGCCATTGTCGGAAGTCACCTTAACATCAGTTGCCAATCACGTGTCGGTCGCACTGTGGCGCCATTTAGAAAATCTCGCCTTCAGCAAAGCTGTATTGTAGGCCAGGGTTTTCAAGGTCTACATTTTTGGCGCCTACCTTTGACCTGAATCACGCCTCTGGAGGTGCCTGCCAGCTCCTAACACCACTTCCAGGCTTAGCCACACCCACAGCGAAGTTAGGTACCAGTAGGTGCTTCTGGAGGTGCGCTTCTGGTGCCCTTTTTTTAAGTGCTGGTAGACACCTTGAAATTTTTTTAAGTAGTGTTTTAAAATTAATTTAATTTTTCTATACCATTCTCCCAGGGGAGTTCAGAACGGTTTACATGAATTTATTCAGGTACTCAATCATTTTTCCCTGTCTGTCCTGGCGGGCTCACAATCTACCTAATGTACCTGGGGCAATGGGGGGATTAAGTGACTTGCCCAGGGTCACAAGGAGCAGTGTGGGTTTGAACCCACAACCCCAGGGTGCTGAGGCTGTAGCTTTAACCACTGTGCCACACGTTTCCCTCTTAACTTAGGCACCATTTATAGAATATGAGGGGCATAATCAAAGCATCCAGACTTCCAAAAACCTGTCTAAATTGGCACGTGGACATCCTAATCTCCAGGACACCCAAGTGCCGATAATCAGAACTGTCTTTCTGTACGTCTAGCAAGGTGTTCCAGCCTCTGTCCATTCAGAGCACAAGATGAGTGTGGTGGAGGCATTATGGGTGGGATTTGGGCAGTCTCAAGGGGTTAGACATGGACGTCTTGGAGTGATAATCAAACATTTTACAAGACATCCTAGACAGTACTTATACGTTTGGAACTAGACCTGTTTTAGAAGGGTCTAAGTGCCACAAAGGTGCCCAAACTGACCAGCTGACCACTGTATGCCTCAAGGTAAGACAACCCCACAAGGGGGCTGCCCTCATACCCACAGAGACCAGAATACAAAAGTACATACCTGTCTCCAGAACATCAACACCTGGTATAGGAAAGCTTAGCAGAGCTGCACACAGGTGTCCTAAGCAGCCTGGTGCTTGGCCTAGTGAACCATAGAGAGGAGGACCCAGGCCCATAAGCCAATCTAACCACTACATTTAAAGTAAAATATGTGAGCCCACCCAAGCTCTACTATATTGCCATATAGGTGCCAACTGTAGCCATAAGGGCTATTTGGGTTGTAAACAGGTGGGTTTTGGGGGTGTTTTGGGGAGCTCACTATAACCTATACAGGAGTTCTGGTCAGATGTTTATCTGGCACTATTTATGTGAAGTTCCAAAGACATAGAAACATGATGGCAGATAAAGGCCAAATGGCCCATGTAGTCTGCTCATCTCTAGTAACCATTATCTCTTTCTCTTTCCAAGAAATCCCCTTGCCTATCCCAGGCCCTTTTGAATTCAGACACAGTCTCTGTCTCCACCACCTCTTCCGGGAGACTGTTCCATGCATCTGCCACCCTTTCTATAAAATAGCATTTCCTTAGATTACTCCGGAGCCTATCACCACTTAACTTCATCCTATGCCCTCTCATTCCAGAGTTTCCTCTCAAAAGAAAGAGACTCAACTCATGCGCATTTACATTATGTACATATTTAAATGTCTCTATCATAATCTCCCCTCTCCCTCCTTTCCTTCAAAGTATACAGATTGAGATCTTTAAGTCTGTCCCAATACTCCTTATGACGAAGACCATGCACCATTTTAGTAGCCTTCCTCTGGACAGACTCCATCCTTTTTATGTCTTTTTGAAGATGCAGCCTCCAAAATTGTACACAATATTCTAAATGCAATCTCACCAAAGTCTTATACAGGGGCATCAATACCTCCTTTTCCCTACTGGCCATACCTCTCCCTATACAAACTAGCATCCTTCTAGCTTTCACCGTCACCTTTTCAACCTGTTTGCCCACCTTAAGATCATCACATACAATCACACCCAAGTCCCGCTCTTCTGTCATGCACATAGGTTCTTCACCCCCTAAACTGTACCCTTCCCTCTAATGTGCCCCACTGCTCTGTTGCCATGTCTGTGTGGCCAATCCATTACAGGACTAGCCCCCCCCCATGTCCAAATTATCTTGTTCTAGGCGTTTGGAACTTGAACTAAATTTTTGTCGAAAATGTGGTACAAAGATCGACATCCTGGTGGTCTGGGCGTCCCAATGGCCTGGACGTCCAGATAGAGGATTTTCCCAAAAAAATTATTTCTAGACACTTGGTGGTTTGCCTTTTAGAAATAGGCATTTTCTTATTGCTGACTTTGGATGTCTAGTGGTCCATGTCCAAATCGGACGTAGAAGTATGTTTTAAAAATGCCCCTCTATGGGTCTAAGGGAGAAATTCTATAACTAGCACCTAAATTTAGGAATCGGTAGGCACCCTGCCAATGCCTAAGTAATTGAAAAGTGCAGTCAGAAATGGCAGTGTTGAAGTGCCTACCAACACCTAAATAAAAGGCGGCTGAAATGGCCACTGGAATCGCAGCTAGGTAGCCATTTTAGGCCGTGGAATGTCAAAGTAGATGTGGCCAATGCCAGAAGTAGCATTAGGTGGGATAAAGTTGCTACCCAGCTGCAATTCACGCCAAGATAGGTGGCTGAAATGTAGGCCTGGAAAAACCCTGGCCTACATTTCAGTCGCCTATCTATGCTGCTAGACCATGGCAGCCAATTGCGGCAGGGGAATTCCCCCCTCCCCCATCAGTTTAGCAGCAGGGACTCCACAAAGCTCTGATTCTGTAACCAACACCCAAGTCAGATTGCCCATCAATCATTCTAGGGTGCTGGGTACAGAATTGCAGCTTTGGGGAGTCCCTGCTGCTTAGCTGATGGGGAGGGGGGAATTCCCGTGCCGCAATCGGCTGAGCAGCCATGGCAGAGAACCCTCAAACCCCACCACAAGTCAGCCGGCAGTAGGGATGCCCACTCCCTCCCGCTGCCACCCCTGAACCCGCCCCCCCCATACTGTCCATGACAGAAGGGATGCCCACTCCTTACTGCCAGCACCCCTGCAACATCCCCGGCAGAAGGGATGTCCACTCCCTCCTGCTGGTACTCCCACAACATCTCTGGCAGGAGGGTTGCCTAATACCTCCTGCTGGCACCCCTTGACCATCTCACCCCCCAAAACCTACCCTGTACCTTTTTCTGGAAGGCTGGCCGGAGGGATGTGCACTCCTTCTGGCCAGCAGGCCCACCTCTTCAGAATGGCAGGCCTTCCCCTTTCCAGTGCATCCTGGAATGTACCAGGGATGGGCCTAAGGCCCTGATTGACCCAAGTATCTAAAGCCCCTCCCATAGGAGGGGCTTAGGCACCTGTGCCAACTGGAGTCTTAGGCCTCTTTCTCAGTGCATTCTGGGATGCACTGGGAAGGTGGCCTAAGACTCCGATTGGCCAGATCCCTAAGGCGCCCTAGAATGATTGGCAGGCAATCGGCGGCCACCGACTCGGGTGCCAGTTACAGGATCCAGCCCTTAATGCCTAGAGGTACATACTGATATACATTCCAGTGCTCAAACTCAAAAATATTTATGTGGTTAAGTTTCTTTAACGTATAAATCTGTCTTTAATTAATTCTGAAGCTCACTAATGAATAACTTTTGGCCAAAGATTTTGATGTCAAGCCCAAAAGTTAACCTCCAGAGGCATAATGGGAATAAGACCTAAACATCATCAGATAGTGGAAATATTCAGCCTCTATCCAATTAAATTTATCTTTTGCAGTAGGACTGCATAAATAGCTCTCCAAACCTAAATAACTTATCCATTTAAGTTTAGGGACACAAAATCAATGTCCTCTTGAAGCACATAGTCTAGCTGAAACTCAGCAGAAGGATAAGCAGATAGGTTTCCACTTACCTTACACAGTGATCACCTCACTATCGGCCTCTGTGTTTTGTTTTGTTTTCCATTTGTGTTATTTCTGAGCCATTATCAATGCCTCTCTTTTCAATTATCTAAAATTATTTCGGCATCTAGAAATTAAAAATTCATTATTTTGTGAAGCACAGAACAGCTAATTTAGGGCCTGATTCACTAAAGCTTTTCTCACATTCTTTAGGAAAACAGCTTTAATGATTCAGACCTTTAGTCTTTTAATTGCATTCATCAAATTACTACTTTTTACTTGAGCACTTTTTATTACTTAAAATGTTAAAGGAGACTTACGCTTTAATTTCTTTTAATGATTTTTGAACTGTCTGTAGCAGTTATTCCTTGCTATTATTATTATGCATTCAGATTCTTGTAAACTACCTTACTGCAAAGTCTGGCGTAATGTATTCAGTTTTGCTCTTCAAATTATATGTGCAAAGAGCTGTATCATTTAGAACAATCCTTTCTATTATTAATGCTTGAACTGTCTGCACAATTACTTTGCCTTACTTACTAGTAAGCATTACGGGGAAAAAAAAAAAAAATCATATGCCATGAAATCTTTCTGCCAGAAATATCAGATCCTAGCAGTGTGTTTCTGGCCTGCAGTATTTTCTGTAAATGGAGTTCTACAACCTCTTATTTAATAATCAAAGTATTTCTTTCTTTCACATATCCCTTTCCCTCCTTATGACTCTAATATATATGGTTTATTGTTCACGGTTTGATTACACGCCTCCACAATAACCCTTGGATTCTATATAGGTCACCAAAAACCAGGCGCCCAGATTTGGACGCACAGAGCAGATATGCATGCAAAGGCATTAATGATCTATAATTGGAATTAATTGGCAGCAGGGTGCATTTATGGATGCATCTGCCCTGTGTGTTATTCTTTAAGATCAGTGCATCAATTTTCTAACACAACACAACTCAAAAGCGGCAGCAGCATGGCCATGGGAGAGATACTAGGGGATGTGTCATATTATAGAATACTGTAATTGCACGCCCAACTACTGAAAATTGGACACCAGCATTTACACCAGATTTGAGCAGGTACCTATGGCTGGGCATGGGTGTCCTTTCTAAGTGCTGTTTTGTAAAAAGCACACTGCTGGGAGTGCTCTTTATATATTTTTTTTTTCATTCAATTTTCTATACTGTTTCTCCTTAGGGGAGCTCAGAATGGTTTACATGAATTTATTCAGGTATGCAAGTATTTTTCCCTGTTTGTTTCGGTAGGCTCACAATCTATCTAATGTATCTGGGGCAAGGGGGGGATTAAGTGACTTGCCCAGGGTCACAAGGAGCAGCATGGATTTGAACCCACAGCCCAGGGTGTGGAGGCTGTAGCTTTAACTACTGCACCACACTCTCCCCATTCTCTTCTTAGTTGGGCTTAGAACTTTTCAGTGTCTCCTTGTATTGTGATGTCATAATGCCTCATTCTACCAGTGCCAAAGAGCCAACCTTATTGGTGATGTCACAATGGCTTGATTTCCTTATACTTGTGCCTATTTACTAGATGCATTTGCCTCATTGAAATGAAAAGTGTGGAATAACTTGTACGTTTCATTGATCTACGTCATATTTATTTATTCATTCAATTTTCTATATCGTTCTCCCAAGGGAGCTCAGAAGTACTCAAGCATTTTTCCCTATCTGTCCTGGTGGACTCACAATTTATCCAATGTACCTGGGGCAATGGGGGGGATTAAGTGACTTTTCCAGGGTCACAACTAGCAGCATGGGTTTAAACCCACAACCTCAGGAGGCTGAGGCGTTAGCTTTAACCTTTGTGCCACACTCTCCCCTTAATACTATTTTAGTGTAAATCTTTCCAGCACCTAATTTTGGGCACTTTTTACTGAATCCAGTCCTAAATCTGAAGAACATAAGAAATGCCCTCGCCGAATCAGACCTTTGGTCCATTCCAGTCCGGTGACCCGCACATGTGGAGGCCAATCTAGGTGTTCCTTGATAGAGACCTAGGTGTTCCCTTATGATGACCATATTTAGCCGTATCCCTCAATGTGATTTGCAAGGAGGTGCGCATCCAACTTGCACTTGAATCCCATAATGGAGGTTTCCATCACAACCTCCTACGGGAGAGCATTCCAAACGTCCACCACTCGCTGTGTGAAACAGAACTTCCTGACATTCGTCCTGGTCCTGTCGCCCCTCAATTTCAGCCCGTGCCCTCTTGTCCGAGTCTCATTTGACAACGTGAATAACGATGCTTCTTGCTCTATTTTGTCGAGTCCTTTTAGTATTTTGAAAGTCTCTATCATATCCCCCTCGCAGTCTTCTCTTCTCAAGGGTGAACAAGCTTAGTTTTCCGAGGCGTTCTTTGTAGCTCAAATTTCCCATACCTTTTACTAGCTTCGTGGCTCACCTCTGCACCCTCTCCAGCAGGGTTATATCCTTCTTTAGGTGAGGAGACCAGCGTTGGACACAGTACTCCAGGTGTGGTCTGACCATTGCTCTGTAAAGCGGCATTATGACGTCCGCCGATCTACTCGAGATACCCTTCTTTATCATGCCCAACATCCTGTTGGCTTTCTTTGCCACCGCTGCACATTGTGCCGACGGCTTCAGGGTCCTGTCTATCAGTACCCCCAGGTCTCTTTCTTGTTCGCTCTTTTCCAACGTCACACCTAACATTTTATATTCATATTCCCTGTTCTTTGTGCCCAGGTGCATCACTTTACATTTGTCCATGTTAAACTTCATCTGCCACTTTTCTGCCCACTTCTCTAGCTGATTCAAATCTCTTTGGAGTTCTTAGCTGTCCATTTGTGAGTTGTACAATAAGATACACTTAGGCCTCCTTTTACTAAGGTGTGCTAGCGGGCTTAGCTCACGCTAGACGCTAACCCCTCCATAGAGCTTGCGTTGGTATTTTTCATTTAGCGTGTGGTTTGCGCACGCTAAAAACGCTAGCACACCTTAGTACAAGGAGCCCTTAGAAACACAAATGCCCTCAACTGTGATCAACCCCTCCCACTCCCAACAATCCTACAACCCCCAGCTCATTTCCAACACCAATCCCAGTTTTAATTCACTCATTCCCCGTTTCATAATCCAGTAACAATTTTCAAGAAAATTCCTAAGAAAACATTCGACTTTTTGTTTTCTTTCTAACATACAAATAATCCATTTCCAGGCACAAGAGTTAAAGAACAGAATTCTATAAACTAAAACTTATTTGATCTCTTTCATCATTGCTGGATGCTTCCTCCCTAAATATTCTTGTCCACTCCCTTATTATTTCAAACATTGATTACTGTAATACCCTTTACCAAGGTATAAACCAAAAAGAGATTTGCAGACTTCAAATTCTACAAAATACTGCTGTCAAACTCATCTACCAGGCAAAAAAATTTGATCATGTCACCTTCCTTCTATATGATGCACACTGGCTCCCTATCCCCTATCGCATCACAAAATTATGTCACCTATAAAATCAAACAACATCATATCCCCCACCTTTATTGATAAATATTTAATCCCTTACGCCTCCAGTCGTATACTCTGTTCAAATTATCAAGATCTTCTTGTTATCCCCTCCATCCGAGAAATCTTCTAAGATACAACCATCTTCTTAGTCATGGTGCCCTCTCTTTGGAACACTCTTCCTCTACATATAAAAACAAGAATCCTCTCTCCATGTATTTAAGACTAAACTCAAAACGTTTCTCTTCAACGATGTCTACGATATCTAATCTGGGATCCCGTTTGCATTCCCTACAATAATTCTCTCTGCAGGTTCTTAACTCCAAACACCTCCCTAGAGGCAAACAAGCCCTTCTCATTCTACCCCCTTCCCCCTTTCCCTCATTTATATATTTTTTTATCTCGTTGTATTTTTTTGCAACATCATGTACTAACCTTCCCCGTGTTGTTAGTCTTAAATTAAGTACTCCCCCTCCCCTTCACTAAATTTGGTGATAAGAACATAAGAACATAATCAATGCCTCCGTTGGGTCAGACCTGGGGTCCATCGTGTTCAGCAGCCCGCTCATGCGGCCGCCCAACAGGTCCAGGACCTGTGCAGTAATCCTCTATCTATACCCTTCTATCCCCTTTTCCAGCAGGAAATTGTCCAATCCTCTCTTAAACCCTAGTACCGTACTCTGCCTTATTACATCCTCTGGAAGCGCATTCCAGGTGTCCACCACACGTTGGGTAAAGAAGAACTTCCTAGCATTCGTTTTGAATCTGTCCCCTTTCAACTTCTCTGAATGCCCTCTTGTTCTTTTATTTTTTGAAAGTTTCAAGAATCTGTCCCTCTCTACTCTCTCTATGCCCTTGATCTTGTAAGTCTCTATCATATCCCCTCTAAGTCTCCTCTTCTCCAGGGAAAAGAGACCCAGTTTCTCCAATTTATCAGCGTATGAAAGGTTTTCCATCCCTTTAATCAGACGTGTCGCTCTCCCTTTTTAACATTTGCTTTTAAATTTATTTTATTAATTGTAAACCACCTAGATATCCTTTTTGATAGATGGTATATCAAGAAATTAATAAACTTGGAAACTTGAAATAAAGAAGGGTAACAACTAATACGAAAGCTGATCATCATGTGCATGGCAGGTTCACCTTATCTAGTACTCAACGGAGATGGATCCAGAGTACTTCCTAGCACATTAAATATAATTTATTAGCTATATACATAGGTCTCTCACCACTCAAAGATCAAAATATCACACACAATAACTTGAATCTAACACTAAATTCCTCTTGTAGCCAGTGGAGGGTAATCAATTAAGGAGAGACATGCTTTTTTTGCCAATGCAATCTTGACTTGGAGCCATATTTTACAACAATTGCAAATGGCATAGATTTGCAAGGTAGACCATAGTACAAACTATTACAGTAGTCTAACTTGTTGACTTTGGTTCAAGTATTTGTCATAAGCATGTACCGGAAGAAAGCCTAAGGCCCTGATTGGCCCAGGCCTAAGGTCCCTCCTAAGGTATCTGGCCAATCGGAGTCTTAGGCCACTCCGAGTGCATCCCATGATGTACCGGGAAGGAGGCATAAGGTTCCTCATTTGGGAGTGGCATTAGGCATCTGGGCCATTCTGGGCCTTAGGCCCCTCCCTAGTACAGCCCAGGATTCACCAGGAAGGGGAAGGCTGCTACTTTGGAAGAGGCGGGCCTGCTGGCCAGAGGGAGTAGGCATCCCTCCAGCCAGCCTTACTTCAAAAAAGTACGGAGCTGGGGGTGTTAGGGGGGTCTGTGGTTGGGGGGGTCAGCAATAGGAAGGAATGGGAATCCCTCCTGCCACTCTTCGCTTGGGGGGGTGTTGGGGTTTTGGGAGGGCTGACAGCAGGAGGGAGTAAGCATCTGGGCCAATCAGGGCCTTAGGTCCTTCCCTGGTGCATCCCAGGATGCATGAGGAAGGGGAAGGCTGCCATTTTGGAAGAGGCGGGCCTGCCAGCCAGAGGCTTTGACCGGCCTTCAAAAAAGTATGGTGGCAGAGGTGTCTGTGGTTGGGGGCTGTTAGGGGTTCAGAGGGGTCAGCAGCAGGAAGGAGTGGGTATCCCTCCTGCCACTCTTCATTTGGGGTGTGCCGGCACTTCAAGGGTGTTGGGGTAGGGGGGTTGGGGGTGTTGTATTCAGAGGATTCAGTGACAGGAGGAAATATTTTTTCACTCAGAAAATAGTTAAGCCCTGGAATGCATTGCCAGAGGATGTGGTATCAGTCATTAATGAGCTAATTTTAAAAAAGGTTTGGACAAGTTCCTGGAGGAAAAATCCTTTGTTTGCTATTGAGACAGACATGGGGAGGCCAATGTTTGTCCTAGGATTAGCATTATGGAATGTTGCTACTATTTGGGGTTTTGCCAGGTATTGGTGAGCTGGATTGACCACTGTAGAAACAGGATACTGGGCTAGATGGACCATTGGTCTGATCCAGTATGGCTGTTCATATGACACTAGTGGATTAAGTGCTGCTGAATATTCACAGTTAGCCTTAGCCAAGTGATTTAAATGGCCAGGAGCCTCTCTGAGTCATTTAAATCACTTTGAATCTCAAGCAGTCTGCTTTTTTTACTTCCCGTCCCTCAAGTTATGAAACGACCTTCCCCCCTCACATTCGTGGTAAAATGGAATTCAAAAAATTCAAAACAGAGCTTAAAACTCATTTCTTCACCCAGGCGTTTGACCAGCGACCCTCAAATGATTTGTGCGATTCATTACCAACTTTGATTTATGTATTTACTGCTATGCTTGCCTTATTTTAGTATGTTTGCATCTGTCCTATTTCAACTGGAGTTCCTTTCCAATTTCATGAATTTTTGTTGTGTTAATCTCCTCAACTTGCAGGTACAGATTAGTTGGGTTCATAGACAACCCCGCGAAAGACAAAGGTGCGCGCCGGCAACTGAGCGCAAGATGGAGCTGCGCGCCGAAGAAAATTACAATTTTTAGGGGCTCCGACGGGGGTTTTTGTTGGGGAGCCCCCCCAGTTTACTTAATAGAGATTGCGCCGGCGTTGTGGGGGGTTTGGGGGATTGTAACTCTCCACATTTTACTGTAAACTTAACTTTTTCCCTAAAAACAGGGAAAAAGTGAAGTTTTCAGTAAAATGTGGGGGGTTACAACCCCCCACACCCCCCACAACGCCCCCACAATGCGGCGCGATCTCTATTAAGTAAAGTGGGGGGGTTCCCCCCCCACACACACACACCCCCGTCGGAGCCGTAAAAACAGTAATTTTCTGTGGTGCGCGCCTCCGCGCTGCGCTCAATTGTCTGCGTGCGCCTTTGTCCCGGCGTGCTTTTGACCTGACACCGATTAGTTGGTATATCAATTACTGAATACACATAAACAGTGATGTGAAATATTGTGCTAGCTAGGTCATTTAAACATTGCATGTTTTCATCTCGTATGTATTGCATGTAAGCACAACCATTAAGGTGAAATTGTAAGTACGTCTCTAGATATACTGGTTTATATTCAGCACACAAGTTTCAAGTGTATTTATTCATTTGATGAATCGCCTATTACACGGTGGTCAGTGGTTTTTTTTTTTAACACCAGCTGCTGTAGGCTAATTTAGCTACCACTGATGAATATCCTTGTCTGCTGCTGGAAAGTATTCTGGTATACTGGTATTCAGTGTCATTACCTGGATAGTTATCCAAACAGGACAGGGATGTTAGGCATCCAGTCATCAGTGCTGAATATCAACAGTGCTTGGATAGCCATGGCTCAGAAAGCCCCAGCATTGCCATGGCAGTCTCTAGTTGAGAGCCACTGGGTCTGGCCATTGTAAATCGACCTTGTAGGAGTCACTCCTACCAATTAACTCACGCTACATATCGAGCTCATGGAGGTATGTGATGATAGCTGACAGAGTTGTCCCTTTTAAGAGTCTCCATGGGAAAAACATCGTGTGCCTCTGACCGTATGCATACTTTTCCCTACAAGGAAATAGGTAGAGCTGGCTAAAATATATGCTGGACTTTCAGTTTGAAATTCTAGCATGGTCTTTGTTTGTAACTGCATATTTTGTAATTGCAAATTTGGTCAAAAACAAGATTATGGGATTCTGTAGAGGTTCTAGGATCTATGGTGGTGACTCCACTGGGAACTTCGGCTCGCTTTTACGTGAGAATTCTACAGCAGTCACTTTTGTTCCAGTGACTGCTGTAGCATTCTCACATGTAGCGTTCTCACGTGTAGCATTCCCAGTATCTCAAGGCTCCAATTATAGTATCTAGTAGGCTCCTCAAGCATCGCTCAATATAATTTGGTGGCTCAGCGAGATTAATCTTTTCAAAGGCATGCCTCAGTCTTTGCTGAACTGGCTAATAGTCACCAAACATCTCAGGCTGTCGGGTTGTATGGAAAAGTTTTACAGAGAAATGTGTTGTTGAGTTTCCCTTTACAAACCCATATGTACAAAGACCCCCTTGGCCCTGGAAGCTCATCACATTGCCTCATGTTGTCCTCTGTACCTGCAATTCACTGCAAGCTTCGTTGCCAGTTAATTATGCATTAGCTGTGCTGCTGTTTTAATTTACTTTGATAAATCAACTCTTTACATGATTAATAGAGCGTTATATGTAGAATATCAATTAACAGCATCTGATTTTTCTCATCATCTCCTATTTTGTCTAGTAGCAAAACTAGGTGGAAAGGCAGTTTTTTCAGCACCAAGGACAGATCCCTGCTACAATACAACTGATTTGCCTGCTTAAAAACTGTGTAGAAAAAAAACAACAAGACATATTTGTCATTAATCTTAAGCCCACAGTTAACATTGGTATCTGTTTATTTGCATAATAATTGTGCTGCTTATGTCAGAAGCTGACAACAAGAAAAAGCAATAACGTCTAGCCTGCTGACATTTTAATCAACCATTCTCAAATCGATGGCATACACTTCAATAAAATGAGGGATGGTAGAATAATCTACTGCACTTTCAAAAGAGTTTTTTTGCTCCAATCTGTTCTCATTGCAAAGATCCCGAAGATGTGTCTCGATTTTTGTTTGAAAGATTCATTGTTGACAGAATTATTCACGATGTCTCTGGAGAATCTGTATTAAAATAGTCCATGTAATTGTTTCAGTTTGATTTTGTTAAACTGATGGACGGGAAGCAGCTAATCAAACAAGAACCAAGAAATCCTGAGGATTCCCATCACGCCCCTAGAAGCCTAATCTTGACATCACTACAAGAAACGGGCTTCATTGAATACATGGATCATGGTGCCTGGCATCTAGCCCTTTACAATGACGGAAAGAAGACAGAGCAAGTATTTGTTTTAACTACTGCAATGGGTAAGATTAGCATCTTAAATACTCTAACCATTAATTAACCCATTCAACCACAACACAAAACTCCAAAGAAATGCCTAATAAAAGTATTTTAGGACTGTAATTTAACTTCTATTGATCTAGTTTCCTTTCATTGTCATACCAAAACAGAGAGCTAGACCTACTGATGTATGTTAATGCATTAACAAGAGTGCAATTATTTTTCAGTGAGGCTTATTTACTAATAAATCATGTTAAATGCAAATTAAAGTTTGTTAATGCGCTAACAGATGTTCATGAATCTATCACACAGATTTTAAACCAAGCACCTTCTGCTTGGGTGTGACTGGTTGAAGTACTGAACTCGTACAATAAATTAATGGGAATAAAGGTCAAATATTCATAGATCTGATAAATAGACTCCTAGTTCTTGAAAATTAGTCAAGAAATGTATTAAATTATTCCAATAAAAAGGCATCATCTTGTAATTTTTTTTGTTTAGGGGCCTTTATTTGTAAGCATTCAAGTGGACTGACGTGACAAGTATACTACGTTATGCAAATACATTCAGCAATTCACAAGAGAAATGAAACGTGTTAATAGTAAATGCTAAATGGTTGACCAGGGAAATAGGTGAAGTTGCTGGTTTTTATTCATATCTCTGTGCGTAAAAAATGGATTCATTCTATAGAAAAGCACAGCTTCTCTTTGACTGTCTGTCCTACAAATTGGTGACTGGCCTTCTGGGAATAAGGTGCCAAATTAAAAAATAAAAATAAATTCAAAAACTACAGATGATGAGAGCACCAAACCATTGATCCTGAGTTTACACTTTAAAGGGGCAATACTATTAGCGGGGTTGCTCAACACCGGTCCTTGAGGGCCACAATCCAGTCAGGTTTTCAGGATCTCCCCAATGAATTTGAATGAGATCTATTGTCATGCATCGCGGTTCATAGACAACGGTGCGAAAGACAAAAGCGCGCACCGACAATTGAGCGCAGCGCGCGCCGCCGCACCGCTCTAAATTACAGTTTTTAGGGGCTCCGACGGGGGTTTTTGTTGGGGAACCCCCCCCCAGTTTACTTAATAGACATCGCGCTGGCGTTATGGGGGGGTTTGGGGGGTTGTAACCCTCCACATTTTACTGTAAACAGAACTTTTTCCCTAAAAACAGGGAAAAAGTGAAGTTTTCAGTAAAATGTGGGGGGTTACAACCCCCCACACCCCCCACAACACCCCCACAACGCGGCGCAATGTCTATTAAGTAAAGTGTGGGGGGGGTTCCCCCCCTGTCGGAGCACTAAAAACAGTAATTTAGAGCGGTGTGGTGGCGCGCGCTGCGCTCAATTGTCTGGGCACGCCTTTGACCTGACGCCATGCATCGCTTCCATTCTATGCAAATAGATTTCGTGTATGTTCATTTTGGAAATCCCGAAAACCCGACCCAGCCAATGGCCGAGGTTGGACGCCCCTGCTCTAAAGGATGCCGAAGGTTAGGGGCACAAAAATCCAGGTGCTAAGCTAGTATTCTGCAATAGCACATTGTGGGCCTGATTCTGGAAATGGTGCTATCGCAGTAGGTTGCTCACAAAATAGGCACCTGCCGCATGTCCGGCAAGCACCGCATCCAGAATAGCGTCAGTTGTTTTGTACAGACGCCTTAAATGCAGGCCAGTATTTTACAGGCCTACGTTTGAGGCATCTGACTCGCGCCTACGGACGTCTAAGGCCACTTCTGGTGTTGGCCGCACCTACGCCGGCTTTAGGCATCTAAAGACTTGCCTAGGCATTTCCATTAATCAAGCTATTACATTGTTGGATTATCCAAAGTAGATTAAACTATTCAAATTCACAAATTAGCTAGAATTGCTTTTTCTAGCTAGTGTAGCAACCTATAACAACAATTTATAGACCCTCAGCGCCAATATGTGGTCACAGTTGCTGGCGGCAGGGAATAGGGGTTGAGCCTTGAAAAAGCTGTTCAAGCAAAACATGTCGGCTGTGACATCCCTAGCGGCATTGATATCCCTAGCAGAGACCACTAGATAATAAGCTAAATGTAATGTAATGTAATTTATTTCTTATATACCGCTAATCCGTTAGGTTCTAAGCGGTTTACAGAAAATATACATTAGGGTGCAATAAAATTATAAGTAAGATAGGTACTTAGAAATTCCCTTACTGTCCCGAAGGCTCACAATCTAACTAAAGTACCTGGGAAAAAAACATTTAGTAGAATAAAAGAGGAAAATTAGAGATAGAGGAAAAAATAAGAATATAAACATTCTAACAAGAGTACATTGATCGAAAGGACTTTGGAAGGTTGAAAAGAGGAGAGATAGGGATAGATGCAGAAGGGAGGAACCGTTAAACAATAGAATTCTGGGGAAATTTAAATAATAAAATAAAAATAAAACAAGCTTACTGATATCTTAAAAAATTGAATAAGAAATTAAACATTATCCTCTTCATAAAAGATCATAAAAGATAGTAAAATAATAGATCCAGTGACAAAGAGACACGTAAAGCTTAGAACTATGAGGAATATTGAGTTCTGAGTGGTGGCGCTGAGAAAATGGTGTTATAGGTTGCTATACTAGCTAGAAAAAGCAATTCTAGCTAATTTGTGAGTAGGCACTTCCATTGGCATGTGTTAGATGCCTACATTTTATGCATCATTTGCTGCATCAATTTAAAAAAAAAAAAAAAACCCCAACATGCATCTTGTTTGGTCCGTTAGATGGTGTTAGGATGCCTACTGCTACCTACAATTGGGGCATTGCTTTGAGAATCAGGCCCTGTGTGCCTAATGCATTCTAGAATTCTAGCATAAGCCTACAATTAGGGGCCTAAATTTAGGTGTCACCACTTATGCCTGCTCTTTGGCAGGCGCAAATATGAGCCCCTAAATGCGGCCGTTAGATACCTGGCAGTATTCAATAAAATGCGTGCTGAAAAAAAACTCTCATGCCCCGCCCATGCCTCTCCCGTGCAATTGCCCTGTTTGCTGTTACACACTAGAACACTTAAGTGCCCAATTATAGAATAGCACCTAAGTACACGTAGATACTTAACTGCTGTTTCCCCCCCCCCCCAATTTTATCACTTAGGGCTCCTTTTACGAAAGTGCGCTAAGCGTTTTAGCGCACACACCGGATTAGCGTGCGCTAGCCGAAAATCTACCGCCTGCTCAAAAGGAGGCGGTAGCGGCAAGCGCGCTTGGCAATTTATCGCGCGCTATTCCGTGCGTTAAGGTCCTAACACACCTTCGTAAAAAGGAGCCCTTAACTACTGTTAACTTTCATTTGAGCATCTAATTGCAACCTAATGTTTGGCACACTATATAGAATTACCCCCTTGGTGGGTTTCAGTACAGTAGCAGACAGCGTAGTTAGGTATATCGCAGCTCTTCCACTCTGCGAGCGTATGGGGCTTTTCTAGTAGTTTGTCGATGTGTACTTGTTAACCATGGATCAGAGCAAGGAACTACACCTGAAAAACCTGGAAATACAGCATGTGCAAAAAAGAACAAAGGTCTTTTTTTTTTTTTTAATTTCTGCATTCCTTTTTAAAACTTTCAATAAGTGCAACAAAAGATACATTCATTTCACACTTTAACATCACTTAATATTCCATCAAGGTCTAATTCATATCAAATATCCCTCCCCCCCCCCCCCCTTATACTCAACAATTGTTCTTAATCATAAAAAAAACATAAAATATCCCCCACCCACCCTGGACGTGTATGTACAAAGTTAGAAAATAATATTCATTCCGTACAGTATTTTGTTAATGGTTCCCAAACATCTCTAAATTCCTTAAAATGCCCCTGCTGTATGGCTATTACCTGCTCCATTTTAAAGATCTGGCATAGCGAGTTCCACCAGAAATTATAATTCAGCCGATCTCAATTTTTCCAATTTTTCATAATTTGCTGTCTGGCAACCCCTGTCATAATGAGCAAAAGTTTATTACTATTAGCAGATATTTGGCTCTTAGCTCTCATTGATGTACCAAATAACACCGTATCATACGACAGAGCTACCGGATTCTCCAGTAAATTATTCATTTGACCTCAAATGGAATTCCAACACCGAAGTATCAATGGACAATAGAATAGCGAATGATCGAACATCCCAGCTTTGAGATGACAGTGCCGGCATCTGTTAGACTTAGAGCTATCTAATTTCTGTAAACGAACCGGGGTCCAAAATGCTCTGGGTAACAAGAAAAACCAAGTTTGTCTCATAGATGCTGACGCCGTACGTCTCATCCTCCAAGCCCAAATTCGCGGCCATTGAGACGCATTAAATTGATGCAGAACAAAGGTCTTTGAAACATCAATCGTTTATAGTTACTTATGACAAGAGATTTGTTGCATATAAACAGAATCACTAATGCATTTGTGGCATTGTCTCATTTTAATTTAAAAAAAAAAATGAATTTATGAGTTTTCTAAATGAAAAGAACAGGAATTTCAGGGGCAATTCTGTAAGTAGGCACCTCAATGCTGCATAGTGAAATCCTGATCTATAACAATATCTGGGCCCCTAGATTCTATTATAAAATCCTAGTGCAACCCAATATCAGTGCACCTTATAGTTGTGTGCCTGCAGTGCTACTAGCCATAGAGCGGGTATACTGTAACATCGTGACTCGTACCTCCGCCATTCTCATACTGACTTTTCTCATCTATTTGAAATAATAACACTACAACACATGCTTTTGGCAAAACACTGGCCACAGCTTTATTGAACATTACTTTTCAGAAACATTCTTATAAATACAACCGATCTCAACAAGTTTCAACTTTTGGCAGATCCATCTCTAGGAGCCATTCGGTGTCAAAACTAGCTTACAAGCCACCTACTCCCGTGACGGCGCCGCCCATGAGCCATATTTCATTCTCACATATCATGTGTTTTACATTGCTCTGATCATTGCTTTCCTCCTTCCCCTACCCAGCTGCAACCACCCCCCACCCACAAGCCAAACACAACCCCCCCCTCCCCCCGCCCAAACCCCAAATGGGACAGGCGTGTAGGGAACGCCAGTCCCTCCCGACTTTTTTCCCCTTCAACCCCTTCACAGGAAATTCTCTGCTCACCAAATTTTTACATCTCCTTCTGCCATCCCACACTCCTCTCCTCCTTCTAGCCAGTCTCTGCTCTCTCTCCCACCGCCACCAATCAGCCTTCTCCTTTCCTCACTGCCGACCTTATCCTTACCCTTTCCCTATCCTCTCACCACCCCCCTCCCCTTTACCTCTTCTCTCCCTACCCCTTTGACTTTCTTTTAATCTGGCTTTGACTTACCCATGTTATTGGCCTCTCATTTTAAACTGCGTGGCCCTTTTAAATGCAGTGGGAGCTCCACCCATGTTTATGCCCCTCGCATTTATCTGCTATACAACTTGTACCCACACTTATACAATACCGCTTATGCACCCTGCTAGCACTTATACACATAAATGTAACACTTAAGTATACACTTACCCCCAAATTCTACTTATAGAGCGGCTATTCTGAAACCTGTCCTGGGGATCACTTGCTAGTTGGATTTTCAGGATATCCCTAATAAATATGCATGTCACCTCTACCATATGCAAATCTCTCTCATGCATATTCATTAGGAATATCCTGAAAACCCAAATGGCTGCTGCTTCCCCAGCATACTTTTGAGAGCCATTGTTATTGTGCATAAAAAGTCGTTGTTTAGCCTGTATCGAAAAAAATGTTATTATCTTATTTAGCTAGCCAAAATAACATTTTTGAAAGCTGATAGGTTTAATATTTAATTTATTGCTGTTAACTTTTGTTCTTCAAAATGTTGATTTTTGGCACCAGATCTGGAAATAATATTTTAAAAGATTTATCTGTTGAAGCTTGGTGGCTTAGAGCTTTCATGTCAAAATCCTCATACCTCCCTCAACTCAACCACCTTGCACCTGCTAGCTGGGGAAAAAAGTCCCCATGGCAGGTGCTGCGTACTGTTACTACCACTTTATATTACTACTATTTATTATTTCTATAGTGCTACCAGATGAACACTGCACTGTACATTAAACACACAAGAGACAGCCTCTGCTTGAAGGAGCTAATTCCTCATCGTTATGGAGATCTATGTACCTCCAATAGACTCTACATTGCCTGTGCCTGCTTAGCTGTTTTTGGTTGCTCCTGCACCCTCGGATGAGAGGCAGAGACAGTTCTTACCATATTTATATATATTTTGTTGTTCATTCACTGGTCACTTAGCACATTTTTTTGTGCACTAGTTATATTTATTATCACACACGGGTCAGCCCAGGGATGTTTCCCAGATAGCACCCCTACGGGTGTATATTAGTGACAGCTGGTGCATTAGGGGTTTGTCCCCACTGCGAGCTGTTGTGACCGAGGGCTTCCCGTTCACCAATTATAATTATCTTTTTTTTGTTTGTTTGAGCTGTCTTTTCCCCTCACCCTGTTTTTTGAGGGTCTTGAGAGATTTTTCTCCTTTTGCTTTATTCATTTTCTCCCGGGTCTTGGGTTTTCTCTTGTTGTATAATTATGACAGACATAACAAGACAAAGAGGTGAATTGATGCATGTTGCTCGGGCTGGGAATTACGAGGTGAATGATGAGGCGGGTAGGGTAGGGGACTATAGAGAGGGATGGCAAACAGATATGGATGCTCACTGTTGGATTTTCAAAGAGAAATTGCACAAGGAGTTTCCCATTGCAAACTGTTGGCGGGCCTATGGGTACAAACGGAGGGTGCTATTTTTTTTAAAAAAAGCATTCTACTATTCTGTAGAGCAGGCAGACCTCTCTCAAGATCAGGATCACGAATAGGCACTCAATGAATTTTGGAAGGCGTTTTCATTCCCCGCCCCTTACTTGATGGCCAGTCATTGCTTTGCAGAAGAGTGCGACAAACTTGTCTAAACTAGTACCTTGAGTTTATGAAGCTGTCCCTAGCGACACGCACTTGTACGGATTACCAGATCCAAAGAGCCAAGTTTCATTTCCCATTGCCATGACTTGAAAGTACAAAGCGGGTATTGCTCTTGATCTCGGGCACTCCCAAAAGCTCATACCCACGAGGAAGACTGAACCTACAACTTAAACCCTTTTTTATTCTGATCTAGATTCATTTCCTTACAGAAATTATGGATGACTGTTCTACAAACTGCAATGGGAACGGAGAATGTATTTCAGGCCACTGCCACTGTTTCCCGGGATTTCTCGGTCCAGACTGTTCAAAAGGTGATATTCATTTATTGATTTACTACGTCATGTTCTGCTTTAAGGGCTCCTTTTACAAAGCCGCGCTAGCGGTTGTATCGTGCGTAATAGCGCGTGCTAAACCGCCGACTGCGCTAGCCGCCACCGCCCCCTCTTGAGCAAGCGGTAGTTTTTCGGCCAGCGCAAGAGTTAGCGCCATGATGAAAAGCCGCGTACGTTAAACCCGCTAGCGCGGCTTTGCGAAAGGAGCCTTAAATGTTCAGACAAAATGAGGAAGCACACTTCAACCTAGCAATTATATAAAGCAACTAGTGTGAATTTCATTCTTTTCCTTTCCTGTTTTGGGTGTGACATATATTTATAAAAATATTGAAAGCCAACCTCAAAGACTCAACAAGCATAGAGAGCAAGACAGCGGCCCAAATGAACTATGCTTTTCGGGAGCACAGAAAACTATCACTGGCTGGTGTTGCCAGAAAAAAAGAGCACAGCTAAAAACCCACTTTCTTGTAGGAAAAATACAGAGTGCTCTAAAATGCTTTATTTAAGCATTATTTAAGGAGCTTATCAAAAGCAGTCACCACCCCAGCCAGGAAAGCAAAATTATATGCAAGAAAGGGTTCTCTCAACTAGAAAATGCAGGGATATCAAAAACCAAAACGAGAAGACTTGTCTTTATAGAAAACCCAAAATGGGAAAATGGTAAATTTATTACAATTGCAACAATCATTTGGTATAAATGATTGCAGTTGAAGCAGACCATTTAGAAAGGGTTCCCTGATTGGTGCAATTTAAAAAAAATCGGTATAGCTTGCCGGGCCTATGCTTCCAGACAGATTTTCAAGGGCATCAGGCCGCCAAGTGGTACAAATTATTTGGCAAAAAAAAAAACCCCTAAAACAATCTTAAAAGACATGGAGTATAGAAACAAAGCAACATATTTCTGCTACACAATGGCCACGGATTTGGACTTGGAGGATGAGATGGACAGCGTCAACATCTATGAGACAAACTTGGTTTTTTTCTGTTATATAGAATTTTTTGGACCCCTATTCGTTTACAAAAGTTGGATAGTTCAAAGTCTAATAGATGCTGGCACTGTCATCTTGAAGTAGGGACACTGGATCATCTGTTGTTTTATTGTCCCTTGATACTCAATTTTTGGAAATCAATATGGGGGGGAAATGAATATGGTTCTCGATGTCTCCATCCCATTGTCCTATGATGTGGTCCTATTTGGGACATTGTTGAAATCTAAGAGTCCAATAGACATTCATAAAAGCAGATTTCTGATTATGACAGGGGTGGCCATCCAATTGATAGCCAGAAATTGGAAGAATTGGGACAGATTAAATTTTTCTTTTTGGTGGGAAATGCTCTGTTTGTATTACAGATATGAAAGAATGAATGCAGAACAATTGGGTAATAATAAAAAGTTTAAAGAAATATGGGGTCCATTAGAGGCATTTGTTAAACAAAAGACTGATTAAATGATTAACCTTTAATTCCAAGATGATTTCTACACACATCCAAAGAGGGTGGGAGGGTGCATGGGGGGAGGGAGTAAAGTATTTTGTTCAGTATTTGTTCAAAGATAACTGCTGTTATATGTTTTATCTGACTGTATATTTGTTTGCACTTTGTATAAGTTTTAAAAATGAATAAAGATTTACAAAAATAAAAAAAAAGCAGGCACACTGCAGGACCTGTCGCTTGTGTAAAAACCCTGCTCTCTGCCCTGATTCTCCTGCTCTGGCCGCCCTCCTCTCTGCCCCGATCTCCTGCTCTTGTCAGCCCCAAACTCTTACTCCTCTCTGCCCCGATCTCCTGCTCCTCTCTGCCCCGATTTCCTGCTCCTCTCTGCCCCAATCTCCTACTCCTCTCTGCCCCGATCTCCTGCTCCTGTCTGCCCCGATTTCCTGCTCCTCTCTGCCCCAATCTCCTACTCCTCTCTGCCCCAATCTCCTACTCCTCTCTGCCCCGATCTACTGCTCTTGTCAGCCCCAAACTCCTACTCCTCTCTGCCCCGATCTCCTGCTCCTCTCTGCCCCGATTTCCTGCTCCTCTCTGCCCCGATCTCCTACTCCTCTCTGCCCCGATCTCCTGCTCCTGTCTGCCCCGATTTCCTGCTCCTCTCTGCCCCGATCTCCTACTCCTCTCTGCCCCGATCTCCTGCTCCTGTCTGCCCTGATCTCCTGCTCCTCTCTGCCCCGATCTCCTGCTCTTGTCAGCCCCAAACTCCTACTCCTCTCTGCCCCGATCTCCTGCTCCTGTCTGCCCCGATCTCCTGCTCTTGGCAGCCCCAAACTCCTACTCCTCTCTGCCCCGATCTCCTGCTCCTCTCTGCCCCGATTTGCTGCTCCTCTCTGCCCCGATCTCCTGCTCCTGTCTGCCCCGATCTCCTGCTCCTCTCTGCCCCGATCTCCTGCTCATCTCTGCCCCAATCTCCTGCTCATCTCTGCCCCAATCTCCTGCCCCGAATCTCTCCTGCCACCTCAACTCCCCTTCCCTACCCCACACTGCAAGCCAGTAGTTTTAACCTGTGGGTTTAAAGCGGGTTAAAACCACGGACTCGCAAAAAGTTTTTTTTTAAAAGATTTTTTGCTGCTCTGCTGGGCAGGGAGGGCCAGCGCTTGCGCAGACCATCTACAGATGGTCTGTGCATGTGTCGGGATCACTGGAGAGCGATCCCAGCAGTCAGTTGGGGGCGTGATTCCGATCACCCTCATTTGCATGAGGGCGATTCGTGAATCAGCCCCCCCCCCCCCGATCGTATCGCTCACAAATCGGACCCGATCCGTGGCCTTAGTGAATCTAGCCCTTAGTGTCAAATTGTGCGTGCAAGTTTATGGAATTAGGGGAAGAACGTTTTCCAGTCTGCAGCAAGTATCATTTCTGGGGGATGAAGTCAGATGACTTAGTAGTCACCAGCCAGGGCACTCTTTGCCACTATGGACAGATGAAAGTCTTCTATAGGCTAGGATTAGTCCAAGTCTGGTTTATACATCTCTTGAGAATGTAATATATGAATAATGCAAAAAAAAAAAAAAAAAATCTGTTTCCAATTCTGCAGATTCTTGTCCAGTCCTCTGCAGTGGGAATGGAGAATATGAAAAGGGGCACTGTGCTTGTCGAAATGGCTGGAAAGGAGCAGAATGTGATGTACCAGAAGAGCAGTGCATTGATCCAACCTGCTTTGGGCATGGTACCTGCATTATGGGCATCTGTATCTGTGTTCCTGGTTATAAAGGGGAAATATGTGAAGAAGGTCAGTACAGAAATGATAGATGAGTAAATTGCCTCTCTTTTGCGTTCTATATTCAAACTCATTAGGAGAACAATTTTCATAGCTTGAATAAGTATAGTGTTGGAGTGTACGTTTCAGTAGTGGATTTAGGGGCAGATTCTATAAACAGTACCTATATTAAGAGCCCCATATCAAGAAATAAACTAAACTAATAAAACTGATTATTTAGCACTTATATAAAAGGACGTGCACTCATATTTCTATATACCTGTTTTGAAGCAATTGAGAATTTGTGAGAAAATTAGTGCACTATTGGGGGGTAGGTTCTAGGAGTTTATTCTATAAAGGTACATAGGACTAATTTTAATAGTACAGACTTATAAAATCATGAAAGGCATAGAGAAGGTGGAGAGGGACAGATTCTTTAGACTAGCAGGGACAACTAAAACAAGAGGTCATTCAGAAAAACTGAGAGGAGACAGATTCATAATGAATGCAAGGAAGTTCTTCTTCACTCAACGGGTGGTAGACACCTGGAATGCGCTTCCCGGAGAGGTGATAAGACAGAGTACAATTCTGGGGTTCAAAAAGGGACTGGATGACTTCCTGGAAGCGAAGGGGATAACAGGGTACAGATAGAGGTTTACCTTACAGGACATTGAGCGAATAGGGTATGGACATTTTAGGTTAGGTAGGGAACACTTTCAGGTCATGGACCTGGAGGGCCGCCGCCAGGAGCGGACCTGGAGGGAGCGGACTGTCAGGCACGATGGACCCCTGGTCTGACCCGGCAGAGGCAATGCTTATGTTATGTTCTTATAAAATAGGTAAATCCTGAGCATTTTTATAGACACACTGTTAGAAAATTACCCAGATCATTTCTTTTTCAACACCTGAAGACAGTTTCTGGAGTGGGTTTTTTTCCACACATTTTTAATTAATTAATTAATTTATCCCCCCCTTTTTTTATAAAACCATAGCGTAGTTTTTAGCACCAGCTACATCAGTAACAGCTCCGACGTTCATAGAATTCCTATGAGCGTCGGCGCTGTCACTGCCATGGCCGGCGCTAAAATCCACACTGTGGTTTTGCAAAAAGGGGGGGGGGGTGGGAGAGGGTAATTTATTTATTTTGAGATGGTGAGCTTCATTTCCGCACTGAGGCTCAAAGTTTAGGAACGGTTGGGTTTTTATCTCTTTTGAGGCGTACACTCTGTGGCCATTAGACATCCAGATTTGATAATGCAAAATCTTAGCATTGGCTACAAGACTGTGAGGCTATGGATGTGTATTCATTACTCTGTACGTTATACTTTAGTGCATCTTTAAGCGTTAAAGAGGGAAGTTATCAACATGGGCTACTGTTCAGTTGGGTTATTTTACTACAAGTCTGGTTATTTTAGCATTGCAGTGAGACCCTGTGCTAAAATAACCCCCCCACACACCCCCCACACACACACATAGGTATTAACCTATGAATTAACATTCAAATTGCACCTCTTAACAAAGTTCTGATATTCAGCCAGCAGCAGTCAAAGTTTTTTTTCTGTTTTAATGCTGATAGTTGCTGGCTAAATTATCCACTGATATTCAATGCCGGACCATGAGTGAATAATTTTGGGTGGCCTGGCTGCTCAGTGCTTATCTAGGCCCAGCCAATATTCAGCCGGGGCCACTGAAGAGTTAGGTGGCCTTAGCTAAACATTGGGTCAGCCACATGAAGTCGCAACCCAATCCCTGGAGACCCTGATCTCCTTCCAGTCCTCACAATGTTCCCTCCCCAGCCAACATCACACTCTTCCCCCCCCCCACACCCCCTCCACACACCAGACCCCCCCCCCAGCTGATCCGTTTTTACCACTTTAGAGCCCTGATGAAAAAATTGACATAATCGTGAAACGTTGGCCATCGTCAGCAGAATACAGCAGGGATTGAGTCCCACTTCAGGTTTTGTCTGTACAAAGACGTGAAAGTGAGCAGATTCAGTAATCAGCAGAACTCAGTGGAGCGTCACACCTCCAAGTTAAGCTAAGCCTGCTTTTCATTTCATAATAGATATTTCATCTTGCTGAGATAGTGCTGAAAAACATATCGGCGTATTTGAACCTTGAAAGGTGTGCTATTCAAAGGGAGGGTTTTTTTAGCCAACGATAGAAGCATGAGGAGAGCCGATGAAAATGCTTAGTTCTCTCTCAAAGCTCCAGTACAAAGGTATGCCCTGTGGCTTCCGAGGCAATTTTTTCCCCTTTTAAAAGAAGCTCTTCTAAATGATTCACTGCCATTGAGGGTGAGGGAAATAATTAATATAGCACCCAGCTCATATTTAACTGGAGATTTTTCAGATTTATAGTGGTATTTATACTCCGGTTCCTCTATTTTTTGGTATAGTCATTTCTGTATGATACATACTCTGTTTCTGTTTTTCAGAGGACTGTTTAGATCCCATGTGCTCTGGCCATGGTGTCTGTGTTCAAGGAAAATGTCACTGTTCTACCAGCTGGGGAGGAGTGAATTGCGAGACGACTCTGCCGACGTGTCAAGAGCAATGTTCAGGACACGGCAGCGTTCTTTTGGACAGCGGAGTATGTGTCTGTGAGCCCAACTGGACTGGCTTGGACTGTTCAACAGGTGAGGCAATACTTAGGGCTCCTTTTACGAAGCTGCAATAGTGGTTTTAGCGTGCGCTTGGCGCACGCAGAAATTCCGCGCGCACAGGACGCTAACGCCAGCATTGTCTCAGAAAAAGGTGTGTGAGGGGGGGTAAGTTAATAATGGGCAAAAATAGGACTGCTAGTTATGCAGTCGTATTTTCCCGCTAAACTTAGCTGGCCAGTGCTGAATATTCGTTGCTAGCCGCCAATGGTAAATATTCAGTGGATGTAACCAACTATCTTCCACTGAATATTAGCAGTTAGCTGGCTAAACGCAATTTAATCAGTGCACAATTCTTACCTAATTTTAGGTGTATTGTATAGAATTTCTCTTTCATACCTTTTCCAAAACAACAGAGGCATATTATAGTGCATGACCTACTAAACCCCCTTAGGACTCTGGAGCTAAATGAAGGAAACTTTTGTAATTACAGAATGTTGACTAGAACCAAGTCTGGACTGAGACATAAGCGTCACAGGCAACTGCCTAGGGCAGCTACTGTTAAGGGCCAAGCACTCAGAGCAAAAAAAGCCATCTCCCATTTGCTTTAGGTCCATCCATTGATGCCACTTCAGGGAGACACCTTCATGGCACTGTAACCCAACACTCCCACCCGTACTTTCCAGGCTCCAGTGGGAGGTCCTTAAGGTCTCTGGGTGCCTGCCTCACTTTTCAGTCCTGCCGTTGGGCGCCAATATTTTAAATCTAGCCCTGGACTATGGTAGAAATATCCATGCTACCATTATGTTTGCAGTATACAAACAGTTGCCTCCTCTACTTTCTAAGATATTCAGACTCACTAGATTGATTAATAAAGCTAATTAAATTTTGCCTTCTTACTGATCCTCTGCACTATCAATTTGAATTATATCAACAAGCTATGGAACAGTGACATTATTTTTATACCACATTCAGGAAAAGGGTGATCCGTTATGCATGCACACACCCAGAATTCCCTTAGTTAAACAAAATTCTGACATTACCGGGTGAGCAGTTTACCAATTTCTGGGGCTTCACAGGTATTTCTAACAAATAAGCTTGTATAAATATGGTTTACAGATGTGGAAGTGCAAGCTTCCGGTTTTGTCAACAGCATCCTCAGAAATAATTTTTTAAACTTCCTGGGCACTGTCTTTTGTTTTGCTATATACTAGAGCACATTAACAGCTGTAAATTGGCATGTGTACAGTTGAGTTCCCAGAGCCATCAGAAAGATACAAATTTATTTTTATTTTTTAAAAGATTCAAAATAAGCAAGGCTGCATTCCATAGTCAGAGATAAGTTGATATGAAATGCTGTTGAAATTATACTTTAAGCTGAAACAAGTCACCTTTATAGGTGAAAGGGTATACATATTTCCTGACGTCTCGAAATGGACACAATCCAGGAGGAAAGAATTTTTGCAATATCGTCCTAAAGTTATTTCAATGGGGGCAATTTTTCAGTTAAGATTTCCCTGTAAATGTTTTATTACCTATCAAGGGAATAAATATATATTTTTTGAGCCTGCCCAATTAGGTTTTTTCCTAGAGAGTAAAGGGATTTCATTGCAGCCAGAATGAATCAAGTGATTTAGTGCGGAATTTAGTTTAATAGTAGGTTAATATCTTAGTACTGCTATTTTCTTTATGTTTTTCTTAAGTGTATCCCTTCTCCCCAGGGGGTTTTCCTTTATGTCTTGCTTTCCTCCCCATTTGAGGACTATAATAATGAGTATATTGCCTGTATATAGTTTTCAGTCTGTATTGACTAATGTATTTCAGTATTTCTCTGTACCATTTTTATTGGTTGTACAAAAATTATAAATATAAAATAAAAAATAAAAAGTTGATATGAAATTAAACCTAAGAAATACTCGGCTTGAAGAAATAAATGAGGGAAAAAAGCTGATGGCAATTGAAACCCTCTCCAAATTTAGAGGATTATAAATGAAAGTTGTCAGCCGTTCTGTTTTGGCAAGAGAACTCAAGTGTGCATTCAGAAAGGGGGGATCTAGACAACGGCAAATTGCCCTTGAAAATCAGCCTAATCCCATATTATTCTGCGTGTTAAACTGCAGTTCTTTTCATCTACGTCCTTGGTTTATGGGGATGGTTTTCATCTCCCTCCAGCTGCAGTTTTTAATAAGATCTCATCCCCCCTGTGCGCGTCTGAGCATTCGTTTCCTTCGATGTCCTTGTCTTTTCTAGTGAGAATGATTAACGGTCTTAATTTTGTATGATTACCCTCATTTTTGCTTTTTTAATATTAAAAGTTCACTTGGCACATCATTCTGATTGTATTACCACTTAAAGATTTAGGTTTCACTTTCTGCATTATGGGCTTAACATCAAGGAGCAGAGCTTTAAAACTGAAAGAAAGACGAGCTTCAAAATAGTTCCTGTTATCATTTGAAGCTAAAATAATCAGATATCTGGATATTCTATTTTTCTTCATGATTAAAAATTGATACGTATGTCAGTGGTGTTTATGTGCCTGGCAGCCATTCTTTGCAAGCATGGGTCAAATGCAGAGTGCAGGGGAATTGTAGCTCCGCCAGCATCATCTTCAATTTGGTGGTCAACTGAGCATGACCAATTGAGCATCTCTTCAGCCCTTGGAGACAACTTTGGCTGTTTTTCAAAGCACATAGACTTTAAAAAGTTGCATATGCCTTGAGGGGGGAAGTCTAAAGAAATCAGAAAAACCCGAAAAAATTGGAAGGTAAATAGACAAATCCAACAGCAAAAAAACCTCCCAAACCCCAAGAAAAGGAACTAGACAAAGGAGAGAGACAAAAGCAGAGACTAAATTCACCAACCTATCAATGATGTTTAAGATGTAAGTAGATTAAACAGGAGAGCCCTCAGTAACACAGCCAACCACCGGAGAACCAGTGGAGAAGGCTGTCACGTGGCTTACACCCAAACGAGTGTTAACTGTGAAACATCCCCGGGCTCTACTCCGTATTTTTTATAATAAAGTGCACCCAACAGTGCTAAGTGTGAAAAAAGATATACATAGATCAAAAAAACACACTTTACCATTCACTACGATTGTCTCTGCCCCTTGTCCAGGGGGCCAAAAACGTCCAAGTCCAGCCAAGCAAAAAACAACAGGGAAGTACTTAGCTTCTCCGTGAAGACAAACAGCCAGCAAAGATATTCTTCGTCCAACGGGACTCCGTTTCGGGGGTGCACACCCCCTTCTTCAGGAACAGCTGGGCTGCGCTGTGACCATCCAAATCATCCGGCACAGCAAGGATGGACAAAGCAGGAAATGGCAGGAATTATTGATAGGTTTGGTGAATGTAGTTGAGCCGTCTCTGCTTTTGTCTCTCTCCCTTGTCTAGTTCCTTTTCTTGGGGTTTGGGAGGTTTTTTTTTTGCTGTTGAGGGGGGAAGTGACATCACTGATATGGTTGGTCACTCTAAAGTGAAGCTCTGTCAGGGCAGCGCTAAATTTATGCTATAAAACCTTCTTTGAGCACTCTTACCTACTCAGAATAGTGACAGACTTCCCTCTCAGCGACGCAGTGTCCACGAGGTGGCAAAGCTAGAATGGGTTCGTTCAAAATATTCCTGTACGTATCCCAAGATAGAGGCACAGCTGGACTCCATGGAGGCATAAGGTCAGGATGCTGAGGTGGGCCATGGTGGAGCCCTGAATGGTGGTCTCAAGGCACCGTCAAACTGCAATCTATTGAGGCTGCTTGTCAATCTTAAGATTGTGGTGCATACCATCAGATTGGCTATTAGACCTGCGATAGCTAAGATCAAACAAGATCTCAATGAGATCGCCAAGCTGCAAGACGAGGTAAAAGCGCCATCAGTTTTTTTTTCCCCTCAATTATTTCTGCAAACTGAGTATTTCTTAGGTTTAATTTTCTTATCAACTTACCTCTGACTATGGAATGGAGCCTTGCTTATTTTGTGATAAAAAAAAAAGTTAGATGATACTTGCCAAAAGATAGACACTTTGCAGAAAAGAGAACTGGAAATCTGGAATAAACTTGAAGGCCTGGAGACTCACTTTCAGAGGATGTAATCTTTACCTCTGGGACATTCCGGAAAAAGAAGTGTTCCATGACTCTCTGAGAGTTCCTCGTGACACATGCTTAGACTTACTACAACAAGCCGAGGGTGATGACTCGGTTTCCACAGTTTTTATTGAGGGCATAACGTAGAGCATTACAGAAACCTATTGATAATAAACAAAGGGACATTATGCTTTGTCTCAATAGCTTTTCAATCAAGAAGGACATTTTTTATGCTTGTAGGAAACTGGTGAATTACAAATGGAAATGGATATGGGTGGAAGTCTTCCAGCACCTCTTGTTTGTGACACTGAAATGGAGAAACATAAAAACACGATGGCAGATAAAGGCCAAATGGCCCATCCAGTCTGCCCATTCACAGTAACCATGATCTCTTTCTCTCTCTGAGAGATCCCTGTCCCTATCCCAGGCCCTCTTGAATTCAGACACAGTTTCTGTTTCCACCACCTCTTCCGGGAGACATCTACCACCCTTTCCGTAAAAAAGTATTTCCTCAGATTACTCCGGAGCCCATCACCTCTTAACTTCATCCTATGCCCTCTCATTGCAGAGTTTTCTTTCAAATGAAAGAGACTCAACTCATGCATTTATATTATGAAGGTATTTCAATGACTCTATCATATCTCCTCTCTCCCGCCTTTCCTCCAAAGTATACAGATTGAGATCTTTAAGTCTGTCCCCATACGCCTTATGACGAAGACCACATGCCATTTTAGTAGCCTTCCTCTGGACCGACTCCATCCTTTTTATATCTTTTTGAAGGTGCGGCCTCCAGAATTGTACACAATATTCTAAATGTGATCTCACCAAAATGTTATAAAGGGGCATCAATACCTCCTTTTTTCTACTGGCCATACCTCTTCCTATGCATCCTAGCATCATTCTAGTTTTCGCCACCACCTTTTCAACCTGTATGGCCATCTTAAGATCTTAAACCCCAAAGAAAAAATCTCCCAAAAATAAAAATGTATAATAATAACGAAGTGCTCAGTATGATATACCTAACAGGCCAACAAAGGTATATTTATAACATCATAGCACCAGTCCTGCCTGAACACCTCTGTTATCCAGATACTTTCTATAAATATCAAAAACAGAAGCTGAGTAACACCAAAAATAGAAAAAAGCAAAACTTATCTCAGTCTCCGTTGAATTGAGATTTATTCAGTCAGGCTAGTGCACCAAAGTTGCTGGATTTGCTATTTCCAACCCCAGGTGTCCAAAAAAACATGAAATCGTGAAGTCACACAACAAAAGTCCTTATAAGATCCATAAAATGTTCCTCTCCTCTACACGATATGTGTTTCACACCCTAGCTTCTTCAGGAGGAGGGATCAAATCCTGAGGAAAAGCATACTGAAGATAAATTTCCAGTCAAAAAGCATAAATGCAAACTGTAATCAAACAATAAATCAATATAAAGGCAGCTACCGAGAAGGAAAACTATCGGTTCCACAGCCGTCTACGCAACAGCAGACATTTTGAAAGATAGCATGTGGTATGCAACAGCAACCGCTTTATACTGGAGCAGGGACAGACAAACCCCGCCTTCTCATAATACCGTCCACCTTAAGATCATCACATACTGTACAATCACACCCAAGTCCTGCTCTTCCGGCGTGCACATAAGTTCTTTACCCCCTACCCACACAGATCAGGTCGCTAGACTCACTAATTACCTTCCCCAGAGCAGTAAAGACCTTCCTCTTCCGCCAATCGAGCCATCAATGACTGCTTCCTCAATATGCTTCTCCAAGTACTCTTTGCTTTGAACAGTCTGGTCTCTAGAATAAGCTCTGTTATTGTCTACTGTAACCTATTTGTTGTCATGACTAGTCTGTTTTCAAATGATTGTGAATGTCTACTTGTAACTCGTTCTGAGCTTCTGGGAGAATGGGATAAAAATCAAAATAAATAAATAAATAAAGTGTATCGCTCCCTCTGGTTTTTGCAGCCCAAATTCATGACCTTGCATTTTTTAGCATTAAATTTTAGCTGCCAAATTTCAGACCATTCTTCAGACCAGGTCTTTCTTCATGTTATTAACACCATCCGGCGTATCTACTCTATTGCAGATTTTCGTATCATCCGCAAAGAGGCAAATCTTATCCAACAACCCTTCAGTAATATGATTTATAAAAATGTAAAAAGAATAGGCCCAAGAACAGAACCTTGAGGCACACAACTGATAACATCCCTTTCCTCAGAGTGATCTCCATTGATCACTACCCTCTGTCACCTTCCACTCAACCAGTTTTTGACCCAGCCTGTCACTTTGGGACCCATCCCGAGGGCACTCAGTTTATTTATTAGACGTCTCTGTGGAACATTGTCAAAAGCTTTGCTAAAATCTAAATACACCACATCTAGCGCACATTCTCTATCCAATTCTCTGGTCACCCAGTCAAAGAAATTGATTAGATATGTCTGACAAGACCTACCTCTAGTGAATCCATGTTGCCTCCAGTCCTGTAATCCACAGGATTACAGAAACTTGACCATTCTCTGTTTTAAAAGCGTTTCCATTAATTTGCTTACCACAGAAGTCAGACTTACCGGCCTGTAATTCCCTACTTCTTCCTTACTTCCACTTTTGTGGAGAGGGACCACATCCACCCTTCGCCAGTCCTCCGGTACCACTCCTGACTCTAGAGACTCATTGAAAAGGTCAGTCAACGGAGCTACCAGAACTTCCCTAAGTTCCTTCAGCACCCTCGGATGTACACTATCTGGCCCCATCGCTTTGTCTACCTTTATTTTAGCTAGTTCCATATGAACACAACCCTCTGAAAATCGATCAGGGTCTATTACTCCTCCATCCCTATTGACGTTTGTCTTCTGCGGTCCCGCTCCCGGCACTTCAGCTGTGAACACAGAACAGAAATATTTGTTAAGCAATTCGGCCTTTTCTTTATCAGCTTCTACATATTCCGACCCGTCACTTGTGAGTCTCACAATGCCACTTTTGCACTTCTTTCTATCACTAAGTCAGCTATTTTTTCTTCCATTTGCAAAGAGCTTCAAGGAGTCACCCATTACCCCTGATAGCAAGGGCACCATGACCACTGGCTGTGTACCTGTTTGCATTGGCCTAAACTGTGGGGAGGGCAGCAAAGAGAGCCTGGGCTGCATTAAAAGCTTTGGCAGCAAAGAACTTGCCTGAGGAGGTGTGTGAATTGTCCGGGCCTCTTGCTGCATCAAAATCACCTGTGCAGTGGCAGCGGATCCATAGGGCCCGAGACACATTCACGTCAAATGAAGTGACTGTTTTTATTCCTCTTGACCAATTTTTTGCATTTCAGAGAGAGAAATCGAGTTTATCTGAAGGATGTTGAAATTGCGATTGGATGCTTTGGTATGAATGTTTAGTGGTGGCAGTGGCGTACCAAGGGGGGGGTGGGGGGGGGGCGGTCCGCCCCGGGTACCAAGCCCTGAGGGGGTGCTCCCGGTCCGGTCCAGTTACCCCCCCCCCTGCGCCGGGTGTCGCGTCTGGAAACAGCCTGCAGCAAGATCGCGATGCCAGAGATCTTTGCCTGCTTCGACTGTTTCCTCCGCCACGGTCCTGCCCCTCCTCTGATGTCAGAGGAGGGGCGGGACCGCGGCGGAGGAAACAGCCGAAGCAGGCAAAGATCTCTGGCATCGCGCGATCTTGTTGCAGGCTGTTTCCCCAGGGCAGTAGCGTACCAAGGGGGGCGAGGGGGAGGTCCATCCCGGGTGCCGCCTTAGGGGGGGGTGCACAGCTGGCCCGGTCCCTATCGCGCTCCTACCCTCCCAGCGAAAGCAGCATCGGCGCCATTATCGAAAAAGGTAATGGCGCCAGGCCTTGGAGCACCAAGGCAGACCGCTTCTCCCCCCTCCCAGCCGAAACCCCGCTGACCATCCTATCTCTCTCCCCCCCCCCCCAAGTGAACCTTTCTGACCCTCCCAGCGAAAGCAGCAAACCTCCCTCCAGTAGCGTCGGCTTTATCCTCCCTCTGCCGCATCACTGATGACGTCATCAGTAACGCGGCAGAGGGAGGAGAAAGCCGCGAAGGAGGTTTGCTGCTCTCGCTGGGAAGGTCGGAAAGGTTCACGGGGGGGGGGAGATAGGAGGGTCAGCGGGGGTTCGGCTGGGAGGGGGGAGAAGCGGACTGCCTCGGTGCTCCATTACCTTTTTCGGGCAGCAGCAGCGTTTACAATTCGCTGCTGTTGCCGGCTTCAGGCCTTGTTCTCTGCCGGGTCCTGCCTACTTCCAGTTTTCATGAAGACAGGACCCGACAGAGAGGAAGGCCTGAAGCGGGCAACATCAGTGAATTGTGAATGCTGCTGCTGCCCGATGAAGTTCAGGACATCAGGACATCGGGGAAGGAGCAGGGAGAAATCGGCTGCTGGCTTGGGGGTGAGGGTAGGGAAAGAATCGTGGAAGTGGAGAAATCGGCACGATGGCTTTGTGCAGGCTAGGGGGAGAGAGAAAGAAAGGAAAAAATAAAGAGGGGGGGCCAGTGGGAGAGAGAAAGAAAGGCAGAAAGAAAGAGGGGGACCAAGGGGAGAGAAAGAAAGGCAGAAATAAAGAGGGGGACCAAGGGGAGAGAAAGAAAGGCAGAAATAAAGAGGGGGTCAAGGGGGAGAGAAAGAAAGGCAGAAAGAAAGAGGAGGGCCAGGGGGAGAGAGAAAGAAAGGCAGAAAGAAAGAGGAGGGCCAGGGGGAGAGAGAAAGAAAGGCAGAAAGAAAGAGGGGGACCAAGGGGGAGAGAAAGAAAGGCAGAAAGAAAGAGGGGGGCCAGGAGGAGAGAGAAAGAAAGGCAGAAATAAAGAGGGGAGCCAGGGGGAGAGAGAAAGAAGAAGGATCAGAAGAAGGACCAGAGACTCATGAAATCACCAGACAAAAAAGTAGGAAAAATGATTTTATTTTCAACTTACTGATCAAAATGTGTCCGTTTTGAAAATTTATATCTTCTGTCTATATTTTGCACTATGGCCCCCTTTTACTAAACCGCAATAGAGTTTTTTAGCGCAGGGAGCCTATGAGCGTCGAGAGCAGCGTGGGGCATTCAGCGCAGCTCCCTACGCTAAAAACTGCTATCACAGTTTAGTAAAAAGGGAGGGGGAATATTTGTCTATTTTTGTATAGTTGTTACTGAGGTGACATTGCATAAAGTCATCTGCCTTGACCTCTTTGAAAACCCGCGGAATATAAATGATAATTAACATTTTCTCTGCGTACAGCGTGCTTTGTGTTTTTAAAATTTTATTGTTGGTAGATCATTTTGACTTGGCCACAAAGGTAAGGGGGAGGGAGGGAGGGGAACTGCTGAAAGACATCTAATAATCCTTGCAGGCTTGACTGCAGGGAATTATTTTTGTAAAATCATGTTTTGTTATGTGACTGGCATTATCTAGACTTTAATTTCTATGAATGAATAGAATGAAAATGATATAAAATTACTTGCTTGTTTTTATGTGCGTGCGCTGAAGGAAAGTGGAGAGAGAGTGGGCTGAGGATGCTGAAGGGAAATGGGGAAGAGAGTGGGGAGAAGACGCTGATTTATAAATTGACAATTGTACAGAATATTGTTTCTTTTTATACTTTAATATAAACAATTCAAGGCTTGTGTGGATGGAATCAGGTGGTTTGCGGGGATGGGGACCGAGCTTACGGGGATTAGTCCAATAAAATTATATTTTTTTATATCTCATTATTTGTTTTATTTTTATTTGTTAATTTATAAAGTGGTGATTGTTATGTATCAGTTTTTTCAAATTTACATCTACTGTCTTTATATTTTGCACTGTATTAGAGGACATGTGTTACTGTTTTTTGTGGTGTTGCATTGTATCCAGGGTCTGGTTTCTTGGCGGATCAGTTTAACTTTTGTCTACATATTTCTATTTTTAGTTTGTGATTATTCCATTTTGGGCGAGGGTGTATCTCTGTTCTGTGTGTATGAAAAAGACATAGTTTTCAGTTGGCATTGACTACAGGACCAATTGACTGTGCGGGATCTGGCTTGTTTAGTTTTACAATGTATGTGTTGGTGTTCTAGTGCTCACTGCAATGTTTAAGATGCAGCCTTTTCCTAGGTACACTCTTGTGGTGCGATATGTAGATTGGTACTAAAAATCATATTTTTCATATAGATGGGGGGGGTGTCAAAAAATGATGGGCCCTGGGTGCCACATACCCTAAGTACGCCACTGCCTGCAACTACTCCATATGTACTTCTAATGTCATGACAATTTAGACATAATTTATGTTTTGTTATGTTTGGAATAATGGTTACATATATGAGGTTCAATAAAAGAAAATTTTCACTGCCTGTTTCTATTCTGACCATTTATTCCATTTCATGGTTATTGCAAAAAAAAAAAAAAAAAAAATTTTTTTACATGGGGGGGGGGGGGGTGTCAAAAAATGATGGGCCCCGGGTGCCACATACCCTAGGTACGCCACTGAGTGGTGGTAGTTTTAACTATGGGGGATTTGGGTGAATGTGGGGTTTAGATTATGGGATGGAGGAATAGGCATGATACCTGAGGGAACTGGTGTTATAAGTTTTAGGGCAGCCATCCTAGGGTGAAGTTATCCATCTCTGCCAATTACCCTAGCTGGTATCAAAAGTTACACTGGCTTCCTGTGGAAGCGAGGATTATTTTCAAATTTGCCTGCCTATGTTACAAAACAATATTTGGTCTGGCTCCAATTATCTGTTGCAACAGTTTGTGCTGCCTGAAATTAATCGTAGAACCCGTAATATTACATTGTTCACTTTTCTGTCCTTAAAAGGTTGTACGTGTAAAAGATTTCTGGAAAGGACATTAGCCTCTCAAGCGGGTAAATGGAATGGGAATGTAAGTGGTTTGTTTATGTCCTCTTTCTCTTATCAAGATTTTGGAAAATCACTAAAAGCATCTATTTGGCAAATTTGTACAATAACTTATTTATCACAACGATGATAGTGTTGATATTATCTCATTGTATTATCACTGTGCTTGTACAGTTTCTCTCGCTGTTAACTGCATTGAACTGTGAGGTATTTGCGGTCTACAAATAAAGTTATTATTATTATTATAGTTTCTATTAATTTATTTCAAATCCACTCTGGCTGTCTGGTGACCTTGTAGCATTCACAGGACCATAATAAAAACCTGACCGTGAGAAGCGCCTTATGCGCCGTGTCCAGCATATTTATTTTGCCTCCTTATATCTATAACATGGCTGGGTAAATAAAGTTATACCCAGTAGTGAATGAGTGATCATTTTCTGTAGTATCAATTTCCACAGCTTTGGCCCCTAAAATGAAATAACTCTTTGTATGTTTACCATCACCAGCCCAGACTCATAAGGTTCTTATTGATTAAATTTAACACTGTAAAAAAATACCAAACAAAAAATGCAGTTTGTGCCACAGTAAAATCAATATGTTTTTATATACATATTATATATACAAATTGGATTTGGATCAGAAAGAGAATATTCCTTTTTAATGTTAGAAATGAAATTTCAAAAAAAAAAAGAAAAGAAATCTGTTAAAGCTGGAAAAAATAGCTTACTGCTCCTAATATTTTCCTGGCCCATTAACCCTGTGGAGACTCAAGTGTCTGTAGCAATTTTACTTCCTTGTGGTAATCACTAGTATAGAAATAATACTTATTTGGTTTTGCCAGTATAGGTCTCTATTAAGGTCCATATTCTATATTGGAAATATCTACTAAAATGCTACCAGGCCTGCGACACAGATCCTACAGAGAGGCTTAAAAAAAAAAAGGTCACATCGGGGCCAGTTCAACCATTAGGCAAGGCTAGGCAGTTGCCTAGGACGGCACCTTCTAAAGAGGCAGCAAAAAGCAGCTGCAGCTAGGGGTGCTTGCAGTCTCTTAGTGCAGGAATTTAACGCTGGATGAGCCAGCTGAAGATCGTGAAGACAGGGGGGGGTAAGGGAAGGGTTAAAAATAGGATTAGGAATTGGTTATTGGATTAGGAATTGGTTATCAGATAGAAAACAGAGGGTAGGGTTAAATGGTCATTTTTCTCAATGGAGGAGAGGCGCTATTTAACTTATTTATAAATGATCTGGAAATTGGAACGACGAGTCAGGTGATTTAATTTGCTGATGACACTGAACTTTTCAAAGTTGTTAAGACGCATGCTGATTGTGAAAAACTGCAGACGGACCTTAGGAAATGGGAAGACTGGGCGTCCAAGAGGCAGAGGAAATTTACTGCAAAGTGATTCACATTGGGAAGAATAACCTGAATCACAGTTACCGGATGCTAGGGTCCACCAAGAAAAGGATCTGGGTGTCATTGTAGGCAATACGTTGAAACTTTCCACCCAATGTGCGGCGGCGGCCAAGAAAGCAAACAGGATGCTAGGAATTATTAAAAAAGGGACGGTTAACAAGACTAAGAATGTGATAATGCCCCTGTATCGCTCCATGGTGCGACCTCATCTGGAGTATTGAGTTCAATTCTGGTCTCCTTATCTCAAGAAAGATAGAGTGGCATTAGAAAAGGTTCAAAGAAGAGCGACCAAGATGGTAAAGTGGATGGAACTCCTCTCGTATGAGGAAAGACTAAGGGGTCCTTTTCCAAAGGTGCGGTAGCGGTTTAACGTGCGAGGTGTTAGGATTTTAGGCTGCCGTGGGGGTTAGAGCGTGATGAAATGTCCGACGCGCTAACCCCCGTAGCGCGCCTCGATAAAAGGAGCCCTAAAATAGGGCTCTTCACCTTGGAAAAGATATGGCTGAGGTAAGATAGGATTGAAGTCTACAGAATCCTGAGTGGAGTAGAATGGGTACAAGTGGATCGATTTTTCACTCCGTCAAAAATTACAAAGACTAGGGGACATGCGATGAAGTTACAGGGAAATACTTTTAAAACCAATAGGAGGAAAAAAATTGTAGAGAATAGTTAAGCTCTGGAACGCGTTGCTAGAGGTTGTGGTAAGAGCGGATAGCGTAGCTGGTTTTAAGAAAGGTTTGGACATGTTCCTGGAGGAAAAGTCCATAGCCTGTTATTGAGAAAGACATGGGGGAAGCCACTGTTTGCCCTGTATTGGTAGCATGGAATATTGCTACTCCTTGGGTTCTGGCCAGGTACTAGTGATCTGGATTAGCCACTGTGAGAATGGGCTACTGGGCTTGATGGACCATTGGTCTGACCCAGTACGGCTATTCTTATGTTCTTATTTATCAGGGGGGAAGGTGGACTGAACAAAAAAGTTGGTAGGAATGGGAAATAGATGGAGGGAGAATGAAGGGAAAGGAACAAATGGGTAGAGGGGAAGCTGAGGGATGTTAGGACTGTGGGAGGGGGGTTTAGTGACTGGATAGTTTCTGAGGAGAATTAGTGGGTTTCTAGTAGTCTGGTGAAGGAGGGAGTGCGGGAGTGTATAGGTGTGGGGTTCAGTAGCTGCAGGGCCCAGGAGGTGAAGGACTGAGAGATCCTGGATGCCGAAGCAGCTAAGTTGTTCTCTTTTTTTGCTGTGTTCCACGCTGAATACTGGACTACTTTGCTACAGTGCTGATTTACCCATTTTTTCACAACTGAGGGCTGTGTGTCCCAGTGTGTTTTGTAACGTCTCCCTGCAGGCTACCATAGAGCTTTTTCTACTGGTTCTATATTTTGGAGTACAGGGTTAGCCTTGAAAGGTGGAGTTTTTTGCCAGATGAAGCTGAACTGAGGCCTTTTCTCCACCTTTCTTTCTTTTCTTTTTCCCTGTTGCCACCTGTTGTGTGATTGGCTTGTGGGTGTGTGAAATTAAAGCCTGTTAGTGTTGCAGAGGGGAGGTTTGTTGTCCATAAGGGGTTCTGATTTAGAGGTAAAATAATTGGAGTTTAACTGACCCTTTTCCTGAGAGTATATGTATTAGTAGGAAAATTGTTCCCATCCTTCTCCTCTCCCCTTTCCTGTTCAGTTGGGGGGCAGGGGGTATTTGTGGTGGGTTGGCAGGGGGTTAGGGTTTGTCACAGTTTTGTTGTCAGAAAATTATACGTTTGGGGGGGTAATTTTTTGGATCAGTGTGGCTATGAATAACAATTTGGTGACTGGTTTTTGAGCTGCTCGTGTGCGACACCGCCATGGGTGGCAGCAGGACTCTGCGAGGCTTGCGAGGAATGGGGACTGGGGAAAGGATGAGAAATTTTGTGAGAAGAGCTAGTTTGAGATTGTTAAGCTACACTGAATTGCTCGATATTTGACAATTTTGTAATTTAATTAAACTGGTGTGGAAAAACAACAATAAAGCTGCAGCCCATCTTTTGCCACTACATGTTGTGGTTGTGTTGTATTTGATGTGTTTAATCTGAGCAATGTGCGAATTCCAGCGTTAAAGCAAAGCAATAGTCCTGACAGATACACAAACCCAAAAGAACCAATAGGCACATAATTCTAACTGCAAAAAAGTTTTAAAGCATGAAGTTCAATAATGTGTTTTTATAGAATTGCTAATCCATTCTGTGCCAACCATATAAATTTAGGTATAGCGTGAAAACATGGAGCAGCTGAAACCTGCTGGTGTCAATAAGAAGTAGATAATGAATATAAATTATGATGTCATCTTCATAAAAAAAGCACTCAAGCTCCTTATGACATCACATCCTAGCTGTATATATAAGCAATGAGAAATGTAAAGTATTACATGTGGGAATCAGAAACTTGAGGTACAACTATACGATGGGAGGGATATTATTGAATGAGAGTACCCAAGAAAGGGACTTGGGGGTAATGGTGGACATGACAATGAAGCCGACGGCACAGTGCGCAGCGGCCGCTAAGAAAGTGAATAGAATGCTAGGTATAATCAAGAAGGGTATTACAACCAGAACGAAATAAATTATCCTGCCATTGTATCGGGCGATGGTGCGCCCGCATCTGGAGTACTGCGTCCAATATTGGTCGCCGTACCTTAAGAAGGATATACTCAAGAGGGTTCAGAGAAGAGCGACACATCTGATAAAAGGGATGGAAAACCTCTCATACGCTGAGAGATTGGAGAAGCTGGGTCTCTATTCCCTGGAGAAGAGGAGACTTAGAGGGGATATGATAGAGACTTACAAGATCATGAAGGGCATAGAGAGAGTAGAGAGGGACAGAAAGAGAGAAAGGGAGACAGAGAGAAATAGAGAGAGAGAGAGAGAAAGGGAGAGTCACAGAAATAGAGAGAGAGAGAGAGAAAGAAAGGGAGAGAGAAAGAGAGAGAGATAGATAGAGAAAGATTGGAGAAACTGAGACTCTTTTCTCTGGAGGAGAGGAGACCTAGAGGGGATCTGATAGAGACTTACAAGATCATGAAGGGCATAGAGAGAGTAGAGAGGGACAGATTCTTCAAACTTTCAAATAATAAAAGAAAAAGAGGGCATTCAGAAAAGTTGAAAGGGGACAGATTCAAAACGAATGCCAGGAAGTTCTTCTTTACCCAACGTGTGGTGGACACCTGGAACGCACTTCCAGAGGACGTAATAGGGCAGAGTACGGTACTGAGGTTTAAGAAAGGATTGGACAATTTCCTGCTGGAAAAGGGTATAGAGGGGTATAGATAGCGGATTACTGCACAGGTCCTGGACCTGTTTGGCCGCCGCGTGTGCGGACTGCTGGGCACGATGGACCTCAGGTCTGACCCAGCGGAGGCATTGCTTATGCTTATGTTATGTTCTTATGTTCTGATGATACAGATCTCTGAAGCTCCCCATATTCTTTTTCTCTTTTTTATTTAAATCTTTATTAGTTTTCAATTATTAACAGTGCAATACATTGAATTTAAACATAAATGAATCAAACAAAAGCACTTTAAATATACAAATAATTCAACAACAAACATTTTCATACATCCCCTCCCCTTAACTAATGAAAATAAAACCACATGTATAATTTCAATAAAATAGATATAATGAATAATAATTATAATGTATTCCCATCTCCCTCCCTCCCACCCTGGATGTGTAAGGAGGACAAATAAAAAGGTACATGACAACTATTGTGACTCAATAAATGATGTCAATGGGCTCCACACCCTTTCAGATGCACTACTATATCCTAAAATTTCAGCATTCATTCTTTCATTTTTGTAGCTAGAACATAGGTTTGCCCATATTTTTTTTCCTAAATAAAGTGAATGCCCCCCTCTCATTTGTTGGGTGTGCCCTGTCAGGTGCAATGCAAAACATGAAAGCACAATATCATCAGTTCCCAACTTACACAATCATAATAAATTCTGTTGAATAACATAGACAAATTCAGACGAAATATCTATAAAGACTAGTAAATACGTTGTACCTTTTTCTAACCCTCATCAATTAGGTGTCAAATAATGAGGCCAAAGAAGTCTCTGTACTGTGGCCTTTACAAAACCTGTTTTATTGTCTGAGCATTCAAAAACTCTTACATAGATAGAAACATGATGGCAGATAAAGGCTAAATGGCCCATCCAGTCTGCCCATCTGTAGTAACCATTATCTCTTCCTCTCTCTAAGAGATCCTACATGCCTATCCCAGGCTTTCTTGAATTCAGACACAGCCTCTGTCTCCACCACCTCTTCCAGGAGACTGTTCCATGCATCTACCACCCTTTCTGTAAAAATGTTGAACAATACAATCTGACTTCCTCTCTGAGCACACTACCAAAACACTTATCCACGCCCTCATCGCCTCACGCTTAGACTACTGCAACTCGCTACTCTCAGGCCTTCTGCTTAGCCCTCTCGCTCCCCTCCAATCCATCCAGAATTCGACTGCATGACTCATATTCCCGGAGAGCCACTTTACTCACGTTGCCCTTCTCCTAAAGTCACTTCATTGGCTTCCCATCCGTTTCCAAATACAATTCAAGCTCCTCTTACTAACCTACAAATGCACTCACTCAGCTGCCCCTCACTATCTCTCTTCACTTATCTCCCCCTTTGATTCCCCCCGTTAGCTCCGCTCAGCTGCTAAGTCCCTCCTCTTCAACTGCCAACTCCAGACTCCGTCCCTTCTGCCTTGCTGCATCGTATGCTTGGAACAAGTTGCCCGAATCCCTACGACGGACTCCGTCTCTGGCAGTGCTCAAGGCCCAGTTAAAAGCCCACCTCTTTGAGAGTGCTTTCTACTCCTAACTCCTCTCACCTTTGGTTCTGCATCCGCAACCCTATATGTCATGTCTTTTTGTCCAAGTTACCCGTATTACAAAAAAACTACACTGGCTGTCGATGGAAGCAAGGGTCATTTTCAAGTTTGCCTGCCTCTGCTTCAAAACCATAACTGGTTCATCCCCAATCTATCTGTCGCATCATTTTGAATTTCCAGGCACCACATGCACACGTAGTGCCTATCTGTTTGCTTTTCCATCCTCGAAGGGCTGTATCTACAAGAGATTCCTTTATAGATCACTCCAAGAAGGCAAATGAAATAAACGTCTAACCACCTTCATTTCAAATGCACCTTCCTACCAAACCTTCAGGAAATCAATTAAAACCTATCTCTTTGATAAATTCCTGTCTTGCTGTATCTTTGAAATGCTTCCTGATAAATCTTATCTACTCTTGGCATGCTAATGTAATTTAAAAGTCCTTTTCTGTAACATCGCTGTCTGTATACAGTCTCTTCCTCTGTAAACCGCTCTGAACTGCTTGTGGTATTGCGGTATACAAAATAAAGTTATTATAATAATTATGTTGAGACCAGGCGATGAGGGTCCTCAGCTCCCAAAAACAGAAGATGCAGCAGCTTCTGCAGTGGGAGTGGTTTACAAGTGGGAGCAAGCAGTGGTCCTCCATCTCTGTTGGTGGAAGAATTAGTGGTAATTGTGGCAGCAACACTAACTGAGGCCACGGGTGACAGAGAACCCAGATATCCCCACCAGAAAAGCAGTATCTATATTTGTCAATGGTCTGTGTTTGTTCCCCTCCTCCTTTATTTTTAAATGATATTGTAAAGTGCTTAGATTTTTAACTTTGGTTTCATATTTGCGGTATGTCAAATAAATTGAACTTGAAGTAAGTGGGGGCATAAAGTTTTCTGTGACGTGGCAGGAAGATCAGATCCAGTCCACTAAAGAGGATCTGGCAGGAGCTGATTTTAAAGTAGGAAATAGTGGCTGAAGTGCTAGGAAGAGGGGAAGGGGAGGGAATTTGGAGGAGAGAAGAGGAAGGGGATGGAACGTAGAGTAGAAAGTATTAACATTGGGACTCGTACATCAGCCATTCCAAAATACATTTACATCTCAATAATAAATTATGACATCGTTCAGTTGGGCAAATATTGGCTGCAGCTTTATTTCATATTATTTCCAAACATTAATTGTCAAAACTTTTATAAACATAACCACTTCACATTTTACCATTTAGGATTTACCTCCAAGAGCTGCTCGGTATCGACACTAGCTCCCTTATCCCAAACTTTCCCTTAACTCCCGGTGACTTATGGTGTCGTCAAGCCACCTCAACTCGTGGCGGTGTCGCCATCGAGAACTTTTTTACAATTCACCATCATAGGTCTTCCAATTCAATTTTGCTTCTAATAAAGGCCTACTAGCTGCGACCGACACCCCCCCCCTAAAATTCCCAAATCCCGCCCATCTGTCACCCCTCACCTCATTCCATCCCGGAGCGGCGGGAGGGAGGGAAACTCATTATTTCAGAAAAGTTGAAAGGGGACAGATTCAAAACGAATGCTAGGAAGTTCTTCTTTACCCAACGTGTGATGGATACCTGGAATGCGCTTCCAGAGGACGTTATAGGGCAGAGTACGGTACTGGGGTTTAAGAAAGGATTGGACAATTTCCTGCTGGAAAAGGGGATAGAGGGGTATAGATAGAGGATTACTGCACAGGTCCTGGACCTGTTGGGCCGCCGCGTGAGCGGGCTGCTGGGCACGATGGACCTCAGGTCTGACCCAGCGGAGGCATTGCTTATGTTCTTATGTTCAAATCCCTATACTCTCCTTCCCTGCTCTGCTAGCCCGTGATTCTTTATTTTTTTAACCCGCCAATTTCTTACTTTCCTTCCCTCTCGAAAGTTCCACCCCTTTTCCTTTCTTCCCCCAATCCCAAACTCCTAACACCCTCCAATCCAATCATTCCCTTGTTACTGTCCCCTCACACCTTTTCCCCCTCCCCCCTATTCGAACCCTTTTGCTAATCAAATTGCAGGCTTTGATGTCGCCCACTGTTAGTGGCCACCCAGCTTAACTGTGTGGCCTTTGTAATGCAAACCTCCGTCATTCGTGCACACATAAACCCAAACACCCATAAATCTTTATTCCTCAATACCCCATATCATCACACACACCCATCACATATCTCTGCCTATCTGTAGCACCCCACCCCTGATAATGTTCTTCTATTTTAAGTCAAGGAAATTTTATTAACATTTCGTAAAATTATACAAAAAAAAACCCCATCAAGGAACAATAATAAGAGTATGAATATTAATTTACACACAAAAAATTAACTCTTGCACAGTAATTTTAATAAACCTGCAAGAACTAATGAATAGACCAAATCAAATATGCAGATACTAGTGTTTAAGCCCGTTAAATTAACGGGTGCTAGATGTGAAATGTTAACATTTAATCGGAGAGACAATCTGGACTCTTTAGAGAAACTCATTGCAGTCTCGATCTAGGGAGCGGAAAGAAAAAAAAAAGGAGGGGGCTCAGGGCGATGAAAGCTGTGTAATGTAACTCTTGGGCCCGTCTACGATTTAGGAGCGAGAGAGGGAGTGCAGTCTGACCACCTCTCCTGCTTTTGAACCTGGGCTGAGGCAGAGCCGGGGCGGGAGGGAGTGACGGTGGGAGAGCAATTTCAAAGCCTCGGCAGTGGCGGCTCCTCGACCGATCCGCGCTTACAACGGCCCCACACTTGCGGTCTGGCTGGCTCCCCCACCAAAGCCCTTCGCGGTGGCAGCCCCTCCCGCATCCGTCCCCGCGTCCCAAGCCTCTCCGAAGGCTGGCTCCCACGAAAATGCTACCCCTCTGTCCAAAGCCGCAGCGGCAGCCTCCCTTAAGAGGCGCATCAGTGTCGGAAACCTCGTCTCTGACGTTGAGAGGTCTCCGACGCTGGTGCGGCTCCCGAGAGAAGCCGCCGTCGCAGCCCCAAACAGAAAAACAACATCTCCATGGGAGCCAGCCCCCGGAGAAGCCCCGGACACAGGGCCGGACGCAAGAGGAGCCGCCACCGCGAAAAACCCCAGCAAGGGAGCCAGCGAGACCGCGAGTGCGGGGCCGTTGCAAACAGCTGACTTCTTCGGCTTCCACTATTATCTCCCACCGCCGTAGTCTCTTTTCTAATCTGGGGAAACCGCCGTGCAGAACGTGCCATTGCTGGAGAGCAGGGAGTGCCGCGTTTTAAAATTTCTGTGGGGCTGTAGTAAGCGCACATGCGCACTCTTGCCGGCCACGGACCTACGGATCATGGAAGCACGCCGATAAGAGTGCGCATGCGCCGCTTAGGGTTTTATTATAAGAGATTGTGCAGGAGAAGACCATTTTGCAACATATAAAGAAGATAACTTTTTTTTTTCTTTGCTAAATATAATTCAGACCTATAAGTAAAACATATAATATTCCACCATTTCACTTATGTAACTGAGGGTTCCTTTTTACTAAGGCGCGCTAGTGCGTCTTAGCGCATGCTAAAAATTAGCACATGCTAACGTGTGCCAGCGCATCCATTATATGCTATGGCTGCGAAGATTATAAAAAAATAGTACAAATTGTAGTCCAAACTTGTTGCCAAATCTTATTTATACACATTCAAATAATAATTAGGGCTCCTTTTACGAAGGTATTAGCGCACACTAGCTGGAAAACTACCGCCTGCTCAAGAGGAGACGGTAGCGGCTAGTACGCGCGGCATTTTAGCACGTTCGCGCCTTAAGGCCCTAACACGCCTTCGTAAAAGGAGCCCTTAGTGTTTAAGAGTTCCAACTTGCTCATTACAAGACCAGCAATTTTTAGAAAAAGAAGGATTTATATAATAAGATTTTAATGGTGTCCACAAAGAATGATGTGCCAAAAAAAAAACCCCTTAGATTGCACTACTGGAGAAGATTTGGTGGAATGAATCATTTGGTGTCGTAAACTATTCCATTCCGAATCAGTAAAAATATGGCTCATATCCTCGTCCCATACCCTCCGCAAACCGGAAAGATTAGGAGGAGAGAATCTCTTCAACAAATCTTAAAAACGAGAAGCTGTATGCTGTAACAACTTAAACATAAAACAATATTTAATTAAGTCAGGTTGTGCTTTAAGATTTTGTAATGGATGTACCACATTTGTGTATCGCCGATTTAAGTTGCAACCAGTGAAAAAAACCGAATTCTCAAGATGATGAGAAGTTTGCATTTCAGCAAAGGATTTCTATGAAGAAGAGGACTGATTGATAAAAGTTTTAATATCCCATACGCCTTTGTTTTGCCAATTAGACCAGGAATTAGGCTTGTTATCAATAAGTAATTGGGAATTATTCCACAGAGTAATATAAAGTATGAGACCATGGGATGTCTAAGGGCTCCTTTTACTAAGCTACGGTAGCGTGTTTTAGCGAGCGCTAACCCCCGCGCTACAAGGAAAAACTAACGCCAGCTCAATGGAGGCGTTAGTGTCTAGCGCACACGGCATTGTAGCACGTGCTAAGCGCATGCTAAAACCGCTAATGCAGCTTAGTAAAAGGAGCCCTAAATGAGAATCAAAATATCTATAAACTAAGTAAGTATTCTTAATAATAGGGTTACTCAATTTAGGCCCTCTTTTCCAAAGGCACGCTAAGCGTTTTAGCGCGGATTTAGCGTGCGCTAAATCAACGTGTGTCCTAACCACTAATGCATCCATAGGATAACATGCATGTGTTAGCGTTTAGCGCGCGCTAAAAAGCTTAGCGCACCTTTGTAAAAGAGGGGGGGGGTTAGTTGCATGCTTAAGGAATCCCAGCAGTTTATCCAGAGGAGTACAAGAAGAAACTAGAGGTCTGAACGGGAATCGCGGGAATCCAGCGGGTCCCACGGGGTTCCCGCGGGAATCCCCCCCTAACCCACGAGACTCCCATGGGGACCCCCCTCTGGCCCATGGGATTCCCACGGGGACCCCCCTATAGCCAACGGGACTCCCACGGGGATGGAAGGCTTTGGAAGCCTTCCATCCCCGTGGGACATGTCAGCCTTAGTAAAAGAGGGGGGTTTATAAGCTAATTACCTGAACAGAAAACAAAAAAAGGGTTCCACCAAAGAGATTCCACAAGGAAAACAGCAAAAGAAACTGTGGAATTGATGATCCTGTCAGAAGTAATTGCTGCTTTTTATGGGGACGGGCGGGGATGGAGGTAATTCCTTGCGGGGATGGGTGGGGACGGAGAGGATCCTGACGGGGACGGGTGGGGACGGAGAGGATCCGGGCGGGGATGGGTGGGATTTCTGTCCCCGTGCAACTCTCTAGAAGAAACCACATCCTCAAATATTAACCAGTTAGATAATGACAAATCTATAGAGGAAAACCAGTCTGAGCCCTGTTTAAGAAGCTTCGTGATACAAAAGCAAGTCAGGGAAGGCATCACCCCCTTGATTTTTAGAAGCTTTTAATTTAAACAAGGCTATTCAGGGAGGCTTATTATCCCATAAAAAACTAGCCAGCATCTTTTCCACAGTTCTATAGAAAGAAAGAGGAAATAAAAGGGAAAACATGCAAAAAATATATATTATTTTAGGTTCAATTACCATCTTCAGAGAATCCAGCCTACCCCACCATGAAAGATGAAGTGGATACCAATTGCAAATAACATCTTTAATCTTATTAAGCTTAGCAGAAGTCAACAAATTTCTATGAAACAGAATGCCAAGGTATTTAATATGAGACGTAATCCATCGCAACGGACAGTCTGGCAAAGAAAAAGAAACACAAACACCGTTGAGAGGCATTAATTCAGATTTGTCCCAATTAATTTCATATCCTGATAGAGAAGAGAAACATCTAATGACATCAATGATCTCAGTTATGGAAATAGTTGGAGAGGAAAGATACAGCAAAATATTATCAGCATAAGCTTAAATTTCAAATGATCTAGCCAAACTCCTGATGTAGAATTGTATCTAATTGATGCGAGCAATGGTTCTAGAGCAAGATTAAAAAGGAGGGGTGAAATGGGACAACCTTGATGTGTACTAGAGAATGACACGGGGAAATAAAAATCTGTCCCCGTCACCGTCACCGCCGTCCCCTTCACTGCTCCGTCCCCACAGCATCCACCCAGACCACCCTTCCCTCTCACCACCTCACCACCCTTCAGCAGTCTGAGCGTAAAAAATTGAAACTTAAGGGAGGGAAGGCACGCGGTCACCGATTGCAAGCGACCTCCTCCCTACCTACCTACTGCCAAATCTATCTCCCTCCCTCCCTCCTCCTTACCTTCACGGCACTTTAGTAAAAAACATACTGAAGCCGGCGAAGCCTGCCTGCCTGCATCTCCTCTGATGCAACTTCCGGTTGCATCAGATTAGAAGCTTCCGCCCACACACATGCGACTGCAGGCAAGCAGGCTTTGACGGCTTCATTAAGTTTTTTACGAAAGCGCCGTGAAGGTAAGGGGGAGGAAGAGAGATAGATTTGGCCGTAGGGAGGGAGAGATGGTGGGGGCCGCGCACGATCGGTGACCGCGCACCTTCCCTTCCTTAACTGCGGGGTCAAGGCCATTCACCGCTCCACAGGGCGGTGGATGGCCCTGTCCCCGTGCCCGCAGTGAGCACTTCCCCCCTCTCCCCCCCCCCCCAGTTTCGGCGGGTTACCCGCGGCTAGCCGCAGGTAACTGCTACCGTGTCATTCTCTAATGTATACCTCTAAATAAGGAATAAGGAGCCGAAATATTACCATTAGCTGCAATTCTAGCTGTAGGGATGGTATAAAGCAGACACACCATAGCTATGAAATCTGAAGGACGTTGAAAAGCATCAAGAACTATTCAACTCTGTCAAAAGCTTTTTCAACATTTAATGTGCTGTGGTAAAAAAAGAAAATAAAGTTAAGCAACTTTAATGGAAAATAACTTACTTTATTGTCAATTAACAAGCATTAATAGGCAAATTAAGTCTGTTATTGCCCTAATACAGCATAGTAAATGGGGCCTAAATTTGATTATCTTCATTTATCTTTTATACAGATATCTCAAAATAGTTCAAGAAGTTAATGTATATTAAAATTTATCACTGTTATTTATTTATTTATTCAATTTTCTATCCTGTTCTCTCAGGAGAGCTCAGAGTGGTTCAGGCACTCAAGCATTTTTCCCTGTCTGTCCGGGCAGCTTACAATCTGTCCTAGATACCTGGGCCAATGGGGGGGATTAAGTGACTTGCCCAGGGTCACAAGGAGCAGCGTGGGTTTGAACCTACAACCCCAGGGTGCAGAGGCTGTAGCTTTAACCACTGCGCCACTCTAGAAATCAAAATGTAGTAAAAGTGAGCCATTGTGACATCACTGATGAGGTTGGCTCTTAGGCATTGGTGGAAGGAGGCATTATGATGTCACAATACCAGCTCTGGTTATCAGAGGCTGAAACTTTTCACACTATTTATTTATTCAGTTTTCTATACTGTTCTCCCAGGGAATCTCAGAACAATTTACATGAATTTATTCAGGTACTCAAGCATTTTCCCCTGTCTGTCCCGGCGGACTCACAATCTATCTCATGTACCTGGGGCAATGGGGGGATTAAGTGACTTGCCCAGGGTCACAAGGAGCAGCGTGGGTTTGAACCCACAACCTCGGGGTGCCGAGGCTATAGCTTTAACCACTGCGTCACGCTCTCCCCTTGGTTTTAATGTTTACTTATGTTATGTCAGTCTTCACAAGAAACATCAACTTGCAAATCTGCATGCACTAACCGTGCAACAATATTTTGGGGGGGGAGGGGGTGTATCTGGGAGCAGAGAGTGGGCCTTAATGTGCTAAGCAGTTAGAGCGGCCGGATTAACACATGCTATCTATGTAGCGCACAGATACCATGTGAACCCTTTTTCCCTACAAAACGAGTGGTTGAAAATGCTCGCGTGGTAAATATGTTTAATGACCGCGCACTGGTAACAATAGCATGTGGCCATAAATACAAAAGGGCCATTTTGATAGCTGCACTAAGGCCCTCTTTTAGCGCTAAGCGTTTTAGGATAACATGCACGCATTAGCGTTTAGCGCGCGCTAAAGGGCATAGCACACCTTAGTGAAAGAGAGGGTAAAAATGGCCTTAACGCACTAGAAAAACCTGCGTAAGCCTGCGCTAAGGCTGCTTTCTACCACAGCTTTGTAAAAGTGTTTCTTAAATAACTAGTAATAAGAAAGAAAATCATATAGCAGAGTTTGGGTTGGGTTGTTTTTGGTTTTCAAAAAATTGCATGCATGACTCTTCAAACTAACTTTTGGAGGACTCAGCTTCAGTCAGATGATATGGGATTATTTCTAGAAAGCAATTAGGATGGCTACTGGAGCGAGGTTTGATGGCAAGGAACTACTGAGAATAAGCAAACAGCGAAACTACAGTGCCATTAGTTCCACTGGTTTCATTTTGTTTGCTTAAGCTGAGGTGCAAAGATAAGGATTGCAAGGCTAAGATGTCCCAGAAATGATATAAAGCACTGTGCAACTGTTTTATTTTTTAACTGATGACACAGATGAAATCCAAAGAGTCTACTTGTATTGTTAGGAATGTTTAAGAGAAGTTTATCTGGGTAATAGAAGACCATCCTAGTTTCATGTATTAATTGTATGCAACCTCCTTCAAACAACACCTCTGGTTATATCCTCTTGAAGTAGCGTGAATTCAAGAAGGTATCTTGCTACTGCAGTGGGCAAGGAGTTTTCAATCTGTGGCAGTGACAAATGGACAAGCTACAGCCATATGTTCTCTCAAGTTCCACAAGGGGGCGGAATAAAAGGACTCTGTTCTGCTCCTTTAGCATAAAACTAGAGAATGAGATGGGGAAAATTTTTCCCCGTCCCCGCAGGAACTCATTTTCTTGTCCCATCCCCACGAGTTCTTTTCCTGTCTCTGCCCCATTCCTGTATGCTCTGTCCTCATGTACACAAGCCTCAAACACTTTACAATCATACGTAGCAATATTCTAGAGCTCAGATTGTGATGTCATAACGCCTCATTCCACCAATGCCTAAGCTCCGTCCTCACCTGCACAAGCCTCAAACCCTTTAAAATCCTAAGTAGCAACATTCTAGAGCTCAGATTGTGATGTCATAATGCCTCATTCCACCAATGCCTAAGCTCCGTCCTCACCTGCACAAGCCTCAAACACTTTAAAATCCTAAGTAGCAACATTCTAGAGCTCAGATTGTGATGTCATAATGCCTCATTCCACCAATGCCTAAGCTCCGTCCTCATCTGCACAAGCCTCAAACACTTTAAAATCCTAAGTAGCAGCATTCTAGAGCTCAGCTTGTGATGTCATAACGCCTCATTCCACCAATGCCTAAGCTCCGTCCTCATCTGCACAAGCTTCAAACACTTTAAAATCGTAAGTGTCCAAGGCTTGTGTGGTTAAGGCAGATCTTACAGGAATGGGTCAGGGACAGAGACAGTGGCAAAACTCACGGGGACGGGGAAAAATGAGCTCCTGCGGGGATGGGGACAAATTTATCCCCGTATCTTTCTCTACATAAAAGAAATGTCCCCAGCATTAGTAAGGAATCTTCCTAAAGGCAAAATAACTGGGCTTGACAATAAACTTGCTAGTATCATGGATAAATTCACCTTTAGATTGTAAGCTCTTTCGAGCAGGAACCGTCTCATTCATGTTTAATATACAGCACTGCATGAGTCTGGTAGTGCTATAGAAATAATATACTATATAGTAGTAGCTGGTGGAAGTGAGAAGGGTTTGTTTTTTTAGCTGCTGGTGTTATTTCAAGATATTCAGTGCTGGGCTATGTCCAGGGACTTGCATTGTATGTTCGGGTATATGCGGCTGGCTGTTTCATATGAGATTAAATACGATGTTCAGCACTTAACCACATAAAGATAGGACTGACGTTTATGCCGCTTAACTTAGGTGGTTTAAGTGGCGAATATCAGCACTTAACTGAATAAGTGTCGAATCTTCCCCCCCCCCCCCCCACCCCGGTCTGCCCTGCCGGTTATGTGTGACTGAATATCCATGGCAATCCTGCACAAGCAATTTAAGTGGCCCGCAGCCTCTTCTAGCCCATTAAATTGAATATTGGCCCTAACAATTTTGGCCACATAGAAATTTATATGGCCAAAATTTATCAGTGGAGTGGCCAGCTCGCACCCAATGGTAATAGCATAAACATTTGTGTTACTATTCCACCCCACCGCGTCTGTTATTTTCATGTGACTGAAAGATAAATCACCGTGATCTTTTGCATGCACACCAACCAGTAACGATACTTGTCGTTGGTCGACTTGTCTTCCCAGGAAAATGTTTGCAAAGGCGGCTCGCGGTACCTTCTTTTAAATCCTAACACGACTGCAGAGTGGTTAGAAATACATCAATTTAAGACGACAAAATGTAGAAGCACTGGTGTTAACAATCGGGAATGCTGTTTATACGCTGAGACACATTCTGACTCTGGACTGAAAGAGCCTTCTGAATTTTTCTCAGCAAACTTCAAGACAGTCGATAAAAATAAAAGCGAGGGAAAATCATGGCATTGTTCTCTGGCTCACTGATGTGATATCATGCTGGCTTAAGTACCACGCTATGAAAAAGGTTAGAATGTACCGCTAATTTATAAACATTAATTCGTGATTGCAATTGAACAGGAAATTAGCTTCATATGTAAAAAGGTTCAGCCTGATTAACATGATTACAATACAGTAAATATCCTAGCGATTAAACAGAATAATGTGCCCCAGAGAATTCAGCAGAAGGAATAATATAACTGAAATTGAGCGGCTACGCCAATATTGCAGTTCTCTGCCTTAAAGTCTGCTGAGATTTTATTCCCCTTCACTTTCAAGTTGAACGTTTGACTTAAGGACACCTATCGATATATTAATAGCTCTCAACTCAGTCTTTAAGAGTATCCCAGCCAGCCTAAGGCTTTCCATAATAAATAATGCAAGTGGTGCATTTGCTTTCATTGGAGACATCCAGCCTTGAGACCTAAGGGGTCTAAGGCATGCCACTAGCACAAAAATTAAGTGCATATATCCAGGTACAGAAGAAACTCCTGTGTTCAGTTAATGTATGTGCTAGTAGACCCTGTTAACATACCTCAGCAGATATCCTATCTCAAATGTAATTGGCTTCTTCCATCGACCTTTTTGTTCCCCTTCACTTTACCCTAGATATAAAGAGGGCTTTTTGGTCATACAATCCCCTCCCCCCCCCCAAGCCAACACACACTTATCTCCAAACTTCACCTTCTATATTCATTAGTGTCCAAAATCTAAAATAATACCGTTGAAACACACTGACTTGTATGCCAAAGCATATGCACCATTTTGGATTTGGGAATGCAGCAGACAAGAGGAAAGGACAGAGGGCCTTTCTACTAAAGATTTTGTAGCACCTATAAATATGTAAATGGGAGTCTGGGATTGGGGTTTAGAAGCTGGTAGGTACTTCTTAGATCCAGAGATGGGTAGGGAGACCAAGGTGACCCTTTGTTTAACTAGTGAGGGAGTGGAACTCTGAAGACCCAATCTTTTAAGGGATTTGGAGAGGGTTAGGAAGGGGGCCAGTTACCTCTTTGGACCAATTAGCATGAGTAACTTAGGATTTTCAGAATAGGATCAGCATATAGAGTCAGGACATTCTTTGCATATGAACATTACTGTTTTTTTAAAAAAAATTTAAATCCCAGTGGGGAGCCTGTTTCCTCACTGCTCCCAAGAACAATTATACTCTTTAAAGAAACATGGTTCAGCTTTACAAAACAACTTCTTGGTTGATAGCTGCCACGCCTCAAACACAGACTTTAACCCAGTTCCAGTTAGCACACAGGTCCTGTTCTGGCAGGTTCTGGAATGATAGTTCAGAGTGTCAGTACCTTGGTGCCTTATTTCAGACAGGCTTTACGTAGAAGCATGTTGTAAACTCCAGACACCATCCCACCCACTTCTCTACCTTCCTCTGGGCTTTCATTCTTTCTCCCTAGCCCTGCCATTTATGTTCCTCAGAGCTACTTCCTGGTCTGCTTCCCTTCTCCCCTCCCTGCCTTCCTGAGGAGAGCTCATATTTCTCAAAGTTATTCTGACTCTGTAAGGGAGCGTGCCATATCTTCCAAAGTGTTGTTCTGACTCTGTGAGGAAGTGTCCAGCAGGGAGTGTGGCAATGTTCTATACTCCTTCACAGGGACGTTAGTGTGCACATAGTCCATAGGTGTAAAATAGAATGCACAGCATGTGGTACATATTAATATCCTATGAGCACATACTAAGCTTTAATAAAAGGTTCCCTTAATGCAGTCGTTCTTGAACTTATCCTGGGAGAGAGGACCAGCCAGTCAAGACCTCATGATAACCATAATTCAAATGGTTGAGATAGATTTGAATATGCCATATATTATTAATATTACATATCTGGCACTACAACATGATAAAACACCATGGGCTCCTTTTACTAAGGTGCGCTAGCGTTTTTAGCGCGCGCTGCCCCCCCGCGCTACGCATAAAAACTAACGCCAGCTCAATGGTGGCGTTAGCGTCTAGCGCGAGCGGCAATGTGTTAAAACCGCTACCACAGCTTAGTAAAAGGAGCCCCATGAGATAAATGAGTTCAACACTACTTCACACACAGACCTTCACGTTAATAAAGCTAAGCTAGAGATTACATATATACTGACAGATTTTGGGGATGGGGGGGGGTTTAATTTTCTTGAACAAAGACAATCAAGAAGATTCTGTTGTCCAGAAATAATAGTCGACCAGATAGAGGGGGCCCTCCAGAGCAGTCATCATAGGTAATAAAGAATTAATGATAACCTCTGAGAATAAGGAAAGCGGCAGCAGTATCAATGGCCTTTTCCAGTTTCTTATCCTTGGTGGCGTTCATCTGTTCTTTAACACTGAGCACACAAACGATTATTCCCCAAATCACCATCACATTCTTTCATCCATGCCAGACCCAACCAGCTCACAAGATTACATATGAACAACCAGGTCCATTAAGTTCCACCTTCTTCTGACATTCTCAGGGCTCTCTGTAAGATTGTATAAAAGAAATAAAACCAAATAAAAATCAGTGTGTGCTTTCAGTCCAATTCAGCTGCTAATAAAAACAAGATGACGGCAAACTCATCTGAAGGCAAGCAGATTTCTCCATCTTAAATAAATTTGCCTGGCAGTTTATAAGCATAAAGAAACAGAAAGAAAACTGAGCGTGTGTTTTAATGGCACCCAAAGGTATACCCTAGGGCAGGGGTGTCCAATGTCGGTCCTCGAGGGCCGCAATCCAGTCGGGTTTTCAGGATTTCCCCAATGAATATGCATGAGATCTATTAGCATACAATGAAAGCAGTGCATGCAAATAGACCTCATGTATATTCATTGGGGAAATCCTGAAAATCCGACTGGACTGTGGCCCTCGAGGACCGACATTGGACACCCCTGCCCTAGGGTATGTGACACCCGGGGCCCATTGTTTTTTGAGACCCCCTACCATCATTTTTGACACTCCACCTCCAGTGTAAAAAATATTTTTAGTAATGGTCCCCCCAGGTGCCAGCCATGAGGGGGTGTTCCCGGCCTGGGAGTCATGGTCCGGGAACTTCCCTTCTCACGGCCCGGTGCAAAGGCTCCGGACAGTCCCCGTGGCCCAGCCTGTTCCCAGCCTTCTCTCCCTTTACCTTCCGTGAAGCTGAAAAAACTACCGGCCTCGGCAGGGATTCAGCTACGTCGCCCGCGTCTCCCCTTCCTGCTTTCCGTGTCTGCCTCTGCAATCCACCCGGCCAGAAACAGGAAGTTGCGTCATTGGCCTACTTGGCCTATTGGTTAATCCTGCCCTGGCTAAGGCCACTTTTTTACTGCAGTTTGTAAACGGGCCTCTAAGTTTGTGCCCAAGGTAAAAGAAGGTTAAGGGACTTGCCCAAGCTTGCAAGGGGCTGCAAGGGAATTTGAACTCTCTATTCTCTGATTCTCAGATCACTGGTCCAACCATTAGGCTACTTCTCTTAATCCCTTTTACCTCGTGAGGGCTACAGCAAACTCACCGCTGCAGCTGGAATCCTTCAGGAGCACTTGATCAAGTCCTTTAGATCTCCATTGTTTCAAATAATTTCTCTACTGTCTCTTCTGTTAGACCCTTCTTTGATCTGTAATCCTGTCCAGCTCCTCTGGGTTAGACCTATGCGGCCTAAGGGAATTACTTCTCAATCTCAAGTGCCCTAGCCAAGTATCCAGAGAGGCAGCTTCCATTGCAGCCTTGGAGACCTAGGCTCCTGCCGCACCCTCCTAGATGCGTTTCCTCTAAGCTGAGCAGGAGTCCCCCAACTCATTTGCTGCCCTTTGGGGGGCAGTGCTTCCATATTGTGTTTTAATGCTTTCGAGAGGTAGGTTCCCTGGAGTCCTGCTGAGCTTGCCTGTCCCTCACTACTGAAAATGTGGTAGTGAAACAGCACCTCCTGCTGGTAGGACTGTAGGTGGAAGATCCTGCTCAGCTTAGAAGGAACAGTGCCCCCACCCCCAGTGCTGGCAGATCTTTTGTTCCTTTATTTCTAAAGTATCATATAGTTCCTTCTAAATCAGAATGGCAGATGCCCACAAACATTTTGGGTTCTCTTTGCCTTTGTAGGTACAGGTCAAATTGGGAGTAGGGAATCCAGAATTTTCCTCCTTTCAAATATAAAGGGAGCCTTTTAGAGTCATGCTACATTGTTCTTAAATATTTAATTTTATAAATGGTTTCCATTTTTTTCTATTTTATGTGGGAAACCTGCTCAGTATATCTTGCGTTTTCCAAACCAAAGTCTTCAAAAAACAGGACCAGGTATATCTTTCATGATATTAGTGTCCTTCATTATTTTATATAGTGTCAATTTCTAGGCATCCATGTTCTCCTCAGACCTTACGTGAGACTATTAATATGGCCATAAGATATTGAGAACTGTGTTATCAGCCTCTTATTGTTCAGTTCCCCATGTGAAGTGGTTTTAATTACAGGTTAATTTTCGAAATCTTGTCAAGTAGAACACTGTGGTTTGGAATTGTAATATCGTAGAAATAAATGAAACAAGTCAGCTTGGATTTGCATAGAATGAGCTAATTTATATATACAGCTGTGACGGAGGAATATCTTGGGGGGTTTTTTTTTGCTGGAGGGACTAAACAAACCAAACAAACCAATTTCCAAATTCTTTAACTGCTGATGCTGTATTAGGCAAAAGATATGATCCAAAGGTCCACCCCATTTCACAGCCATGTCATCAAGTGCATTTTCTAATGAAGTCTCTCTCTCTCTCATAGAGTTATGTGCTACAGACTGTGGTAGTCATGGCGTGTGTTCTGGAGGAGCGTGCCAGTGCGAGGAAGGCTGGGGAGGGTCAAACTGCAATGAGCGTGCATGTCACCCACTCTGCGCTGAGCACGGCCATTGCAAAGATGGAACATGTGAATGTAGCCCTGGCTGGGAAGGAAATCATTGCACCATTGGTAATAACCTTTTAGTTAAATGGAAAATTATGACTAGCTGTGAGAATAATAAAGCACTTATCTCAAGCTTACCTCATTATTTTAATTGTGCTTTATGCTGTCCGTTTGTTCATTTTAATATTCTTTGTTAGATTCTTGATATGCTGCGTTTCTAACCATGTGGGTGTTCTCTGTACCCCTTTTGTGCAGAGCACAATTTTCCATCTTGGCTCAAGAGCAAGCTGTCCTCAGTTTCTGCCCGTCTTTCTCCTCTAGAGAAAGTATCCTCTCTTTTACCCCACAGATGCCTAATATCCTCCATAATATACTCCATCCTTCTTGCAATGAACCCTGCTTTTCTCCAGTAAACAGACAGATAACCTTTTCCCACAACTTTCGCCTCTGCAATAATTTATATTCCATCTCTTCAGACACTAACATCGACTCCTTCAATCTATTAGTTTATCAACCAATTAATTATCATCGTTCAAGGACTCATCCAGTGGCGTACCAAGGGGGAAGCGGTCCGCCCCGGGTACAGCCTTAAGGGGGTACACAGCTGGCCAGGACCGGAAAATGGTCGATCGCCAAGGCAAAGTGAGTCGATCGCGGAGCCCATCACGGGCTCCGTGATAGACTCACTTTGCCTTGGCGATCTACCGGGCCGATCAGCCTTCCTCTCCCCGACGTCAATTCTGCCGTCAGAGAGAAAGTTCGGGCCAGCCAATCGCTGCCTGGCTGGGCAGAACTTCCTCTCCAACGGCAGAATTGACATCGGGAAGAGGAATGCTGGTCGGCCCGACGCAGGGAAGCAGAGAGAGCTTGGGGCGGCAGCAGCCGCGGCTTTGGGGCCTGTTCCTCGATGGTGGCAGCAGTGGCTTAGTGGAGGGCAGGCAGGGAGAAAGAAAGAAAGGGGGCAGGCAGGGAGACAGAAGGGAAACAGAAAAAAAGTAAGGGGGCATGAAGCGAGAAAAAAGAAAGGGAGGCAGGGAGAGAGGAAGAAAAAGTTGGGGGAGGGAATGAGGTCTGGAGGAGAGGAAGCATTCAGGCTGAAAGAAGGGAAGAAAGATTGGATGCACAGTCAGAAGAAGAAAGTGCAACCAGAGACTCATGAAATCACCAGACAAGGTAGGAAAAATGATTTTATTTTCAATTTAGTGATCAAAATGTGTCTGAATTTATATCTGCTGTATATATTTTGCACTATGGCCCTCTTTTACTAAACGGCAATAGCGGTTTTTAGCGCAGGGAGCCTATGAGCGTCAAGAGCAGCCCTTGCAATTCAGCGCAGCTCCCTACGCTAAAATCTGCCATTGTGGTTTAGTAAAAAGGGAGGGGGTATATTTGTCTATTTTTGTATGGTTGTTACTGAGGTGACAGTGCATAGAGTCATCTGCCTTGACCTCTTTGAAAAAAAACCCAGAATTGGAATGAAAATTAACATTTTCTCAGTGTACAGTGTGCTTTGTGTTTTTTTTTTTATTTTATTGTTGGTAGATCATTTTGACTTGGTCATTTTAAAAGTAGCTCGCAAGCCCAAAAAGTGTGGGCACCCCTGAGCTAGAGCGTTGAAGCTGCGTGTGGCTGCCGTAAAGGTTATCTCTGACACAACCGGAAGTTGCATCAGAGACGACCTTTACGGCAGCCATATGCAACTACAATGCTCCGGCTGCTGTATGAAGGCAGTTTAGACATCGCTGGCCACAGGGCAGGGAGGTTTGTCGGACCAGGCCTGTTGTCCGGGAAGGGGGAGGGCGTTGCAGATCTTGTTGCCAAAATCGGAAAGGTGAGGAAGGGAGAAAGATGGGCCTGTGGTGGATGAAGAGATTGAGAGAAGGGGGCAGATGATGGAAGTGGGTAGAAAGGGGAGAGAGAAGAGGTCAGATGATGGAAGTGGGGAGAAGGGAGAGCAAATGCTGAATGGAAGTGGAGAAAGAGAACACATACTGGATGGAAGGAGGGATAAAGAAAAAGGACATATACTGGATGGGGGAAGAAGATAGAGTTAGTGAGATAGTGGAGGGGTGAAGGAAAGGGGTGGCATGCTGTGGGTAGACATAGTGAAAAGAGGGAAACTGAGGACTGCATAGTAAGAAAGAATTTAATTTAGACGGAAGCAGAAAATAAAGAAGGAAGACCAGAGAAGGAAAGGGAATAGAGAGAGGAGAGAGAGATGCCAGAGAACGGGGAAGGAGACAAAGATATCAGATCTGAGCGGAGAAAATGAAAAGAGAGAGATGCTAAAAACCACAGGGGGGAGGGAAAGAGAGATGGAAGGAGAAAGATGCCAGACTATGAGGGAACAGATGGAAGATGATGGATGCCTAGAGGAGAGGTCTAGAGATGATGGGGGTCTAGAGGAGAGATGGAAGGGGGAGGCATACAGTTTCTGGAAGGGGCATAGAAGGAGAGAAGATGCCATATAGGGAGGGGCAGAGAGATGGCAGACAGTGGATGGAAGGAAGACAGTAACAAGAAGATGAAGAAAGCAGAAACCAGAGAAGACAAAGGTAGAACAAAAATTTTCTATTTATTTATTGTTTTAGGAGATATATGTCACTGTTTCTGTGGTGTTGCATTTTATGCAGAGTCCAGCTTCTTGCTGGTTCAATTTAACCTTTGTCTATGTATTTCTATTTTATCCCCCCTTTTACAAAACTGTGGAGCATTTTTTAGCGCCAGCCGTGGTGGTAGCAGCTCTGATGCTCAGAATTCTATGAGCGTCAGGGCTGTTACCACCATGGCTAAAATCCACACTTCAGTTTTGTAAAAGGGGGAGGGGATAGTTTGTGATGACATATTCCATACTAGGCAAAGGTGTTTTCTGTGTTCTGTGTGTTCGAAAGACATGGTTTTCTGTTAGGTTTGACGGTGTAGGATTGATCTGTACTGGTCTGGCTTGTTTAGTTTTACAATGGGTGTATTGATGTACTGCTCACTGCAATATGTAAGATGCTGCCTTTTCCTAGGTACTCATGTGTGACATGTGGCTTGTTACTAAAAATCATGTTTTTCGTACAGATGGGGAGGGGGGTGGTGCCAAAAAATGATGGGCCCCGGGTGTCACATATGCTAGGTACGCCACTGGACTCATCCTGCCTAAGCAGAACTCTTGTCTTTCAGCTGTCTGCATGCAGTAAGTTATCAGTTTCACTTTTATTTGCAATAAAGAGTTGGAAATTAAGAAAAAACAAGTCTTCCTTTGGATGGTGGCCTGGTTTAGCAGGCTTTTTAATAATACATGGCTAATGCTGTGAGAACAGCATGTTTAGGAGCAAACTCCTGCAAACTCCAGCCTTAGAAGAAACTTTCTCGCCTGTGCTTTCCCTGTACTGGAAGTTCTGTGCCCTCCAGTAAGAACATCCAGAGAAGGCAGGTGATGAAAAGTTGGAAGCTAACAAATCCATCATAGAAATGCAGTGATTTGTGAAGTTTAATAATAATGGGATCCTGTTATTAAGGCGTGTTAACCAATTTAGCGCTCACTAAATCCTAAATCCTAAATCTATGGGCGCCTTGGCATTTAGTGCACCTTAATAAAAGGACCCCAATGTGAATATTTTAGAATATTTTATGAATACTTTGTTATGTCTTTTCTAAAAGTCGACATACATTATTGACTGATAAATTGTCTGCAAAAATATGCTTTTTGTGAAATCCTTATAATTGTGCCGTTTTCCATTTCATAAGCATATGGATTCTTAGGACAAGAAGAATGGAAATCTGTAGCGTAATGCAAACTGTGGGTGGTTTTACCACAAATAATTTATTAATAACCATTTCTCATCTTCCTTTTTTAGCTCACTACTTAGATGCTGTTAGAGGTATGTGTTCATATATTCATTGCAAAGAAAGGCAGAAAATATTTGACAATTTTGTGACAGGCATGTATATAGTTTTGTTTTGTTTTTAATTTTCTGTTCTAGAATGTTCAGTATTTTGTTTTGCAAAAAGGAAAATATGTTCAAAAATTTTCATTTTTTATATTTGGCTTATGAATGTGCAATAATGAATAACATTTAAGGGCAAGTTATTCAGTTTCTGCAAAACTAGAGGATAAGTATATCACTTTAGATTAGGTAGTATGGTTGCCGTGTGGAAATAAGTCTATTAAAAAAAAGGAGGACGGTGATATTTTTTATTGGACTAGTTTAACACATTTCTAAGATAGTTTTCAGGTCAAAACAAAATGAACAGGTCAGTTAAAAAAATAAAATGCCCAGAGAGGTTCTACATTATGAAGGCGGCAAAATTTCCCAGTGGCAGGACACTCTATGGGACCAGATCACACCATCAGGATATTAAAAGGAATACTAGACAGTAACTTAGCATGTTTGAAAATAAAATGACTGAAAACTGCAAAACTAAACTAGCTGCATAGCTGTAAAGTCTCTGGTCACTTTTTACCTGCTGACTCTGCACTAATTTTCAAAGCAAAAGTACACTTTACACTTTTTTTGAAAGTTGCTTAATAAGAAAGTCCTTGCACATCTTGCATCAACCTTTTTATGTAAGGGTGCTTTATTAGACTAAAACAAAGGCCGAGATTCTGTAACTGGCACATATGTCGGAGGCTGCCTTAAAAGCGACCACCGATTGTGTGTCAATCACTCGACAGCGCTGGTTACAAAATCGCCCCTGATTCAGCCAAGACAGGCGGTTGGAATGTAGGCCCGGAAAACCCTGGCCTACATTTCATCCACCTATTTATGTCACCTTGGGATCCTAAAGTCAGGCCGCACCAGCCATAAGCTGATCGCAGCAAGGGGAAGTTATCCCTGATCAGCTGAGACGGCAATGCTCCCCGAAGCCGTTGCCAGGTCATCTGATCGGGGGAGGGATGCCCTGCCACGATCAGCTAAGCTAAGTAACAAAAACCCACCTAAAGTCACCAGATAAGCACTGCAAACACATAATACAGACCCCCAAACACTATCCCAGTGATCACCGCGCCCCCCCCCCCCCATAAAAATATTAATCACACCTTTAAAATTCAGCCTCCAGACCATCATCACCTGGCCGCCTGGCATAGGAAAGCCTAGTCGTCCAGCACAGAGGCAGCTTAAGTCATCTTTGGGGTAGGTTAGGGACTCATGGAGAGGAGGGCCCATGCCCATAAGCCCCTGTAATCACTGCATTGATACTGAAACATGTGCACTCCCCTATACACCCCCAAAACCCTTTTGTGCTGGCATATAAGTGGCTCCTGCAGCCTTAAGGGCTATTGGGGTGGTAGATAAGTGGGTCTAGGGGATTCTGGAGGTGGTTTGGGGGGGCTTACCGTAACGTATAAGGGAGCTGTAGGGAGGAGAAGACATGACACCCTTTTTGTGAAGTTCACAGCAGTGCCCTGTAAGGTACCCCACTATTTAGGTGGCATGTCTGGGTGTTCAGTCCATCACTTTGCAGACCCCTCCCATGTCCAACAGGGCTTGTTCTAGGCGTTTTGGACTTGGACGAAAAGTTGGACGGAAATGTGATATAAAGATGGACGCTTTAGCGACTTAGACGATCAGATCAGCAGGTCTTATTTTTTGAAAATGTGTCTTAGGCTGTTTTTTCACTTTGGACAACTTGCGAGTTGGACACAAATTGACTTAGACGTCCCTTTTCATTATGCCCCTCCACGGGTTTAAACACAATCTTGGAATGGCAACCTTTTTTACTGATTTTATCCTGTCTATCAGAGATTGTGCTGTCAAGTTTGTCTTGGAAGCCCTAGTATATGGATATACATGTTACATTGTATACTTTTAGCATTTTTGGAAACTTATTTTTTAGTCTTTTTTAAAAGTTTTTTTTGTATCTATTTAAAATGCGCCTTTCCCCATGTTTTGTGCATAGCGAGTCACGCACCACACCAGTGGTGACGTTATCACGCACTGTTCCTTTTTTTAATTAGCTGGGCGCTTCTCTCAGTCTCGCGGCCATTTTGAGATTGCTTATACCTGCTTTTCCAGTTTCCTGTCAGCTTTTGGGAAGCGTAATGTAGGCCAGGCTTTTCCAGACTTACATTTCAGCTGCCTGTCTTGCCGTGAATCGTGGCTAGGTAGCCACTTTAGTCCTCCTAATGCTACTTCCAGCGTAGGCGTTGGCGTTCCGCATACTAAAGCGGCTACCTAGCCGCGATGCCAGTCACCTTATATTTAGGCGTCAGCAGGCGCTTCAACACTGCCATTTTTTTGCTGTTTCTGACGGCGTTTCTCAATTAACTTAGGCATCATCAGGGACTCCTACGAGCGCCTAAGTTTAGGCACTGTTTATAGAATTTCCCTGAAAATGTGTACTTTTGGAAAATAAGAGTACACAGTCCTCGCCCTAAAGAGTCCGTTTCCACCTTAAAAATTCTTGGGGTCATAATTGATGATAAACTACTGTTCCACAAACATATCAATAATATAGTCAAAATATGTTTTTATAAATTGCGTTTAATACGGTCAATCGCCAAATTTCTTGAGCCCAAATCGATTAATATTCTGATACATTCACTGATTATAGCTAAAATGGATTACTGCAACTCACTACTACTTAACATCTCCCAAAAAGAAAAAAGAAGACTTCAACTTATCCAAAATACAGCTATTAAACTAACGCTAAGAAATATGACCACGTCACGCCATTATTGATCGATTCTCACTGGCTCCCTATCAATCATCGCATCCTTTTTAAGCTCATGCTGCTAATATTTAAAACCCTAACCTATAATGAACCTCAATCCATAGCCAGAATGTTAATACCCCATAAGACAATACGTCCACTCAGGTCATCCTTCCAAAATCTCTTATCTATGCCCTCTTTGAAAATAGTAGGCACGAGAAGATCCGATATGTTCTCTGTAATGGGCCCCCAATGTGGAATTCATTACCACATTATATTAAAAATGAAAAAGACCTCTCCTCCTTTAAAAAATCATTAAAATCTTATCTTTTTAAAGATGCTTATAATACTTGAACTTTAAATTTGCTTAATATTTTTAAATTTTAACTATCCCATTTCCTTTCGTTCTTTTCCTTTTTTGTTTTTCTTCTAAATAGAATTGTAACTTTCCCCCCCCCCCTTCCTCCCAACTCAAGTTTGTCTTGTCTCTAAGAATTTTGTCATTTGGTTTGTCCTTTTTGTAATTCACACTTTTCTTTTAATAATTTTGTACATCGCTTAGCAAACCGATTAAGCGATCCATCAAATTCTAATAAACTTGTAACTTGTAAACTTGTTCCTCCAGGTGTCCTTATAGAATTAATGGACAGCACGCTCCATCAGGATTGCCTATAAGTATTATCTGTATGGCAGCTAAATATCACTGCTGTATAGAAAATGTTTGCTTGTCATCCTTGCTCTGCCCTTCTACTATGCTTTTACGCTGCAAAAAAAAACCTGAGGGAACGTTACAGTTTAGGGGGTGAAGAATTTAGTGTGCACTGGTAAACCTGGAACTGTTTTGGCACAAGTAAATTTTTTGATAATGCTGCTGCTCACTTTGGTATTTTTAAAATGTCATTAATGTGCCTATTGCTTGGAGTCTCTTCAGTCCTTTGATGCGAAAAGCTGCCATCTTCCTCGTTTCTTTTGAAGTGAGAAATGAGAGGCAGAGATGGTTGTTTGCATTGGTAAAAGATGAGAAGTGAGACTGCTTGTGTTATGAGTATTTTATGAAACTTAGGGCTCCTTTTACGAAGCCGCATTAGCGGCTTTAGCGTGCGGGACTTTTAATCACGCCTATTTTTGTTTGTTATCCTGTTTTGTGTAAAAAGATATTCTGCTTTTAACCACTCAGTAAAGACTCAGAATTATGTGTATTTATTTCTTAATATATACCTTTCAATGGGTACATGCAAAGCAGTTCACAACACTAGATACAAGTAGGAAAAAAGCTACAATAAATTGTCAAAAGTCAGGAAAGGAGCAAAATAAGTAAAAGAGTTAAAATAAAAGATAAAAAGTACTGTTGCCAACCTAGTCAACCTGGTGCTTCTGCCTGACCCAAAAAAGCTTGTGTAATAAAGTGAGTTTTCAAAGCAGCTTTTAAATGATACACTAGCTCTGATCTTGAAACTGGAAAGAAGTTCAACAAAGAAGAAACTATAGAAAATAAGTCATAGACTGGGACCTGGGAACCTCCAACTGTGGCAAGGAGGCAAAGTTCCTGGAAGTGCTAGGGGACTGCTTCCTGGAACAGATGGTAGGAGAGCCACGAGAGGAAACGTCACCTTGGACTTGGTCCTAAATGGCATTACGGGTCCGGCAAAGGACCGCTGGGGACGAGCGATCACAACATGATCAACTTCAAACTTGATATCGGGAAAGGGAAAAGGAAAGGTACCAAAACCTCAACCACAACTTTAAACTTTAAAAAGCAAAGATATGACAGCATGAGAGCCATGGTGAAAACAGATCAAGAAAAAGATGGGCAAAGTCATAACGGTGGAACAGGCATGGTCCCTACTTAAAAATACTATCATGGAAGCACAAAGCCTCTACATTCCGCGGATGTCCAAAATAAAGAAAACCACTACTGGGCCTATTCCGGTTGGCCCAGGCATCTCAGGCCCCACCTGTGGGCGGGATTTGAGCCGCCTGGGACAATCAGGTCCTAACCCAGCCATTCAACGGATGGCTGGCCTGTTGGACGGACGGGCTTGGCACTTGTCCGTCCGACCAACGTTTCTGAAGGTAAGGGGGGGTCGCAGGTCAACGGGGGGAGGTGATCAGAGGTTCGGGGGGGCCCTTGTATTGAGGGAAGGAGGGCTTGGGCTCCCTCCTGCCCAATCCTGTTGGGGACTTTGGGGGTGCCGTGGGGCAGGAGGGCTTGGGCTCCATCCTGCCCCGATAGTGTCAGGAAGGTCGGGGGTGCCGCCAGGGCAGGAGGGCTTGGGCTCCCTTTTGCCCTGAACATAGTCGGGGAGTCGGAGGTGCCGCGGGCCAGGAGGGCTTGGGCTCCCTCCTGCCCTGATCGTTGTCGGGGAGGGGGGGGAAGGGTGGATCTCTCCTGCCACGATCATTGCTGTAGAGGGTAGGCATGTTGCTGGGGCCGCTGAGCTGATCACAGCAGCCACGATCAGCTCAGCGGCCCCTTTTCGGCACTTATACCTGTTTTGACTTGGTCTAAGTCAAAACGTATAAGTGCCGACTAGGCAACCTGCCTAAAGTTTTGGTTATACCTGCTGCACGCCTAGGTCTAGGTCGGCCCACTGCCCGCCCTTTCCTCTCCTCTAAAAACACCTCTTTTCGCTCTAGGCGTTTAGAGGCAGGGGAAAGGCCAAAGCTGGTTTTAGATACGTCTAAAACCAGCTTTGATTATGGGTACTTGGACGATCAGGCTCCAAATACCCATTTAGGCCACTTTTTAGACTTTTTTTTTGATTATGAGCCCCATACTGTTCACTAACTCCCCCTCCCACAAAGACCTGTGCCCCATTAGGATAAAAACTTGTATTACTACTATTATTTATTATTTCTATAGCGCTGAAAGGCGTAAACAGAGCTGTACATTTTAACATACAATAGACAGTCTCTGCTGAGAAGAGCTTACAATCAAATTTAGACAGGACATTTCAGGATTGGGGAGGTTATAGCAGGTATAGGTATCTGACAGCGGTGAGGGGGAGTTAAGAGTTGAAAGCAGTTTCAAAAAAGTGGGCCTTTAGCTTGGATTTGAACACTGCCAGGGACGGAGCACGATGTATTGATTCAGGTAACCTGTTCCAGGCATACGGCGCCACAAGAAAGAAGGAACGGAGTCTGGAGTTGGAAGTGGAAGGAAGGGTACAGATAGGAGGAGCTTGCCCAATGAGCGGAGATCACGGGGGGGAGCATAGTGAGAGATGAGTGAGGAGAGATATCAGGGGGCTTCAGAGCGAATGCACTTGTAAGTCAGCAAGAGGAGTTTAAACTGAATTGAAAAATCTTGACTAACCTGTAAGCTGTATATTATAGATATTGGTATTATCCCTAGTATGTGTCGAGTTAGGATAAAAACTTGTACTGTAACTGTGGCAAATTGTAACCTATTAACTGTATTTTGTGTATGCTGACCTGTAGCCCGTCCTGGGCTCTTTGGGGAGGGCGGGATAGAAAACGAAGTCAATATATAAATAAATAATCTGTACTAATCAGTTAATGCAAAATTCATCCTCCTCGAAAATAACAAAGTCCCAACCATAACCAATATAGAAATTAACTCAATCAATTACCCCATTCAACCCACCCTAAAACTACTAGGAATGACGATAGATAGAGGCTGCACCATGCAACCACAAATCAATAAAACAATACAGAAATCATTTGCAGTTATGAGAAACTTAAGACAAATTCAAAAATTCTTCGATAGAACACAATTCCGAATCTTGGTACAATCCCTAGTCCTAGGTCTCTTAGACTATTGCAACATTCTCTACCTCCCCTGCCCAGCAACGATGATAAAACAACTACAAACAATCCAAAACACAACACTAAGACTTATCTTTTCATTGAGGAAACACGACCACATCACAGAGACCTCAACTCACACTGGTTTCCAATTCCGGCAAGAATACTATTAAATTCTACTGTCTACTATTTAAACCCATAAACGGCGACAGCCCAACCTACTTGAACAACCGCTTCACCCAAACTACATCAACAAGACTTAGGAAAACCCATACTCCATTCATGCACCTTCCAATCAAAGAAGTCAAACAGAAAAAACTATATGATGGCCTCCTAGCCACACAAGCAGCAAAATTCGACAACCAAATCTCCAATCTACTAATTATGACCCCAGACTACAAAACATTCAGAAAAGAAATAAAGACGCTACTCTTCAAAAAATTCCTGCAAACGACTTAATACCACTAGCTCCTTCCCAATTCCCAATACCTTCCCGATTCCCCAAAGCAACCTCATCTACTCTTCATCTCCTCTAGAAAATACCAGATATCTTCTTCTTGTAATACATTTTTTGTAATTCTTTTGTAATCCACCTTGAACCGCAAGGCAATGGCAGAATAGAAATCTCTAATGCAATGTAATACACTGCTGCATTCTAATCGATTCACATGCAGTATATCGAATAGCATGCAGCATCGATTAGCCCTTACTTCTTTCAAAATAGGTGACGGTAGGGACCTGCACACTAATGGCCATGCGCTAATGGGAAAATTTGCTCATGGTCATTAATGCAAAATAAGAGAAGAAGCAGCCGTTTTACTCCTGTAGTAAAAACAGTCTTCACACGTGGGGACATAGCCACATAAGAATGCACTGCAGTTTCATAAAAGGGCCCCTTAGGATCTTTGAGTTTGGCTGAAAGGGGGCAGAAATGTAGAAAGCCAGCTGTTTTAGAATGATGGACCCATCATTTTCTAACCATTTTTTAAAAAAAACATTTATTTCTAGGAATAAAAGGCATGCAGTAGGAGTAATTTTTGTTTATGTGGTCTCTCCTAGATGGTTGCCCAGGTCTGTGCAATGGAAATGGGAAATGCACCCTGGATCAGAATGAGTGGCACTGCGTATGTCAAGCCGGCTGGAGTGGAGCAGGGTGTAATGTGATCATGGAACTCATGTGCGGAGATAGTCAGGATAATGAAGCAGGTATTCCACGGGCAGCAAAATTCTCTTTTCAGGTCTACATTCCTTTTGCTATTGACAGATGGTTATAATCCAGAGTGTTGCAATTTCTTTTCTTTCTTTACTGCATTTTTAATTTTTCAGCTCCAATAAGGAAAATAAAATTAAAAAAAATATTCTACCAATATACAGTATTAAAAAAACCCCACCCATGCTATACAAAATAATCAAGAATCTTTCTCCAGTTCACAATAAGAAGGAGATCCTGAAAGCCAAGCAATAAAAATAAAACTAGAAAAAAACTATCAGTAATAAGAAAATTCTATTATTTGGTGCCACTTGTTACTTGGAACTTCTTTTATCAAACCACGGTAGACCTTTCTATTGCAGGCCGGTGAGGTAAATGCTCCAATTATAGAAACATGATGGCAGATAAAGGCCAAATGGCCCATCTAATCTGCCCATCTGCAGTAGCTATTATGTCTTCCTCTCTCTGAGAGATCCCACATGCTTGTCCCAGGCCCTTTTGAATTCAGACACAGTCTCTGTCTCCACCACCTCTTCCGGGAGACTGTTCTACATATCTACCACCTTTTCTGTAAAAAAAGTATTTCCTTAGATTACTCCGGAGCCTGTCGCCTCTTAACTTCATCCTATGCCCTCTCATTGCAGAGTTTCCTTTCAAATGAAAGAGACTCGACTCATGTGCATTTATATTACATAGGTATTTAAACGTCTCCCCTCTCCTGCCTTTCCTCCAAAATATACAGATTGAGATCTTTAAGATTGTCCCCATACGCCTTATCACAAAGACCACACACCATTTTAGTAGCCTTCCTCTGGACCGACTCCATCCTTTTTACATCTTTTTGAAGGTATGGTCTCCAGAATTGCACACAATATTCTAAATGAGGTCTTACCAGAGTCTTATACAGGGGCATCAATACCTCCTTTTTCCTACTGGCCATACCTCTCCCTATGCATCAGTTGTGACAGCTAGCATGTGATGCAAACCTGTGTGGTAGTTGTTACAGCAGCCACTCCTCTGACCAACCCATGTCATACCTAGCTCCTGCCCCTACCTTTCTCCCCCTTTTACAAAACTGCGATAGCAGTTTTTAGCGCAGGCAAGCGTGCTGAATGCTCTGTTCTGCTCCCAACACTCATAGAGTTCCTATAAGCGTTGGGAGCAGCGCAGAGTATTCAGTGCGCCGGCCTTTGCTAAAAAACCACTATCGCAGTTTTGCAAAAGTGGGATAGGTTAGGTACCCAGCTTGGGTTATGTCTGCACATTTCTGGTTTTAACAGCTGTTAGGGCAGGGCACGGGAGAGTGTGGCGCAGTGGTTAAAAGCTACAGCCTCAGCACCCTGGGGTTGTGGGTTCAAACCCACACTGCTCCTTGTGACCCTGGGCAAGTCACTTAATCCCCCCATTGCCCCAGGTACATTAGATAGATTGGGAGCCCACTGAGACAGACAGGGGAAAATGCTTGTGTACCTGAATAAATTCATATAAACCGTTCTGAGCTCTCCTGGGAGAATGGTATAGAAAACTGAATAAAAATAAAAAATATTAAGATGGACTTGTGGAAAATCTGTTGCTTATTCCTGGAATAAGCAGCATGGAATCTACGAGCTTTCTCTTTTGGTATTCTCCAAGTGCTTGTGACCTGGATTAGCCACTGTTGGAAAAGGATAGTGGGCTTGATGGACCTTCGGTAGGTCTAAGTTTGGTAGTGCTTACATAATGGAGCTTAGTGAAAAAGCTCCTTTTTGTTGATTAAGGTAGGGCAAATAAGGAAAGGCCTCACGCCTGCACATTAAAAATAGAGCTGAGGATATGTAGAAACCCGGCTCTAATTAAACCAATTCATATGCTACTTAAATTAGGTCAGGTTTGATGTCACTGTCATAAATAGCATCTTCCCACTAGCCACTCATCAAGTAGAAAGTTTGCAGAACTGTCTCAGTATGGACAATTATGTTAAGACATTACACAAACTTTACAAAAAGAAATGCTCTCAGATTTGAAGAACATTGTAGAACTGGTGCTACTAAATTTACCTCTGCTGTATAGAGATTTTAAATTTGCCGTGCACAAAATCTTAGGTCAGTAGCAATTTTTAGTCTGGTTTTCTACAAAGGACACTAGCCTTATAAAATCATCTTGGCTGTCTATCCCATATTAGACGTTTATCATCTGGACTCTATATTGTTAACATCAGTAATAAATCTCAACGGGAAGCCTCAGCCCCACCACTCCACCGCAAAGTTGCTTTTCAAATTGCGGGAAGCCTTACGTGGCACTTTATATTTATATATATTTATTAGAGGAAATGCTATTATGCAACAAAAAATTTTTTTTAGATAATTTCAGCACATAAAAAGCAGAACAAAGAAAAGTTTACTATCAAGAAGGTGAGACAGCCAATGATGAGGCGCCACGTAAGGCTTTCCCGCAATTTGAAAAGCGGCTTTGCGGTGGAGTGGTGGGGCTGAGGCTTCCTGTTGAGATTTATTACTGATGTTAACAATATAGAGTCCAGATGATAAACGCCTATATGAGATAGTTCTGGACTTTAAGGAACATTCTAACTTATGCCACAGTTTATTTGGGTATCCCATATTAGAGGCAGAGCGAATTTTTATTACTGTGCCAAAATTGGCCCCAAATCCTTGTTCTGCCTCTGTTCGTTTTCGGCTGAAAGGCTACAGCCATGGTTTCGGTTTTGTCCAAAACTGACCGTATATTTTCAGTGAAAGTCAACAATTTGTGCTTTGCCTGTATGTCTCCCTTCCTCTCCAGGTAGGAATTCCCTCCCCCCACCCCACCCCATCCCTGCTTCACCTACCTATTGATTAGAGATCTGATGGTCACAGGTTCAGATCCCCTAGAGCTGTTTGTAATCTTTTCATTTAAAAAATTGTGAGCCCTCCAGGGACAAAAAAAAAATACCTATTGAGACTGCCTCTAGAGGAGAACTGCTCCATTGGAGCACCTTTCTTTAACCTGGATGTGCCAAAAAATACCAGATCTAAATACAGACATTGATTGTTTTGGACATGGATATCCCTTCCCTTCCCCCCCCCCCTTTTTTTTAAATCTTTATTAATTTTCAAAACTAATACAAAGTGCTAGGAATTATACAGACATTAATAATCAACGTAAGCACTTAAATTCCATCAATAACAATACAGAAGAAAAATATCCCTCCTTTCCCATCCAACAATTTAATCAAGAATGTACTTTATATACTAAACTCAATAAAAAATTTTGAACTAAAAAAAGAAATAAACCAAAAAGATTTCCCCCCCTCCCACCCCATCCTGGATATGTATAAAAATAAACAAAAATGAAATAAAATAAAAGACAACTTTTGTTGAAGAAACAAAAGATGTCAACGGGCCCCAAACCAAATTTAAAAAATTGCTATGCCCCAACATACCAGCATTCATCTTTTCATATTTGTAACCTAAACATAAATTGGCCCACCAAAAGGAAAGTTGAGGCGGTCACAATTTTTCCAATTGCGGGTTATCATTTGGATAGCGATCCCTGTCATAATTGGGAAAAGCCTGCATTTGTAGCGATCCATGGGAGGCTTAATATGCAGCAATGTTCCACATTTAATTGCCTCATACGTCAAAGGGTTTGTTGAGGTTAATCTATCCCTTTCCCTTCTGCATTTGAAGTTGGACATTCATCTTTTGGCTTCTCTCTAGACCACCAAAAACATATCCAGACCATGTCCCCTTGCCCTAGAAATATGCTGCAGATGTAAGCATCCATATTCTGGCTTCATAAAATTGGGATTTGGTCATACAAAACAATTTTTTTAAAAAATTTATAGCCCGCGTATCCTGCAATTCTAGGTGGACAACTGTACAAGATGCATAATAAAATAACACACAATAATTTTTAAAAAGGCAAATGACATTAAAAAATAAACTATAACAAACAAAACAACTACAAGCGTTAGAGTAAAATCAGTCAAAAGACATATCAAGCATAAAACTGAAACCACAGATTACGACAGGAACACTTGTTTCAAAAGCCTGGTTTTTAACATCTTCCTAAACTGCAGTATCCCTGATAAACTTCGCACCTCCATGGGTAACTCAGTATATTAACCTTAGAAGGACATCTCTCCCAGATAGTTTTTTTCTGTGTTTTCTTAAAGTTTGAGCAAGGTTACAGAGAAAAGCTGGAAACAACTTTTTACCCGGAGAAGGTATGAATGCCATATGTCATTGCTTCTCAAATCAGCCCTCAAGACACACCCAGCCTAGTCAGGTTTTCAGGATAGCCGCAATGAAAAATCATGAGCGATTTGCCTCCATGTTATGCAAATGTTCTCTCATGTATGTTTATTGAGGCTATCCTAAAAACCCAACCAGTTGGGTATACCCTGAGGAACGGGTTTGAGAGGCGCTGCCATATGCTACATGCGGAGTTTCAGCTAGACCGCATGGACCTGAGTTTACAGGATGCCTATGTGAGAAGTACAAAAAGGCGCCTATTTGAAAGGGACAGTATAAGCAAAAGGGCAGATTAACTACCATTCAAAGTTGAATAAATATATATATCTATTCAACATAAAGATCCCTCTGGAAACTATAAAGATGTGAGACCTAACTCAAACAACCTCATAAGAGCGTCTAAGAAATATTGATAAAAATGAATCACCGCCAAAACACTTTCAAAGAGAATTGTACATTGCGTAGGTCTGTATGAACTTGGTAACAACCCCTTTGGATATGAACAACTCTAAAAAGGTGGATATGTCATAATGCTTATAACACTCAGATCATAGGATCTCCTATAACATACATAAGAACATAAGAAGTTGCCTCCACTGGGTCAGACCAGAGGTCCATCCTGCCCAGCGGTCCGCTCCCGCGGCGGCCCATCAGGTCCGCGATCTGTGAAGTGGTTACTGACCATTTCCATAACCTACCTCAAGTTCTATCTGTACCCCTCTATCCCCTTATCCTCCAGGAACCTATCCAAACCCTTCTTGAACCCCTGTACAGAGTTCTGGCTTATCACCTCCTCTGGAAGCCTGTTCCATGTGTCCACCACCCTCTGGGTAAAAAAGAACTTCCTAGCATTTGTTCTAAACCTGTCCCCTTTCAATTTCTCCGAGTGACCCCTAGTGCTTGTGGCTCCCCACAGTTTGAAGAATCTGTTCTTATTCACTTTCTCTATGCCCTTTAGGATTTTGAAGGTTTCTATCATGTCCCCTCTAAGTCTCCTCTTCTCCAGAGAGAACAGCCCCAGCGTTTTTAACCTGTCAGCGTATGAGAAATTTTCCATACCTTTTATCAGTTTAGTCGCCCTCCTCTGCACTCCCTCGAGTACCGCCATATCCTTTTTGAGGTACGGCGACCAGTATTGAACACAGTACTCCAGTACATGTTATTTCAAATCCCCATCCTGGGACCATGGCTTTAATCAAATACACACCACCTTACCTTCCTCTAAACAAAACAACAGGTGCTATGCCAACTACTTATTGCTGTTAGTATTAGTTAAAACAGTAGCACTAAACCTAGCATTGGCAACACTTATCTTGGATGGTATCGATCAAACCCAGTGCTGGCAAGACTCAAATGACTTTGGCATAGCACCTGTTGTTTTGTTTAGAGCAGGGGCCACAATCCAGTCGGGTTTTCAGGATATCCCCAATGAATATGCATGATATCTATTTGCATGCACTGCTTTCATTGTATGCTAATACAGTGGTACCTCGGTTTACGAGGCACCGGTTTGTGAGTGTTTTGCAAGACGAGCAAAACATTTGCAAACTTGGTGCCTCGTAAACTGAGCTTGCCTCGCTGTACGAGCGCCCCCCCCCCCCCCTCCTCGCGATCCGGCATCCCCCCCCAGCGATCCGGTATCCCCCCCCCCCCCCCCCGCGATCCTACATCCCCCCACCCGAGCACGGCAATGACATCCCTTACCCCAACTGGGCACCAGTGCCGGTGCCCGAAGATCCTCCCTCTTCTGGCGCGGCCTGAACTGGGCGGTGCATCGGAGATCCTTCCTCTTCTGAGCTGGGCTGGGCTGGGCTGGACTGGCTTAGAGCATTTGCGCATGCTCAAAGCCTTCTGGTCTCGCTCACTCCGAGATTCTCAGATTCTCAAATGCTCAAAGCCAGTAAAGCCCAGCCCAGACCAGAAGAGGGAGGATCTCCGATGCACTGCCCAGCCCAGGCTGCACCAGAAGAGGGAGGATCTTTGGGCACCGGCACTGGTGCCCAGTCGGGGTAAGGGATGTCATTGCCGTGCCTCGGGGGGAGGGGATGTAGGATCGCGGTGGAGGGGGGCAACGCGAGCGGGGAGAGGATGTCGGTTCGCAGGAGGGATGCTGGATCGCGGGGAGGGGTATGGAGCAGCTTCGGTGACCTCAAGGGGGGGGGGAATGGAGCAACGCCGGTAGCCTCAGGGGAGGAGGAGGTGGAACCAATCAAAGCAAGTTTCCCTTACTTCCTATGGGGAAACTTCCTTTGATATACGAGCAATTTGGTTTACGAGCATGCTTCTGGAACGAATTATGCTCGTAAACCAAGGTTCCACTGTAGATTTCATGCATATTCATTGGGGAAATCCTGAAAACCCGACTGGATTGCGGCCCTCGAGAAGGGACTTTGACAGCCCTGGTTTAGAGGAAGGTAGGGTGGTGTGTTATAGGAGAGTTATAAGCATTATGACATACCCACCTTGTTAGAGTTGTTCATAACCAGTGGGGTTGTTACCAAGTTCATACAGACATACGCAATGTAAAATTCTCTTTGAAAGTGATTAATTTTTATCAGTATTTCTTAGAAGCTCTTATGAGGTTGTTTGAGTTAGGTCTCACATCTTTATGTTGAATAGATATATATATATATTTATTCAACTTTGAATGGTAATTGATCTTCCCTTTTGCTCATGTTGTGCTACTTTTGGATGTTGGGCATGTTCTTGATGAGGAAACATTTTTCTAATGCCAATTTGAAAGGCAACATAGGCACCTATCTGCCTTTGTAGTAGGGGTGGGCAACCTCAGTCCTCGAGGGCAGCAACCCACTCAGGTTTTCAGGATTTTTCCACTTGGTAGGCCCGAAAACCATTTGTGTGTACTGCCTCCGTTGTATGCAAATAGATCTTATGCATATTCATTGGGGAAATCCTGAAAACCTGACTGGGTTGTGGCCCATGAGGATCAAGGTTGCCCACCCATACTTTATCGAAGAAGCAACCTGATCCAGCCGCAGCAGCCTCTACTCCTGTTCCTGGTAACACCAGTGCATAGTGTATATAAAAATATTCATCATCTTGTCAGTTTCCGTGTGTATAGTTTACAGTTCACTCAAAGCTTGATACCCTGCCGCTTTTTTAATATAGGGGATGTTATTTAATATACCACATTTCTGTGGTTACAATCATAGCAGTTTACGTATTATATACAGGAACTTATTTTATATCTGGGGCAATGGAAGGTTATAGGGCAAATTCTATAAGAAGCGCCCAAAAGTTAGGCGCCTAATTAGGCACTGTTCAGCGCGATTCAAGTAAAATTGGGCGCTGTTTAGTGAATTGCGCTGAGCGGAACCTATTTCGGAGGCGCCCATTAAATAGGACAGCTCTAGGTACAACTAAAAGTTAGGCACCCATCCGAGCGCTTAAGCACGCTTAAGATCAGTGATTCCGTAAGAAGGTGCCTAACACGTAGCCACGCCCACGCCTAACATACATAGGCCCTGATTCTCTAAAAGTGTGTCCCGATTTTAGGCAGCTGTAGACGTCCTACAGCTGTCTAATCAGCCAATCGGGATGCACGTTTTTTTAAAAAAAATGCTCCCCAGGCAGGCCTGAAGGCGCCTCCGGGAGACTAGGGAGACCCGCAAGATGCCTAAGCTCGTCTAAGGGCCTTAGGAGGGCCTTAGGCTGAACCTAGGCGGCCCTACGCGTCTCCCTAGTAGATGAGAAGCTTAAAAATGTAGGCCAGCAAAATGCTGGTCTACATTGTAAGTAGACGCGGCCGCTATACTTATCGCTGCAAGGGATCTCTCTGCCGCTATAAGTATAGCGGGCCGTGGCCCCTGACCGATCACTGGCAGGAGGGTGCCCAAACCCTCCTGCCCGAAGACGCACCCCCCTCCCCGACACTACCGACCGCCCCCCCCCGACATTACCGATCCCCCCCCCCGACAATATCGGTCGCTGGCAGGAGGGTGCCCAATCCCTCCTGCCTGAAGACGCACCCCCCCCCCCTGGGCTAACAACCCCCACTCCACCAAACCTCTTCTTACAGATGGGTCTTGCACGTCGAGCAAGCAGGCACGCCTCGTCAAAATGAGGCGGGCCCGCCCCTTCCCGGCCCATCCCGCCGAAGCCTAAGGCCTGATTGGCCCAGGCTCTAGAAGCCTGGACCAATCAGGCCTTAGGCATAGCGGGTCCGCCCATCCCCACTTAATCTAAGGCCTGATTGGCCAATCAGACCTTAGACTTAGTAGGGATGGGCGGACCCGCTATTCCTAAGGCCTGATTGGTCCAGGCTTCTAGAGCCTGGGCCAATCAGGCCTTAGGCTTCGGCGGGATGGGCCGGGAAGGGGCGGGCCCGCCTCATTTCGATGAGGCATGCCTGCTTGCTCGACGTGCAAGACCCATCTGTAAGAACAGGTTTGGTGGAGTGGGGGTTGTTAGCGCCGGGGGGGGGTGCGTCTTCGGGCAGGAGGGATTGGGCACCCTCCTGCCAGCGACCGATATTGTCGGGGGGGGCGATCGGTAGTGTCGGGGGGGGTGGTCGGTAGTGTCGGGGAGGGGGGTGCGTCTTCGGGCAGGAGGGTTTGGGCACCCTCCTGCCAGTGATCGGTCAGGGGGCCACGGCCCGCTATACTTATAGCGGCAGAGAGATCCCTTGCCGCGATAAGTGTAGCGGGCCGTGTCTAATCTAACCCGATTCTCTAACCGCGTCTGGACGCCGGTTACAGAATCGGGGTTTAGTTTAGGCCGATTCTGAATAGGACGCCTCTCCCGGGCGTCCTATACAGAATCAGGGCCTAGGTGTCTTGCGGGCCTCGCCTTCAATATAGGCGGCCTGCCTGGGGAGCATTTTTTTTTTTTTTAAAACGTGCATCCCGATTGGCTGATTAGACAGCTGTAGGACGCCTACAGCTGCCTAAAATCGGGACGCACTTTTAGAGAATCAGGGCCATAGTGCCTATTTATGTGGCCGCCTAAATTTGTAGAGGCGCCTTGTTACAGAATTGCGCTTTCTTTGATGTGCGCCTATGTTTCAATCAGTGGTGATTAAAAAGCTTCATTGAGCTTGTTCTTCAATTTAGATAGGCGCCTATCTAGTCGGGCGCCTCCGAAATAGGTGCCTATCTTTAGGCGCTGGTTACAGAATTTGGGTCTAAGTGACTTGCCCAGGAGTCACAAGGAGCTGCAGTGAGAATTGAACTAAGATCCCTTGGTTCTCAGCCCACTGCGCTAACCCTCCTCCACTTGAAAATGCCTCTATGTGTGTAGATCTCAGGACAATCTTAAATATGAACATGTAAATCAGACTTAAACGCAAAAAAAAAAAATCCTTATAAAACTACCTCCCACTGTTACTTTGAAAGAAAGAGGAGTGGCCTGAGGTTGTGGGTTCGATTCCGTGGAAAATCAGAGAAAGGTAGGGGAGGGTCATTAAGGTGGGCAGACTAGATGGGCCGTGGCCCTTATCTGCCGTCTATTTCTATGTTTCTATGATTCCCACACCATTCCTTGTAACCCTGGGCAAGACCACTCCATTGCCCCAGGTTCCATACTTAGATTGGGAGCCTACTGGGACAGATAGGGAGAAATACTTAGGGCCTCTTCTATCAAACTGAGCCACGCTGAATGGGCCGTGTTGCTCCCGACGCTCCTATGGTTCCTATGAGCAGCGGGAGCAGCGCATGCCATTCATTTTGGCTCTCTGCGCAGTTTGATAGAAGATGATAGAAGGTCCTTAGAATATCTGAATGTGTAAACCGTTTCGAATAGAAGCGGTACATAAGAAATGTAAATAAATAAATAAAAGGTCAGAGGTGGAAGAATTAAGACTCAAACAGTATTAATTGTTTACTGTTTTTGCCTTCTAAAACACAGGAATAATTCTGTCTCTAAAGGCTCCAGTATAATACATTGCATTCCTACTAGATGTTGTGTTTCTTCTGTAAATACAAACTATAAGAGGGAAAATTTGACCATATTTCTTTTGCTGAAAACTGTCCCTCGAGATGCCTCATGTCTACTTCTACGAAAATTGATAAGCTTGAGGATTAATTAAAGAGTAGAGGAGAGTAAGCATGAGGGGAAACTGTGAAGGGGAAATAACAACGTAATGATAACAGAAATCAACTTAATTAGTTTTCTTTGACCTTGCATTCCCCAAATGGACATTTTATTGCCGTATACTGTTGTTCTCTGGCCATGATGTATGTGTATTTGGTGAATGTTAGATGAGAAAGTTGTGAACATATATATATGGAAAGGTCTTATGAAATGGCTATTGTGAAGTTTTGTCTTCTCAATCAGCAGTGGAAAATCTTTTCTAACTTCATTCTTTGGTCGTATTGGTGGTGTTGTGAAATAAGGAAGCAGTTTGTGGGAAACAGAGCTCTGTGTACTGCTACATGTACTCATTGAGACATTGCTAGTGTTCACTTATGAGAACCAAGAAGTACTTTGAAGCACGAGCAAAGTGGTCTTAATGTTTTGTAGTCCAGAGAAAGAGGCAAGGGAGACGTCCTGCCAGCCAAAAGGATTATCTTTATTCAAACTAAAGGTCCCAGCAAGGATCCAAGTTTCGGCGTGTCTAAACATCGCCTTCCCCAGGGGACACTGACTCAGGAGTCAACGTATGGCACGCTGATTGAAAAACATAAAGAGGTGCGCTTTCGTAGCCTCATAAAGCAAAATTTCAAACAACGCATGCCTCTTTATGTTTTTCAATCAGCACGCCATACGTTGACTCCTGAGGAAGGCGTTGTTTAGACACTCCGAAACTTGGATCCTTGTTGGGACCTTTAGTTTGAATAAAGATAATCCTTTTGGCTGACAGGACGTCTTCCTTGCCTCTTTCTCTGTACTGTTTGCGTTGTGAGGCGAGGACCTTCTTCTTAATGTTTTGTGGACATTCTCAAGAGAATGACGTAACAATGTGACATCCACCAACGTCAATGTACAGGACAGCAGGAAGTCAGACAGAGATGGTCAATGATTTTCAAGCTTCTTTCAGCCATGGGCTGAAGTGAGCCCAGATAGTTTATGCCGGGGCCTTGTCTGGCATCAGCACTGAATATCTCGTTTACAGCTGTTTTTTGCTGATATTCCGACTGGTGTACGGTTAGCTTGGAGGATAATGTTAGGACGGTCTTTTCACTATCCTAACTTAACACTGGCACGTGCAACCTCTCGTTCCCTCACATTAATACACAAAACAATTAACTTCGGAGCAAACGTGGTCACAGCTTTATTAGCATGCAAGCAACAATTAATGAGAAAATCGTTCCAGTATGATCCATCCCCTCCCTTCTGCAGCTAGTTGGTGTCAACCTAGCCTCCCCTTCTCCACACATGCTTGAACAAATTATTAATCCATTTCATATTACCACAAATTAAATACCCTCCAGTATTCATCCTATTTTCCACTCACTTTTAATCCATAAGGCCACCTGGAGTTTCCTTATTCCTGCTGCAAACTCCCTCACACCCCCCCCCCCAAGTCACGCAAACACAAACTCCTCCACCATCTTACAACCTCCACCTCCCACGCTGTACCACCCAGTGTCAACTTCGTAAACACAGCACCGAGAAGGGGAAAATAATAACCACAATCCACACCCAGATTCCCTGCCTCAGCCAGCCACCACCCGAATCTCCTCACAAAAAACCCACCAACATAAAATTCTCCCAGCATCCTTTCCTTCCCTTTTGCTACACACAATCCCCTCAAATCAGTACAAATCCATCCCATTGCGCCTGCCAGTCACCATCTGCCCCTGTTATCCCATCCATGGTCAACCCCGTGGACCCTCTTTATTCACTTACACAACTGGTTAGAGGACTGAATATTGCCACTAACCTGTTAAGTACTGGTTCTGCCCATGGACCAACCTGGCAAAAACTGAACAGTGCTATAACACTCAGAGCCAATATTCATCAGAACTGCAGAGGGCCAGCTCGGCAAGGTTTAATCGGACAGGAGCCTCTCCTGCCCAGTTGAATCCTTTTGAATATCAGGCCCATTATTAATAAATTAAATAGGTCACATTGATATGTCCTATCAAACACAGAATTGTAGAACATATTACAAATGTATTTTTCCATTTTTGACCATCCAGTTTTCAGCTACTTTATCAATCGATGTTTGGATTACTGCAAGTCTATTTACTGTGGATCATCTGAGAAGGTTCTTATTAGATTACAGTTGTTTCAAAATACAGCCGCTAGACTAATCTTTTTGGTTAGAAAATTTGAAAGGGCTTTTTCTTTTGCGCAAATTGCACTGGCTTCCGATTAAATACAGGATTATGTTTAAGGTATCTTATCTAGTATATAAGACTTTGAATGGTAATGCTCCAAAACAGTAATATCTCTTTTATGTATTCCAGCTGATTTTATTACTACGTGGAGTAACTGTAGCTTTAAACTTCAGTTTCCAAAGGTTTTTAGAGTAATTAGGAAGAGTCAATTGGTATGATCATTTTCTTATCAGGCAGTTAAGACGTAGAACAGTCTTCCATTAGATATAAGAAGCTTGAATTCATATATTATTTTTCGTAAAGTTTTAAAGACTTACTTTTCGATGAATGTTATTCTTGATGTAGGGTTCTTCTTGTTATAAACCACTATGAATCTGAATTGAAAAATAGCGGAATATAAAACTACTGATTAGATTTTCAACCAAAATTTGTGTACTAAACTTACAAATATTAGATCTCTTACAAGAGGAAGAGATTTTCCACTTGATATTGAGAAATATTTAGCTGGCTGGAAACAGCTTCTAATAGCACTAAGTCAACTAACTGCGTATATTCAGCGGGGTATAACCAGCTATTTCCCGCTGAATATCCCACTTAGAGGCTATGTCAAGCAACATAGCCAGTTAGCATCAATATTCATTAGGTCTATCTTTGGCTGCTATGACTTAGCCAGTCAGCTGATAAATATTGACTTGGCAGGCTATGTCAAACATGGCAGACCAGAAATTCAAGGATATGACCCCAGCATTGAATTTCTGGGTTCACCGCTTACCGCTGGAGGTAACCGGGCTGCCTCTTGCAGTCTGAAAATCAGGTCCTTTCTCTCTTTTTATGTACAGCTCCATGCTGAAGTAATCCCATTTGCATCCTTTGGTTCCATGGAGAGGTTATTCAATATATTGGGCACAATATTGAGACCAAAGGAGGCAGCCCGGCTACCTCCTTCAGTCCATGGTGATCCCGGATATTCACTGGCATTGAATATCTGGGTCAAAGTTCACCACCGTGAACTTAGCCAGTCAAGCTGATATTCAGCAGCTGGCCAGCTAAGGCCTAGTGGCCAAAGATAGATCTGCTTTTTAGGTGGGCCTATCTAGCTGCTAGCCTTAGCTGGCCAGCCATTGAATACTGGTGGCTGATCCAGGCAATGGGATATTCAGTGGGAGATAGCCAGCTGTCCAATAGCTCCTAGTCATCCAAATAGCGCTGAATATTAAGCGAATTGTGTTGCGTTTAAACACACTGATCCAGTTATTATATCTTTTCTTCTTGTCTAATGAAATACTGTCTAAACTAATCACTAATGATTCTCCTGAAATGTTTCCATAAGTACATTACAACACATTATTCATTTCCAGATGGACTTACAGACTGCGTAGACCCAGACTGTTGCCAACAAGCCAGTTGCTTCTCAAGTCCTCTGTGTCAAGGTTCACCTGACCCACTGGACCTCATTCAGCAGAGTCTGCCTCCTTTCTCCCAGCATCCCACAAGGCTGTTCTATGACCGAATCAAGTTTCTCATAGGCAAGGACAGCACTCATGTAATCCCTGGAGAAATTTTGTTCGACAAGAGGTACAGGATGTTTCATTTTATTATCAATTTTTTTTTTACTACCTTTATGTGATGAGCAATTGCACTATTAATTGTAAAACATTTATTTATTTATTTAAAAATGTATATACCGCATAAATACTTAGCGGTTTTCAAAATTACATGCATACAAATTAAAAATACTAAAACATGTTTCAACAGAACAAACACAATAAAACATTAACAGTATCATTATTAAAACCTTTTTTTTAAATTCATCCAACAAGATAGAACGATAAAATCCCATAAAAAACATTTACAGGACGTTAAGGCTTCAGCACATGAAGGCATTAACAAATAATTGTTTTCAACATTTTCTTAAAATTCAGTCTCCCATCACAAAATCGCAGAATACCAGGCAGCGCATTCCAGAGCTTGGCACCTGCTACAGACAGCATTTTTGCCCCAATCTTAACATGAGAGACTAACATCTTAAAAAATTCAGAAGTTATATATATTACTCGCCAGAGGTGGCCTAAACACTCCCGATAAGCATTTCACATAAAAGGTGGAGAAAAAGCCTCAAAATTCAAATTAACAGCAGTCCACAATCAAAACTTGATAAACATTCAATACTGCTTCATTTCTTATCATAGGCAAAAAAAAACTCCACCACCACTGAAATGAATTTATCAAAGGGTGAAAAAAACCATCACTGTGCACAGGAAAAGAAAAAAACAAAACAGTTTACTTAGCTTTGGAAACATGGTCGAGAACACGCCATAGATGAAAACGTCTGGCCAGAGAAAATATTGGTGGCGCTCACTAGATCAAGTTTCAAGTTTAATAAATTTTGATTGTATGCAATATCCAGTATTTCAATGCGTATGACATAATTCTAATATACAATAAAAGCCAGGGATGACAAATAAAAATAAGACATAATTATACAGACTAATCATTTTTGTTCTATTAGTACAAACTGGAACAAATAGGTAAAGGGTAGAAATATATATATAAAAAAATTTATATATAAAAAAATTTATGTATAAAAAAAAAGAACATTTAAGGTTTGCACACAAGGATAGGGTCATTTGAGAGAGAATATAAAAATAATTGATTGAAAAGGCGTTAATTATTTTGAAATAGTTAAAAAAAAAGAAAAAACCTTGCACAAACCATGTCCTCTTTTAAATTCCAACAAGTTCTTGTTTCGCCTCACACGAGGCTGCGTCAGGGAATATAATGCAGCTCAAAACTCTGTTCTCATTCCATGCACTTCAGCACTAGAATGGCCGTTGCTTAAGAAGTCAAAAAATTACACTTCCGGGAGCACTTCCGGGGTCAACAGGCACCAATACAGGAAGACCAGTGATGGGTTTTTTCACCCTTTGATAAATTCATTTCAGTGGTGGTGGAGTTTTTTGCCTATGATAAGAAATGAAGCAGTATTGAATGTTTATCAAGTTTTGATTGTGGACTGCTGTTAATTTGAATTTTGAGGCTTTTTCTCCACCTTTTATGTGAAATGCTTATCAGGAGTGTTTAGCCCACCTCTGGCGAGTAATATATATAACTTCTGAATTTTTTGATTTAGTTATTGCTCTGTTTTTTTTTTCTCTTGCGAGAATAACATCTTACCCTCCAAATTCAATTTCATGCTATTTTCAGATCTCAAACATTTTCTGGGTTGATAGATTTCAAAAAGCTCCTGTAGTGCCCTATTTAGAAGAAACAGTTGAATATATTTTCATTTTCATGGCAATATTTTTTCTGGGTAAAATTTGCTGATATTGTATTTTGAACAGCTGGGAAAAAGAAGTCAAATGCTGTACTGTCTAGCATTTTTGACACAAGAACCGATAAAAACGTTCAAGGACATAGCTGTGTTTGGCTGTTGTAACAGAAATGATACAAGCAGGTAGCACCTTTTAGACTCACCAATTTATTTTGGTATGAGTTTTTGAGAACAAAAGGCCGATTCATCAGATAAATCCCAACTCCTGAGATTATTGTTGATTTATGATAATAGAATTAGACATCTATGTAGCCATTTACCAGAAAAAAAATATATAGTCGTACATCTGTGAGGCTGAGAGAACATTGTTGATTAAAGTTGGCCAATTTTGAATTCAGTGCAATAAAAGTCAGTAGCTGATCCCAAAACAGGAGTTGATGTCATTATGTCTCTTGCCAACCATCACTTTTTTGAACCAGTTGCCAAACAACCAGTCACAAGTTTAGCAAGAGCTCAAAGGCCAAGCTCTACTTGAATTTAATTTAGCAATCTATCTGACACTTTTTCAGCCTGTTCCTCAAGGCAGGTTACAATAAAATAGATAATTGGTTCATAACTTTCCTGCTCCATTTCTTAAAATTCCACACATTTCCCCCTGCTTTCTGACCTGTATTCCCCAGAATTTTTATAGTACCATGTTAAAAAAATAATAAGAGGGGGGGGGGGGGAATTAACAGAAAGTTGTGGTCAGAAAGTGCAGACAGAAAACAAGAGGCTGAGATTTTATGGGAGAGAGTGGCTATAAGAAGGAAGAAGAGTATGTGGGAGAACTACCGTATTTTCACCCATATACCGCGCATCCGTGTAAAACGCGCACACGGGTATAGCGCGCAGGGAACACAAATTTATGTAAAAAAATTTAATATAGCACGTACACGCGTATACCGCGCATGCTAAAACCTCCTCCCGCCTACTCCAAACCGGCATCCTCCCCCCCGCTCGCTTACCCGAGAGAGCATTTTTTTTTTTCATTCGAATCCGGCATTCCCCCTGCGAACCAGCATCCTCCCCCCCCTCCGCTCGTGTCACCCCCCCCTCCCCTGCGATCCTACATCCCCCCAGCACCGCAAAACATCTCTTACCCGATTGGGCACCGGCACCAGCACCAATGCACAGGATGTGCCAGTGCCAGTGCCCGAAGATCCTCCCTCGTTGGGTTGGGCTGGGCTGGGCTGGGCTGGGCGGTGCAGTGCGAGAGAGATCCTCCTTCTTCCTGCGCCGGGCTGGACTAGGCTTTGAGCATTTGTGCATGCTCAAAGCCTTCTGATCTCGCGGCGATTGGGTTGATGTGCTTGGGGAGATGTAGGATCGCGGGGGAGGGGGGTGACGTGAGCGGGGGGGAGGATGCCGGTTCGCAGGGGGGATGTCGGATCGGATTGAAAAAAAAAAGTTGTAAAACGCGCTCACACGTATAACGCACACGGTTATGCACGGTTTGTAAAAATCATGTATAACGCGCGCGTTATATGCGTGAAAATATGGTAAATATTAAATGCTCAAGAGTCTTGGTCAGGGAAGATCAAGGCTTGGCAAAGTCTCAAGGATGTTCTTCAGCACAGTACCAAAAAGCTGACCACGACTTCAGCACCATGGCTTGAAGAACTCATTCCACGACACCTGTGCCAAGCCCTCAATGAAAAGACCCTCAAGCATGTTGGTGCAGACCCTCCACACCAAAATCTAAGCATAAAAAAAAGATTCACAAGAATGTCCACGTTAATTTGGTACAGAAGAAGCCGGTGCTGATACTCCAAAGTTTGAAACGGAATCATGAGTCGGATTCTTTTTGTGCAGATGTTATATAAACCAATTGCTCAGAGTATTCTCAAGGTTCTAAGGGCCACAAAAGTATCACAGATAATCACAAGAAAAACAGGATGTTGTCATAATACAGTGGTCTCAAAATCAAACCCTTTGCAGGGCCACCTTTTGGATTTGTAGGTACTTGGAGGGCCTCAGAAAAAAATAATTAATGTCTTATTAAAGAAATGACAATTTTGCATGAGGTAAAACTCTTTATAGTTTATAAATCTTTCCTTTTGGCTAAGTTTTAATAATAATATTGTAATTTATAGCTAAAGAGACATATCAAGAGACTGTTTTAGTTTACTTTTGTGATTATGATAAACATACCAAGGGCCTCAAAATAGTACCTGGCCGGCCGCATGTGGCCCCCGGGCCGCGAGTTTGAGACCACTGTCATAATAGAAGAACATCTTCCAAAAGAGTTGTATTCAACCACTCATTCAGAAGTGAGTGTCTCACCAGCAAGGAAGCAAAGCAAGATTTCACCAAGGGTTCTAAGAAAAGAAGCAAATAAACCATTATGCTCTGTTCTGTTATGTTTAATATTATTTGTTATACCACCTATACCATATTACAGACCTCAGCGGTTTACATTCTAAATCATATCAAATACTGACCTAAGCGGGTTACATTCCAAGATACATCAAATAGCTAAGAAAAATCAATTCCCAAAGAGAGATGAAGAAAAAAAGAAGTGTACTGTAGATAAAGACAAAGAAATTGCATCAAGGCACAAACTAAGAAGCAGCAAACAAAAGAAAGAACAAAAATTAGACCACCCCTCAAAAGAAATAAAATGAATCAAATCCCATTCATTCTCCACAGTCTCATCCGAATTGGTTGCCCGATGTTTGTAAACTTCCACCGGCAGTTCTCAGCTGGGTTCCCAGCCATCTGCTGCCCACCGGAGGCCGAGGAGAGAAGGCAAGACATATTACCAGTCCACATCTCTTCCTACTCATCCTTCAGCATCTGCTCAAACTAGAAAGAATTCGATTTTGCAAAGGATTTTTCATCCTTTTGTTAGAACCATTTCATATTGTTTGGCTCAGATGTCCCAGTTGCTTTCGATTTACTGGGTGAGACTGTGCCAGTAGTGCAGGAGGTGAAATATCTGGGTGTTCTTGTTGACTCGGGGCTCACATTTCAAATGAAATACCAGCAGACATGATTTGGAGTTCCTTCCACAATTTAGAATGGAATAACTATATCAAGTTATATAACAAATACTCTAAATCATACTGTGTCCTGGACTCATGTCCCCCAGAAATTATGAAAGCAGCTCCATTAGACTTTAAACTATCTTTGTTAAATTATTTAACCAATAACCTAACCAATGGAAAATTCCTCACTAATAATGGTCATATCATAATAACCCCAATTCCAAAAAACCGCAAAGAATCATCAGCATCAGTAACCAAATATAGACCAGTAGCATCCATTCCATTCATTGTAAAAATCATGGAAGGATTGGTACACATTGTGGCCATCAGTCCAACCCAGGATAGGGGTTTATAGAAATCCTGATGGCTACACTAAATTATATACTTGCGTGTGACCCGGCCTGGAGTCACCCTGCAGGACTGGATTCTTAGTAGTCAAAAAAAAACACAATAAAGTCTCACCATTCAAGAAGTTTGAATAAATGGTTCATTTTACTCACTTTCTTCACAACAGGTAAGTAATGCCTTGAACTAGTCAGGAATATCAGCCAGTCCTCCTATACAGCATTCAAGAAAAAAGAAAACACAAAAACCAAAAAGGCCAAAAAGGGCAAAGCAATTGAAGCATACCAAATTAGCTTTAAACTTTTACTGTTCCACTGCTTCTTCAGTCTCACCCAAACTGGAGACCTTAGCTCCTTAGAGAGCTTACTCTAACTGCAGAAAAGCAGTCCTTTTACTCAGTCCTGAGACTGCAGTCCAATATTTGAATTTCCTTGGTTTCTAGTCTTTAGCAGAAAATAGGAAAGCCTCTGACAATCATTAATTATGGTTATCAGGAACAGGAGAGAGTAGCAGGTTTTGCCAAAATTGTAGGCCTTCAGACAGGCTTTCAAATTCCCTCCCGGATGGAAGCAAAACCTCTCCCCAAACTCTCTCTAAGCTTTCACTCAAACATCAGCATTCCAAAGGAAAAAAAAACAGCTCACAAACAGTTCAAAAACAAACACTCACTGCTTGTGGCTCAAAGTCCAGTTCACCAGCATTGGCTCTGGCAAGTTATCATCCCCAGTAGTACAGGTGTCTTGGCAATCCATGGGTTCATCAGCTTGAAACAATTCTCCTGACTGTTCAAGCTCCTCCAACTCCATAGGCTGAGGCCTGCTGTCCCTGCTTGGCTCAGCAGGGTCCCTAGGGAGGCAAGGCCTAAACTTCCTCCCTAGCTGGCTTCCTTTCCTGTTGTCAGGGACAGGTTTATATACCTTGGGACCCCGCCCTGCTGTGTCAGCCCTGGCAGTGTTCCAAGGGCCCCTTGGGCTCCCCCGGTGGTCAACAGGATTATTCAGCTCAGACCCAACCTGTTCCTTCCCAATTCCTCCCCGGGTTTTCTGTTTCACCTTCTTTCCCTCTGTCCTGACTGGGACCTGCGCTGGGAGAATGCCTGGCTGGTCACAACATCCAACTGATGGAATATCTTGACCAGTTCTCTCTTTTGCACGAAACTCGATCTGGTTTTAGGCCTTTGTTTAGCACTTAGACAGTAATTGTGACTATCCTGGATAATTTGCGCAATTTGACATGAGCTCTGCCTTTGACTTGATGGACCATGGGAAACTGTTACAATGCCTAGATGCAATTGGAATCAGAGGAGAGGTATTAAACTGGTTTTGAGGTTTCCTTATATCCCGCACCTACCAAGTCTGTTTTAATTATGATCTCTCTGATACATGGAGCAATTCATATGGCGTGCCACAGGGGTCACCATTATCCCCTCTGCTCTTCAATGTTTGCATGTCCTCATTGGGTGTGCAATTGTCCCAGCTGGAGATAAAACTATTCAGCTACGCTGATGACTTCACGATAATTATCCCATTCACTACCTCTATCTTAGAAGTCACCCCCAAAGCAACAGATGTACTAAATCGGATGGAGCAATGGATGACTGAGTTCAGACTAAAGCTAAACTCAGAGAAAACAAAATTTTTTATAGCATCGCCACACCCATTTGACACTAAAGCATCAATGTGCATCAATAACCTTAGTTATCCCATTCAACCCACTATGAAGGTATTGGGAGTAACACTGGACCAGAGTCTGACCTTGAAAGACCAGGTAGACTCCTTGATTAGAAAGATCTTTCTCACCCTCTGGAAGCTTAAATCCATTAGAGCTTACTTTGATGTCCCATCATTTAGAATTCTGGTACAATCCCTTATACTGAGTCAACTTGACTACTGTAACATCACCTATTTGGCACTCTCCCAGAAGAATATGTGGCGATTGCAACTGGTACAAAATGCAGCGGTTAGGCTACTTTGTGGACTGCAAAAGTTTGATCATGTAACACCTTCCTATCGACTTCTACACTGGCTGCCGATGGAGGCACGTGTGAAATTCAAGTTTGGTTGTTTTTGCTTCAAGGTACGGCTTAGCCCCTAAATATATAACAGACCTTTTCTCTTTCACAACCAACAGACTTAGGAGAAGCTCACATCCGAACTTTGTTTCTCCACCGGCTAGAGGCTGTAAATTTAAGTCATCACCAACATCTCTTCTCACATCAAGCAGCGTTATGGGGTAAAGATCTGGAACAACTGCTCATGCCTATAGGGAACTCAGGAAATGCCTAAAAACACATCTGTTCCTGAAGTACTTAGATAACTGACCTATACAATCTTAGTCCTCAACAAATGATCTTTAGAACTGTTATTCACTAACTCTGAACTATGTTTATTCCACTCAATCTATAATACCTTTTGATCATTGTAAACCGCATAGAACTTTGCGGTCCTGCAGTATATAAACTGTTGTTGTTATCATTATTATTATTTAAGGGGCAGGTACAGGCATTGTTTTTTCAACTTCATCCGGTAAATGGACTTAGCCCATATGTACAAATTAGCCCATATTTGCCCATTTGTTTAAATTAGTCCTGCAGACAATTGTTCTTTCAGTTCTTGATTACTGTCATTTGGTACTCCTGAGGGTACTGATGTCAGTGTTGTGTGTGCTCCAAGTAGCCCAAAATTCAGTGATCAGAACTCTGTTTAGGTTGGGGAGACGAGAACACGTGACAGAATATTATGTGAGTTTGTATTGGTTGAAGTTGATGGATAGGGTTCGCTTTAAGGTACTGCTAACCGTCTATATGTGCTTGCATAACTTGGCTCCTAAACATCTCGTTGAGAGCATTCTGCCACATGTTCCGTCTCGTCCACTTCGATCTGCAGAACAATTAGAGCTGCAAATTCCATCGGTAAAAGAGCTGAGGCTGTATTCCATTGCATAGGGCCTAGGGAATCGAACAATCTCCCTGAGTACATTCGTCGACAACAGAACATACAGAATTTTTTAAAAACTGCTAAAACGGCATCTTTTTTGCCAGATGAAATACAGGGTATAAAACTGTGTGGTTAATGAAGAAGAGATGATGACAGTGAGGTGCTGGTCGCCTACGTATTTATTTGTATCTTTTGCTCTGTTTTGTGGGTGTATTTATTGTCGATCTTGTATGTATTTTTGTACGTAATTTTGTATTTTTGTATGTAAGTTTGTCACCCGCCCTGGGTAAGGGCGGGATATAAATAAATAAACCAAATTAAACCAGATCAGGCACAAACTAAGGAAGCTTTGCAGAAACCTAGACAGCTTTGGGCAGGCATGGGGGCTGGACCCCCTCCCCCCCCCAAAAAAAAAAAGTTCTCAGTGCTAATGCTGAATGTGTTACCCTCCACTTACTGCCCATATGACTTCCTTGTCCTTTGCCTCACATCCAAGTAAGCAGGCAAATGACACTTATCTAAAAAGTCTCTACGTAAGCTACTTCAGATCACTACAGTTCAAGTATCACAAGAAATATCTACACATCAAATGGATTCTGCGTTTTCTTAGTTTTTCTGAGTCAGAAGGTAACCCCTCTCTTACTTTTCTAGGCAATCTCTAGAAATGGTGTGTGTGTGTGTTTTTTTAATCAGAAGATTCAGTAGATTTTCCTTATCTTTCAGAATTTTCAACAGGGTCGTCTTAACCATTTGGCAAACCAGACAATCGCCTATGGCAGCAGTTTTGGAGGGGCAGCAAAGAAAAGCTGAACTGAAGGAAAAACAATAGCCCTCAAATTCTATGTATAGCGTCATAAGTTGCACATGCAAATCGGTTCTCGCAGCCGATTTTAGCGTGTAACTTAATTGTTTAACAAGCAAATTGGCAATTAACACCTAATAACTAATGCTAATTGGCACTAATTAGAAGTTGTGTGCACAACTTAGCGCATTCTAAAAGTGGTGCGCATCACTTCTAGTGCGCAAATCTCAAAAGGGGCATGGCATGTTATCCTATGGACATGTTAGCGGTTAGTGCATGTGTTGATTTAGCGCGTGCTAAAACACTTAGTGCACCTTTGTAAAAGAGGGAGATTTTCAGTTCATAGTATTCCATGCTTCTACCGTCTCCTCCTCTTTTCCAATCCTTCTAATGAAGTACCTTTGTAGCACTGGCTCTGCCTAGCTCGTCAGGGTCGGAGCACCCACTACCAAGGCTCACAAAAAGATTATTTTTTTTTCTAAGGGGGGCAGTTCTTTCAGTTGATACTTGTCGAGCTTGGGTGCAGGCCAGAGTCGGGTAAACTCGGCAAGCTGGAGGATCACAATCGGAGCTGAATGCACAAAACTTTCTGATCATGTACTGACGGTCGCTCAACCAGTTTAACTAGTTCAGTGACCAATGGAATTTTCCTACCCGATTCTCAAAATAGCTCAATGCATGGGTTTCCCATGTGGTCATAAAACACCTTCTCAGTTCGCTTGCAGATAGAAAAACTGAAGAGGGAGCTATTCTCCACTGGTGAAGGGGAGGAGTTGAAAAAGTGCAAAGTTCACAACTAAAGGAGGACAGCTTCAGTACAGAATCCTATGTCTTTATATGTCTGAGGCTCCAGTTTCGCACCTCTGGAGGTGCATAGGGCGCCTAATGCTGGCTGGGGCGTGGTTTACCCCAGAAGTGACTTTAGACATACATAGGCGTCCTTACGCATCTCTGTAGGTTCAAATCAAAGGTAATCGCTACGAAGCAAGTTTATACAGAGACCTTTGGTCAGCGATTACCTTTGATTTGCACAGGTTTAATTTGATACCTTGCCAACCTGGGACCCCTGATGAAGGTGTGTTAACCAAAACACAGACCGTGTCAGGTCCCTTGGTTTGTCTAAAGGTGGTAACATTGACCGCATTTAATAATTAATATAATAAACATAGCTTGAAATTTGTATTTTTGGAGGATGATGTACAATATATAAAATCCATTTGTTTGTCCTTAGATGATAGATTTGATTTCCTATTTAAAATGCTGGCGACCATGATAATGTGGACTAGATCACGGTTGATTAATTACCTTATATATGTTTTAATGTTCTCTATATGGAGCTTTTGTGGATATTCATGAATATTTGTTATCAATGAATTATAACGAATAATCAAATAAAGAGGAAAAAAAAAAGAAAAAAAAAACATAGCTTGAATTTTGTATGTTTGTCTGCAGTTTTTCTTTGTTTTCTTCTGGCTGTTTCTACCCCACTGCAGATTCTGTTGGATTTTTTTTGTTTGTTTTGCTGTTCGACCTACGCATGATTGACACATGATTGATGGCCATTTCTTAGGTGGCCACCAATACCAGCACTGTTTATAGAATCCGGCCCATTTCCAGCAGTGACCTGGATTCCGTCTCTTCTACTGGGGGTTTAGGAAAATTTACGGAGATTTTTGGAGATTTCCATCCAAATTTATAGAATTTACAGAGATTTCCATCCAAATCTACCGAATTTCTGAGGATTCAGCAGCATCCTAGATGAATCTGACTTGAAAGAAGCTACTTTTGAATGTCTGAGCCAAACTACTCGTATCATCTGAACTGCAAGTGAATATCAAAAGGATCTTCTGCCAAAGAACTTATTTCAGTAAACAGTTCAAAACAACAGCTTTTGGAGTGGACTGACTTATTGAGAGAGTGGGAAGAATGGAATGAGACAGAAGAGGATCCCAGTCACTGTCCTGGCTCCAACCAAATAAATCTTGTTTATGTTATTCATCTTTTGGGTACACACTAGGCAACTTCCTAGTAAATAATAACCCCCAATAATAACAATAATAATAGTTTATTTTTATATATCAACAAACCATCAGTTCAAGGCAGTTCATAATAATAATGTACTGGGCATTAAAAGTACAAGGTCATACAGCAATGTTAAAAATGGAAATGACACAAATCTATGTAATACAACACTAAGCAAAAGAGATAGCAGCATCCTAAAACTTATTAAAAAATGGAATTCGGCTGATAATACAAATTCATCAAATAATCATTTAGAAACTTAAGGCTCCTTTTACTAAGGTGTGCTAGTGTTTGTAGCGCATGCAGGAAATTACCGTGCGCTCATTGCTAGCGTTAAGGTCTAGCGCGCGCGGCAATGTAGTACGCGCTAGCCCTAACGCGGCTTAGTAAAAGGAGCCCTTAAATGGATTACTAAAGGTTATAAATTAAAATCAATTCTATGTTTCATATTTTTTTAAATAGATAAGTTTTAAGATCTTTCCGAAATTGATAATAGGAAAGGGATAGAACAAGCTCCAATCCCGTATAGGGAGGAGCGAGGCCAAATCGGCCGAAGCCGGAGCGAATAGATAGGAGGGGGGGGAAGGGAGGAGGATAGGGAAACGCCAATCAGTGAGGGAGGGGGGGGGAGGGTGAGGAGATGAGGGGGAAGCGGAAGGGAGGTTGCTCCTTTTCCCGACGGCGGTCCAGGGAGATAGACGCGACTTCTTACCTGCTCAAAAATTTTTTCCTAGTACTCAGCATCACCCCCCCCCCCCCCCCGCGACTTCGTCTAACAGCACATCTCCAGCCATGGGGAGCGGAGGGGGGATCGCTGGAGACCATGGCAGTGTGCCTCATACTTTGCAGGATTGTCTCCCCACGTGCTTCGCCGGCTCACTCTGCGTGCACTCGCTCCTACGGGGTCACGCGCGGCGTGAGTCGCGTCGCACCCACCCCGACTCTCCCTTATTGAACCGCGGCCTGTCAGAGCCCGCCGAGACGCTCCCTCGGTTCCTGCGAGGTAAGAGCGTCTCAAAAGGGCCGCCGCACACGCCACGGGAGGGGGGGGGGTTGTGCGTCTCCGGAGGCCCAGCACCTTGTCGCCGGGGGGGGGAGGGGGAGTATGGCTGGGGAAATAAGAACGTTCAAACATGAATTCATGACTCCAGCCTGGAATGCCAAGGTCCTATCTAAAAATTTTTATAATGGCACGCTTGTACTGACGGAAAAGAGAACTAACCAGGTCTTCGAATGTTTTTTTAATATAATAATAATAAATGTATTCTTTTATACCGCCATTACCAAAGGTTATAGGCGGTTTACACCATAAGAAACTGGATAGTCAGCGAAATACATTCATACCATAGAGATAAAATCATTATAAAAAGTTAAAAATGTAATTGCAATCTTAAAAATACCCATTTTCCTACCCCCCACTCAAAGGTACTCAACGCATGAAGATGTATGACAACCTACTAGTGACGCAGGCAGCGAAACTAGACCTTTCCATCACTATCTTGCTGACAGCAACAAGCAACTACAAATCATTTCAAAAGGAAATCAAAACCCGGCTATTCAAAAAACACATCCAGCTATCCTAACTCTTCCCATGTCCTTCTCCCCCCTCAAAATAACTCCCCCCTCAAATTGATACTCATTTTGCATTTTCTCCTCAAAGTTTCAACTACGAAACCAGTCCCTAAATTGTTTATAATTCTATATCCGGCCAGTTGTCTCCTGATTTCAACCCATCTTGTAACCTCTCCTCTAAGCCTCAACTATGTAACCAGCCCCTAGTGTGTAATTTTTCCTGGAAATGTCCAGTTTTGTTCTGTTGTAATCCATCTAGAACTGCAAGGTACAGGCGGAATAGAAGTCACTAATGTAATGTAATGTAAATTTGTCAAACAAAGAAGACTTAACTAATTTTCGAAAAGCATAGTAAGACATGGCTTGATGAATACATTCATCAAGCCAGGATTGTAATTTACCTGCCTGAAACGCTAAGGTCCTGTCAAAAAAGGTCTTATATCTGACACCATTTGGCTTAGGATAGACAAATAAGTAAGAACTTCTTGTATTCCTTAATGGTCTATATAACTCAAAATGAGAAGACAGGTAAATTGGAGACTCTCTTTTTTAAAAAAAAAAAATATCTTTATTCATTTTTACATTATACAATCAAGTGTAAAAGAAATCAAGTCATACTGTACATTCTTCACTTGAAACTCTGCAATCATTTTATACCATAGACTATCTCCCCTCCTTCCCTTTTCATATATTACCCCTCATAATGTCATAAAACCCACTCATCCCCCTTCCCTCTACACATATTTAATGGGGATAAATACAATTATTTATTATAATACTCAATTAATGGTCCCCACACCACTTTAAATTTCTTATAATAACCTCTCTTAGTTGCCAATGTTTTTTCCATTTCATACACCTGACAAACCGAACTCCACCAAAAACAGTAATTCAATCATAGAAACATAGAATATGACGGCAGAAAAGGGCTGTAGCCCATCAAGTCTGCCCACGCTAATGACCCACCCCCAGACTTCACCCGGCTAGAGATCCCACATACATATCCCATTTCTTTTTGAAATCGAGCACGCTGCTGGCGTTAATCACCTGCAATGGAAGTTCATTCCAATGATCGACTACCCTTTCGGTGAAGAAATACTTCCTGGTGTCGCCATGAAATTGCCCACCTTTGATTTTCAGCGGATGACCTCTTGTGGTTGAAGGTCCTTTAAGAAAGAAGATATCATCTTCCACCTCAATGCGGCCCGTGATATATTTAAAGTCTCAATCATGTCCCCCCTCTCTCTACGTTCCTCGAGCGAGTATAGTTGCAGTTTATTCAGTCTTTCCTCATATGGGAGGTTCTTGAGTCCCGAGACCATCCTGGTGGTAATTCTCTGAACCGACTCGATTCTCCGCACATCTTTTTGATAATGTGGTCTCCAGAATTGAACACAATATTCAAGATGAGGTCTCACCATGGATCTGTACAGGGGCATTATGACTTCGGGCCTCCGGCTGACGAAACCTCTACGGATGCATCCCACCATTTGTCTAGCCTTGGATGCAGCTTTCTCCACCTGCTTGGCAGTTTTCATGTCTGCACTAATGATTACTCCCAAATCACGTTCTGCCCTAGTCCTAGCTAAGGTCTCACCATTCAGAGTGTAAGTTCTGCATGGGTTTTTGCTGCCAAGGTGCATGACCTTACATTTTTTGGCATTAAAGCCCAGCTGCCAAGTCGAGGACCAATGTTCCAATAAGAGCAGGTCCTGCTCCATACTGTCGGGTAAGGTGCTGTTATCTACTATGTTGCATAGTTTGGCGGCGTCGGCGAATAGTGTTATTTTACCTTGAAGCCCTTGAGTCAGGTCTCTTATGTATATTTTGAAAAGGATCGGTCCCAAGACCGATCCCTGTGGCACTCCACTGGTCACCTCCGATGTATTGGAGGGGGTACCGTTAACCACCACCCTCTGGATTCTACCGCTTAACCAGTCATTGACCCATGTCGTCAATATCACTCCCAATCCCATCAAAGTCATCTTGCTCAACAATCTGCGGTGCGGGACGCTATCAAAAGCTTTGCTGAAGTCCAAGTACACGACGTCTAGAGACTTCCCCATATCCAGTTTCCTTGTAACCCAGTCAAAGAAGCTGATCAGATTGGATTGACAGGACCTTCCCTTTGTGAATCCATGCTGCTGGGGATCCTGTAGATTCTCCTCGGTCAGGATCGTATCTAATTCTTGTTTAATAAGTTTTTCCATGAGTTTGCTCACTATTGAGGTGAGACTGACCGGTCTGTAATTCGCAGCCTCCGTTCTGCAATCTTTTTTGTGCAATGGAATGACGTTAGCTGTTTTCCAGTCCATGGGGACTTTTCCGGTACTTAGGGAAAGATTGAACAGCACAGATAGCGGTTCCGCCAGGACATCACACAACTCCCTAAGAATCCTGGGGTGTAGATTGTCCGGTCCCATGGCTTTGTTCACCTTGAGTTTTGATAGTTCACCATGGACGCTGCTGGGTATAAACTTGAAGTTTTGAAACGGGTCTTCTGAGGTTTGCCTTGCCTGCAGTTGTGGACCGGTCCCCAGCGCCTCACAAGTAAAGACTGAGCAAAAGTATTCATTTAGTAGTTTGGTTTTATCAGAATCCGTTTCTGCATAGGTCCCGTCTGTTTTCCTGAGACGTACTATCCCATCTGTGTTTCGTTTCCTGTCGCTAATGTATCTGAAGAAGGATTTATCCCCTTTTTTAATGTTTTTCGCTAGTTGTTCTTCTGTTTGAATCTTGGCCTCTCTGACTGCCGCTTTGACTGCTTTAGACCTGGTCAGATAGTCTTCTTTTGTCACCCTGTTTCCTGTATGCTTGTAGGAAATAAAAGCTTTTTTTTTTTCCTTGACAAGATCTGAGATCTCTGCAGAGAACCACTGGGCTTGTTCTTTCTCCGTCGTTTGCTTACTGTTTTTTATATAGCGGTTTGTTGCCTCATGCAAGGTGCATTTCAGGATTGACCACATAGCCTCTACATTATTGGTTTCAGCTTGGTTTTGTAGCGCCTGATGGACGAAGTCTCCCATGCGTTTTAAAGTCAGTGCCCCGAAAGTTGAGGACCTTTGTTGCTGTGTTTGATCTAGTGAAGCCTATCTTGATGTTGAACCATACCATGTTGTGGTCGCTGGAGGCTAGTGTATCGCCTACCGAAACTTCTGAAACGCTTTCTCCGTTGGTGAGTATCAGGTCCAGTGTCGCCTGATCTCTGGTGGGCTCCAGCACCATTTGTTTGAGTCGCGCCCCTTTTATGGAGGTTAAAAGCCTTCTGCTGCCACTGGTAGTAGCGGAAAGTGTCTTCCAATCAGCATCGGGCATATTGAAGTCCCCTAGCAGAACCGTTTGTCCCCGCGTAAAGTGATGTTCTCAATGTCTTTGATTAGTTCCATATCCCTGTCTTCCTGCTGTTTTGGGGGCCTGTATACTACACCCAGATACAAGCATTTTTCGTTTCCTCTGGCCAGGTTCACCCAGAGTGATTCCCCGGTGTAGTTGACATCTGTGATTCTGGTGACTTTGATGTTATCTCTAGTGTATAGTGCTACCCCACCCCCTATCCTTCCCTCTCTGTCCCGACGAAGTAAGTTGTATCCTGGTATAGCCATGTCCCCACCCATGTGAGTCTGTGAACCAAGTCTCAGATATCGCTATTACATCGAGGTCGGCGTTCGTTATCTCTGTCTCTAATTCTAGAATTTTATTGCCTAAGCTGTGTGCATTAACATACATAGCCCTCCATACTTTATGTTTGCTAAGACCCTGTGTAGAATTTCCCGCCTGAGTTTGAGTGGCTTTTGTATGATTGTTTTTACTGTGTGAACTTACCTCGGTTTCAGAAATGGAGTGTCGATTCACCTCTCCTGGAAAATTACTTACTGCGCTAGTACTGAGTGGGTACCCTCCCCCAAACTTACCTAGTTTAAAGCCCTTCGGAGGAGGTGGGCTAGTCGATGTCCGAAGACGTTCTTGCCTCTCCTTGTCAGGTGGAGTCCATCTGGTCCCTGCAGTCCCTTTAGTGCCTCTCCATGGTCCAGGAAGCCGAAGTTCATGTCCCTGCACCATTCATGTAGCCACTCGTTCGTCCTCTGGATACGCTCCTCCCTGGCTCTTCCTTGTCTCTTACAGGGAGGATCGAGGAGAAGACCACCTGCGCTCCCCATCTGCCTCAGCCTCTCACCCAGGGCTCCAAAGTCCTTAGGTATGTTTCTCTGGGGTGTTCCTGGCAGTGTCGTTCGTACCCACGTGAATAAGGTAGCATGGGGAAGTAGTCCTCGGGCCTGATGGTCTAGGCAGGTGGTCACGTCCCGGATCCTGGCCCCTGGCAGGCAGCAAACCTCTCTCGACTGCATATCCAGTCTGCAGATTGGTCCCTCGGTGCCCCTCAGCAGGGAGTCCCCAATGACCACTACTCTAACGCTTCTTTGAGGGGAGCTGATCAGTTGTCTCTGGAACTGGGACTGTCTGAATGTTGACCTCCTGTGCCTCGCTCGCGGGTCCTTCCTGTAGTATCTGGAATCTGTTCCTCAAGGTTATTAGTGGGGTCGATGTAGGGCTGCCCTGTGTGCAAGAGAAGGAGACAGGAGAAGAAAAAGAAGAAGGTCTTCCATGTTTTCTCGTGGAGGAGGATTACCAGCTGCCAGGAGTCAGCGTCCCCATCCCTCCTCCTGCACCCCAGTCGTTGGTGCCAAAGTTGTAGGTTTGGTCAGTTTGGGCGTCTCGAGGATGATCTTGCCTGGCTCCTGCTCGGTGATCTGGGACAGCTCCTGGATGACCTCGTCGATGAAGGCCTCGTCCTCCCTGATGCTCCTCAAGCGCTTCAACCTCCTCTCTTAGGCTCGTCAGCTCACGCAGTGTGTCTCCGTCTAGCTGGTCTGTCTCGTCCGTCTGTGTGGAGGCTGTAGTTGTCTGCTTGGGGGATGGGGATGGGGAGGGCCTCGGTCTGTGCAGAGACCTCTGCCCTCTGTCCTGGTTCTCCCTCTGTCTGCACGTGGGACCGAGGCCATCCCCTGGATCCCTTCTGTGACTGGGCTGCCGGTCTTGATTTTAGTCTTTCGCATTCCTCGTTCTTCCTGCCATTTCTAAGAAAAAAAATTTTTTTTTTTTAGATAGTTTGAAAGAGTGAGAGTGGAAGGGGTAGTTTGAGAGTGGGAGGGATAGAGAGACTGGTAGGGACTGCCTGATGTCTGGTATGAGAGGATTGTCTATTTTGTTTAATAGTTAGACCCTATAGTCTTTCCAATTATGTGTTATATGTTGGATGGCAACTCCTGTTAAAAATCATTAACAGTTTATTATTATTCCGATGAATATTTGATTTTTGGCCCTCATAGACATTCCAAACAAACTGTGTCATATGATAGATTTTGGAGACTCTCTTGATATTAACTTAAAGCAAATGCAAGAAAATTTAAATAGAACTCTTGCTTCCAACGCTAACCAATGCAATAAACGATAATATGGGTGAATATGGTCATTCTTCTTCAAACAAAATATCAGAAGGGAAATATGAAGGTGCTAGACCAAATAAAATCTTAAAACAGATACAACCGAATTTAAATAACACTCTGGATTCAAATGGCAACCAATGAAGCTTTTGATAATATAAGCTAATATGACATATGGACTAATTGCCGTGCCCATGCAGCTGCATATTACTTAGGAAGATCCAACCTTTTCTAGATGTTTCTACATGTTAAAAGAGCTACTCCATCCTGCACCGTCAGATGACATCACCCCCCACCTGTGTGACTGATTCATCCTTTGCTTTATAATCTTATGTAAAATTGTATCAACCAGCTAAGAACTATGGCTGTGTGCCAATTGAATTTGTATGCCTGTTTGATTTTTTACTGGGCTTGACTTATCTTTTAAATGACATGTCATGCATACAGGATATAGCATGTCAAATTGTTAGCCATCCTTGCTGGATCAGTGCTTAGAGAATGCAAAAAAATGATATGGTTTCCTGAACACATTACTAATACATTTCACATTCAGAAATAATTTTCTATAATTCAAGCTTTTTTGGCAAATTATGTAAAATACTTTCAGGTTTCCAGTGAGCTGCAAGCAGTTCTTAGAGGGTAAATGCACCAAACAGATGTAGCATTCATACGGAAAGACAGAGTAGAATTTTTGACCTACACCAAATAGCATCACTAAATACAATACTATACTTTTGAGATGAACTATTTCACTCTGATATAAATGTGTTCGAGACAAGAGAGCCTATGTAGTTAAAAACTCATTTTTCAAAGGTGCCCAACTTTGGGAGGTGAGCAGGTCAATCAGCCCCCTTTGAAGACTGATTTGGGCTGAGCGTCTACATTTTTCAATAGGTACCTAAATTGTATGCTTAAAAAGTAACTAACTATGGGGTAAACTTAAGTTGAGGGGGGGGGGAAAAACACTTCATACTGGGATCCTTTCACTATGCTGTGTTAAGATGCTAGCACATGCCTAAGGCAGCTTAAAATGGCATACCAAGGATGTGCTTAGGCAACCTATGGTAACTGGCGAATGCTAAAAAATGCTTTTAATTTCTTTAAGGGGTGTGTCGGGGGCAGAGGATAGGTGTTCTTGCGACCACACAGCTACAATACTATGTGCTAACCTATAATGAGGCCAGCTGAGGTGGAAGCCTCGGGCGGCACTTTGAAGAGAGCGGCATCACAAAGTGCTGACTTGAAAAAAAAATGATGCAGCGGTGGAGAGCAGGAACAAGGCAACACATGATGTATGCAGTGCTACTTTCTAGCTTTGGTGCTTTCGATTCACCTCCCCAGCTGCCTCACAGCGCCAAACACCCTCCCCAGATGTACCTCCGCTAGCTTTGCTGCAGTCACCAGGCGCTGGCAGTGATTCGCATTGCTGTTGGATGACGTCTCCTCTCTGCCGCATCCTGCCCCTGAGGCAAAAGGAAGTAACGTCAAATAAGGCAGGACGTAGCAAAGAGAAGGTGTCAGCCGGTGGCAGGCAGTGAATGCAAATCATTGCTGACGCCTGGTGACTGTTACAAAGCAAGCAGAGGTTTGAGAGAGAGGGGGAGAAGATATCGGACTGCCTGAGGTGGGGAAGTTTGAAAGAAAGATGCTTGCAGGGAGAGAAAGGAAAGGTTTCGGACCACAAGAGGAAGGAGGGATAGACTCAAGCAAAAGGAAAGATGCTGGATCTCAGATGAAGAGAAAGGAATGGGAGATGTAGAAGTTAGAATGGTGGGGGTAGAGGGGAAAGAGAGGAAGACATTTTGGCCTAAGGGACAATGGACAACAGGAGTCAGGAAGGGAGAGAGGGAGAAATGCTGGACAGCAGGAGGTAGGAAGGGAAACCAAGAGAGAGAGATGTTTGGGAAGAGAGGTTGAAGGAAAAGGAGGGAGAAATGCTGGACAACAGGAGGAAGGAAGGGAAGCAAGAAGGAGGGATCTATGAAGGGGGGTTGGGGGAGGGAGAAAAGTTGGACAACAGGAGGGCATGAAGAGAAGCCAGAGAAAGATGTTTGGGGTAGGAAAAGTAGGAGGAGAGATGTTGGTTAACACGAGGTAGAAAGGGGGAACCAGAGGGAGACATGGTTGGATAACAGTCAAGGAAGCAAGAGGGGTGAGATGTTTAAATCATGGAGGGGGGAAAAGGGAGGGAGAGATGCTACATAATGGAAAGGAAGGATGTTGAACATCTAGCATCTACTCCATCCCTCTTCTCCTAACCAGGAGGCAGAAAAAGAAGAGAGACAGGAATCTTGGAATTGAGGACTGGAGGGAAGAGAGTGATAGATGCTGGACAATCAAAGAGAGAAAAGAAAGGAGTGATATTTGACTCAAGGGAGGGGGAGAGGGAAATGTTGAACTGTAGGGGAGGATAACAGGGAAGAGAAAGAGATGCTGGGCCATGGGAGGTGACAAGATGAAAGAGAGATGGGACAGGGACATGTCAAGCTTTAAGGGTATGTGAAGGGAAGGAGAGAGAGGAAATGCTGGTCTACAAGAATGGAGCATGGGATAGGGAAAGGAGATGCCAAGAATGGTGGAAACCATGTTGAAAAGGCCAAGGGGGTTATCAAGGAGATGAATGCAGGGGGGGGGGAAGCAGTCCATCCTATGTGCAGCCCATAAGGGGTGCTCCCAAGGCTGGTAGAAGCAGTGCTCACAACTCGTTACTCTGCTGGCATCGGACCTTCCTCTCTGCTAGGTCCTGCTTTCACAGAAGCAGGAAGTTGGCAGACCCTGGCAGAGAGGAAGGCCCGACACTTGAAGAGCAGTGAGTTGTGAATGCTGTGCTGACGATGGAGGGTGACAAAGAAAGAGGGAGGGAGGAGAGGGGTAGAGAAATGCTGCATCCAATTGGGGGGAGGGGAGAAGGAAGACCAGAAAAGGGAGGGGAGAGGCAAGAGAGATGCCAGGCCAGGGAGAAGAGAGGAAGTGAGGAAAAGGGAGGAAAGAAACAAGATGCCAGACCATGGAGGGGGAGGTAGAGATGCCAGGGCATTGGGGGGAGGGAATGGAAGGAAAGGAGACAGAGATACCAGACCAGGGGGAATGGAAGAAGGAGGGAAAGGAAGGATTGGGGATGCCAGAGCCTAGAGGGGAAGGAAAAAATGGAAGGGATGGAGAGGAGAGAGATGCCAGGGCATGGGGAGAGAAGGAAAGGAGACAGAGATGCCAGACCATGGGGTTGGGTGAGAAGAAAGGAAGGAAAGGAGAAGAGGCAGATGCCAGAGCATGGGGGAGGGGTGGAGATAGAAAATGGAGAAGGGGTAAAGCTGAAATGAATTATGTACAAAGGAGAGAAGGGGCACGGGATAAACAGTTTATGAAAGGGTCATAGAAAGAAGAAAGATACCATATGGAAGTTGCAGAGAGAGAGAGGGCAGATGCTTTATGGAAAGAGACTGAGAAGAAGATGATTTAAAGCAGAAACAACAAAAGGTAAAAGAAAGGGTTAGAATAAAGTAGTATTGTAACTGTATTGATAACCATTTATAAATAAAATGGAAATAAGGTAATCTTTTTATTGGACTAATTTTAATACATGTTTTACTACTTTTAGAAACCAAAACCCCTTTCCTCAGATCAGGACAGAATACGGTAACAAGCAGTATACTGTACTGACCTGAAGAAGGAGGTTTTGGCCTCTGAATTCTAATTGAAAATAGATTGGTACAATAAAATGGAATTTTCTTATTTTCTATTTTTTTGTTTCTATTTTTTATTTCTATTTGTTAATTTGTAAAGTGATTATTTATCAGGTTTTTGGGTTGTTTTTTTTTCAAATTTACATCTGCTATCTTTAAATTTTGTTCACACTACTCAGGGAAATATTTATAACAAAAAGTCAGTCCAAATATATGTATGAAGTCAATACAAGACCTGACTATACTGGAACCTAGTGCTGAGAGAATGAAGATGCTTTATAAGGTATGCTCAGAGAAGTGAAACTCTGAAGAGGGGGTGAAAAACCTCTCTTATGGGTAAATAGTTTACCGTCCAGTCATTGCATAGGTAGTTCAACGTCACTCTCTGAGAACTAGTTAGTAAAATATGAAAAAATTCCTATTTCAATACTATATCAATGTGATGTAAATTCAAAAATTCTGATATGTGATATATCTCACTGGATCATAAGTATACTTGTCTTTTAGAAATAAACTTATGTCTCTAGGGGTCTCGACGTGGGCCCCGTTTCGTGGTCTGCTTCAGGAGACCCAACAATCTTTAAAGCACTCTGTAGGCTGTAATGAGCTGTAATAAGCTGTGAAGCATTTCATTGAGAAAATCGTTTGCAGGATCAATGAGATGATCGATTGCAGGAGGTATTCAAAGGTTGCTAATGGTCAGTATGCAACCTGCATACTGACCATTAGCACCGACAAGTGATTATTAGTATCCAATTATCAGTGCTAATTGGTTTGTTAATTAAATTATGTGTGCAAATTGGGTGCGTGCCCGAATTTGAACACACAATTTTGTACGCTCTATATAGAATCCATGGGATAAATCATTTGGTAAATGCAAAAAATGTAAACAGATTAATAAAAGGCTTATTGCTCATCTCACCATCCCCCCCACAATCCAGTTTGGCTCCTTTGTTCCCTGAATGGATTCCTACCTAATCCTACCTGGCCCACAACAAGCCACAAACTGGAGTGCACATTGTCCAACTTTTTACTTTACTAGTCCATCTGCTTAGCATATTCTACCTCTCACTATCCACAACATTCCCTCGCTCAAGGAATTTAAAGTTACCCTCAAGACATGGATATTCACTCAAGCCTTCTTACCCACGTAGCACAGGTATGTGGACACCCACCTAACATAGACATACAGATTACCACTGCCTCCAGGCCAACCATGCAGAGTCATTGTCCTCCTAATACCTGTCTCTTACTCCATGTTATATGGTGAACGAGTTGATACCCTCCTCTCCTAACGTCCTTTTTCCTTCATGTTGATTCCCTTCTTAGACTGTACCTCCAAAAGAAATCATGCCACAATCATAGCAATTTGTGCTCTCATGGTCAAGCTTCACATCCATAACCAATCCATTTCACTTCCCTCTTCACTGACAGCATAAACTTATCAACACAATGAAACATCGGCAGGGGCGATGCCCATTCCCTCCTGCTAATGTAGCCACCTCTTCAAAATGGTGGCCTTTCCTCCTCCCAGTGCATCTTGGGATACACTGGGAGGCTTAGGGCCTTAGGCCCCTCTCAGTGCATCCCAAGGTGCATTGGGAGGGGGAAGGGCCACCATTTTGAAGAGGCGGCTACATCAGCAGGAGGGAGTAGGCATCCCCCCTGCCGATGTTTACATCCAAATGTTAGGGGGTGTGAGAAGGGATGTGTGGGGTATGTGTGTTCTTTTTCTACTTTATTGAACAGTATTTAGATTGTAAGCAGCTTAAACCTGTTAGGTACAGAAATTTCAATATAGCAAATGTTAAATAAATAAAAATAACTAATCAACTGAGTGCACACCAAAAAATACACAGCCCTAATGCTTTGATTTGACTTTTCCAGGGCTTAAAAATATTCCAATTAAACTGTGGTTTATTTCTACCATAACAAAGAGACAAATTGGAAAGAAAATGTATTGTCCCTAGCTGGAAGGAAACACTACAAAGAATGATAAAGAATGTAGCATGTTATAAATATATTTTAAAGCTTAATATATTAAGTCCATTCAATATAGATGCATATAGAATAATGAGTTTTTATGAGTCATTGTGTAGAGAAATTCTGGGTAAGATGTAAAATTATGCAGAATGCAGGAAAGTAAAAGGATCCAAACAGAAGTCTGTGAGTGGGCATCTATGAAAGATGGCAAACAAAATGACTTACCAGTGACTGGCAAAGATAATGCAGAGATAATGATGATTTGGATGATCTGTCACATAAATTGGTGGCTCATAAATTATGAGGAACATTAAACAGTAAAAGACTTGAAAGAGAAGTCAGTGTGAAATGAGAAATGAAATAAATTAACAACAGAGTAGAGGAATGGAAAGGCAACGCGGGGAATGGTGATGAGACCTCTTTACGAGAAGCTTTTCATAAAATATATGAAATAAAGCAGGTAAAACCCAAAAAAAAAAAGCAAGCGATCATTTTTATAGCTTCCAATTTACATAAACGAGAATGAAAAATATTGTTTAAATAAGGTAAAAAAAAACATGAGGATAAAAATGGAATGGTAGAAAGCAAAATTAGAATAGAAACACCCTGAAGGGTTGATGTTAATAAGGATTGTTAGAAATAGGCATTGAGTTTCAGTGCACAGTTTCCAAATGCATGCATAAAAAACAGCGCCATGCAGTATTTATTTATTTATTTATTCATTCATTCATTCATTCAATTTTACATACCGTTCTCCTAGGGGAGCTCAGAACCTTTTACATGAATTTATTCAGGTACTCAGGCATTTTTCTCTGTCTCTTCTGGTGGGCTCACAATCTTATCTAATGTACCTGGGGCAATGGGGGGGGGGGATTAAGTAACATAGTAGATGACGGTAGATAAAGACCCAATGGTCCATCAGTCTGCCCAACCTGATTCAATTTAAATTTTTTTTATTTTTTTTCTTCTTAGCTATTTCTGGGCAAGAATCCAAAGCTTTACCCTGTACTGTGCATTTTGCATCAACCAAAGTCTTAATATAATCTTTTTAGGTAACCCCAAATAAATTATATTGCAGTAGTCTAAAGGGGTCACAGTGTGAATATGAGAAAGCTCTGAGGGCCACCATAAGATTTCAAGCTTACACATACACATATTACTAATTTAACACATTTACAAGATTTGAAGATCATTTTAGCCAATTGCTTGAGGGCCACTATGAAGGACTTCAGGAGCAATATGTGGCACTGGAGACTACTTACTTATTTACATTACATTAGGGACTTCTATTCCGCCTATACCTTGCAGTTCAAGGCGGATTACAAAAGAGCTAACTGGACATTTACAGTGAAGTTACAACAGTTTTGGGTTTTGTTTTGTTTTTTGTTACAAGGGAGGAGAGGTAGCTGGATTAATTCTGGAAGAACTTGCAAATTGGATATTAAATTGACTGTACGTTACTGTGTGATATAACAAATAGATTACAGTTAGAGTACAAATAAGATTACGTTACATTTCAGGGATCTGAATACTTGGTTGGTGTTTTGGGGAGGAAGAGATTATTTAAGTGGAGGTTTTGGGGGAGAATTTATCTAGGAGGAGGGGGAACGGTTGGGTTAAGATATCTGGATAAATTTTTTGAAAAGTAGAGTTTTGATTTCTTTTCGAAAGTTTTGAAGTCGCCCGTTGCCGTCAACAGGTTGGAGATGAGTGGTTAAGTTTTGCTGCTTGCGTCGCCAGAAGGTTATCAAACATCTTTTTGCGCTGAGTGCCCTTAAGTGGAGGGGAAGGCAAAAGGATTCGGAGTTCTTCTTTGTCTTGAGGTGAGGATCTGGTTTAGGCGGTTGTTTAGATAGGGGGGGCGGAGCCGTTTAATGCTTTGAATAATATACAGTAGAATTTGAATTGAATTTGTGCTTGCATAGGTAGCCAGTGAGAGTCTAAGAAGGCAGTTGTAATATGATCATATTTTCTCAGGAGTAGATCAGTCTGAGGGCAGTGTTTTGTATAGTCTGAAGTTGTTTTATCATGTTGGCAGGACAAGGTAGATAGAGAAAATTGCAATAGTCCAGTAGACCTAAGACTAGGGATTGGACCATTAGCCTGAATTGTGCTGGGTCGAAGAATTTTCTTATTTTACGTAGATTTCTCATAATTAAAAAAGCTTTCTGGGATGTTTTATTGATTTGGGACTGCATTGTGCAGCATCTGTCTATCATTACTCCTAGGAGTTTGAGTTCGGGCTGTATTGGGTATTTGGTTGTTTTTAAATTTTCAGTTCTGTATAATGGTGGGAGTTTTGGCCTTGTCGAGTCAGAAGGAATTTTGTTTTATCTGAGTTTAGAAAACATATTATCCGCTTATCTCCTAAATGGCTTATAAGTAAACTGTACAGTAAAGGTCGAAATTTACAATACATTTTACATCACATTACAAAGCTTGCATAGTAAAATGGTAAAAAAAATAAACATTGTCTAACATTTTTGTTGGAAGCAAAGAGAGAGCTAAAAAGCTAAGATTTAAAAATGCACCTTAAGTAATTTCAAAATAGGATTACATTGTTACAAAAACATATTGCTCCGGACAGTCCATTCCAAAGCGCCAGACCTGCAATTGACAACCAAGACTTTCTAGTGGAGACATACCTAATTTCGTCTCTCATTCTTGCATCCAACAGCATCCTATTTTCCAATCTCAAAAACTCTACTAGTTTTATATATTTTCATGCATTTGGTCAGATAGTCTGGTAGAGTATCATCTGTCCCTTGATGGATTGTTTTCAAAATCTTAAACTTTACCCGCTAACAGACTGGCAACCAATGTAATTTCTTTTAAAATTGGTTGTAATGTATCTAAAATATCGGCACATCAAACATTTATGGGCTTAGTGCAGTGTTTTTCAACCTTTTTACACCACATCAGTCCGTGGACTGGTGGTTGAAGAACACTGGGCTAAGTCAGTGGGCCAGATCCCAGCCCATCTCTACCCAATCTCCACCCCAGACCCCCGCCCCCCATAATAGCACTAATTGCACCTTGCACATCCTGTGCCTCAATCTGGAAGCCTTCCCTCTGACATTGCAACGTCAGAGAGAAGGCTTCCGGTTCAGGCGCAGGATGCCCATAGGAGCCACTGCCCGTGGCTTTGTGCACTGTAATCAGTGAGGAAGAGGGAGCTGGCTCGAACATAACGCTGCATCGATCGCAACGTGGACCGGCGGTTGAAGTATACTGTTTTGGGCCTGATGCACATTGCTGGCCCTGTGGTACCGGCAGGAAATTTCTGTGGACCGGCACTGGTCCATGGACCGGTGGATGAAGAACACTGGGCTAGTATATTAATGTCTTGTGTGGTAAACTTTTTCTATGCAGAGGGGCACCTATTTGAGAGCAGAACCTTGTTTGTGATGTATGCTGGAGGCTGAAGAGTAAGCACTCAGTAAAAAGAAACTAATGAAGAAAAGCAGGGTCCGGCCCAGAAGGGGCAAGCTGACCCCCATTCATGGCCCTGGCAAAGAGATGTGTGAATTGTTTATAAGTGCAGAGGTGGTGAAGACACTGAACCAGGAAACAATGTTTTCTTATAGTAAATGGAGCATGCCATCTGGGACTGACCACATATGAACTATGGAGATTGGAACTTTTTTTTGGTCTGGTGAACTCTGGGGAGGGTAAATTTTAAGACAAGTAACAATGGCTACTATATTACAGAGAGCCTCTTCCAAAGCCCTGGTGGACCCCAGGTAAACACTCCATCTATTCCATACTACAGGGCTGTGATGTGTTCATGTATGTTGAAATGAGGGCAGAAAAATTGATAGCCCATAGTATGGGCCTGAAGTTCACAGTGCTCCAAGGATAAGACTGGGCCAAGCTAAAGAGACTGACTAGGATGCAAATAGGAGAGGCACCTTGAACTTCAAATTGCTGCTAAGGTAGAGTAGTGCTTCTCAACTCAGTCCTCAGGTCACACCTGGCCAGTTAGGTTTTCAGGATATCCACAATGAACATCTTGTACAGAAAGTGCAATTAAGAAAACATATTTAAATTACTTTCCATCCAGAAAATAAATCAAACTATAGTAGGAAATATCTCTCTACTTAATCACACACTAGTCCTCAAAATTAGGATCCAAGATTTAAGAATAGGAGTGGTTAAAGTATAAAATAACAACCAAGAAATCGCATTATCTGATACTGAAATAGAGCTAAATTATTACTTGAACACAGATCATTTTCAAGGCGCTTCATGGAAAGGAAAGGAAGGAGAGATTTGCATGTTTTTTCTCCTTCTATAGTAGATTGTTCTCATATATATATTCATACCACCAGGAGAGATTTGGAGAGGAGGAATGGGCTGCAAGGCGCTGAGGCATTTTCCTTTGGCAGTGGTAGAGCAAAGAAAATTATTTTTATGCCTCTTTCTTAGCTGGAGCAAGTTGTAGTGCTTATAAGAAACACAGAAGCCCTTCTGATCCTGTGTCAACCATAAAGATTGCCCTTCGTGATATCAGAATTGACAAGCACAGTTGAGTTTCAGTGCATTGTGATCACTGTAGACTCTGCTGTCCCGCTATTGGTCCACTTCTACCAAATTATAGCAAACAAATAGGTTAAAATCTTCAGTAATGAGGGTGTCCTGAGACGGATTCTCACCATTAGTAAAAGTGACTTTATGTACTGGCTAGTGAAAAGCATCTATTGAATGTTGGGATTAAAAACTCCTTAACTGTATCCATGGCATCCTATCTTGTCTGTTTAGATTGTAAGCTCCTTCGAACTGGGACTGTCTTCTTCGTGACTCTGTACAAGCGCCGCATGAGGCTGGTAGCACTATATAAATAACTAGTTGATGCCCCGGCGTTGCACGGGTATTTAATTATAGCAATAACACTGTAAATGGATTCAATAAAGATACTTTATAGTGGTGAATGAAAGTATTTTTTACAGCTTAATAAAAAGTACAATATTCAAATTATAATGTGAAATATTTGACAAAATGAATACTATACAACTAACGCAAAACGTGATTATAAACAACATTTTTAGTTTCACCTCCTGGAGCAAGAACATATAAATTCTTGGGTGAACCCACCCTTGAGCAAGCAACATAGAGTTGTCCATGGGAAAAACAGGGGGGATCTTAAATCCACTCCACAGTATGTAATAGTCTGTCCCTGTGATTTGTTGATTGTGATAGAGAATGCAAGTCTCACTGGAATTTGGCAATCTCTTAAACTGAAAAGGAAGATATGTTGGAATAAGTGGCATCCAAAAGTTTCAGTAATGATTTAAACAACTCAATATGTGGAAACTCAGGTTGAAAAGAAACTCCATGCAGTTGTTTCCCAGTTCAGAATGGAACCTGTGTTCCAAGTTCAGCATATGTGAGTACTCATGTAATGTAATAACATTATAAACTGGGGGTGCATGAAGGAAACAGTTACAAACACAGTTAGGAACATACAAACTCTATATGTATGGTGTCCGTGGTAGAATAGAAACGATGTCCCTAGTGGTTATAGTGTCATAGAAAGTGTTTTTATAGTTGGAATTACGGTGAGAATGGCAGCTTTTTACATTTTTTTCCATTGACATGAATGGGTGAAATCTGATTTTTCTGTTTGTAGCTCCGCCCACGTGTGCAGGTGGGCCGCGAGACCCCAGAACATATCACCCCAGGTAGTGAGGGATCTGCATACCAAGTTTTGTTCAAATCGGTCAAGCCGGTTTTGAATTACTGTGAGAATGGCAGCTTTTTACAATTTTTTCCATTGACATGAATGGGTGAAAATGTGAAATTTCTGTTGTAGCTCCGCCCACGTGTGCAGGTGGGCCGCCAAAGACCCCCCAGAAACATATCACCTCAGGTAAGTGAGGGATCTGCATACCAAGTTTCGTTCAAATCGGTCAAGCCGTTTTTGCGTGATCGCGGCACATACACACAATACATACATACCTCCGATTTATATATATAGATTAATTAAATAGTAGATGACCACCAGACTGCAGCCTACTGTCCTCAATCAGACACTCAAGACGGTGTCCCTGGAAGTTCATCGCTGATAATACCCAATACAAAAAGCAAATTGATACTGATGCTGTTCTTTGCCATCTATGAGGTTCCCCAAGAACTGATAGACTTTCACACCTTTTGAACTGAATGTATAGAACATTTGAGCATGGTATGGAAGATATGAGAAGAACCCAGACAAGACTAGTACTCATATATAGGCTGATACTGCAAAGGAGGCCCAAGTGAACAACATATTTAGCACAGGAGAACCTAAAGAGGACCAGGTTAGACAAGACTAATTAGTATGATGAGGTGCAAAGGGGATGTGAGATTTGTCCCAGGTGATCAGCTTCTCTTATTGCTTCCAATCTGTTTGGCCAAGTTAAGGGAGTACCTTTCACTAAGGGCACGCTAGTGCATCTTAGCATGCGCTAAAAATTAGCGTTGCTCTAAATGCTAACATGTGCTAAGGTATCCATAGGATAAAATGGACGTGTTAGCACGCGTTAGCATTTAGTGCGCGCGAAGGACGCACTAGCAAGCCTTAGTATAAGGACCCCTAGAGGTAAGCTTGTGGCATTCAACAATGTTTGCAACTACAACTGTTTCAAAACTGCTTATTTTCATATAAAAGGGACAAATATATTTTTGTGTAATGGCTGTGAAGTTATGTCCGAAAGTTGAACCACAACGTAGCATAGCAAAAGTTTTTTTTTTGTTGTTTTTTTTAAATGCTTCTGCAATATTGTACAACGGTTACTAGACTCTAATTCTAGAACGAGAATCCATTTGTTGACCCTTGGGTACATTCCTTTTTTTTATCTTATTTTTTTAAAATTTATAGATTTTCACATTATTTAACAAGCATAACATCTTGTACAGAAAGTGCAATTAAGAAAACATATTTAAATTACTTTCCATCCAGAAAATAAATCAAACTATAGTAGGAAATATCTCTCTACTTAATCACACACTAGTCCTCAAAATTAGGATCCAAGATTTAAGAATAGGAGTGGTTAAAGTATAAAATAACAACCAAGAAATCGCATTATCTGATACTGAAATAGAGCTAAATTATTACTTGAACACAGATCATTTTCAAGGCGCTTCATGGAAAGGAAAGCCGTCAAATGAGCCGTTTCAAAGAACACATATTTTAAAGTATGATACCTTACTACACATTTACAAGGATATCTAAGAAAAAATACCCCCCCCCCCCAATCTGGGTCACACCTGGTTTCAATATTAGAAATTCCCTTCTTCTCTTTTGAGTCTCTTTAGAGACATCCGGAAAAATTTGAATATGGAAACCAAGGAAGTCTCTAGTTTTATTTTTGAAGAAAAGTTATAGATCCAATCTTTGTCTGGAGCCAGAGCCACAGTCAATAAGAGAGTGGCTGGAGTGGCCACTTCTCTATCTGACTGTTCCAATAAAGCTGAAATATCTAGAGAACTTTCCTGAGGTTTTCCCAAAATCTTCTTTCTTCTGTAAATCCTGAATCTTTGTAGGTAAATAATACACTCTTGTCAATGGTGGTAGAGAATTCTCAGGAATTTTAAGAGTTTCCAGAAAGTGACGCTTTATCATTTCTTTTGGGGAAATTGAGACCTTTGTAAAATTAATTAAATGTAAATTATTAATGCAACTATTGTTTTCAAGTACTTCCAATTTTCTCCTTACATTCCTTTTACACATGTGTTTGGACTACTGTCTTTGCAAGTTGTGTTGTGACCCCCTGGTGCAGGCAATTATGTGTCAAAACATAGCTGTGTATTGTTTTTGCTACCGGTTTGCTGGACTGAATAAACTCTCGTTGGTAGCCATTGCCTTGTTTTGTGTTTCCTCTGTTTCTCCAAATGAGGCCAATAAATCCTTCTCTTTTGCTGCATTCCTCAGCCCCTGTGCCACTAAGGAATCTTTAACCCCTTGTACTGTCCAATTGCATAATCTCTGTTATAGAGATCCCTTTAAAATGTGACTTCTCTCCAGAATGACTGTCATCTGCAGAGTAATTGAACTAAAAACAATATTTTAGGATGCAGTATCAGAGGTGAGGTGACGACTCTATGAATGTGTAAAAAGTACATGCATGCTGGCTTTGGCATTCTGCAGGCTTTGTCAGCTTTTCAAAGAGAAAGTATACATACATTTCCACTGTAAAAATTTACACCTGCTCTTTGACTCAGTTACATTTTCAGGGTTAATTTACTCGCATATGGAAGAATTTTTCAAAGGTATGCATGGCTCTGGGAATGTCTCTACTTACTCTAGGTAAACTTTTCATACTGATTGAATGCATCAAGTTTACTCAAGCTGTGAGGGGGATGCTGAAAACGTCTCAACCCAACCAAGAAGGGGATGACATGGAGCCATAAAACTTACATAATAACATACCCCCCCCAACCCCTTTTACAAAAAGTGGTTTTTAGCGCAGGCCAGCTTGCTGAATGCTCTGTGCTGATCCCAAAGCTTATAGGAACTCTGAGTGTCGAGAGCAGCGAAGACCATTCAGCATGCAGGTCTACGCTAAAACCACTATTGCAGTTGTGTAGGGGGGGGGGAATTGTAAATCCCGGCAGATAAAGACCATCCAGTCTGCCCTGTAATCACATGCATTACAATTTCATGATTAAATTAAAATATTTCTGGGCCATAGGCCTTGGAAGTCTGCCCGATACTGTCCTTAGGTTCCAACTACTGACATTGCCATTGAAAGCTCACTCCAGTCTGTCCAAACCACCTCCTTTGCTGGATTCGGACTGTGAAAGTTTTCTCATTTATATTCTAATTAGAGATCCTCTGTGTTCATCCCATGCTTTTTTGAATTCCATCACAGTTTTCCCCTCCCCCCCCTCCCTGGGGGGGGGGGGGGGGGGCATTCCAGGCATCCACCACCCTCTTCATGAAAAAGAATGTCCTAACATTACTCTTTAGTCTACCACCCCTCAACCTCAATGTATGTCCTGTAGTTTTACCAGTTTCCTTTCTCTGGAAAAGCTTTGATCCTATATTAATACCTTTCAAATATTTAAATGTCTGTATCATATCACCTCTGTCCCTTCTCTCCTCCAGAGTACACGGTACATGTTGAGGTCTTCTAGTCTCTTCTTGTACTTCTTTTAAGAACATAAGAACATAAGAACTGCCTTCTCCGGATCAGACCTTCGGTCCATCAAGTCCGGCGATCCGCACACGCGGAGGCCCTGCCAGGTGTACACCTGGCTTAATTTATAGTCCACCATATCCTTATATGCCTCTCTTAAGGAGATATGCATCTAGTTTGCTCTTGAAGCCTAGGACGGTCGATTCCGTCATAATCTCCTCTGGGAGGGCATTCCAGGTGTTAACCACTCTCTGAGTGAAGCAGAACTTCCTGACATTAGTCCTGAACCTGTCCCCCCTTAGCTTCATTACATGTCCTCTAGTCCGTGTCAAATTGGACAATGTAAATAATCTTCTCTGCTCTATTTTGTCGATTCCTTTCAGTATTTTGAAGGTCTCGATCATATCCCCACGCAGTCTCCTTTTCTCAAGGGAGAACAATCCTAGTGTTATAAGTCTGTCCTCGTATTCCAGTTTCTCCATACCCTTCAGCAGTTTTGTTGCTCGTCTCTGCACCCTCTCCAGCAGTTTTATATCCTTCTTTAGGTAGGGAGACCAATGTTGGACGCAGTATTCCAAGTGTGGTCTGACCATTGCCCTATAAAGCGGCATTATAACTTTCTCCGATCTACTCGAGATTCCTTTCTTTATCATGCCCAACATTCTATTTGCCTTCTTTGCCGCTGCCGCGCATTGTGCCGACGGCTTTAGGGTCCTATCTATCAGTACAACCCAGGTCCTTTTCTTGTTCACTCTTCCCCAGAGTTGCACCTGACATTGTATACTCGTATTCCTTATTTTTATTGCCTAAATGCATTACCTTGCATTTCTCCACATTGAACTTCATCTGCCATTTCTCCGCCCATGTTTCTAACCGACACAAGTCGCTCTGGAGTTTCTCTCTATCATCCTGCGATCTGATCGCCCGGCATAGTTTTGTATCGTCTGCAAACTTGATGATCTCACTGGATGTTCCTTCCTCCAGGTCATTGATATAAATATTAAAAAGGATCGGCCCAAGTACCGAGCCCTGGGGTACACCACTAGTCACTTTCTCCCAGTCGGAGAACTTCCCATTTATGCCCACTCTCTGCTTTCGGTTTTCCAGCCATTTGCCTATCCACCTTTGTATATCCCCCTCTATGCCATGGCTTTGTAGTTTCCTGAGAAGTCTTTCGTGTGGAACTTTGTCGAACGCTTTCTGGAAGTCCAAGTATATTATGTCCACCGGCTTCCCACTATCAATTTGCTCGTTCACGGTCTCAAAAAATTGGAGTAAATTCGTCAAACATGATTTCCCTTTCCTGAATCCATGTTGACTGGGTTTCATCAAGTCATGTGCGTCCAAGTGCCGGACCATGCTATCCTTGATCAGTGCTTCAACCATCTTGCCAGGGACAGACGTAAGACTCACAGGTCTATAGTTGCCCGGTTCCCCTCTCGATCCTTTTTTGAAAATTGGGGTGACGTTCGCTATCCTTCAGTCGTCCGGTATCTGTCCAGTTCTGATTGTCAGGTTTGCAAGTTTTTGCAATAACTCTCCGATTTCAACCTTCAATTCCTTTAAGACTCTCGGATGAATCCCATCCGGTCCAGGGGATTTGTCACTTTTAAGTTTGTCGATCTGATAGTATATCTGGTCTAAGTCCACTTCAACTGTGGTGAGGCTGTCTTCTATTTCTCCTGCAAACACTTTCTCCGCTTCAGGTATTGTTGAGGTGTCCTCCTTCGTAAAGACGGACGCAAAGAAGGAATTTAGTTTGTCTGCGATTTGTTTATCTTCCTTGATGTACCCTTTTCTTCCCTGGTCGTCCAGGGGTCCCACTGCCTCTTTTGCAGGTTTTTTCCCTTTCACGTATCTAAAGAAGGGCTTGAAGTTTTTGGCCTCCTGGGCTATTTTTTCCTCATATTCCTGTTTTGCATCCCTCACCGCCTTGTGACATTTCTTCTGATCATCTTTATGTTTGTTCCAGGCTTCGGTTGTCTTTATGCATTTCCATTTTTTGAAAGAGTCCTTCTTTTCTTTTATGGCTTCCTTCACCTGTATGGTAAGCCATGCCGGTTCTCTTTTGCTCTTTGTTCTCCGATCTTTGGAAATCCTCGGAATGTAGAGATCTTGTGCTTCTGTGATAGTATTTTTCAGTAGGGTCCATGCCTGATCAACCGTTTCAAGTTTGTCCACCATCTTCCTGAGTCGTTTTTCTACCATGGCTCTCATGCTATCGTATTTACCCTTTTTAAAATTCAAGGTGGTGGTTAAGGTTTTGGCATGTTTCCCTTTCCCGATGTCAAGTTTAAAGTTGATTACATTGTGATCACTCGTTCCCAGTGGAACCATGACTTCCACTTCTGTTATCGGTCCCGTGAGGCCATTTAGGACCAAGTCCAAGGTGGCGTTGCCTCTTGTCGGCTCTTTTACCATTTGTTCCAGGAAGCAATCCCCTAGCACCTCCAGGAACTTGGCTTCCTTGCCGCAGTTGGAGGTTGCTAGTTTCCAGTCTATCCCTGGGAAATTGAAGTCTCCCAATATAATTACATTGCCTGTCTTGCATTCTTGTTTGATTTCCTCCATCATTTCTGAGTCAGTTTCCTCCGCCTGTCCTGGTGGACGATAGTAAAGGCCAATTTTCGTATCTGCGCCATATTGACCAGGAATTTTGATCCAGAGTGACTCAAGCTTCTCTTTCATTTCTGTTGTAACCATTTCAACAGAATCTATTCCCTCCTTAACATATAGAGCAATACCTCCACCTTTCTGCCCTACTCGATCTCTTCTATACAGTTTGTATCCCTGTAGTACTGTGTCCCATTTGTTTTCTTCATTCCACCATGTTTCTGTTATGCCAATGATATCCAATATGTCATGTCTTGCTATTGTCTCTAGTTCCCCCATTTTGTTACCCAGACTTCTAGCATTCGTATACATACATCTAAGTTCCCTTCGTGTTACCTTTTTGGACCTTCTACTCTTGGCTGTCCCTGTAGTTTCAATTACGGTATCATTTACTGCTCCTGTGTTATCACCCTTGTTTGCTGTGTGGTCGTCCCCTCCTGTGTCTGAGTTGTCCCTTCCTGCTTTTTCTCCCTTATTGGCTGTGAGGTCGTCTTCTCTTGTGTAGGTGTAGTTGTCCTTGGCTTCTTCGTCGGGGCACAAACTGTGAGCAGGTGCATTATTTTGCAATGATGGATGTTTTGGCACATTTAGGGTTTCTGTACACAGACCATTCATCCTACTCACCAGATCTTGCTCCATCTGACTATTTTCTGTTTCCAAACCAAAGGGCGACAATTTTTGAGTTATTCGGAGGTGATTGCAGCAGCAGAGCAATATTTCAGTGACCAAAGTATTTTTTGGAAGGCTTACAGAAACTTCAGACATGATGCACCTAGTGTGTTGAACTTAGGGGTGAACAAGGGGAATAACTTGTTCAGTTTTAGAGGCCACACCTGGCCAAGGATATAAAAAGACTTGAAGCAGACCAAAGGATAGCGACGAAAATGGTAGGTTTTTCTTTCAATGCTTCTTTAATTGGCATAGCAAGTTACAGTAGTATTCTGCATTAACTGTTTTGCCCCTTGGAAGATAGTCATTATAACACCTATCTGATCCCAAAATACTATGGCCATGGCCTTTCCTCCTAACTTTTGGGTCTTAAATTCCTTGGCCTTGAAGAACCTGAGTGCCGCCATTGTATGTTTTTTCTCAGGATCATAATGATGTAACCATGTTTCATCAACAGTACCTGGTCATTCAAAAAAGGTTGGCACCAGCTCACTGAAAATGCTGCAAAATCAACTTGAAAGTGTCCACTCAACTTCAATTCTCGTTGGGAGTTGGGCATCCACTTGGCTGACAACTTCTTCATACCCAGCTGCTCGTAGATTATACAGCCAACACGTTCCCTGGATATCTATAATGTCTCAGCAATTGTTTTAGCTGATATTCGCCAATCTGCCAAAATCAGGACAGGCACATGGTCAACAATTTCAGAAGTTGGCATCTTCGGTCTTGAAATTTCCACACTGAAAGTTTGCACACCACTTCTTCACTATGGAGTATAATGGGCATTTGCATCCTACATTTATGGATTACCTTTGGAATTTTCTTCTGCAGGAATAGGATATTCATGACGATTCAGAGTTCCACACTTGACAATACCACACTTTCTGCTGACATGGTTCATGATCTGAAACAATGTCAAAACATAGCATTACGATTCTGCAAATTGGTACTTTGCAAAATAAAAAAAAACACTCTTTTCAGTTACAGTAGCAAAATAATGCTCAGAATTTAGGAAGTTGGTTGGGCTAAGAACTTTCCAGAACCCTCTCGTATGTCATTGGATAAGTGAACTGCTAATGCCAGCTGCACCTTGAGCTATAGATTAAGTCATACTTTTTTTTCTCTTGCAGTCGTGTATGTGTCGTGAGAGGCCAGGTGATCACAGTTGATGGAACCCTGCTAGTTGGTGTGAATGTCAGCTTCTTGAACCACAATAATTTTGGATATACCATCAGTCGTCAGGATGGAAGGTAGAGAATGAATTTTTCTTGGTTTTTAAGAAGTAAAGCTGTTAGCCACAGGGATGGAGCAATTAGGCTGAAACCATAAAAAAAAAACACTTGCACTCACAAGAATTGAAACATGGAGAGAGAATATAAACTAATAGGTCAATATTCAGCCCTCAAAGGAGCAGAATTAGCCCTGTGCATTTAATACCAGGCTAACTCCAGGTACCTTCACTGAATATCTGAGGCTAATTCAAAAAGTGCTAACTGCTGGGTCTTATCCCTGACTTGCATGTGACACTTATTTGGGCCCCGATTGAATATTGGCTAAGACCCATATAAGGGCAAATAAGTTCTGATCCCTCCCTCCCTCCCCTTGAAAAATAATTGAGTCCCAGGCCAAGCCCCCACTCTCATAGGCTTCCTAGTGGCCTACCTGGAAGCTCTCTGGTGGTCTAGGGGTGTTTTATGGGCAGGTGCAATGCCCACTCACTCTTGCCCTTTGCAGGCCCAAGCTCAGTTAGCCATCATGACTCACAAGTACTGCACGTCTACTGCTAGGGGTCGTGTTGACCATTTTAAGGCTGGACCTCCAACAGGCAGGAATGAGTGGGCGTTGCTCCTGCCCTTTTGACATGCCTATACTACCAGAGAGATTCCAGGTAGGCCCGGCGGGCAGGAGGGCTTGGTTCTGGGCTTGACATTTCTTCTGGAGGAGGAAGGATTGGGCTAAAGTACCCAGAATCCCCTGATGTCACTACCTGGAAATTAACCTGGCACTAGCAAGTATTCAGACCAATACCTGGCTAGCTTGATGACTAATGTTAGTAAAGCTTTTTTGCTATTTATGTTTTGCTGAATATCAGCTATTAGGTGGCCACAAGTGATTTAACCATGTAGGATGCTCTCTCGGCCAGTAATTTTCTAAGTGGCTCCTATTTGGGTAAATGACCTTAATCTTCAATTAATGCAGACCTAACTGTTCCTAGTTAGTTATCTAAGTACCTGCACTGCATATCGGCTAAATATTCAGAGCCAGTAGCCAGATAGGCCAGCACTGACTATCTGGGTGAAATTCAGGCCATAATAGTCAGTGTTTAAAAACACTGACTACTGTGGATTAAATATGGCCTCCTTTATATACATAACATCCATTAATAATTTATAGAAATAGTCCATTAACAATGACAAGGATAAATGCAGTTACATGGCAAGCAAAAATCAGGCTTAAATATGTGTGGCAACAAAAATGAAAGCAACTTAAGCCTTAAACATGAAATATGTTCAGAATGGAACAAGAGAAAAAGACACTTTATTACTGTTAGATTGAAAGGGAAGGTATAACGATCCTCATTAAAAATGGTCACCGATCGCATGTCAATCACACGATAGAGCCTGAAGAGAATTGTGCCTTAAAAATCTAAATACTTACAGCTTGCCATCAGCTGATCGTGGCTTCGGGGAGTCCAGCCGGCTCAGCTGACCAGGGATTCCCAGGGCTTTCCATCCGCTGATCTCGGCTTCGGGAGTCCTGCTGGCTCAGCTCATTAGGTATTCCCTTGCTATCATGAGCTGAACTGGCAGGAAGATCCCCATTTCCTCTCTCCTTCCTACCCACTGATCCTTCCTGCTGATAGGGCTGCCTCTTCAATATGGTGGCCATTCCTCCTCCCAATGCATCTTGGGATTGGCTTAGGGCCTTATGCCCTTCCCAGTGCATCCCAATGTGCACTGGGAGGGGGCTAAGACCCTGATTGGCTTAGGGTCTTAGGCCCTCCCAGTGCATCTTGGGATGCACTGGGAGGGAGAAGGGCTACCATTTTGAAGAGGCGGCCCTATCGGCAGGAGGGAGTGGGCATCTCTCCTGCCAATTTCATCCAAAGGTAGAGGAGGGTGTGGAGGGGTGTGTGGGGATGTTGGGGGTATCAGAAGGGGGCTAGGGGATGTCAAGGTATTGGTGGGTGTCAGGGTATGTGGAGTGTCGGGCTCAGCAGGAGGGGGCTCTCTTTGGAGGGAGGCTGGGGGGGGATCTGTGGGTGGGAGGGAGGAAGAGAGGAAATGGGAATCTCCCTGCTGGTTCAGCTGATTGCAGCAGAGGAATCCCCGATCAGCTGAGCCGGTAGGACTCTCCCAAGCTGCAGTTTCGGGGAGTCCTGTCGGTTCAGTTGATCGGGGGTTCCCCTAATGACAAGTTGTTCACTATTTTCTGTATCCCCAGGCAAAGATAGGCGCTGGAAATGTAGGCCAGTATTTTCCAGACCTATATTTCCAGCATATGTCTTTGCATGATTTGCGCCTATGCAGTGATGGCCGCGTCTACTTTGGCATTCAGCACCTATGTAGACATGATTCCGGCACCTTTTATTTAGGCACGGGGCAGGTGCTTTAATTTTCACCATTTCAAATGGCGTTTCTCAACTAATTTAGTTGTTTGCTTCTGTTTCTTTGTTTGTCTAACTTTACAAGATCATAGTGTACTCTATAGTTCAGTGTATCGCAAACTGTGTGCTGTGGCAGGATTTCGGGTGTGCAGCGAGACAGCAGCGAGGAGGAGAGGGGCTGGGTGTCTGCTTACAGGAATTGCCTCTCGCACTGGTGCCTCTCCTCCTCTCTGCACCTGTCCTCCTCCAGCACACACACACACACACACCCAACATAGTTATTTCAGGCTCAGGGCTCCATCTGGAAGGCCTCCACACATACGCAGATGTCAACATGATGACATTACACAAGCACGTGACATCATCATGTCGACATTCGCGCACTTCCAGATGCCTTCCAGCCACAGCCCATGGCTTTAAAAAAGTTTGTGGGATACTGCTATAGTTAGTATGCATGACAGCAGAACAGCAAAATGCCAGTGGTATAGGACACCCAAGACAAACATTTCTGCTAAATAAGGGAAAATAGAGGTCCTGCTCAGATATTAACCAACAAAATGGAAAAAAAAATCATCTTGTCAATTTAGTAAAAGAATTCTGTATTTCTATTCATAGTTCATTTGGTCCTAGGAGAAAACTTGCTCCCTTATTGTTATATGCCCAAATGTATCCTCTTTTTCTTTTCAGTTTTGACCTAGTTGCAGTTGGAGGCATCTCTGTCACCCTCCTCTTTGAGCGTTCTCCATTCATTACTGAGAAGAGGACATTGTGGCTGCCTTGGAACAGATTTATTGTTATAGACAAGGTCGTGATGCAGAGGGCAGAGGTGGAGCACCCGTCGTGTGACATCAGCAACTTTGTCACCCCAAACCCAATTGTACTTTCATCACCTCTAACGGCATTTGCAGGGTCCTGTCCAGGCAGAGGGACGGTTATTCCAGAGCTGCAGGTATAGTGGCTGTATTTCATTTCCTGCGGTTTGACTACAAGAATGGAAAATCAGAATACAAAGGGTTCTTCAAAAAAGTTCCTGCACTTTCATATTTTGGCAGGAAATGGATGGTGCGGGAGAGGTGGCAAGAGGCGTGTGGTAGAATGTCATGGGGAAAATGTATTGCAGAGCAGGGTGATTATGTGGAAAAGTGATGTAATTTGCTTTAGAGATATTTAATATATAGTGTTCAAAAAAATAAAAGTGCAGAAGCCTTTTGAAGATTCCTTATGTATTCACTCCTAAGTAACCTAGGTGTAGAAATAACAAAGAAGGTGAGTTCAAATTTATTTTACTTTCTGAGGGAGAATAGATGTACAAATCCTATTTGGAAATATCCTAAAAGCAGCTATTGATCACAGCCCAAATGAATAACAAAGAAGGGCTGGACAATCGGCGAATATAGATACAATTTATAGAGGTAAGCCAGGATACAGGTACAATATATAGGGGTCATATGTAAAGGGGAGCAGGAAGCAGGGGTAGGGCTTAAGAGATCTTGGGAAACAAGAGGTCGGGCATAAGAAACATAAGAATTGCCGCTGCTGGGTCAGACCAGTGGTCCATCATGCCCAGAAGTCCGCTCACGCGGCGGGCCCTCTGGTCTAAGACCAGCACCCTAACTGAGACTAAGCCCTACCAGCGCACGTTCTTGTTCAACAGAAACTTGTCTTAACTTTGTCTTGAATCCCTGGAGGGTGGTTTTCCCCTATAACAGTCTCTGGAAGGGCGTTCCATCTTTCTACCACTCTCTGGGTGAAGAAAAACTTCCTTACGTTTGTACGGAATCTATCCCCTTTCAACTTTAGAGAGTGCCCTCTTGTTCTCCCTACCTTGGAGAGGGTGAACAACCTGTCCTATCTACTAAGTCTATCCCCTTCAGTACCTTGAATGTTTCGATCATGTCCCCTCTCAATCTCCTCTGTTCGAGGGGAGAAGAGGCCCAGTTTCTCTAATCTTTCGCTGTATGGCAGCTCCTCCAGCCCCTTAACCATCTTAGTCGCTCTTCTCTGGACCCTTTCGAGTAGTACCGTGTCCTTCTTCATGTACGGAGACCAGTGCTGGACGCAGTACTCCAGGTGAGGGCATACCATGGCTCGGTACAGCGGCATGATAACCTTCTCTGATCTGTTCGTGATCCCCTTTTTTATCATTCCTAGCATTCTGTTTTGCCCCTTTTTGCTGCCGCCGCATCATTGTGTGGATGGCTTCATCGACTTGTCGATCAGAACTCCCAAGTCCCTTTCCTGGGAGGTCTCTCCAAGTACCGCCCCGGACATCCTGTATTCATGCATGAGATTTTTGTTTACCAACATGCATCACTTTTACACTTATCCACGTTGAACCTCATCTGCCATGTCGATGCCCATTCCTTGAGCTTGATTATGTCACGTTGCAGATCTTCGCAATCCCCCTGCATTCTTTACTACTCTGAATAACTTCGTATCACTCCACAAATTTAATCACCTCGCTCGTCGTATCTATGTCCAGATCATTTATAAAGATGTTAAAGAGCACGGGTCCAAGCACCGAGCCCTGCGGCACCCCACTGGTGACGCTCTTCCAGTCCGAGTATTGTCCATTGACCCCCACCTCTGTGTTTCCTATGCCTCCAGCCAGTTTTTAATCCACGTGAGTATTTCACCCTCAATTCCATGACTTGCTTTTTTCCAAAGTAGTCGTTCATGCAGAACCTTGTCGAATGCCTTCTGAAAATCCAGATATATGTCGACCGGATCGCCCTTGTCTATCTGTCTGTTTACTCCCTCAAAGAAGTGCAGCAAGTTCATCAAACACGATCTGCCTTTGCTAAAACCGTGCTGACTGGTCCTCATCAGACCCGTGTCCGGTCAAGATGATCAATGATGCTGTCCTTTATCGGTGACTCTACCATCTTTCCCGGTACCGAGGTCAGACTCACCGGTCTGTAGTTCCCCGGATCTCTCCTCGAACCTTTCTTGAAGATCGGTGTAACATTCGCCACCTTCCAGTCTTCCGGAATCTTTCCCGATTTGATCGGACAGATTGACTATTAGTTTAAGAACTGCTAAAATTGAGACCTTCTGGATGATAGGCAATGACAAGTGCCTTTTATAGAATCACGCTATAAACGCCATTCTAATCAAAGCCTTTTTTTTTTTTAGGCAACATATATAGAATTGGGGATTATGGGGCTAGATTCTGTAACTGGTACTCAAAAATGGTACCAGTGTTTTCTCTTGCCCAGAATTACGCTGGCTGAACCAGGTGTAGGCGCGCCTCAGGCAGTATTCTGTGGTTGTGCGTGTAAGTTTTTGGGAACGCCCCTGGCACCCACCCTTTTCAGATACTCACTATGTGATTGAGGCGCCATTCCTTATATGAATAGAGCATAAGTAGATGCACACGGAAATCCTGATTAATGCCGATTGACTGCAATAATTCCATTGTTAGCACGCAATTATTGCTAGTTGAAGGTTTGTTAATTAACCTGCACGCACATCTGGGAGCACGCCCAAATTTAGGCATAAAAATTAGAGCAAATTAGAGGTTTTTACAATTATTATTTCACGGTTTGGGGTTGAGAGGCCCATGTTTTGGACCCCAAATTGGATTTTTCTACATCACACACCGTTTTGGAGAGCGAGTGTTCCAAATAAGTACTTATAAAAAAATTAAAAAAAAGTTAAAGTTATTATATTATGACACTTTGAATATTTAGGATACCTATACTGCTTGAAGTGATAGGTTGGGAACATTATAGAATAACTTATCATGACATAGAGGCGGGAACACAATGGTGCGATGATGGACCCCTCAATTTGTGGTCCTAACCTTAGGTTTATGATCTTGGGTGGAGGAGGACTGATGCACATTGTATAAATATTGTCTGTAAAGAAATATTTTTCTTTATGATGAAATAGTAATCTGTAAGTAATAAATAAGAAACAAGAAAAAAAAAAACATTCAGCATTATACATCTTTAATACAAATTAGAGCACCATATATAGAATTTGGAAGTAAATGCAAATTCTATAATGGCCATTTTGCGTGTAACAGCCTATTATAGAATACTATGTATAAGTCCACATTTCAATGCCTAAATTTAAATTTAGGCACAAGCACGTATGTTAACTCGGTAGCTGGCAAATACTGCTCATGCCTAGCCAATGGCATAGTAAAGGTAGGAGGCGCCATGGGGCGGTGATTGCCCCCTGTGCCCCCCCATGCCCTCCTCTCCATATGCTCCCCCTCACCCCACTCTTTCCTACTCCACACTCACCACTCTCCCTCCCCCGTACCTCTAAATCTTCGCCAGCGTGAGTGGCTTGGATTTCCCTCTGTTATCACTTCTTGGTGCCATGACTCGGAAGTGATTCAGAGGGGAACTAGGCTGTGTGTGAGCAGCAAGCAGAATGTTGCTCTCACTAGCAAAGAACTACAGAGGGTCCAGAGAAAGAGTGAATAAAATGGTTAAGGGCCTGGAGGAGTGGCCGTACAGCGAGAGATTAGAGAAACTGGGCCTCTTCTCCCTTGAAAAGGGAGGCTGAGAGGGGACATGATTGAAACATTCAAGATAATGAAGGGAATAGACTTAGTAGAGAAAGAGAGACTGTTCCCCCTCTCCAAGGTGAAAGAACGAGAGGGCACTCGCTAAAGTTAGAAGGGAAAAGATTCCGTACAAATGTAAGGAAGTTCTTGACCCAGAGATCCATGATTTTCACTTGTTGATTTCCCTGGCTGTTCAGCTTTTCTCTGTTCTTCCCCCTACTGGTTGTATGTTCCCTTGCAATTGCTAATAAAGATATTTAAAAAAAAAAAAAAAACTGGAACGCTCTTCGGAGTCCATTACAGGGGGAAAACACCCTCCAGGGATTCAAGACAAAGTTAGAGAAGTTCCTGCTGAACCAGAACGTACGCAGGCGAGGCTGGACTCATTTAGAGCACTGGTCTTTGACCTAGGGGCCGCCGCGTGAGCAGACTGCTGGGCATGATGGACCACTGGTCTGACTGGTTGTGTTCTTATGTATGGTGTGGTGGGACAGGGTGGAAAGGTACCGACGTCCCACTGACACGGCGCCCGGACTGTCGACATGCCCATCCCCCCCACCCCACCCCCACCCCCCCCCCACACACACCCACTATGCCACTGTGTCTAGCTGTAGACAGTTTAGGCACATAAATACTAGTAGTCTATAACCCACGCTCATAACTACTACTACTTATCATTTCTATAGTGCTACCAGATTCACGTAGCGCTGTACTTTAAATGCTTGACATGTTCCCAACCTGCCCATTCCCACTCCCAAGTCCATGACTCCTTTCCAGCTGTACATTTTAGAAGTCGAGTATGCAACTTATAGAATACCATATAAGGGCAGTTAGGCCTGCGAATGCCAATTAGGGCCAATTAGCACTGACTATAGCCAATAATTGGTTGTTAAGGCCAATTAGCAACTAATTGTCATTAAGTTACACATGCAACTATCCTTATTCTGTGAGTTTCTTGCGCAAATTTGTGTGCTAGTTGGAAATTTGAACATATAATAGAGAATGACATGTGGACAAATTTTTCCCCTTCCCCACGGGAACTCATTTTCCCATCCTGTCTCGACGAGTTCTTTTCCTGTTCCTGCAAGCTCCATCCTCATCTGCACAAAGCCTAAAACACTTTAAAATCCTAAGTGGCAACATTCTAGAGCTCAGATTGCGATGTCATAATGCCTCATTCCACCAACGCCTAAGCTCCGTCCTCATCTGCACAAGCTTCAAACACTTTAAAATAATAAGTAGCAACATTCTAGAGCTCAGTTTGTGATGTCATAATGCCTCATTCCACCAACGCCTAAGCTCCGTCCTCATCTGCACAAGCCTCAAACCCTTTAAAATCCTAAGTAGCAACATTCTAGAGCTCAGATGTGATGTCATAATGCTTCATTCCACCAATGCCTAAGCTCTGTCCTCATCTGCACAAGCCTGAAACCCTTTAAAATCCTAAGTGGCAACATTCTAGAGCTCAGATTGTGATGTCATAACGCCTCATTCCACCAATGCCTCAGCTGTCCTCATCTTCACAAGCCTCAAACCCTTTAAAATCCTAAGTAGTAACATTCTAGAGCTCAGATTGTGATGTCATAATGCCTCAATCCACCAATGCCTAAGCTCCGTCCACATCTGCACAAGCCTCAAACACTTTAAAATCCTAAGTGTTCGAGGCCTGTGCGCTTAAGGCAATGAGGCAGGGAGAGGGACATCGCAGTGACTATAAGAATGGAAACCAGCCATACGTTATTCCGAAATAAAGTGAAAACTTCACTCTTCGACAACTAATTCTTCTAGAATCATCATAAGCACCTGACCTTTACTTAATTTGCCTAAGTTTTATGTTTCCTGTCCCCCCCTTCCACTCCTCCTTCCTCCCTAACCCTCTTCCTAATCTTTCCTCAAGTCGCCTAGAGCCTGGTTAGGTGTGTGCGACACACAAATATTAGATTAGGAACAGTGACAAAACTCACGGGGACGGGATGGAGAAATTGAGTTCCTGTGGGGACAGGGACAAATTTGTTCCCCTGTCATTATCTAACATATAACTCTAGAATTAGGAGTCTGTATTTCTGGTAACTGTCAGATCTAAATACATTTACTTCTGCGGTATTCTCCGTAACTCGCATTGCGAGTCTGTGGGGTCTCTCTACAGATGTTTCATCCGTGTTGCAAAGTACATGCTAGAAAGTATAGGTCGTAATTTCAAAATGAATTGTTGCCCCTGCACGCAAATCTTGGAATATTTCTGAGCTAGAAAAGATATGCAAAGCAAAGTAAGGAAAAATTCCAAAAACAAGAATAGAAAGTCTTAGCTAACTACGGGCAATATTTGGAAGCTGTTATTTCTCCTGAAAGAGGTGTTATAGAAAGGGTGTTCAAGCCTTTACACCTGCCATATTCACTTTGTGATATTTTCAGTCTGCTAAAATCAGCAACTAATGATTATGCATTACATTTGCAGAAAGATGTAATGTTTAACTCTATGCCATGTAGATATTGTATCAGCTTCTGTTCACTTAGGGATTCGGTGAAACATACAGTTTGAGCAAGTGTGATAAATTTAGGGCTCCTTATACCAAGGTGCGTTAGGGCTTTAATGCGTGGATAGCGTGCGCTAGACCTTAACGCCTGCATTGAGCTGGCGTTAGTTCTAGAAGCGTAGCGCGCGGTAATTTCCCGCGTGCGCTAAAAACGCTAGCGCACCTTAGTAAAAGTAGCCCCTAGTCTTCCAGTGCCTACCTGCAGGCTTTAGTGTCTGACCTGCTTCAGGAAGCAGGGATTACTAAGATACTTTAGGTCACCTGAGCATTCGTTATTCCTCAGTCCAATCCAAATTCCCCTCTCTGATCCACTCCGGATTTTCCACTTCACTCCTCTCTAGCATTATGGCTAATTTTATTATAATCCTTGGCTATGAAGCCCGTTTGTGCAATCGCCTTCCTCTGTAACTCCGAGCTGCGTTTTCAGGCTCACATTACCCTCTCCCACTGTACGCGCCAAACTGAGCTTTCATTCTGATTATAAATCCATACAGCTGGTTCATTTCTGGCTCATATTGTAATCCTAAATATCAAAGAAATTGAAGAAAAGGATGCCCACAATAAATCACAAAAATACTGCACCCTCCAAAATACAGGACAAAAAATCACCTTTCTTTCCAAAAAAAGGGAGAAAAGACCTCAGTGTCTAATAGGGGCTCTATAGGCTTCCCACATAGACAGGCTAGTTTTAAACAGAATTTAATCATAGCAGACACATCCTTGGTCAAAAAACTCCCAAATCACATGTGAAATTTTATTCTTAATTTTTCTTATAGTTTTCTTATAATTTTCAAATTTTCTTTTTGTTTTCAAAATTAGTTTCAAAAGAGAGAGGTGGGGTTTAAGGGGGGGTGTAGACTGAGGGAGACCTTTAGTTGAAGAGGAGGGTCTTTACCATTTTACGGAATGTCAATAAAGAGTTCTGTTGCCTGAGTTGAGGGGGGAGTTGATTCCAGAGATGTGGAATGAAGTGGCTGTAGGATCGTTTGCGGGCAGTTTCTGAGAGGAGGGACCTTCCAGGGGGAATGCATAGGCGTATTTCCGATTTTGAGCGGAGGGTACGAGTGGGGGTGTAGATGGGAAGCTTGGATTTTATGTAGGAGGGGGTGGTGGCATAAATTCTCTTGTGGGCTACAGCTAGGGCCTTGAAAGCACAGCGCTGGCTAATTGGGAGCCAGTGTTCAGCGCGGAGTGCTGGGGAGACGGGATCATGGTAGTTGAGGTTGTGTAGGAGGCGGATAGCTGCATTTTGGACACGTTGGAGGCGTTTGATAAAAGGTGGGCAGCTTGATAAAAGGTGGGGATAGGGCTTAAATCTGGACAGAGGCAGAAATAAATTAAAGAAAGCTGAAAGGAAAAGGAGAGGAAAATGACAAACATGAAGTTCTGGCAATAATATTATGAGATGAGGAAAGTAGAAACCAGAAACAGGGACCAACACAATTGAAAAAAAAGTATGTGGCCAGACAACAAAGTTAGAAAAAAAAAATTATTTTTCATTTAAGATAACGTAGCTGTGTTAATAAATGTTCTAAAAAATGGAAATAGTGATATTTTTCTCTCCTTATGATCAAATTTAAAAAAACCAAAACCGCCTTCCTCAGGTCAGGTTAGGATTCCACCCTGACCTGGGAAAGGAGGTTTTGGTCCTCTAAAAGCTAATTGAAAAATGTATTTACTCCAACAAAATGATATATTTTTCATTATTTATTTTAGCTGGCTTTTGCAAAATTGCAGTACAGGTTTCTACCGCGGGCCAGTGAGATAAATGCTCCAACGCATATAGAATTTTCATGAGCATCGGGGAGCATTTACCCTTGGTAGAAACCTCTACCGTGGCTTTGAAAAGGAGCCCTTTATTTTTAGCTCTTAATTTGTAATGTAGTGAATGGAATATCAGCATTTTAATATTAATAAAGTCCATCTCAGGAACATCATTTCTACACATTGTTTTTTTGTTTCTTCTTGGATTCGGCTCTGGAGATCATTGGGTCAATTCTCTTGTTTTCGTCTGGAATATCAGTACAGCATGTTTTATGGGAAAATGTCCTAGTTCTCTTCTACACCAACTAGGGGCAGAACAATGGTGGAGCGGGACGGTGGCAGGTGCCAGGTTTATGTCTTTCAAAAAGTTGGCAATCATAGACGCACACGAAAAGAAAATCCAACGGAATCTGCAGTAAACAAACAGCAAGCAAAAACCAAAACCAAAACTGCAGACCATGTGCAAGATGTAGGCAATGTTTATTACAATATTAATGCAGTATGATAAATATACCACCTTATTACCAACCAGTGGACCCAACACGCAGTGCTGCACTGTACTTTGGAGCCGGAACGGCATTTGTTTGATTTGGTCAATGCAGTTTGTATATACCTTATCCACCACGGACCCCTGAGGAAGGTGTTGTCCGAAACACGGACCGTGTTGGGTCCACTGGTTGGTAATAAGGTGGTATATTTACCATACTGCATTAATATTGTAATAAATAGTGCCTACATCTTGCACATGGTCTGCAGTTTTTGTTTTGGTTTTTGCTGGCAATCATAGACGCACCATTCATGCAACTGCTAGATTTAAACGTCTGCCTTATGCTCTGCCACGTGATATAATTAGTGCTTCCTGATTCAGGCCAAACGGTTCTACTTTACCCTCTCTTTTACTAAGGTGCGCTAATCGAATTAGCACACGCTAAACGCTAAAGTGTCCATAGACTAACATGCATGCATTAGCATTTAGCGCGCGCTAAATCAATTAGTGCGCGCTAATCGGTTAGCGCACCTTAGTAAAACAGGGCCTTAGTTTTGTTGTACCTAGGGATTGGTGTATTATTTCAATGATGCCATTTTAGATGCACTACGGCTGGTAAAATGGGTGTGGCTTCTGAAGTGAAAGGGCTGCTACTTTACCTTGGGCCCGATGTGATAATAATTAAAAAAAAATACATTGTATATTCCAAAACATATAACTTTGTATTCTAGTAATTAATATTATAGCAGCATTTGTCAAATCAGAAATAAATCAGTTGGAGAAAAGACCTCATACCAACAGTGCCGGCATCTTTCTGTAAGCATGGCGCAGTTTCTCTAAAGAGGCTGCCAGAGCAGGGGGGTTTATACAGAAAGTATCTCTTTCTAGTAAGACCTTCCCCTGGCTATTAATGAACCACCCTACTGGATAAACCAAATGCCTATCTAACTCCCTCTCCTAGTCCACGCCTCCATTCTTCCCTGGGGGGCCCTGGACAGGCATAGCGTCTAGAGCTTTCTTCTTCTTGAAGTTTCCATTCTTCACACGGGCACAGCATCACGTTATCAGTTCTTTGGTTCCCGGATGGAGTGTTTTTTTCCTTTCAGCACTGTTCATTGTCTTTTCCAGCACTGGTTAGTGTCCTTGAGAAACTCTTCACGGCAAGAAATCTACACACTCACATGCCACACATTAGCATCTCAGCATCTGAACTGAAACCGGTTTGCACAAGGCCGTGACTAACAAGTTCAACAAAATGTAGGAATAGGTCTCACAACCTGTAAAAGTCTCCCATAGGCTCTTGACATCCATCTCACTTCTGTAGGGGTGGAGCTATATATAGTGATCCTACCCTTAAGGTTTACCCTGTTTGAGTACTGGAACCTTTTTTTCAAGTGTCCAAAAAAAAGCACTATTTACAAGTGGTACCTTTTTCTTAGACCCTCTTTTACAAAGGCGCACTAAGCGTTTTAGCGTGGATTTAGCGCATGCTAAATCTGCGCGTGCGCTAACCAATAATGCATCCACAGGATAACATGCTTACATTAGCGTTTAGTGCATGCTAAAAAGCTTAGCGCACCTTTTTAAAGAGGGGGTTAGTATATAATAAAGCACTATTTACAAGTGCATTTAATCTGCAGCTCCACGGTATCTCCCCCTCATCAACATTATCATCATCGTTATTTATTCATTACTTGTTGAAATATTTCATTTCTATCTCTATCTCTACCTCTGTCTTTTTATTTTTATTTCTCATACTGTTTCTTCAGGTACTTTAGTTAGATTGTGAGCCTTTGGGACAGTTAGGGAATTTCCAAGTACAGTACCTGTCTTATTTATTTAGTTTTTATTTATTGTATCTTTAATGCATCATTTTTGTAAACCGCTTAGAAACCTAACGGTTATTAGCGGTATATAAGAATTAAGTTAAATCATCATCATACCCTCTTTTACTAAGGTGTGCTAATGGATTTAGCGTGCTAATCATTTTAGCGAGCTAAACGCTGACGCGTGCATGTTAGTCTACGGAGGCGTCGGCGTTTAGCGCACGCTAATTCGATTAGCATGCGATAATCGGTTAGGACACCTTAGTAAAAGAGGGGGGTACGTCCATTCAAAATGGTTTACAGTAAGATAGATGCCATTCAAAGCATATCCATTAGATCATAGAAAGCCAGAATAATCCCTCCCCTATTTAGTAATCACTTATCCACCCACCCCCAATTCCACCAATTACATCTTGCTGTGTCATACACCTGGATAGACTTCCTGAGTCAGCAAATATTGAAATTCAGGCTAATAGCAAGGATCCAGAATGTTGCATATTTTGGCAACTTGATACACCATGAAGAATCCTGATTTTCTTCTCCATGAATGTTTTGAGTAAGGATACAGTTTTGTTGCAGATAATTTCAATTTATATTCCTTTTATTTGAAGGATTCAGGTGTCTATGTGATAAGCATTTTGTCTTAAACAAAAACAGGGGAAAACCTTTAGTACAGTGTATCGCCAACTGTGTGCCACAGCAGATTCCAGGTGCGCCCCGACAAGACACCGGTAAATAGGAGAGGCGCCAGCGTGGGCTGACTGCTTATAGGACATGCCTTTCGCGGCGAGAGGCACGTCCTGTAGGCAGTCAGTGGGAACTGACGACTCTTCTCCTCACCAGCGTCTCTCCTCTTCTCTCCGCACCTCCCCTCCTTCAGGATCCTCCACCGAAGTGATGGGTTCAGGGTCACGGCCAGATGGGCCTCCGCGCATGGGCAGATGTCAATGCAATGACATCACACATGCATGTGACGTCATTCTGTCAGTGTCTTCACACTTCGGGTGCCTTCCGGCTGGGGCACTGAGTTTAGTTTGCCTTCTGGCTGAAAAGTTTGGGGGGACACTGCTTTAGGATGTCTGTCTCTCTTGGGCTAGTGTCTCCACATGCATTAGTTAGGTATGTACCATCGCAAGAATGAACCTTGCTCTTAAGCCAAGACATGTTGGTTAAGGTCTCAGTCTCCTAATTTTGTTTGTAATTTTCTGAAGAGAACCTCCTCCTGGAGTATCTGATACATGCAGGTGTGCTTGAAAGTTTTTTGTAATATGTTGCTGCTGACAAATACCATTGGGGCAATTTGTATATCTTTCTGCCACATCTGCATTTTTTGATACTTGAAGAGTTTCTCTTTCTCCATACAATGTACAGAATAGACCTCTGTTTATTCTTTTTCTTTAGGCCAGAGCAAATATGGTGATACCATGTAATGTGGTAGTGTGCGTGTATATTTTTGTTTGTTTGCAGGGAATGAAAACTGGCTTTATGAAAGCAATTTTTTCTTCAAGTAGGGATTTTTTAACTCACACAAACAAATCATTTAGAGACAACCATTTAGAGCAGGGATCTCAAAGTCCCTCCTTGAGGGCCGCAATCCAGTCAGGTTTTCAGGATTTCCCCAATGAATATGCATTGAAAGCAGTGCATGCGCATAGATCTCATGCATATTCATTGCAGAAATCCTGAAAACCTGACTGGATTTCGGCCCTTAAGGAGGGACTTTGAGACCCCTGATTTAGAGTCACCATGTAGGTGACTGACAATAGGAACTTTGTGGGAAGTAGAATTTAGGGTGCATCCTTTTTAAAAGACAAGAATAATCGTATCTGACTAACCTGCTGATCAGCATATTTTAAGAATTCCATTAAAGTTGAATGACATGCATTAAAAGGACCAACATTTGTTGCTCTAATTATGTGCAACATTTTTAGCTCAGCATTGAAATAAAAGTCCTTTGGAACAACAATCACTTGTATGAAAGTGCAATTGTTAAATGCTTTGCAAAGGGAAGAGGAATATTTTTCCACCAATGAGACTAAAGCTCTTTTTTTAGGGAACTCGTGTAGTTAAAAAGTGATGCATAAAGTTTCAAAGTTCATTTAAAATGTGATATATTGCCTGAATCTGCCTACATTTTAAGGTGCATGATAGCAGAAATATGCTCAGCGTAATCACACTATAGATGTCCTTCAGAGATGAGTTTGCCACAGGGTTTCTCAACCCAGTTCTCAGAATATACCAAGCTAGTCGGGTTTTAAGGAGACCCAGAATAAGTATGCATGAAATTGGTTTGCATACAGTAGAGGCAGTGCATCCAAATTTATTTCATGCATATACCTCGTAGATATCTTGAAAACCCCAACTGGCTTAGTTGTGTCCTGAGGACTGTATCGACAGTTCCTCAATATGAAAAGACTTTCACTTATCAGGGTTAAATCATCAGTCTTAATATTTCTTGATCAGTCTATGTGGAAAAATTCTTCATTAAATTCAAGAACTGACCACCAACTCATAGAACATTGATTACTTATCCTTTATTGCTTGCCCCAACAATTGTGTGCCCGACGGGACCCGTTTCGCCCAAACAGGCTTTCTCAAGGGTTCCAACATGGAGCACTTATTTTTGGCGTCCTCATGTTTCTGGGGCAGGAGCTGCTATTCATATTGAGGAGTTTTCCTACTACCTCACTTCCTGTCTTCTATTTGCTGTGGATTTAGTATTGACTGTATCGAGAGTCCCTGGATTAGAGGCACTAACACAGACCACTAGTTAGACACAACAGTAGGCCACTCTGCAGAATGAAGAAGCAAATTTAGCAATTTCTAACAAGTGGAAAGAATGTGAAACCTGTTGTGAAGCCATCATCTTACATTCTATTCACTAGTTTAATAGTGATCTTTATACAAATATGGTAAGGAGACTAGAAAGAACTTGGTTAAAATCAGGGAAACAAACTGATCGTGATATTTTGTACATTCTATAATCATCTCATAAAAGATAATGCAAGGTATTTTATTCATCAAAAATTAGCATAGCAGGTACAAATACTAAATGAATTATTTAATCTTGTTACTAATATTTTCGATATGCCTTCATTCTCCCAATCCATACATATGGTTCCTTCTAATCCTGTGGATCTAGCAAATTATTTCAGTCACGAAATAGATAATCTAAGAACATCCTGTTCATTGATCAATAGAAAAAAACCAGGATTCCTCACAATCTTTACAAAAAAGTTGCTATGTAAACTTAACTTGGGGCACATTTCGGACATCCTGAATGGGACAACTCATATTCTCAATTTCGACAAGCTTTAAAAATATATCTTTTTGTAGAATCCTTTGGAAAGTAGGCATGTTAGGGCAAATTCTATAAGAAGCCCCCAAAAGATGGGCGCCGAATTAGGCACTGTCTCAGCGCAATTGAAGTAAATTGGGCGCTGTCTAATGAATCGCGCTGAGCGGCACCCTATTTTGGAGGCGCTCAATAATAGGCCAGCTCTCGGGACAAACTAATGCCTCCTTTTGCGAACTGCGATAGCAGTTTCTAGCGCGGGGAGCCGCGCTACTCCCTACGCTCATTGAGTTCCTATGAGCGTCGGGAGCAGCGCGGGTCATTCAGCGCAGCTCCCCGCACTAGAAACTGCTATCGCGGTTTCAATAAAAGAGGGGGGGTAAAGTTAGGCGCTTCTGTGAGCGCTTTAACGTACTTAAGAGCAGTGATTCTGCAATAAGGCAACCTAACACGTAGCCGCGCCCATGCCTAACGTGCATAAAGCCTATTTTTAGAAGGCCGCCTACATTTTTAGAGGCACCTTGTTACAGAATCGCTCTTTCTTGATAGGCACCTATGTTTCAATTATCGTTGATTATAAAGCTTTATTGAGCTTGTTATTCAATTTAGATAGGCGCCTATCTAGTTGGGCGCCCTCTAAAATAGGTGCCTAACATGAGGCCCCGGTTACAGAATTTGGGCCGTTTGGCTTTCTTTCTCATCTTTTGTACTTATGATCTTTTGTTGAACCGCATAGAACTTAGGGGTAATTCCGGTATAGAAGTGAGTTTTTTATGTTATGTTATCATTAAGAAGGGTATCACGACCAGGACGAAGGAAGTCATCCTGCCACTGTATCATGCAATGGTGGTGCGCCCGCACCTGGAGTACTGTGTCCAGTACTGGTCGCGTACCTCAAGAAGGACATGGCGGTACTCCGAGAGAGTCCAGAGAAGAGCAACCTAAGCCTAATAAAGGGCATGGAGGACCTCTCATATGCTGACAGACTGAAGAAGCTGGGGCTTTTTCTCCTGGAAGGATGCGGAGAGTGACGAGAGAGGAGAGCTTAGAGGAGACATGATAGAAACCTTCAAGATCATGAAAAGCATAGAAAAAAATAGACAGGGACAGATTTTTCAAATTAAGGGATCAACAGGTACAAGGGGGCACTCAGAGAAATTGAAAGGGGAGAGGTTTTAGAACAAACGCCAGGAAGGTCTTTTTCACACAGAGGGTGGTGGATACAAGGAATGCGCTACCGGAGGATGTGATAAGCAGGAGCACGCTACAGGGCTTCAAGAAGGTTTGGATAGGTACCTGGAAGTACAAAGGGATTGAGGGGTACAGATAGGAGTAGAGGTAGGTTATAGGGATAGGATTAGAGGATTAGAGGCAGTTACAAAAATTACTCAGGGACACTGATCAGGCAATTAGGCGGGAGAGCCGGAATGCTGGGCAAGATGGACCTCTGGTCTGACTCAGCGGTAGGCAACGTCTTATGTTCTTATGTTCTTATCATCTTACATATCAACGTGATCTTCGTAAGCCAAGCTGGAACTTTTTTTTTTTTTTGTGCCTCCTGTTGGAAATCATCCATCGTTCTTGTCTGCATTTTGGCTCGGCTTGCATAAACATAGGGAAAAATGATCATTTGTTATCTTCTTTATAGAATATGACTTTTTCTTTTTTTCTTTAAAACACATCTGTGGTGCCAGATTGACTGCTTTGAAATGACATCAGTTTGACATGAACGTACAGTAGTAGGTAGTATTGCTTTTCCAGGTCTGTCAAATCCACTCAGCTTTTCGCACATGAGATATATTTGTATACATTGGAGATCAGTATAAGGACAGTTCTATAAAATATGATCAGTATAAGGATAGTGCTATAAATATGCGCCTGAATTTATGGACTCCTTCCTTACCTAAATGCAGGGAGGAAACAGCATTTATTTTAAATTAAGCACCCTTAAGCGTTATAAGGTCTCTCGTAAATGCTATAGTGTCTAACTATAATGGGACTTACATGTGAAAGGTCCATGGGTAGGATATGGTCACATCCCTCTTATATGTGTCATTTTCAGAATACTGTGTTATACATAGCTGTGTTGTATTTGCACACACCAGTGCCAACCTAAAGCTAATGTTCTGTAGTGACATTTGGGTGCCAGAAGCCATTATAGAATTAGGCGATCCCTTGCACTAAATTGACAATTTAAAAATTCTTGTTCTAACATTTGGGGGTAAATCTCTATATATGGCGCTTAAGAAATTAGTATCAAAAGAAGGTGTTCTATAAGCTGCGTTTTAAAGTTAGGTACAGTTTAGAGCAGTGTTCTTCAACCCTTTTTTACACTATGGACCGGCGGAAATAAAATAATTATTTCGTGGACCCGGCCAAAACTAATAAGACTGAAATTTTTTTAAAACCCCATTTGCGCCCTGTCCCGCGAGCTCGGTCCCGTTAACCATCTGATCCCATCGCACAAGCCTCAAATAGTTAATGATTTTATATTGAACATATTTTATTATAAGTATAAATAGAAACAATATTTGTACAATTGTCATTTTTATAAATATAAATAATACAGGGCAATGGATCAACAAAACCCCCGTCTCCCCTCCCCTTCACATATATCCCCTTCTACTATCAGAAAACTGAATAAGTCAAATTATTACAGAATGCTACACAAATATCATGCTAACAGAATACCGCCGTCACCACATGGTAGGAATGGTGTTAGGGGGAGTGCAACTAGGGCAACTGCATCCTGGTCAGAGAGAGCCCTAAGCCTAGCTGGAAGCTAAAGAAGTACTGCCTGGGCTTTGCACTCCCTAGTTATGTCTAACATCAGCTCTAGCAGGATTACATATTTTATAATCTGATATATTCTACATCACAAGATAGAAATAAAATTTATTTTTTTCTACCTTTTGTCATCTCTGGTTTCTGCTTTTATCGTCTTCTTTTCACTCTCTTCCATCCAGCGTCTGCCCTTTGTCTCTTCAATCCAGCATCTGCCTCTTCCATCCACTGTCTGCCCTCTATCCCTCACCCTCTCATATGGTATCTGCGTTCTTTCTATGCCCCTCTCTCCTACACCAGATCTAGCATCTTTGTCCCTCTTTCCTTATTTTTCATCTGACCCCCCTTCCCAGCATCAATCTCTCTCTACCTTGTCATTGCTCTGTCTCTCCCCTTTCCCTCATCTGATCTCTTCATTCCATCCTGACTCCTTCCCCTCCTCTAATCTCCCTGCCAGCTGTTTCCTTCCAATGTTCCTCCTCCCCTGTCCAGCAGTACCTTCTCCCTTTCTTCATCCCCTTATCCAACAGTAACTCTCTTCCCTTCCCTTTCTCCCCTGTCAGCAGTAGCCCCTTCCCCTCCCTTGTCCAGGAGTACCCCTTCTCCCTTTCCTCGTTCCCTTATCCAACAGTAATTCTCATCTCTTCCCTATCCCTTCTCCCCTGTCAGCAGTAGCCCCTTCCCTCCCTTATCCTAGGAGCACCCCTACTCCCCTTCCCTCCTCTCCCTCTCCAGCAATGTTTCTCTATGTAAGGCTAGCAGCAGCTCTGTGTGCTTTTAACTTCGGCACACAGCTGCCCCTCAAGCAGTATTTTAGCGCGGTTTCATGAGGCAGCCTCGGGGCCTTTGGTAGGCCGGCCCACTTCGATGATGCGATGTGGGCCGACTTACCAAAGGCCCCGAGGCTGCCTCATGAATACCGCGTTAAAATACTGCCTAGGGGCAGCTGTGTGCCGAAGTAAAAGCACACAGACCTTGCCGCTTGCTTTTTCTGGGGGTGCAGAGACATACATGGCAGGAGTCGGATGGTGGCAGGTAGGAGTGCCGGGCATAGCGACGGCAACAGGAAGTTGCACGTCAGCTGACGCGGCACCTTTTGCTGCGGCCAGGGTCCTGAATCCTTTGCAGATGGCAAGATTTTTATGCGGACCGGCCACGGTCCACAGGACCGGCGGTTTGAAGAACTGTGGTTTAGAGAATAGTGCTTATGGCCTGGGAACGGAGCCTAAATTTAGGCATGGCCATTTGTACCATGAAAATGAGACTGCACCCTTTTTTCTATAACTATGTAATAACTTAAAGAAATGCCCCAATCTGCCATCTCGATGCATCCCTTTGGTCTCTAGATTCATGAGGGGTCTTTACCTCACCAGACTCCACTCAGACACTGCCTGTGGAATGGGATTTAATTATTCTTTCAGTACTCGTGAAGCCACCTTTTGAACCCCTCTTGTCTGCTTCACTAAAACACCTCACCTGGAAAGTGGCTTTCCTGATCGCGCTTAATTCTGCGCATCGAGTCAGCAAATGACAAGCACTGGCGTGGAATCCACCCTACACCAGATTTTATCACAACAGAGTCATCCTACATACTCATCCAAAGTTTTTACTGAAAGTAGTCTCTGAATTTCATCTCAACCAGTCCATAGTTTTACCTCTTTTATTTCCAAAACCAAACGTGCATCTGAAGAGACAGCTCCTCCATACCTGGACTGTAAAGAGCTCTTGCCTACTACTTGGACCGAACACCACATCATATAAGACTATTTTCATGCTGGCTAACGACTGCATATCCTTTTGCATATTCTCAGGCTGGGCTGACACTATTGGGCTGTGTAATGCTCATAGAGGGGTCTTTCTTTATTAAGGCGCGTTTTTTATTAAGGCGCATTAATCGATTTAGTGTCATTCTATCAAAAATCTTAATCCTTCAAATAATTCACTTATCTTTAGTTGATGCAGCACCCCTCAGACACGAATTCATGCTTCACTAGCTTCATCAGGGTCGAGGGTGTCATATTGCCTAAGCACCACAAACTTTCATCCACTTCATTATATTCCAATATGGCCAGGTTTCATAGGAAGGTACAGGTTTCTCTTTTCTTAAGGTAGGCTTGGTCTTCCTGGGCCACTATCTCAGAATCCTTGATTGGGAGACTCCAGTTTATTTTTCCTCTGGTCCATTTAGCACATACGTTCGGTGTCTTTCGTGTGCCCTGAGAAGTGCGCTGTTCTGTCTGAAGATGACGTTCATTTCCCTGTAATTTGTTTTAAATTTAATGTCTGTAAACTGCTTGGACCTTTTTAGATTGGGTGTTACATCAAGTTTCAATAAGCATAAGCTTTTCTCCTCACCCAGTACATCCTATAGCATTGTACCATCACCCAACAAGGCACTTCACACAACTCCAGCAGTTCCCTTTCACTCATCTGAGTTTCTTGTATTTTGTCAGATAAAGCTTTTAATCAGTGGTCTCTCTTCTGAGAACACCAATTGGCATGCAACTGCTAATGTGTTGTTGTTTTTTTTACATGAACCCCTATGCAGAGGAAATCAGACAGAAAGCACCAAATATTTTGCCAGTGACTCAATTTTCAAGTAGTACAAATAAATCTCTAGACATATCCAGAAATACTCTTCTGTAATCCGCCTTGAACCGCAAGGTAATGGCGGAATAAAAATCACTAATGTAATGTAATACTGTTATGAAATACAGACACTTGAGCAGTTGGCTAAGTGACATTGCTGTGTTTTGCAATGTGGAAGCTCTGAGTTCAATTCTTGGTTCATTTTCCCACCTCCCAGCTTAGATGTTTGCAAATGGCAGCACGCATGTCCCCTGAGGGAGAAGGAAGGCATAAGCCATGCTTAATAGCAACCATACTTAGGATTCATGAATGGAGGGTGTCAGAAAGAGCCTTGGTACTTGATCCCCAGACAGGGCTGCTGCTACTTGTACTGGGGCCCAGGGCAAAAATTCAGGAGAGAGCCCAAAGCTTACCAACAGTCTGTGCTTCCTTCAGATTTGGGGGCCCATTGTGGCATGGAGGCCCAGGGCAATTGCCTTTGGTTGCTTCCAGCCAAAGATGTGATTTATTTACTTGTTATACTTCCTTTCAGTGAAATTATTAAAACAGTTTAGTATCTGAGCTAAAGTAAACTAGGAAGAGATATAAAATAGTAAAATAAAAATCCCCAAGCTCTTGTGAATGAAAGTGCACCAAATTCCAACCCCCATTTCCAATTCAGTTGGAATACCAAAAGATCAGGAGGAAACTGCTGGGTGAAGAGAAGTCATTAGATCTATTCTAATCTTCTATTTGTGTGTCGCTCATACCTATACAGGCTCAAGGTGACTTTAAAGACAGGGGAGAGGAGGGAGAAGGAGGGAGGAGAGGAGGAAGAAAGGGTCAGAGGATATGTTGGAGGGGAGAGGGAAGGGAGGGGAAAGATAGGGGGGAATGGAGGTGGAAGGGGAAGAGGAGAGGATGCAGGAGATTAAGAGCCTGTTTTAAAAAGCCGCACGATAAAGGCCCCGAAGCCCATAGAGATTTAAAGGGCTTCGGGCTGTTGCCGCGTGGCAGCCGCTAATGCGGCTTTGTAAAACAGGCCCTAAGTGTCGAACAAATGAGTTTTCAGGTTTCTTTGAAAGATGATGTGGCAGATCTTGGGTCAGCACGTCCCCTGCGGTAAATGTTCTGTTTGTGATATGTCCATCTCTGGGAGTCAGTGGGTTCATCCTACCACAACAAAGTGTATTATTTGAAATCCAGTACCACCTGTGAGTCTAGGTTTGTGGTTTATGTCATTTCCTGCCCTTGTGGTCTTATCTATGTGGGTTGCACTTCTCGTAGTATAAGGACTAGGCTCATTGAACATTGTAGTTGCCTAAAAACTGAAAAAAATTCAGCCCCTATGGTGTCCCACAATATTTCCCATCAACACTGTTTCTCCCAATTACGCTGGTGCATTCTGGAACAGATTCCTATCAACTTTGAGGGGGACAGATATACGTATCTATTGAATCGTGAAAACTTCTGGATATTTTATCTTCGATCATATTTCCCTATAGGTTTGAATGAAAATGTGGATAAATGTTTCACTAACTAATCAATCTTTAATTTTTGGTTCTGGTAGTCAAAGTTTTACCTATGTCTAGCATCATATTTTTCACCTTTTTATTTATTATATTTTTCATTATATATATTTTTTTCGATTCCCCCTTGTCTTATATTCTCCCCTAATTTTCCATACCTTTTTTTCTTTTTTCCTTTGATATTACTTTTCCTAGTAGCGTGCTTTCGTTGACTTACGTCATCACGCTCCACAGGGGCGTTGATACGGCTGGATTCTCAAGGCGTTCTTAAATCCCGCAGATGCCATGTTGTTCTCTTAAGTTCCAGCGTCTTTGACTTTTGTATGCTGTGTAATTTTGATCTCTTATGTTTGACCAACAAGTTTAGAAATTACTGTCGGTTTCTCCACTTTTTTCATTATTTCATTTGTATCCCGCTCCTGATGAAGACGCGAAACGGAGCTCTGTCGAGTGGTGATATTCTTATGTTTGAGTGGTGATATTCTTATGTTTTGATGAGTGTGTGTGTGTGTTTGGAGGTTTTAATATTTTGGGACCCTGGATGTATGTTGTAGTGCTTGTGCTTTATTATCTTTACCAGTTGATTATTAAGGTTTTGGGCATTTGCACTTTATATTTATTCTTATTAATTAATTTTTGGATTGGCACTTTATATACTTATATACACTTTCATAGTTTGATTATTTAGTGTTTAGTTTGGCCTTTGTATATCAGCTCAGGCAACGTTATTTACTTTATTATGATAGGAACTTTTGCACTTGCACTTTATATCAGCATGCTAATAATCCTCTCAGGGTTTTTTTAAGGTTTTTCTATATACATGTTATTTATTCAGTAAGACTTATGTACTAAGTCACAAATGTCAATGTATTTATTTACCAAAAAATTCAAAATCATGTGTGATTAATCTATTAATTTATTATTTCATTAATTTTCCTTTTCATTCCCACCCCACACACTTTACCTTATTCATTTTGTATTGGTTTAGTCTTTAGGGAGTGTATGTTGTTTACATGCCTTTATTTCCCTTTTTCCTGAGTGCTAAGTCTGGCACTTTTCTTTTGGGAGTGTTATTATTTTCACAGGTGATGAATTTTGTTATGGACTATATGATGTATGAGGCAACTCTCATTTAGACTGATGTCTGGTGCTGGTCACCTCTGAGATTTTGCCTGAGCCAGAGGTTTACGTTATCTGCGACAGGCTCATACTGATGTCCACCACTTCAAACCCTGTTTCCTCCCATTGTGTAATTGTTTTGTCAGACTTACCACTTTAGGTTTAAGGCGTTTTAGCCAATTTCTCAGCAGTATCTCTTTTAGGTTTATATTGGCTATATATTTTGAAAAGGCTTAGTTATTTTAGTTGGAACCCAAGCACAGTACCGGGTAAAGCTTTGGATTCTCGCCCAGAAATAGCTAAGAAGAAAAAAAAAAAAAAATTTAAATTGAATCAGGTTGGGCACACTGGATGGACCATTCGGGTCTTTATCTGCCGTCATCTACTATGTTACTATGTTATTATTTTGCTGTTAAGGTTCAATTCATTACATTACACCTTGCGGTTCATGGCGGATTACAGAAGAGGATTTCCGAACATGTCCAGAGGTATTACAGAGTAGAGCGGGTTGCTTCAGAGGATTGAAATATGGTGTTAGTTAGTCTTTATAGATTTCTTGAATAGCAGGGTCATTTCTGTAAGGTCATTCCAAGTTTTTACTCCTAGAAAGATAAGCATGGAGTTGAAAACTCGTTTGTAATAAAGATCTTTTGTGGATGGGAGATTTAGCAGCATCCAGTAGAAGGTTCTGCAAGAAGTAGACCATTCCATTGAGAAGAGCTGGATGAGTGGGGCCGCAGAGTTTCCATATAGTATGCGGTGAATGATATAAGATATTTTAAATGTTCTTTGTGATGGGATGGTAGCCAGTGCAATTGTTTGATGAAGGTTGTGACTGAGTTGTATTTTCTCAGGTTGAAGATTAGTCTTACAGCAGTGTTTTGGATGAGTTGCATTTTGTGAATTAGAGAGTGTTGATTCCTATGTAGATGGAGTTGTAGTAGTCCATTTGTGGTAGTATCATCAGTTGTATGATTAAGGCAAAGTGGTATTGGTGAAAGTACGGTCTGATTAGTCTTAGTTGTCTCAGGGTGAAGAGGGATTTCTTTCGGAAACTAGATATTTGAGGTTCCATGGTAAGAGTGGAGTCCAGTATGCAACCTAAGATTATGGAGGACTCGTCAATGGAGAGGGTTTTGCCTGATCAAAGGGTGATGCTTGTTGGTGCCGTTTCCTGGGCCGTGTGGAAGTATAGAACTTTGGTTTTAGTTATGTTTAGTTTCAGTTTGTTGGTTGTTGCCCAATTTTGGATTCTTTCTATATTGTGTGAGATTTAGTTGGAGATTAGATAAATTCAAAAGATCACTAAAAAAGCTTTCTGTATAAAGACGCTCTCGACAGATAAGATTTCGACGAGGCTTTGATTATTATTTTTCTTCTTCCTGTCCTTATGTTTTGTCCTATAATTGTTTTCTTTCCTATCACAATTGTAGTTCTCCCTGCATCCCTTTTGTATGTAATAAGTCATGGTTGTCCATGTCTATGTTCTTAATTGTTTTGCCTGTCTTCCTCACATTTTATTGTATATCGCTCTGAATTTTTTTGAAATTGCAATTTGATCAAAATTTTTATGAAACTTGAAAAAATACGAAAGGCAATCAATGCAAACACCAATATGCAACTCTACTTCTTTCTCATGGCGCATAATCAACGGTCTGAACATCTCTCTTTTTTTTTTTTTTTTTACTAGGTTGTGGAAGAAGAAATCCCAATACCAGCAAGCTTTGTAAAACTCAGTTATCTGAGCAGTCGAACCCCTGGATACAAAACCTCACTGCATATCATCCTGACATACTCAACCCTACCTGCTGGCCTAATAAAAGTGCATCTGACCATAGTGGTGGAAGGGAGGCTAATGCAGAAATGGTTTCCTGCTGCTGCTAACTTGGTCTATGCCTTTTCCTGGAACAAGACAGACATTTATGGACAAAAAGTGTCTGGTCTGACAGAAGCCCTAGGTATGTTAAATGTGTTCGCTGCAAAGATTACTTGTTTTCAGTTTGTGTATTTTTCTTGCATTTTGTTTTGTTTTTCATACGTTTTAATCTTTATTGAAATGTTTTTTGATGCTTTATTTTCTCTTAGACTAAACTAACTAAACTAAACCTTAAGCTTATATACCGCATCTGCTCTATAACAATAGAGCTTGACACAGCTTACAGAAAATTAAAGGAAAAAAATACAATAGGGATAGGGATAATATAGAAGGAAACAAAGATCACAATTTTGAAAAAAAAAACAAGTTTTCGGATGTTTACGGAATAATTGGAGAGAGCCCAGATTGCGCAACTGGACAGGAAGATTTTAATTTGCTTAGAAACCTAATACTAGGAGTTAAGGGGGTAACGCTGTAAAAATGCAATTCTTATAAAGGCCCTGATTCTATAAAGTCCACCTAAAGTTAGGCGCCAGTATTGGCACCGATTCTATAAAACTTAGGCACCCATTATAGAATCACGCTTAGTATCACCTAAGCATGCTTAAGTGGCGCTCAACATCCTAACATTTAGGTTAGAGCAGGGATCTCAAAGTCCCTCCTTGAAGGCCGCAATCCAGTCGGGTTTTCAGGATTTCCCCAATGAATAGGCATTGAAAGCAGTGCATGCACATAGATCTCATGCATATTCATTGGGGAAATCCTGAAAACCCGACTGGATTGCGGCCCTCAAGGAGGGACTTTGAGACCCCTGGGTTAGAGAGAGTAAGCCCTCCCTTCGACGTCAGCGCTGACATTGGGGAAGACTTCCGGTCGGCTATGTGTGCTGCGGCAGGGCAGGTAGGAAAAAGAGGATGAGCCTCGCGGCTCGAGTTGTATTGAACCCTGCAAGATCCCCATGACCCTAGGGGATCCCCATGACCCAAAGGGGGAAACCTGCGGGATCCTCAACGCAACCCCCCCCCCCTTCACCAGTTCCCTTCTCTTTAGCCTCAAGCATGTCAACTGCTTCCCTAACGGTATATATACTGGATCTGCACTATTTCCTATTTGTACAGCTTCTTGTAGCTCTTGAAATATACAGCTCCGTTATTCTTGTAACTTCTCCTGGAAATGACCAGAACTCTCTTTTTAAGTTTTATTAGGATTTTATATACCGCCTATCAAGGTTATCTAAGCGGTTTTACAATCAGGTACTCAAGCATTTTCCCTATCTGTCCCGGTGGGCTCACAATCTATCTAACGTACCTGGGGCTACAGAGGACTAAGTGACTTGCCCAGGGTCACAAGGAGCAGCACAGGGTTTGAACCCACAACCCCAGGGTGCTGAGGCTGTAGCTTCAACCACTGCACCACACACTCCTCTGTAATTATCCTGGAAATGTCCAGTTGTCATAACATAAGAACATAAGCAATGCCTCTGCTGGGTCAGACCTGAGGTCCATCGTGCCCAGCAGTCCGCTCACGCGGCGGCCCAACAGGTCCAGGACCTGTGCAGTAATCCTCTATCTATACCCCTCTATCCCCCTTTCCAGCAGGAAATTGTCCAATCCTTTCTTGAACCCCAGTACCGTACTCTGCCCTATTACCCCAGTACCGTACTCTGCCCTCTGGAAGTGCATTCCAGGGGTCCACCACACGTTGAGTAAAGAAGAATTTCCTAGCGTTCGTTTTGAATCTGTCCCCTTTCAACTTTTCCGAATGCCCTCTTGTTCTTTTATTTTTCAAAAGTTTGAAGAATCTGTCCCTCTCTACTCTCTCTATGCCCTTCATGATCTTGTAAGTCTCTATCATATCCCCTCTAGGTCTCCTCTTCTCCAGAGAAAAGAGTCCCAGTTTCTCCAATCTTTCTCTATCTATCTATCTCTCTTTCTCTCTCTCTCTCTATTTCTGTGTCTCTCCCTTTCTCTCTCTCTTGCTTTCTCTCTCTCTCTCTCTCTCTCTGTCTCCCTTTCTCTCTTTCTGTCCCTCTCTACTCTCTCTATGCCCTTCATGATCTTGTAAGTCTCTATCATATCCCCTCTAAGTCTCCTCTTCTCCAGGGAAAAGAGACCCAGTTTCTCCAATCTCTCAGTGTATGAGAGGTTTTCCATCCCTTTTATCAGACGTGTCGCTCTCCTCTGAACCCTCTCGAGTAACGCCATATCCTTCTTAAGGTACGGCGACCAATATTGGATGCAGTATTCTAGATGCGGGCGCACCATCGCCCGATACAATGGCAGGATAACCTCTTTCGTTCTCTTTTGTAATCCGCCCAGAACTGCAAGGTTGAGGCGGAATAGAAATCAGTAATGTAATCCCCGCGGGTCCCATGGGATTCTCGTCGTCCCCGTTCCCATGCAGCTCTCTAATTTAGGTGTCCTCAATTTACATCAGAGTTTTCTTCACCTGAAGTTAGGCATCGATATTGGAGCCTTAACAACACCTAATTCACAAAGAGGCGCCTAACTAGAAAACACGCCCCTAACCAGGCCCAATTTTAGTGTGGGCACTTTGGGCTAGGCTGCAACTTTTTATAGAATCAGTTTTACGAGTTAGGCACCTAACATTCAATTAAGTCAAATTAAAGCCAATTGTGAGGTCTTGAGTGCCAATATCGGCACCGATTAAGCCTGTAGAATCAGGGCCTAAGTGCTTATTTTCCTTCATAGGACACTAGCATAGCAGGTGAGATATGTGACATTTATGCCATAGAACTGATATTTACAGCATTCTAAGTGTGTGTTAAGTGTAAGCCCCACCTAAGTTCTCCACCCAACAACTGTAACGCATACTATGTAGGATCTGCACATATTTTCAGAACAGGGTTTAGGTGGAATTTTGGCATTTACAAACAAATATGCACCCTTTCAAAAATTATGAAGACCAGGGGACATTCAGTGAAGTTGCATAGAAATACCTTTAAAACAAATAAGAGAAAATATTTTTTCACTCAAAGAAGTTAAACTTTGGAACTCATTGCCAGAGGACGAGACTGGGAGGCATCAAAATGGCAGATGACGTTTAATGTAAGCAAGTGGAAAGTGATGCATGTGGGAAAGAGGAAGCCAATGGAAATGTTATAAATCCGTTGTATCACATTATGATATGGCCACACCTCGAATATTGTGTGCAATTCTGGTTGCCGTATCTCAAAAAAGATGTAGCAGAATTAGAAAAGGTATAGGTAAAGGGTGACGAAAATAATAAAAGGAATGGGACAACTTCCCTATGAGGAAAGGCTAAAGCGGCTAGGGCTCTTCAGTTTGGAGAAGAGAGAGACTGCTTAGGGGGATATGATAGAGGTCTATAAAATACTGAGTGGAGCGGAAAGGGTAGATGTGAATCGCTTGTTTACTCTTTCCAAAAATACTAGGACTAGGGGACAAGCGATGAAGCTACTAAGTAATAGATTTTAAAAAGACCGGAGATAATATTTCTTCACACAACATGTAATTAAACTCTGGAATTTGTTGCCTGAGAATGTGATGAAGTCAGTTAGCTTAGCAGGGTTTAAAAAAGGTTTGCATAATTTACTAAAAGAGAAGTCCATGAGGAAATCCACTGCTTACTCCTAGGATCAGCAGCACAAAATCTGTTTTACTACTTGGGATCTAGCTGGGTACTTAGGACTTGGGTTGGCCACTATTAAAAACATAATGCTGGGCTCGACGGACCTTCAGTCTGTCCCGGTATGGCAATTCTTATGTTTTTATGAGTATTAAAAAAGGTTTGGACAAGTTCCTGGCATATGCTATTGAGAAATACATGGGGGAAACGTCTGCTTTCCCTGGGATCAGTAGTATGGAATGTTCTGGATGCTTATGACCTGGATTGGCCATTGTTGGAAACTGGGCTATTCTTATATTCATTCTCTCTCTATCTCTCATCATTATGTTCTCGTTCAATATTTAGGTGTCGCTCTGGTTTGTTGAAAGCATTCCCAGTTTTGATGATACAACTATGAATTGGACTACAGCTTTGGATCAATCCCAATTTTTATTTTATTTTTTTACTCTTTCAGCCACCATATTGTAGAAGTTTCTTGGGGTTTACTCTTCTAATAAAGTATCAAGTCATTTAAGGAATCGGAACAGAGTTTACGTCAAATGCATCAGTTATCAGCATATTTTCATAAACTAGATGCTTGTTGATGTTTATACGAGTATTTTGGATAGAACTGTTAATTTAAGAGCAGATTTAACAGTTTCAATTAATACGTATGCTTCTTGGCATTTTGTTGAGGAAGGTGTAGTTTATTTTGACATCTTTGAAAAACACATGTTTAATAATAGTTTTTAATTTGCTACAAAACTTAGCATTATGAGATAGTAATTAGAGCTCTAAAAATGGAATTTATTTATTTAATTCGTTTTCTATCCCGTTTTTTCCCAAACAGCTCAGAACGGGTTACAAGGTTAAGATGAAGTATCTTCTATGTTAACCTAATTAAATTATAGTGCCAGTGTACTAAGGTGTATTAAAGTTATTGTTAAATTAATTTTTTACAGCATATTAATACAATATCAGCCTTAACACACTTGAGAATTAGTCCATGTTTAGCACAGGGACTAGCACAGTAAAAATATTAATGAGTTCTACTGCATGCAAATGGACACAGGTCTTTAAATTTTTTTCTTTTTTTAAATAGTGCTAACACCCCTTGCCCATTGTTGGCTACAATATTCCTGTCTGCCTACTTCTCATCTCTGGGACACAAAAGGAAGGTCCTCCAAATAATTTTCCCCTCCTTAAGACTCCAGAAGAAGCCCTCTGATGCTTTCCAGCAGTTGAAAGGGGTAGGAAATAAATCCCACCTCTTGCCCTGCCCATTTTACTATGTTGTCTTTGGCCCTAGAGCATTAATATAAAACAGATATGAATCAACAGATTCATTTAAGATATAGATTTCAAGCATGCTTTGATTCTCAAAATGGTGTCCACTTCATCTCTACCTTCTGAAAACCATGCTGTCAAAAGGATATAGACATAATGGAGACAATCAGGAAATAGACTACCAAAATGATGAAGGTCCTGAACCAAATATTTATGAATTGTTAATATATACAATAGAGGAGAGAAAAAAAGGGAGAGATGATAAGTCAGAGATACTCACATAGCTTAAAAATTTACTGGAAGATTCTATATAGTCCACCAGTGAAACTGAAATAAATCCATGTAACATTGGAAGATGTAATGGGTCAATTTGATAAACTGAACAGTAGCAAATCACCTGGACCAGATGGTATACATCCCAAAGTTCTGATAGGATTAAAATGAATTTGCAGAGCTATTCATAGTAATTTGTAATTTATCTTTCAAATCCAACATGGTACTAGAGAAAATATTTCTTTACTCAGTGTACAATTACCACTGTAATTTGTTGCCAAAAATATGGTGAAAGCAGTTAGCTTGGCAAGATTTTTAAAAAGGTTTGGATAATTTCCTAAAACAAAAGTCCATACGCCATTATTGAGGTGGCTTGGGGAAATCCAATGCTTATTTCTAGGATAAGCAGCATAAAATCTGTTTTACTCCTTGGGATCTTGCCAGGTACTTGGAATCTGGGTTGGCCACTGTTGAAAACAGGATACTGGGCTTGATGGACTTTTGATCTGTCCCAGCATGGCAACTCCCATGTAAAGTTAGGTGCTTACATCAGCGCATCTATCCGATGCAGACAGCTAACTTAATTGGCTGATGGGTTTAATAGGCGCCAATAATTGGCTCTTAACACCTCATAAATGCAATTAATTGGACTTAATTGAAAGGCACCTAACTCGAAAAACACAATTCTATAAAAAGTAGGCACCTAGTCCAAAGAGCTTACCTAAAAGTGGGCATGGCTGGGACAGTTCGTGAGTGTACTTTCAAGTTAGGCACCTCTTTTTGAATTAGGCACTGGTGTTTTGGTGGAGAAAACTCTGGCATGAATATGGAGCATCTAAATTTAGGATGCGTAGCAATGCCTACCGCTGCTTAGTGGCGCTAAAGCGTGATTCTATACAGCGCCCCTAACTTTCATAGAATCGTGCTTAGCACTGCACTAGTTGGTGCCAATTTTTAGGTGGCTTTTATAGAATTGGGCCCTTAGGCCCTGATTCTGTAAGAGGTGCCTGCCACGTGTCAATCACCGACAGACGCCGCTTCCAGAATCACGGCCCCCAAGGGCCCTAGGTGCCAGAAATGTGAGCCAAAGAAATGTGTCCTTCATTTCCAGCGCCAAGGGTCCGTCCTGAATTGCAGCCAGTGGCGCATAGTGAACCTGAAGTCTGGTGCCACCCCTAACTGCACCAATTTCCAGGCTTCAGCATCACTATGCGCTGCTAGCCACCATGGACCTAGGTGCAAATTCCCGGAGGCTACGTAGTAGTGGCTTTTTAAAAAATTATTATTAGTGAGTTTTTTAATTAGGTTTTAACAGCGTGACCAATTATCGTGCCACTTAAACCCAATAAAACCACTTCAGTTAGTTAGGTGGTACGGGTGACTACTGACACCTTACTTTCAGCGTCTTTTGTAGAATTTGGCCCTTAGTGAATACTTTGCAAGCAAGTATTTATCACTGGAAAGTGTAAAGCAGATTGAGGTATAAACTTTCAAGGGATTAGATGCTTGAGATGAAAATGTCAAAGGAGGTGGTGGATGCAAAACTCAACAGTTTTAAAAAAGAATAGGAAAGGCTTGGAAACAATGGAGAACAATTTTCTAAACCATTTTCAGCTATACAAAAGTAGTATTTGAAATGCACCCACCCTATTTGCAGGTAAATTTAACTGAATAGTTTCACTAGACATATAAGTTACCAGACGTCCGGATTTCACCAGATATGTCCTCCTTTTGAGGACATTTCTGGGGGTCCGGACAGCATTTAGAAAACCCACCCAGCACTTTGTACAGGTTTTGAAAGAAATTGCATCAGGAAGGGAAACATCCGCGCATGCCTTCCTGCCCAATCGAACAGCATCGGGGGTTGGGACTGGGGGCAGAGCTGGGGCGTAACAGGGCAGAGATGGGTGGAATTGAGCGAGGGCAATTCTAGGGGCAAGTCTAGGGGTCGCCTTAGGAGCAAAAAATAGCAAGGGCAGGTTTCTGCACCTACTTATCCAGGCCCAGTTCTATAAAGAATTTTTTATCTACTTTGATATTATGCGGTGCCTCTTAAACTTTTTCAGCTCCGGCACACTAAACAGAGCAAATGTTTTTTGCAGCACATTATATTGGAAATTATAATATTGCAAAACCAACGGTGTGATGAAACTAAAGTAGATAAATAGAATTGCTATGAAATATAATGGATGTGCTTGTTTTTTAGTTGCAAATTAACTCAACACATGGCTTGATAGTCGACAAGCAAACATACATTTCATCATCCACGATCTGCAGTCATTCTCTTTTTTTTCTATTTCATTTTCTGTCCGAGCTGAAAATCCAAGTTTGCAAAGATAAGAAGATCCAAGTGGTAACAAAGCCTTGATTGGCACACAGTTTGAGAGGACACTGTATTAATGTAACATCTGGCATAGCCACTCTTTAATGAAGAGTTTGGGCAGAATGAATGGGGGAGGACAGAGAGCCACCATCTTAGCTGGATCTTTGCGGCATTGGTACCAGCACAGAAGAAATTTTAATCGATCCTAGAGACTATGGCATTGCCTAGATCCTGCATCACATTGGGACTAATGGGGAAGGAAACCACTGCCTCGGATGAATTTAGGGGAAAGTGGTCTCTTTTCCTTATAGTCCAAGATCAGACTGTTGGGTGCTATCAACTTGTGTTCAAGTCCTAGTGGACTTGAAAATTATCAAGTTTTCATGGGCAGAATGCAGAAGTAGATTGGCGGGCCTTCTGTGCAGCATAAATTTCGATGTTGCCGCAACAAACGTGATCCTCCGCCTCCAACAACCGCCCATCTGCTGCTGCCCAGATGGGTGGTACATCGTTAGTCTGACATCTCCGATGAAAACCTGTTTTGCCCTGGAAGACCCTGCTGGTACTGAAACTGCCGACGGCATAGCTTTCCGCTTCAGAGGTGCACGACAAGCCCATGTACCATGCCTGGAGCCATGATTAGACAGAGAGTCTTATTTCTAAGTTTCCAGCTGTGATTTGGGATCATTAGTGCATGGTTAATTTCGATTGCTGCTGTTTGTTTGCCAGGAAATCCTAAATTTACATTGGGAACAATTACAAAGTTGTGCTGCTCATTGCAACGAAGGGGCAGTAGGTGCAAATCATACGCCTGATTAACGAGATCAGCCTAATCTCTAATAAGAGGCGCAATTCTGCCTAAATAATGTTCTACCTGAGAGTTCATACCACTTCTGTCGAGAAACTCTAATTATATGGAACTGAGCCATCTCACACGAAGTGATATTTTGGGGTAAATATTGAGCCAGTGGCATTATTTCCAGATACTCAACGCCAGGTCATGTCCAAGCTTTTGGCATTGAATATCCAGTTTGTGTGGCACTGGCTAAAGTTAAGTCAATATTCGGAACTTAGCCAGTTGCCACTATAAGAGCCAGCACTGTGATGAGCTTTGGGTGCTTGAGCACCCCTAATATCGAGCAAACTCCTTGACCGTGTCCCTGGAAGGGTAAGTGCCATTGGGTTTTAACACACTCAATAAGTTTAAAAGTTGGCTCCTATGGCTGCCAACACAAATATAGGACTGTGTTTTAAGCACTTAATAAGGCCGGAGAGCTGACCACCCTGAAACACCCCCCAAATAGCTGGTTTTCATTTAGGTGTTAGCCATTATTTTTTTGTAGCTGCAATAACCAGTTAAGTGCTGCTGAATCGAGCAATGTAACTGGTCAGTGGCCATTTCTGGCCGGTTAAATCATTTTGAATATTGGCCAGTTGGGCTCACCTACCTTACAGGAAAGGGCAATGTTATGGCTGAGAAGCTCAGCCTAAATCCTGCAGCCCTTATGAATGTTCCTGGGAAGAGAAGCAAAATGAGATGTTCCATGAAGCAGGACACCTACTATAGATCTGTTTCTGTGTACTCTGAACAGGTTCAGAATAGGGACACATAGCAAAGTGTCCTCAAATGTCTCCTGCTTACATTGTGAGAGGAACTGCTATTCCTCTTCCCACTGATAATTCTGCAAAGATTCATCTATAACCCTCTTAGATTTTATTGGCCTAGGTCAGGGGTAGGCAATTCCGGTCCTGGAGAGCCGAAGCCAGGTCAGGTTTTCAGGATATCCACAATGGATATGTACAAGATGGATTTGCATGCACTGCGTCCTTGAGATGCAAATCTATCTCATGCATATTTATTGTGGATATCCTGAAAACCTGACCTGGCTCCGCCTACCCCTGGCCTAGGTAAATATTATGCCCACTCTTTTGGGTGTTATCCATCAGGAAACTGATTGAAGTTCACTTAACTTTAGTCATACAGAATTGGGGAACTCTGATACATCTCACCAGTAGGCCTCTGGCTCTTTGAGATAATGAACATTGAATTCACTAAAATCTATATGAGCATGTTTCAGAAATCCTGATTTCTAGAGGAGGTTTTTCTAGATGGGTCTATAGTTTTAAATAGAAGAGGTTTGCTGCACAATGTCATGGAAAGACCCTAGGCCAGTGTCCCTTCAATACAAAGGCCTGGGGGCTGATGACGGCCCCTAGAGACCTTGGAGGTAGCCCCCATTGTCTTAGGGTTTTTTCTGTTTACTCTGTCCTCTCTACCCAGGCTCAGGACAGAAAGGGGAAGGTGGATGGGGAGAAAGTTCACAGGCTTGAAGTGCAAGACATATCTCAATAGACAAGAGACAATGGTTTTGTAAATGCTCATACCTTGCTGAGAATACCCCAATAAAATTTGAAGGTGGGCTGTAAGAATGGATGTCATTGACACACACTGGTTAGCAGTGTTGTGGACCTGCATGGAAAGATATTTGGGGGCTCTTATTCAGCTCATTGGAACCCAAAGGGGTCCTCAGCTTACAAATTAATGAAGATCACTGCCCTTAGATTGTTTTATTCTGACCTTCAGAAAAACCACTGAAGTATCTCCATTATGTATTGGAATTAGGCCTAAAACCCAATTTAGTAAGAATTCTCCATAGTAATAACCGGCACGTACCACCAAGGAGAAGGTTAACCTAGGCACCTAGGTTTGAATATCTACCTCCATGATAACTATTTGAATATCTACCCCATGATGACTTAGCAATGCTATAACTGGTTATCACTAAACTATAAATAAGAAACGTTATTCTATTCTCTATTAAATGCAGAGTCTAATGAGAGTGCTATTATTTTGTTTTGATCTAATTAAGACATAAGCTCTCTTATAAAATAAGATGTTGACCAACCTGTTGATTGGAGATCTTAGAAATACATTATTTACAGTTTCCGTAGGATATGAATACGAGCTTTGCCCTGAAGTTATTCTCTGGGAGAAAAGAAGTGTAACGATGCAGGGTTTTGAGATGGATGCATCAAACCTGGGAGGCTGGTCCTTAGATAAACATCATATTCTAAACCCACAAAGTGGTAAGTACTCTAGTAAATTATAGGTTTCTATGTACCTCACACCTTCAGTTCTGTAACAGTACACCCATATTTAAATGCCTAGGGGGCAATTCTATAACTGAGTACCTGGTAGGAGCTTTTTCTTTTTTAAAAGAAACACAGGCGTTTACTTTCTTTTGTAGAATATTGGTATAGCAGTGAAAATGCATGCCTATAAGTAAGATGACTAAGTTCCAGTGATATGCATATATACAGAATAGGTCCCTGACCCGATCTTATCAAGGAAACAACTCTTTTAAGATAAGTTATTTCTTTGTAATTATTTATGAGAGCATTATGCACTTTATATAAAACACGAAAAAAAAACATTTTAAAAAAACATTCATAAAACGTTAAAAGCTTTGAGTAAGTGGGCGAATGAAGAAGCCACAGCCATAGCCACTAAGACTTTTGTATCGCCAAGAAATTGGGCGAACAATTGGCATGTCTGAAGCCCCCAAAAAAACGAAAAAAATCATATGAGACAGTTGAGACATTGACCTTTGATACTGAGTATATAATATTGGCTAATGTTGGAGGAGTGACTGGGATATTTACTTCTGCAGTGTGATATTCAGTTGAAAAAGAATTATAAATATAATAGGAGAAAGGAAGACATTTAAAATAGAGCCATTATGGCTGAATTTATGGGATACACAGAGGAACATGTCCAAAATTTATACAGAATAGCGCATAGGCAGAATTTTAGCATATATGCATGCATGTGCATATATATACAACTACTACTACTAATCATTTCTATAGCATTGTCAAATATTGTTAAACATGCAGGAGACAATCCCTGCTCAATAGAGCTTACTTATGCACTGTTTAAATAAAGTTCATGCCTCATTGGAATGAAGCTGTGAGCATGTATATATAGAACTGGCCTGCTAGAGGGCGTCTATCTGGTACCTGTTCTATAAAGTAAAGAAAGCACCACCTCTCCTTTACAGAATTCTAACGTAACAGCCAAAATACATGTCTACAGTTCAGGCATGAACACTTGAAAATGGCATAAATGCTTTGTTCCTACCTTGCATGTAATTATACTAGTCTATAATTTATGCACATAGCTTTGTGCCCTGACCTTGTTTCACTCAGACTCCGCCCATACCTATGCCCACCTTCAAACTGAGGCCATCGCATTTACGTGTCGTTTGACTGAACAGCATCCAGCCTGAATATTGGTATTTAAATGCACATATGCACACATACATGAGTATATGCCTAGGGTTACCAGACATCCGGATTTCTACGGACATGTCCTCCTTTTGAGGACCTGTCCGGGGGGGCCGGACGGTTTTGAAAAGCTTCCCGACAAAATTGAATCAGGAAGGGGCATCCGCACATGTAATATGCGCACGTGATGTAATTGCATCATATCCGCGCATGCATGGATGCAATCGGGGGGGGCGGGGCTGGGGGACAGAACAGGGCATTTCTCAGGCGAGACTGGATGGAACTGGGGGCGTGGCCATGGGTCCGTATTTTCCCAAAGGAAAATCTGGTAACCCTATATATGCCAGCATTCTGATCGTTTGCATGCCTACGTGGCACTTAAATATTGGCGTCCCATTTACAGAATTACCCCCTGACAGTCCAAAGTCAGCGTCATAATTGTTTGGAAAAATTATCTATTTATTTGTCTCATTCTAACCTAATTCGATAAACTTGGGAGCACAATTTTGCATCTAGCACACCAAATTGGACCGTCAAGTTGTGGAACAGTGCCTAACTTAATTGTTTAAGTGGGCACTAATTGGCTTTAACTGCCAACATTAACCCTTAAGTGGAGTTAATTGGCACCAATTTGCAGTTATACGCTCTAAATCTAGGCCCTGATTCTAAAAACAGCTCCTAACTCATAGGCACTGTTCAGCGCAGTTGTCAATCATCCACTAGGTGCCATGTATAGAACTGCGCCTAGCGATGCCTAAGTGTCTTAGGCGTTGGTAGACGTTGAATTCTTAGGCACACTGCCCTTTAGGCCAGGGTTTTCTTGGCCCAAACGAATGAGCCTAAGTTGGGCTCCTACCTGCGCCCAAGTCAAATCATGCACAAAATCCACCCGCAATTCATCCCCTATCCACACCTACTTTCCGGTTGACACCTCAGGATAGACGCCCACCTCAAAGTGTTAGGCGCCAATCGAGTTAGGTGCCTACCAGATCCTTAATTTTTTTTAATTGCTTTTTTTTTAGTTTTTTCATGGTCCTTTAGGCACCTATTATAGAATCAAGGCCCTTAGGGCCCAATATTTAGCTGGCGGTGATTAGAGTGTTGCTGACTGCTGCCGCCATGTAAACCCAGGTATTTAATGCCAGGCCATGTCTGGTACCCCTAGCATTGATGTTTCCAGGTTTTGCAGCCAGCTAACATATAGCCAGGTTAAGTGTGATTTTCAGCACTTAACAAAATGAGGGTTATCACATAAAGATAGGACTGACTTTTAGGCGGTCTTATTTATGTGATTAATGGCCTGTCCAGTCAAGTGCTGAAGATTGACGCTTTATTGACCAAGTGGCAACTTCGCCTCCAGAATGCCATCAAAATAGCCGGTTTTCAGTTCAGTACTAACTGGCTAAAACCCAAGTAGACAATTTAACTGGCCGGGATCCATTTCTGGCCAGTTAAATCGTGTTGAATATTGACACCCCCCCCCCCCCCCACACTGTCAGTTACGTGTGCAACTGATAGTATTCAGGCAGGAGCATTTACAACAACCTTTGACATGGTTTAAATGCTCGGGCCTAAGGTTAGGTGCTTAGATTAGTGCTCCTAGCCAATCTAAAAGCTTAATCAGCAGAGATAACAAGCAATTAGCATTTCATAACTGACTTAAAATTAATTGGGCGATAAGTGCCTAGATTGTTAGGTGCATACCACTTTCAGGTAGTCCAAGACGCCTATGAGAAAGTAGGTGATGTTTGGGGCAGATCATGGGCATATGATGCATATAGGTGCCTAATTTAGGTGCCGGTATTTAGGCCAAGAAAACACTGGCATAAACAGGATGCGCCAAAGCCCTTTTTAGGTGCCGCTAGTCACGATTATATAAACAGCGCCTACAAAATTAACATGTGCAAAGTACTGCATTCCTAGGCTTCTATGATTCTTTAAATGGTGTCTAACATATAGGCGCCAAAGACCATGCGTCAATCATAAGCTATGCACCGTTTATAGAATCACGCCTAATGGCACCCAAAGCATTCATAGGCCCCAGTAGGCATTGAAACCGTAGACACACTTCCATTTATGCCAGGGTTTTCTTGGTCTAAATGAGTGTACCTAAGTCAAACCATACCCAAAATCCACCAAAATCCATGCCTACTTTCTGGTAGGCACCTTGGTGTAGAGGCCGACCTCAAAGTGGTAGGCGTCTACCGAGTTAGGTGCCTACCATCTAATTAATTGGAATCTATAATAATAAAACCCTAAGCACGCATGAACACTCCTACTTGCGTGTTACGTTTTCCGTGATCAGTATGTCCCCGGCAGGTAGTAGTAAGCAAATGCGCTTAGGGTTCTGTTTCCGTGTAAGCACACTCACAGACCTCAAGGTGATGTTCGGTCTGGCCTGCTTCCTGCTCCCTTAGTGCCTTACCGTAATGTATTTTTAAGTTCAAAGATGCGGTGGCGGCTCCTCTCACGATCCCCATCTGCGTCGGAAGTCCAACGCAGGCGGAGATCGTGAGAGGAGCCGCCGCGGCAACTTTAAACTTAGAAATAATTCTGCCAGAGTCGGCCAGACAGCAGGAGATGAAGGGCGAAGGTGTAGGGGATTCTTAAAGGGCTGGAGAAATGTATGGCTACAAACTACACTAAGGGAAGGTCACTTCCCACCAGAACTAGGCGAAATCATAATTACTCCCATTCTGAAAGATCTCAAAGGTCCAATAGACAATCCAACAAACTATAGACCAATCGCCTCTATCCCACTATACATCAAACTAACAGAAGGACTTGTCGCACATCTTCTCTCCAACTATCTTGAATACCACCACATTCTGCATCCGTCACAATCTGGATTCAGAACTAACCATAGCACAGAAACTCTACTGGTATCACTATTAGACATAGTCCGACAACACCTCAGCAAAGGAAACAAGCTGCTTCTCATCCAACTCGATCTTTCAGCAGCATTCGACCTAGTAGACCATCCCACACTACTCCAGATACTAGATGCAATAGGAATCTCAGGTAAAGTTCACAACTGGTTCCAAGGCTTCCTTAAAACACGAACATACAGAGTCAAGTCAAAAGATCATCTATCCGACCCTTGGTCAAACCCATGTGGAGTACCACAAGGATCACCACTATTGCCCATACTATTCAACCTCTTCATAGCGTCCCTTGGCACAACCCTAGACGCCCTAAACATAGTATCATTCAGCTACGCGGATGATATAACTATCCTCCTACCCTTCGACATTCAAGACCCCTTATCCACAGACCGCCTGAAAATAACAATGGAAACCGTAGAAAAATGGATGTCCAACCATAAGTTGAAGCTGAACTCGGATAAAACTAAATTCCTACTACTAGAGAAGGACAAAAAACCATCCTTAACAGAACTGGAATTAAACACAATCAAGTACCCAATACAGAACACACTCAAGATCCTGGGAATACAACTAGACAGAAACTACACAATGCAGACTCAAATCCACAAAATCATCCAAAAAGCATTCTTCACCATGCGAAACTTAAGAAAAATAAGAAAATTCTTCAACAAAGATCAATACAAGATCTTAGTACAATCCCTTGTACTAAGTATTGTAGACTACTGCAACAGCCTCTACCTACCATGCCCAAACTACATGATAAAACAACTACAGATTATTCAGAACACTGCCCTCAGACTCATCTACTCCCTCGGCAAATATGACCACATCACCAATGCATACCTAGACTCCCACTGGCTACCGATAAAAGCAAGAACCCAATTCAAATTCTACTGTCTACTATATAAAGTAACCCATGGAACTGCATCCAGTTACCTAAACAACCTTACTATATCGTAACCTCTCACCCAGAATAAGGAGAACTCAGAGCCTATTCATCTACCCCCCTCTCAAAGGTACCCAACGCAAGAAAATATACGACAACCTTCTAGCAACACAGGCAGCGAAAATTGACCCTATCATCTCCAATCTGCTGATCAAAACAACAGACATTAAAATATTCCGAAAATAAATCAAAACTCATCTTTTCAAAAAACACTTCCCATCACTCTAACCTCACCCCTATAGCACTAGAATATTCTCTCATGAATACCACCACCATAGCAACACCTAGCCAATTCTTCAAACCATTTCCCCACTACATAGTCAGAAACCTATACAAGAAATCACCGTCTGGAACCAGATAACTGCTTCCTTCAACATTGAGTAGCTCACTACTGTATCCCGAATGTATTATTATTCATCATCATAACCTATTATATACTTATTTCTCTATTTTGTAATTCTCTTGGAAATGTCCAGACTACTAATTTGTAACCTGCTATATACATGCTTCTTTGTCTTGAAACGCTCCCGGAAATGTCCAGACTACTAATTTGTAATCCGCTTAGAACCGCAAGGCACAGGCGGAATAGAAATCACTAATGTAATGTAATGTAATGTAATGGGGGAAGTTAAGGCGAGAGGGAGATCCATGACAAAAACAGAGAAGGGTGGGAATTTGAATTAACATCAGGGAGGAGGCAAAGGGGAAAAGTCCAGGAAATCAGAAAGTTCAGGGTAGGAGGGAAAGAAGGAAGGAGAGGGTCCGGTTAGTTCCTCGATCTGGAGGAGGGAAGTAGATTATAAGTGGCGTTGTATCGGGATTGGAAAGGGAAGGAGGAAGGCCTGGTTTGAGAATTGTGGAGGTGACGCTGCTAGCCCCCATTAATGTAACGGGCTAAAAAACTAGTTTAATTATAATTTTCAATTAAAGATGCCAATTAAGACTAATTAAATAATTGTAAGGTGCCTAGATCAGCCAAATGCACTGATCTAAGAGCTTAACTTTACGCTTCTTTTATAGAATCAGGGCCATAGTGCCTGACCAGCTAAATCACTTAGGCCGCCTTTTACTAAGCCGCAGTAGAGGGTTCTACCGTAGCCCGGGGTGCTAAATGCCCCAATGCTGATCCGGAATTCTTTGAGCGTCGGAGCAGTGTCTGCATTTAGCGCATTGGGCCATGGCTTAGCAAAAGAGGGTTTAGTTAGGGCTATAGACATTTATATTCACGGCATTTAACCAGCTAAGTGCCACTGACTATCACAGTTAGTGCTGAATTCAAAGCCGGCTATGTTGGGGACGTTTTGGGTCAGTGTCGGCTCTTGGCCACTTAAGTGCCATTATTCAAGTTGACCGCATAAATGGCTGCTCTGTCTTTATGCTGCTTAAGTGATGAATATCGACAAACAGCTGTGTGTTAGTTGTCATAAAAATAACTGGATATTCAAAGCTGGATCCAGCTTTGACTATTCAGCGGCGAACAAAAAGCTGACAGCTGAATATTAACCCCTTAATGACTAATTCTGGAATAGCCATTCTTGCAGCCCAGAAACAGTGCTATCAAGCTATCCACCTATTCTATGAGTGGCAAGCATTCCACATTTAAGGAATCCTCAGCGTTCTCCCTCCTGTGGGTCTGTTTACCATTCACTGAAGAGCACCATATTCTCGGATTGCAAGTAATTTTCAGAAAAGGGAACCAATATATTTTCACGTGTTTCAGTGTCTGAGTGAGGGTGAGAGGAGCCCGGGGCAGTGGTGCCCCTCCCCCACCCTCTTCTCTGACCCCCCCCCTACATGCTCCTCCCCCCCCCTCAGGTCACTTGTGCACACCGCTTCCCTTCCCTTGTACCTCTGTAACGTTCCTGGCACGAGCACCAACCCCCAACCTGCTGTCACGCCTGTATGGACTCTCCCTCTGACAACACGGCCTAGGCACAGGTCCAGGAAGTGACATCAGAATAAGGGCGTGACAGCAGGTTAGGGGTGCTGCTCGCCACTAGGAACTTTAGAGAGGTACGGCGTAGGGAAGCAGCACATGTGTGCAGCGGGGAGAGGGGGAGGAGGCAGAGAGGAGGATTGTTGCCGTGCCCCTCTCAAGACAGCCCCACCCCCGCCCCTCTTACTGCACTGCTGTCTTGTTTCATGGTGCAACTGTTTTTCTTTTATATTGGCTGAAAGCATGTGGTAAAGGAAAAATGCATTTTCTTTTGTTGATTTTTAAAGCAAGTATTCAAGGCATTTCATAGAGCTTATGCGTGTAACAATGTCTTACGCTTGCCTCTTCTGTTTATAGGTGCGTTAAAGAAGCAGAGAGCAGGTGCAAAATTCAGACATCTGTTTGTTCTTAATTAGAGAATGACATGGGGACAAATTTATCCCATCCACGCGGGAACTCATTTTCCCGTTCCGTCCCAGAGGTTTTCCTGTCCCTGCCCCGTTCCTTCAAGCTCTGTCCTCATCTTCACAAGCCATAAGTGTTCAAGGCTTGTGAGGTTAAGCCAGAGCTTGCAGGAATGGGGCAGGGAAAGAGACAGTGACAAAACTCACGGAGTTCCTGCGGGGACAGGGAAAAATCTGTCCCCATGTCTTTCTCTATTCTTAATATCTTTCTTTGCCATTTCCAAATTGTTTCAGTATTAAAGAGTGAGCTGCCAATATACTTTGTATTGATAAATATGAAGTTTTGCTTTTACATGTTAAGTCAAAGCAAATATGTGGGAAGAAATGGATAAATATTCTGGCCTGCAGAGAAAAGCTTAAATTCATTTCTTGCACATGCACTGCTTAGCAGAGTTCCAAACTTGCTGGGTTTTAGAAGTCTTTATTTTCCGTGCTGGCTACTGTGTATGGATGTAGCCACCTCAAAAGGTCAGCTTTAGTTTGTATATGATCTTTTTTTTCCCCCCTCCGTTTTGAAATTTGAATTGAAATAGTTTGACATTTAAAGCAGCTGGCTCTTTTATGCCTGTTTTATAGATTTCTATAGATTGCTTTTTTTTTTTTTTTTTTTTTTTCCAAATGCCAGATATTGACATTAAACACAAAGACAGATCTGACCTCTATCAGCCAAGCCCCCCGACCGAGCTGGCTTCTCTGCACCTTGCCGCAGTTTGCTGCCCCTTATAATGGATCGCCACAACAGAGTGGATTTCTATTCTTAGGTGTTTATAAATTGTTCTATTGCTGGATGCCTCTTCTGGTGGAATCAAATAGGGTTGGTTTTGCCACTTAGCACAGAAAAAGCATAAAACTGAGTACAGGAGAGAGGACAAGAGAATGTGTTTTTCCCCAGTGTTTATATAATTAATTTTTTTATTTTTTTTTTTGCCTCAGGAGTGTTCATCAGTTAAAATCTATATCCCTGGTTATACTTTATGTACAAGTCCAAGTTAAATCATTTTCTTTTTCGTAGCAATGTCTATGATAAATTAATTTGTACTTTGACGACGCTTCCTTTCGTCTGTTAGTGCAATCCTCCATTCTGAGTATCCTTTGATTATTGCAACATCATATATTTGGGCGCCTACAAGAAAATTATCAGAACATCGAGGGTGGTTCAGAATACAGCTGTCCGTCTTATTTTCGGCCTAAAGAAATGGGAACAGTTTATCCCCCTTCTATCAAAAGCTCCACTGGCTGCCAGTGGAATCTAGAATTCTGTTTAAGTTCTCATGCAATTGCTATACAACAGTATTCGGTATGTTACCGAGTTATCTCAACCCCCACTTTACTCTGAGTTATACTAATAAGAGCTCTCGAAGAATACACCTGTTTGCATATCCCTCAATAAAATTATGCCAGTATAAAAGGTTCCTCGAAAGAACCTTCTCTTTTCAGGCGGCCAAACTGAACCTATGGCTTGCCAAAACTGTACTAGAAGCCTCTTCCTATCTTGATTTTAGAAAACAGATAAAAACTCAATTATTAAATAGGCTGAGTTCTTAACATATCTTACCTTTTAACCTTTATTCTACTTAAAATTGCCTGTATTCCTTTATATTGTATGTACCGTATTTTCACGCAAATAACACGCACCCGTATAAAACGCGCACACGTGTATAGCGCGCAGAAATCACGATGATAAGCACAAAAACTTTGATATAACGCGCTCACGATTATACCGCGCATGCTGCCCGATTCTCCGTTCACCCCCCTGACTTCCGTGCACTGCCCCGCCTCTCCGTGCGCTGTCCCGACTCTCCGTTCACCCCCCCCTGACTTCCGTGCACTGCCCCGACTTTCCGTGCGCTGTCCCGACTCTCCGTTCACCCCCCCTGACTTCCGTGCACTGCCCCGCCTCTCCGTGCGCTGTCCCGACTCTCCGTTCACCCCCCCTGACTTCCGTGCACTGCCCCGCCTCTCCGTGCGCTGTCCCGACTCTCCGTTCACCCCCCCCTGACTTCCGTGCACTGCCCTGACTTTCCGTGCGCTGTCCCGACTCTCCGTTCACCCCCCCCTGACTTCCGTGCACTGCCCCGCCTCTCCGTGCGCTGTCCCGACTCTCCGTTCACCCCCCCTGACTTCCGTGCACTGCCCCGCCTCTCCGTGCGCTGTCCCTCTCCTTTCGCCCGCCCTGCCCTGCTCCCAGCTCTGTAAGCATGCGCAATGGTCTGAGCATGCTTGCCGCTTAGTTTTCACCAAGGCTGTTTTTCTGGTGGTGTGCTTTTCACCACGTGGCTGTGGCCCCCCTCTATCTGGCCTTGTAATTTGCCCAGTGAATACTATTTTGACTATACAACAGCATCTCAGCCTTTGGGTAAGCCTATAAAAGACTAATGCTGCATGTAGAGCCCACATTTTAATTTGATCTCTTCAGATTGGTATTCTGCATTTATCTACCTGGTAGTAGAGTTTATCAATTAAATTGAAATGTACCGCCATAATGGCAGGAATGAGACGAAAGTCATATACAGCAGACTTTAAGCTTAAAGTCGTTGCGAAAGCTGAGGAAATAGGCAACCGGGCCGCAGCGAGAGAGTTCGATGTTGGAGAAACATCGGTGCGTGAATGGAGAAAAGATAAGAAGGAACTGGAGAAATGCAATCCGCGCAAACGGGCACGTCGTGGGCCCAAACCAAAATGGCCTCAGCTGGAGGATGACTTGAAGCAGTGGATTCTGGCGAGAAGGGAGCAAAATCAATCAGTCTCTACTGTTGCGATTCAGATGAAGGCAAAACTACTTGCCAATGGAAGAGGAATACCCGACTTCAAAGCTGGCTTCACATGGATCTCAAAATTTATGAAAAGGAACGGACTATCAGTTAGAATGAGAACAACTGTTGGCCAGCGACTTCCAGATGACTGGCAGCAAAAATTGATTGATTTCCGTGACTTTGTCGCCAAAGAAATATCTGAACTTGGCATCACTGCAAAGGACGTCATCAACATGGATGAAATTCCAATGGCATTCGACATTCCAGCAACAAGAACCATAGCCCCCACAGGTACTAAATCTGTTGCCATCACCACAACTGGGCATGAAAGAACGTGTTTTACAGTCGTTCTTGGTTGCTCAGCTAGCGGGGTTAAGTTAAAGCCCATGCTCATTTTCAAAAGGGTCACTATGCCCCGTGAAAAGCTGCCCACCAGTGTGGTTGTGCACTGCAACAAGAAGGGATGGATGGACTGCGACGTAATGAGATTGTGGGTAGATAAATGCTTTAGGGCAAGACCGGGTGGATTCTTTGCAAAAAAATCATTGTTAATTTTGGATGCCATGGCTGCCCACAAAGAAAAAAATGTTCAGGCCTACATTAATTCTACTCGTGCCCACATCGCTGTGATACCTGGAGGCCTGACGTGTAAGCTGCAACCACTTGATATCGCAGTGAATCATCCATTCAAGACTTTTATTAGAAAGGAGTGGGACGAGTGGATGCAGAGCGGCACGCACGAGTACACACCCGCGGGGCGGCAGAAGCGGGCAACTTTCACAGAAGTCTGCAAGTGGGTGGCTTCAGCATGGGACAAAATAACACCAGATACCATTCGAAACGGATTTAGAAAAGCGGGCATTGTTTATGAAACCAATGACACTACGGCTACTACCAGTGCAGCGGAAGGAGGCAACAACATGGATATCAGCGATGATGATGATGATGATGACGATGATGACGATATCACTTCGGAAATAAACGAGGATCGTCTGCAGGCCATGCTCAGTTTATTTAATGACGATGATGACAATTCGGATTTTGATGGATTCAAGGATTCAGATGACTGTGATGATGATGTCTGAATAAACCTGTAAACTTTGTTTATTTACAACTTTACCGTAATTACGGTAACTGTATTTAGATTATTTTGTCCTCCATACTTCGTTTGATCTACCGGTTAATGTTATAGTTTATAAGAATTAACATGTTTCTGTTCTTGTTGCTGAATTCATACTCACTAACTCTAGATTAAAAGTTATAAGGTTGTTTATAAGAATGAACAGTTTTTTTCTTTTCACGTGTTTGGTTGGAGGGTGTGTCAATGGTGCGTGAGTTCTCCTATGTCTGGTTGAGGTGGATTGAATTACCGGTATTTAGCTGAAGAAATTATGGTAGTTAAACAACCCCCCCCCCCCATTCCACACACATTACGGTAATTCTCTTCAATTTTTGTTCCCATTATAAAAAACACTGATAAGTTTCCAGAAAAAAATACATTAAAATAAGAAGTGAAAACAAAGGCCCCTACAGATGAGAACATAACATAAGAATAGCCTAACTGGGTCAGACCAATGGTCCATCATGCCCTGTAGCCCATTCTCATGGTAGCCAATCCAGGTCACTAAATACCTGGTCAAAACCCAAAGAATAACAACATTACATGCTACTGATCCAGGGCAAGCAGACGCTTCCCCCATGTCTTAATAACAGACTATGGACTTTTTCTCCAGGAATTGTCCAAACCTTTTTAAAACCAGCAACGCTATCAGCTTTTACCATAACTTAAATCATTCCTTCCAAACAGAGACCTTGCTAGATGTCAAATACAGAAAGAACAAGGTACCGTAACTTCACAAGGACTTACGGTAGCTGTGCATGAATACCTATACCTATATACGGTACCTATACCATATACCTAGTGCAAAAATGTGCAAAGGTCTGTTTTTTTCTTTCCATCACTACATAGCCTACGGTAATGCCACACAAGCAGCGCTGTTACAAATATATTCTGAAGGTCAATGCTAAGGTTAACAAAGTTTCCTTCCTTGGACCACAAGGAGATACTGACAAACCACTGAAAGAGATCCCAGGAACAACACCCAAAGACCCACTCAGTATGTGAACCAGTTGAGTGGAGTGGACTAGGGTAACTGGGGGGTGGAAATGGACCCGGAGTTTTCTCAGCAGAATTTCCTTGACCACCTCTTCCTCTCAACACATTGACACGCTAGTGGGTTTATTTTATAGCTTTTTCACTCCCTTCGGTCTGCCTGTCCCCCCTTGAAGGTCTGCCTGTCCCCCCTTGAAGGCCTGTCCCCCCTTGAAGGTCTGCCTGTCCCCCCTTGAAGGCCTGTCCCCCCTTGAAGGTCTGCCTGTCCCCCCTTGAAGGCCTGTCCCCCCTTGAAGGTCTGCCTGTCCCCCCTTGAAGGCCTGTCCCCCCTTGAAGGTCTGCCTGTCCCCCCTTGAAGGTCTGCCTGTCCCCCCTTGAAGGTCTGTCCCCATCCTGAAAGCCTGATGCCCCCCCCCGACGTCCGATTCATCCCCCCCCCCCCGGCAGGACCATTCGCACCCCCACCCCGAAGGACCGCCGACTCCCCGACAATATCGGGCCAGGAGGGAGCCCAAACCCTCCTGGCCACGGCGACCCCCTAACCCCACCCCGCACTACATTACGGGCAGGAGGGATCCCAGGCCCTCCTGCCCTCGACGCAAACCCCCCTCCCCCCCAACGACCGTCCCCCCCCCAAGAACCTCCGACCGCCCCCCCAGCCGACCCGCGACCCCCCTGGCGACCCCCACGACCCCCCCACCCCCCTTCCCCGTACCTTTGGAAGTTGGCCGGACAGACGGGAGCCAAACCCGCCTGTCCGGCAGGCAGCCAACGAAGGAATGAGGCCGGATTGGCCCATCCGTCCTAAAGCTCCGCCTACTGGTGGGGCCTAAGGCGCGTGGGCCAATCAGAATAGGCCCTGGAGCCTTAGGTCCCACCTGGGGGCGCGGCCTGAGGCACATGGTCGGGTTGGGCCCATGTGCCTCAGGCCGCGCCCCCAGGTGGGACCTAAGGCTCCAGGGCCTATTCTGATTGGCCCACGCGCCTTAGGCCCCACCAGTAGGCGGAGCTTTAGGACGGATGGGCCAATCCGGCCTCATTCCTTCGTTGGCTGCCTGCCGGACAGGCAGGTTTGGCTCCCGTCTGTCCGGCCAACTTCCAAAGGTACGGGGAAGGGGGGTGGGGGGGTCGTGGGGGTCGCCAGGGGGGGCGCGGGTCGGCTGGGGGGGCGGTCGGAGGTTCTTGGGGGGGGGACGGTCGTTGGGGGGGAGGGGGGTTTGCGTCGAGGGCAGGAGGGCCTGGGATCCCTCCTGCCCGTAATGTAGTGCGGGGTGGGGTTAGGGGGTCGCCGTGGCCAGGAGGGTTTGGGCTCCCTTCTGGCCCGATATTGTCGGGAAGTCGGCGGTCCTTCGGGGTGGGGGTGCGAGTGGTCCTGCCGGGGGGGGGATGTATCGGACGTCGGGGAGTCGGCCGGGCAAGAGGGCTTGGGCTCCCTCTTGCTCCGATCGTGGATGCGGGTGCGGGTGGGAGCGCGTGCGAGTGGTCGTTCGGGGTGGGGGTGCGAGTGGTCCTGCTGGGGGGTGAATCGGGCGTCGGGCGGGGGTGGGAACTATGTTTGAAAACTTCGTATACCGCGCTCACGCATATAACGCGCGAGGGGTATGCGCGGTAGGTAAAAACGCGTATAACGCGCGCGTTATATGCGTGAAAATACGGTATTTCTTTTTATATTGTATGCATTTACTTGCCAAACCTCAAACAAATTGCATTGTTTGTACCATGTTTAACTGTTGTGAACCGCCCAGAACTTTTGGGTATGGCAGTATATAAAAATAAATTTATTATTATTATTACTCATCCATCATAGTTCATCATTAATTGTTTGCCAGTTAATATGTTCGTACAGTTAAATGCGATCGGTTTATTAGTGCTTCCTCATCCAACAATCTATTTAAGACAGACAACTAGGACAAATGAGAGATTTAGGCAGTGTTTATTTATTATACAGTAGAAATGGTTGAAAACAACATTGGGTATTTAACCCTTTAATTGGCAGGTTGTGAAACGGCTGCTTTATGGAACTTGATGTTGAGCGAGAGCAACGGCGCCAAGTAAACAGGGCGTTTGGAGATGCAGATCTCCCAAAAGAGCCATAGAAGACACGCGTCGCTTCTGAGCAACAATGTCAAATAAAGGGGTTTAAAAAGGTGAATATGGGGTTAAGATTTAAAACCAGCCTGAAAACTTTGAGCTTTTAGTCTGGTTTTGAACAGAAGGAGCATGATGTGTCAACTCAGGAAGTCTATCCAAGGTATGCAGCACAGCACGAGAGTCTGGAATTGGCAGAGGAGGAGAAGGGTGCAGAGGAAAAGTGGTTTACCTGATAAACAGAGGTCCCGAAGGAAGAGTGTAGGGTAGGGAAAAGAGGACAGAGATACTGAGGAGCATGGTTAATCTCTGGAACTCATTGCCAGAGGTTATGGTAAGAGCAGATAGCGTAGCTGGTTTATAAGAAAAGGTTTGGACAATTTCCTGGAGGAAAAGTCCATAGTTGCTATTGAGAAAGACATGGGGAAGCCACTGCGTGCCCTGGATCAGTAGCATGGAATGTTGCTACTCTTGGGAATCCGCATGGAATGTTACTACTCTTTGAGGTTCCAGAACCTTTTGGAACTCTTTGACCATTCCGGAATCTTGCTATTCTTTAGGACTTCTGAATGGAATGTGGCTACTCCTATGGGTTTTGGCCAGCTACGAGTGACCTGGATTGGGCCACCATGAGAACGAGCTATACTGGCTTGATGGACCATTGCTCTGACCCAGTGAGGCCATTCTTATGTTAATGAATGCACTTGTAAGAGAAGTTTGAACAGAGAGCCAATGGAGTGATTTACTACTACAACTGATCAGTTCTGTACATGTTATATTCAGGTACTGCTGCTACTATTAATTATTTCTAGAGCTCTGCCAGACAGACGCAGTGCTGTACAGTACAGAAACTTTCTCTGTCCATAGTGGGCTCACGATCTAAAGTGTTTTTCACCTGGGACAATACAGGGTTAAGGGACTTCGCCAGGATAATAAGGAGCTACAGTGGGAATCAAGCCCAGTTCTTCAGGATCACAGTTCCGTGCACTAACCATTAAGCAGCTCCTCCATTCCTGAGAAGAGGGGTTATATGAGCGTAGTGATATTGGCACAGTTGTGCACAGTGGTATAGTAAGGGTGTCCCTCCCCTGCCCTCTTCCCTGCCTCCCCCCTGCCACACACACATTTTGACATTTATAGATGGTCCCTGCTTGGAAGAGCTTACAATCTAACTTGGACAGACAGGCATGACATAAAGGGTTGAGGATGCAAAATCCAAGGTGAGAGGAGTTAGGAGTCGAAAGCACTCTCATAGAGGTGGGCTTTTAACTGGGCCTTAAACTCTGCCAGAGACGGAGCCCACCGTAAGGATTTGGGCAGCTTGTTCCTAGCCTAAGGCGCAGCAAGGCAGAAGGGATGGAGTCTGGAGTTGGCAGCCAAAGAGAAGGGCACAGAAAGGAGGGACTTACCAGCTGAGCGTAGCTCACGGGGGGGGGGGGGGAATCATAGGGGGAGATACGTGAAGAGAGATAGTGAGGGGCAGCTGAGTGAGTAAGAGGAGTTTGAATTGTATTCAGAAATGGGTGGGAAGCCAATGAAGTGACTTTAGGAGAGGGGTAATGTGAGTAACGCGGCTTTCCCAGAAGCCGAATTCTGGATGGATTGGAGAACAAGATGGCTAAGCAGAAGGCCTGAGAGTAGCAAGTTGCAGTAGTCTAAGCCCCCTTCCCTTTCGTGAAGCAGTTTATATATTAATAGAGGTACTTATTGTTTATAGATCTAAATTTAGCGGGATGGTGATTAAAAAAGATAGTATTTTGTGAGAGATTTATTCTCCTTACCTTTCAGAGACCATGCTTTGGAGATTATGGATTTTCATAATGTTAAGGAATTTGGAATTGGCTTTGGGGTACTCACTGTTTGGTGCACTATGGAGCGCAAATGATGGAACTATAAAATAATGGGCTTGACTACTTAGGGATTCTGTCTCTATTGTGTTGGTTGACCTGTCCTGCTGGATAATTATATTGATATTCTCCACTACACACAAATATACAGTATATGCTATACAAATATACAGTATTTGATTAATCCTACTTTTTATAGGATACTAGTTTGGCGTAGGTCGTTTTGGTTTTTCCCCTTGGATATTATTTCAAGACCATTGCTCCACTCTCTAGCATCTTTCAGCATTGCAGCACTCCGCATTAATAACTTCAGGTAGACACACTTCATTGAACCAGTAGAAGTGTAGTTATTAGTGCCACAGAAGAGTTTGTTACCAAAGACAACCAGATCAGGCTCAGTGTATGGTAGCCCCCGGAGATAATCAAAGAGAAGACTCGCTCTAAACAGGTGACCCACCCCCATCCAACCTAGGCAACAGCCTTCCTCTTGATTATAATTCTCACATGCAGTCTCTTCAAAATATTTATCTTGCCCTACCTGCGGCAGAATATTATTTATAGAAACATGATAGCAGATAAAGGCTAAATGGCCCATCTAGTCTTCCCATCCGCAGCATCCACTATCTCCTGCTCTCCCTATTGGCTAAGGTTCTTAACATTTGCATCTCCTCTTCCTATAGGTTAAGGCTCTTTATACCTACATTGTGAGGTCATACAGCTTTATGGTTATAGAAACATGATGGCAGATAAAGGCCAAATGACCCATCTAGTCTGCCCAACTTGGCAGAAAATCATCACAGGCATTCTGGGGCCTTTCCATTATCAGGGATGGAAAGTGCATCTGATTCACCAGCCACCCTCCAGATTTCCCTCCTAGCAAGGACCAAACTTCCTTACAGCCATTTTATCATGTTGCAAGGAGGAAGTCCACTTCTTCTCCAAACCACTTCCATAGATCCTGTGCTGCCTCAGGAGAATAATAAAAGTTTCTACTAAAGATACCTTCTCATTCCAAAAAGACAGGTAGTGGTGGTGTAAACAAAATTAAGAAAGACCTTTCCTCTCTCTGATAGGTCCTAGCTCATGCTTGCTAACACCAGCTCTGGCAACACACACATTTCAAATCTGACATATTGTAATCATAAAATAGAAAATAAAATTATTTTTTCCTACCATCCACTGCCATATCCAACATTTGTTTCCTTCCCACTGTCTACCATCTCTCTCTCTCCCTGCCTTATGCACTGAGTCAAACCTCTCTATTCCCCTCCATGCAGCATCTCTCCCTTCCTCCCCTCCATTATGATGTGCAACATTTCTTTCTCTCTCCCCATGCACCATCTCTCCTTGCTCTCCACCCTATGTCCAACATTTCTCCCTCTCACTTCTCCATGTACATCTCCCTCCCCTCCACTATATGAAGGATTTCTCCCTCTCACCCCTTTCTACCTCTTATCTCCCTTACTCTCCTCCACCCCAACAATTCTTCCTCTCTCCTCTCTCTCCCCATGTGCAGCATTTTTTCTCCCCTCCCATCCCCCGTGCAGCAGCACCCCACCGACCCTCCCACCATGAGACCTGGCATACCTCCGAGCCTTCCTAAAGCAGCAACAGCAGAGTCACTCTGAATGGGCTACTTGTGGCCTGACCCGCCAGGGCTTCCCTCTACTGCATCATCAGTGTCATCATCAGTGACACGGCAGAGGGAAGGCCCCAATGTGACAGGCTGTGAGTAGCCCATTCAGAGTGATGCTGCTGCTGACCGTCCACCACCACCACTGCTGCTTTAGGAGGCCTCGGAGGTATGTCAGGTCTCATGGTGGGAGTCAGTATAGTGCTGCTGCACATGGGGATGGGAGTGAGATGTGATGTTTACTGCCGTACCCCCTAAGGAGCCCCACTGCTCTGCTGGAATGTATGTGTGGCCAATTTGCTGAAAAGGCTGGCCCCTCCTACATCCCGATGGCTTGTTTTATGCATTCATCTTTTAATTTGTTTTCAAAAATGGTTCAAAAAGATAGACGCATTGAGGACAAGCACATCTGAGAAATGGCCATTGACATTTTTCTGTTTCAAAAATAGTCATGCTCGCTACTGGCTTTTTTTTTGTGCGTATTCTGCCCACCATCCAAAATCTGATTTGGATGTTATATAAAAAATGCCCCTCCACATCATCAAGCGGGGCAAACTGTGAACGGTTAAATTGAAATGGAATTGGGAATAGAAGTACTTGTGAAGGGAAGATAAATCTCCAGAGCTCTAATTACTGTACATATTGGTGTTAGTTGGAGGTGGCATAAAAAAATTATTTTGGATTCCTTAGCCTCAAAGGCCATCGGTTCCTTATGCTCAATGATTTTCACCTAAGGAAGGAGAACATTTTTCATTGATTTTACTGGCATGCCTCTCATCTCTCATTCTGTACTTACACTTTCAACTCTGGAGAGAAATATGTATTTTGTCTATTGGGTGTTTATAAATAATTAATTCCACCTTAAAATTTCCATCAAGCACTGCCCACTAGCTTCAAAGAGACTTTTCAAGCATATTTATGTGTAACTTCCTTTCTGGAGAAATGTAGAAAAGCTCTATAATGCCCCCTGCAAACAAAGCTAATTATGATCTCAGGAAAACCAAATCAATGCTATTGATGTGTAAATTGTCCTGCTGGTATGTACGTGGATCCTGAAACCTCTTAAGAGCCTTACCCTTTCCAGATCCAAAGACTCCTGTTAAGGGAACTTGCATTTTGCACGGTTTCCTTTCTTTAATTCATTCTAGGATTCTTCAAAAGACGGTCTAGTACTAGGGGCTTCTCATACCTGGCCTGGGTTTCTAGGATATCCCCATTGAATATTCTTACCATATACCAAAGAAGCTGTTCAATACCCTATACACAAAAATTTATCATAAATATTATAAATATTTTATTATTCACCATAAATAATCCCACACATCACATTTATCATACAACATACTCAATTTAAATAATAATAATAATACCACTCATTAAAATGGAAACCCTCCCCCTCAGTGCACTTATCATAAAGCTCCTCTTTTCTTTCCCCAAAAAATTTTCTTGAATATACCCCCTCTTTTGTAAAGGTGCGCTAAGCCTTTCAGCACACGCTAAACGCTAATGCGTGCGTGCTGTCCTATGGATGCATTAGCGGTTAGCGCACGCGTTGATTTAGCACACGCTAAATCCGCGCTAAAATGCTTAGCGCGCCTTTGTAAAAGAGGGCCATAGTGTCTCTTCTCAACTATTGGCAGTCCATATTTGATGTATCGGAATTTGTCTTCAAAAGGACTGTCGTTGTTCCACAACAGTTCCCATTAACTTTCAGTAGATCAGCCAATAATCCATCTCAGCCCATCATAGAACTATGTTTCGCATTGCTTGCGTCTTCAGGAGCTGAAGCTGGGGAGGTCTCCATCGACCTATATATTAGCATCCTCAGTTTGAATCAATCCAAATCAAGTGTTGATTGCTTACTGCCATCTCACCGAAACAGGAAAAGAGGAACTTTATGATAAATGAACTGAGGGGGAGCATCTCCATTTTAATGAGTGGTATTATTATTATTTAAATTGAGTATGTTGTATGATGAATGTGATGTGTGGGATTATTTATGGTGAATAATAAAATATTTATAATATTTATGATAAATTTTTGTGTATAGGGTATAGAACAGCTTCTTTGGTATCTGCTATTAATAAATAATTGAAGCGGTTTTTTAAAATAGTGAAGCTCCATAGTGGTAAAACATTGAATATTCATGAGATCAATGTGCATGTACTGGAATCTCAATATACGTGAACTGGTCCCATGCGTACTGTACTGTGAATATCTTCAAAACCTGACTGGCTGTGGAGTGGTGCTGTAGCCACGAGTAGGCCCATATGAGCTGAGGCTCACCCAGTTTCTTTTCCCAGTGCGGCTGGCGGGGATTCCCAAGCCCCACCAGCCTTCCACTCCCGCACATGCTCAGTTTTCACGCGTGTGCAAGACTAAGCATATACAGAAGCCGGCAGCTAGCAGCAGGAGCTCAGGGATAGTGCCGGCAGCTGCCCAAAATGTAAGCTTGTTTGGTCAGCAGGAGGTTTTCAGCTAGCAGGGCTTGCCCAAACCCTGCCAGCATGGGCATTTCATTTACTGTGGGGGGAGGGAAAGATCAGAAATTAAATTTGGTTTACACCTTAATTGTGCGGCGCTGGAGATGAGATTAAATTTATGGCTCACCCACTTTGGTTCCAGGCCTGCTTTACATTGGTTGGCTGGATATGCCACTGTTTTGTTGTCCCCAGGATAGGCTTGGTGAAGCCCTGGTCTGGTAGATTTTTCCTTTCTGCTCATATCCTTATTATCTGATGTTAACTTAGGGTCAGATTTTGTAATTGGTGCTTAAAAAAGATAGGCACCTAAAGTTAGGTGCCTATCGCATGGCACTCACACTTAAGCGCCAAAAACAGAATTGTGTTAAGCGCATAACTTAAAACTTAGGAGCCTGTAATGTAGGCCAGGGTTTTACAGGTCTACATTATACATAGAATACATAGAGTATGACGGCAGAAAAGGGCCGACGGCCCAACAAGTCTGCCCACTCAAAGAACCCTCCCCCTAAAGAACCCTCCCCTAAGCATTTCCCCGGAGTGAACCCACATGTTTATCCCATCGTCCCTTGAAGTCGAGCACGTTACTGGCCTCAACTACCTGACGTGGAAGACCATTCCAGCGATCAACCACCCTTTCGGTGAAGAAGTACTTCCTGAATGTCGCCAATGAAGTCTCCCACCCTTGAGTTTGAGAGGCAGATGTCCCTCTTGTTGCCGTGGGACCTGTAAGGAAAAAGATAAACTTCCTCCACCTCAGCACGGCCTGTAAGATATTTGAACGTCTCCATCATGTCTCCCCTCTCTCTTCATTCCTCGAGAGAATATAACTGCAGCCTGCTTAGACATTCTTTATATGGGAGATCCTTGAGTCCTGAGTCCTGATCCAAAGTCCCAGCTTCAAGATGACAATGCCAGCATCTATTAGACTTGGAACTATGTAAAACTGTGTACAAGGCGTTTCCCAGCAATGACTAAGCTGACCGAGAGCCAGATAAGTAGCAGGGGAAACATTCTTAGGTATTTGCAAAGGAAATGGGTACTGTAAAACCAGTGACCTAGAAGATCAAAGTGACAGGAAGCCACCAGGACAAAGGAAATCAAAAAGTGAAACTTCATCAGGCATTTTGCTGGTTTTAGACAGTATCACATTTTCTGTAGGAGATTGAGGTACTCGTCTTTTCAGTGGCGTTTCTTCAGACAGTCTCCCAGAAGAGGTGGTGGAGACGGAGACTGTGTCTGAATTCAAAAGGGCCTGGGATAGGCACTTGGGATCTCTCAGAGAGAGAAAGAGATAATGGTTACTGCGGATGGGCAGACTGGATGGGCCATTTGGCCTTTATCTGCCATCATGTTTCTATGTTTTATTCTTAAACCTCTTAATCATGCAATATAAGTTCCCCTATTACCCATTCCTAAATTTAACATCCTAATCTGACTTAACACAAATTATATTTTACTGCACCCACCAGACTGCTGTCTTACCCATCAATCATACTCACACGCTGATAAACATATTGAATAATCCAAAATTAATTTTGGATTATTCAATATGTTTATCAGCGTGTGAGTATGATTGATGGGTAAGACAGCAGTCTGGTGGGTGCAGTAAAATATAATTTGTGTTAAGTCAGATTAGGATGTTAAATTTAGGAATGGGTAATAGGGGAACTTATATTGCATGATTAAGAGGTTTAAGAATAAAACATAGAAACATGATGGCAGATAAAGGCCAAATGGCCCATCCAGTCTGCCCATCCGCAGTAAGCATAATTATTCTAAAAATATGCCTTCCCATGAACAGTTAAGATCCCCAAAAGGCTGTACTGAAAAAAAGACTACCTTTTCTTGTACGAGGGGGTGCTGAAAATTCTCAGTGTTATTTTGCCACTGTGGCTAAAGAGAGTATTATCTTATTTCGTTAAGTGCCAATTTGCAGAAATGAAATTCTGTGTTTTTTGACATTGTTTCAGATCATGTATTGAACCACATCTATGTCATTTTCTTCTTGGTTGGGTTGAGAACTTTGTAGCACCCCCTTGTAGCAACATTACAGAGCTGAGACTGTGATGTCATAATGCCTCATTTCACCAATGCCTAAGAGCCAACCTCATCAGTGATGTCACAATGGCTTGGTTGTCCTATACTTGTCTCACATAAGAATAGCCATAGCAGATCAGACCAGTGGTCCATCTAAACTAGTATCCTGTCTTCAACCGTGGCCAATCCAAGTTACAAGTACCTGGAAGAAGCCCAAATAGGGGGTGCTGAAAAGTTCTCGGCCCAACAAACCAACTTCCTAAATTCTGAGCGCTATTTTGCTACTGTAGCTGAAAAGAGTGTTATCTCATTTTGTTAGGTGCCAATTTGCAAAGACAAAATTCTATGTTTTGACATTGTTTCAGGTCATTGATTAAACCATACCCATGCCATTCTCTTCATTCTTGGGCTGAGAACTTATCAGCACTCCCTCGTATCTAGAGTAGACTTTAGTTTCAAAAATTGTCCAAAAAAATGATACGGTATAGGCAAAAATCTTTTAAGTTGAAAATAACACACCTACCTAAGCTTATTTCAAGAGATCCCATTTAAGATCTTACGATAGCATGTGCATGCCAGGGGGCGCAGGCCTCTCACACATAAAGGCAGTAGTTTTAACCAGACAAAAAACTATTTATTGTGCTTTTACTCATGCAGTCGACTTCACTGCATACCATAAGCCTGTCTTCTCTCGCCAGCAGGCACGTCAATGTAACGTAAATAATCCTTCAATGTAACTACCACAAAGGCCTGATCTTTAGCAGGTCTAATAGGCACAAAACTGGGTTCTAGCATTTTTGGTGTACCATGCTTGTGTATAAAGAAAGGCCTGGCCTACCTTGCAGGGCATAGTTAACATGACCATTTATTTTTTTCCTAACAACGGGATAGTACACCCTCCCACAAGACCCCCCACCCCAGTGTCTTTTTTTTAATCCCGGCAGCTGCCTCCTGGCCTGATGTCTTCCAGCAGCGGCAGAGCGGAGCATAAGGCAGGCACGAGCTTTTCGTGTGACGGCCTGGTCCCATACTGCTCAATGAATGGCTGCCGTCAGTTCTCACGGGACGCGCGAGAACTGACGGTAGCCATTCAGTGAGTGGTGCGGGACCAGGCAAGCGCGCAGCTCTACCGCTGCTGGAAGACATCAGGACAGGAGGCAGCCGTCGGGATTAAAAAAGGTAACGGGGGGAGGGCAGTATTCGCTACGGTACTTGTTTCTTCAGCGGGCCCCTGAAAACGGAACATTTCGGCATCCCGAAGCTGTGCTTGTGGACAACGAGACAGGCTACTTAAAAATGGGATGGTCCCTTTCAAAACGGGATGTATGGTCACGTTAGGCATAGTATTCAAACTCCTTCTCAACAATCCCCCAGACTTATGGTTTATGAAAACCTTGCTATCTACCTAATGTGCTGTGAAAGTCAAGACAGTAGTTTACAATAAAGAAAAAGAACTCCATAAAAATAAACAGGAAATATGATGTTCAAACAAGAAGAAAGAAGCAATCATACATAATTGTTATCAATTCAGCAGTTTTTATTTCAGCAAAGTTTAAGTCAAGTTTAAGTTTTATTTCAGCAAAGTTTAATTTAAGTCTGCCAGACACTCCAAATGCCAGGCCAAAAAGATGAGTTTTTAAAAAAGTTTCCGAAAAGCTGTGTAAGACTGCTCTGCATGAAGAAAAAGGGGAAGACTTTTCCAGAGGTAGGGAGTCAGGAAAAAGAAAGCACTCCACTTAGCTAAGGGGGGGGGTGCCTTAAGAGGACTCGGGTTTGCCTAGACACTTCCTCATGGACCTTGCTAAAGAGTTTGGCAGTATCAACCAAACTGAAAGACTGAAATTTTGTGTTATATTTTAATTTCAATTTCATAAAGTTGTATGTTGACCATGCCAGAATAAGTTATACAGTTTATTTTAATCAGCTTGAAAGTCTAGAATTAACTTTATTAGGTTACAAAGTTACCATCTGTCATATCACGCAGCTCACATGGAAAACAAAATTCATAATGTTCCCTCTAAGCCAGTGGTCTCAAACTCAAACCCTTTGCAGGGCCGCATTTTGGATTTGTAGGTACTTGGAGGGCCGCAGAAAAAATAGTTAATGTCTTATTAAAGAAATGACAATTTTGCATGAGGTAAAACTCTTTATAGTTTATAAATCTTTCCTTTTGGCTAAGTCTTAATAATAATATTGTCATTTATAGCTAAAGAAACATATGATCAAGAAACTGTTTTATTTTATTTTTGTGATTATGATAAACATACCGAGGGCCTCAAAATAGTGCCTGGCCGGGCCGCAGGTTTGAACTCACTGCTCTAGGCTAAGGCTCTTTACACCTGCATTGTGATGTCATAGAACTTTATGATTATAGAAACATTGTAACATGATGGCAGATAAGCATCCACTATCTCCTCTCCCTATTGGCTAAGGCTCTTAACATTTGCATATCCTCTTCCTATAGGCCAGTGGTCTCAAACTCAAACCCTTTGCAGGACTACATTTTGGATTTGTAGGTACTTGGAGGGCCTCAGAAAAAAATAGTTAATGTCTTATTAAAGAAATGACAATTTTGCACAAGGTAAAACTCTTTATAGGTTCTAAATCTTTCCTTTTGGCTAAGTCTTAATAATAATATTGTCTAAAGAGACATATGATCAAGAAACGGTTTTATTTTATTTTTCTGATTATGATAAGCATACCGAGGGCCTCAAAATACCACCTGGCGGGCCACATGTGGTTCCCGGGCCGCGAGTTTGAGACCACTGCTCTAAGCTAACTATTTCCAACCCAGTCCCGGGGGCACACCTAGCCTCATCAGGTAAGAATGGCCTTACTGAATCAGCCCAATGGTGCATCAAGCCTAGAAGCCCATTCTCACAGTGGCCAATTCAGGTCACTAGTACCTGGCCAAAACCCAAAGAGTAGCAACATTCATTGCTACCGATCCAGGGCAAGCAGAGACTTCCCCCATGTCTTAATAACAGACTATGGACTTTTCCTCAGTTGCTTTTTCAGTATCACATTTTCAAATCAAAGGACAAACACACTCTTCGGGACTTCAGGAAACCCGCCTCTCCCTGGCAATTGAAAACCACTCCCTCACTAGCAGGAAGACTCCCACACAACTTAGAGGGAACATTGCATCTGCTCAATATTCAGGTAATGAGTCTATAGGTATCCCGCCAATGCAATTATTATTTGGTCAGTTAGCACTTCATCTTATCTTTAGCCATTGTCAAGTTGCTGCAAACACCTTTTGAACTGTACATTGCAAATGATGGACAGCTACAGATTTTCTGTTTTCATCATTTTCCTAAACCTAGGAATTTTGCACAAAGGAGATGGAGAAAATATATTCATTTCTCAGCAACCCTCAATCATTTCAACCGTTATGGGCAACGGCCAGCAGAGAAGTATTTCCTGTTCCAACTGCAATGGCCCAGCATATAGCAGCAAGCTCTTTGCTCCGGTTGCCATGGCTTCTGGTCCTGACGGGAGTGTTTATATCGGAGACTTTAATTTTGTGAGACGTATATACCCTTCAGGGAATACCATAAGTATGTTAGAACTGAGGTAAGTAAACTGAACTGATTGGATGTTAATTTGAACTTTGTCTCAAAAATGTATCTTAGCAGAGATGTTTTTAAAGAATCAAAAAAGCCTCCTTGTTGGTTGATTGCCTCTACAAACCAAAAACCTGCTCATGCATGCTTAAGAAAAATATTTATAAGATTTCAGAAAACTGATGGTCCCTTTTATTAAAATGCATTAAGCACTTCAGCATGGGTTATCACACGATAACTGCTAATACACAACCAGGTATGCCATTCAGGTCATTAAAATCTAATCCGTATATTCATCACACTATCTGAAGTGCTGGCCTAATGGTATCCACAGCTATAAGGAAAGGGACTAACCCCCTCTTTTACAAAGGTGCGCTATGCTTTTTAGCGCGCGCTAAATGCTAACGCGTGTGCTAAATATCGCACACTAATGTGTGCATGTTATCCTATGGACGCATTAGCGGCTAGCGCACGTGTTGATTCACCGCTCGCTAAATCCGCACTAAAACGCTTAGCGCGCCTTTGTAAAAGAGGGACGAAGGGCTCCTTTTACAAAGGTGCGCTAGCGTTTTTAGCGCACGCACCGGATTAGCCTGCGCTACCCGAAAAACTACCGCCTGCTCAAGAGGAGGCGGTAGCGGCTAGCGCGCAGCATTTTAGTGCGCGCTAAGCGTGCGCTAAAACCCGCTGGTGCGCCTTTGTAAAAGGAGCCCTAAATGTTGACGAGAGCTGGGTGGAACGGCCATGCTTCACCTCTGCCCCACCCCAACCCTAGCTGGTTAGTAGCAGGGCAATCTGTTTCAAGTTTCACGTTTAATATAAATTTGACTGATCGCTTATTCAAAGCTCTAAGCGATGTACAGATCAGTAAAATTACAATTTGGGGACAACAGAACAAACGACACAAACTCAATCTTGCAAGACATATTAAAAACTAATATTACAAACATATTAAAGAAAAGGAAGAGAAATACAAGTTGTTTGATAGTAAATAAGACACAGGTACGTTAGATAGATTGTGAACCTGCCGGGACAGAGAGGGAAAAAATGCTTGAGTACCTGAATAAATTCATGTAAACTGTTCTGAGTTCCCCTGGGAGAACGGTATAGAAAATTGAATAAATAAAAATAAAATAAAAAAATATATAGGAATTTTCAGCTGCATTATCTAGATAATACCGTTGAATTGAGAAGATAGGGATTTATCTATATAGTGGTTACTGTTCTATGCTTTTAAGTAGTATTTGCCCACCTGTATTTATTTATTTAAATTTTTCTAACCTGCATTTCCCACTTTTATAAGCAGGTAACAACTGTCTATAAATAATAAAGGGGAAAAAAAACCCCATGCAGCCAAACACATGAAACAAGCAAACAGCATAGCAGCATCAGCTTAAAATCACACCTAAACCCACCCGCCGTATCACATACAGTCCCACAGAAAAACCGCTTCCCCAGCAGCTTGCCTTACTTGACAAAACAACGCTCAAATAAGGCTGTTTTCAACCCTCTTCCAAACTGCAGCAAAGTAGCCACTTGTCTTAGTACCTCACAAGAGACGGAGGAGCTAAGATGATGGCATTTTGGCTCCCTCTGCTGGCCTCTCTAAGAGTTTGCCTTGCTTTTGCTGATGGGGGTTGCTGTATTTTGGATAGTATTTTGGTGTTAGTGGTACAGTGGAATTCCTTCCCTACACTTCATTGGCAAGTGCTGCTCATATGATGACTTTTTTAAGATATTCGCAGCAATTAGAGTTTCTTTGTTTTTTCTTTACTGATGGGGAAGCCTAAGGGCAAATCTCATACTTATCATAAGAATAACCTTACTGGGTCAGACCAATGGTCCGTCAAGCCCAGTAGCCTGTTCTCACAGTGGCCAATCCAGGTCCCTAGTACCTGGCCACAACCCAAAGAGTAGCAACATTTTCTGCTACTGATCCAGGGCAAGCAGTGGCTTCCCTCATGTCTTTCTCAATAACAAACTATGGACTTTTCCTCCAGGAAATTGTCCAAACCTTTCTTAAAACCAGCTACACTATCCACTCTTACCACAACCTCTGAAGCTGCAGTATCCTCTCCATGGAGCCTACTACTACCATATATGATTTATATAGCTGTATATTTAACATTCAATAGACGGTCCCTGCTCGGAAGAGCTTACAATCTAACTTGGACAGACAGACAGAACATCCCAGGGTTGGGGGGTTTCTAGGCCTTTTGGATGCTTTTGTCACCAGATATGCAGAGGGAATAGACAGCCCCAAAGTTTGGGGTGAATGAAGCCGGGATAGCCAACTGTGGAAGGAGACCTGACCTCTTCATGCCAAGCATCAATGCCATGCTTGGATCCTGCCACGTGGACGAACAAAAACATGAGAATAAGTGAAATGCCTTCTGATGAGATCAGCATTGGAAGACTCATAGTAGCCATCAAGAAGGTGCCACTGTTGAATGTAGTATTGATGGTTTCTACTGGTAAGGCAGGGGTGCTACAGGAAAGGTAAACCCAAGATTCAGCTCTACTGATGCAGTTGGAGTGACAGAAGGAAGCCGGTCAGATTGTCATGACTGGAGAGCAGTTGGTTGCAGTTCAGCCTCAAGATTTTTGGGTCTGTCTATACTGTGAACCCTCAGTTAAGAAGCTATGGCTCTGGTTTTGGCCCAGCTGTCCAGCAAGGTACAGTCTGCTTTGAATTCAAGTAAGGAACCAGAAGTCATTCTGCTGGAGACTAATAAAAAGGCAGAGATGTTAGAGCAAACGGTGCTTTAATGGAAAGGAATCAATTTCTTCAGAATGAAGTGGAATTAGTAGAAAATGTTAACGAGAAGGAAAAATTTACATTTCATTAACTTTCTCAAATTTAAATCACAGTTTCCACAAGATAGTGCGAGCCCCGTTTTACATAGATTGTAGAAACCATAATTGGAACATCCAAGCCAGGATATGCTTGATTCCGGTGGGATTTTAGAAAAGAATTTGCTGATAGAGCTTTTTGTAAAATACAGGCAGAAGTGTACATGTATTTGTCGGTATATGCAGCACAACCAGCTGTTTTCAGGGCTGGCTCAACCAATGGATCAGGTGAGGCACTGACCCAGGGCACTGATGACAAAGGGCAGTTAAAATCCCAGTCTGGCGTCTCTCCCTCTCTCTTCCTTCCGCTCTATGAATGAGGAGGAGAGATGCCAGATTTTGGCACTCTGTATCACCAGCATTGTAGAGGGGGGGGGGGAATTTAAAATAGAAGGGGAGCTACTGGATCATGAGTGGGGGGCACTGATGCAAAAGTTGGCTTAGGACACCAGACCCTTAAGCAGGCCCTGGATGTTTTACATTGAAAACTTGAATTGCACAAACCCAGCATTTTACACATGGAAGTGGCAATTTCACAGTGGTCACATATAATTAGCACCACTCCCACATTGTAAGAGCTGCCAAGTATCGCGGTTGCAATTTTAATTTCATTTTGGAAGAGTTCATAGTTAAGCTCTGGAACGCATTGCCAGAGATTGTGGTAAGAGCGGATAGCGTAGCTGGTTTCAAGAAAGGTTTGGACAATTTCCTGGAGGAAAAGTCCATAGTCTTATTGAGAAAGATAGAGCGGGGGGGGGGGGAGCCATTGCTTGCCTTGGATTGGTAGCATGGAATGTTACTATTCTTTGGGGTTCCAGAATCTTTTGTTACTTTTTGGGATTCCAGAATCTTGCTATTCTTAAAATTCTGAATGGAATGTTGCTACTCCTTGGGTTTTGGCTAGATACTATTGACCTGTATTGGCCACTGTATTGGCTACTGAGCTTGATGGACCATTGGTCTGACCCAGTAAGGCTATTCTTATGTTCTAATATTCGTATGTACTTGGGATTAAGAAGAGCAACTCATGTCAAGCCTGGACCAAAATGATCAAACTTTCAAAAAGGTGTGGGCTAATTCCAAATAAATTCAATAAAGCTGAAAAGCTAGTGTAGATGTGGAGATAATTCCTCAGTCCATAAAAAGAGAAGCAATAGCCCAGGGATCTCAAAGTCCCTTCTTGAGGGCCGCAATCCAGTCGGATTTTCAGAATTTCCCCAATGAATATGCATTGAAACAGTGCATGCACATAGATCTCATGCATATTCATTGGGGAAATCCTGAAAACCCGACTGGATTGCGGCCCTCAAGGAGGGACTTTGAGACCTCTGCAATAGCCTTTGCTCCAAACCAAGGCATGTCCAGAAAAAAGCAGAGAAAACCAGCCCAGGTCTGGGCTTCTCTTTTGTAAAATAGGGAATTCATATACAGATTTTAGTTCCCCCCTAAACCACGCCCCCTTGATATATGTGTTTGATGTTCTCCATGTAACAGATTTCTGAAATTGATGTTTAGAAGTATGAATGCTGCAATTTAAATGTTGTTTCCAAAAAACCTATGTTATGTTTGAAAAAAAGCTATTACTTTGTTATCAGGGGGAGGGATAATTACTAATTGTTAAGGGAATAATGCATGATTTTTGCACCATAACACGCAAATGGCAAAAAAAAAAGCATGTAATTTAACTTAACTCATGTTATTCCATTGCAACACCAGCTACATAACAATGGGTTTTACTGCGGGCCAGCGAGGTAAATGCTCTGACACTCGTAGGGATTGAATAAACAATGGAGCATTTACCTCGCGGGCTCACCGTAAAACTCACAACCGCTGCTTGATAAAAGCCAGCGAATGAGATCCAAAGCATGAAAATACGTGTAAAGTATCTCATTATTGTGTAAACTGAGTAATGCATTTAACTTTGAAAACATAATTCCCCCTGATATTCAGTGGTTGTAACCGGCCAGCTCCTGGTGTTCCAGGTGTTCCTGGTGTTCCAGTTATAATCCTCCCCGAAAGTCCTCCCCCTCCCCTTTCCCCTTCCCCCAATGCTTATGCTGTACCTCTCTCACGCACATTGTAGATATCTAACTGTAAACAGCATTGATCTCTTGTAACTGTTCATATTGTATCATATTGTATAGTATTGTATTGTATCGGGTCCTGTACCTTATTGTAAACATCCGATAACTGTTCCCTTGTTTCTATCTTGTACCATTGTAAACACCCCAGTACCTACTCATTTTGTATTATCCTGTATCCTACTGTTAACACTGTACTCTCTCCAGACACGACTTTCACTGTAAACCGCTTCGAACTTAGGGTATAGCGGTATATAAGAAATAAAATTATTATTATTAAATAGTGTTTAGCTGGTTAACCGCTAATATTCAGTGGGTGATAACTGGCTATCTCTGCTGAATAATTGCAGTTCACAGTTAGCCGGCTATCTTCAATGACTAGCCAGCTAGCCATGAATATTCAGTGCTGGCTAAATTTAGCGGGCAGATTGGACCACATATATCAATCCCGTCTTTGCCCACTATGAACTGAATATTTGCGGTGCCACGGTAAATTAAGCTGTGATAAAATGAGATATGTTGCCACTAATTAGTAGCTAGCCTTGCAAAAGACTATTATCTTTCATTTTGCAAGAATGGAGGGGCGGCATTGAATCTGCATCTGAAGAGCAGCAGAGTTTTGACAATCTCAGCTTTATTGACATGCTTGAGACCTCTGTCAAAGTGGCTCCAGTTTTGGCTGCATTATGGATTAATTTAGTCCTAGACTCGTATAGAGACTTTCAGTTCTGTTGTTTTCTGGAAGAAGAATGGTATTGCTTTGTTTTTCAGTTTTCAAGCAAGAATGTTTCCTGAAATTTCTAAAGCTAACCAGACAAGGAAGAAATAGTTTCTGTCATTTATTGTAGACAATTGATTGTGTTTGCTTAAATATCCCAAATAAATGTGTTGTAACATTAGGGAATGTAAAGTATATTTTTTATAAACCTTTAGACTAGTGGATGAAATAGATTTGGGCTGGTCTCTAATAACACGTGAAGCTTGTAGGACTGTATCAGCTTTTTGCCTCAAGTCACTCTTATTTTGTGGTATTCTATAGGTTTACTGTTACAAGGGGTGCAAGTTCTGGTTGCCATATCTCAAAAAAGATGTAACGGAATTAGAAAAGGTACAGAGAAGGGCGACAAAAATGATAAAAGGGATAGGTGTACTTCCCTATGAGGAGAGTCTAAAGCGGCTAGGGCTCTTCAGTTTGAAGAAGAGGCGGCTCAGAGGTGATATGATAGAGGTCTATAAAATACGGAGTGGAGTGGAAAGAGTAGATGTGAATCGCTTGTTCATTCTTTCCAAAATTACTAGGGCTAGGGGACATGCGATGAAGCTACTAAGTAGTAGATTTAAAACAAACCGGAGAAAATATTTCTTCACACACACACACACAACGTGTAATTAAACTCTGGAATTCGTTGCCAGAGCATGTAGTGAAATCAGTTATCTTAGCGGGGTTTAAAAAAAGTTTGGATAATTTCCTAAAAGAGAAGTCCATAGGCCATTATTGAGATGGCTTGAGGAAATCCACTGCTTATTCATAGGATAAGCAGCTTAGAATCTGTTTTGCTACTTGGGATCTAGCTAGGTGCTTGGGACCTGGGTTGGCCACTGTTGGAAACAGCTTTATGGACCTTCAATCTGTCCCAGTATGGCTGCTCTTATGTTCTTAATGATATTATGGACTTCTTTATTCTTTTCTTTTTCGAAACCTATTTCCCTCTACTTCTTTTTGAGTGCAGTTGGACAAGATAAAATCAATAAATGTTGAATATAAAAAAAAACAGAAATATCGTAGCATAATCAATAGCAATCATACCAGAATGTAGCGTATTGATCTGTATTCTGTAAGTGTACAGTCACCCAGGCAAAGAATATTCCTTTCTTACAGTACAGAATACATTTTGCTCTATAACTCCAGTACTCCTCAGTAGCTTCCTGTATGATATTTATGTCACTCGTCAAAATAGAGAGATTCCCTCGGTACCTTCAATAAACATACTTTAATGTGCAATGATAAGACAGCATGCATTCTGACTGCATAATAATTTCATACAGACGTATTGTAATAAAAAAAAGACTAAATGGTTTTATTGTATTTAGAGTGATCTAATTACCACTGTTCATTTTTGCTCATTTCAAAGCTATCCTTTTCTCTTCTTTCTTGGTCAGACATAGAGACCTTTTGCCAAGCATTTGTAAACACTAACTCATTTGCTGCCACTTAAAATCCATGGGTGTGAGGGGCATTCATGTGCCATGCACTAATTCTTTGTATTTTTTAACGCTGGGGGCACGTTTGGGGGTAGAAAGTAGGCATGCCCTGTATTTATCAGTTGGCAAAACAATAATCCTTCATGCAAAAGTAACCAAGCTCTTCATAGATAGTGAAAACAACATGCATCAGATGTAATGATTTTTTAATATATATATATGCTTAGAGACCCAGAGATTCTGTGAGATGTGACTGTCAAATGAAGTCCCACCAACCAATCATTGCATATATGCAGTGGTCCAGAGGAGGGCGATGAAAATGATAGGAGGCTTGCGCCAGAAGACGTATGAGGAGAGACTGGAAGCCCTGAATATGTATACACTAGAGGAAAGGAGAGACAGGGGAGATATGATTCAGACGTTCAAATACTTAAAGGGTATTAACGTAGAACAAAATCTTTTCCAGAGAAAGGAAAATGGTAAAATCAGAGGACGTAATTTGAGGTTGAGGGGTGGTAGATTCAGGGGCAATGTTAGGAAATTCTACTTTACGGAGAGGGTGGTGGATGCCTGGAATGCGCTCCCGAGAGAGGTGGTGGAGAGTAAAACTGTGACTGAGTTCAAAGAAGCACGGGATGAACACAGAAGATCTAGAATCAGAAAATAATATTAAATATTGAACTAAGGCCAGTACTGGGCAGATTTGCACGGTCTGTGTCTGTATGTGGCCGTTTGGTGGAGGATGGGCTGGGGAGGGCTTCAGTGGCTGGGAGGGTGTAGATGGGCTGGAGTAGGTTTTGACGGAGATTTCAGCAGTTGGAACACAAGCACAGTACCGGGAAGAGCTTTGGATTCTTGCCCAGAAATAGCTAAGAAGAAAAAATTTAAATTGAATCAGGTTAGGCAGACTGGATGGACCATTTGGGTCTTTATCTGCTGTCATCTACTATGTTACTATGCTTTTAAAAAGGATCCCAACATGGCCATGTTTCGCACTCTGCTTCAGGGAACCCAAAGCCGGAGTTCAAACATTGGTGAAACCACATCTCATTGGTGAGTCACATATCATAGAATCTCTGTGAGCATATATACAATGGGCCTGATTCTCCAAAGTGCGTCCCGATTTTAGGCAGCTGTAGGCGTCCTACAGCTGTCTAATCAGCCAATCGGGATGCACGTTTTTAAAAAAAAAAATGCTCCCCAGGCAGGCCTGAGGGCGCCTCCGGGAGTCTAGGGAGACCTGCAAGACGCCCAAGCTCACCTAAGGGCCTTAGGCGGGCCTTAGGCGAACCTAGGCGGCCCTACGCGTCTCCCTAGTAGAGGAAGAAACACTTAAAATGAAGGCCAGCAAAATGCTGGTCTACATTGTAAGTAGATGCGGCCGCTATACTTATTGCGGCAAGGGATCTCTCTGCCGCTATAAGTATAGCGGGCCGCGGCCTGTCCGATCGCTGGCAGGAGGGTGCCCAAACCCTCCTGCCAGAAGATGCCCCCCCCCGACACTACCGACTGCCCCCTCCGACACTACCGACCACCCTCCCCCGACACTACCAACCGCCCCCCCCCCGACATTACCGATCTCCCTCCCACCTTCCCATCTAAGTCTAAGGCCTTAGATTAAGTGGGGATGGGCGGACCCGCTATGCCTAAGGCCTGATTGGTCCAGGCTTCTAGAGCCTGGGCCAATCAGGCCTTAGGCTTCGGCAGGATGGGCCGGGAAGGGGCGGGCCCGCCTCATTTCGACGAGGTGTGCCTGCCAGCTGGACGGCCAAGACCCATCTGGCCTTAAGAAAAGGTTAGTTTGGTGGGGTGGAGGTTTGGGGGTTGTTAGCGCCGGGGGGGGGGAGGGTGCGTCTTCGGGCAGGAGGGATTGGGCACCCTCCTGCCAGCAATCGGACAGGGGGCCGCGGCCCGCTATACTTATAGCGGCAGAGAGATCCCTTGCCGCGATAAGTATAGCGGGCCGTGTCTAATCTAACCCGATTCTCTAACCAGCGTCTGTAACATGGACGCCGGTTACAGAATCGGGGTTTTAGTGTATTTAGTGCATTTTGCTGGAGTTGCTGAACATAAGAACATAAGAACATAAGCAATGCCTCTGCTGGGTCAGACCTGAGGTCCATCATGCCCAGCAGTCCGCTTACGCGGCGGCCCAACAGGTCCAGGACCTGTGCAGTAATCCTCTATTTATACCCCTCTATCCCCTTTTCCAGCAGGAAATTGTCCAATCCTTTCTTAAACCCCTGTACTGTACTCTGCCCTATTACTCCCTCTGGAAGTGCATTCCAGGTGTCCACCACTCGTTGGGTAAAGAAGAACTTCCTAGCATTCGTTTTAAATCTGTCCCCTTTCAACTTTTCCAAGTGTCCTCTTGTTCTTTTATTTTTCGAAAGTTTGAAGAATCTGTCCTTCTCTACTCTCTCTATGCCCTTCATGATCTTATAAGTCAAGGGCTTGTACAAACTGGTTTCAGTTCTGATGCTGAGATGCTAATGTGTGGCATGTGGGTGTGTAAATTTTTTTTTATGTGAAGTTTCTCAAGGACACCAACCAGTGCTGGAAAGACAATGAGCTATTTGACAGTGCTGAAAGCAAAAGCAAGTCAGCAAGACACTCCATCCGGGAACCTAAGAACTGATAAAGTGATGCCAGGCTAATGCACAGATACTGATGTACCCGTGTGAAGAATGGAAACTTCAAAAAGATGAAAGTTCCAGAAGCTATGCCTGTCCTGGGCTCCCCCCAGGGAAGAATGGAAGCGTGGACTAGGAGAGGGTTAGATAGGCAGTTGGTTTGCTCCAACAGGGTGATAATGTTCACAGCCAAGGGATTGGTCTAAGACAAAGATACTTTCTGTATAAAACCCCATGCTTTGGCAGAGTTTGTTTAGAGAAGTTGCACCATACTTACAGAAATATGCTGGCACTGTTTGTATGAGGTTTTCTCTCTCCATTGTATATGTCCAAACTGATTTATTTCTGATTTGACAAATGCTGCTACAATACTTATTACTAGAATAAAAAGTTATTTGCTTTGGAATATACAATGTAATCTTGTGGGTTTTATTTTTGGGGGGGGTTTTCTTCACGACGGATCCCCAGTGAGGTAAAGTAAGCAGCCTCTTAATTCAGAACCTTCACTCCCACACAATTTATTTTTTTTTTAGAGAAAATGATAGTGTGGTCACCAATGAATAATATCTCTTAATCAGCTCATTCAGAAAGAATTATTTTTTACATTGCTTCACATGCCCCCTCTTTTACAAAGGTGCGCTAAGCACTTTTAGCATGCACTAAATCTACGCATGTGCTAAACGCTAACATGTCCAAAGACTAACATGCATGCGTTAGTGGTGAGCACGTGGTTAGCGCACGCTAAAATGCTTAGTGCACCTTTGTAAAAGGAGCCCTTATTCTTTCTATATTGGGGTTATGAAATTATGTTTAAAAGTAGGCATGATTATGGGTGAAGAATAGGCATGGTTGACTTAGGCATCTAACATAGGCACTGTCAAATTAGGCAAGTGAAAAATTGACCTATTGGAGCTGCACCTATGTCTAGGATGCTTATGCGCTGGGTGTGATTCTATTAACTAGGGCTACCAGACGTCTGGTAAAACCCGGAAATGTCCTCTTTATAGAGGATTATCTGGGCACCCAGAGGGATTTCCAAAGCCCAACAGTTTGTCCAGGTTTTGGAAGGCCTGAGCTCGGAGGCTGGGTCTGGAAGCCTTTGCGCATGCGCGGCCATCACCGTGATGATGTCATATACACGTGCGCAAAGGCTTCCAAATGTGGTCTTTGACCTTGGGGAGGTTTGTGTGGGGGCAGGGCTGGGGGAGGTATGAGGCAGTGCTGTAGGTGGAATGGGGTGAGACTGGGGGGGGGCAGAATGGGATGGGGTCGGGTGTCTTCTATTTTCAAAGAGGAGATCTGGAAAACCTACTAAAAACAGCGCCTACAATTTGTGCTCAGGAAATGCTCCAACCCTCGCCATCCAACCAAGCTCCTATGTTTACCGGAAAAAGATAAGTGATTTTTGACATAGTTTGGTACTTTGTGCCACTTTTTTCCTGGAGTATACCTGGGTAAGTCAATTTCCAGATGGAGAATAATAATAATAATAAGTGTATATACCACAATACCATGAAGTTCTATGCAGTTTACAAAAGATTACAAGAGGTACAAAATGACTAAACTTAAGAGAGAAGAGAGTGAGAATAGGTCAAGAAAACCGTTATTGAAAGAGGTGTACAGGTCAGTTGTCTAGGTACTTCAGGAATAGGTATGTTTTTAGGCGCTTCCTGAATTCCTCGTAAGTGATGGGCGAAAGCAATTGTTCTAGGTCTTTGCCCCATAATGCTGCTTGATGTGAGAGAAGGTGTTCGTGGTGTTTTTTCAGTTTGCAACCTCTGACTGGGGGGGAAACGAACTTCAGACGTGAGCTTCTCTTGTGTTTGTTGGTGGAGAAGGTGAAAAGGATGTGGACACTGAGAAGCAAAATGTTTTATTGCCGGTCACAAAGTTAGAAGCACCTTTTGAATCTACTGAGTCTGCTATCCACCTACAGGAAATGAATAAAAGAATCTTCCTGAAATTCCCTGAAAAAAATAACACTATGGAAGGCTACAAAATGCAAAAAAAAATTCTTAGAAAATAATAACCTATACGATGAGTTCCTGGCCTTACTGTATTTTAAATATGGAAGGAAAAGACAGTTTATGGAAAAAATGATAGTTAAAACTCATCATTTATCCCATTTTACTAAGGTGCGCTAAGCGTTTTAGCGCATGTTTAGAACACGCTAAATCTACACGTGTGCTAACCGCTAACATGTCCATAGACTAACATGCACGTGTTAGCATTTAGCACGTGGCTAGCGCTCGCTAAAAAGCATAGCGTGCCTTAGTAAAACGAGCCCTTAGTGTTAACCAAACATAGGTATGCATGTAGAAATTGAGGCACAAAGTTCCTGTTGTACTAAGGTGCGCTCATCCATTTAGCGCGTGCTAAACGCTAACGCGTGCATGTTAGTCTGTGGACGCATTAGTGTTTAGCGTGCGCTAATTTGATTATCGCGCACTAATCGGTTAGATCACCTTAGTAAAACAGGGGGAAAAGTGATTTACCGTATTTGCTGGTGTATAGGACAAAGAGGCATATAAGACACACCCCCTTTTTAATGAAAAAAATTTTGAAGAAAAAAAATAATTTTCTACATTTTATTCATGAATTTCCAGAATGATTTACAGGACTCATTTTATAGTTATGTCTACAAAAAAATGTAACTGTAGTCAGGTACCTTTTAATCTTCATCCTCAAAACCCAGAAACAATGTGACGCAGACCTCGCCGCGTCCGAGAGAGAGCAGAAATAACATGATGCGCATGTACAGTGCATACTTGTGAGACCTCGCAGCGTCCGAGAGAGAGCAGAAACAAACGTGACGCGCGTGTACATTGCGTATTTGTGAGACCTCGCAGCGTCCGAGAGAGAGCAGAAACAAACGTGACGCGCGTGTACATTGCGTATTTGTGAGACCTCGCAGCGTCCGAGAGAGAGCAGAAACAACATGACGGTAGATTAACAGAAACCAGAAGTTTTAGACTGACTGAAATTTCAACTCATAATTTTGACATGCACCCCCATATTTTAAGTGTGTTTTGAGGGCAAAAAAGTGCGTCCTATACGCTGGCAAATACGGTAAGTGGCCAGAAACATCTCCTGCCCAGTAAAATCACTTGTTCAAGGCTATAATAATCAGCAGTACTGAACGAGATAGTGCCACTAAAAATATCTGGTTAGCATCCAACTCAAAACCAGATACAGTGGTACCTCGGTTTACAAGTGCGTTTGCGAGTGTTTTGCAAGACGAGCAAAACATTTGCGAAATTGGTGCCTCGGAAACCGAGCGTGCCTCTATGTACGAGAGCCCCCACCCCCACCCCGCGCGATCCGACATCCTCCCCGTACCCATCACCCACCCGAACACATCACTTACCCCCATCTGGCACCCGGCATCGGCACCAACGCATAGGATATGCTGGTGCCGGTGCCCGAAGATCTGCCATCCTTTTTGCTGGGCCTTGAGCATCTGTGCATGCTCAAGGCCTTAGTTCCTGCTCTCTCTGAGATTCTCGAGATGTCCTGTGCGTTGGTGCTGGTGCCAGATAGGGGGTAAGTGATGTGTTTGGGTGGGTGAAGGGTACGGGGAGGATGTCGGATCGCGGAGGGGGGGGGGCCATGCGAGCAGGGGGAGGGATTCCGGATCACGGGGGGATGGCGGATCACGTGGGGGGGGGGCCTTCGTGAGCAGGGGGGAAGCAATGCCGGTTCTCGGGGGAGGGGTAGAGCAGTGCCACTGGCTTCGGGGGACGGAGGGGGGGAAGGAATCAAGGGAGTTTCCCTTACTTTCTATGGGGAAACTCGCTTTGATATACGAGTAATTTGGTTTACGAGCATGCTTCTGGAACGAATTATGCTCGTAAACCAAGGTTCCACTGTATTTTGAGGGTGTTCGGGGCAGAATCTGCACCTGGCCAGTTAAGTTAGTCCTGTATTTATGCAGTCACCATACCCATTTAAGGGGTCCTTTTACTAAGATGCGCTAATCAATTTACTGTGTACTAAATGCTAACGCATGCATGTTAGTCTATGGATGCGTTATCATTTAGCACACACTAATTCGATTAGTGCGCACTAATCAGTTAAAGTGGGAGTAGTAAAAGTGGGAGTAGTAAAAGTGGGAGTAGAGGTTTCTACAGCGGCCTGGAACACTAACCCCCTGTTTTACTAAGGCGCGCTAATCGAATTAGCACACGCTAAATGCTAACACGTCCATAGACTAATATGCACGCGTTAGCATTTAGCACGCGCTAAATCGATTAGCGCGCCTTAGTAAAAAGGGCCTAAATGTTCCGGCGCTGCTCCAATGCTCTTAGGAATTCTATGAGCTTCATAGTAACATAGTAGATGACGGCAAATAAATACCCGAATGGTCCATCCAGTCTGCCCAACCTTACCCTCTCTATGAATTACTGATTTAATTTAAATTTCCTTCTTCTTAGCTCTTTCTGGGCCAGAACCTGAAGCTCTGGCCGGCACTGGGCTTAGGTTCCATCTACTGAAGTCTCTCCATCAAAGTTCACTCAAATGGCCATATACGGACACAGACAGTGCAAGTCTGGCCTTAGTTCTTCAATATTTACCATTATTTTCTGATTCGAGCTTCGGAGGAGTGTTAGAGCATTTAGTTCTCTGGTCTGCAATAGAAACCTCTACCGTGGTTTAGCAAAACGGGGGGAGGGAGTAATGGCTCCGTATACTCAGAAATTCGATGTCAGAACCCGGACATGATTCAACATGGAATTTTTGGGGATAATGCCGACAGCAGTCAACAAAACACTGATTGCCACCAGCTGAATATGAGGGCCAAATATTTTTATTGACCTACCAGAGTCTCCTGTGTGCAGATCTGTTTCATTTATGATGTTAATTGGTTTTACCTCTTTTTCAGACCATTTTTATTGTCCTTGCCTTGCGCAGTTATACTGATAAGCTTTTGTTTTCTTCTTCCTCTTGCCGCTTTGACACCAACTTCTTATATCAGGAACAGAGATACAAGGCACAGGTAAGTAAATCAGCTATGCACTTATTGCCAAATTTTATTGATTGAACGGACACGTAAACAAATAAGATGTGTTATTGGTTGTAGAAAATCTAGAACAAAAAAAAAAAAGGTGTAGATAAACATCCTGAGATTCAGAAAACAAAACTAAATCAAATTTGGTTTTATTGCTTTGCTTTAAATGTAATATCAGAAGAGCAAAATTGCTTCCGTACAATCAATCAAAAGTGATATTACTCATGAAATGAACACTCCATGTTCTCTGCTACAAGAAACGTACTCAGTGACTATACAAGAAGGGCTCCTTTTTACTAAGCTGCGAATGCGTTTTTAGCGCGCACGTGCTAAACCTGCGCTACGCGGCTAGAACTAACGCCAACTCAATGCTGGTGTTAGCGTCCAGGGCACGTGGCAATTTAGCGCGCACTAAGCACATGCTAAAACCACTATCGCAGCTTAGTAAGAGGAGCTCTAAATGGCGTATGATACAGCGGATGTAGATGAGGTGAATTTACTTAAGCTTCTTGTTAGATTTTATGACTCGCTCTATGAAAAGGCTTATCCTAATCGCTGAAATCAAACATTGCATTACCGTTTTCAATGTTTTATATGATCCTATTGCTTTTTAAAAACAATCCCTCGAAGGGCTAAGGGGAAGGACAATTGCCAAAGCCATTTAAGATGTGATTGGTGGAGAAGCATGTGGATTGGAGAGCTGTGCATAACCCCCCCAATCGGTGTCAAGGGCTTGTTGACACTGCACCAATTAGCCAATAACTGACCCAATTAAGTTGTGCATAGATCTCTGATCTGCATGCAATGTTCGGCACTGATCTTTTAGCACCATGTACAGAAATGGTGTGGGGGGGGGGGGATATGTTTATAGAATATAACTCTTAAGGCCCTGATTCTATAACAGACACCTACGTTTAGGCCCCTAGATTGGTGTGCCTAAATTAATTTTTTAATAGGCCTAATCAGGGATGGTAATTGAAAGAATTTTATTACACACGTAAAATAAACTTCGCAGTAACTGCTCCGACATTGTGGAACTCCCTTCCACAACCAATTCGTGACGAACAAAACCTTGACAAATTTAAGAAAAACTTAAAAACTTTCTTATTTCGAGATGCATTCTCTTCCACTTAATATCTATCCTCTTAAATTCTCTTCAATCTAATTATGCTCTTTTAAACATTCAATAAATCTTATCCCCGTCCAACATGTTTCTTCCTAATCCCTCTTTCTCCTTCTCTTACTTACAATGTAACTTTACCCATCCATTCCCTCTCTCCTCACTGTCAAGTCTGTCTTGTTATTGTCGTTAATGTTCACCATACATTATTTAATTATTTAATATCTTTTGTTTTTTATTTTTTCTCAATTGTTTCTATTCTTATCTGTAAATTTTTAAAATCTAATGTAAACCGTCCAGATATTTGCTTGATGGTCGGTATATTAAAATCTAATAAACTTGAAACTTGAAACTTGAAAGTGTCGCTAAAAACCAATTAAAAAAATCATTTAAAAAAATTAAGGACATAAGAATTGCCATTCTGGGATAGACCGAAAGTCCATCAAGTCTAGTATCCTGTTTCTAGCTACGGCCAACCCAGGTCCGAAGTACCTAGCTAGATCCCAAATAAAACAGATTTTATGCTGCTTATCCTAAAAATAAGCATTGGATTTCCTCAAGCCATCTCCATAATGGCCTATGGATTTCTCCTTTTAGGAATTTATCCATACCTTTTTTGAACCCTGTTGGCACCGCATTCTCCGGCATCGAATTCCAGGGTTTAATTACACGCTGTGTGACGAAATATTTTCTCTGGTTTGTTTTAAATCCACTACTTAGTAGCTTCATCGCATGTCCCCTAGTCCTAGTATTTTTGGAAAGAATAAACAAGTGATTCACATCTACCCTTTCCACTCCACTGAAGAGCCCTAGCCGCTTTAGCCTTTCCTCATTGGGGAAATCGTCCCATCCCTTTTATTATTTTCGTCACCCTTTTCTAATTCCGCTACATCTTTTCTGAGATACGGTGACCAGTATTGCACACAGTATTCAAGGTGCGGCCGTACCATAGAGCGATACAAGGGCATTATAACATTTTCATCTTTGTTTTCCATTCCTTTCCTGATAATTCCTAACATTCCATATGCTTTCTTAGCCATCGCCGCACATTGAGCTGAGGGTTTTAACACGTCGTCAACCGTGACACCTAGATCCTTTTCCTGGGCAGAGACTCCTAACATAGAGCCCGGCATCACTTTGCACTTCCTCACATTAAACGTCATCTGCCATTTTGATGCCCAGTCTCACAAGGTCCTCTTGAAATTTTTTCCTCTTGCAACTTTGAACAACTTTGTGTCATCAGCAAATTTAATAATCTCACTAGTTATTCCCATCTCTAGATCATTGATAAATCTGTTAAAAAGCAGCGGTCCCAGCTCAGACCCCTTAGGAACCCCACTATTTACCCTTCTCCATTGAGAATATTGACCATTTAAACCCACTCTCTATGGGGGTTCATAGACAACAGCGCGCGCCGACAACCCAGCGCAGACAACTGAGCGCAAGGCGGAAGCGCGCTGAAGAAAAACAGTATTTTAAGGGGCTCCGATGGGGGGTGTTGGTGGGGAAACCCCCCACTATAATCGCACCAGCGTTTTGAGGGGTTTGGGGGGTTGTAACTCCCCTCGTTTACTGGAAACTTAACTTTTTCCCCTTTTTTTAGGGAAAAAGTGAAGTTTTCAGTATAATGTGGGGGGTTACAACCCCCCCAAACCCCCCACAATGCCGGTGCGATCTCTGTTAAGTAAAGTGGGGGGTTCCCCCCCACACCCTCCATCGGAGCTCTTTAAAATACAGTTTTTCTTTGGCGTGCTTCCGCCTTGCGCTCAGTTGTCTGCGCTGGGTTGTTGGCACGTCTTTGTCGTCGCGTGCTTTTGACCTGTCACCCTCTATGGGTCTGACATCGGTGCCAGGCAAAATGATATTATAAATTACTATTACTATTACTACTATTTATCACTTATATAATGCTGACAGGCGAACGCAGCACTGTACATTTTGACATTTACTAGACGGTCCCTGCCCAGAAGAGTTTACGATCTAACTTGGACAGACAGACATGACATATAGGGTTGTGGATGCAGAATCCAAGGTGAGAGGAGTTGAAAGCACTCTTGAAGAGGTGCGCTTTTAACTGGGCCTTGAACACTGCCAGAGATGGACAAAATGACAGCACATATATGTACACAAAAAAAGAGAATCCAACAAAAACTGCAGTAGGACAAGCAGCAAGCAAAAAATAATACAAAAACTGCAGGCAATGTACAAGATGCAGGCACTGTTTATTGCAACATCAATGGTACATAACCTTATTACCAACCAGAGGACCCGACACGGTCCGTGTTTCGGACAACACACCTTCTTCAGGGGTCCGTGGTAAATAAGGTATTGAGACTAACAGCAGTGAACAGGACAAACAAGTGCCGATATGGCTACGGTACTGAGTCCAGAAGTACGTCGCAATTGTTCTGTTCACTGCTGTTAGTCTCAATACCTTATTTACCACGGGTCCTCTGGTTGGTAATAAGGTTATATACCATTGATGTTGCAATAAACAGTGCCTGCATCTTGTACATTGCCTGCAGCACATATACGTAAGCATGGATTAACGAGAGAAAGTCAACAAGGATTTAGTCAAGGGAAATCTTGCTTCACCAATCTACTGCATATCTTTGAAGGGGTGCATGAACATGTGGATACAGGTGAACCGGCTGATACTGTGTATTTGGATTTTCAAAAGGCATTTGACAAGGTACCTCATGAAAGACTTCTGAGGAAATTAGAAGGTCAAGGGATAGGAGGTAATGTCCTTAAATGCAGAGAGCAGGTTTAAATGCAGTCATTGCGGGACCTTGCTGCACCTCGCCGCGGCTGCCAGGTCTGCTCTGGAACAAGGAAGGGACGTCGGAGGGGGTGGACCGGCAGCCACGGTGCAGGAAGGTCCCACGATGACTGAACTTAAAGTCTGCTGCTGCTGCTGGTTCAGGAAAGCAGCAGTGGCAGAGTTGGGCGGGAGGTTCTGGACCTGGTGTGCTGGCTGTGCATCCCCTTAGAGCAGGGATCTCAAAGTCCCTCCTTGAGGGCCGCAATCCAGTCGGGTTTTCAGGATTTCCCCAGTGAATAGGCATTGAAAGCAGTGCATGCACATAGATCTCATGCATATTCATTGAGGAAATCCTGAAAACCCGACTGGATTGCGGCCCTCAAGGAGGGACTTTGAAACCCCTGCCTTAGAGCGTGCACCTGGGGGTGGGCCAACACCCCCCCACACACCTCCACACACACCCACACACACACCTCCCTTTGGTACACCACTACTGAGAACTTTTCAGCACCTCATCATACAGCTTCAGATTTTTACACAGACATCATTCTGAGCCCAGAGAGCAGAGGGGCACTCCAAGGATTACTGCAGTGAATTTCACATTAAAAGTCCCAGGTACAGGTGCCCCTATAACTTGCTTATATTATATGGTGAATCTACCAAAACCTACTGTACCTAGATTAAGATGATACCTGCAGGCATAAGGGCTATTGTGGTGGTGTACAGGTGGGTACAGTAAGTTTTGGGTGGGTTTTGGAGGGCTCTCTATACAATGTAAGCAAGGTATAAAGACATCTGTACCTGGAACTTTTAATGAGGCATGTCTAAACTTTTAATGTGGCATGTCTCAACTGCTTGCTAATAATGCGGGCTGCCTGGGCTTCAGAGAAAGTTTGCTTTTATGCGTTTTTCATGTGGACATCTTTATATTTGAGAATGGCCAACAAAGATAGACATACTAAGGGCCAAAACGTCTAGATAAGTTATTCTGTTAAAAAAAAAAAAAAAAAAGAGAGAGAAAGATAGGTAGATATCTTGTAGTTTTGAAAATGAACATTTTCTTTTCTGGATTTCTGGACATCTTTCCCAAAACATCCGAACAAGGACTTAGACGTTCAATTGAAAATGCCCCTCCATGGCATTCTGTCCAATCAAAATCCAGTGCAGAACTCACTACAGATCTTTGCTCAAACCCTTATATCCAGGTGCATTAGGAGCAAAAGCCCCACGGTGCTTTTTTTTTTTTTTTTTTCAGCAGTTGTTTATAAAACGAGCTAATATGAAAGGATATCGATTTCACAGTGTTACACTTCCAAACAGTTTTGTCAATTTGTAGTCTCAAAGGTCATGCTGGAGTTCTGCGTCTCCTGGCCAGACCAACAGGTTTCAGACTGCTGTGGACTGTAATATATGAGGGGGAAAGAATGAACCAGGTTTCTCGCATTTATGATTTGTAAATTCTGTGTAGCACCCCACTAGGAAAATAGTGTGTCCTGGCAAGATAAAAGCAAACCACCAAATGATGCTGAAAATACTAAGATGCCTTATACAGAACTACGGTTGCTGTGTTAAGAATGCAGAAACCTAAAATGCTCATCAGATGCTTAGGGCTATGGACACAGCACTCCTGTTACTGATAAACAAAATTGGCAACTTTGTGTGCATCGTGAATAAATCATTTGATGGGAGAATGACATGACATTTAGAATAGTTAAGCTCTGGAACGCGTTGCCAGAGGATGTGGTAAGAGCGGATAGTGTAGCTGGTTTTAAGAAAGGTTTGGACAAGTTCCTGGAGGAAAAGTCCGTAGTCTGTTATTGAGAAAGACACGGGGGAAGCCACTGCTTGCCCTGGATCGGTTGCTATTCTTTGAGGTTCCGGAATCTTTTGTTTACTCTTTGAGATTCCAGAATCTTGCTATTCTTTAGGATTCTGAATGGAATGTTGCTACTCCTTGGGGTTTGGCCAGGTACTGGTGACCTGGATTGGCCACCGTGAGAATGGGCTACTGGGCTATTCTTATGTTCTTATAAGAATCCTTCTCCAAATATTTGAATTGAAATCAGACAGAACTGGGAGCGAGGAATATGAACAAGCTCCAGTAATTTTCCTTTCTCCCTCACTCTCAGCACCAGTCCAGCTCATAAATACTACCTTGCCGTGGACCCACTATCAGAATCTCTTTACCTGTCGGACACTAACACAAGAAGGGTGTACAAGTTGAAGTTTCTAAGCGAAACAAAGGAGTTGACGAAGAATGTTGATGTGGTAGCAGGAACTGGAGACCAGTGCCTTCCGTTTGATCAGAGCCACTGTGGAGATGGTGGGAAAGCCTTAGATGCTTCACTCAACAATCCCAGAGGTAAGCAAAAGAAAAATGAATGAGTCGATGTTCAAAGTAATTTAACTGACCAGCAATGGGTCCTGGCTGCTTAAATCGCTTGTTTAGAGCTAACCAGTTGTTTTCAGTGGCACTTAACTAGTTAGTGCCTCTGAAAACATCCGGTTAGCACCAATCTCCAAGCCAGCTATTTTGGGGATGTTCTGGGGGTGGAGTCAGCACTTGGCCAGTTAGGTGCAATATTCAGCACATAATCAGCCGGGGTAATTGAATAAATAAGATTGGCTTTTATGCAGTTCACCATGGCTGGTTAAATGCCTGAATATTGCACTTCTTTATTTCTTTATTTATTTTTTTTAATTGTTTATCATTTTCATATTAACATTATCCTCTATAATAAAACCCTAAGCGCGCATGTGCACTTACAACACTGTGATCCCTGCCGCTGTGGTGTCTGACTCCGTGGCCGTATTCTGTTTGTGGCGCGTGCGGCTGTTTGCGGCGCATGGTGCACGCGGCGGTTGGAAGCCGGCCTACACAAAAAAAAACGCTGCCTACAGGAAACAGGAAGCGAAGGACCGCCGCACGCAATTGCGCAATCAACACTAACGTCCGTTTCGGGGGGGGAGAAATCGAGCACCCTGGAGCAGGAGGACGGGGGAGAATATGAACGTTGGAGATAGGCGTTGCTGCAGGCACCCCGGCAACGGGAAGAGGAGGAGAGGGCCCAATGATAGGGAGAGACCGCTGGAATTGGTACTGCTGGACAGGGGGAAGGTAAAAGGAAGGGATAATGGCTTCTATTGGACAGAGGGAGCAGGGAAGGGGTGCTGTTGAACAGGGGGAGCAGGGAAGAGGTGCTGCTGGACAGGAGGGAGGTAAAACCAATGGAAAAGGGGGGGGGAAGTAAGGGAAAAACCCTGCTAGACAGTGGGAGCAGAGAAGGTGGGGTGTTGCTGGACAGGGGGGAGAAAAAAGTAAGGAAGAAGGGTTGCTAGCACCCGTTAATGTAACGAGCTAAAAAACTAGTCAAGTATAAACTTGTACAGAAAGCAATATAAGCACAAATTAAATCAATACATAGATAACAAAGAAAACTTTTTGCTTAATCCAGCTCTAGTTCCCAGTAATGAGATCCAAGAAGTAAACTAGCGGAATAAAGAAGAAAAGAAAAAAAAATTACTGAAGATAAGGCTGATCAGGTTGAAATCAATCACCTCTTATATAAACTGTACTATAGGGCTATTTTAGCTTTTATCTTTTTCTTTCTCCAGTCGCGACAGTGAAAGGAAAGTAGTTAATTGGAAAGGTTCAAAAAAGACTTATTTTTGAGAAGAAGAATAAACAACACATTTACATGGATAACGTAAGAAAAATGTCGCTCCTAATGCAAGAACCCCCCGAGCTTTAATAAAAGAAATTCCTTCCGTCGTTTTTGGGTATCCCTGGCCAAATCTGGATACATTTGTACTTTTAAACTTAGAAATTCTTTCTGCATATGTTTAAAGAAATTTTTCATAAGACAATTTTTATCAGGGGCCATAGCCACCGTCAATAATAATGTCGCAGGTGTAACATTCTATATCAGAAAGTTCAAGTAATTCAGTTACTTTCATATCAGGAGCAATTACTTGCTGTTGAGTTGGTAACTTTCCTGGTAGATAATAAACCTGAGATAAGGGCGGCAGTAATTCCTCTGAAATTTCCAAAACTTCCAGAAAATATCTCTTCACCAATTCCCTTGGAGTATACAAAGCACTCCTAGGGAAATTAATTAGTCTAATATTATTAGAACGTGAGAAATTTTCTAGGGATTCTAATTTTCTCCGAAGATTAGTATCGTCTCTTATCATAAGGCTCCTTTTACTACGCTGTGACAGCGGTTTTAGCGTGCACTAGACCTTAACGCCAGCATTGGGCTGGCGTTAGTTCTAGCCGCGTAGCGCGGGTTTAGTGCGCGCTGAAATCCTGCGTGCGCTAAAAACGCTATCGCAGCTTGGTAAAAGGAGCCCAAAGTCTCTTGAATCTTTTGAGAAGTAGTCATTTCCCGGTGCAGAAGGCTGATTCGAGGACTCATTCTCTGTATTTTCTGACCGGAAGAGGCAGTCAGAAAATACCGCGAACAACTGAGTCTGTGAATCACGAATTTGCGCGGGAACACTGTATATTTTTTGAGATATAATAACCAGACTTGCACAGGTGAGGTTACATCATGGAGCTATATATATATACTAGTCTTATAGCCCGTTACATTAACGGGTGTTAGAATATGTGTGTGTGTGTCTGTATTTCTTTCTTTTTCTCTCTCTCCTTAGCCTGTTTCTGTATTTCTGTATTTATTTTTTTCTGATTTCTTTCAAGCCGTGAGTGTGGGGCCGAAGTTAAATTTTCCGAGTCGCGAGTGTGGGGCCGAAGTTTAATTTTGAATGTGCCATGGCGGCTCCCTTCACCGGCCAACCCTAGCGGAAACAGGAAGTGGTGAGAGAGGGCGGGCCGCAGTGGACAGAAGGCGGCAAAGGCAGCGTTAGCGAGGTGCAGGGCTTTTTAAAATTTAAACGCGGGTGAGCCAGCGAAAAGGAGGAGGCTTTGGCGGTGGTGGTTTTGGCGGTGAGTGAGGGTGGGAGGGGGGAGTCGCCGGCTGTGCTGTGCTTTCGCGATTTGTCTGGCCGCCGCATACGCACTCTGACCACGGACCTACGGATCAGGGATCACAGATCACGCAGGTCTGAGTGCACATGCGCGGCTAGCTTTTTATTATATAGGATAGACAGGGGAATTTTAATACTCTTTTGCACTTATGTTCAAAACGCATGGATGTCTCAAAATATCCCCCCCAAAAATCCATCTGCTGGAAACTTCCATATCAGACAGAATTTGGGCATTTTACACTCCAAATAGCAAATAAGCATGCATTCTCACAGACTTTTTTTTTTTTTTTTTTTTAAGCTCTGCTTTGGTCTGGATGTCTCAATCTGGACATCTCGATTCCGATCATCTTCGCATCACTTAAAATAAACTTGCTGTTTGGTTTTTGTTGCATCATTTCAAGAAGGGCACAGTAGGAGGAAGACACAAATAAGCCTGTTGCAGTGCTTTTCACCCTGAGGCCTAAGAACAAGAAAATAGGATTTCATTGGTCTCACTAGCCCCATCACTGCTACCGTACATATGTTTATTGCTAATGTAGAATTCTGCACCCGTTCTGGTTTATAACCCTTTGCTGTCCTCCCATGATAAAGATTAATCTTCTGATGCTGGAAGTTATAGGCTAGATCTGTCCTGACAAGCTCATCATATCAATCAGCCCTAGTCACGTTTTGACTAAGCGAGGGAACTGCACCTGCGTCCTCAACTCCTTAAAACAGGCAAATGATTGCTCGGTTGTATCGTTTCCTTCAAATGCAAATCCAGTAAATGGCGTGGGCTGCCCCTGTATAACTTCTTGATGCATCAGTGGCGAGAGTTGTAAAACCGATAGTCCTCTCAGTCTCTAATTTAGGTTAATTTGCTCTTTATATATCCTCTCATGTGTCCAATAAGAAATTATCTTTCAACACAATAATACTGCAAGCAATGCCTCCGAAATTCAGAGCATTCTCTTCTAGAGATACATAGTTGCACACTTCAAAAGAATTCTATTGTTTTAAGATTCCATGTCCATTCCCACTCTATTTGCTTCTCTGTCTCTTATCCTCACTAGGGTTACCAGATGTCTGGGGAGTCGGCCGGGTTTTAAAAAGCTTTCCTCCACATCGCGTCTGGCAGGAAGGCGGATGTCCTGGCCGACGAAAGCAGGCAGCGGGGGGGGGGGGGGGGCTGGGGCATGATGGGGGCAGGGATGGGTAGAACTGGGTGAGCCTGGGGACAGGTCTAGGGGTCTGGATTTTCCAAACGGAAAATCTGATAACCCTAATCCTAAAGAAGACAGTTTTAAAAACCACTTAATGTGCTGTGAAAACATTGGGTCCTGTTTTCAAAAGGACTTGTATATTCCCACTTAACTTGTACTTATACCTGGGTTCCATCATTGAATAAAACGTGTGCCTAATATCTAGAGCTGGCCTAAGCGTGGTTCCTAAACATGGCAGGGACACATTGCAGTATTCTGTAAGTGGGAGCCCTGACTATGCCCTACTGTGCCCTGCCCCGTGTATACCTCCTTGCAAAACCTTAACTGGGTATTTGCAGAAAAGAGACGGTTGAGGGGAGATATGATTGAAGTCTACAAAATCCCAAGAGGAGTAGAACGGGAACAAGTGGATCGATTTTTCACTCCGTCAAAAATTCCAAAGACTAGGGGAACACTCGATGAAGTTACAGGGAAATACTTTAAAACCAATACAGTAGGAGGAAATATTTTTTCACCCAGAGAATAGTTAAGCACTGGAACGCGTTGCCAGAGGTTGTGGTAAGAGCGGATAGCGTAGCTGGTTTTAAGAAAGCTTTGGACAGGTTCCTGGAGGAAAAGTCCATAGTCTGCTATTGAGAAAGACATGGGGGAAGCCACTGCTTGCCCTGGATCAGTAGCATGCAATGTTACTACTCTGGAGATTCCGCATGGAATGTTGCTACTCTTTGGGGTTCCGTAATCTTGCAATTCTTTAGGATTCTGAATGGAATGTTGCTACTCCTTCGGTTTTGGCCAGGTATTAGTGACCTGGATTGGCCACTAATAGCTTCTGGGCTTGATGGACCATTGGTTTGACCCAGTAAGGCTATTCATATCATGTTCTTATGGAGCATTTAGCGCACTGGCCGGCGCTAAAAACCGTTTGCACAGTTGCCATTCATGCATGGCCATGAAAGAGAATTACTGTGCGAGTACCTGCTAACACCTGTTTTGTAGAAGAAAAGGCTTCACACAGGGCTCCTTTTACTAAGGTGCGCTAGCCTTTTTAGCGCAGGCAGGAAATCACCGCACGCTATGCTCCTAGAACTAACGCTAGCTCAGTGCTGGCGTTAAGGTCTAGCGCGCGCAGCAAAGAAGCGCGCGCTATTCCGCGCGTAAAAGCCCTAGCGCACCTTAGTAAAAGGAGCCCACAGTGATCCTGTACTAACCAGTCAGCATGCAGTAATATAGCTCCACCCCCAGACCCTGCCCCCCTCCAACAATAATTTAAAAGTACAGTGGTACCTCGGTTTACGAGTGCACCGGTTTGCGAGTGTTTTGCAAGATGAGCAAAACATTCGCAAAATCGGCGCCTCGGAAACCGAACGTGCTTCGATTTGCGAGCGCCCCCCCCTGCGAACCGGCACCCTCACCCCCGCGATCCGGCACCCCCCCCCCCCCCGGCAGTGATCTGAAGTCCCCCCAACCCACCCAAACCCTCTTCTTACTTTTCTGTAGCCTCCGCAGCGGCAGCGGCACCAGCATGTCCTGTGCGTGGTGCCTGAAGATCTGCTTCCTGTGCAAGGCCTGAGAGTTCACGTCGAACGTGAACTCTCACGTCGAACGTGAACTCTCAAGGCCCAGCACAGGAAGCAGATCTTCAGGCACCACGCACAGGACATGCTGGTGCCGGTGCCGCTGCGGAGGCTACAGAAAAGTAAGAAGAGGGTTCGGGTGGGTTGGGGGGACCATAGGTTGCCACGGGGGGGTGCCCGATGGCAGCAGGGGGTGCCGGTTCATGGGGGGGGGGCCTTCGGGGGGAGCAATGCTGGTTCTCGTGGGGGGGGGAGCAGCGCTGCTGGCCTCGGGGGGGGGAAGGTGGGGGGTAGAAACATATCAAATCAAGTTTCCCTTACTTCCTATGGGGAAACTTGCTTTGATAAACGAGCATTTTGGATTACGAGCATGCTCCTGGAACGGATTATGCTCGTAATCCAAGGTACCACTGTACATTTTAACACGTGTTTAGCATGCTCTGATTTGGAACTTGCTGCAGAACACCTGAGCGCATCCCATGGTAAACCATTTTAAGCCGCAGTAAGCATGTGCTAGCACGTACTGCCAGTGGCGTAGTAAGACTGAGCGCCGCCTGGGGCGGTGGCGCCTCTCCCCCACCCCCTTCCCTTTCCCCATACCCTGTTTAACTTCTCCAGCGTGAGCAGCACGCCCACGCCAATGTCGGTTCGCCCTTTGACATCACTTCCTAGGCGCTGGTCTCGGAAGTGACATCAGAGAGAGCGCCGATGCCGACGCAGGCAGCAACCTTGCACTGGGGAAGTAAAAAAAAAAAGGTACAGGGGCGCACACTTATGAAAAGGGCCCCTTAGACCTTTGAGATAAAGCCAAGCTGCCTTTTTGAGCAGACCTTTAATTAGAGAGGAAGAGATTTTTCTATCATACCCCCTCTTTTACTAAGGTGCGCTAATCGAATTAGCAAGTGCTAAACGCTAACGTGTCCTTAGACTAACATGCATGCGTTAGCGTTTAGCACACGCACAGTTCCGGATTCTTGCCCAGAAATAACTAAGAAGGAAAAATGTAAAAAATTTAAATTGAATCAAGTTGAGCAGACTGGATGGACCATTCGGGTCTTTATCTGCCGTCATCTACTATGTTACTATGTTAAATCGATTAGCGCGTACTAATTCGATTAGCACACCGTAGTAAAAAGGGCCATAGTGTCTCAATTGTAGAAAGGATCGCTTTTAGATTTTATATAGTTGTATTATTTTGAATGGGTTTTTTTAGAAAGATTTATGTTTATGTTTATTAAAATTTAGTATACCACTCAACTTGAGTAGACCAAAGTGGTCTTCTTTTCATGGACCAGACCAATTCTGGTCTCAAACTTTGACAGACCTTGCTCCGACATACCTTACCTCAGAACACCTGTGCCTCTTGACCAGTTCTTCTACCGTTCACTGCAGATACGCTAATACCCATCCGCGACTCTGTGATTTATATTTTTAGATTCTGCAAAGCATGTGTTTCTTAGTCACATTCTCTATAAGTTGTAAGTTATTGATCCTATAGCTTTCTGTTTTTGATCTTGTAATTTAATCTAATTTCCATCTTATATACCGGATCATTCCAGCAAGGACTCGAGCCGGTTAACAAAGTTTAAAAGAATATAATAGAAAACAATAATGATGGTAATAGAAATTTTTTTAAATAAATTAGATCAGTCCTCAGTTAATCTCTGAAAGAGATAAGTTTTCAGATTTTTCCTAAAAAGTGATAGAGATAATGACGTTCTGATAATCGAGGGAAGATCTTTCCAAACTTTTACCAAGGAATAGGCTATGGAATGTGAAAATGTACCTAGGGTTTTAATCCCTTTAACAGAAGGGAAAAGCAATTTAAATTTATGTGTATTCCTGGTAGTGTGAAACCAAAGAGAGTTAAATGATAGAGGTAATAAAGGTGAAAAAATTCCATGTAAAATTTAAAAAATTACATTGGCACACTTAAATTGAATTTGCCAGAAAACAGGAAGCCAATGAAGTAGCCTCAACAATGGAGAGGCATGATCATATTTATGTCTTCAATGTAGCATGTTATTGACTCTGTAATGTACGTATCTCTGTTCCTAAAATCTTTGTATATGTTTCCTTGTAACCCATTATGGGCTTCTCAATGAATAAATAAATAAATATACAACCAAAAAAATAAAAACAAACTAAAATGTAGCATTAAAGAAAATTGACAAACTTCATTATTTTTTAAGTTCAAGAAATTTTTTATTCAAATTTATGAGAACAAAAATCATAAACATAAGATGCATAGCAATGCATGCCAAATATGATAACCATCTTAATAACAACATCATAATACAGTGGAACCTCGGTTTGCGAGTAACCCGGTTTGCGAGTGTTTTGCAAGACGAGCAAAACACTCAGTAAACTTTTGACTCGCAAACCGAGCACTGCCCCGATAAACGAGCACTTACAGCCCAGGAAGCGCCGCTTCGGGGGATTCGTCTTCCGGCCAGCCTTCCACGTCGGGTGCCTTCCGCAGGTTGGAGGACCTCTGTCTGGGCCTGTGCGGCCGCGTGCCATCCCACCTGCGTGTTGCGTGTGACACGCACAGTGTCTATCATCGGCGGCATGCGCGGTGTGCGGGTGGGGCGGCGCTCGGCTGTATGGGCTCGGGTGGGGGCTCTCCAGCATCCGATGTGGAGGGCTAGCCGGCAGATGGAGGAGGCATCCCTCTGAAACGGCACTGCGGGGTTCTCCGGCGGCTGGCGGACATTAGAGGCATCCCCCCTGAAGCGGCACTGTGGGGTTCTTCGGATGACGGACGGAGGAGGTGGACGGAGGAGACGGCGCTGCAGCACCCGGCACCTGACAGGTACAGACCCCGGGTTCTGGAACGATTCGTCGGTGTTGCCACTATTTTCTATGGGGAACTTTGCTTTGATAAACGAGCATTTTGGATTACGAGCATGCTCCTGGAACGGATTATGCTCGTAATCCAAGGTACCACTGTTTAATCAGTACAATGGCAAATCTTTCTAACTCTAGTAATGCAACTAAGGACTTCAAGTTCATTATTTTAATAGGAAAGACCTGAAAACACACAAGAACTAGTCAGAACCAGTCCATTCATATTACAGATTACATTCTAAACAGAGGCTAGCGTAATATTTATTTATTTATTTAAACCAAAGCAGTGTACATACAAAATAAGCAAAAACATTTACACATCAAACAGGAATTTCATGTTGTCATCACCTAACTCAACACTGAAGACCTTTTTGAACAGAAAAGTCTTCAATAGAATTTTTAACTTTTTAAAGTTTTCTGTTACACGAACATAATGTGGATCATAATTCCATAAGAAAGGTTCTAGGTAGAAAAAGGCTTTTGTTTGAGTTGATTCCCACCTAGGTTGTTTGTTGTTTGTTTGTTTGTTTTTGGGGGGGGGGGGAATTTAAAGATGGTAATACTAATCTATGGTCTTGTAAAGATCAGATGACCCTAGTTTAGTCAATGAATGCAGATAACTTGTTTTGTGGGGTCCTTTTACTAAGGCGCGCTAACTGATTTACCACCCCCCCCCTTTACGGACGCCTAGTGCGGGTTTTAGCGCCGGCAGCGGCAGTAACTGCTCCATCGCTCATAGGAATTCTGTGAGCATCGAAGCAACTACCACCGTTGCCGGCGCTAAAACCCGCGCTATGCATTTGTAAAAGAGGGGGGTTAGTGTGCGCTAATCAATTTAGCGCTCGCTAAAGATTAGTGACCGCTAAATGCTAAGGCGCCCTTAGAATATAATGGGTGCCTTAGCATTTAGCATGCACTAAATCGGTTAGCGCACCTTAGGCCCTCTTTTACAAAGGCACGCTAAGCATTTAAGCGCATGCTTAGCGCACGCTAAATCAACGCATGCACTAACCGCTAATGCGTCCATAGGATAACATGTTAGCATTTAGCGTGTGTTTAGTGTGCTTAAAAGCATAGCTCACCTTTGTAAAAGGACCTTAATATGCCTTATCTGTTAAGGATAATACCTTAAATTTCACTGTACAAAAAACAGGCAACTAATGAGAGTTTTAAGTAAAATGGAGTAACCTGGTCATATTTTCTATAATTAGAATGTTAAAACCTGACTAGAATCTCATGATACTCATAGGGTTAGGTTGAGAAAAGAATGTTAAAACGGAACCTGACTAGAATCTCATGATACTCATAGGGTTAGGTTGAGAAAAGAATGTTAAAACGGAACCTGACTAGAATCTCATGATACTCATAGGGTTAGGTTGAGAAAAGAATGTTAAAACGGAACCTGACTAGAATCTCATGATACTCATAGGGTTAGGTTGAGAAAAGAATGTTAAAACGGAACCTGACTAGAATCTCATGATACTCATAGGGTTAGGTTGAGAAAAGAATGTTAAAACGGAACCTGACTAGAATCTCATGATACTCATAGGGTTAGGTTGAGAAAAGAATGTTAAAACGGAACCTGACTAGAATCTCATGATACTCATAGGGTTAGGTTGAGAACACAATATCGTAATCTAATGGCATTGGTTTTGCCTGACTCTACTGCAGGATTCTTGAACACTATGATCTCATCAGAATGAATCATTTTTCCTGCAGTGCCTCTGGAGACAGCAAACTCTGCCTGAAGCGAAGTCAAATGTGATTTAGGAGATATTCATAACAGATAAAAGTAAAACCCCCAAAATAAGGAAAATGGCAGGGAAAAATAAATCTATTTTAAAATGCTTCCTGAGCAGAGCTATATAAAAGAAATATTAGTTTGGAATGTCCCCAGTAAGGCCAGTAACATCAAAGCAGCGTGTTATAAAAACTCTATGGAAATGCATTTCTGCAATACATATGTGTTTATATCTGATAATAGACATTATAAAGCAAATGAATCAAGAAATAGTACTTCAGTGAAACATCACTTCACGATATCAAACATTGTTATTCTAAATATGTAGAGAATCCTAAATATGTATAAAATCACAAGTGTTTCTAGAAATCTGTTATTAGATGTCCGGATTTCCCCAGATATGTCTTCCTTTTCAGGACATGTCCAGGGGTCTGGACGGCTTTTCAAAACCTGGCGCTTTGTCCAGGTTTTGAAAAGCTTCCAACAAATCCCTGTTGAGCAGGAAGGCATTCGTACATGCACAGAGCCCTGGGGGCGGGGCTGGGACATAACAGAGCGAGGATAGGTGGAACCGGGCGGGCCTGGGGGGCGGGTGTAGATTTTCCATTTGGAAAATCTGGTAACCCTAGTAATATAATGTGAAAGAAAAAGCACGAAGATGCAGCAATTATAAAGCAACTTGAAACAAAAATATTGGAGAGGGAAAAAAACCTCCGTATTTTTCTTAAAACCAAATGTTAAATGGGCCCAAAAAGTCATAAAGCGAATTATCAAATCACAGATCAAAACAACTCTACTAACAGTAAGAGAAAAATGGCTGCTTTAATTCTTCACAATAATTTGCAGAACAGTTCATCCTCAATTAGGGCTCTTTTTATCATGCAGCGGTAGAGCTTTTTACCGCGGGCCGGTGAGGTAAATGCTCCATCGCTCGTTCAATTCCTGTGAGCGTCAGTGCATTTATCTCACCGGCATGCGGTAAAAAGCTCTACTGCAAGGCTTTATCGCTGCTTGATAAAGGAACCCTTAAAGAGCACTGCTTAGCTTAAGCAGCAGAACACAAAGTAGGCCGAACAACATGGAAAAATGCAGTGTATTAAGGTCCTCTAATCAAGCCGCTTTAGGGGGTTCTTTTATCACCAGCCAGTTCTGGCATCGGTTCCGCCCTAACCCCACAATCCTCCTCTCTTCTTCCCAGACATGCTTCAGCCACGTCTGGTATTAATTGATGTATATAGTCTGGATATTATATTTTGAAGAAAAAGATATTACCGTATTTTCGCGGATATAACGCGCACCATTGTAAAACGCGCACAGGGGTATAGCGCGCAGAAATCACGATGATATGTACAAAAACTTTTCTATACCGCGCTCAGGCATATAACGCGCATGCTGCCCGACTCTCCTCTGGCCACCCCGACTCTCCTTTCGCTCTCCCCGACTCTCCTCTGGCCACCCCAACTCTCCTTTCGCCCTCCCCGACTCTCATCTGGTTGCCCCGACTCACCCTGACTTTCGGTGCACTGCCCCGACTCTCCTCTGGTTGCCCCGACTCACCCTGACTTTCGGTGCACTGCCCCGACTCTCCTCTGGTTGCCCCGACTCACCGTTCACCCGCCCTGACTTTCGGTGCACTGCCCCGCCTCTCCGTGCCTGTCCCCCTTGAAGATCTGCCTGTCCCCCCTATCATCAAAAAAACAAGTATAGACAGCCAATGATGAAGCACCACACTATGCTTCCCGCATGATAAAATTCTTTTCTGCGGTGGAGTGGTGGGGCTGAGGCGTCTTATACACATGAGTAATATCTTTTTCTTCAAAATATAATATCCAGACTATATACATCAATTAATATCACTAGTTATTTTAGAGGCTGGATTACTATTACTGAATATTAGTGGCCATTATAACAGGTGCTATCAGCCACGTCTGGAGCATGCGTGGATGTGTGTGACGTTATATGCTCATGCTCAAATGCCTTCCAGAGACTTTCCAAAATCCCAGACAAACTGCTCTAAAAAGAGGACATGTTCGGGTTTTCCCAGACATCTGCAACCCTGATTAGGTGCCATTTATAGAATCTGGCCTATACTGCACAAATATAAAATCAGTGTGAATTTGAAGCCAGCATCAACACTGCTGAATTTGGTGGTCCGCACACAGTGAAGCATTTCAAGAATCAATCGATGCAAGAGCAAACTAATAAGTGTAGAAATAAAATAATCATATAAGACACCAAACAGAATACGGGGGACTCCCAACAAACTTTCCTTTAAAAGCAGATTTCTCACACAAACACCTATTTACACCCTATATCTTTCTTGAGATAAGGAGACCAGATTTGAATGCAATACTCCAGGTGAGGTTGCACTGTGGAGTGATACAGATCTATGCACTAGTTTTGCCCAGCATTCATTTGCATACAGTTTGGTTACTGGATCAGTGAGCAAAAACTTGGGCATTATGCTTCATTAGGACACTGCACACAAAGCATGCATGGCTCTAATGGGGAAGGGGTAAAATGCGGACCTCACGGACCTGACAGACCTCGAGGATCTAAACCCGTACGGCCTTAAAAATCTTGAGGTCCGTGTCCGTGGCGCTTGTAGTTTCTGTCGCTGACAGACCTTGATGAGATTTGAGCGCTGACGGATCCGTCTCAGCACAGGGAGGGAAAAGTGTTAGGATCCGTCAGCGCTAAAAATCTCTTCGAGGTCTGTCAGAGCCAGAGACTAGTGCTGGAGCGGCAGAGCAGAAGCCAAGAGAGCGGGGAAAAGAAGTCTCCAAACTCCAGCACTAGTCTCTGGCTCTGACAGACCTCGGAGAGATTTTTAGCGCTGACGGATCCTAACACTTTTCCCTCCCTATGCTGAGACGGATCCGTCAGCGCTCAAATCTCATCAAGGTCTGTCAGCGACAGAAACTACAAGCGGCAGGAACACGGACCGACACGGACCTCAGATTTTTAAGGCCGTACGGGTTTAGATCCGTCAGGTCCGTGAGGTCTGCGTTTTACCCCTTCCCGCTCGAATGCAAGCTTACTGCATTGGCTCCTGAGGAAGAGAATGTCAAAGAAGATCACTTTCCTGAAACCACCCTTAAGAGCCACTTTTGCATGGAAGCAAACACATTTGCAACAAGCCAACCACAATAATGTGCTTTCAGTTGCAGCTACCAAAATATTATGATAGTAAAAAGAGATGACAATATTTGATACCATAGCTAAGAAGGGAAAAAAAATGTGCCCGGGGGGGGGGGGGGGGAATCTATTAAATATTATCAAGTTGTTCTTATAACACATGGTGTGTCATTTGCAAACAAAAACAAAAATAATGAAAATATGCTATACTTCAGAAAATAGTTTCTGCTGGTGAGAGTCAATAATTACCAACTGGCCCATTTGATCTGCCCAGATATTCTGGCCTACACCAGCAAGAATGCGTCCCAGCTGCCAGCCATAGAAGCTTTGCCTGCTCTTAGGATACTGCTTCTGATCCAAAGCCAGAGGGGTTTTTTTTTTTCCCTGTTGACTTTTCTATTGCCGTCATTATTTAGTTTTTAGTTTAAATGGTCCTTTAGTAGATGTATGTTACAGCAGGGATTCTCAACCCATCCTCGAGACACAAACAGCCAGTCAAGTTTGCGGAATATCTATAGTACATATAGGATTTCCCCAGACAAGTCCTCCTTTGGAAGACATGTCCGAGGGTCCGGATGGCTTTTCAAAACCCGGCACTTTGTCTGTGTTTTGAAACTGCCGTGTCGGGCAGGGAGGAAGTCTGCGCATGCGCGGCCGTCACGCGATGACATCATGCGCCATCACGCAATGATATCATGCGCCATCACGTGATGACATCATGCCATACGCGGACGTCCTCCCTGCAAGAGCAGGCAGCGAGGCGCCGGGATTAGGGCGGGGATGAGTGGAGCTAGGTGGGCCTGAGGGCGGGGCTAGGGGGGGGTCCGGATTTTCCGAATAGAAAATCTGACCACCCTAAGTGCATATGCATGTCATAGATTTACAAGGACTATTTCCAATGTATGCAAATTCACCTCATGCATATTCTTTATGGGTATGCATGAGATATATTTGCATATAATGGAAGCATTTCACGCAAATAGATCGGATGCATATTCTGTTGAGGAAATCTTGAAAGCCTGAATGGGTTGCGGCCTTCAAGGACCGAGGTTGCCTACCCTCTGATGTAGGTTAACCCCTTGGCTTCTTAGAAGCATAAAGTCATTCCACTGCAATTCTGAGCTAAAACGTGTTCCTTGCAGGTTACTTCAATGCTTGTTCTCCTCCTCTTGACATTAAGGGATCCTCTGTGTTTCTCATGCCTTTTTAACTTCGGTCATTGTTTTGTCTTCACCACCTCCTCTCCACTTCCTTTCGTCTTCTCCTTTAAGGTGAACTTTTCTTTCTACCATTGGAGTTCTTCCCCTCTATTCCTTTTGTTCCTGTAAGTCGTTGTCCACTGTGTGTCATGTATGTATTTTTGTATATCTCTCTGTATACTTTGTACCCCATTTTTTTTTTTTTTAATAATGTACAGTGCTTAGAAATTTGTATAAGCGTTTTTATAAAATTTTAAATAAACTAAACTCTCAGGCGGGGAGCATGGCAAGCTGCATATGTGTCCTGCATGACGTGCTTTCAAACACTTCCACGATGCACCAACGAGGGAAGCCAATGGACGGGGTATAAGTGCTTGTATACTCCCCCAGCTTCCCTGCACCAGCCACACACAGCCCTTCTTTCAGGCAGTCACCACCATTTCTGTAGGAAGAAAAAACATTTCTTTTTTTTTTTTTTTTGTAAATTATCTTTATTAACAACTGCAAAAGAACAAACAACCATGAGCAGAAGAATCATAAAACAGAGCAGCCAGGAAACATTTCTTGATGATGCTCCTCACAGAAAACCTGCTCCTCAGGCTACCTACCAGCTTTGCCCACCGCCACCTATAAGCCCTCTCCAGGCATACCATCTAAAACCGGGGTCTCAAAGTCCCTCCTTGAGGGCCGCAATACAGTCGGGTTTTCAGGCTTTCCCCAATGAATATGCATGAGATCTATGTGCATGCACTGCTTTCAATGCATATTCATTGGGGAAATCCTGAAAACCCGACTGGATTGCGGCCCTCCAGGAGGACTTTGAGATCCCTGATCTAAAAAGACCTAGTCTAAAAGACCTCCTGCCCTTCTGGCTGCATTTTCAAAATAGCAGCTGCTGTGGGTGGTCACAGCTGCCATTTTGGGATTGGAACCAGCATAGGGTTACCAGACATCCGGGGAAACCCGGACATATTCTCTTTTTAGAGGATTGGCCGGGTTCCCAGGTAGGCTTTCCAAAACCTGGCCGTTTGTCAGGGTTTTGGAAAGCCCTGAGCTCCGGCCACATCTGGAGAACCTTCAACAAGCATGTGTGGATGATGTCACATGCATACATGCATGCTGGAGGTCCTCCAGATATGGCCTGGAGGTTGGCAAAAGAGAGACAAGGCTTTGGGGGGGCGGGGCTGGAGGTAGAATGGGGTGGAGCTGGATTGGGGAAGGCTGAAAGCAGAACAAGGTGAGGCTGGGGGTGGAATGGGGCAGGGCCATGCGTTCGGGTTTTTCCATCCTTAAATATGGTAACCTTAAATCAGCAGGAGCAATGCCCAGCCACTCCTACTCGTGCCATTTTGAATCTCAAATGGCAGCTGCAACCTCCCGCACCAGTCTTGTCTGCCACAGGAAGTCATGAATCATCTCTCCTGCCACAGGAAGTCATGGCTGCCATTTTGACAGTGCAGCCAATGGGGACAAGAGCAACTTGGGATGCTCTTGCTCTGAAGAAGCCACTAGACCATCAGGGCCTATGGGTGGGGGGAGGGGGAGGAGAGGGCAGAACTGGTGGGGTGGCTCCCAGGGAACAGCTTTTTTGTTGGGGGAGGCTGGCTTGGGGGACAGGCATGTTGTGGCGATGGCAGCAGGGGTGGGACCACACCACGGTTATGGTTTTGGCTTTGGTCCCAGCCAAAACCGAGCGACAAAATTTTCGATGCAGATTCAGTTTCAGCCAGAACCAAAACCACCAGTTTCAGTCAGCCTCCAATGCGAAGACTTTCAGGTGCATTTGAGAAGCCAGCCACAGTTGTTGAGAGATGTCTGCTCTTCTGATAAGCATGCTTGGCTCAGACTCAGATAAACTCAAATCCAGAAGGTTTTCAAAATTAGATTGTCTAATGTTATACTGTAAGTCAGTTACTGTTTGATGTGTATTTATTAACTAAAAGTCATTTACACATTTGCTATGATTAAATATTTCTATAGCAAATGTAGCAACAATTTTTATCGTTTTTTTGTCTACGCATATATAGTAACCCTACATATGACCTCCTGAACTGAATAGAATATTTCGTGAGGTCTCACCAACACCCCATACAGGTGAATTATCTATCACCTTTTTTTTTTTTTCCCCTGCTGTTTATGGCTCCATCGATGTAACCTAGCATTCCTTTAATAGCCACTGGAGATCATTAAACCTTGAGGTCTTTCCTGGTCTGTGCACATCAGGGTCTCCCTCTGTAAGCTTTTCCTCTTTTCTATTATGATTCATAGATTCTTGATTGAGCAAGTCCCTTTGTATATCAGGCACAGACATTTCTCAAGAAGTGAGCCCTTGATTCATCGCAGCAAAATTTACTTTTATTGGTTTTAACAGAATTTGTCCTGTTTTTTTTTTTTTTTTTTTTTTTATCAGAAGCTTCATCTTTGCTGTACTCACGAGGTAATGAAAATGACTGGGAAATAAATCTGGCCCCGGTAATGCGTACAAGTTCGAAATGACTTTGAGAGATGCTTTCAGGCATGCATGGGTAATGTTGTTGAAAGTCTCCCTTCCATATATAATTTTTATTACAACTTTGTTTAAATCTGCAGAGAGCTTAGACTAATGGGTCTTAAAATGGACAGCAAAACGCTGAAGCAGAATGTGAGATGGTGCAAGGTGGGGACATAAATCAAAGACCCATGACAAGCTGGACAAATTTATTAAAGAAGTACATTTCCAAAATGAAGTGTCTTGTCCAGAGAACATCAATAAATACTGTGGCCTCTTAAACTTCACCAGCAATCAGATTTTTATTTTTATATATGGTTTGATACAAAAACATTGGATTACTCAATCACTTTCACCGCCTTGGCAGCAACACGAAAGCAGCTTTCTCTCGGAAACTGTCTTTCCTGTTTTAGCAAAAGCAAAGTTGCTCTGTCCCATGCCATATAACATAACATAACATAAAACTCACTTGTATACCGCAAATACCGTTAAGTTCTATGCGGTTCACAAAGACTAGTAATACAAATGAATAGACATCCAATTTCTAACTTCCAAAGTGTTCCCTGAGAAGATACGTTTTTAAGGCACGTCAAAATTGTTGATATGAAGTCGGGAGTGTAAATATATAAGTTAAGTCCCTAGTCCATGAGGCTGCCTGAAAAGATAATAGTCGTTCCTGAAATTTCTTGTATTTACATCCTTTCGCAAAAGGGAAAGAAAACAATAGATGAGTTTTCCTAGGATGTTTAGAATTTGTGATAATAAAAGATTCCATAAGATACTCAGGAATTGAGCCTGTTGGTGCCTTAAAACAAATACAGCCCAACTTAAATTTAACCCGTGCCTCAACTGGAAGCCAATGCAGTCGACGATAAAAATCAGTAACATGGTCATACTTCTTTAAATTGCATTCTAATCAATACTAATGAAGACAGCTTCGAAATTTACTAAATAGCACCAACTCAATGAGGAATTTTCAAGCTGCGGACCATGTTGTCTTCTCCTTCCATGAGTCTGGGATAAGCAACAGCAGAAACGGTGCAAGTTAAGTAAAACTGGAGGTCAAGGTTTAGCAGTCAGTCGATGACATCAATGCTAGCTAAACGGATTGCTTCAGTTCTTCACGTCTATGCACGGCAAAGGAGTGAATAATGACAACATTGCCCTGAACATGCTCTTTGAGTTGTAGGCGCCCCACTAAGGCTACTGTTCAGATGGGTTATTTTACCACATCTTAATGGTAGCCTATGTTGCTAACTTGCTTCCCAAGTTACTAATAACTGAGATTAGAAGTAAATGTATCCAGTGGTGTACTTAAGGGGGGGCGAGGGGGGCACCATTTTGCTCAGGACACCAGCACCCTTCCTCTTCTTTGCCCCCCCTTCCCGCACCTCCCCATACTTTGTGCACGCCCCTTCCTCCCTACCTTTTTAACTTTGGCGCAAGCAGCCACCGACTCACGGCTCGCTTTGGCACTCTCTCTGACATCACTTACGGGACCCATGCCTAGGAAGTGACATCAGAGAGAGCACCAAAGCCGATGCGGGCAGCAAGTCGGTGGCTGCTCGCGGCAAAGTTAAAAAAATACAGGGAGGGGGTACGCACGGGCAACAGGGGGACGGAGAAGAAGCACCACCGCCCCCAGCGTCGCTCACCCTCGTTACACTACTGAACGTATCTTATCGATAACCCACGATGATAACTTTCCCTAGGTTTATTAAGGTAATCGTGCTATTTCTTCAATTGGTATTCAGTATGTTTTCTTAGATCCTTCTGATATGGAAAAATCGTCATATTCCTCTGTAAGATTATGTTTAGGGAAGGTAGCTGGGCTGTGTGAAATAAGGTCATAACATAACATAACATCTACTATAATAAAATGCTAAGCACGCATGCGCACTCTTACCTGCGTGATCCGTGATCCCTGTAGGTCCGTGGCCGGCAGGAGTGCGCATGCGCACATACAACGGTCCCTCTCTCGCAGACCCCAAGGTAATGTGCGGTCTTGCGGGCTCCCTTTCGCCTGGCTAAAGTTTATTTTTAAGTTTAAAAGCCGCCATGGCGGCTCCTCTTACGAGCTGCACCTGCGTCGGAGAAGGCTTCCGACACAGGTGGCGATCATGAGAGGAGCCACCGCGGCACTTTTAAACTTAAAAATAAACTCCGGCAAGCGACTAAGGGAGCCGGCCAGACCATGGGAAGGGAAGAGAAAGGGGGGGGGGCGGCAAGAGACTAAGGAAGCAGGCCAGTCCGCGGGAAAGGAAGGGAAGGGGGGTAGGGGAAAATGCACAGGGACGGGAAATACCGCTGCTGCTGCACAGAGAAATGGAGGGGGAGGAAAATACTGCTGCTGCTGTACAGGGAAGTAGGGTGGGAGAGGGAAATGCTGCTGCACAGGGAAATGGAGGGGGAGGGAATGCTGCTGTAGCTGCTGCACAGGAAAGTGGGAGGAGAGGGAAATGCTGTTGCTGCTGCACAGGGAACTGGTGTGGGGGGGAGGGAAATGTTGCTGCACAGGGAAATGGAGAGGGAGGGAATGCTGCTGCGGCAGCTGCTGCACAGGGAAGTGAGGGGGGAGGAAAATGCTGCTGATGCACAGAGAAGTGGGGTGGAGGGAGGGAAATGCTGCTGCACAGGGAAATGGAAGGGGAGGGAAATGCTGCTGCACAGGGAAATGGAAGGGGAGGGAAATGCTGCTGCACAGGGAAATGGAGGGGGAGAGAATGCTGCTGTGGCTGCTGCACAGGGAAGTGAGGGGGAGAAAAATGTTGCTGCATAGGGGGCAGGGAGAGAGACAGATAGAAAGACAGACAGACAGTGGGAGGGATGAAGAAAGAAAGAAAGATAGACAGCAGGAAGGAGACAGGAAGAAAGCCACAGGGGTAGGGAGAGAGACAGAAAGACAGACCGACAAAGGGGGCCAGGGAGAGAGACAGACAGAAAGAAAGACAGACTGCAGGAGGGAGAAAGAAAGACAGACAGACATATATTCTAGCACCCGTTAATATAACGGGCTAAAAGACTAATATAACTATATTGCCATCTAATATGCCCGTAGGACCAGATTGTACAAAAGCTGCTGAAAGTTAGGTGGCAGTAGCCACCCTACTGCCGCCTAACTTAATTGGTTTAATTGGGTTTAAGTGGCACAATAATTTGTTCCATCAATAAAACCCAATTACACCCTTGAAAAATAAAATAATAATAATAGCCACTACTACGTGGCTTCTGGAACTGATGCTTAGGTCCCTGACGACTAGCAGCGCACAGTAATGCCAAAGCCGGAAGTGGGCATTTTTAGGGGCGGCGCTCCCCCTCAGACTTAGGGCCTGTTTTACAAAGCCGCACAAGCGGTTGCCGCGCGTCAACAGCCCTGAAACCCTTTAAATCTCTACGGGCTTCGGGTCTGTTACCGCGCGGCTTTGTAAAACAGGCCCTTAATGTGCTAAGCCATTTCAGCATGCGTTATAGGAGAGTGCCTAGCACTTCCTCTTGGAAATGCTTAATCATGTTCATAAGTGCTTTTATTCTATAACATTCTAAATTCGTAAATCGATCACGTACGTTCCAAGTAGCTGGACCTTTACTATGGAACTCGGTTCCAGATGCCATCCATTTTATTTCTGATTTTCTGGCATTTCGAAAAAAAACTTGCCTTTTCAAATTAGGCCATTTTGTAATCTTGTAATTGCTTGGCTTTAATTATTTTAAGTTTTAGGTTTAAGGCTGTTTGCTGTAATTTTATAATGATCTGCCATGTTCTGTTTGTTTATGCATGTCACGTTTTGTTTTAAATATGTACGTATTGTTATCCGCATAGATGTCTGATATGCAGGCTATAAGTGTTTTAAATAAATAAATAAAGTATGGCCATTATGACTGTTAGTTTGCAACAATACCTCTACACTAAATAGGAGAACCGCAGTTCAGATTTTGTAATATCCTTCAGTACATTCTCAGAGGAATGTGAAAAAAAAAGCTTTCCTCAACCTTATAGTTCTTGAGATTAGTTTAGGACTACAGGGCCTGATATTGTTCCAGATCTTTATGGGGTAAAGATCTGGAACAACTGCTTATGCACAACTACTGATCCTCAGAACTGTTAATCACTAACCCTTAACTTTGTTAATTCTACTCAATCTGTAACATCTTTTAATCATTTTAAACCGCATAGAACTTCACGGTCCTGTGGTATATAAACTGTTATTACTATATTCCAAGTGATTTAAGCAGGCAGAAGCCCCTTTCTGCCAGCCCTAGATTTGGACCACTTCTGCTATCTTGATCATCCTCCAGAATCTTCCTTTTATGTCCATATCCCTCCACCTCTGTCCAGCATTGTCTTTGTGGTTCCTTATCCGCCTCACTCAGAATCACCCTATCCTTTCCCAGGTCCAGATTTCCCCTTCCTCCATCTCTCCTCTCCCTGGAGTCAGCATCTTCAATCTCTCTTCTTTCCTATCTGCCCCCTCTTTTAGATTCCAACAAGTATCCCTATTTCCTCTCTCCTATACTTTCCCTCCACAGGGTGCAGCATCACTCCTACTTCAGCCCAAGCCCCAAAGAGTGACAAAATATGAAGCTGAAATTCACTGCCCTGTTTTTGCTGGAAACGAAAGATAGAAACATGATGGCAAATAAAGGCCAAATGACCCATCCAGTCTGCCCATCCCGCAGTAACCATTATCTCTTCCTCTCCTTATTGGCTAAGACTCTTAACACTTGCATTGTGATGTCATAGAACTTTCTGATTATAGAAACATAGAAACATGATGGCAAATAAAGGCCAAATGACCCATCCAGTCTGCCCATCCCGCAGTAACCATTATCTCTTCCTCTCCTTATTGGCTAAGACTCTTAACACTTGCATTGTGATGTCATAGAACTTTCTGATTATAGAAACATAGAAACATGATGGCAGATAAAGGCCAAATGGCCCATCCAGTCTGCCCATCCCACAGTAACCATTATCTCTTCCTCTCCTTATTGGCTAAGACTCTTAACACTTGCATTGTGATGTCATAGAACTTTCTGATTATAGAAACATAGAAACATGATGGCAGATAAAGGCCAAATGGCCCATCCAGTCTGCCCATCCCGCAGTAACCATTATCTCTCCCTCTCCTTATTGGCTAAGACTCTTAACACTTGCATTGTGATGTCATAGAACTTTCTGATTATAGAAACATAGAAACATGATGGCAGATAAAGGCCAAATGGGCCATCCAGTCTGCCCATCCCGCAGTAACCATTATCTCTTCCTTTCCTTAATGGCTAATACTCTTAACACTTGCATTGTGATGTCATAGAATTTTTTGATTATAGAAACATGATGGCAGATAAAGACCAAAAAGCCCATCCAGTCTGCCCATTTGCAGTAACCATTATTTCTTCCTCTCCCTATTGGCTAAGACTCTTAACACTTGCATTGTGATGTCATAGAACTTTCTGATTACGGAACATGATGGCAGACAAAGGCCAAATGGCCCATCCAGTCTGCCCATCTGCAGTAACCATTATCTCTTCCTCTCTCTAAGAGATCCCACATGCCTATCCCTCACTTTCATGAATTCCGATAGTCTGAATATTGCTACTAACAGGTAACTGTTGAAATAACCCATGTTCTGCTCATGCATCACCAGGCACTGTAAAAGATAAGTGGTCTATAAGAATATTCCGCAGCATTGTCCAGATAGTGCTGGTCAATATCTTCAGATAACTGCCACAAATATCTGTATATTTCCATGTAAATATTACCTGTATATTTATTATGCAAATATATGCAAATTTGTAAAAATTGGACATATAATTGTTGCTGATTTTTGAAAAAATTTGGCACAGACTAAAAGGGGAATTAAACTGATATTTTGTAATTCCATAGCCAACAAATATCATTTATTTTCATTAAATTAATAAAAGAGAATAATAAAATAATTCTGGACAAGCGAAGCAGCAGCAGAGGTTACGAAGCAAGACCAGGAAGAAGATTTTGTATATTGCTTGCTGACACTTGTTTCTTAAATAAATGCTGCCTCCGAAATCTACAGGAAAATTAAACCTCATCAGTATGGACAGCTCGTGTAATACAATGGGAAACATGCCTTTTAGAGCTGGCAAGTGAACGGTGATGGGACATTTATAAAATTGCTTTCCATTTCCTGGCTAATTAAAATCCCAATCAACGCATATCTTGTGATGCACACTTACAGCAATGAGACTACCCATAGGCACTTAGCTATGCAAATAACTTCATCAATTTTCTGTACTCAAAAAGAGCTTTTAGTTTCACTAGCCAGAACTCCATTCTGTGATTGAAGGACACTTAGCAGCTTTCCGTTCTCACTTCAGATAACATGTTAGCTTCTATTTTTGAAAGTGAATAGAGCACATGCCCAGGCACTCTTATCTATGTCGTTTGCAAACCTCTTTTGTAAGTATGCATTTTTAAAATTTGAATAAACACATACAATAATTAAATTATAAACATAGGCTCAGATTCTCTAAATGGTGCTGTTTTTTTTAGGCACCAGTAGGCACTTAAACTCAGTAAAGTGCCTACGGATAGGGTCACCAGATTCCGGATTTCCCCAGACATGTCCTCCTTATTTTTAAAATAAATAAATAGGAAAAACTTCCAATTTTGGCGGAGGTAGCACAGTCCTTCCTCCTGAAGAAAGGCCATCTGGATCCAACTCTCCAATCTGCACTTGAGCCAACCCTCCCAGAACTACTGTAGAGTCCAAAGAAACATTAAGGCACTGAGGAGATGACCTCTCAGCCAAACTAATTGATGCACTACTTATCAATGCATGCGAATTAGGAAGAGGAACTGCCACAGACCCCATAACTACGGGCTCCTTTTACAAAGGTGTATTAGGGCCTTAACGCACGGAATAGCACACGCGCTGGCCTCTACCACTTCCTCTTGAGCAAGCGGTAGTTTTTCGGGTAGCGCGTGCGCTAAAAACGCTAGCGCACCTTTGTAAAAGGAGCCCTATATGTTGATCCATTAGGCCTGAGACTGAGCTCCTCCTTTAGATTTGGCTTTCCTTTTACCCATACTAGACAGAAGAATAGTACTCACAATTCAGGCCCTTGGATCTCAAAGCATTCAAACAATAATTTGTTGCTCCCACAATGCATGGCTGCTAAGGGGCCGGTGCCCTTTTGGGCACTTCTCTTCAGGTGCATACCTGCTGCTAGGCATGCTGGTCTTTAACAGCTTCAAGGCCTTCAGGCAATGATGTCATCTCAGTTGTCTCAGGTTGCCTGTCCTGAGCACTGCACCATCGTTCCAAAAGTGGATTCAAGGTGTAGCTCTATTCTCTGTGTCGCTGTCATCCGAAACTATGCAAGGTCTGTCTCACAAATGAGTTTATCTTGTTGTGCAGACTGGATGGACTGCACACGTCTTTTTCTGCTGTCAAAGGTACCCTCTCCGATACGATGGAGGTGATCAGCGGAGTGCCGCAGAGCTTGGTCTTGGGCCCGATCCTATTTAACATCTTTGTAAGAGACTTGGCTGGGGGGGCTTCGAGGTAAAATTACATTATTCGCCGATGATGCCAAACTATGCAACATGGTAGGCAACCGCACAACAGATGAAAGCACAGTGCCCGACAAAAGCTCAATGCCCGACAGTATGACGCAGGACCTACTCCTGCTGGAGCATTGGTCAAAGACTTGGCAACTAAGTTTCAATGCCAAAAAATGCAAGGTCATGCACCTTGGCGGCAAAAATCCATGCAGGACTTACCCCCTAAATGGTGAGATCCTAGCAAGGACTGTAGTAGAACGTGACTTGGGGGTGATCATTAGCGAAGACATGAAGACTGCCAATCAAGGGGAGAAAGCTTCATCCAGGGCTAGACAAATCATGGGCTGTATCCGTAGAAGTTTCGTCAGCCGTAAGCCCAAGGTCATAATGCCGTTGTACAGATCCATGGTGAGACCCCCATCTGGAATACTGTGTACAATTCTGGAGGCCACATTATCAAAAAGATGTGCGGAGAGTTGAGTCGGTTCAGCGAATGGCCACCAGGATGGTCTCGGGACTCAAGGATCTCCCGTATGAGGAACGACTGGGTAAGTTGCAGCTGTACTCACTCGAGGAACGCAGAGAGAGGGGAGATATGATTGAGACGTTCAAATATGTCACGGGCCGTATCAAGGTGGAAGAGGATCTCTTTTTCCTTAAAGGACCCACGGCAACAAGAGGGCATCCGTTGAAAATCATGGGACCCCATGGGAAATTTCATGGCGACACCAGAAAATATTTATTCACCGAAAGGGTGGTTGATCGCTGGAATAATCTTCCACAACAGGTAATTGAGGCCAGCAGCGTGCCAGATTTTAAGAAAAGATGGGATTGGCATGTGGGATCTCTTCAAGGAGGTAGTTATGGGGTGGGCCATTAGTGTGGTCAGACTAGATGGGCCGTGGCCCTTTTCTGCCGTCATGTTCTATGATTCTATGTTTCTATCTACTATTTTACGATAGCATGTAAATGCTATTGGCTACTGCTTTACTAGAATACAAGCTGGTATTCTTTTCTCTACAGTTTGGCTTTTTCACAGAACAATTGGTAGACTCATTTAGAAGCTTCCCAGTAGAGATGGTAGTGCTAATATATTCGAGAAGGCACCGGACAAACAATTAGTGATTTAAAACAAAGTGATGGTAGTGTAAAAGTGAACAACAGATCAAAATGGTGGTTTAATGCAATTTTCTTCTCCAGAGGCTTTATATAAATACATCCTCATTGAGATAGATAGATAGGACAATTTTTAATGGGATTTCGGTTAATAAATTGGGATAACCATGCAGCGGCATAGGGCAGGGGGCGACCTGCCCTGGTTGCTGTATTTGTAGGGTAGCTGGCACCCGTCCTCCTCTCTGCCACCCCTTCCTGCCCCCCAATACTGAATACGCCTGTTCCCTTCCCCCATACCTTATTAACATTCCGGGCGCGAGCAGCGACCCCAACCTGCTGCTCGTGCCAGTGTCAGCTCTTCCTGTGACGTCACTTCTGGACCCGCGCCTAGGAAGTTACGTCAGATGAACAGCCGACGCTGAGCAGCAGGTTGGGGGGGTTGATGCTCGCGCTAGGAAACATTAAAGAGGTACGGGGGAAGGAAAAGGGCGTGCGCGTGCGTGGCGGGAAGGGGTGGAGAAGGAGCACCACCACCCCGGGCGCCTCTCGCCCTCGCTACGCCACTGTACCCTTGTAAAAAGGTCCTTTAACAACTGCCCCGTGTCCTCAGGGAGGAAAAGAAGTGAGAGTGGAAGTGGGCCCAGTGCAGGCAGAGAAAACCAAGTGCCAGGAAATCGTCTTGCCTGCTGCTCACAGATTTAATCTAGATAAGGTGCACCTGCAAATCCACCTGCAAAATGCACGGGGTAAGATGAAACCGAAAGCTCTGTGAGGAACTAGATATTCAAAGAGAAACTGTGCTGGGAATTTCCCTGTAAAACTCAGCTTAAGTACTCATGGGCCTACATGCTGCCAACCTGCACTGAAAGTAGTCATACCGAATTGAAATCTTCCCAAAGGACTTGCTGACAGAATACTACCAAGTGAATGCAAGGTGCTAATCACAGGAACATCTAGCGTAGAGGAAACAGTCATGAAACTTAATGAAGATGCAAATTACCTAGTAATCAAAAACATTAACAGCTAAAGTGCAAAGGCTTATTGAAAAACAAGAGGATCCTCAAACTGTATCTAGAAAGAACATTATTTGCATCATAGGTTTGACAGGAGTGGAGCGGGAGGCAGGGATGCAATAGCATCTCCATGCACTCTTTGTGGACACAGAGACAGTGAACATCCAGACTAACCCCCTCTTCTACGAACCCACGCTAGCGGTACTGAATGGCCTGCGCTGCTTCCGACACTTATAGGAACTCAATGAGCTTCGGGAGCAGCGCAGTCCAGTCAGCGTGGCTTTCTGCGCTAAAAAACGCTAGCGCGGTTTCATAGAAGAGTGGGCAAGTGTTCATTGGTTCTCAGCTGCTAAAGCCAAAGAAAATGACAGGCCCCAAGTATCAATCCTCAAAATCCTGCACAATAAGGACAAAGAATAGTCTGCAGAGACACCGATTCAGAAAGTATATTCCTATTACTTATGTGACTTTCCAGTGACTACTCAGTAGAACTTGTAGCAATTGATTCATTCTTAAATTTCCTGTTTTAAACAATGAAGTCAAAAGTATCTACTTTTAATGTATATGTCAGATATCTAAATTCAGATAAATCCCCAGGGATAGATGGGCTCTTACAAAAGTTCTACAATAAGCCATCCCTTGTGATTTCTCCTGTTTTGGAAGTAGGCCTGCCAGATTCAATGGATTTGGTGTGGATTATGCATATTCCAAAACAGAGGAAAACTCCCAGAATTATAGAGTGCATAGGTCCATTTCCCTACTAAATGCGGATATAAAAATATTAATGTAGGTTTTAGCAAACAGATTGGAAGAAGTGTGAACAAAGTTAATCCATCTTAGTTTAGATTTACTCTATGAATGACATGAGCAAATTGTTAAACGTAATCCCAGATTTTGATGATTCCACAAATCATAATGTGATTGGGTGCCAAAATAATCTTTGACAGCGTGCAGTGGAAATACTTTAATTCATGTATTAAAGTTATGAATTGTTTTATTAATAAGCTCCAAATGATGCACAACAAACCATAAACAATAATAAGCAATACCATAACATAGTACAAAGAACTAAATAATAAATATACTGTACATAGTATAACAATCTAAAATGACTAAATAATAAAACTGTAAACATCACAGATTCCACGTACCCAGATATACAGTACATAAAAAGTAGACTGATTTCTACTCAAAAAGCCCTCTGATGCATTTGCATCAACCTTACTTATCCAGTGCGGATGGGCCGACTAGACGGGCCATTTGGCCTTTATCTGCCGTCATGTTAGAATGTTTCTATAACCATAAAGTTCTATGACATCACAATACAAGTGTACAGAACCTTAGCCAATAGGGAGAGGAGGAGATAATGGTTACTGCAGATAGGCAGACTAGACGGGCCATATGGCCTTTATTTGAGAATCTCATTTCTAGGGTTATGAAAAACCAAATGGTCCATAAAATATTCAGGAACCATATCATACAAAGGAACATGGATGCAAATGGATAATATCTTTAATAATCACTTTCTACAATTTGTGAGCACTCAAGGGAACGTCTAGAAACGGAGCTTTAAATTAGGCGCCAGTAAATTAATAAGGAAACGCCGTTTAAAATGGTAAATAAATTTAAAGTGCCTACCAGCACCTAAAGAAAATGCGCTGTAATTGCACATCTGGAGGTGCCTAATGCCACTATGGATGTGGCTAATGCTGGAAGTGGCATTAGGCGACGTCATGCGCCTATGTAGGCGCAATTAGTGACAAAGATAGGCGCTGGAAATGTAGGCCTGGAAAACCCTGGCTTAAATTTCTGGCACTATCTTTCCCGGAGGCGCAATTCTCTGTTTGTCACCCTCACATGATTGACACACAATTGGTGGCCACCTTTTAGGTGGCTGCTGATATCAACGTCATATAGAGAATCCTGGCCTCGGAGCTTAAAATTTCTCCCAGACAGGAACTAAAATTGGTTGTCATCTGGTTATTCTAGAGAGTCGGTATTGATCATTATTATGTTATTTTTTTCTTATTATTATGTTATTATTTTTTCTTATTATTATGTTGTTATTATTTTTCATTATTATGTTATTTTTTTCTTATTATTATGTTATTATTTTTTCTTATTATTATGTTGTTATTATTTTTCATTATTATGTTATTTTTTTCTGCAAGAAATGGAAACTGATTAGGCTCTGCTACGCAGTAGTCCAGTGTCTCCCAAACTTTGCAAGCCTGCGGCACAAGAAACCAGCAGCTGCGGCTCGAGGACACCCGGAAGTGCGCAGACGTTGATGCGATGATTCACACGTGACATCATCACATTTATGTCCGCACATGCGCTGAGGCCCCCCCCCCCCCCCCCCCCCCCCAGACAGCATCTTAAGCTGTAAAAGAAGAGGAAGAGAGATGCCAGAGAGGAGGAGAGGCACTAGCGGCAGCTGAAAGCCTACAGGACGTCCTATAGGCACTGGCGCCTCTCCTCCTCCCCAGCGTCTTGCAGCACGCTTGAAATCTCAGGCGGCACACAGTTTGCAATACACTGCAGTAGTCTAATAATTGTTTACTTGATGGGCAAGAGGAACGACGTGTAATGATGCTGAATAGTTGCCTGTGCTTATTATCTAAGCTCTCGATTGCTTTTACATAATGGTCTTTTTTTGGCTCTTGCTATAGCTTACCTATATATAGCGTGATGTTCTTTACAAGACAACTTGCTATGAGCCATCTTTTAACTTCCTTTATTTTCCTTCTAACTACTGGTTGATGTGTTTCAGCTCCCAAAAGATGCCAGTGTGCTGCCAAGCTACTTCCCACAGTGCCGTTATTCTGATGGCATTTCTGAAACTCACATTCCAGTCGGTGTCCAGATATTCCACTCCCGTGGTACCCCCTCTGAAAAGTAGGAAGTGCAAAGTGGAGTACCGCAGGGCTCAGTCATAGGATTGGGCCCAGGACAGAGCCCTGCGGTACTCCACTATGCACTTCTGACTTTTCAGAGGGGGTATCGTTGACCACCACCCTCTGATCTCAGTGGTAGACATCAGAGGGTGGTGGTAAACGGTACCCTCTCTGAAAAGTCGGAAGTACACAGTGGAGTACCGCAGGGCTCGGTCCTGGGCCCAATCCTATTTAATAGCTTCATACAAGATCTGCCTCAGGGACTTCGGGGTAAAATTGCATTATTTGCCAATGATGCTAAATTGTGCAACATAGTGGGCAGAGATACCATGCCCGACGCCATGACACAGGACATACTTTTTCTGGAACACTGGTCTACTCTTTGGCAGCTGAATTTCAATGCCAAAAAGTGTAAGGTTATGCACCTTGGTGGCAGAAACCCATGCAAAACCTACACTTTGAATGGTGAGACCTTAACCAGAATTGTGGCAGAACGAGACCTGGGAGTAATCATTAGTGAAGATATGAAGGCAGCCAATCAGGTGGAGAAAGCCTCATCTAAAGCTAGACAAATGCTGGGTTGCATCCGGAGAAGCTTTGTCAGCCGAAAACCCGAGGTGGTGATGCCGCTGTACAGGTCCATGGTGAGACCACATCTGGAGTACTGTGTACAGTTTTGGAGGCCACACTATCAGAAGGATGTGCTAAGAATGGAATCGGTTCAACGACTGGCCACCAAGATGGTCTCAGGGCTCAAGGATGTCCCTTATGAAGAATGACTAGGTAAGTTGCACCTTTACTCTCTCGAAGAACGTAGAGAGAGGGGTTACATGATAGAGACGTTCAAATATGTTACTGGCCGCATTGAGGTGGAAGAAGATATCTTCTTCCTTACAGGCCCTACGGCGACAAGGGAGCATCCACTGAAAATCAGGGGCGGGAGATTCCATGGTGACACTAGGAAGTACTTCTTCACCGAAAGGGTGGTCGACCGTTGGAATGATCTTCCGCTTCAGGTAGTTGAGGCCAGTAACGTGACTGACTTTAAGATCAAATGGGATCAATACGTGGGCTCACTTCAAAGAGGAACTTAGAGGGGAGGGTTAGTTGAGTGGACAGACTTGTTGGGCCGTAGGCCCTTTTCTGCCATCATATTCTATTTTTCTATGTTTCTATATATGCCCTTGTCCACAAATGTAACAGATCCAACTTTTGATATGGCTTCTCTTGGGAGTTAGATAATAAGCTGATCAAAGAGAGAGAGTCGCCAAGTAGTGATCTAGTTTCAATTTCCTAAGCTCTCAGATGTAGATTTTCACCAAATTGACAAAAGACTAAACTCTGTCCTCATCTGCACAAGCCTCGAACACTTTAAAATCATAAGTGTTTGAGGCTTTTGCGGTTAAGGCAGAGCTTACAGGAATAGGGCAGAGACCATGACAAAACTCACGGGGGGTGGAACGGGGAAATTGAGTTCCTGCGGGGATGGAGAAAAATCTGTTCCTGTGTCATTCTCTAATTGACAGTGCAATTTAAAACGTCCCAAAAGATCTTCAGTTATGCAGCACTTTAAAAAAAAAATTCTAAGAAATAGGTTAAGAAAAGAAATAAAGACCCTACTCTTCAAGAAAACTCTGAAAAAAGAAATAATACCATAAGTCTCAAACTCCGCCTCTCACTAAAGCCAACTACCCCAAACAAATAACCTTACCCATTTCTCACTCTTTTTGAAAATGACCAATTTTTTTTTTTTTTTTTGTAAGTTCTTGTTGTAATACATCTTGGATAATTCTTTTGTAATCCGCCTTGAACTGCAAGGCAATGGCGGAATAGAAATCCCTAATGTAATGTAAGATAATGTTTATATTTCAAAACCCCGACAAATGTAAAAGCAAAGATATTTTATTTCTCTTTAAATACAGGGTTTATTGCTGTTTGTTCATATTTTTAGAGCTTGATCCCTCTTCCTGTGCCTTTTATTGATTATTATAAATCACTTCGGGTTTTATAGAGAAGCAATGAATAAATTTGAAGAAAGAAAGAAATAATAGGTGGCAGTGTAATTTGGACAGCTCTACAGTCCAGCAGGCTTAAAGTGCAGCGCGAAGATAATAGCAGCAGATTCTAATTGATTTTATAAAATCAATTAGGGCCTACAATGGTACAGTATGTAGAAAAAATTGGCAGTTGTTCTGGGCACGGCAGTCCTTATGTGCTATTAATTTCTGTATATTTTGCAGTTTTGAGCTTATTCACCACTGTGCGGTTCTGCCATCAGCCTGCAGGTGGCTCTGTTTCTAAGAATACAGTGGTGCCTCGCATAACAAACGCCTCGCACAGCGAACGCTGCGCACAACGAACTTCAGGTCTTGCTTCCTACAACGAACTTCGTTTCACACAACGAAGTCGCCCGAGCTGCATCCTTCCGCGCAGGCACTGCGCTTAACTGCCCTCTCTCCGCCTGGCTCCCTGTGCAGTGGCGGACCGTCGGCTCGCAGGGGCCCGGCGCCTACTGCTGATGCGTTGGGGGGGGGCGGAGCTACTTTCGCCGCTTCCCCGATGCTAGAAAAATAACAGCTTTGTTCTCTCTCACCTTTGGCATTCTGTTTACATATTGAAAGAAACAGGAAAAAAAAGCTTATCCATTAAGACCATTTTGTAATAAGTATAAACTAGTATTATAGACAGAATGATCTGCCCAAGGAAATGGACAACATTTTCAACCATGCAGGCATTTAAAAAATGAACAGTTAAGTCCCAGTTTTTGCCGCTGAGACTCTGCCCTCTCTCACTGTAAAATTAGACTCTACTTAGTCTGTCTTTAAATTTAAAAAATGTGTGTTGTTTTAAAAAACAATTATGTTTTTAGATGTATCTAAATAAAAATAATAACCAAAAATTTATCTTTTTTTATGTCATCTTAGCATATTTTATGCTACAGAACGAATTATTTTTTTTAACATGTATTGTTATGGGAAAACGCGTTTCACATAACGAACTTTTCGCATAACAAACTTGCTCCTGGAACGAATTAAGTTCGCTGTGTGAGGCACCACTGTACTTTGTGATGAAATGAACTTCTCTCACCTCCCCATTTGTAGGTGTGGTGGATTTCTTCTGGTTGGCTCGGTCTGCCCCCTTAGCCAGAGCCAACCAGAAGAAATCAATTGCTCTAACGCAGTGGTTCTCAGCCTTTTGATGTACGATTTGTTAAATATCTGACAGACAATGTTCACTAACACTGAACCCTAAATTTCATAACTGAACTAAAACATACCTAAATAATTCATTGTTGACTGTAAGTTTAGTTTGCCTACCATTCGGTGTTATCCAAAAACTCTGGGCTCCTTTTACTTAGGTGCGCTAGAGGTTTTAGCGCGCACTACAATGCCGCTGTGCTAAACGCTAACATAGAGCTTGCGTTAGTATTTTTTCATTTAGCGCGTGGTTAGCGCGTGCTAAAAACGCTAGCGCACCTTAGTAAAAGGAGCCCTATATATCATGCTTATCGTACAAAGCAAATAAATATTCAGATTCTGGTGTCACCTCAAAAGCCCTCTGTTGCCAAATAACTTGAATCAACACAAACCCTGCAAAAATGCTACTCGGAAACTAGGTAGCAAACAGACCCTATGGACAGCAAACCTGCAACGTTTTCAGTTAGAGCTGGTGACCGCAGTTATCATATGGCTCCAGAAAATGGAGGACGGATTGAAACATCTGGGTTTTACTTCCATTGCTTTCAGTGGAAGTAAAACCCAAATGTCTCAATCCGTACTCCTTTTTCTGGAGCCATATGATAATCGTATCACTGCCTCCCTTCTGTCCAAATCAATGGCAAAAATTTTCCACTTCCTACCTATATTCAATTTTTAGGAGTAACATTAGATCGACATCTAATTTTAGAAGATGATACAGAGTTGTTGTTTAGAAAATGTTTTGCTATTCTTTGGAAACTACGAACAATCAAAAAATACTTTGATATAACATCGTTTAGATTAGTAGTTCAGACTTCCATTCTTTTTTTTTTTTTCCAAATATTTTTTATTAGTTTTCAAAGATAAGGTATAACAAGATATAACAGTTGTATACTACAAGACACTGTGTACATAAGAAGATATAAACACATGGCACAGGGGCTTCAGACTTCCATTCTATCAGTCCTTGATTATTGTAACATAATATATCTAGGGACCCACAAAAAGATTTGTCACAGATTGCGTTTAATACAAAATATGGCAGTCCGTTAGATTTTTGGTCCAAGAAAGTTTGATCATGTGAGTCACATTGATAGAATATCAATGGCATAATATCATTGATATCATTGGCATAATATCATTGATAGAATATCAATGGCATAATATCATTGATAGAATATCCAATGGCATAATATCAATGGTTGCCTTTTGAGGCAAGAATTTTGTTTAAATTTGGATGTATCTGTTTTAAGGCATTATTTGGCTTAGATCCTGAATATCTTTTCTCTCAGTTTAAACTATACAATTCTAACAGGAATACTCAACATGTGTATATATCCATCTTTAAAATCTTTTCGATATAAGAGATTTCATGAACTAACGTTTGCTTTCCAGGCAAGGAAAATGAACGCTTGGTCGAGCTCTCTCATTCCCTTAGCCGAATCTTATTATTCTTTTAGGAAGGTATTAAAAACTAAATTATTGGAAAAACTGTGCAACTTGATGGATTTTTTAACTGTTTGTATGCCTCACTGAATGTATAGCACTCTTTCTTATGTAAATTTGATGAGTTTTTCAATTGTCTGTATGCATCGCTGAATGTACAGTGTTCTTTTTATGTAAACCGCTCAGAACTTATAGTAGGGCGGTATATAAGAATAAAGTTTATTATTATTATTATTCCCCCAAGCACAAAGTGCAGAGTCTCTGCCTATTCCTTTCCTGCCCAGTCCCTCCTGGGGTCCCCCTTTCTTCGAGACTTCCGTTTTTTTTATAAGGACCATGTTCTGCGGGGTGTGGTGGTGCTCCATGGAACCTCCCGCGTGGGTGTGGTCCAGGCATTGATGAGTCCCACCCCCTTCGATGCGAACTTCCTCTTCCTGGTGCTGTGTAGTCAGGGCCTGGCAATGCCTCAACGTGCTCGAGCAGGAGGCTCTGCAGAGTGTTACTATGTTTGCTGGGCTTAGTCTTTTGCCTGGAGGTGAGGGGTGGATTCCAGGGGGGAAGGGGGGGGATGGATGGAGATGCTGCATTGTGTGTGTTTCTGCCTAATCTACCTGGGGCAATGAGGGGATTAAGTGACTTGCCCAGGGTCAGAAGAAGCAGCACGGGATTTGAACCCACAGCCTCAGGGTGCTAAGGCTGTAGCTCTAACCCCTGCGCCACACACTCTCAAATATATATATTTAGCAAGTGGTTAGAATGTGCCAATTACTTCAGGATGCCAGAGCTCACACTCTATGCCCGTTTCTAGCACACCGCTAAAATAGGTCTTTTTTTTTTCTTTTTTTGCAGGTCCTGCCCTCATTTTTCCATCACCGCACGAGACCTGCACCTCCAATATAACTAATGCGAACACGCTAGCTGCATAACTCTACAGCAGTGGTCCCCAGCCCTGTCCTGGAGGACCACCAGGCCAATCGGGTTTTCAGGCTAGCTCTAATGAATATGCATGAGAGAGATTTGCATACGATGGAAGTAACAGGCATGCAGATGTGCTCCATGCATATTCATTAGGGCTATCCTGAAAACCCGATTGGCCTGGTGGTCCTCCAAGATAGGGCTGGGGACCACTGCTCTACAGCGCCCACTCACCACCCATGACACGTCCCCTCCTGAAAAAGGGAAAGGGACTGAGACTTGTATATTGCCTTTTTTGTGGTTACACAGCCACACTCACAGCGGTTTACATACGGATACGTCAAGCATTTTCCCTCTCTGTCCTGGTGGGCTCACAATCTATCTAATGTACTTGGGGCAGTGGAGTCAGGCAATGCAGGATTTGAACCCACAACCTCAGGGTGCCGAGGCTGAAGCTCAAACCACTACACCACACTCTCATCTATGTAAAATAAAAAAAATAAAATAGCATATGTTTAGTGAATGCTGACAGAATAATTACCACAAACGTTTTATCATGTTTTGTGGTAAGCCTTTTTTTTGTGGTAAGCAGTTTAGTAAAAGGGCTTCCACTATCATGCCAGCATGATAACAATTACCATGCTTATGCACTAACATCATCTAGAATTCAGATGCTAACAGAATAGCTCACTCCAGTAACATGCTTCTGAGGTATTCTGTATATCAAACTACAGTGGAAAAATGTATGTTTGATAAAATCTCATCTATAGATTCAGATAACTTTATTGACATGACAGTTTTATGTGCACTGCCAAAGTGTAATATATGTAGAGGTTACAGTAAGAAAATAAACGAGAGATCATTTACTAAAGTCTAAATTAAAACTAAAGCCTACAGGTTCTGGTGTCGGTTTGTTTTGTTCCTGGTAAGATTACTCGTCTTGCCTGATGGCAGAATGCAACAGATTTTGCTACTTCCGTTTCTGTTTCATTTATTTTCCCCAGGATTGTACAGAGTTTTTCCTTCTCATTCTTTTGTAAACATCCACAAACTTTTGATTTTGAAAAAAGCTTCTGTATAAGAACACCACAATGGGAGAAACACGTTCTGTTTGCTTGCAGAAAATCAATATAGGTCAGCGGTCTCAAACACGCGGCCCATGGGCCGCATGTGGCTCTCCAGGTTTTATTTGCGGCCCGCGGTCTGGAGGTAATCATTGTCTTCCTTTTGGAGCAGCAGCCGGCTCGTTCGTTCAAAGCCATGGGTTGGCGGCTCCTTGCGCTATCCACTCCTGCATCGGAAGCCTCTCTGATGTCACAACATCAGAGAGGCTTCAGACGCAGGCACGGATCTCGCAAGGAGCCGCCACCCGCGGCTTTGAACGAACGAGCCAGCCAGACACGCTGCTGCTCCAGTGGCGTACCAAGGGGGGAGCGGTCCATTGTTCTCTTCCCTGCGGGGCCGACCAACTCTCGCGGCCCGACATCAATTCTGACGTCGAGAGGACGTTCTGGCTAGCCAATCGCTGCCTGGCTGCCCGGAACGTCCTTTCCAACGTTAGAATTGACGTCGGGCGGCGAGAATTGGTCGGCCCAGTGCAGAAGAGAAGCAGGGAGATCTCTGCCTGTTCCCGATAGTGGCAGCGGCAGCAGCCTATTCCACGGCGGCGGTGGCATGGGGAGGGCAGGAAGGAAGAAAGAAAGAAAGAAAGAAGGTGGGGTGGGGACAGGGAACCAGACAAAAAAGCAAAAAAATGGGGCACGGAGGAAGGAAGAAAGAAGGAGGGAGGACAGGAAACCAGAAAAAAAGCAAAAAATGGGGCATGGAATCAGAGACAGACAGACAGAGAAAGAAAGAAAAAGTTGGGGGAGGGAATGAGGTCTGGAGGAGAGGAAGCATACAGGAGGCTGAAAGAAGGGAAAAAATATTGGATGCACAGTCAGAAGAATAAAGTGCAACCAGAGACTGATGAAATTACCAAACAAAGGTAGGAAAATGATTTTATTTTCAATTTAGTGATTGAAATGTGCCAGTTTTGAGAAAGAAAAGATATTGAACTTTAAATGTGAGTGCTGCAGAAAAAAATAGAGTACTTGGAGGGCCGCAGAAAAAATAGTTAATGTCTTATTAAAGAAATGACAATTTTGCATGAGGTAAAACTCTTTATAGTTTATATATCTTTCCTTTTAACTGTTAAAGGAAAGTTTTATAAACTATAAAGAGTTTTACCTCATGCAAAATTGTCATTTCTTAAATAAGACATTAACTATTTTTTCTGCGGCCCTCCAAGTACCTACAAATCCAAAATGTGGCCCCGCAAAGGGTTTGAGTTTGAGACCACTGATATAGGTGATATTTGAGCCAAGGCGAGTCATGCTATCATTTTTGAATATGGTTTTGACTTTGTTTAAATTCACAAAATCAGAAACTACCATATGCTGGGAGATATCTCCTGAATTTCTGTACTAAAATAGTGGAAGAATGTGTTAAACTGAACCTTTCAGTGTTTCCATTAAGAAACTGTTACCATTGATGATTATTAAGTGATATAGATATTGTTAATTTGTTTGGACATTTTATCACCCTTATTGTAAGTTTGAAAATGAATAAAGAATTTAAAAAAAAAAAAAAAAGAAACTGCAAATATGGTGATATACATGAGCTTGTGAGACCACGTAGGTTCTTTCTTCTAATCTAATCTAATTTCCATTTTATATATCGGACCATTCCAGCAAGGACTCGAGCCAGTTAGCAAAGTTTAAAAGAATATAATATAAAACAATAATGAAGGTAATAGAAAAATTTTCAATAAATTAAATCAGTCCTCAGTTAAGAATCTCTGAAAGAGATAAGTTTTCAGATTTTTCCTAAAAAGTGATAAAGATAATGACGTTCTGATAATCGAGGGAAGATCGTTCCAAACTTTTACCAAGAAATAGGCTAAGGAATGTGAAAATTTACCTAGGGTTTTAATCCCTTTAACAGAAGGGAAAAACAATTTAAATTTATGTGTATTCCTGGTAGTGTGAAACCAAAGAGAGTTACATGATAGAGGTAATAAAGGCGAAAAAATTCCATGTAAAATTTAAAAAATTACATTGGCACATTTAAATTGAATTCACCAGTAAATAGGAAGCCAATCAAGTAACCTCAATAGTGGAGAAGCATGATCATATTTATATCTTCCAAAAATTAATTTGGCCGCAGTGTTCTGAATAAGTTGTAGCCTCTTCAGATTAAATTTGGTTAATCCGATATACAGGGAATTTGCATAATCCAGATGTGCCAAAATAATCACTTGAACCAAAACCGCAAAATGATTTTTATGAAAAAAAAACTCGAACGCTCCTCAACTTCCATAAACTAAAATAGCACTTTTTAGATAAATTGTTAATTTGATTATTTAAAGATCAAGAGGAATCTAAAATAAAACCAAGAATTCTAGATAAAAATTCAATTGTTAAGGAGTCTCCTGATTTCAATACTATAACTTGAGGTAGATTGTGTAGTAAGGGACCAAACCATAGCAGTCTGGTTTTAGAAGCATTCAATTTCATACGGACTAAGGAAGCCCATTCTTGAAGTCTAGAGACACAAGCGTTAATATCTCCAGTCAAATTTGAAAGCAATGGATCAATTTCCTGTAATATAAAAATGTCATCATCGTATGTAAAGATAGATTCTAAAGGAGATAAAGTCAAATATTTTAGAGTTGTCATATATAAATTAAATAATATAGGGGATAGGGGAGACCCCTGAGGAACTCCACAGACTGGGCTCCAAGGCGAAGAAAATTTATTGTCTACATATACCTGGTATGATTGTAGTTTGAGAAAACCACTGAACCAATTCAACACAACTTTATCTAAACCAATATTGATTAAAAGTTGCATAAGGATGTCGTGATCCACAACATCAAAGGCCGCAGAAAGGTCAAACTGCAACAAGACAGCTTAATGCCCTTGGACTAATAAGTGTTGAACCTTCGCAACCAGTGAGATGAGAAGAGTTTCTGTACTGTGACTGGATCGAAAACCATGTTGAAATGGAAGGAGTACAGAAAATTTATCCAGATAGTCAGATAATTGCTTTGAGACAATGGTTTCCAAGATCTTCGTTAATAAAGGGATATTTGCAACTGGGCGATAGTTAAGGGCCAGAGATGGATCTAGATGATCCAGTACAATGTTGTATGATAACCTACATTGTCTCAACAACTCATTTACTATAACTAGTACTTCTAAATCTCTGCACTAAGATCAATTATATCTAAGTTCAATTATATCTAATAAAGGAGTAATGTTCATTCTGTCCTTTCTTCAACAGGTGTCACGGTAGATAAACATGGTTTTATCTTCTTTGTTGATGGCACCATGATTCGGAAAATTAACGAAAAAGGTATCATCTCAACACTAATAGGCATGAACGGTCTTACGTCAACACAGCCACTGAGCTGTGACTCTGGAATGGACATCTCTCAGGTAAGGTCCAGTGATTATTCATTCTTGTCAGCATATCATGGAATTGATCATGTTTATTTAAAGAAATTAAGTTAAAAATAGTCATTTTTCAGGATTGCTTTATTGATAGAAGGGATTACTAAGCTATGATTTAAAAGGCACATTTTACTGCAGCTTAATTTGCTGCGGTAAATACTGCAGGTTATTAAATGCCATGGAAAATAAATACAGGCAGTCCCCAGGTTAAGAATGGGTTCTGTTTTTTAAACCGTTCATAAGTTGAATTTGTATGTAACTCGGATCCTAGTATTCTTCCTATCTTCTCCACCTTATTGAGGCTCCTCTAGCATCCCTTTGCATCCATCCCACTGTTCCCTCTCCACCACCACATCCAACATTACTCCCTCTCATCTCTCTCTTCCCCATGCATCTCTACCTCACTCCTCTCCCACCACCAGAGTACGATTATGGGATTCAAAATGGGATTAGATGATTTCCTGAAGGAAAAGGGGATTGAAGGGTATAGTTTGAGGGTTCTTATACAGGATATTTAACGGATAGGGAATAACATGTTTTAAGTAAAAGATCACTTACAGGTCATAGACCTGGGGGGGGCCGCCGCGGGAGCAGACTGCTGGGCATGATAGAAAAAAAACATAGAAACAATAGACGGCAGATAAGGGCCCACGGCCCATCTAGTCTGCCCACCTTAATGTCCCTCCCCTACCTTTGCCCTGTGAATAGATCCCATGTGCCGATCCCATTTGGCTTTAAAATCAGGCACGCTGCTGGCCTCAATCACCTGTAGTGGAAGACTATTCCAGCGATCAACCACTCTTTCAGTGAAAAAGAATTTCCTGGTGTCACCTCGTAGTTTCCCGCCCCTGATTTTCAACGGATGCCCTCTTGTTGTCGTGGGACCCTTGAAAAAGAAGATATCTTCCTCCGCCTCGATGCGGCCCGTAAGATACTTGAACGTCTCGATCATGTCCCCCCTCTCTCTGCGCTCCTCGAGCGAGTATAGCTGTAATTTGTCAAGCCGTTTTTCGTATGGTAGATCCTTGATTCCGAGACCATCCGGGTGACCATTCTTTGCACCGACTCCAGTCTCAGCACATCCTTGCGATAATGCGGCCTCCAGAATTGCACACAGTATTCCAGGTGGGGCCTCACCATGGATCTATACAATGGCATAATGACTTCCGCCTTACGACTGACGAAACCCCTTTGTATGCAGCCCATGATTTGTCTTGCCTTGGACGAAGCCTGCTCCACTTGATTGGCAGACTTCATGTCCTCACTGACGATTACCCCCAAGTCTCGTTCTGCTACCGTTTTTGCTAGGATCTCGCTATTAATTGTATAAGACTTGCATGGATTCTGGCTGCCCAGGTGCATAACTTTGCATTTTTTGGCATTGAAGTTGAGTTGCCATGTCCTAGACCATCGCTCCAGTAGGAGTAGGTCGTGCATCATGTTGTCGGGCACTGAATCTTCGTCTGTTGTGCATTTGCCCACTACATTACCGTATTTTCACGCATATAACGCGCGCGTTATACGCGTTTTTACCTACCGCGCATACCCCTCGCGCGTTATATGCGTGAGCGCGGTATACAAAAGTTTTTAAACATAGTTCCCACCCCGCCCGACGCCCGATTCACCCCCCCAGCAGGACCGCTCGCACCCCCACCCCGAATGACCGCTCGCACGCGCTCCCACCCGCACCCGCATCCACGATCGGAGCAAGAGGGAGCCCAAGCCCTCTTGCCCGGCTGACTCCCCGACGTCCGATACATCCCCCCCCCGGCAGGACCACTCGCACCCCCACCCCGAAGGACCGCCGACTTCCCGACAATATCGGGCCAGAAGGGAGCCCAAACCCTCCTGGCCACGGCGACCCCCTAACCCCACCCCGCACTACATTACGGGCAGGAGGGATCCCAGGCCCTCCTGCCCTCGACGCAAACCCCCCTCCCTCCCCAACGACCGCCCCCCCCAAGAACCTCCGACCGCCCCCCCAGCCGACCCGCGACCCCCCTGGCCGACCCCCACGACCCCCCCACCCCCCCTTCCCCGTACCTTTGGTAGTTGGCCGGACAGACGGGAGCCAAACCCGCCTGTCCGGCAGGCAGCCAACGAAGGAATGAGGCCGGATTGGCCCATCCGTCCTAAAGCTCCGCCTACTGGTGGGGCCTAAGGCGCGTGGGCCAATCAGAATAGGCCCTGGAGCCTTAGGTCCCACCTGGGGGCGCGGCCTGAGGCACATGGTCGGGTTGGGCCCATGTGCCTCAGGCCGCGCCCCCAGGGCTTGAGCTCCCTCTTGCCCCGATCGTGTCGGGGAGTCGGGACCGCTAAGAGGAAGCAGCAGGACACCGGTAGGAGCTTCTACATGATGGGGGGGTCAGGAGGCTGTGGGGGTGCGAGCGGTCCTTCAGGGTGGGGGTACGGGTGCGGGTGGGAGTGCGTGCGAGCGGTCCTTCGGGGTGGGGGTGCGAGCGGTCCTGGGGGGGGTGAAGGGGGAGAGGAGAGTCGGGCGGGCGAAAGGAGAGTCGGGGCGGGCGAAAGGAGAGTCAGGCGGCGACGGGAGAGTCGAGCAGCATGCGCGGTATACGGGTGTGCGCGGTATATAAAAATTTCTGTACATAAATGTGTGTTTTTTGCGCGCTATACCCGTGTGCGCGTTTTACACGGGTGCGCGTTATCTATGTGAAAATACGGTACTCAGTTTGGCGTCATCGGCGAATAATGTTATTTTACCTCGAAGCCCTTCTGCCAAGTCTCTTATAAAGATGTTGAATAGGATTGGGCCCAAGACTGAGCCCTGTGGTACTCCACTAATCACCTCCGTCATTTCAGAGGGGGTGCCGTTCACCACCACCCTTTGGAGCCTACCTCCAAGCCAGCTCCCAACCCATTTCGTCAATGTGTTACCTAATCCTATAGAACTCATCTTGCTCAGTAACCTGCGGTGTGGTACGCTATCGAATGCTTTGCTAAAGTCCAGGTACACGATGTCCAGGGACTCCCCAATATCCAGCTTCCCCGTTACCCAGTCAAAGAAGCTGATCAGGTTGGATTGGCAGGATCTCCCCTTAGTAAATCCATGTTGTCGGGGATCCCGTAGATTCTCCTCATCCAGGATCTTATCTAATTGGTGTTTGATTAGAGTTTCCATTAGTTTGCTCACTATCGATGTTAGACTCACTGGTCTGTAGTTTGCTGTCTCCATCTTTGAGCCTTTCTTGTGGAGTGGAATGACGTTAGCCGTCCTCCAGTCCAACGGGACGCTGCCTGTACTAAGGGAAAGGTTGGACCCATGGTCTGACCCGGCAGAGGCAATGCTTATGTGCTTATGTGCTCCGTATGCCCAACAATTCTCCTCTTTCATCTCCCCATGTGCACCATCTCTCTTTCCCTCTCTCTTTGACACCCAATTCACCCTTTCTATTCTCTCCCACACCTCAGCATCTCTTTTCCTCACTTCCTCCAATCTTCAATCATATGGCTCATGCTCCCTTCCCTCCTTCCATTCTGTGTTCCAAGTTCATGCCCCCTCCCTCCTTACTTCCATCCTTTGCCTGAAGTTTGTGCTCCCTCCCTCCTGAGTCCCAATGTGCCCCTCTCCCTCCCTCCCGGGTCCCAGCGCACCCCTCTCTCTTCTGCCCTCCCTCCATTCTGTGCCCCAAGTATATGCCTCCTTCTGGCAGACAGTGGGTGGAAGAGAGGGCAGACAATGGATGGAAAGGGCAGAGAGAGTGGGTGGACAGTGGATGGAAAGGGTAGCGAAAGAGGACAAAGGCTGGATGAAAAGGAAAGGGTGACATGAAGATGATTAAAGCAGAAACAACAAAAAGTACAAAAAGATTTTTTGTTGCTTTAGAATAAAATAGTATTGTAGTTGTATTGATAAATGTTTATAAACAGATAGAAATAAGGTAATCTTTTTATTGGACTAATTTCATACATTGTTTTTACTAACTTTCGGAGTCCAAATCCCCTTCCTCAAGTCAGGACAGGATACTGTAACAGCAGTATAATGTACTGACCTGAAGAAGGAGGTTTTGGCCTCTGAAAGCTAACTAATAAATGGATCACCACTTTACAAATTATCAAATATAAATAAAACAAAAATGGAAAGTAATAAAATGGTATTTTCTTATTTTCCAATTTTGTTTTATTTCTATTTGTTAATTTGTAAAGTGGTGATTGTTATTTGTCAGTTTTTTCAAATTTACATCTGCTACCTTTATATTTTGCAGAGTATTATTATTAATAATAATAATAGTTTATTTTTATATACCGCCATACCCGGAAGTTCTAGACGGTTCACAGCAATCTAGCATAATACATACAGTACAAATAGATGTGTTAAGTTAAAATCATCTAAAATTTCAGCAAAGTTGAATGCATACATTATGGAAAATACAAACAATTTAAATGGAGCTTTTTTAGAAGGGGGTAATATGCTCCCATTTATGTAGACCCTTCTAAGCTAAGTGCCATTGTTTATTTGGCGTTTCATTGTATGTAAAGGCTGGCTTCTTGGCGGTTCACTTTATTTTATTTATTTTTTAAAATTCTTTATTGATTTTCCAAACATCAATAGTGCAATACATAAAAATGTAACATATAATAACACAATAAAAGCACATTCAACTTACAAGTATTCATAACCAACCATTTTCTTCCAACCACCCACCCAATGATTATTCAATAAAACACAAAAACATAGATTATCGCAAAAACCTTACCCTATTCTAATTAATAATATCCTCCCATCCTCCCACCCACCCCAAGTGCAAATATTCAAAGAACAAAACTAAGACAGAAATAATCCCCCCGCTCCCCCTTCCCTGGATGTGTATGAAAACAAAAAAAAAAACTGACTTCTAATCAAAGACTTATTATATATTATACTAGTTATTAAGCCCGTTACATTAACAGGTGCTAGAATATATGTCTGTCTGTATTTTTCTTTCTGTCTCTTTCCTCCCTCCATTTCCCTGTGTAGCGCTGTCTCTGCTTTCTTCCTCAGTCTGCACTCTCAAGCTGTAACATTACTGCTTAGCTTTTTCTCCCTGCAAGCATCTCTGCTCTCTTTCTCATCCCCAGTCTCTTTGTTTTTTTTCTCTTCTTGCAGGGATCTCTGCTCTCCTTTTTGTATATGTTCCTGATTCCTTCAAACTTCTGTTTTCTCTGTATGCTCCTGATCCTGTGTTTTCCTGTAGGTGTCTTTTTTTTTTTTTTTTTTATTCCTTCTTCAGTCTCTGTTCTTTATCTGAACATTCCCTTCCTCAGTCTCTCCAACTGCAGCTCTCTTGCCCTCTAAGCCCCTGCTGTGCATGTCACTCCTGATCCCCTCTAGTGTTTAAGCCTGTTAAAGCCTTCTTCCTTCACATGTCCCCTATTTTCAGCCCCAGCTCCAAACTCATTTTTAGCCCCCCCCCCCCCCAGCCCTCTTCTCCCATCTTTTTCCTTTCAGCTTCCAGCCCCCTTTTCTCCCATGTCCCTGGAGCCTATTAATCCACCGAGAAGCCCCACCCTTCCCTGGCCCAAATGGAAGCGTCCCTTTCCCTCTCTGTGGCAGTGGTTGTTTTTATTTTTGGTTTTGGCCGGGGTTTCTCCCACTCTTCCTCCCCTTCCCCTTTTGCCCCCTCTCACTGTTTTGCTCTCCTGTTCTCACCCATTTTCTGCCTCGCTTTCCCTTTCTCTTCCAGGACCGGTCTTGCTGTCTTGTTATGGCGGCTGGGTTTCCATGGCAACCCTGCTCGCGGGTCTGTGAGTGTCGGGCCCTAATGTTATTTCCTCCTATTTGAAGCTGTCCGGGTCTGGCGGCGCCGTGTCGGTTGGAACCGGGGAGGCGGGGCCTGGCTGGGTAGGTGGTGGAAGAAGGCTGGGGAGCCGCTCGATGGATCGCAAGAAAAGGAGGAGGGGCTGGGCACTCGGAGAATGGAGCCGTTTTAAAAGGCGCCCCCGCGGCTCCTCTCATGCGCTGCAGTTGCGTCGGAAGATGAGAGAGGAGCCGCGGCGGTGGCTTTGTGGGTCCGTAGTCAGAGAGAAGTAAGACTGGGGACTCGCGCATGCGCACTCCTGCAGCCACAGACCTACAGCGCACAGAACACGCAAATAGGAGTGCGCATGCGCGAGTTAGCCTTTTATTATATAGGATTATAGTTTACTTTAACTTTTGCCTACATTTTTCTATTTTTAGTTTATGATTACTTATTCTGTATTGGGCGAGGGTGTATCTGTGTATGAAAAGGGCATTGTTTTCTATTGGCACTGACTATGCAGGATTGATCTGTATTAATATGGCTCGTTTAATTTTACAATGGGTGTATTGATGTTCTAGTGGTCAATGCAATGTTTAAGATGCTGCCTTTTCCTAGGTGCACTAGAAATATATATATATTTTTTAATGTAGAGGAGGGGATTGTTAAAAAATGATTGGCTCCAGGTGTCAAATATACTAGGTACATCACTGCCTTCCCAGTCTCCTTTCAAAATCAAAATCTTCTTTTCCTTAGGGGTCCTGGTGTGGCAAATATTCTCACAGGTTACCAGCACTGCCTCAAAGCTTTCCATTTGCCGCCATCTGCCTCCATATGATGCAACTTCCTGTTTCCGTTTGGCCAGATCATGGCAGAGGGGATGCTTTGGGGCAGCGCCAGCAGCCTGTGAGAATAGTTGCTATACCAGGGCCCCTCTGAAAAAGAAGATTTCAACTTTGAAAGGAGACCAGGAAGGTGAAGGGAATGGAGGGAGGGAGGGAGATGGACAGAAGGGGAAGAGATGCCTGGACTGTGGAGCCCCCTGGAGCTGTTTTAAGTTAGCACAGGGGTGGGGGCTGGGGAAGGGGAAATGTAGACCGGGGGGGGGAGGAGATGTTGCACTGCAAGGGGCAGAAAGGAGGAAGGGAGGTTGAAATATTATACTGGGAGGGAGGAAAGATGACTCAAGAAAGGGAGAGATGTCATATTCCAGAGAAGGGTGATGGAAGAAAGGAGAGAGAGGTTCCAGAATCCAGACCATGGAAGAGGAGAGAGATAGGCTGTGGGAAGGAAAGTAGAAAAAGGCTAGACCAATGGAGGGGGAAGGGGGAAGACAGAGATGTCAGACCACAGGAGAGGGAGAGAGAGGAAGGGAGAAGATGGTGCACAGCGATGGATGTGGAATGGAAGAGAGATAGAAGAAATGTTTCTTATAGATAGATGGGAATAGGGGGAGAAGAAAGAAGGAGGAGATGTTACACATAGATAGATGGGAAGGGAAGACATGGAAAAGTAGATAGATTTTGAGAAGAAAGCAGAAAAATGGAAGAAAATTGAATATTAAAATGCCAAAGATGGATGTAGGGCAGAAAGTGAAGAAGGAAAGAAAAACAGCAAATGGATAAGAAGGCCCTGGAAACATAGTTAAGAGCACAGACAAAAGGAAGTGTAACCAGAGCCCCTTGGAGTATCAGAACACATGTTAGCAAGAAAAATAACACCAGCTCAAAGAAGGCATTATTTTTCCATGAATAAAACAGCTTGTGTAGTTTAATGTAAGTTATATTATTTGATTTGCATAGTGATGAGGTGCTTTGCATGTAGATGCATGCTTTGTATCTCATTATTACTAGCATGCATTGTGGTAAACTTAGGTGCATTACAGAAAACTAATCTTAACACTTGTGTACACCACTATTAATATTCAAGCAGCAATCTTCATTAAACATCCATATTTTTATAAGATGAGTCTTCAGATGTGCCTCCAAGAGGCTATTTTTGGACCATTCGGAAATGTGAACTGCACTCATCATTGACCATTTGTAACAATCAATTATCATTTTTTATAAGACTCAGTTTGTAAAAATATAGATGTTTAATGAAGATTGTTACTTAAATATTAATAGTGGTATACACTATATTTTAAGAAATTTAGGGATGTTTGGGAGCCATTAACAAAATATTGTACAGAATGAATATTACTTTTTTCCCTTTGTTCATACACGTCCAGGGGGAGGAGGGGGGGAGGGAATATTTTCGGATTTATTATGCTTAAGAACAATTGTTGGGTATAAGGGAGGGGGATATTTGATGTGAGTTTGAATTTGATGGTATATTAAGTGATGTTAAAGTATAAAATGATTGTTGAAAGTTTTAAAAATGAATAAAGATTTACAAAGAGAATAATGGTATACACGAGTGTTAAGAGATTGGATTTTGATAGTAGTGTCGCCAGTGAGAAGAGCTGATTTTTGGTGACTTACAGTAAACTAAGGCATTTAGTTTAACATATGTTGTTCCTTTTATAAATCTTTCCTTTAACAGTTAAAGGAAAGAGTTATAAACTATAAAGAGTTTTACTTCATGCAAAATTGTCATTTCTTTAATAAGACATTAACTATTTTTTTCTTTTCTGCGGCACTCCCAAGTACCTACAAATCCAAAATGTAGCCCTGCAAAGGCTAGTGTCTTAGAGAGAATAAGAGATAATGGTTACTGCGGATGGGTAGACTAGATGGACCATTTGGCCTTTATCTACCATCATGTTTCTATGTTACTAAAGTTCTATGATGTCACAATGAAGGTGTAAAGAGCCTTAGCCAATAGGGAGAGGAGATGCAAATGTTAAGAGCCTTAGCCAATAGGGAGAGGAAGAGACAGTGGTTACTGCAGGTGGGCAGACTAGATGGACCATTTGGCCTTTATCTGCCTTCATGTTTCTATGTTACTAAAGTTCTATGATGTCACAATGAAGGTGTAAAGAGCCTTAGCCAATAGGGAGAGGAGATGCAAATGTTAAGAGCCTTAGCCAATAGGGAGAGGAGGAGACAGTGGTTACTGCAGGTGGGCAGACTAGATGGACCATTTGGCCTTTATCTGCCTTCATGTTTCTATGTTACTAAAGTTCTATGATGTCACAATGAAGGTGTAAAGAGCCTTAGCCAATAGGGAGAGGAGGAGACAGTGGTTACTGCAGGTGGGCAGACTAGATGGGCCATTTGGCCTTTATCTGCCATCATGTTTCTATGTTACTAAAGTTCTATGATGTCACAATGAAGGTGTAAAGAGCTTTAGCCAATAGGGAGAGGAGATGCAAATGTTAAGAGCCTTAGCCAATAGGGAGAGGAGGAGACAGTGGTTACTACAGGTGGGCGGACTAGATGATCCATTTGGCCTTTATCTGCCATCATGTGTCTACGTTTTCCGTTCCACCAACTTACGGTTACCAGATTTCCTCATTAAAAGAAGAGGACACCTGGCTCCGCCCTGTTCTGCCCCCCAGTCCTGCTCTGTTCTGCCCCAGACCTGCCCCTACACAAACCTCATTTCTCTTTCCCCGAGCTCAGGGCCACATCTGGAGGACCTGCCCATGTGTGTGACATCATCACGTCAACGTCCACACATGTGCAGAGGACCTCGAGACATGGCCCCGAGCTCAGGGCCTTCCAAAACCTGGACAAACTACTGGGTTTTAGAAATCCTTCTAGGCACCCAGACAGTCCTCTGAAAAGAGGACATACATGTCTGGGTTTTCCCAGATATCTTATAACCCTACGCCAACTACCTTGACAGTTCAGGCCAAATTACAATGAACAAGAGGTCGGACCAAATTGACCAAGAGTTACAACAAAGAATAAATATCGATGGAACATCTACACGATCACAATTGGTTTTAGTTACTCAGAGCCCAATTTGATAAACCTAATTTACAAAAGAAAAATGCTTTTAGCATTTTCCTAAACCTTAAGTAATGATTGCAAGATCTTACTGCAAAAGGCTGTGCGTTCCAGACATCAGCCATCAAACAAGGAATGAATAGTGAAGAGTGCCTGATTGATTTTAGTTTGTCGCCAGAAATCGTAATGAAAAGTGATTGCAAGTTTCATATCTTGCATTACGATCAAGAAGCAATGTTATAAAATCCATCATATATGCAGGAGCTTCCCCCAGCTAATATTTTAAAAAGGTAATACAAAGTTTAAATTGAACCCAAGCTTTGATGGGTAACCAATGTAATTTAAAATAACTTTTAAACTGATTCATGCCTATGTAATTTGAAAATCAGCCTAATTGCTGTATTCTACACAATTTGCAGTTGATGAATAAAAAGCTTTACAGCATACTGCCAATGAAATATCACAATGATCAAATCTGGCCAGAATGAGCAATTGAACTATTCTGAGTGTATCAGTAGAGAAACATTTCTGTATCGCCCTTAATTTTCTAAAATGGAAAGATTTATTCACTAGTGCTGCAGAACACGCCCTGGTTAGCGACAAAGCCAAAACCAGCTATTTTCTGAGTGGTCGAGGGGTGGAGTCCGTACTTATGTGCTACTACTGCTACTTATCACGTATATAGCACTGAAAGGCGCACGCAGCGCTGTACAATTTGACATTTATAGACAGTCCCTGCTCAGAAGAGCTTACAATCCAACTTGGACAGACAGACATATAGGGTTGAGGATGCCTAACCCAAGGTGAGAGGAGTTAGGAGTCGAAAGCACTCTCAAAGAGGTGGGCTTTTAACTGGGCCTTGAACACTGCCAGAGACGGAGCCTGCCTTAGGTATTCGGGCTGCTTCCTCAAAACGAGGACGTGCCCGGGGAAATCCCAGACAGACAGTCCTCTAAAAAGAGGATTTGTCCAGGTTTTACCAGACATCTGGCAACCCTAAGTGTACTTTCATCTTCATAAAACCAGGACTTTTCTCCCTTGACATGGAGCTATGGAGTATGTAGCATGGTGTCAGATCAAAAGCGCGCCGGGACAAAGGCGCGAGCAGACAACTGAGTGCAGCGCGGAGGCGCGTGCCGAAGAAAAAGACTGTTTTTAGGGGCTACGACGGGGGGGGGGGAACACCTCCACTTTACTTAATACAGATTGTGCCAAGTTGTGGGGGCGTTGTGGGGGGTTTGGGGGGTTGTAACCCCCCACTTTTACTGAAAACTTAACTTTTTCCCTGTTTTTAGGGAAAAAGTTACATTTTCACTAAAATGTGGGGGGTTACAACACCCCAAACCCCCGCCGCGATATGTATTAAGTAAAGTGGGGGGGGGGGCTCCCCAACAAAACCCCCCGTCATAGCCCCTAAAAACAGTCTTTTTCTTCGGCGCGCGCCTCCGTCTTGTGCTCAGTTGTCGGCACGCGCTTTTGTCTTCCGTGTTACTGTCTATGAACCATGTAGCACAGTGGTTAGCGCTACAGCCTCAGCATCCCGAGGTTGTGGGTTCAAATCCCATACTGCTCCTTGTAATCCTGGGCAAGTCACTTAATCCTCCCAAAAATACCTCTTTTGCTAAACTCTTAATTTCTCTTATAGATAGAAAGAGCGGTGAGTGCTTCTTCTATTAAACTTGGCTCAGACGTTGGATATCTTAAATGTTGAAAAAGTTTTATAAGGGGAAAGGGCCTCAGATCCCCGTGCGTTGTCAGTATGTTAACTAAAACAACAGCACTAGATAGGGAAGTAACCTCATTGGCCCCTCACCCCCTCCTGCCTAGCAATCTGGTCAATGACCTTTTAGGCTCTCTTCCCCCCCTATACTCAATCTCCAACCCCATTATGCTGTTCCTTCCTTATATTAGGAAGAAACAAACCAAAACTGCAGATATGTACAACGATGTAGGCAAAATTTATTGTGACAACCAAACTATATATTAAAACCTTTTTACCAAACAGGGGACCCAACACGGTCCGTGTTTCGGACAACCTTCATCAGGAGTCCATGGTAGAAAAAGGAAAAAACATATGTCACAACAAATGTTGAAAAGTATATAATAAAGCCAAACTGATGTTATGTCACGCCGAGAGTCACTGTGAATAGTAAAAATCGCTAGAGACTCTCGGCGTGACATAACATCAGTTTGGCTTTATTATATACTTTTCAACATTTGTTGTGACATATGTTTTTTCCTTTTTCTACCATGGACCCCTGATGAAGGTTGTCCGAAACACGGACCGTGTTGGGTCCCCTGTTTGGTAAAAAGGTTTTAATATATAGTTTGGTTGTCACAATAAATTTTGCCTACATCGTTGTACATATCTGCAGTTTTGGCTTGTTTCTTCCTGGTTGGTTTTTTTCACTGCAGACAAGGTCGGACTCCCCTCTTTTCGTTCCTTCCTTATATTAAGCTTTTGTAAACCGTGCCGAGCTCTATAATTATGGAGAGGATGTGGTATATAAACTTAAGGTTTAGTTTAGTTCTATTATAGCAAACTCATTTGTCAAAAAAAGTCAAACAAAGAACTTAGCTTAGTCAGGGTTAGAATCAAATGCTGCAGGTCTGGTAAATCTCCTGCTGCCTTTGCTGGTCCGCTTTTGCAAAGATATCCAACGTCTGAGATATGATTGAAACATATAACGGGGAGATATGATTGAAACATATAAGTACATTACGGGACGCATCGAGTCAGAAGATGATATCTTCTGGCTCATGGGACCCTCGACCACCAGAGGGCATCCGCTGAAAATCAGGGGAGGGAAGTTTCATGGTGACTTCAGGAAGTACTTCTTCACCGAAAGAGTAGTGGATCATTGGAACAGACTCCCACTCCAGGTGATAAAGGCCAGCAGCGTGACGGATTTTAAGAGAAAATGGGATACTCACATGGGATCTTTAAGGGAGTAAATTCAGGGGAGGGGATACTTGGAATGGGCAGACTTGGGCTATAGCCCTTTTCTGCTGCTTTTTTCTATGTTTCTATGTTTCTATGAGATAAGTATAACAGAAGAAGAGAAATTAAGAGTTTAACAAGAGAGGTCCTGTATAGTTTTTGATTGCTACAAGTCACTTAGGCCCAAATTCTGTAAGCAGCACCTAAAATTAGGCACCTATTTCAGAGGCGCCTATCTAAATTGAATGATGAGCTCAATTAAGCTTTTTAATCAGCACCGATTGAAACCTAGGCGCCTATCAAGAAAGCGCGATTCTGTAACAAGGCGCCTCTAAAAAATTTAGGTGGCCTTCCAAAAAAAATAGGCGCTATGCATGTTAGGCGTGGACGTGGCCTTGTTGCAGAATCCCTGCTCTTGAGCGTGCTTAAGCGCTCAGCTAGGCGCCTACCTTTTAGTTGGGCCTAGAGCTGGCCTATTTCTTGGGCGCCTCCAAAATAGGTGCCGTTCAGCGTGATTCATTAAACAGCGCCCAATTCGCGCTGTGCGTGGGGTCCCTCATCTGATCACGGGGGCAGAGTATCGTGAGTGTTATGTTCGAGTGATCTATAGGGCCTATCTTACTCAGGTCCAATTGCATAAAATGGGAGGTATTGACTCCCCGTTGTGCCTGAAATGTGGCCGGGACCCCCCAATACTTTTGCTCACTCCTTTTGGGATTGTTGGACTCTACAGGTTTTTTGGAAGGCTATTGTTCGCCGCAGTTGTGGGTAATGTGGAGCAGTTGGTTCTTGATCTTCCTGGGGCCTTTCGTGGCCTTCCTAAGGGGGGTCCCCTTTGGTGTGGTAAGGTGTGTCTCCTTGCTCGCAAATGCATTTTGAAATTCCTGGACTGTTTCCGAGCCTCCCTCTTTTTGGACCTGGAGAGTGATGGTGCATAATTTGGCCATGTGGTAGGCCCGGGAGGCCGTTGGCCACCCTCGTCGCCGTCGTCGTTTTTTTTTTGCTTGTGTGGGGAGTCTATTTGGACTCCTTAACTCCTAGAGGGCGCAGTCTCCCGTTGAATCTTTTGGCTTAGCCGTGTTGAGGTTCTTGGTACTGTCTCCTGGGATTGGACACCGCATTTCCCATTTTTTTTTTTTTTCCCGGGTTGTTGAGGGGGGAAAGGGTTTTTTCATTGGGTCAGCCGGGGGCCACCAGAGCACGGGCCTTTGGCAATTTGGAGTTACGTTTTTCAGCTTTTGTTTGATTTTGGGGAAGGGGGTGGGGGGTTGTTTCTTCTGTTCTGTCTCTACACCGCAATGACTTCTGTATTACTGACTTCTGTATTCATAGCTATTGTTGTATTTGTTGTTTGCTGTTTCCTATTTCTTCTAATAAAAAAGATTTGAATATAAACAGCACCCAATTATGCTTGAATCACGCTGAACAGGGCCTAATTAGGTGCCCAACTTTTGGGCACTTCTTATAGAATTTGCCTTTAATCCTCCCCATTGCCCCAGGTGCATTAGATAGACTGTGAGCCCACCGGGACAGATAGGGAAAAATGCTTGAGTACTTGGGTTATAAGTGGTTTATAAATACTAAATATGCTGTGATGAGAAAAAATGTTTCTGTAATTATTCTGGAGTTTAGCAGATTTTTGTCAAAGCATTTGAGAAAATGATTCATTACATTTCCTCTGAATATCTGACGAGACGGAGGTTTACGTAGAATCAAATTCTGATATGACAAATTCTCCTCCTGAGTTTCTCATTTCTCGTCTTGCTGCTGTTTCTGCTCCAACCTCAGGTAATCATTTCATTTTGCCACTTTCATCTGACCTTGAAATTATGTGCTGCCAGTGAATTAATTTTCAGTAGCTTTGATTTCATGCAGTTTCTGTAAGCTAACTCTACCCAGTGTTGAAGAAATTCATCCATTATCTGGCTACAACAACTTGGGGATATGTGGACAAGTTCTGTAAAGATATTGCCCAGAATTTGATGAATGATTTAAGAAATAAGCCATTTGCAAGATGCCTCTGTGTTTGGTCTATGATTTCCCAGTTTGTTACTTGTTAATATTTTTTTTTTATTTTCTGCAGATTGTGTTTTGTTTTTGTTTACTTCTTTCACTGTTTGTTTGTTTTTTATAGGATTTTCTTTTCTTTTCTTTTTCTATTGTGTTTCTCCAAGATGATTTTTCGGGGTTTGTTTTTGTTTTGAATCAGCCTGCCTAAGCCACCACTGGAGAGCATAGAAAGGCACTTGTTTTTAGAACAAGGATTCAGGAGTTCCTGGCACCAGAAGCGGGAACTGCCTGGGAAACCACCAAATCCCAGAGAAAAGCACCTTGGGGTGGGTGGGTGGGGGGAATTAAATACTAAACAGAGGTTTTCCTCAAGTAAAGGGATTGGGACTTGATATACTACTTTTTTCTATGTGAATACAATCAAAGTAGACGAGTCCTTATTTTGTACCTGGGGCTATGAAGTGCTAAGTGACTTGTCCAGAGTCAAAAGGAGCTGCAGTGGGAATTGAACTCACAACCTCAGGCTAACCATTAGGCCACTCCTCCACTATCTGTGCTCTAAATTGGTGTCATTTTATGCTCTAAAATGCTAATCTAGACTAAAACACTTTATATATAATACCCTAACAGAGACTTTAAAGGCTATACTATTGTCTTAATTCTAAATACTCTTTGCTACAAAAAAATTTTTAAAAAGCTGAGCAATTAACCAAAAAAGTCAAAGAAATAGACAATGATAACCTGTAACCCGTCCTGATCTGTTTGGGGGAAAATGCAATAGAAAATGAATTAAATGAATAAATATTACCTACTGAAGCCCAAGTTGACTTTTTCCCCAAGTCTGAATGCCAGCAGGTAAGATATTCCAGTGAAGTATTTCTTCCTCTTAGAAGGTCCTCACTCAACACCACTTCAGACTCTGATCTAATGTTTAAAGCTTTCTCTTTTCGGCTCTTCTCTTATTTGTCCTCACCCTACTACTAAACAGCCAAGACAGACAAACAGGATGTCTTGGATACAGCTAAGGGGAACGGTTAATCTGCTGACTGGGTTGGAGGGCAGAGGGGAGTACAGAACAATCAAGCCATTATGACATCACTGATGAGGTTGGCTCTTATTGGTGGAATGAGGCATTATGACATCACAATCTCAGCTCTGCTTCCCAAAGACAAACGCTTCACATTACTATTACTACTACTATGAATTATTTCTAGAGCACTACCAGACATATGCAGCGCTGTACAGAGTCACAAAGAAGACAGTCCCTGCTCCAAAGAGCTTGCAATCTAAACATCCAAGACAGACAAACTGGATGCAATGGATACAGTTAAGGGGAATGGTTAATCAGCTGGCTGCGTTGGAAGGCAGAGGAGTAGGGTTAAGGATTGAAGGCTATATCAAAAAGGTGGGTTTTCCGTCTGCTTTTAAACAAGGGAAGGGAAGGGGCTTGACAGACAAACTCAGGTAATTTATTCCAGGCATAAGGGGCAGCTAGATGAAAGGAACAAAGTCTGGAGTTGGCAGTGGAGGAGAAGGGTAACGCTAAGAGCAGCTTATCTGAGGAACGGAGTTCTCTGGGAGGTGTATAAGGAGAGAGAAGTGAGGAGAGATATTGAGGGGCAGCAGAATGAACACACTTGTAAGTCAGCAATAAGATCTTGAACTGTATGCGATGGCAGATAGGGAACCAGTGAAGTGACTTAAGGAGAGGGGTGACATGAGCGTAGCGAGGTTGGTAGAAGATGAGTCGCACAGCAGAATTTTGCACAGATTGCAAGGGGGAGAGGAGACACTGAGGAATACCAGTTAGAAGTAGATTGCAGTAATCTAAGCGTCAGGTTATGAAAGAGTGCTCAGAAAGGAAGGGGCGAATTTTGGTGATATTGAAGAGATAGAAGCGACAGGTCTTAGAAGCTTGTTGGATGTGAGTAGACAATGAGAGGTTGGAATTGAAGACCACTCCAAGGTTGCGAGCAGAGGAGACTGGAACAATAACAGTATTATTTACCGAGATGGAGAAAGGGGGAGGAGGAGCAGAGGGTTTTGGAGGAAAGAGGAGCAGCTCAGTCTTGGACATATTTAGCTTCAGATGACGGCAGGACATCCAGGCAGCAATGTCAGCCAAACAATCAGAGACTTTTTCTTGGACTTTAGGTGAAAATTTCAGGTGTAGAGAGGTAGATCTGGGAGTCATCAGCATATAGGTGATACTGGAAACCATGGGAGGAGATCAGGGCACCGAGGGAAGAGGTGTAGAGAGAGAAGAGGTCCTAAGACAGAACCCTGGGGTATACTCTGAATCAAGCGCCTCTCCCCTTTTCTCCCACCCCTGATCCGTCTCTTTTTCTCCCTCCACACCCACTGGTCCAGCACTGGGCGTTGTTTGCCTCACTAACTCCCTTTCTCCCCTCCCTCATAAACCTCCTATGGGTTACCAAAAGCAGCCTAACCATAGGCTGCTCTTGACCAGACCCTGGGGCTTTCTTCTGTCATGTCCCCTGATGCAATTTCCTGTGGTTGGGACTTGGCAGAGGGAAGCCCCAGGACCTGACTGAAAGCAGCCTGTGTTCAGGCTGCTGCCACTAATTCACACAAAGTTTACAGAACTGCAGGGTAGGGGGAAGAGGGTGAAAGGAAATAGAGAAATGCCAAACCCAGGGGGAGAGGGATGTAAAAGGGAAAGAGAGACTGGACTTGGGGGTAAGAGAAGCAGAAAGATGCCAGACCCGTAGGGGGGGAGGGGCAGAAGTGATGCAAGGGGGGGGGGGGCTGATGGAAACTGGTTCAGGGCATCACAATCCCTTCAGTCAGTCCTGCCTAATGGTTAGAGCAGTAGGCTGAGGATTATGGGAACTGTAGTTCAAATCCCACTTCGGCTCCTTGTTATCGGGGGTAACCCTCCACTGCCTCAGGTACACACTTAGGCTCTCTTTTACAAAGGCGCGCTAAGCGTTTTAGTGTGGATTTAGCGAGCACTAAATCAACGTGTGCGCTAACCGCTAACGCGTCCATAGGATAATATGCACGCGTTAGCATTTAGTGCATGTTTAGCGCGCGCTAAAAAGCTTAGCGCACCTTTGTAAAAGAGGGGGTTAGATTCGAAGCCCTCCGGGGACAGGAAAATACCTTCTGTACTTGCATATAACATACCTGACTGAAAAGGAATAAAGGAGTGAGCTAAATCTGTGACTCTTTCCTTTCCCCCTTCTTGGAATTTTCCCGGTTAAAGCTGGGAGAATTATTTTGTAACGAACTACTGATCTGTGCAGCAAGTATACAGGTAAGTTACATCAGTGTGAACAGATGCAAAGTGATGCATATAGAGGGGAAAACCCCAGACTAAAGGTGCACAATATCATTCAGCAAATGGAAACACTTTGAGCATCAGCTGCAGCCAATAAAACAAATAGAAAACTAAGCATTACACTTCTCCCTCCGTATTCTCTGTGATAGGGGATTAACAGACCCACGAATACAGAAAAACCGCAAATAACTTTTTCATATGTTATTCGCTGTTTTTTATGAAAAACCATCGTGAATATGGGGAAACCTGGCCTGTTCCTGAAGAAGAGGCAAAACAAGGCGAAGAAAGTGCTGGGAATCAGCGATTTTCTCTGTAAACGCTTGGAATAGGCGATTTCTCTAATCAAGCTGACATAATTGGGGGGGGGGGTGAGGAGCCAGCAAGCTAAAAACCGCAAATAATCAAAACCGCGAACACGGAGGGAGAAGTGCACTTGGAAACAAGGTCAACAACCAAGTTGGTAGGTGATACCGTATATACTCGAATAGAAACTGAGGTTTTGGGGCCAAAAAAATGACCCAAAAAAGGGGGTATCGGTTTATATTTGGGTAAGTGTTGACCCCCCCCCTACCGAACCTGTTTGCAGGCCTCTGCCGGGCCTGCCATGAGACCTGTTGGTCCAGCGGTGTCCGGGTCAGGAGGGATCCCTCCTCCCTCCTGACCTAGCCCAATTCTAACTATTTTTATCTCTCTCCCGTCTCCCTTGCATACCTTAAATATCCCTGGTGGTCCAGCGGTGGCCGGGATAGGAGGGATCCCTCCTGCCTCTTGTCCCAGCTCAATTCTAATGATTTTTATCTCCTTCCCATCTCCCCTGCATACCAGTTAGCTAGTGGTTCTGCACGGGCAGGAGTGAAGGAAGTCGTTCCTCATGCTATTGGATATTTAAGGTACTTGGGGGAGGGAGATAAAAATAATTAGAATCAGCTGGTACAGGAGGTAGTAGGGATCCCTCCTGTCCCAGCCACCGCTGGACCATCAGGTCTAACGGCAGGCTTGGTGGAGGCCTGCAATGCATCAGGAAGGAGGGGGGAAAAGGTACAGAACCTGGCAGCGAGGGAGGGGGACTGGTAGGGGAGTGAGTGCATGAGAGGGCTGGATGCAGAGCCTGGCACAGCAGTGAGGGAGGGGAAACAGGGTGCAAAGCCTGGCAGGGCAAGGCACTGCACTTGAATATTAAACACGCACACATGGTTTATATTCAATTCAACCTTTTTTTCCTCCTTTTTTGAAGGAAAAAAAATTACCTCGGTTTATATTCGAGTATATACAGTACTTTCATGTTGACTTAAAATAAGAATAAAGTAAGTATCAACTGCAACTAGACATTTGACCATTATTTCCACCATATCCATGCCAGTCATGATTCTCTGCTCAATAATTATTTGGAAAGGAATACAAAATGAAAAAGAAAATATATTGGTGCCTTTCCATCCAGCCATCCATGGTGCAACCACACCTTGAGTGCCATGTGCAGTTCTGGTTATCACATCTATAAAAAGATTTAACAGTATCAGAAAAAGGACAAAAGAAAAGGGCAATAAAAATAATTTTAAAAGTTAGGACTTTTCACCTTGGAGAAGAGACAACTGAAAGAAGAGACAATAAGTTAATGAAATCGTATATCACGAAGAGGAAGGTTATAAGGAACGGCAATATTAGGAATAGAGGACAGCTCATAGAACGAAAGGGCAGCAGCTTTAAATCAAATGTTTGAAAGGATTTCATCACTTATGGGCCCTTTTACTAAAGTGCATTAAACAATGAGCCTGTGAATTAACACATGTGGCACAGCGGCATGCATTAGTTCATATGTTAATTGCATATTGTGTTCCAAATCTATTCCTGGAGGCAGCCCAACCACTCAAGTTCTCGAAGAAGTGGGCTTTGACTCTGGATTTGAAAAGTTCCAGGGACGGAGCTTGACGTACTGACATAGGCAGTTTGTTCAAGGCGTATGGTGCGGCAAGAGAGGAAGGGCGCAGTCTGGAATTGGCATGCTATACTTGGTGCATAGTACTTACTGTGCACTAAAGGTCATTTCTGCAGTTAGCACAGAAGCACTTAGTTCCTTCCTGAAAGAGAAAACGTTAAGTGCATCCATGCTAATTGCAAACAACCATAACATGCAGCACTGGAGTCTACGACAATTGGTGGGAAGACAGTTGGTAGGATGAAATTGGTTGGAAGACAATTCGTGGGACAATAATTGATAGGATCTTCCCACTAATTCTTATCCTACCTATTGTCATATCCTACCAACTGCTGTACTGCTACCAATTGCCGCTACCAATGGCATCAAAACAGGATGGGGGCCCCCCTTTCATGCATGTAGGCCAACTCCACACCCCCTGACATCAGCACCGACAGCCCCCCTCTAAGAATAGCCCCTCCCTTCATCCCACATACCCCCCTGACACCCCTCTGACATCCACACATCCCACCGTATCTTTCCCTCTCACAGGCGATCTGCATAGGCCCTAACATCCCCACTGATACCTTAGATAGATTGTGAGCCCACCAGGACAGACAGGGAAAAATGCTTAAGTATCTGAATAGATTAATGTAAACTGTTCTGAGCTCCCTGGGAGAATGGTATAGAAAATTGAATGAATGAAATAACGAAGGGAGGGATTCCTATTCCCTCCTACCAATAGGACTGCCTCTTCAAAGTGGTGGCCCTTCCCCCTCCCATTGCATCTTGGGATGCACTGGGAGGGGCCTAAGACCATGATTGGTTTAGCCTTCCCTCAGAGGCTTCGGTAGGAAGATCCTACCAATTGTCGTATCTTACCAATTGTCTTCCTTCCAATTTCAACCTATCAATTGGCATTCAACCAATTGTCTTCCTACCAATTGTTGGGATCTCGCAGCACTGTTCCCTCTAAGCTGAGCAGGAGTCCTTCACCTACAGTCCTGCCAGTGGGAGGTGCTGTTTCGTTATCACATTTTCAATAGTGCTCTGCAGGACTCCAGGCTTGAGAATGACACGGTGACAGAATTTGTCATCATCCCCGTCCCCTCATATAACCATGGGAAACCAACCCATGTCATTCTTTAGTGTCTATCTCAACCTCAATCCTTCTACACCAGCATTCTTCAATGCAAGGCTTGAGAGTCAGTCGCTAAGCCCATTCATACTCTGATTCTTCACTCTCTCCTTAAAGAATGACATGAGAATGGCTTCCTGCAGTTATCCGCAGGGGTGGGGTCGAGAGAACTTGCTTGTCTCTAGTGATTGAAAATAGAATATTAAAACACCACTCTCCACTGACAACAATGCAGTTGGAGGACTCCCACTCGGCTGAGAGGGGACAGTGACACATAGCAAAGGACATTTCAGTGCTGTAACTGCAGCAGACATTCTGGGCAGGCCCTCGACGGTTACTACCCAGCCTTTGCACTTACCGCATGTTAATTTTTGCTGTTAAAGCAGGGTAAGTGTGAGAAGCTTATCACACTTCAGTGAAAGAGTCCCCTAATCATGAACCGTTAAGCTGAATTTGAAAAAAGGTTTGAGGAAGTTTCTGTAGCATAGATCCATATAAAATTACAAGTCACGTCTCCAGATCATAGTTCTGGGAGTGAGCAATAAGGAATTGATTTCCCTAACAGAACTTGACAAGATCTTCCAAGAGACTCGGACAGGCCACTGTTGGAAACAGAATGTATCTTCCAAGGACTGCCAGTCTGTCTCAGAATGGCACCCTTTGTGTTCTTCCTGCTGACAGGAAACTCTCTGTTCCTGGTAGTATTCAAACCCAGGCTAAAAGCCCACTTTTTCAAGGTTGCTTATAACTCCTAACCCCCACTTATGCCAGAAAAACTCCCTAACCCCCCTACTTCTCCTGTTTGTCTAACTAGATTGTAAGCTCTAGTGAGCAGGGACTGTCTCTTGAATGTTGTAATGTACAGTGCTACATACATTTAGCAACACTATAGAAATAATAATAATAATAACAGCTTATATATCGCAATACCATTAAGTTCTATGCAGTTTACAATAGATTAAGCGAGGTACAAATTGATTGAATTTAAGAGGGGGGAAGAGGAGAGTTAATAGGACCGGAAATGCGTTGTTGAGGAGAAAGAGATTAATAGGACAGAGGAAACACTATGGAGGAGAAAGAAGATGAGTGGGTCAGTTGTCTAGATACTTTAGGAACAGTTGAGTTTTTAATAATAAGTAGTTGTAATAGTATATTACTAGCATTGTCTTTCACTCATCTAAAAACATATTTGTTCTCGAAATATTTAGGTAGCTGATTTGTAAGGATTTTATTATGCATTACTCAGATTTTTAGGATATTAGCTATTGGTTTATAACATATTAGTTCCTTTTACTTATTATATTCTTTTTTAACTATTGTAAACCACATTAAACTTTATGGTTTTGCGGTATATAAATTGTTATTATTATCATTGTATATCGCTGTTGAGTATTTAACCATTTAACACACTGTACTATAAACCGATGTACTGAAGAGTGTCGATGCCCGTTTGTGAATACACGATTGTGCTTAGGGAGCAGTTGACAGGTTGACAAACACTCAGGAATAAAAAATGTTAGCCATGCTTGATTCCCTTTCAATCAGGCTGTAGTGTAAGTTCATAGGAGGCATTGTTTAGTGAAAGACTTTTGTCAGCTGTGCTCCGACGGCGTCCTGGAAGAACTGCGAAGTGCTTCGAATGATCGGAGGTTTTCCTGAAGAGCCCCAAGTGAAATCCCATATTGATTACCCGCTGAACAGTCATTTGTTTTCAATTCCTGCTGAAAATAATGCTTTTAACCCCTTAACGTGGTACTCGTTACAAGTCTTAAGTCTTTCAAAATATATTTCTTTCTTTCACCATTTTTATATGACGGCCCTTTATAAAAGCATTTTTAGCCAAGCATTTAATTGATCAAATACTGTAACTGTTTCTGTTAGTAGCATGGATTTTTTTGCAGACAAACTAAATTCAGGTTTTGCATCGTAAAACATTAGATCCTATTACTCAAAAATCTTTAAAACTCCCAGAGGTGTAGCTAATTCTTAAGCTCTGTCGTTTCAGTCCTGCAACATAGGCACTGGTTATTATTTAGCACACTGAGCTTTAAAGAAGCTATTGATCCATACAGTATGTCAACTTAATGCACAGACCCCACCAGGGGTGGCCTAATATGAGGCCAACTGAGGCAGTGGCCTCAGGCAGCACTGTTGAGGGAGCGGCCTCTTGCTGCTGGCCAGCCTACCTGCTGGTCGGCTCTCTCTGCCCCTTCTTGGCATCTAATGCTTTCACCCTTCTCCCCCTCAATCGACATTTTTCCCATTCCACCCCACCCCCACGTCTACCTTCAATTTGTCATAAAAGTTGCCGGACGGTGGTAGCAATTCACGGGACTACCCTGCCGCCGGGCCCAGAGTCATCTCTCCACTGCGGCCCGCCCCAGCAGAAACAGGAAGTTGCCAGAGAGGACGGGCCGCAGTGGAGGGAGGGTGGGAACAGGGAGATCCGACTGAGGCCTCCCCAGTTTTGATTAGGGATAAACGAGATGTTTCCACTGAAATCTTTAATCAAGTGTTGCAATAAAAAAAACTGACTCAATACGACCAGTGTTTCGGTACTTATAAAGCACCTTCTTCAGGAGTCCAAGACAAAAGCACTCGATTTTGTATTGATTAGCTAAAGACTTACCCAAAGCATTGAATACCTATACATGTAGCATTTTTCTACAGATGGCAGGAAAAGTGTTCTGAAATACTGGCCATGTTGAGTCTTTTTTTGTTGTTATGACGGTGGAAACATGTCTTTTATCCTTACTTTTCATTGACTGATTTGATTTACCCTGGTGGTTCCTTCTCAGTTATATGTAGCACCTATGGAGAGTTCAATCTGGCCATGACCCAAAGTGTGAGTTTTGTGTCCCCATTTGGAGGGAATATAATAGACCTTACAGACCACTGTAGAACATACAGAGACTAGGGCAGTGAACATCGGTGAAGAAATAACAAGCAATCAGTCCCAGGTTTCTCAGCTCACATGACAGTGTCTTAACAGCAGGCTTGAAAATGCAATGGCATATGGACTGCAATTTAATTTTAGAGGATGAAGGAGATTGCGGACTGTGACGAATTGCAGGAAGACCTTAGGAAATTGGAAGAGTGGGTATCCAAATGGCAGATATTTACCACTGGCAAGACAGTGGCTGCTGCCAGAAGGATGCTGGGCTGTATAAAGAGAGGCGTAGCCAGTAGAAGGAAGAAGGTGTTGATGCCCCTGTACAGGTCATTGGTAAGGCCCTACTTGGAGTATTGTGTTCAGTTTTGGAGACTGTATCTGGCGAAGGACGTAAGAAGACTTGAAGCGGTCCAGAGGAGGGCGACGAAAATCATAGGAGGCTTGCGCCAGAAGACGTATGAGGAGAGACTGGAAGCCCTGAATATGTATACCCTAGAGGAAAGGAGAGACAGGGGAGATATGACTCAGACGTTCAAATACTTGAAGGGTATTAACATAGAACAAAATCTTCTCCAGAGAAAGGAAAATGGTAAAACCAGAGGACATAATTTGAGGTTGAGGGGTGGTAGATTCAAGAGCAATGTTAGGAAATTCTACTTTACGGAGAGGTTGGTGGATGCCTGGAATGCGCTCCCGAGCGAGGTGATGGAGAGGAAAATGGTGACGGAGTTCAAAGAAGCGTGGGATGAACACAGAGAATCTAGAATCAGAAAATAATATTAAAAATTGAACTAAGGCCAATACTGGGCAGACTTGCATGGTCTGTGTCTGTATATGGCCTTTTGGTTGAGGATGGGCTGGAGAGGGCTTCAATGGCTGGGAGGGTTTAGATGGGATGGAGTAGGTTTTAACGGAGATTTCGGCAGTAGGAACCAAGCACAGTACAGGGTAAAGCTTTGGATTCTTGCCCAGAAATAGCCAAGAAGAAAAAATTAAAAAAATTTAAATTGAATCAGGTTGGGCAGACTGGATGGACCATTCAGGTCTTTATCTGCCGCCATCTACTATATTACTATGTTCTACGAAACCACGCTAGCGTTTTTTTTAGCACAGAGAGCCGCGCTGAATGGCCCACTTTGCTCCCGACGCTCATTGAGTTCCTATGAGCATTGGGAGCAGCGCGGGCCATTCAGCACGGCTCTCTACGCTAAAAACCGCTAGCGCGGTTTTGTAGAAGAGGGGGTTAGTGTAGAAAAATGCAAAATGATGCACATTGGGAAGAATAATCCAAATCTTAGTTACCAGATGCTAGGGTTAACCCTGGGAATTAGCACCCAAGAAAAATATCTGTATGTCATTGTAGGCATTACACTAAAATCTTCTGCCTAGTACTTGGCAGCAGCCAAAAAAGTGAACAGGATGGTAGGAATTATTAAGAAAGAGGTAGTAAATAAGACCAAAAATATTATAATGCCTCTATATTGCTTCATGGGAACATCAAAAAGGAATCTGAAAAGATTATATTGTTTGTTATTCCTATTTTATTTATTGTATGGAAATTATAAATGTATATCTACTTTTATTAGTTAAGGGGGGGAGAAAATGAGTGTTTTTTTTATTATTTGCATATTTAAAGTGCGTTTCTTGATTTGTTTATGTTTAAATTCATTGTATTGCACTATTTAGATTTTAAAATTAATAAAGATTTACAAAAAAAAAAGAAGTTTGAATAGGGTTACACCAGTCTATTTGCAATATCATTGGTTGCCTGTCTACTATAGAATTTGATTTAAATCCTTAATTCTTGCGCATCGAGTTTTTTATTCACTATTTGCATTCATTTCTAATTCCTTATTCAATTTCAAGAACTTTAAGATCTGTTCAAGATAACAGGTTACTATTCCCTTCAGTTAATAGAGCAAGGTGGGAATCTGCACAAAATAAGGCGTTCTATTTTGCAGTTCCGAACTTATTTGCCTTGAGAGTTAAGATTAGAGGAAAAATTCAAATCTTTTGAAACTATGTTAAAACGGGTATTTTTAAAGAAGTATTCGGACAAGATTCGATCCAATCTAAATTAACCCAAATGATTCATGGGGTCCTCAGTCAGCAGACCTGTGAAATCTTAATATTATATTATTATTTTATTTAGCAGTGAATGTTATCCTGTATGCTTGTTGTTGTGCGAGTTAGGTCTATTCTATCTAACAAGGGGGTTCTTTTTTATTTTGTTTTATTTGATTGTATCATGTAAACCACTTGGACTAGTAAAATGAACGAGCGGTATAACAAGATTAATAAACCATAAACCTCACCTTGAGTATTATGTTCAGTATTGGTCACCGTACCTTAAAAAAAGATATAGTGGAATTAGAAAAGGTTCAAAGATAAACAACTAAGATGATAAAGGAGAATCTGCTCTCGGTTCCATCCCTCAAACTTACTGGTACAATGAGGTTGAGTATTTTTACAGTAACTGCTCCCTCGCTTTGGAATTTTATTCCCAACTATTTACATGTTGAATCTTCTTTAAATCAATTTAAAACAAAGTTAAAAACTTTTTTATTTATCGATGCCTTTGAAACCTAAGGGGCTCATAATCGAAAAAGAAAAACATCCAAAAACCGGCCTAAGTCGGCACTTGGACGATCCTCAGTCAAAAACGTCCAAGTGCCGATTACAAAACCGGGTTTTGGACGTATTTAAAAATGACCTAGGCCTTCACAGTGCCGCTGAACGACCATAGCTAAACTGGGCATTTCAGGAGGAGTGTCGAGGGCAGGACGTGGGCAGGCTTAGACTTAGTCGTACTGCATGTATAACCGAAAGTTGTACAGCACAGCATAGATGGAACTTGGACGTTGTGACTTAGACCAGTGTTTTTCAACCTTTTTACACCTATGGACCGGCAGAAATAAAAGAATTATTTTGTGGACCGGCATCAGTCCGTGAACCGGTGGTTGAAGAGCACTGGGCTAAGTCGTGGGCCAGACTCCGCCCCCATAATAGTACTAATTGCACCTTGCACCTCCCGTGCCTCATCTGGAAGCCTTCCCTCTGACGTTGCAACGTCAGAGAGAAGACTTCCGGTTCAGGCGCAGGATGCCCGTAGGAGCCACTGCCCGTGGCTTTGTGCACTGAATCATTTAGGAAGAGGGAGCCGCATGGATCACACCGTGGACCGGCGGTTCAAGAACACTGTTTTGGGCCTGATGCACGTGCTGGCCCTGTGGACCGGCAGGAAATTTCTGTGGACCGGCACTGGTCCATGGACCGGTGGTTGAAGAACACTGACTTAGACCATTTAAAACATGGTCTAAGTCACAGAAACCCACCTAAAGTCACCAGATAAGCACTGCAAACACATAATACAGACCCCCATACACTACCCCAGTGATCACCGACCACCCACACCCCCATAAAAATATTAATCACAACTTGAAAATTGTGCCTCCAGAACATCATCACCTGACAGCCTGGCATAGGAAAGCCTAGTCGTGCTGCACAGAGGCGTCTTGGGGGGTGGGTTAGGGACCCATGAAGAGGAGGACCCTTGCCCATAAGCCCCTGTAATCACTGCATTGATATTGAAACATGTGCACTCCCCTATATACCCCAAAACTCTTTTTCACTGGCATATAAATGGCTCCTGCAGCCATAACGGCTATTGGGGTGGTAGATAAGTGGGTCTAGGGGATTCTGGAGGTGGGTTGGGGAGCTTTAGTGAGATGAAGATATGGCACCCTTTTTGTGAAGTTCACAGCAGTGCCCTGTAAGGTACCCCACTATTTAGGTGCCATGTCTGTTTGTCCAGTCCATCACTTTGTAGACCCCTCCCATGTCCTAAAGGTCTGTTTCTAGGCATTTTTGCCTTGAATGAAAAGTTGGACGAAAATGTGGTATAAAGATGGACAATTTAGCAGCTTGGATGATCAGATCTGCAGAACGTATAGTAAGACGATTTTCAGAACGGAAAATAATTTGGACGTATTTTTTACTTTGGACGACTTGCAACTTGGACGAAAACGGACATAGACGTTCCTTTCGATTATGCCCCTCCACGTGTCCTCGTAAGGGAAAAACATGATGTTCTTCATAGCAGAAACCCTTCCCAGTGTTTTTTCCTTAAATGTCCTCTTCTTTTCAATAACATTGTAGTTCCAACCTTTTTTTCCTTCTGTTCCTGTTCGTCTTTGGTTTAACGTGTCTTTAGACGTATTAGCCTACCCCTAAAGTTATCCATTTTAAATTTGTATTATTGTTAATTTATGTTTTTTTACTAAAATTGCATACCGCCTTGAAGCATGACTAGGCGGTATAAAAATTTTTAAATAAACTTGAAACTTGAACTTCTCTCGTATGAGGAAAGGCTAAAGAGGTTAGGGCTTTTCAGCTTGGAAAGGAGGCGGCTGAGGAGGGATGTATTCGAGGTCTACAAAATCCTGAGTGGTGTAGAATGAGTAAAAGTGAATCCATTTTTCACTCTTTCAAAAAGTAGAAAGACCATGGGATACTCAATGAAATTGTATGGAAATCCTTTTAAAACAAATAGGAATAATTTTTTTTTTTTTTCACTCAAAGAATAGTTAAGCTCTGGAACTTATTATTAGAGGATGTGGTAACAGCGGTTAGCATGTCTGGGTTTAAAAAAAATATTTGGAGAAGTTCCTTTAGGAAAATTCCATAGGCTGCCCTACTTGCCCTGGGATCAGTAGCATGGAATGTTTCTACTCTTCGGGTTTCCGCAATGTACTTGTGACCTGGATTGACCACTATTGGAAACAGGATAATGGGCCAGATGGGCCATCAGTCTTTGACCCAGTATGGCTATTCTTTTTTTTTTTTAAGTTTATGAAAATTTTTATTAAATTTCAGTAACAAAACATGAAAATGCATAGGGCATCATTCCAAGAATATATAAAACAGTTACAGTGTAAAAATGCACCACAATACCTCCGTAATAAAGTAAATGAAACAAAATGTGTGAGAAAGAAAAGAAATTAAGCATAAGGAAAGGAAATAAGCCAAACATGAAGACTGGAGAATAATACTAAAAAGAATACTGGTAACATCTATATGTCGTAATCATATCATACTGTGCTGCTATTTCTAAAAGGTACAAGGAAAGCAGTAAGACATATCCGAGCCATGCAGTATCATAATTATACACATAACCATTGTCCAAAAAACCCAAGGCTGTGGAGAAATCAAGGAGTAGTAGTGTAGGGCAATTTAGAAAATTCTAACAGTCGTTCAAATTTTAGCAAGGAGTGAGTCCTTTCAGCTGCAATGCGCTCAAATTTAACAGTCATGCAGAGTGCGTTCCACCACACAGCGAACTCCACCGCTTCTAAGTTTTTCCAATTTGAGAGGATAAGTTTTATTGCTATAAGGACTAGTAAATGTACCAGGTTATCTTCCCACACCCTATTCCAAAAGATCAATCAAATAGCATGTGGCGAAGCGTACCCCGTGAGGAACCGCAGGACCAACAACTGTCACTCTTGTTGGAACTGATTTTGGATAGCCTACTGGGGGTCCAGTAAGCCCCGTGGAGCAGGAAAAAAGATGTTTGGAGGAAAGACTCAGCCCTGCACACTGAGGATGTTCTTATGTATGAGTTGAGGTAGCTGGCTAAGCAATACACAGAGCTGATAGGTATCGTGAAATGTCCAGATGACGTATGCAGTGGGTTATTTTAAGACTCTTGAACTTAATTGTGGTCAGAACGGACATCCAGTCTTGCTCTTTCAAAAAGAAGGTTACATGGTCAAGTTTCTTTGCATCACAAAAAAATTTGCGCTGTCTTGTTTTGTATCGTCTAGAGCAAGGGTGGACAACTCTGATCCTCGAGGGCCAGAATCCAGTCAGGTTTTCAGGATTTCCCCAATGAATATGCATTGAAAGCAGTGCATGCAAATAGATCTCATGCACATTCATTGGGGAAATCCTGAAAACCCGACTGGATTCCGGCTCTCAAGGACCGGAGTTGCCCACCCCTGATCTAGAGGCACTAGATGTTGGGATTAGGCCCATATACAAGTGCAAGAAGCCTGTTTTGAGAGGTAAAATTTATAGCAAGTGCACAACACCACTGTTTTGAGGGGTATGATTGTGCAGCGGTGGCATAGAGAGGGAGCTTGGCTTCTGGCATCACCACATAGTGCACCCCTCCCCCCCCCCCCCCACACACACACTCTTCCTTGTTGCTTGGGAATCCCACAACTCTTCCCCGCTATTTGAGTGCCCCCGCCCCCCATGTACCTCTTGAAATGTTCACCAGCCTGAGTAGCAACTTCCACCTGCTGCTTGCGCCGGCAAGTTTTTTTTGTTTTTTGTTATGTCAGCTACAGCAATTTTTAAAAAATTCAGATATTCAGTGCTGCTATTTGCATAGTGAGCAACACCGAATATCCAGATAGAGCAGAAACTTGAGTACCTGATTGTAAAACCGCTTAGATACCTTTGATAGGCGGTATATATAAAAAAAAATTAATACTAGATTCTGGCAGTTACTGCTCACTATCCAAATAGCAGCACTGAATATTTGAATGTGCTATCGTATTTTTCGCTCCATAAGACGCACCTGACCATAAGACGCACCCTTAAATTTAGATGACTAAAACAAGAAAAAAACCATTCTGAACCAAATTCTCCCTGCCAGGCTCTGCACCCAACTCCACACTCCTTACCAGGCTCTGCACCCTGCCCCCCAGCCTGCTAGGCTTTGTACCCTGTCCCCCCTCTGGTGGTCTAGTAGTAGGCAGGGACAGGGCACAGATGTCAAGGCAGATGACTTTATAATATGCAATGTCACCTCAGTAACAACTATAGAAAAATAGACAAATATAGTGCAAAATATAGACAGGAGATATAAATTCTCAAAACTGACATATTTTGATCACTAAATTGAAAATAAAATAATTTCTCCTACCTTTGGTTATCTGGTGATTTCTTTCTTTCATTCCTCAGGCCCAACAATTGTCCCTTCCTTCCTTCTTCCTATGTTCCCCTCTCTATCTTCCAGCCTTTGTCCTCTTCCTCCCCCTGTTGTCTGGTGATTTCTTTCTTTCTTTCCTTCCTCAGGCCCAAATATTGTCCCTTCCTTCCTTCCTCTCTCCTATGTTCCCCTTACTCTCTTCCAGCCTTTGTCCTCTTCACACACCCCCCCCCCCCCACACACACACACACACTCAGGCCCAACAATTGTCCCTTCCTTCCTTCCTCCTATGTTCCCCTCACTGTCTTCCAGCCTTTGTTTTCTTCCCCCCCCCCCCAAGCCCACTCGCCAACTGAATTCAATTACCTCCTGCTGCCGCTGTGAGGATACATCAATGAAGCAGCAGCGGCAGGGGGTTTGGATTCCTGGCTCAGCAGCGTGTTGAGGGAGCCGGCACGGAGCAAATTGCTGGAAAAGGCCAGGCGGCTGCAGCGATTGCACACCACCGGCCCAGAAGTTTTATGGGCTGGTGATGTGCAATCGCTGCACCCGCCTGGCCTTTCCTATACTTACGTGGGCAGGAGCAGCGGCAGCGGGCGTCGGTCGAAATAAGGTAACGGTCGAAATAAGGTAAAGGAATAAGGTAACGGGGGGGGCGGGCGGGGGTTGTATTCACTCCATAGGACGCACCCTTTTTTCCACCCACTTTTGTTGGGGGGAAAAGTGCATCCTATGGAGTGAAAAATACGGTGATTCCTACCTTAGGGCACCTTTTACAAAGCAGCGTTAGAGATTTCTACTGCGGGTCGGCGAGGTAAATGCTCCGAAACTCATAGGAATTATAGGAGTATCTGCACATAAACCTCTACCCCAGCTTTGTAAAAGCTAGTGTGACGTACTTAACTCACTTTAGTAAGGAAGTTCTTCTTCACCCAGAGAGTGGAAAAAACATGGAACGCTCTTCCAGAGGCTGTTATAGGGGAAAACACCCTTCAGGGTTTCAAGACAAGGTTGGATAAGTTCCTACTGGAACAGAACATACGCAAGTAAGGCTAGACTCAATTAGGGCACTGGATTTTGCGCATGAGCATGGACACGATGGACCACTGGTCTGACTCAGCAGCGACAAATCTTAGGTTCTTATGTCCCCTTAGGCTAAAATAAAATCAATTGTTTTACAATACAAACCTGCAGCTCATCCACGTTCTACATGCCTGCTTTGTACCCTTCTAATGATTTTAATTTGGAACTCAAAGAAAGCCTTGTCAGTGCCAAACAATTTTCTTTTGAACAGGAAGGTGAAACTTGATTTGTTTTTTCTTTGTTGCCCTTCATGGTTTAATCACAAAATGCCAAGCTGCGGTCTGAAAGCTAAAAGGCAAACAATTGCCATGACTCAATTAATTAAGTTCTAAATTCTTTATCCTGAACAAGAAGATATGACAGAAGGAAAAAGTTTCTGAGACGGCTGAAAAAAAAAAAACAATCCAGCCAATATTCAGCGCTATTTAACAAGCCAGAAACGGTGCTGACCAGTTAAATAGCGCTTCACTGGTTCAATGTGAATATTCAGCCTAAGATAACCGGTTACCTCCGCTGAATATTCGTAAATTGGTGGCTAAAAGTCAGAGAGCTATATTCCGTGATAACTGGCAATTTTCAGTGCTGGTCGGCCAAGTTTAGCAGCCAAATCAGGTTGCCTAAATACCAGTCCTATCTTTGGCCGCTATAAACTTCACTGGCCAGCACTGATACTTGAGTTTGTGCAGGCAAAAAAAAAAAAACCTTGGATATTCAATGTCAGTTACCGGAAACAGCCCAAAGTTGAATATCCACAATCAATGCCGACTGCAGGAGTTAGCCAGCCAGCTTGCCTCCCATGGCTTGAATATATCGGCCAGAAAATATTCCTTTTGTGAAAAGACATGCTAGTGATGTATGCTGTTAAAACCTAGGGCAAACAATATATATTTTTTTTTTTATAAGATATTTTGAAAAATTCTGAGGAACCTGAGAGAAATGAACAACAGTATGGATATAAACAACAGAAAAATGATATAAAAATGCTGGAAATTTAACACAAAGCCATCGCCATACCTGACAGTAAGGGCCATATTCTATAAACGGCGTCCCGATTGCAGGAAGCGGTAGGCATCCTACTTCTGTCTAACAGGCCAATCGGGACACACGTTTTCTAAATAAAAACAACCCGAGGCAGGCCGCCTACACTGTCACCACCCCCGAACGCCCCCTCAAAGTCCTCCAGCAGGAGGGTTGCCCACTCCCACCTGTCAGAACCCCCGAATCGCCCCCCCCAACCACGATAGGAGGGATGTCCACTCCCTCCTGCCAAAAGGCCACCTCCCAGAGCACAACCCCCCACCCCAACACCCCCGCAGAGCAGAACCCCCACCTTTGTCCACCCAGAATAGAGCCCCCACCCCATCACCCCCTCAGAGCAGAACCCCATGCTGGCATCACCCCCCAGAACAGAGCCCCCCCCCCCCAGCATCCCAACCCCCTGTAACTGTTGGAGTACCTCCGGCAAGAAGGATGCTTATACCTCCCACGTCCTGTCCAAATCCCGCCCTCTCCACTCCTTCTAAAACACCCCTTTCAGCTCTGGGGTGTACAGCAGCGCTGAAAAGGCCTAAGCTGTTTTTAGATATGTCTAAACCCCATTTTGATTGTCGGCACTTGGATAACCTGTCTTTTAGGTCATCCAAGTACAGATTTAGGCAGGTTTTTAGACATATTTTGTTTTTGATTATGAGCCCCATGTAGTGTTTAAGGGCTCAGTTCTGCACAATTTATGAACTGTGTAAATTAATGAATATCTGGAAATATTTGATTGATGGATCATTGCAAAAAAAAAATGTATTTGGGGCAGTGCAGGGAAATGTTTGGCTCTGCTCTGAGAAGATTCATTCCTATGTGCAAGTGGGGGGGGGGGGTTCTTTGTTTTGTTTTTCTAAACTAAACGAAACCTTAGGTTTGTATACCGCGCCATCTCCACAAGCATAGAGTTCGGCACGGTTTACAAAGTTAGGAAGAAAGGAACTCCAATGAAGGGTTATAGGAAAGGAACAAGAAGAAAGAGAGGGAGAAAGAGAGCAGGAGGTGTTAGATTTTTGAAAAGAGCCAAGTTTTCAGGTGTTTGCGGAAGAATTGGAGGGAGTTTGAATTTCTGAGCAGGGATGTGAGGTTATTCCAGAGTTCTGTGGTTCTAAAGGGGAGGGATGTTCCTAGTTTTCCTGCGCGGGATATACCTTTTGTAGAAGGGAATGATAGTTTCAGTTTTGGGGAAGATCTGGTGGAGTTAGGGTTAGAGGAGTTCCAAAGGAGTGGAATAACGGGAGGAAGGATGCCGTGTAGAATCTTGAAGGCTAAGCAGGCACATTTAAAGAGGTCTCTGTACACCTCTGAATGTCATATAATCCAAACCTGACTGAATAAGTTTCATTTTGTGTTTTAAGGCAGAACAGATAATCTGCCCTCTCCAAATGAAGAGTTTTTACCTGTGCTGTCTTTAATAAAAGTAAAGCACAGACCATTGAAATGGGAATTGGCGAGGTGTTATTAGGTTAGGATGATGTGCTACAGAGAGAAATGCCAGAGGGGAATGTGGTTTGCTGAAAAAGGAGGCAATCTGTTCAGTACCTTTCTGGAATAACACTGAACTTCCAAATGCGGCGCTAATATTATTTGCTTCTGTTTGTTTCTCTTTATTGAGAAAATCGCCGAAAACTAATGGGCCTAGTACTAAGCCATGCTCTTCATATTGTATGGTAAATCCCCTACTACAAAAAATGTATGAATACAAGCTGAATATCTTAAATAAATTTGACCACACTACAAAATATTCATATACAGATCAACTTCAGAGATTATATGTGCCACGTTTCCTCAAACGGAGAAAAGACCTCAGTGTTTCCCAGGAACACACCCGGGAAACTTTCTATGGCAAGTACTTAGTTGCCACAGAGAAATACATCCTTGATCTTAAGAAAAACTCCGTTAGAAGTAGTATAATATATAGCTATATAGGTTGAAGATGCTGGGGCTCTTCTCCCTGGAAAAGCGGAGACTTAGAGGAGACATGAGAGAAACCTTCAAAATCCTGAGGGGCATAGAGAAAGTGGACAGGGACAGATTTTTCAGACTGTGGGGAACCACTAACACAAGGGGTCACTCGGAGAAATTGAGAGGGGACAGGTTTAGAACAAATGCTAGGAGGTTCTTTTTTACCCAGAGGGTGGTGGACACATGGAACGCGCTTCCGGAGGTTGTGATAGCCCAGAGCACATTGCAGGGTTTCAAGGAAGGTTTAGATAAGTTCCTAAAAGATAAGGGGATTGAGGGTTACAGATAAAGAGAAGAGGTAGGTTACAGAAATGGACAGGAACCACATTACAGGTCATGGACCTGACGGGCCGCCGCGAGAGCGGACCGCTGGGCGCGATGGACCAATGGTCTGACCCAGTGGTGGCAACTTCTTATGTTCTTATGTTCTTATCAAAATTTTTAGAATAGATTTTCAGAAAATATAAATTTTCAAAAAAGATAGGAAACAAGCACTTATCTTAAGTGAATACTTTATCCTCTGATATTGAAAAAGTTCACAGTTAAAGCCAAGTGCTGATTTGCCACACTCGGAAAGATAATTCAAATTTCTTGTTTAGATTTCCCGACAGGCCCTGTTTCGCATATTTGCTGCATCAGGGGACATATTTTAAATAGGGAGCTACCGCTTCAAAGATTCTCTCTAAAGAAAATCCCCTACTAAACATATAGGGGGTCAAGTCGGTAAATGACACGAAGAACCATGAAGGCGCCGTTTACATTAGTACGGGTATCAATTAAGGTTTCGTAAAAATGTAAAAACCTTTTTACGTGGCTTGTTGTAATATAATAATAATAATAATAATTTATTTCTTATATACCGCCAAAGCCGTAGTAGTTCGAGGCGGTTTACAACAAAGAAGGACTGGACAATCAGCGAATATAGGTACAGTCAGCGAAAATAGGTACAACAAGGAAGGGCTGGACAATCAGCGAATATAAGTACAATCAGCGAATGAAGATACAATTTATATGGGTAAGCAGGATACAGGTACAATATAAGGGGGCCATAGGTCGGGCATAGAGGTCTTAGGTTATAAATCGGTTAAATAGGTTAGCTTTTAGTAATTTCCTGAAGTTTAGGTAGGATGAGGAGCGCGAGATAATATTGCCATGATGCCATCCAATTATTTAGTTGACCTGCTTGAAAGGCGAGAGTTCTATTCAGGTATCTTTCATAATGGCAGGCCTTTAGAGTTGGATGGCTAAACAGATGAGTTCTGCGTGTGGGTCTGGATGGACAGTCTAAGATAAAATGGGGTACCAAGTATAAAGGGGCTGAACCAAGGATGGATTTGAAACAGAAACAGGCAAACTTGAATTGCACTCTTGCTTCCAAGGGCAGCCAGTGGAGTTTTTGGTAGTGGGGAGTTATGTGTTCCCATTTTTTTTACATGTTATGATGATATTTTAATTATTGATTGTTTTTTTTGCATTTTCTTTTTTTTAATCTTTATTGATTTTCAAATATTGACAGTGCAATACACATGTAACTGAACATATAACAATCAAGAAAAGCACTTTGAACTTACAAATATTCAAAAGCAATCATTCCCCCCCCTAATTAAACAGAAATACCAATGCATATAATCTTCCAATAACCTAGTAGTGCATTCCCACCCTGGATGTGTAAGGAAATCAAACATAAATTAAAGAGAAATCGCAATTATATAGAAGCAATAAAAGATGCCAATGGACCCCACACCAAATTAAATACATTATTATGCCCCAAGAATTCAGCATTCATTTTTTCATATTTGTAGCTGGAGCATAAGTTCGTCCACCAGAAAGGAAAGTTTCCTGTAGATTTTATGGCTTCTTTGAATGGAAATCGCCTTGAATCTTTATGGTATAGTGCGATTAATAAGTTGTGGATTAGATTAGAGAATAAACGCTAACTAGGAATTCTCTTATCCTTGTCTTGCTCAGTGTCTGGATCCCAATCTCACCTTCCTAGTGGGGGGTCTTTCTAAGAATATACGAATTCATACCAAGGATCCATCTATCCCAGTATCCTGTTCCCACAGTGGCCAATCCAGGTCACAAGTACCTAGCAAAAACCCAAATAGTAGCAACATCCCAGAGCTTAGATTGTGATTTCATTATGCCTTATTCCACCAATGCCTAAGAGTCAACTTCATCAGTGATGTCACAATGGCTTGACTGTCCTATGCTCTCATAAGAACCTAAGAATAGTCATACTGGGTCAACCCAATAGTCCATCTAGGCCAGTATCCTGTTTCCACAGTGGGCAATCCAGGTCACAAGTAGCTGGCAGAAACCCAAATAGTAGAAACATTCCATACAACCAGTGCGTAACATGCTGGGTGTTTGAGACTCCTTGGCTTGTAGAGGAGCCGCTGCTGCATTGGCAGGCTGGCAGAAGAAGCCACAGACCTTAGTGAAGATCAAGGATCTCTAAGGACTCCTTTTACAAAGCAGCGGTAGAGATTTCTACCACTGTCCAGCGAGGTAAATGCTCTGACACTCAAAGGAATTCTATCTGTATCGGAGCATTTACCTCGCTGGCCACGGTAGGAACCTCTACCGCAGGTTTGTAAAAGCTAGCGTAAGTCCTGAAGTTAGAATGTGCCCCTGAGACCCAGAAACAGAGAGCGCACTGGGACTCTGCCCAGGACAGTCTCAGCTGAGTTCCACACTGGACAAAGAGGACTACTGGGTTTCCACCAAGCAAAGGTTGGAGTGAAGAGACAGCCAGAGAAAGATTTGCGTCAGGTTATTGCAGCTGACAAGGGAGTCTGCTCCAGTGGAGTTCAAGCTGTTTTCATTTAGTTGAAGCAACCACCTAGTGTTACATTAGAAGCTCTGTGGGATGCCATTAAATCCCTGGGCTCCTCTCTAAAAACTGTTTCTGCTGGTTTGGATCTGAAAGTTTATGAGGCAGTTAATAAGGTGTCTATGCACGAGAAAAAATTAAGCTTCCCAGGATGGAAACTCTGTCTGGAACAACGAGTGCAAGAGTTGAAAAGTTTAGAGGTAGCATCGATAAAAGATAAAGAAGTTACAAACTGCAAAATGAAGCATTTAGAAAATCAAAGAAAGAAAAACAATTTAAGAATTTAGACTTTCCTTAAATCTCCTCTTATACCTCCAATGAACTTGTTTGGGAAATAAGAACATAAGAACATAAGCAGTGCCTCCGCTGGGTCAGACCATAGGTCCATCCTGCCCGGCAGTCCGCTCCCGCGGCAGCCCAAACAGGTCACGACCTGTCTGAATCACCAGAAGGGGCCTCCTTGCCACCTTGGTTTCCCATTGAGTCCTATTTTCCCATCGAAGTCCTAACCCTCCGGTCTTGCACATGCACGACCTGTTGGGTTTCTATACTTATTACCTGGTTAGCTTTCTATACCTGTGTTACATCCCAGCACCTCTCTCAGTATCCCACGATCCCTTTATCCCTCAGGAATCCGTCCAATCCCTGTTTGAATCCCTGTACCGTACTCTGCCTGATCACTTCCTCCGGTAGCGCATTCCAAGTGTCCACGACCCTTTGGGTGAAAAAAACTTCCTTGCATTTGTTTTGAACCTATCTCCCTTCAGTTTCTCCGAATGCCCCCTCGTACCGTCAGCAAATTCTTTTGATCACAGATGACTCTTTGCTGTTCATTGTGAGAGTAGAGTACCTATCAATGGGGTAATAGGCAGGGCCGGATTAATGGATAGGCATGTGCCTAGGGCCCAAAATTGTCAGGAGGGCCCGCTGAAGGAGGGCAAACTGACTTAGTTTTCCAATTTTTTTTTTTGCAATGGCAGCGGAGCCCCCGCCCCTCCCCCCGGCATCAATAGCAACACAGGCCGCCCCCCCCCCCCTCCCTCCCGACATCAGCACTCCCCCGGGCCCCCTCGGCATCGGCGCAACTGGCAGAGAGCTAGCTACCTGATCCCCACTGCCACAATTTCCTCTCTCTACAGCAAGGGTATCCAACCCGCAGGCCGCATGCGGCCCCGTGAGGTATTTCTTGCGGCTCCGCTCAAGGGCGATGCAGCATTTTCCTCTGCTGCCCCTGGGTGTTTACATTCTTGCTAGCTCCCTCCTCCGTCTTGTTGCAGTGTTCGCTCAAAGCCGCAGGCAGTGGCTCCTACGTGCCTCCTGCGGCGGATCCAGAAGCGTTCCCTCTGATGTTGCGGTGGACTTGTGTGCCTAGTGGCTCTCGACGAATTAATCCTGGTAATAGGCAGGGATTTAACAGCATTTTTGTAAAGCTTCCTGGATATAATAGCTAGAATAACTCTGCCTGTGACTTTCACCTTGAAACCTGAACATAATACTGTTCTTTATTTATATTTTTGACACATGCATGAATGTTTTTTAGGGTTTTTTAATCCATATACTTCCTGATCTTTCTATTGTTACACAGAAGTGTAAATATATCATATATATTTGGAAACTTCATTCTCAATGTTATGTTTTATATCTTGGAAAGAATTATTTTTTCTTTGAGCCTAAACAATGGTTGGAATTTCTGATGTCCCGAGAGGAAACAGTCACTTTGGTGGGTGTTGATTCACACGGAGCATAATTCATGTACTTGGCTACAGTAGTAATTCTTCCATCTGCTGTCTGCTCTCTGCTTTTTTTTTTCTTGGTTCTCATATTATTGTGGACTAAAAGTTGCAAGTTTTCTTCTCCCCCGTATATTTATATAATTTTATTACTGATTTCTCATATCAAGAATTTTTTTTAATTAAAAAAAAAAAAAAAGGCACTAAGGGCTCCTTTTATCAAGCTGCGCTAGTGGTTCAAGGCACGTAATAGCGGTGCGTTAAACCACCGGCCACGCTAGCCGCTACCGCCTCCTCTTGAGCAGGCGGTAATTTTTGGCCAGCGCGGGGGTTAGTGCGTGATGAAATTAATCAATATGCACCCCCAAAGAGATAACCTTATCCTTCCAAGTTATTGGATTTCCATGAATAAGGGGAACAATTGTGGGAACTTGAGATTTCCTCACATTCCTGACGCTTTAAATTTACAGATGTTCAATGCAAATTGATAGTCTTCTTTTTTTTAAATATTTAAATCTTTATTAACATTGTATAGAGACATAAGAACATAAGAAATGCCTTCACCGGATCAGACCTTAGGTCCATCTAGACCGGCGACCCGCGCATGCGGAGGCTAAGCTAGATGTTCCCTGATGAATACCTTGTTTACCCGTATCCCTCAATGTGATTCGCAAGAAGGTATGCATCCAACTTGTCCTTGAATCCCCGAATGGGGGTCTCCGTCACAATCTCCTCTGGGAGAGCATTCCAAGCGTCCACCACTCGCTGTGTGAAACAGAACTTCCTGACATTTGTCCTGGGCCTGTTGCCCCTCAGTTTCAGTCCATGACCTCTTGTCCGTGTCACATTTGACAATGTGAATAACGATGTTTCTTGCTCTATTAGTCAAAACAAGAAATAATACAATACCAGTCAACATCTTTAAATTACAGAATGGCATATAAAGAAAAGTAAAAGAAAAATAATAAAAGAAAAGGAGAAAATTTTTTACATACAAATACACTTTCAAACTTTCCCTTCACTTTAATAATACCAAACTTATCTCAGGAAATTAAATATACTGGTTTGTATAGTTAGACCTTAATTTAGGGGGAGAGAGGCTATGCATTCACTGAAATTTTTAAACCAAACAGTACAAAGAAAATAAAGATTGGGCTTATAAACTAAGCTTAATTTATAAAAAATTGATAGTCTTCTAACGAGTGGCGTAGCATGGGTGAGAGGCGCCCTTCCTCTGCCTCTCCCCCCATGCCATCTGCTCTTTCCCCGCCCCCTCCTGCTGCATGAGCGTGCCCCTCCCCTTCTCCGTACCTTTTAAATGTTCGCGGCACGAGCAGCATGGGGGAAGCCACTTCTTGCCCTGGATCGGTAACATGGAATATTGCTACTCCTTGGGTTTTGGCCAGGTACTTTTGACCTGGGTTGGCTACCGTGAGAACAGGACCATTGGTCTGACCCAGTAAGGCTATTCTTAGGTTCTGGTTGTGTATGCAAGTTCTCTGCTGATGATTTCTTTGAAAAATTATTATTAAATGAGGCCAATGTTTTCAAGTGCCGTTTTTTTCTGACCAATGACTGGTATTGGTTAGTTGACAATAATTCCCCAGCCAGATATTCTAAGAACACTGACTATAATTATACATTACATAGATCAGCATTTTCATACAAGAAGATGATGACAACTTTTGCCGAATTCAAATTTCACAGCATTCGTTAATTGACGTAAAGAAGATGGCAGCTACCTCGCCAGAGAAATGTGCCCTCAGGACTTGCTTCGCAGCCTAGCAGCATCAGTTAAAATACAAAGAACTTGTTGAGTTTGTGCAGATAAATGTTTGCGCTGGATAAAATGTATTTATAGTAAAGATTTCATAAAAGTAAATGTACCACACGTCGTGTGAAGCTGAAACATTCTCCAGCTGTGCAGGTGAGCCTGGTGTAAAAAGTCAAGCAAAGAAATCTTCAAAAACAACGCCAGTGCCTCCGGGAAGATTATGAAAAAACAGCTTTTGTTTTCACTCGTTTTAGCCCGATGCTTGCCTTGAGTTACAAAATAATCACATTTGGCAAACGGCCTGCTGACTTAGCACAACGTGAATTTTTTAATTGTGTACTTATATACTTAATAATCATCTTCTGAAGGGGCATTATTAACGCCATTATATTTCTCAAGGTGATAACTTGCCCTATGCATTAGGAAATACATCGATCAAAGCAAGAATGAGGATTTAAGAGATTTAGGGCTCCTTTTATGAAGGTGCGCTAGCGTTTTTAGCACGCGTGCTACCTGAAAAACTGCCGCCTGCTTAAAAGGAGGCGCATTAAGGCCCTAACGCACCTTTGTAAAAGGAGCCCTTAAAGAAATGTGGCTATATTTTTGACCAGGGGTCAATATCAGTTATACCATGATTATTTTGAGGCCCGGCTATTCTGTATATTAACGGCGCAGGCTCTTCAGAACATCCTGTTTAACTGGAAAAATCTAGCTAATGTTGAATGTGGAACTCTATATGCTTAGCAGCTAAATATGAAAAAAATCAATGCTGAAAGACGCAATTCGTACAATTCTTATTGTCATATTTGGTCACCTTTATTGTCTTACTGTAACATGGATAACACTGCATAACATTGGTCCGCTTGGAGATTTGATAATGCATTGCTGGTGGAGCCAAATTTTATTGAGGAAATGCAAGTGAAAATGAATGATTATTTTCAAATCAATAATACAGAGGATATCTCTATAGAAACATTATGGGATGCTTTTAAGGCAACCATGAGAGGTCAAATTATTTCCTTTTTGGCATATATTAAAAATCAAATTAAAAAAACAATTTTATAGCTTGGAACAGGATATAAAGATATTAGAATCAAAATTAATTGAGAAATGGGAATATTCTACATTACAAGACCTCATGAAAGTAAAAGGGAAATATAATGAGATTTCTTCTAAACATTGGTCCACTTTCTGTGTTATGTCTTGTACCTATATATACAGTGGTGCCTCGCATAACGAACGCCTCGCACAGCGAACGCTGCACACAACGAACTTCATGTCTTGATTCATACAACGAACTTCGTTTCACACAACGAAGTCGCCCGAGCTGCCGATGTATTGCATCCTTCCGCGCAGGCACTGCAGGCAGTCGTTAGTCACTGCGCTTAACTGCCCTCTCTCACAGCCCTTCGCCTGGCTCCCTGTGCAGTGGCGGACCGTCGGCTCGCCTCCTTTTATGGAGGGGCCCGGCGCCTACTGCTGATGCGTTGGGGGGGACGGAGCTACTCTCGCCGCTTCCCCGATGCTAGAAAAAAAAAAAAAAAGAAAAGTTAAGTCCCAGTTTTTGCCGCTGAGACTCTGCCCTCTCTCACTGTATACAGTCGTCCTTTTAAGATAAACTCAATATTTTTTATATATCATGGCTTCTAAAAAAAGCAGGAAGGTGATTTCTGTTGAAATGAAACGGGAAATAATTAGAAGGAGTGAATGTGGGGTAAAACAGTGTGACCTCGTCAAAGAGTTTGGCCTCAGCAAGACCACCATTTTCACCATTTTGACAAATTTATCTTTTTTTATGTCATCTTAGCATATTTTATGCTGCAGAACGAATAATTTTTTTTAACATGTATTGTTATGGGAAAACGCGTTTCACATAACGAACTTTTCGCAAAACAAACTTGCTCCTGGAACAAATTAAGTTTGTTGTGTGAGGCACCACTGTATATTTCTTTCGTGTTCTTAGAGTAATGACAGTGTTTTTACTCTTCACTGATTGTGTATAACTTGATCACGAGTATCACATATTGTTTTATATCCCTTTGACTGCAGCTTTGCATATGAACCTCTACTATTTTTTATAGATGCTCTGTTGTGACAAGACCATTATTACCTGATGTTTATTAATATGCTTGAAAAATGAATAAAACTTATTGAACTTAAAAAAAAAAAAAAAGGTGAGAACTTGCAATGCAATTTGGTGGAAATGTAGATTCTATCTATAGTATACACTACGGTATCATACAGCCACTATTGTTCAGCTCTAGGGCTTGGGGGAGGAGTCATCAATATTAGCAACCTTTAAGATGGGATATTTTACTGTTAACGCAGATTGTTAGTAATTAAGGTCTCTTTGCCTAAAACTGAAATAGCATGAGGTTTGGTAGAATAATCCATTTTTAACAGCAGCTTGCATTGATAACTTCCCCTCTTAACCCCTCCTTTACAAAGCCGCTCCAGGGGTTTTTTAGCGCTGGCCGACGCAGTAACAGCTCCGACGCTCATAGAGTTCCTACGAGTGTCCAAGCTGTTACCGCCGCGACGGGCGCTAAAAACGCTAGCGCAGCTTTGTGAAAGAGGGAGTCAGAGTCGGTGCTGAATCATGTACTTTGAAACCCCGTCTAACAGGACTGCCAAATTGTATTGCTCTATGGTTGAATTAAAACATGTGTGATAGTATTATTCATATCTGATGCGGTTTACATTCCTCCCGGCCGCTCAGGGCAGGATTAACCAATAGGCCAAGTAGGCACGGGCCTAGGGCCCGAAATGGTCGGGGGGGCCCAATGAAGGAGAGCATCATCATTGGTTTTTCCAAATGGCAATGGGCCCCTCCAGCATTGATCGGCAACGCGGGCCTCCCCCAATCGGCAATGCGGGTCCCACCTCGATCGGCAACGCAGCCCCCCCCCCCATCGACGGAAAGTAAGACAAGCAAGCAAACGCGGCTAAGAAAGGCAACGGGAGCTGTAATTGTGCAAGCGGTGCTGCTTGCCCAAAGCTTCCCTCTGACGCAGTTTCCGGTTTCCGCCTGGGCGCATGGTAGGGTGGGGTGGGGCAGGGGGCCCAGTGTACTTGTGTGCCTAGGGGCCCTCGACAAATTAACCCTACCCTGCCCTGCGGCCGCTCCCTCAAAACTGAAACAGCCTGCAAACGCTCCTACTCGCGTTTCATACCCCCGACTTTGGCGTACCATCCCGCCCTCTGTTAGATCACTAGATGGACTTTGGAGCCTCAGGAAGGCCGTGAAAATCTTCCTCTTTACAAACCCAGTGCCTTAAAGTCATTCGCCCAGAAAAGCCACTCAGTCAACGCACCTGCGCCACCTAATCTCACCAGATGCTCCTTTTACCAAGCCGCGTTAGGGCTTTAACGCGCGAAATAGTGCACGCTACATTGCCCCCCCCGCGCGCTAGACCTTAATGCCAGCATTGAGATGGCGTTAGTTCTAGAAGCGTAGCGTGCGGTGTAGCGCGTGGTAATTTCCTGCTACAAACGCTAGCGCACCTTAGTAAAAGGAGCCCTTAGTGCATGTTTTATTGTCATGTCTATACTGTAATTTATGTCATGTCTGTCCTGTCTCTATTATGGTTGTACTTTGGAACCCATTCTGTGCTCCTTTGGGAGGACGGGCTAGAAAATTGAATAAATGAATTTTTTGATTTAAATATTTTTATTAGTTTAAAATACAATATACCCTTCCCCTTATAACACCCCACACAAAAAAACAATACAATTAGAATAGAAGTCCAGTGAAATAAAGATGCAAAAACTAAACTAAATCTCGGGCCCTTTTATTCAAGTCCGTTCTATGGGCGCCTTAGCATTTCGCACACGCTAAATCAGTTAGCACGCCTTAATAAAAGGACCCCTGAGTTAACAAACAGTAAGCATCTAAAGAAGCCCAAACCTTCCTGGACCGAGTAATCCCACATTTTTTTAATAGCAATGGCCTCCTATTTCTGTGTATTTTCTTCTCTTTCAAGTATTGGGCCCTGACTTGTTATTTTCTGAATAGCACCAAGCCCGGTGCATAAAAATAGAGCGTGCAGCCTCCTTACAATAACAAAGGCGCGTTAGGGCCTTAACCCGCGAAATAGCGCACGCTAAAATGCCCTGCGCGCTAGCCGCTACTGCCGCCTTTCAAGCAGGCGGCAATGTTTCGGCTAGCGCACGCTCATCCTGCGCGTGCGCTAAAAACGGGGTGGCGCGCCTTAGTAAAAGGAGCCCAGAGTGTGTCTGTACACTTCAGACCAAAGCCCACGCGTCGACCGCCAGCGCCATAGCTTGGAATCCTGGTGCAGTAAAACCTTGGATTGCAAGTAACTTGGTTTGCGAGACAAGCAAAACATTTTATGAAATTTTAACTTGATAAACAAGCAAGGTCTTGCACTCCAGCATTTTGTATTAAAGTTTTGAGGTTGTGGAGTTTCCATTATTTCTTATGGAGAAATATTCGCTTTGATAGACGAGTGTTCGGGATTACAAGTACGTTTTCGGAACAAATTAAGCTCGCAAACCAAGGTTTTACTTTATTAGTATATCAGTGATATTACTTTACAAATGCATCAGTAAACACGAATGTTTTAAAACCCCTTTTTAAAAGTCTGTAATGAGGTTCTCAACTCTGGTAGTGAATTCCTATAAAAGTGAAAACAGAGTCTTACACAGATGTGTTTAGAGGAAATCATTGGCATATAGTTCCGTGAAGCATTCAAGGGCCAGAGAAAGGTGTTAATAGTTATGATAGAAAGACTGGCAATGCACTGTAATGTATGGTGTGGACTAAGGTAAAACAACAAAAAAAAAGAAACCAACAAAACTGCAGTAAAAATGCAACAACAGAAAAAAAAATAACTGCAGGAAATGTACAAGGTACAGGAATTTTATTCAAAACAATAAAATAAAAATCAATAAAAAGTTTATACTTAATTATCTATATTATTGAAATTAAATATGTACTTCTTCTTATATTAATTATAGGGAGGAGGGGAGAAAATGATCGTTTTTTAAATTATTTGTGTATTTAAAGTGCGTTCTGTGTAGTGTTTATGTTTAAATTCATTGTATGGCACTGTTAACATTTGAAAATTAATAAAGATTTATTTAAAAAAACAAAAGTTTTGTATCCAAAATTTGTCCTTGATATTAAATGGTTCGGACTTGACATGGTCCGTGTTTCGAAAAACGCTTCTTCCTCGGGGGTTTCTCTAAGCGGTATTTTCGACAGGACAATATTGATTTGCCTGTGTTCAAGAATTTTTTTGTTCCATTGCTTTTATTCATATGGCTCTTGAATACAAATGTATTGAACATCATGGAACCCTGAATAAGAAATGTTTTTCGAAACACGGATCGTGTCAGGTCCGTACCGTTTAATATCAAGGATTAATTTTGGCTACAAAACTTTATTGATTTTTATTATATTGTTTTGAATAAAATTCCTTGTACCTTGTCCATTTCCTGCAGTTCTTTTTTGTTTCTGGTATGGACTATGGTCAGACTTGTATAAGTAATGCGGCGAACTATCGAGAGCCAGAACACAATAATGGTGTTACATGATCCTACGAGCAATCTTTGTACATCCTTGCGCCATGTACTTATTTTAAATACTCTAATATAATCTATTGCTTCTTACAGGTGCGACTGGAATGGCCAACTGACCTAGCAGTCAACCCGATGGACAACTCGTTATATGTTTTAGACAATAATATTGTACTGCAGATTTCTGATAATAGGCGAGTGCGAATCATTGCTGGTCGCCCCATTCATTGCCAGGTACCAGGCATTGATCACTTCTTGGTCAGCAAGGTGGCAGTCCACTCTACCTTGGAATCAGCAAGAGCTATCTCTGTGTCCCATAGTGGAATACTCTACATTGCAGAGACAGATGAACGAAAGATAAACCGCATACAGCAAGTAACAACCAATGGTGAAATCTCCATTATAGCTGGATCTGCTACAGACTGTGACTGTAAGATTGACCCAAACTGTGACTGTTTCTCAGGTTTGCACATTCTATTCATTCATATATTTTACTTTATCTTGTCTTATTGCAAGAAACACCCGGGTCTAGATAAGATTAGCAGTATCAAAGACAAGTCAGCATCTACGAATTGGGTTCACAGCAAATGTTAATGGATCAATAGGGTCAAACATTTATCAAGACTCAAAAGTAAAAATAAGTACCGTATTTGCCGGCGTATAAGACGACTTTTCAGTACCTTAAAATCCTCCCCAAAGTCGGGGGTCGTCTTATACGCCGGGTACAGTTTACATGCCCTTACTTGCGGGGCTGAATGTACTCAGTCGCGCGGCTCTTCTTCTCCCTACCTTCTCTGCTTGCAGCACAGAGCCGAACGGAAGTCTTCCCGACGTCAGCGCTGACGTCGGAGGGGAGGGAGGGCTTAAACAAAGCTTAAACAAAGCCCTCCCTCCCTCCGACGTCAGCGCTGACGTCGGGAAGACTTCCGTTCGGCTCTGTGCTGCAAGCAGAGAAGGTAGGGAGAGAGAGAGTACCAAGAGAGAGGGGCGGCCGCCCCGCCCCGGTTGCAGCACAGCCGGCCAGGTCCCCTTACTTTTGTGGCACTTCCCCGACCGACCGATAACAGCCCGGGTCCGACAATCCTCCCTGCCCTGTAGCCGCGAATCTAAATTACCTTCTTACAGCAGCTGTAAGAAGGTAATTTAGATTCGCGGTTAAGGGCAGGGAAGTTTGTCGGACCCGGGCTGTTATCGGTCGGTCGGGGAAGTGCCACAAAAGTAAGGGGACCTGGCTGGCTGTGCTGCACCCGGGGCGGTAGAGAAGGGAGGGGGGGGGGGGGAAGGACTCTGAAAGCACTTGAAGACAGAGGAGGGAGAAGAACGCTGAAAGCACATGGGGGAATACAAAGGGGTGGAGAAGGAAGAAGGGGTCGTCTTATACGGCGAGTATAACACAAATCTCTATTTTTTAACTAAAAGTTGGGGGGTCGTCTTATACGCCCAGTCGTCCTATACGCCGGCAAATACGGTAACTGACTCAAGAGTTCAAATAGGCTGAGGTTATCCCAATCGGTAACAGTGAAATTTTATTCTAAAGCTGATGACTTAGGGCTCCTTTTATGAAGGGGCGCTAGCGGTTTTAGTGCGCGATACATTGCCATGCGTGCTACACGCTAACGCCTCCATAGAGCTGGCATTAGTATTTTCGGTGTAGCGTGGGGTTAGCACGCGCGGCTTTGTAGCGTGCGCTAAAAAACCCTAGCGCACCTTCGTAAAAGGAGCCCTTAGTGCAGGGATGTCAAAATCTGGCCCGCAGTGTAATTGTATTTGGCCCACAAGAAAATACCGAATGTCTACTAGAGCTGGCCCGCTGAGTATGTCAATGTAGGACAGCTGTACTGTCTTCACGATGTGTGTCAATTGTTTTTAGACCTTTCACTTTTTTTTAAATGTATTATTTTTAATCCGGTTTTAATTCATCCTGTGACCATCAATTTCTTTAGCGTTTTTTTCCGTGCCACATTTTGCTTAGGATTACGGTTGTGACAACGGCACTTGTCATGTGACCCCCCCCTGCCCTTTTTAAATTGCCATCATTTTTCGAGCCGGTTTTACTTTCAGTTTGCTCAGCTCATAGCACTACAGATTGTCTCTACCAGGTAAGAGCCACCATGGCTTTATTTCATTCTTTCTTTTAATTTTTCACGTGCGCATAGTGATTTTAAGTTATCTTAAGTTCCCATAAAATATTAGCTGGTGGTTTTTATGTTTTCTATAGTCTATTGCCACACTGCGACGTTTGTTAGCGCAAGACAACCACACTTTTTTCACGCTCTGCAGCAGAGACTTTTTATTTATGCATTTTTAAACCTTTCCGCGCACAAGGTTTTGTTATTATTTATTTTTCACTATTTATATATTTTTTTGTTGTTGGGTTTTAGATTATTATGTGCTCGCGATGCTTTTGGCCACTTTTATGTTTATACTCATTTTCTTTTGCCGTTTATACAGCATTTATTGTATTTTTTTGTTGGTTTTTTTTTTGCAATTCTTAAGTAGTATATTTCTTTATTATTTAATGTTTTTGCTTTCAGCGTATTTTACCCGCGACATTGTCCAAGTTTTTAATTTTGGACCACTGTGTATTTGAGTTTGACACCCCTGACTTAGTGGAATCATAATGTCAATGTCTCTGTGTTCATATTACCTGTTCTATGTGGAATACAAGAACTTGAGAAAGACCTCTATGTGCTCAACAAGTCAGAACTTAAGCGTGCTAGATTGGTGTATTCCAATTCTATCCAGGAAGCATGAGTATCACTGCATAATGACACCTATGGGATCAAAACTCTTTACTCCCTGAGAGTCTGAATACACAGATTTCTAGTTCATTGACTTAACAGAAGGGGAACATGGTGGAAAAAAAAAGAAAACAATGACGGAATCCAAAAATTGTGTGGGATAAACAAAGAGAATGCCTATTTAGAAAGTGGGTGAAATCGATGCAAAACTGAAATGAGAAAAAGATCTGGGTGTCATTGGAGACGCTATACTGAAATCTTCTGCTCAGTGTGTGGTGGCGGCCATAAAAGCAAACGGGATGCTAGGAATTATTAGGAAAGGGATGGTAAATAAGGCCTGGTCATCATCGCTCCATGCTGCAACATCACCTTGAGTATTGCACTCAGTTGTGGTCGGCGTATCTCAAAAAAATATGTGGAGGGACATTTTCAATATGATGTCTAGATACGATTTTGGACACTTTGAGGAAAACATCCATAAATCCAGTTTAAAAAATTGTTATTTTCAAACTAGACAATGGTCTTTTTTTTTTTTTTTTTTTAAATGATCATTTCCTGGGTGCATTTGTCCTCAGTGCATCTATCTTTTTGAACCATTTAAAAAAAAAAAAAAGTCCAACTGAAAAGCACACAAAAACCAACTATTGAGATGTAGTTGGGGCCTGCATTCATAGCAGTCTGGCCACACAGACATCCCAGCAGAGCGGTGGGCCACCCTAGAGGGCAATGGAGTGAACTTTACATAAAAGTACACATCTCACCATAACCCCCATGGATAGTCCTCCAAAACTCACCCATAGGCTTCTCTACCCAACTATATTCCACCCCAATAGTCTTTATGCCTGCAGGGGTCACTTATATGTTGATACAGTAGGTTTTAGGTGGGTTTTGGAAGGCTCACACTATCCACCATGGGGGAGAATAGGGTGACCATGCTTTCATTCCTCCAGTGGTCATCTGGTCAGTTTGGCAAACATTTTGGCACTTATTTGTCTTGGACATCTTTTTGGGTTGCCTTTGATTTTGTGGAGTATCAAGGGTCAATTTTCGTTTGTTTGTGTTCCATTATTGCAGAAAAGCATCCACATTATAAGTCCGCCCCAATCCCTCCCAAAACACACCTTCAACACATGCCCTTGAGATTTAGATGCACTGCATAGAAAACCATCTAAAAAAAATGTGTATTGATAATGGCCGCTGTTGGAAACAGAATGCTTATCTAGATAGACCATTAGGGCAGGAGAGACTGGGCATTCCTCCTGCCAGAGGATGTGGCAGCGGGGTAGCAGCAAGAGGAATTGGGCACCCCTCCTGCCATGGACATTCGGGGATGGGAGGACTGGCTTCAGGGGTCCCAGCAGGAGGGATTGGGCATTCCTACTTCCGGTAGTCTTCGCAGGGGGAGGGGTCCCTGCTGCAGCCACTAAACTGATCATGGCAGGGAAGTTCCCTTGCCAATCAGTTCAACGGCCATGTTTACTTGAAGGCGCCAGAAATGTAGGCCAGTATTTTGCCTTCCACTGGCCAATTGAGGCGCCTAGGACCGCCTAAGCTCGCCTAAGGCCACTTCTGGGTGAAACCACACCCATGCCTAGCCTTAGGTGAGGTTAGGCGGCCCTTTGCGCATCATTAGGTTCCTGGAGGCACCTACAATGTAGGTGGCCTGCCTCGGGAGGTTTTTTCCAAAACCGTGCGTCCCAATTGACTTTTAAGCAGTGGTAGGCCGCCTAAAGTTGGGACATCATTTATAGAATTTGCTCCCTAGGCTTTATATCCATCGGTGGCAAGTAGAGAAAAAAATAATTGCTGTATTGTAAGCCTTCCATAGATTATTTTATGGGAAACAAATTAGTCTTCTGTAGATTATTTTATGGGAAACAAATTATGGAAAACAAATCTGCTAGCTGCCAGATGCCAGGTGTCTTCATTGCTGAAATCCAGCATCACGCTTGTCATGGAATGGCAGTCCATCATCATTGGTCTAAGCAGAAAATCTAGCTGTTGATTCAGCATGGAAATGGAATATCTTCTTTACACTAGGCACCAACAAAACATTGCCAAAGGGCACAGAGAGGGCAGTGCGAGAGAACTCAGTGTCATGGCCCTTGCAGCTCTAGTCTCTAGATTCTGTTGACAGTGTTATCACACTGCAACACTGAAAGATTCACATTAAAAAAAATAATGCTGTTCTCACTTTTGTTACTGAAGCATTAAATTTTTTTATTTTGTAGAAAGCATGACATTTGTGAGGATTTTCATTTTGTCTTTCTGTAATGAACAGTTGGGAGACATTTGGTCGATTGAATTAACATAGAATGAATCATTTTCATAATCATTTTCAGCCTAGAATTTGCTATGTACTTTGAAATAATTGCTTAATTTTGTATGTTCAGGCTATATATTTGTAAGGGCACCAGTGAAATGAGAATATATATCTGTCATTGCTCATAGCCCTATGTTTATATAATACCTGTATTAACTATGGAGTTAAAATTCTTGTTAACAGAGATAATTGCACAGCGCTGTTAATCTTCAGTGATACTGATCCAAAATTATACCCCTTATTGATAACGATTTTAAAAATTAATTAGAAAAATATCAGTTCATCTACTTGCATGGATTCCCTGACTATGATAAGCTTGATAGCATTTATTGCATACAGATTCAGATAATTATATTTCTTCTTAGGTGATGGTGGATTTGCAAAAGATGCCAAGCTAAAGGCTCCTTCATCATTAACGGTTTCTCCAGATGGCACTCTGTATATAGCAGACCTTGGCAACATTCGTATTCGTGCTGTCAGTAGAAACAAGCCTCATCTGAATACCATGAATATTTATGAGATTGCTTGCCCAGCCGACCAGGAGCTCTATCAGTTCAGCACCAATGGGACACACCTTCACACATTAAACCTCATCACGAGAGACTATATTTACAACTTCACATACAGTGGAGATGGGGATATCACTACAGTCATTAATGGCAACGGAAATTCTGTGCATGTGCGCCGGGATGTAGACGGCACCCCGCTATGGTTGATAGTACCCACAGGTCAGGTCTACTGGTTAACTATCAGTAGCAATGGTGTTGTGAAAAGGATCTCCGCGCAAGGCTACAACCTGGCATTGATGACCTATCATGGCAACACTGGTCTCCTGGCAACTAAAAGCAATGAGAATGGTTGGACAACTGTTTACGAGTAAGTTTCTTCTTTAGAGTCTTAAAGGATTATTATTGTCTATAAAAATCGAACTCATTGAGTAGGTTTTGGCTATGATTCATGACATTCTGTTAATAATTATTTTCGACAGAGCCCCAGTAGAGATGTAGCATCCTGCTATAAATGTATTACAAATTGATAAAATCTGCATCTGGTTATTGGATCTAGAGTTCATGTAGCTACAGAAGTCATTCAAAAAGCAGAAATGGTTTAATTAGATGTTGACTAATAAAGTACAGTGGTACCTTGGTTTACGAGCATAATTCGTTTCAGAAGCATACTCGTGATCCAAAGCAAATTTTCCTATAGACAATAAAGGAAACTCAGACGATTCGTTCCAGGGGTGGGTACCTGCCTGTTTGATGCCCAGGTGTCGCAGCTATAGGCTTTGATATACTGTATATAGATATATCGTATTTTCACGCATATAACGCGCATACATGTATAACACGCATACGCGTATAGCGCGCGGGTCCAAACCATTTGTGTAAAAAAAATTTTTATATAGCACGCACACGCATATACCGCGCATGCTGCTATAACCTCCTCCCGCCACTCCCGCTTACTCCCTCTTCTGGCCTGCGAACTGGCATCCTCTCCCTCGCTCACGTCACCCCCCCTCCCCCGCGAGGGAGGATCTTCGGGCACTGGCACTGGCACTTCCTGTGCATTGGTGCTGGTGCCGGTGCCCAATCGGGTAAGCGACCGATGTCTTTGCGGTGCTGGGGGGGGATGTAGGATCGCGAGGGAGGGGGGTGACATGAGCGGGGGGGAGGATGCCGGATCGCACTGAAAAAAAAATTGTATAACGCGCTCACACATATAACGCGCATGGTTATACTCGGTTTGTAAAATCATGTATAACGCGCGCGTTATATGCATGACAATACGGTAGATATTGTATATAACCACTTGAAAGGAGTTTGTTGTATGGATGTTTTTACAGGGGAGAGGGGAGTCAAACTGGGTCACAGTAAGGGGGGAGGGGCGGTCTTGGTGAGGACACCAGCACCCCTCCTTCGCTCCTCTGCCCCTTCCCCTGCTCCTTCCCACTCCTCCCCCCCCAACCCATTGTACCTCTATCTCTTCACAAAAGCAAATAGCAACTCCAACCTGCTGCTCACACCAGCGTCAGCTGTCCTCTGATGTCACTTCCAGATCCCACGCCTGAGAAGGAGTGCACGTGCAGCAGCGGGGGAGGGGAAGGAGCGGGGGCTACTGCCTTGGATGCCTCTCACCCTCGCCACACCACTGGTCACAGTTATCTCCATTACTAGTTTTGGACAGTATTTTTAATAAGCTTTTCATTCTTTGGCGCTGCTGCCTTTGGAGCTGATAAAGTTGACAGGAGAAACTAATTGAAGTGTTAGTCAAACATTTCATTTCCCCGTGTCTCAATGCAGTGGGCTGTAAATTAGGTATTTTATCTCCCGAGTCTGTACACAACAGCTTCTAAGGCTCAGAATGTATTTTAAATAATAACCAAAATGTTCTGCCCTCCAGAAAGTGTTTGCTGGAGCACAAAATTTTAGTAATAGAATGGGCTTGTTTTCTAAACTAATTCTCCCATCCTTTGTCTCCCCCCCCCCCCTCCCCACACTAAAAGCAGTCATTTCAGTAATTAAAGATGTGCATGAAAAAAAAATTTTTTCAGATCATTTTCATTTTTTAAACCAGTTTTTGGACTAGCTGATTTTGGAAATGGTTAGAACTTTCTCGAGCTGTGACACGCTAAACATAGTGGCCGCGGCTCGAGGCATCTGGAAGTGCACGGACATTACCTGAGACGCCGCTGGGGGATGCCAGCAGGGAATAGGAACGAAGAGAAGGAGAGGCACCAGCTGATTGCCTACAGGACGTTCCTCTCGCCGAATGTCCTGTGGGCAGTCGGCCAGCGCCTCTCCCCCTCCCCAGTGTGCCATGGCACAGCTGAAATCTCAGGAGGCACAGTAATGTGCCGCAGCACACGGTTTGAGATGCACTAGGTTAGATGTTCACATCCTGTATCTTAGGTGGCCCCGTCCTTGGGGCTCAGGGCGGAGTCTTGTGGTGTTTGGGCTTCAGGAGCAGATTCTCAAAACTTACTGTGCCTTTAACTTTTAAACTGGCTCCAACTGGACTAGCGTGGCAGTATTTCACCGGCCGATTTTCAACAGTCTTTTCTAAGCTTCCTGGCAGACTCCAACTCTGCCAATCAAGTGTATTATAATGAGGCTATTTTCAGAGTTGTAAATTCCTCTCCTCTCCATACTATTCCAAATCAATATTGTATCTGTTCTCCTTTCTAATTTCTTGTAAACCGTGCCGAGCTGTACTGTTATAGAGAGGATGCAGTATATAAGTTTATGGTTTAGTTTAGTTTAAAGTGGTAGTAAATGAGCTCATCAGTATTAAAATGTGTACTGGAGTGCCACAAGGCTCGGTCTTAGGTCCAATACTATTCAACATATTCATAAGTGATATGACCCAAGGGCTCAGAGGAAAAATATCATTGTTCGCCGATGACGCCAAACTGTGCAACATAGTAGGTAAAAGCACTATGCCTGACAGTATGACGCAGGACCTACTACTATTAGAACAATGGTCATCGACTTGGCAGCTCAACTTCAATGCTAAAAAATGCAAAGTGATGCACCTGGGTAAAAGAAATCTGTGCAGGACTTACACGTTAAATGGTGAGACCTTAGTTAGGACCACGGAAGAACGGGATTTAGGAGTAATCATTAGTGATGACATGAAAACTGCCAATCAAGTGGAAAAGGCTTCCTCCAAGGCAAGGCAAATGATGGGTTGTATCCGTAGAGGTTTTATCAGCAGGATGCCAGAGGTCATAATGCCACTGTACAGGTTCATGGTGAGACCTCATTTGGAATATTGTGTTCAATTCTGGAGACCACATTACCGGAAAGATGTGCTGAGAGTTGAGTCAGTTCAGCGGATGGCCACCAGGATGGTCTCGGGGCTCAAGGATCTTCCGTATGAAGTAAGGCTGAATAAATTGCAGCTGTACTCATTTGAAGAACGAAGAGAGAGAGGAGACATGATTGAGACATTTAAATATATCACGGGTCGTATCGAGGTGGAAGAGGATATCTTTCGTCTTATGGGACCTTCGTCCACCAGAGGGCATCCGCTGAAAATCAGGGGAGGGAAATTTCATGGGGACTCCAGAAAGTATTTCTTCACTGAGAGGGTGGTCGATCATTGAAATGAACTCCCACGGCAGGTGATTGAGGCCAACAGCGTGGCAGATTTCAAAAATAAATGGGATATTCATGTGGGATCTCTAATGAGGGAAGGGCAGGGGGTTGGTGAGCAAACTCATGGGGGAAGGGTCACTGGAGTGGGCAGACTTGATGGGCTTTGGCCCTTTTCTGCCGTCATTTTTCTATGTTTCTATGTTTCTAATAAAGAAATATTATATATTAAAAAAAAAAATGAGCACTTCAGGCAATTATCTATCATCGCTGGCTGATTTTCCAAGCGTAGCACCAACTTTTGAAGACCAAAAATTACCAGCTGGTCCAGGGGTGGCAGTTCTGCACAAAGTGCATCTTAAGTGTGTGTTTCTGGTTAAAAAAAAAAAAAAATTTAATATATCATCCACATAAAATATAATAGTTTTGATGACCAAAAATTACCAGCTGGTCTGGGCGTGCCGGTACTGTGCAAAGCACATCTCAGACATGCGTTTCTGGTTATGGCTCATCATAAAATTAAAAAAAAAAAAAAAATTACACCACATAAATTATAGTAGTTTTGGGGAAAAAAGATCTCAAAAGTGCACTTCTCAAGTGCGTGTATTAAAGGTGTGTCTTATCTGCGCATGTTGAAAGCCAATGCTCACACCTTCCCTCCCCTTCCATCCAATAGCGTGGGCACACCTATGATTGACACTACGACGTAGCTTTTGCTGCTAGTTCCCAGCACATGCGCACATTTACGCCTCTTTCCATGGTCTATTCTGCACATGTGCTGATTGCTTTCACCAGCGACTCATCTCATTTGCAGGTGCGAACCTCATTTGCATGTGTGGTTTTTTTGAGAATCACTCGTCTTTTTGAAATAGTTGCATTAATGGCTGCGATAGCAGCCCATCAGATTTTATCGGTGATATTAGAGAATCTTCCTCTCAGTGCTGGGAGCTAATCCTGTTACATCAAGCTCCCTGTTCCAATGGGTAATATTCTCTCTTCTTTTAATATCAATGGCAATTCCACCATATATAAACTAAGAGCAATGTGGTGAATCTTCTCAAGTGAGAATAAATTATTGACAAGGTTCTCTATTGATGAGAGATAAATATATGTCTTGCTGATTCTTTTTGCCTTAGCGAAGGAACCATCCCCATCTGTGAATGCTGCACTGTAGTTGCTGTGGTCGGTGGAGAAAAGTTAGCACATTTGACGGCTGGGGAGGGTTTCGATGGCTGGGATGGTTAAGATGGGCTGGAGTGAGCTTTGATGGAGACTCCAGTAGATGGAACCTAAGCCCATTACTGGGCAAAGCTCTGGGTTTCTGGCCCAGAAATATCTAAGTAAAAGGACCATTTAAACTAAATAATTAATTTATGGAGCATTTATGGTTGGGCAGACTGGATGGACCACTCGTATTTTTATCTTCCGTCATTTACTATGTTGCTATATTTATCCTCTTAACAATCTAGGTATAAGTATTTACACCAACTCTATAGCTGGTATAAGTATTTGCAACTAAAATATAGGTATGTGTATAAAGAAAAGTAGATGCCTAATTTTCTTTATAGCATAGACTCAGATAGGTGTGTTCTTGGTGCCAAAAATATAGACTTTATATAGAATTACCCTATTTTTGTATCTTAGTAAATTTGTTCCAGCTGTTTGCCATCGTTAGAATGAGTACTTCTCTTTCTCAAGATGTTTGATATGTCAGAGAAAGCATTTAAAGATAATTGTGCCTTGGGAGATAATTCATATTTATCCTTGGATTGTATAAAGGTCGCCTGAATTTGGATGCGGATCTCAAATTGGTGCCCAAAATGATTAGTTAATGGGCTCCGATAATTTAATTATTAGTTTCAAGTTTTTATAGAAATGTGATAAATCGCCTATCCAAGTTCTAAACGATGTAAAAACCATAAAAAGGGAATTAACAAGTAATTTAAAAACTCACAAACACATTACAATTTACATGATCCGAGAGGAAAGGGGGAAGAAATACATTTTAGAATAGGACAGGAAGACACTAAAGGAAAAAAAACAATAAGGTTGGTAAATAGAAATGGGAAATCTGAAGGAAAGGTTAGCAAAGCAGTCTTATTAATTAAGGTAAATTGAAGGCATCTTTGAATAAGTAGCGTTTTAGTTTGCTTATGAATCGTTCCTCTATTTTTTTCTTCTCTAATGTAGGCAGGTAGCACATTCCATAGCTGGGGTGCTATAACTGAAAAGATGTCGGGGTGTTTTGTACTAATTATCTTTAACAATGGGATGGAAAGTAATAATTAGGTTGCATCCGCAGGAGTTTCGTCAGCCGGAAGCCTGAAGTCATAATGCCATTATACAGAACCATGGTGAGGCCTCATTTGGAATACTGTGTGCAATTCTGGAGGCCACACTACCGAAAAGATGTGCTGAGAGTAGAGTCGGTGCGACGGATGGCCACCAGGATGGTCTCGGGGCTCAAGGATCTATCGTACGAGGAAAGGCTGAAAAATTTGCGGCTGTACTCACTCGAGGAACGTAGGAAGAGAGGAGACATGATCGAGACGTTTAAGTATATTACGGGCCATATCGAGATGGAAGAAGAGATTCTCTTTCTCAAAGGACCCTCAGCCACAAGAGGGCACGTTCAAACTCAGGGGCGGGAAATTTCATGGCGACACCAGGAAATATTTCTTCGCCGAGAGAGTGGTTGATCCTTGGAACGAGCTCCCGGTGCAGGTGATCGAGGCAAACAGCATGCAAGAATTTAAGAGCAAATGGGATGCCCATGTGGGATCCCTTAGAGCAGGGATGTCCAATGTCAGTCCTCGAGGGCCGCAGTCCAGTCGGATTTTCAGGATTTCCCCAATGAATATACATGAGGTCTATTTGCATGCACTGCTTTCATTGTATGCTAATAGATCTCATGCATATTCATTGGGGAAATCCTGAAAACCCGACTGGATTGCGGCCCTCGAGGACTGACATTGGACACCCCTGCCTTAGAGGGTTAAGCCAAGGGAACCTGTCACCAGGAGTGGGATCCCTAGGATAGTAGACTTGGAAGTGGGTCAGTAGAGTGGGCAGACCTGATGGGCTATGGCCCTTATCTGCCGTCATCTTCTATGTTTCTATGTTTCTTATCTAAGTGGGCGAGTAGGTGCCTAGGGAGTCAACAGTTTGTCTAAGAAGATTGGTACACAATGAGCATTTGACACTAACCCCCTCTTTTACTAAGGGCTCCTTTTACAAAGGTGCGCTAGTGTTTTTAGCGCATGCTAGTCGAAAAACTACCGCCTGCTCAAGAGGAGACGGTAGCGGCTAGCGCACATGGCATTTTAGCGTGCACTATTCCACGCGTTAAGGCCCTAACGCACCTTCGTAAAAGGAGCCCTAAGGTGTGCTATGCTTTTTAGAGCGCAATAAATATTATCACGCGCTAAACGCTAATGCGTGCATGTTATCCTATAGATGTGTTAGCAGTTAGCGCACGCATTGATTTAGTGTGCGTTAAACATGCGCTAAAACGTGTAGTGCACCTTTGTAAAAGGAGCCCTAATTATGATTTAGGCGCCAATCTGGCTATGCGTTATTCTGTAACAGTGGCCACCTAAACTGGGAGGAGTGGCCTAGTGGTTAGGCTCAAGCCCAGCATTGCCCATTGTGACCCTGGTCAAGTCACTTAACCCTTCATTGCCCCAGGTAGATCGTGAAACTTGTCGCAATAGATGGGGAAAGTAGAAACTACTTAGAAAGTATATAAGTAACAAAAAAACTTGGATCATATATGTGCAACTCAAAAGGGGGCACCCTTTATAGAATAGCGATGAGCACTGAAATTTCTCTGCATCAATTTTTCAGCACCATGTAAAGAATCTGGCTCTTGAATACAGAATTTGGAGAGGGGCAGTTTTGAATAAAAGTGGACCCTCAAAATTTGCCCAAGGTCCCCTAAGTGGCTAAAACGTCCCTGGGCATGCCTGATACAAAGGGCTCCTTTAACTAAGGTGCGCTAGCGTTTTTAGCGCACGCACAAAATTACCACACGCTAAACAATTTGAACACATTAGAAAGTATAAACATATATTGATGTTTTCCAATATGGACTTCTGGAGACTCAAGCATGAGACCTCAGAGGGAGGTGCTAAGCCAGCGTTAGAGAATGACACGGTGACAAAATTCATCACCGTTGTGACAAAATTCATCACCGTTCCCATTCCCGCGGATAACCACGGGAAACCATCTTCATGTCATTCTTTAAAGAGAGGGGGAAGAATCAGAGTATGAATGGCCACAACCATTGACCCGCAAGCTTTGCTTTGAAGAATGCTGGTGTAGAAGGACTGAGGTTGAGATAGACACTACAGAATGACAGTCTCTGGTATCCAGAGCAGATATTGTGATGTCATAATGCCTCATTCCACCAGTGCCTAAGAGCCAATCACATCAGTGATGTCACAATGGCTTCATTATCCTTGGCTCCCATAAGAATCAGAGTATGAATGGCCACAACCACTGACCCGCAAGCTTTGCTTTGAAGAATGCTGGTGTAGAAGGACTGAGGTTGAGATAGACACTACAGAATGACAGTCTCTGGTATCCAGAGCAGATATTGTGATGTCATAATGCCTCATTCCACCAGTGCCTAAGAGCCAATCACATCAGTGATGTCACAATGGCTTCATTATCCTTGGCTCACATAAGAATCAGAGTATGAATGGCCACAACCACTGACCCAAAGGCTTTGCTTTGAAGAATGCTGGTGTAGAAGGACTGAGGTTGAAATAGACACTAGAAAATGACATGGGATTATTTCCCGCGGTTATCCGCAGGGGCGGGGACGGTGATGAATTTTGTCACCGTGTCATTCTCTACCAGTGATTCCCAAACCTGGTCCTGGAAGCACCCCAGCCAGGCGTTTTTTATGAGTATTCATGCACTGCTTCCGTTGCATTCAAACCTCTCTCATGAATATTCATTGTGGATTTCCTGAAAGGATAACTGGCTCAGGTACCTCTAGAGAAGACCTGTGTGGGACTTCAGGTTTTAAGTTTAGCAGCTCTAGGAATTTTTGGCAGGGAAAAAAGGATGGTGGGCGTGGCAAGGGCCAATGTTTAGAGGCTGCTTTATTGAACTTATTATTTATTGAAATTTTCGATATATTACAAGAAACTAACATTCTTGCTAAGGAAATACAGCCGTAATAAATGTTAAAACATCACATTTATAAACAGATATGAAAATAAAATTCTCGCTTCCTTAAACCACAAAAAATGAAGGGGAGTAAGGGCAGTTATTATTAAGAAGTTAAACACAAAGGAAAAAGAACTAATCAATGAAAGGCTATAACATACTCTGCATTAGATTAAATTTCCGCTAAACAACAGAAATTTTCTTTAGCTCCAGAAATGATTTTAGCTGCTCCGGCTGAAAAAAAAAATATTTAACCTGGGCAAATTTTACTACGCATTTACAAGGGTACGCCAGTAAAAAGGACGCCCCCAAGTGCCTTGGTCTCCTGTCTCAAGGACAAAAATTGTTTCCTTTTTTCTTGAGTAACCTTAGTTACATCCAGGAATACCCATATCTTTTTACCATTAAACAGTTCTTTTGATAAACGGAAATAGAGTTTCATAAAGGAATCCAAGTCCTGTTGGAAAATAAATGAAATCAGAAGTGTCACGCTCAATGAAGAGTCAGAAATAGACTCTTCCAAAATAGCTGATATGTCGCTAACATCCAATTGCGGCATATCTGGATTAATTCCCTCCGTTGTTTCTCGAGATCTAGTGGTTTGTGGAAGATAATATATTTTGATTTAATGGAGGAATATGGTCTGGTGAATATTTTAAAACTTCCACCAAATATCTCTTGAACATCTCATGTGCTGCTTTAAAACTAAATTTATTTTCATTTGCAAAATGAGATGAAACAGGGAATTATTATTTGTTTACTTGTATATAGTTTTGTAGACTGACACCCCAAAATAGGCTACAAATCTGTTTGCAGCAACAGATTATATGCCATCCATGTAGTCAAACATTAAAATCAAATAAGCTAATAAAAAGTAATAAAATTAAAAATGAGAGAAAATGAAGAGAAAATAGCCCCAAATAACTATGCTATACAGTTCTTGCAAAATGTAAGTAAATTTTTAATTTCTTTAAGGTCTTAAAGCAGGGGTAGGGAACTCCGCTCCTCGAGAGCCATATTCCAGTCGGGTTTTCAGGATTTCCCCAATGAATATGCATTGAAAGCAGTGCATGCAAATAGACCTCATGCATATTCATTGGGGAAATCCTGAAAACCCGACTGGAATACGGCTCTCGAGGACCGGAGTTCCCTACCCCTGTCTTAAAGGATGGTATTCCATCTCATAGGACCCACACAAGAAAAATCTCTCCTTTTCCATTTTGATCATTTACCTCCCCCCCACCCCCAGCTTTTATTAAACCGTGAAAGCGGTTATTAGTGCAGAGAGCCGCGCTGAATGCTCTGCGCTGTTCCCAACGCTCATAGAGTTCCTACGAGCGTCGGGAGCAGTGCAGAGCTTTCAGCGCAGCTCCCTGTACTAATAACCGCTTTTGTGGTTTAGTAAAAGAGGGGTTAGTCTTACCTGAGACTTTCAAAATGGGGAGCTGAGAGGACCGAAGTGTTCTTGCAGGCCCTCAACTACTGAGTTTCCTCTTTCTATAATATAAAGCAGGAGTTTTAGCCGTAAATTCAACATTGTAACTCTCAATAGTAAAGCAATGGTAAAACTTTTTTTTTTTTTTTACTTGAACCAAACATCTGTGGTTCTTTTGTATCAGAATAGATTTTCCATTATCTCAAATTAAGTGACTTTTGTGGAATGTAGGCATCTTTTAACTTATTTAGACTTTTGTACTAAATAAATGAAGTAGCTGATGGGCGGGAGCTCTTTTGAGATTCCAAAATGCCTAATCCAGCTACATCCATTGAGATGTACAGATGCAGAGATCTTCAGTGGCATTGTCTTCCTCATCAAGACTGTATTCTTTTTTCTTTCAGTCAGAAATGAAATTAATGTTTAGCTTTTAAAATTGTTAGTGTCATTGTCTCAACACTTGTTCGTTTTTAATTTACATATGTCAGTCTCTTTTATAAAATCCACTGTGGCCTGAGCTGATTTAGAGATGCATTATCCAGTCTTCATGGAACGATAGCACTCCAAAAGGCAGCTTAATAAGCTACGTCTGAAAGCGCAGTGACACACTGATGCGCAAACAGGAGAGGGGGGAATGAATGATCCTGCATAGGGGATGAAGAGTTGGTGGGCTGAGAAGTCAGAAGCATTCGAAAACAATAGCAGCCCACAGGAACCTGAGGTTAGTGGTCAGTGGAAGAGAAAGAGAAGAAGGGAGAGGGACAAATAAGGGCTTCCGTGGATGAGAAAGAGACTGATGGGACAGGGAGAATTTGAAAAAGAAAGAGAAGAAAAGTATGTGGTAAAAGAGAGAGGGAAACAATTGACAGTGAGGATTAGTGAGGACATTGAATAAGGAAGTGATAGATAGTGGTCGGTCTGTTGGTTGTTACTAGAGAATGACACGGTGACAAAATTCATCACCGTTCCCGTGGATAACCGCAGGAAACCATCTTCATGTCATTCTTTAAGGAGAGAGGAAAGATTCAGAATATGAATGGGCCCAGCCACTGACCCTCAAGCTTTGCTTTAAAGAATGCTGGTGTAGGACTGAGGTTGAAATAGACACTACAGAATGACAGTCCCTGGTATCCAGAGCAGATATTGTGATGTCATAATGCCTCATTCCACCAGTGCCTAAGAGCCAATCACATCAGTGATGTCACAATGGCTTCATTATCCTTGGCTCACATAAGAATCAGAGTATGAATGGCCACAACCACTGACCCGCAAGCTTTGCTTTGAATAATGCTGGTGTAGAAGGACCGAGGTAGAAACAGACACTACAGAATGACAGTCTCTGGTATCCAGAGCAGATACTGTGATGTCATAATGCCTCATTCCACCAGTGCCTAAGAGCCAATCACATCAGTGATGTCACAATGGCTTCATTATCCTTGGCTCACATAAGCACAGCCACTGACCCGCAAGCTTTGCTTTGAAGAATGCTGGTGTAGAAGGACTGAGGTTGAAATAGACACTAGAAAATGACATGGGATTATTTCCCGCGGTTATCCGCGGGGACGGGAACGGTGATGAATTTTGTCACCGTGTCATTCTCTAGTTGTTACACAGACATAACAAATGTCCACTCTGACTAGCATTTGAACCTTTGTATACTGAGAACAGCAAGCAAAAGACTTGTTTTTGAACCTGTGCTGTCCTGTGTGTGGTTGAAAGGTAAACATCGAATCCGGCTCACTAGAATGCTATATTGATCCTCAGATGCACCACTCCACGTTCAAACTTTATCACAACATTAAGCCGCGGATCAATTTAATGTGTTAACATAGTAACATAGTAGATTACGGCAGATAAAGACCCGAATGGTCCATCCAGTCTGCCCAACCTGATTCAATTTAAATTTTTTTTTTATTTTATTTTATTTTTTTTTTTATTTTTCTTCTTAGCTATTTCTGGGCAAGAATCCAAAGCTTAATCTAAAATTTTTTTATTTTATAACATTTCATTATTCAAAAGTGTTCAATAATTAAGAAATACTTATAAAGTAAACTTAGCTTTTAGTTTGTAGGGACTTCTTTTGCCGACATGTTTCGCGATGAAACGCTTTCTCAAGTTTGGGCCCCTAACTTTATCAACGCCAGCGGTCAATACGGATGGTGTTGATAAAGTTAGGGACCCAGCCTTGAGAAAGCGTTTCATCGCGAAACATGTCGGCAAAAGAAGTCCCTACAAACTAAAAGCTAAATTTACTTTATAAGTATTTCTTAATTATTGAACACTTTTGAATAATGAAATGTTATAAAATCAAAAATCAAAAACTTTTAAATTAACACATTAAATTGATCCAGGGAAGATTCTGCACATCAAGCTTAACGTTGTGATAAAGTTTGAACGTGGAATGATGCGTCTGAGGATCAATATAGCATTCTAGTGAGCCGGATTCTGAGTTCGGACCTGGCTTGGTCATATTGTATGAATTGAATGCTGTATAGTAATTTAGTGCCACTAACTGATTTGAAAGGTAAACATTGCATGTGAGTGTTACTATAAAGGAAGCCCCTCAGCGTAGTCATGCTTATAGCTCAACTGGGAATAGACCCCCCCCCCCTCCTGTGGAAATGGCTCCTAGTCTGACCATTGAGGGCACCCTGACCCCTTCCTTCTTTCTTTCTCTCTCCATGCCCCATTTCTTTCTTTCTTTCACCCTGACCCCTTCTTTCCCTATGTCTGTCTTTTTCTCTCTCTCTCTCTCCATGCCCCATTTCTTTCTTTCTTTCACCCCTGACCCCTTCTTTCTTTCTCTCTCCATGCCCCCTTTCTTTCTCTATGTCTGTCTTTCTCTCTCTCTCTCCGTGCCCCATTTTTTTCTTTCTTTCTTTGTTTCACCCTGCCCCCTTTCTTTCTTTCTGGCTCCCTGTCTCCCCCCCTTTCTTTCTTTCTTTCTCCCTGCCCTCCCCCATGCCACCGCCATTGGGAAACATGCTGCTGCCACCGCCGCCGCAGGGGAAAGGCTGCCGCTGGCGCCGAGTTCTCCCTCCCTGTTTTTCTTCCCCGCGGGGCCGACCAACTCTCACCGCCCAACATCAATTCTAACATCGGAGAGGACGTTCTGGGCCAGCCAGGCAATGATTGGCTGGCCCAGAACGTCCTTTCTGACGTCAGAATTGACGTCAGGTGGCTAGAGTTGGTCAGCCCCGCGGGGAAAAAAAGTAGGGAGAACTCGGCGCCGGCTTGTTCCCGAAGGCAACAGTGGCAGCCTTTCCCCGTCGGCAGCCTATTCTCCGGTGGATGGCCAGCTGAGCACCCCCTTGGGGCATGCACCTGGGGCGGACCACCCCCCTCTTGGTACGCCACTGGGTATAGAGAAGGGAGATGAAAATGATAAAAAGGATGGGATGATTTTCCTTTGAGGAAAGGCTAAAGTGTCTAGGGCTCTTCAGCCTGGAGAAGAGACAGCTCAAGGGAGATATGATAGAAGTCTATAAAATACTGAGTAGATGTCTATGTGATTTGACAAAGGTCTATAAAATACCAAGGAAAGGGTAGGTGTTAATCACTTGTTTACTCTTTCCAAAAATACATGGACTAGGGGGGAATGCAATAAAGGTACTAATTAGTAGATTTAGAACAAACAGGGGAACATATTTCTTCACTCAACGTGTAATTAAACTCTGGAACTTATTGTCAGAGAATGTGGTGAAAGCAGTTAGTTTAACAGGGTTTAAAAAGAGGTTAGATAATTTCCTAAAACACAAGTCCATAGGCTTTTATTAAGATGGCTTGGGGAAATCTTCTGCTTATTCCTAGGATAAAGAGCATAAAATCTGTTTTGCTCCATGGGATCTTGTCAGGTACTTGTGACTTAGGTTGGCCACTGTTGGAAATGGGGTGCTTGGCTTGATGGGCCTTCAGCCTGTTAACTGAGTTTACCATATGCATTATTTTTCCATGCAATCTCTAAGTACCCCATGAACGTCAGTGGCTTTGTAGAAGAAATAAAGGTTTGGGTTTGGTTATTTTTTTAAGACATTAACAATAACAATAGTCCTCTTTCCCTTTAGATTTTGCTAGAAAATAATTGCCTTCAGCATGAGATGCATAACTTAGACCATAAGCAATTATTTTGCAGGTAAATCCCTCAGCCGCAGAGGTTATTCGTTAAATATGCTCTAAACCAGTTGTTATTCCACTTATCCCACACATTTTCAAATGGTTCCCATTAATTGTGAAAATGCTGCTTGCGAAGCTGTTTCCCTTCCTCTGTCCTAGCAATCCGTGCTTAGCTATTTAGCCCTGTCAAAACCTGAGCATTCGATGTCCTGTTCGAACAGTGGGTTTCTTCATTTCATGCCATCCACATTCTTTTCCTTTATGTTCCTAGTACTCTAGCTTTCATTAGATCTTAACAAAAACCTACGCAGCGCTAAGGATGGTCCGGTTCGGGAAGGAGTTCCAGTGGGGACCCTGTGCAGCAGCCCTCCCCCCCCCCCCAAACAATTGCTACGTATTTATTTAATTCGTTTTCTGGCCCGTTTTCCCCCTAAAAGCTCAGAATAGGTTACAGGTTAAACACACATAAAATACAGTTAACAGGCACAAACTTTACGATACAAGTTTTTATCCTAACTTGACACATACTAGGGATCTAATACCAATATACAGTACATGATATACAGTTTACAGGTTAAATTTGCCATAGTTACAGTGGAAGAAGTAGGGAATTACAGGCCGCTAAGTCTGTCTTCTGTGGTAAGCAAATTCATGGAAACGCTTTTAAAACAGAGAATGGTTAAGTTTCTGGAATCCTGTGGATTACAGGACTGGAGGCAATATAGATTCACTAGAGGTGGGTCTTGCCAGACAAATCTGATCAATTTCTTTGACTGGGTGACCAGAGAATTGGATAGAGGATGTGCGCTAGATGTGGTGTATTTAGATTATAGCAAAGCCTTTGACAGTGTTCCACACAGATGTCTAATAAATAAACTGAGTGCCCTCGGGATGGGTCCCAAAGTGACGGGCTGGGTCAGAAACTGGTTGAGTGGAAGGCGACAGAGGGTAGTGATCAATGGAGATCGCTCTGAGGAAAGAGATGTTCCCAGTGGTGTGCCTCAAGGTTCTGTTCTTGGACCTGTCGTCATGTAAGATCTGAAATAAAGTAGATACGCCAGATGGTGTAAATAAAGTGAAGAAAGACCTGGCGAAGCTTGAAGAATGGTCTGAAATTTGGCAGCTAAAATTTAATGCTAAGAAATGCAAGGTCATGCATTTGGGTTGCAAAAACCAGAGGGAACGATACAGTTTAGAGGGTGAAGAACTTATGCGCACGATGGAAGAGTGGGACTTGGGTGTGATTGCATGTGATGATCTTAAGGTGGCCAAACAGGTTGAAAATGTGACAGCGAAAGCTAGAACGATGCTAGGTTGCATAGGGAGAGGTATGGCCAGTAGGAAAAAGGAGGTATTGATGTCTCTGTGTGAGACCTCATTTAGAATATTGTGTACAATTCTGGGGGCCGCACCTTCAAAAAGATATAAAAAGGATGGAGTTTGGTCCAGAGGAAGGCTCCTAAAATGGTGTGTGGTCTTCGTGATAAGGCGTATGGGGTACTCAAAGCATTTTTCCCTGTCTGTCCTAGTGGGTTCACAATTAGAGAATAACACAGGGACAAATTTGTCTCCGTCCCCACAGGAATTCAATTTTCCCATCCTGTCCCCGCAAGTTTTGTCGCTGTCCCTGCCCCAGTCCTGTAAGCTCTGCATTGACCACACAAGCCTCGAACACTTATGATTTTAAAATGTTTGAGGCTTGTGCAGATGAGGATGGAGCTTGCAGGAATGGGACGGGGACAGGAAAAGAGCTCGCAGGGATGGGAAAATGAGTTTTCACGGGGACGGGCAAATATTTGGCCCTGTGTCATTCTCTACTCACAATCTATCTAATGTACCTGGGGCAATGGGGGGGATTAAGTGACAAGGAGCAGTGTCTCCTGCTGCTTTTTTTTTTTAAAGGTATTCCCATCCACCACTCATAGGTCCTATCTTTTCCATTCATCTAATTCCATTTCTACCACTCACTCATATTCTCTCTCAAATCTCACTCATCCATAATCTTTTGCTATATGCATTGTGGTATCAGAATTTCCACTGCACCTCACCTAAATGCAGTGGCGGGAGGGGCGGAGGTGCCTGTTTGCCCATGGCCCACCAAAGAGTTAATCCTGCCCTTGACTTACAATGGAAGTTAAGAAAGCAATAGACCCAAGAAACAAGCAAGGTTTTATTTTGTTCAATTAAAATAGCATTGCTGTTTTCAACAATATGGGTGATCTTCTGTGTAAAATGCAGTTCAGACTAAGGGAAAATGTGTCCTTACTCTGTCTGCTGAGGAATTATTGCTGAATCCAACCTTTGCAACTTGTAGTCAGTATAATGGAACGCATCTGGGCTTTGTGAAGGCGGAACCATTAAAGCCCAGAGAAACAAAGAAAGTGGTGTGACTATTCCAAGGCTGCTATCTTTGTAGAGCAGATGAACTGAAAAAGGTTTGACACTACGAACATCAAAAGACCTGAGCAAAGAATAGTGGTGAAGTAATCAGATCAAAGCATGTCTTCTTATTGGTTTTGAATATGCTGCCGATAGACAAATTTCTCCGAACCATTTCAGTAAATGGCTAATTCTAATGCAGATATTGGAAAAAGAAAATTCAATTTCCATTAAGAGACCAGAGATATCAAAAATTGCTATCAATATTTTAGATTTAAAAGTCACAATTTACGTGGAGCATTGTAACAACCTGTGCAATGTGGAACAGAGCCAGTATTTTTCATTGCACAAGTGTTAAGACTTACTGAAATTTTTTGGGGGAAAAAAATTGTTTACATTTCCCTTGAATCTTGTTTTATGGGATCACAGTGCCCTCTAGTGGTATCTCTGCTGTGTTACCTCCAAACAAGGAACAACAGAACCACCTGCTAATATAACAGAAATACATTTTAATAAAATTATGTGTGTTTGTTAAAGATTTTCTTTATCACTGCATCTGACCAACAGGTCAACAGGGTTTACAATAGAAAAAAAAATTCAAAGAATAGAAAGCAATGCCAAGTTCTAATAGGACAGAACTAATCACAGAAAAACAAAGAAAATGAAAATCAGTAAAAGCAATTAACACATCCAGGCCCTGGATCTTGGCTACTGGATGTCAAATGCCTGCTGAAAGTAATACGTTCTTACTCCAGTTTTGAATTTAATAAAGGACTATTCAACACACTAAGAGTAAATTGTTCTATAATGTAAGAGCTAAGACAAAGAATGCAGAATGCCTCGAGGGAGGCATGAGGAGGAGGAGGGAGGACCAAATGATGATCATTAAGCTTTGCACTTGATTTATATTCTCTGATATTATTCATAAAATACAAGCACTTGTTCAAAACATACGTAGGAGAAGCCACTGCTTACCCTGGGATTGTTCAATTCAAAAACAAATATCACACTCTCATTATGTTATATATTCTTTCGCTGCTTGCTTCTTATTTTTCTTCCATGAAACTTCCAATTAATCCATCATTTTGATATATGATTCTAATGTGACCTCAGCGGCTACACTTGGATTTCATATTTCATGTAAAACCCAAGCTATACCATAGCCAGCCTCCTCACTGGTCACTCTTTTATCTTATCATAGCTTACACTCAGATTCTTCAATTGATTTAAATAATTTATGGTATAAAAACCTTAAATAACATATCTCAAATCTTATCTCTTATCTTAAATAGAGTGTCTATCCTGGGATTGTTAGCATGGAATGTTGCTACTCTTTGGCATTCCAGAATCTTATTGTACTATGAGACTCTAGAATGTTGCTGCTATTTGGGTTTCTGCCGGATACTTGTAACCTGAGTTGACCACTGTTGAAAGCTGGGCTAGATATACCATTGGTCTGACCCAGTAAGGCTATTCTTATGTTCTTAAGCCTCGATTACAGGTATTGAGTTAACAGAAAGCTCAGCAGAAAACCTGAGACTGATTATACTGCAATGAGTTTGAATGTTGTTAAAATCTGATACATCTGCAAGCAATGCAAGAAGGCTATAAGTCTGATCATTTGTATGTTAAGCCGATAAATATGAATAATGCCAAAAATTAAGCACCTGCAATGAGAAGCATAAATGAGTTTGAATAACTAAGAGCCCTTTTACAAAGCTGTGGTGGAAAACGCACTGAAGCCCATATGAATTGAATGGGCTTTGGTACACATTTGCCATGGGAGAATCGCTACCATGACTTTGTGGAAAGGGCCCTAAGGGAGGAAGTTACAAGATGCAGTAAAAGGCAATCATAGACTGGAGAGGGCTTCAATGGCTGGGAGGGTTTAGATGGGCCGGAGTAGGTTTTAACGGAGATTTCGGCAGTTGAAACCCAAGCACAGTACCGGGTAGAGCTTTGGATTCTTGCCCAGAAATAGCTAAGAAGAAAAAATTAAAAAAATTTAAATTGAATCAGGTTGGGCAGACTTCGGGTCTTTATCTGCCGTCATCTACTATGTCAGTGGTTCCCAACCCTGTCCTGGAGGAACACCAGGCCAATTGGGTTTTCAGGCTAGCCCTAATGAATATGCATGAAGCAAATTTGCATGCCTATCACTTCCATCATATGCAAATCTCTCTCATGCATATTCATTAGGGCTAGCCTGAAAACCCGATTGGCCTGGTGTTCCTCCAGGACAGGGTTGGGAATCACTGTACTATGTTACTATGTTATGTTACTATGTTACCTCACCTTGATATACCACAGGGTTCAGCAATCTGTGCTACCTCAATCCCGTAAAGAGACTCTAGCCCCTCCAAAAGGCTACAGACCCTTATCCCTCAAAAGGCCTATCATTTAGATTATTGGTGGCCCAGGCGATGCCATCATCAAAATGACACCCCTGGCAGTAATCTCATGTGACTACCACTAGGGCTCATGTTTCCCTTTGATGACAGTAATAGACTAGGCAGGACCTTTTCAGGGGCTGAAGCCTTTAGGGGATGGAGGTTGCTTGAATTGGAAAAAGTTGTTTTTGCTAGCCCAGGAGCATCGGGCTAGATGCTCCCGAGAGGGCTAATAATCCCAGCTATTTTACTGTGATTTATGGAAGTGGCATTAGGGTTTTTACATAGTAACGAGCTGCTTTGCATGCATTTATATGTTTTGCATATCATTCCCATGTGACCTGTGGCAACGTAACTATCATCTCAGCAAAATAAGTCAAGCTATATTAAGACCCTTTAAATCAAATTAAGGGGTAAATAATGTAATTTAAAGCCTTAATGTAACTTGATAACTTGCCTCCCAAGTGGAAGATGGCTCTACTTAGGTGCTCAATCAAATAAATGTAACCCTTGAGACTTGAAGACAGAGAAAATACAATATGTTTTTTAAAAAATAATAAACATTGTCATTTTCACCTTATTTGCACGTCAACACCAACTGATAAAGGAAAACTGAACGATTTTCAGACCAGGGATGGAAAGTTACAATATTAAAGAAATTTGGGTTTTTTAGTTCCAAAATTTTATTGAAATTTTGTATAGTAATAAAGCAGGAGAAACAAATTGAACAATTGCTCATAACACTATTGACACAAAGCTGTTGCGTCAGAGGAGAAATTTCCGCCCACACACGCACACGACTGCACGAACACGGCTTTTAACAAGTCTGAAACCTTAAAACACGCCACAAAGGTAAGGGGGAGGGAGATGCACGGACCGCACGAGGGGTGCCGGAGGGCAGTGAGGTGGCGAGAGGTTAGGGGGGATGCTGCGGGGATGGGGACGGGGCAGTGAAGGGGACGGCGGTGAAGGGGACGGTGGTCCGGTGACGGGGCAGTGACAGGGACAGATTTTTTCCCCGTGTCATTCTCTAAATTCATGTTCCTGTCAATCTGCTTCTACGAAACAATCTCTATTTCTTGTGATTAGATGTGGAGTGTGGAGTCCTGTTAGACTAAACATAATCAACTCAGAATATTCCTCTTTATGCTGGTCTTGTGAACATGAAAAAGGAACATTACATCATATCTTATTTTATTGTCCTATGATTCGTGACTTTTGGCAACAGGTGTAGAATTATATTCAAACATTACTACATATAAATGTTCCCTTAACATACGCTAGACGGCTAGAGCGATCTTTAATCTCTTTGCTTCTGGTTGATATGACCAATAATAGCTATTCTTTTTTTTTAATTTATTTTTTAATTTAAGCATTTATCATAATTTCAACAATATAAACTCATTGAACAAAACAAAAGTTTTCCCAGTTAACAATTATGTTTAAATCTGATTATTAATTTCAAAGAAAAGGCAAAATTGAACAGTCCAACAATGAACCAACACACAAGAAAAGCCCTCCCACCCAATCCCACCCAACCAACCCACCCCCTCCCACCCATGGGAACAGCTACTCCAATGTCCAACAATCAATTCAGCAGTCTACTGCGTACAGTGGGTGTCAAAGTAGAACAAAATAGTAACCAACAACGTAAATAAAGAGAACCATGTTTAGAGTCCATATCAGTAATAGCCAGACGTTCACAACCCGCCAGCTGGACCATCTGAGTCCACCAGTGGGACACAGTAGGGGTATGTGGAGATAACCAGCACTGAAGGATGCTCTTGATGCCCATAAAAATAGCTTTCCGGACAAATTCAGCAGCACCCAGTCGAACAGAATGCAAGGATAGCTTCAGTGTGAAAAGAAAAGTATCCGTGGGTAACCATGTACAATTCCAAAAAGACTTAATATGCAGACAAATGCGTTTCCAATAAGCCCGTATACCAGGACAGAGCCAAAACATATGGCCCAATGAGGCTCTGGGTGCCGCACACATGGGACAGGTATCAGTAGCGCAGATGTGAGCATGAAAAGCTCTGACAGGAGCAAAATATGCCCGGGTCAGAAATTTATAATACCATTCCTTTTCCGCTACAGAAACCAAGGATTTCGCCCCCAGGGAAACGCTCCGCTTAAGCATGTCCGCGGAAATAACAATTATAAAAAGAGAAAAACACCTCATTTACAAACTGAATACAAAAAACTTTTGAATAGTCCTCATTAAAGGGAGAAACAATTCACATACCACTGGGAATGGAAAATCAAGAAATTAAAGAATAACAGGAATCACTTTAGTAGCTCATCTACTTTCTTATTTCAGACCAGTAAATTGGGATCACTTGGGACATTGCATTGCCACTCCTTTCCCTTCCAAAATAAAACTGCAATTGGGAAGGTTCATAAAAAACATAATTATTCTGATCCAGGTAAATTACACATTTGCAAGGGTAATGCAATTGAAATTTTGCCCCCACTGACTTAACATTATCTTTCAGTTCTATGAATCTTTTCCTTCTTGTTTGTGTTGTTCTAGAGACATCTGAAAATAAAGAAATCTTTCCATCCATAAAAGAGACTTCTTTAAGGCTAAAAAAATAGGCGAAGAAGCGCTTCCTTGTCTTGTAAAAATACAAATGTCACTAGAAGCGTTGTACGAGCTACCACTTTTTCTTCTGAGGTCTACAATATTCTAGATATATCTATAGGACTTGACAAATCTACTTTAGGTTGATCGACATCTGAAGATGAGGGTTTTTTTAAACAGAAATAGGTTTAAAGTATATTTTATGTAGAGGTGGAAGTCCATCGTCAGTGTACTTAAAGACTTCTTTCAAAAATTTATAGAACAGGTCTTTTCGGGACATTGTAAGTGTTTATGAGAAATTCAAAATTCTTAAATTCAGCTGTTCAGTATAATTCTCCATATTTTCCAATTTCCTCAAAAGCACCTAAACAATTAATATACAAGTAGACTGAACTGCTTGCACTGAATGTTCCAAAGTAGAGAATGACACGGTGGCGGTTTACCCGCGGCCACCGCATTTTAGCCGCGGGTCACCGCCGAAAACGGGGAAGAAAACTAGCAGTCGCTGCGGCGACGGGGACAAGGCCATTCACCGCCCGCGGGGCGGTGAATGGGTCTTGTCCCCGCAGTGAGGCATGAAGGATCGCGCGGTCCCCGCAGCTCACACCCGCCTGCCCAATCGATTCTAGTGTTTAGCCAGCTCTCTCCCTTCTCCTCACCTTAGTTTGTAGATTTTCTTTTTCGGCGACCCGCACGCTATCAAAGAGCCGCTGCTGCTCAGTTTCGATCTTCTGCTCTGACGCAACCGGAAACAGGAAGTTGCAGCAGAGCAGAAGATTGAACACTGAGCAGCCGCGCGTGTGCGGCTCTTTGGGAAAGCATGCAGGTCGCTGAAAAAGAAAGCCTGCAAATTAAGGTGAGGAGAAGGGAGAGAGCTGGCTAAACACTAGGATCGATTGGGCAGGCGGGTGGGGGCTGCGAGGACCGTGCGATCACCCGTGTTCCCGGCTCAGACTGTAAGGAGGGAGTGAAAGGGAAAAGGATTCTGGGCCAAGGTGATGAAAACGGAAAGAAAAGCCCACAGCAGGAAAGAAAGGGAAGGACAGGCAGGTGAGCCAGATGCTAGAAGCAGGGGGGGGGGGGGAAGAAAGAGGGAAAAAAAGCTAGATGGGGTTGAAAAGAAGAGACACACTGGTATGGAAGAGGAAGATAGGGGAAATCTGGACACAGGAAGGTAACAGAAAGAGGGGAAATTATGTGCATGGGGCATAGGGACAGAGACAAAAAGGGGACATGCCATGGGGATGGTATATGGACACAGGGGGGGGCAATGGCAGATACATAGGGGAGATATTAGAAAAGTATATAAAATCGTACCCGTTTGAGGCTTTTATGTATGCAGCGGTGTCGGTGACGGGGCGGTGAATGGGGTGGCAGTGGCGGTGACGGGGCGGTGAAGGGAATGGCGGTGACGGGGCGGTGCAGAGGATGGTGAGACGGGGACGGGGCGGTGACGGGGACCAATTTTTTCATCGTGTCATTCTCTATTCCAAAGTTTTAAACTAATAAGCTATTCTTACTGCTGTAGCAATTCAAACTATTTTGGAAAACTTGGAAAAATACATCCCTGTTATCTTTTCAATTTTGGTGGAACTAAGTTTGTTTAATTGGAAAATGAGACAGCCATAATGGAAAAGAGAGGCAATGGGACTAAATTTAGATTATTGTGGGCGCCTATACAAGAGTTTTTGCAGATAATAGTTGAACTATAGTGAGAGAATATTAAAGCAGTTTCTGAGGTGTTATTTTTTTTTTTTATTATTATTTTCAAGATTTTACATTATCATTTATACAAATAATAAGAAAAGAAAAGGAATTTTACAGAAACATAAATACAAATGTTATAACCTACTAAAGGTTCTTCTATATAATTTCCTCTAGTCCACATAATTTGAGAGAGAAAACAGGTAAATGAAACAGACATATTTAAATATAATCCTGATCAATAAAGATCAATCATTCTGGTGTATAAATACAAATCAAAAACTCCAAATTATTAATTATGTGGTGAGAGAAGAAGGTAAACTTGTTTCATGACGTTGTAAAAATTGTTCTAACTGCATTGAGTCCCAATAAACATATTCATTTTCCTGAAATTTAATCAAACATTTACAGGGAAATTTTAAATAAAATGTGGCTCCTAAAGCTAATACCCTAGATTTCAAAACCAAAAAAGATTTTCTTCTTAATTGTGTTGCTTGGGCCACATCTGGAAATATTAATACATTGTCTCCACAAAATTTTGTTTGTTTATTCTGAAAATAAGCTTTCATTATTAAGGATTTATCTATTTCTCTCGTACATGTTATTAAGAGTGTAGATCTAGTTTGGATTATATCCTGTGAGTCCTCTAAGAAACCAGTTAAATCAAAATCAATCTGTTCCAACTGATCTATACCCGGTTCTATGGAAACTTTTTTCTTCTGAGGAATATAATATAGATTAGTTAAAGGCAAATTTTCTATGTCAGCCATTCCCAGAACTTCCTTAAAATATTTCTTAACCAATATTTCAGGGGAAATCAAAGAGTTTTGGGAAAATTGACTAGACGTAGATTTTTTGCCCTCTGCAAGTTCTCCATTTTTTCAAATTTCAAATGAGTAATATGAAAATCCTTAACAGCTGATGAGGAGACTGCTTGTAAAGTAAACATTTGGGACTCTGTTGACCTAAATGAAAAAAAAAAAAAATTGTCAATAACACCTCAGAAACTTAAAGATTATTTCTGAGGTGTTATTGACAATTTTTTTTTTTTTTTCATTTCCAATATATAAACCACAATATCCACATTTCTTTAGAAATTTCTTTCAGGTTATTTTGCAAAGAGTCACGATCTCTATCCGCCATCTCGGGCTTTACTTAATACTGCCTCTTCTTCTTTCGTTTTAGGTATGACCTTGAAGGCCGCCTCATTAATGCAACTTTCCCAACAGGAGAAGTTAGCAGCTTCCATAGCGATGTAACAAAATCCACAAGAGTGGAACTGGAAACGTCAAACAGAGAAAATGTGGTAGCATCCACCAACATCTCAGCTACTAGTGTTATATACACTTTAAAACAAGGTAATTAAACCTTTCAGATCCCTGTGGAAGGCTAAAAAGCTTGAGAAAACAAATCCCTAGTGAAATAGGATTTCAAGAACGACATTTTTAAAACATGATCAGATATGTTCCCTCCTGCCTTGCCAACTTCCCCCATCCCCCCCCATGTGAGAAAAAATAGTAGATGGGATGCCCACTCCCTCCTGTCCATGGAGGCCCCACACACAATAGGCACCAACTTGTGAACAATCTCCACCCTTCCCCTTCCCTCCCCCCCAAAAAGGCAGAAGGAATGCCCACTCCCTCCTGCCACGGATGCTCCTTTGAACCCCCCCCCCAGCCTCCCCCTAGTACCTTTGTGTGATGAGAGCAGGAGGGAGGCTCAGTTCCTCCAGCTCTGAGGTGTGTCAATCCAAAATGGTGGGTCTGCCCCTCCTTGGTACATCATGTGATGCATAGGGAGGGGCCTAATGCCCTGATTGGCTCAAATGCCTAAGGCCCCTCCCTCTGTATCCTAGGAGGGGCCTTAAGCATCTGAGCCAATCAGGGCCTTAGACCCTCCCCGTGCATCACATGATGCACGGAGGAGGGGAAGGCCCGCCATTTTGGATCGGCGGGCCTCAGGGCTGGAGGGACCAAGCCTCCCTCCTGCTCTCTTCACACAGAGGTACAGGGAGTTTGGGGTGGGGGAGGTTTGGAGGAGCATCTGGTGACAGGAGGGAGGGGGAATGGTTAAAGGGATGGTACCTGGCGCAGTTGTATGCCCCGAAGAGATTCCAGGTGTGGCATGAGAGATTCCAGAATTTTACTTTATTTTTGAAAATTCCCTTCATAAGTATACACTAGAATAGATGACATGTACATCGCATACACAAGAGTCTATCAATATTATGTGCGTCTGTGTGTGTAATGACACAACTGCCCAGACAAGCATCATTCTTTGACGTGACTCGTCCTTGAAAACTAACAGCAAGCAATTTTGGTTTTGTTTTAATTTTTTATGCAATAGCTATCCTAACTTGAGCAACAAAGCAATCAAGGCTTTGTTACCGTTTGGATCTTCTTATCTTTGCGAACTTGGATTTTCACCTCTGACAGAAATTAAATTTAAAAAAGGGAACGACTGCAGATGGTGGATGATGAAATGCGTGTTTACTTGTCAACTATCGAGCCGCATTTTGAGTTAATTTGCACTCAAAAACAAGCACATCCATCGCATTGATTAGCAATTCTATTCTGTCTACTTAGTTTCACTGTTGTTACAATTATTCATACGTAGCTTAAAGAACTTTAAATAAATAACTCTCAAATTTAATTTTTTGTTGGTTTTGCGATTTTATAATTTAAATTATAGGGCTCCTTTTACGAAGGTGCGTTAGGGCCTTAACACGCGGAATAGCGTGCGCTAAAATGCCGCTCGCGCTAGCCGCTACCGCCTCCTCTCGAGCAGGCGCTAGTTTTTTGGCTAGCGTGCGCTAATGCGATACGTGCGCTAAAAACGCTAGCGCACCTTCGTAAAAGGAGCCCATAGTGTGCTACAAAAAACATTTACTCCGTTTAGTGTGCCCGAACTAAAAATGTCTGAGAGACCCTGGTGTATGCCATGCATTATAATTCTTTTGCACGTTTTATTTTTCCTGAAGATGCTAAGTTAAACTCTCCTGCTATTTTGTTTTTTCTTTCATGACCTACTGGCAGAAAACACGCAGAATATCTATCGCATCAATCCAGATGGCTCTCTTCGGGTGACTTTTGCCAGCGGCATGGAGATCAGTCTGAACACAGAATCCCACCTTTTGGCAGGTGTTATCAACCCTACGTTAGGAAAATGCAACATCTCATTACCAGGAGAACACAGCCCAAACCTTATCGAGTGGCGGCAGAGGAAAGAGCAAAGCAAAGGCAGCATCTCTGCATTTGAAAGACGGCTAAGGGTAAGGCTCTCTGCTGGGCAAAGTGCAAAACTGTATGAGAAAAGACTTTTAAACTGGAATGCATTCATTTACTCAATGGGAGTAATATTGTTTCTGAGAAGGGTATTTTTCAAAAAAGTAATATTGAGACCCCAGTAATCAGCACTTTTTTAAGCAACTGCCGCTGAAGTCAGCACTGTGACTATCCAGATAGTGTTGATATTCCGGAGGGATGCCCACTCCCTTCTGCCTTGCCGTTCCCCCTCCCCCCAAATGTGAGAAAAAAATGGCAGATGGGATGCCCACTCCCTCCTGTCAACGAAGGTCCCCCCACACCAGGCACCTCCCCTTGATCCATCCCCACCTTCCCTCTCTCCCCCCAAAAAGGCAGGAGGGATGGCCACTCCCTCCTGCCACCAGATACTCCTTCAAACACCCCCCCTGAGCTTCCTCCCTAGTACCTTTGTGTGAAGAGAGCAGGAGGGAGACTCAATTCCTCCAGCTCTGAGGCACGATCTAAAATGGTGGGTCTTCCCTTCCATGGTGTATCATGTGATGCACGGGGAGGGGTCTAATGCCCTGAACCAACCAGGCCCTTAGGCTCCTCCCTCTGCATATACTTATCTGGACAGCAGCACTGAAAATTGGCAGTACAGTGATACCTTGGTTTGCGAGCATAATTAGTTCCTACAGTGGTACCTTGGATTACGAGCATATTCCGTTCCAGGAGCATGCTCGTAATCCAAAATGCTCGTTTATCAAAGCGAGTTTCCCCATAGGAAATAATGGAAACTCGCTTTGATAGGTTCCCCCCCTCCATCCCCCGAGGCCAGCAGCGCTGCTAACCGGTATTGTTCCCCCCCCCCGCGAACCGGCACCCTCCCCCCCGCGATCCGGCACCCCCCCCCCGCCGCCATCGGGCACCCCCCCACCACCATCGGGCACCCCCGCTGCCGCGACCTGAGGTCCCGCCAACCCACCCGAACCCTCTTCTTACTTTGATGTAGCCTCCGCACCGGCACCAGCATGTCCTGTGCGTTGGTGCCAGTGCCCGAAGATCTGCCTCCTGTGCTGGGCCTTGAGCATGTGCGCATGCTCAAGGCCTGAGAGTTCACGTCGACATGAACTCTCACGTTGAACGTGAACTCTCAGGCCTTGAGCATGCGCACATGCTCAAGGCCCAGCACAGGAGGCAGATCTTCGGGCACCGGCACCAGCACAGGACATGCTGGCGCCAGTGCGGAGGCTACATCAAAGGAAGAATAGGGTTCGGGTGGGTTGGGGGGACCTCAGGTCGCGGCGGGGGGGGGTGCCCGATGGCGGCGGGGGGGTGCCGGATCGCAGGGGGGAGGGTGCCGATTCACGGGGGGGCGCTCGCAAATCGAGGCGCGCTCGGTTTACAAAGCACCAAGTTTGCAAATGTTTTGCTCGTCTTGCAAAACACTCGCAAACCAGTGCACTCGTAAACCGAAGTACCACTATATTTGAAAATTAGAATCTGTAATTTTTATTTCTGATTGTGCTGTTGGTTTGGTTTGTTTTATTCAAAGCTTGGGGATGTGCTGTCCTTAAGTATTCTATAACTTCATGATTGCACCATAAAAGCGCTGCGTGAAAAACAATAGCCATTATGTTAGTTTAATTGCATAAGTCCACTTTAAGGAGCAGCTTTTATTGCACTCTGTGATAATTAATGTTTAATATTCTGTGCGTCATACCTTAGCTATCGTTTGCATTCATGAACATGAGTAGATATCAAAATGACTGTAAACCAAAATTCTAAATTTAATTAACTTCAGATCAAGGACCTAAATTGATTGGGCTTTTGATGAAATCAAATATCTTTTTTGACGTGAATAGTGCTAAAAGTAGCAGCACAGCTGATGAATGTGGAAAGTCTCAGGATAATTCTCTTTATCTACACTTAGTTTTCCTTATGTGATATTATAATGGGAAATAACACTGAGAATAAAAATGTCAGGCTTGTATTCAAGTACAGAAGATGAATATTTATTTAACCAGTAGTACCTGCAATATGCATGCTGGAACTGCAGAACGTAGTACTTTTTTTTTTGCGTGTTTTGTATCCACCAAAATCAAGCTGTATCATTGCTTCAAGTTCTGTTTCACAACGTTGGTCATTTTAGAATCCCTATTTGCATTTTAGACATGCATAAAACAGCATTTAGGCTTGTCTGTTGCATACCTTTGCTGAGCAGAGATGAATGCAATGGCAGAAATGGGGTGGGCTAGGATTTGTACACATGGAGGGCCATTATCAAAAGTGCATCTACTGTAAGTCCGATTTGTACATCTTGAGAATGCGTCAAAGAATCGGGTAGAGAAAACGTCTATTGTCAAAACCACTAGACGTCTATCTTTTTTTTTTTTTATGGCCTCTTTTACAAAGCTGTGCTAGCAGCTGAGCTGCACTAACAGCCCCGAAGCCCATAGAGATTTAAGCACTGGTCGCCGTACATGAAGAAGGGCACGGTACTACTTGAAAGGGTCCATAGAAGAGCAACTAAGATGGTTAAGGGGCTGGAGGAGTTGCCGTTCAGCGAAAGATTAGAGAAACTGGGCCTCTTCTCTCTCGAACAGAGGAGATTGAGAGGGGACATGATCGAAACATTCAAGGTACTGAAGGGAATAGACTTAGTAGACAAGGACAGGTTGTTCACCCTCTCCAAGGTAGGGAGAACGAGAGGGCACTCTCTAAAGTTAAAAGGGGATAGATTCTGCACGAACGTAAGGAAGTTCTTCTTCACCCAGAGAGTAGTAGAGATCTGGAACGCTCTTCTGGAGGCTGTTATAGGAGAAAACACCATCCAGGGATTCAAAGTTAGACAAGTTCCTGCTGAACAAAAACATACGCTGATAGGGCAAGTCTCAGGGCGCTGGTCTTTGACCAGAGGGCCGCCACACAAGCGGACTGCTGGGCATGACTGGTCTGATCCAGCAGTGGCAATTCTTATGTTCTTATGTTCTAAAGGGCTCCGGGGCTGTTGCCGCGTGGCTTTGTAAAAGAGGCCGTTAGACATTTTGGGCTTTAGAATGTCTAACTTTTTTTTTTTGCCATTTTTGAAAAAAACAAATAAACATCCAAGTTAAAAACATCCAAAACAAGAACATTTGGATGTAGGCAGGGCCACCATTTATACTAAATTGGCTAGACAGACATGCCAACAGAGCAGTGGGGCATTTTAGAGGGCACTGCTGTAAATTTCACATAAAGCATGTCAGGTATACTGTACATCTCAAAGTAACCCCCTTATAATGTATGGTGAGTCCTCCAAAACTCCCCCCCCCCAAAACCTACCTACCTGTCTACCATTCCAATAGCCCTTATGCCTGCAGGTGTCACCTATATGGTAGTACAGTAGGATTTTGGTGGACTCACACTTTAAATGTAGTGTTTAGAGTGGGATAGGGGCCTAGTCCCTCTCCCTATAGTTCACTACGCTTCCCACCAGGTTACTTCAGACACCTGCTTGTTGCTATACTAGGATTTCCCATATTAGGTATTGCTGTTCTAGAGGGGGCTGGAGCGGAGGGAGAGGAGCGGGAGGGGTGATCATGACTTAATCCCTCCAATGGTTGTTTGGTCAAGTTGGATGCCTTTTTGATCCTTTAAAAGAGGTCTAGCTCCAGATGGCTAAATGGTGTCCTGGACATCTTGGTAAATGTTTGATTATTTCCACAAGCTGTCCAAGGGTTAAGCACACCCTAAGCCTGCCCAAAACATGCCTCCAACATGCCCCTTGAACTTTGAACACCCTGCAGACAAAAAGCCTAGCAAGACATCTAGATAGTCGGTTTCGAAAATCTTTGATCATGACCCTACTGTTGAATTGGCTGAGGGGATTTCTCACATTTTGCTTCAAGCGTTGGAATCTCGGATTATAACGGAGGGTGAACATAACTTTTTGTCCAACAAAAAGTGCAATACAATTTACATATAAATAATCAAATAATCAAATAAGCACTAGTCTCAGTTAGGGCGCTGGTCTTTGACCAAAGGGCCGCTGCGTGAGCGGACTGCTGGGCACAATGGACCACTGGTCTGACCCAACAGCGGCAATTCTTATGTTCTTATCAGAATCTATATAAGAACATAACAATTGCCGCTGCTGGGTCAGACCAGTGGTCCATCATGCCCAGCAGTCCGCTCACGCGGTGGCCTTCCGGTGAAAGACCAGTTCCCCAACTGAGACAAGCCCTACCTGCGCACGTTCTTGTTCAGTAGGAACTTGTCTAACTTTGTCTTGAATCCCTGGAGGGTGTTTTCCCCTATAACAGCCTCCGGAAGAGCGTTCCAGTTTTCCACCACTCTCTGGGTGAAGAAGAACTTCCTTACGTTTGTATGGAATTTAACTGTAAAGAGTTCCCTCTCGTTCTCCCTACCTTGGAGAGGGTGAAAAACCTGTTCTTATCTACTAAGTCTATTCCCTTCAGTACCTTGAATGTTTCGATCATGTCCCCTCTCAGTCTCCTCTGTTCGAGAGAGAAGAGGCCCAGTTTCTCTAATCTTTCGCTGTATGGCAGCTCCTCCAACCCCTTAACCATCTTAGTTGCTCTTCTCTGAACCCTTTCGAGTAGTACCGTGTCCTTCTTCATGTACGGTGACCAGTGCTGTATGCAGTTCTCCAGGTGAGGGCGCACCATGGCCCGGTACAGCGGCATGATAACCTTCTCTGATCTGTTCGTGATCCCCTTCTTTATCATTCCTAGCAATCTGTTCGCCCTTTTAGCCACCACTGCACATTGCGTGGACGGCTTCATCGACTTGTTGATCAGAACTCCCAAGTTCCTTTCCTGAGAGGTCTCTCCAAGTACCGCCCCGGACATCCTGTATTTGTGCAGGAGATTTTTGTTACCGACATGCATCACTTTACACTTATCCATGTTGAACCTCATCTGCCATGTCGATGCCCATTCATCAAGCTTGATTATGTCACGTTGCAGATCTTCGCAATCCCCTTGCGTCTTCACTACTCTGAATAACTTCGCATCGTCCGCGAATCTAATTACCTCGCTTGTGGTACCTATGTCCAGATCGTTTATAAAAATGTTGAGCACAGGTCCAAAAACCGAGCCCTACTGCACTCCACTGGTGACGCTCTTCCAGTCCGAGTATTGTCCATTTACCCCCACTCTCTGTTTCCTATGCTCCAGGCAGTTTTTAATCCACGTGAGTATTTCACCCTCGATTTCATGGCTCTCAATTTTCTGAAGTAGTCGTTCATGCGGAACCTTGTTGAACGCCTTCTGAAAGTCCAGATATACAATGTCGATCGGGTCGCCCTTGTATATCTGCTTGTTTACTCCCTCAAAGAAGTGCAGCAAGTTTGCTGAAACCATGCTGGCTGGTCCTCATCAGCCTGTGTCCGTCAAGGTGCTCAATGATGCGGTCCTTTATCAGCGCCTCTACCATCTTTCCCGGTACCGAGGTCAGACTCACCGGTCTGTAGTTTCCCGGGTCTCCCTCTGAACCTTTTTTGAAGATCGGCGTAACATTCGCCACCTTCCAGTCCTCTGGAATCTTTCCCAATATGATCGACAGATTGGCTATTAGTTGAAGCAATTTAGCTATGGTCCCTTGCAGTTCCTTGATGACCCTCGGATGGATACCATCCGGTACCAGGGATTTATCGCTCTTAAGCCTATCAATCTGCCTGCATACCTCTTCTAGACTGACCATTAACCCTGTCAGTTTCCCGTTTTCACTCCCAGCATATAGCCTAATGGGTTCCGGTATGCTGTGTATATCCTCTTGGTAAATACAGACGCAAAAAACGTGTTCAGTCTGTCAGCGATTGCTTTAACATAGAAACATAAAAACATAGAATATGACTGCAGAAAAGGGCCTTCGGCCCAACAAGTCTGCCCACTCAAATAACTCTCCCCCCTAAGTTTTTCTTTGAAGTGAACCTACATGTAGATCCCATTTGTTCTTAAAGTCAGTTACGTTATTGGCCTCAACTACCTGAAGTGGAAGAACTAGAACAATTACTCGTGCCTACTACCTATAGGGAATTCAGGAAACGTCTAAAAACACATCTATTCCTGAAATACTTAGGAAACCAGCCTATACAATCTTAGTCCTCAACAAATGATCTCTAGAACTGTAAGTCACCAAGTCTATACTTTGTTGATTCCACTCAATCTGTAACATCTTTAATCATTGTAAACCACATAGAACTTCACGGTCCTGCGATATATAAAAAAATTGTTATTATTATTATTATCATTCCAACGGTCAACCACCCTTTCAGTGAAGAAGTACTTCCTAGTGTCACCATGAAATCTCCCGCCCCTGATTTTTAGCAGATGCCCTCTTGTCGCCCTAGGTCTTGTAAGGAAAAAGATGTCTTCTTCCACCTCAATACGGCCAGTAACATATTTGAACATCTCTATCATGTCACCCCTCTCTCTGTGTTCCTCAAGAGAGTATAGCTGCAACTCACCTAGACGTTCTTTATATGGGACATCCTTGAGTCCTGAGACCATCCTGGTGGCCAACCGTTGCACTGATTCTATTCTCAGCACATCCTTCTGATAATGTGGCCTCCAAAATTGCACATAGTATTCCAGATGTGGTCTCACCATCGACCTGTACAGTGGCATTACCACTTTGGGCTTTTGGCTGACAAAACTTCTCCTGATGCAACCCAGCATTTGTCTAGCCTTGGATGAGGCTTTCTCCACTTGATTGGCTGTCTTCATATCTTTACTAATGATTACTCCAAGGTCCTGTTCTGCAACAGTTCTAGTTAAGGTCTCACCATTAAGAGTGTAGGTTCTGTATGGGTTTCTGCTACATAACTTTACACTTCTTGGCATTAAAATTCAGCTGCCAAATAGTAGACCAGTGCTCCAGTAAAAGTATGTCTTGTGTTATAGTGTCGGGCATGGTACCTCCGCCCACTATGTTTCATAATTTAGCATCATCGGCAAATAATGCAATTTTACCCCGAAGTCCCTGAGACAGTTCTCGTATGAAGATATTAAATAGGATTGGACCCAGGACCGAGCCCTGCGGTACTCCACTGTGCACTTCTGACTTTTCAGAGGGAGTACCGTTTACCACCACCCTTTGATGTCTGCCACTGAGCCAGTCTATAACCCATGCAGTTAATATTTCTCCTAGCCCCAACGAACTCATCTTGTTCAAAAGTCTACGGTGTGGGACGCTATCAAAAAGCCTTACTGAAGTCCAGATACACTACATCTAGGGACACTCCCTTATCTAGTTTTTTTGTTACCCAGTCAAAGAAGCTGATCAGGTTGGATTGGCAGGATCTCCCTCTTGTAAATCCATGCTGGTGGGGATCCCTCAGTCTCTCATCATCCTCTAGCGCGCCCTTCATTCCTTGGTCATCCAAAGGTCCCACCGCTTCCTTTGCGGGTTGTTTCCGTTTAATATATCGAAAGAACGGCTTGAAGTTTTTCGCCTCCTTGGCTATTTTCTCCTCGTAGTCTTTTTTGGCCCCTTTTACCGCCTTATGGCACCTGTATGAGTAAAGCCAAATCCACAACATCTTTCAGCTTAGGCGGAAGCTCGCAGCGTTCTTCTAATTTGCCTTTACTCATATACCCCTGAGGAAGGCTTTCATAGCCGAAACACGGACCGTGTTGGGGTCCAGCACGAAAAAGGATCGAAAGACTCCTTGATATGTCTGCATTGTTTTATGTTGATGTTATTATATATGAATCAGTTATTTATGTCATTGTAATAAATGAATTGCCCTTTAAGTTGGTCGACTGTGTCCCTTCCCCACTTCTTTTTTGGTTTGCTAAAATTGGTGAGGCACACACCCACCCATGGTGCAGCATTTGACTTTCTCCCCCTTCACACCTTCACAAACAGTCCAGCATTTGCCTTCTCTTCCCACTCCCACTTCACAAAATCCAGCATTTTCCTTTTCTCCCTCCCGTCCCACAAAAATAGTCCAGCATCCCTCCCTCTCTCCAGCAGACAGACCCTTATCTCTCATGACACCCTCGCCACACTCACACACACACATATACTTGTGCACTTTGTAAAAGCTTTCTTGTCTCTAGCACTCATTTCTCTCCGGTACTTGTGAACCTAATTCTTACTGTACTGTACAAATTTATTAGACTCTTCACATAATTATCTGCACAATTTCTTTCTTACCGTTCAGAAGTTTTTCAAACTTCTTCCAATAAACATTTGTACAACTTTCTAATGAGCTCAGATTGACCTAGTTTGTTTAATCTCTTCCTGTGAAAGCTGGTAGATGTTGTGCCAACACAGTTTCACACATCCACCGTATAATTAGCTTTTCTTATAAGACCTGCACTAGCTATTTTTTTTCTCAAGACATAAGCTTTTCTGTTATTTGATTTGTTTCCTTATGTTTTCATTTGTTCAGTGCTTGCTTTTTTTTTTTGTCCTTTTCTCTTAGTTTCTTTAATTATCCTTAAACTTAAAAAGTTTTATTTTATTTTTCTTTCCAGCTTATGATTTATCTTTAATCTTATCTATTGTTTTGCCTTTTGTCTTTGTTTTGTTCTATTTCTATCATTTAAATTTCTCCAGAATTCTACTGTTCAACGGCTCCCCCTTCTGCTTCTATTCCTTTCTCTCCTCTCTTCTACCTTCCAAAGTATTTAGATCAATGCTGTCTTGTTAAAATGTTTATTTTATTTTTATTTTTCCTCTAACTCTACTTTTCACTTCTCTATTACCCTCCAGGTACTTTAGTTAGATTGTGAGCCTTCGGGACAGTAAGGGAATTTTTCAAGTACCTTTCTTATTTCTAATCTTAATGTATATTTTCTGTAAACCGCTTAGAACCTAACGGATGTAGCGGTATATAAGAAATAAATTACATTACATTACATTACATTATGATAATTAGAAAAGCACCAGTCTTGAAGGGAGTACTCACCGACTGCTATCAATTTTTTCATGTTCAAATTCTGTATTGAATTTTAGAATATGCATAAGGAACAATCACAATGACATCTAACATAAAACACAATCCAAGAATATCAGCATGCGTACGAAATAAACACCCATCTGTATAATGAGAATAGTCAAAAATAATCAAAGCAAATGTAGCATTAGCATCAGCAGAAAGGTTGAAGCTATCAAGATAACAGTCTCTGAAGATATTCAGGTAAGTTAAAGCCAGTGGTAACCTTACATATAGATATATATAAGAAAGAGAAAGATGTTATCAACCATGTGTTAAGTGGAACAAAACTCCTTTAACGAGGCCCAGATTTTCTGAAACATATGTAATGAGCTATTTGTCTCTGCTGCTACGCTCTCAAGTTTAGCATATAAGCAAACTGTATTCCATCAAATATTATGGTCTAAATTGGCAGAATTCTTCTAGTTAGAAAGAATGTACTAAATGTTCAGAAGTGATCTCCATGGACATTATAATTCTTCGTTCTCAACACCCATGTTTTGCACAATCAAACTGCCCGCCCAAACTCATTGACACCATGTTTGTGACAGCTCTAATGCATATTCTGAAAAACTGGAAATCATCCTCATTACTAGACTACACCTTCTGGTGGAACTCTTTAAGTATGTACCACAAATTTGAATCTTATGCATATGAGAAGAAATTGTTTTCTCGATCCTCCACAAACTTGACACGAAACAAATCACCTTGGCCATTCTTAGATTCATATGTTCGTTCTGCTCTATAGACACTTCTGCCTCTCTCTCTCTCTCTATCTCTCTCTATTTCTCTTTCTCTCTCTCTTCCTTTATCTTTCTCTCTCTTTCTCTTATCCCTCCTGTTTCTCTGTCTTTTTCTGTTCCTCTTCTAAGCAGTTCCAGATACTCTGGATCCTTTTCATTAATCTAGTTCTATTCAAACGATTGTAGATACGAATATTTGATACATGATTTTTATTATGATTCTATGTGTTTGAGCTGCTTTCTGTTTATAATTCTTATAATATTCAATAAAATTATTGAACTAAAAAAAAAAAGAAAGAATGTACTGCAAGAAAGGAGATGACTATCATACATCGATTAGTCTGATACAGTGGTGAAATGGGATTATTTATGGGATTGTCCACCGGAGCTTCACATTCGGGCAACCATCTTCTGTAGAGCTCGTTGGCGCTCCCTCTGCTGTCATTTTTTAAACAATAATTTCCCTTTGTCTTAGCATCACCAAAGCCTACACCTAAAGAGCTCATAACAGAAAAGTTAGAAGACTGGGATTTGACAAGAAGGTGTCAAAATGAAAAATGAACAATGTCTTAAAACTGTCTACAGTGTGGAAATGGGGAGGAGGGAGAAGTTCTTGGAAAATGTGACCCAGAAATGTCATACGCAGGCCAATACATCAAGCTTCAAGAAGCTGGATTCTCCAAGAAAAAGACAAACTAACCTCTAGAGCCAGAATGGCGTTTTTTTTTCCTCCCCGTTCTGTGCATGATAAAAAATGATTACATTGAGAGGTGAGATTATCAACATAGACTACTCTTAAGATGTGAGAGGGAGAGTGTACTGCAGGGGTTAAATCTAAAGCCTCGGCACCCTGAGGTTATGGGCTCAAACCCACACTGCTCCTTGCGACCCTGGGCAAGTCACTTGGGGGTCCTTTTACTAAGGGTCAATAGCCATTTTAGCGCGCCTTAGTAAAAGGACCCCTTAATCTCCCCATTGCCCCAGGTACATTAGATTGAATGTGAGCCCACAAGGACAGAGAGCGAAAAATGCTTGCGTACCTGAATAAATTCATTTAAACTGTCCTGGGCTCCCCTGGGAGAACAGTATAGAAAATTAAATTAATTAAATAAATACATTTTACCACTAACCATGCTGTTCTAGCACAGGTCCCATTTTATGCCATGAGATGTCGTTACTAATAATGGGTGTTCCTAATACAGAATTTATGTCAGAGGAGGAGATTATACAGGCTGCTCAGCCACAGAAAACAATACCAGTGACAGCGAGGAGGAGGAGGAGGAGGATGTCTCAGGTATGAACATTTCACCTGTTGAAGCAGTTTTATGGAGGAACCTTTAGAAATGACGCACCTTAGGCGAGTGACTATAGCAGGGCATGCTTGTCCTCCCCTACCCTAGATGAGAACATTTTCAAGCATCAGTCTTACCTAATGTGCAAATTCCTTCAAATTAGTCCCTTAGGGGGAAATCCTAAAACCAACGCCTAAACTTGGGAACCAGTAGGCACTCTACTGACCCCCTAATTGAAAAATGATCTTAGAAACGGCAAAAAAAAAAAAACCCCAACCCCAGCAAGGTTAAAGTGCCTACCGATGCTTACATAAAAGGTGCTGGAATTTCGCCTCCATAGGTGCTTTACGGCACCTTACACAGCTACGGGCATGGCTAATGCCGGAAGTGACGTTAGGTGCCATTAAGCATTTACATAGGTGCGATTCAAGGCATAGGTAGGCACCTGGAAAATCCCGGCCTACATTTCCAGCGGCTATCTGTCCCGGAGGCGCGATTCTTTATATAGTGCTATGGTAGGATTGGCACACAATCGGCAGCCGCTTTTTACGGTGGCCGATAATATCAGCGCCATATACAGAATCCAGGCCCAATATGGTGGGAGAGTGTGGCACAGTGGTTAAATCTACAGCCTCAGCACCCTGAGGTTGTGGGTTCAAATCCTATGCTGCTCCTTGTCACCCTGGCAAATCACTTAATCGCCCCGTTGCCCCAGGTACATTAGATAGATTGTGAGCCCACCAGGACAGACAGGGAAAAATGCTTGAGTACCTGAATAAATTCATGTAAACCGTTCTGAGCTCCCCTGGGAGAACGGTATAGAAAATTGGATAAATAAATAATGTGAAGAGTTTCTGTCTCTGGTAACCAGAGCTGAGATTGTGACGTCATAATGCCTCATTCCACCAATAAGAGCCAACCTCATCAGTGATGTAACAATGGCTTGATTGTCTTATACTTGCCTCACTTTCTCTACATTTTAATTTCTAGAGTGGTGCAGTGGTTAAAGCTACAGCCTCAGCACCCTGAGGTTGTGGGTTCAAATCCTATGCTGCTCCTTGTCACCCTGGCAAATCACTTAATCCCCCCATTGCCCCAGGTACATTAGATAGATTGTGAGCCCACCAGGACAGACAGGTAAAAATGCTCAAGTACCTGAATAAATTCATGCAAACCGTTCTGAGCTGCCCTGGGAGAACTGCATAGAAAATTGAATAAATAAATTAAATAAATTGTCTAACCTCTGTTACTCTCTCTCTTCTATCTATATATTCCTTTTTGCTGATACCCTGGGCCAGGAGTGTCCAATGTCGGTCCTCGAGGGCCGCAGTCCAATCGGATTTTCAGGATTTCCCCAATGAATATACATGAGGTCTATTTGCATGCACTGCTTTCATTGTATGCTAATAGATCTCATGCATATTCATTGGGGGAAATCCTGAAAACCCGACTGGATTGCGGCCCTCGAGGACCGACATTGGACACCCCTGCCCTAGGCTGTCCACTAGATAAATACCACAGGTATCTAGTGGATTCTTTACCCGCACCCCTGACGCAGGCTTCAGTGTCGTAGCTGAGACACGGACCGTGTCGGGCATAAGAGAATCTGAAAGGATCCGCAAAAGGATATGTTATATGGACTGATACTTATTTATATATGTGCTGTATTGAATAAATGATTTGAAACTCAACACTTGTCATAGGTTGATGTATACAGTTCCTTCCCCACTTTCTTTCTTTTTTTATTCATGGGTTTGGATGACATCACACACCTTGCGCACTGCTGCTGTTCTTAGGTATTACTTCTAATATCGCCAGCCAGAGTTCTTCTCTACACTTGAATATTCTACCGTCATAGAAACATAGAAACATAGAAAGTGACGGCAGAAAAAGGCCGAGGCCCATCGAGTCTGCCCACACCGCTGACCCACCCCCCCTGTTTAATCACTCTCTGATGACCTTTCCCTCCTAGAGATCCGACATGAGCATCCCATCTGTTCTTAAAATCCGACACGCTGCTGGCCTCGATCACCTGCACTGGGAGCTTGTTCCAGCTGTCAACCACTCTTTCGGTGAAGAAGTATTTCCTGGTGTCGCCATGAAACTTCCCGTCTCGCACTGAAATATTGTAGTCCCCAGAAAAGGCAACAGCTTTTGATTACGCCATCTTGCTTTTCTATGTCTGAAAACAGTAAACCAGTATGGCAAAAGACAGGAGGGTAGATGTTTAGCTGAGGTGAGCATTTTTCTAGCTGCCAGCAACGTTATCTCCAGAAACTCATTGACCACCTAGGTTTATGCATCCAGTTATCTCTTATGAGGTTAAGTGCAATATTCAACCCTTAACTGCCTAAACCAGTGTTCTTCAACCACCGGTCCATGGACCTGTGCCGGTCCACAGAAATTTCCTGCTGGTCCACAGGGCCAGCACGTGCATCAGGCCCAGAACAGTGTTCTTCAAACGCTGGTCCTCGGTGCGACTGATGCGGCGTTATCTTCGAGCCAACTCCCTCTTCCTAATTGATTCAGTGGATTCAGTGCATAAAGCCAAGGGCAGTGGCTCCTAAGGGCATCCTGCACCTGAACCGGAAGCCTTCTCTCTGACGTTGCAACGTCAGAGGGAAGGCTTCCAGATGATGCACAGGACGTGCAAGGTGCAATTAATACTATTATGGGGGCGTGGTCTGGGTAGATTGAGTAGAGATGGGCGGGTCTGGCCCACGACTTAGCCCAGTGTTCTTCAACCGCCGGTCCACGGATCGATGCCGGTCCACAAAATAATTCTTTTATTTCTGCCGGTCCATAGGTGTAAAAAGGTTGAAAAACACTGGCCTAAACGACACCATATAAAGATAGGACTGAGTTTTATGCAGTCTAATCCGGCCACTTATCTTAGGCAGTTAAGGGCTGAGTATCACCTAACCACATTAGTGCTGACTCCGGCCCCCACGGACAGTTTAGCACTTGGTAGTGATATTCAGTGGCACTAACCAGTTTAAATACCACTGAATATCAGTTGACAGCCCCACACAGGTGATCTAAGTGGCCATGAACCTTTCCAGGCCACTTAAATTGCTTTAACTATCGACCCCCCTCCTTAGACTCCAATCTCTCTTCCAGCAGAGTTATTTGCTAGAAAAACCCTACACCAAATCTCAAATCATCCTAGTGATATTTAGAAACCGCAAAATCAATAGAGGCTCATTTAATATTGCAGCTCTTACAGATCTAATCTTTGACTTTCACTTGACTTTTCGTGGCAGCCGGGAGCAGATTATACCCTTAAGAAATCACTTGCATCTCAAAGCACTGTTTCTGAACACAGGTGCAAAGCGATATTTGTCATTTTGCAGTCAAGCAGATATCGATGCCGAGTGCATAGACAGGAAGCACAAGAGCAAAATTTTGTTCAGTGCTTACCTTACAAGTCCCTCTGTTTTAACATGGGCTTTGTTTACAAAGAAATGTCTCCTTCCCTGATATATGTAGCCCACTAGATATATATACTAACAAATGTAGTTAAGCTGGAAATCACTTTAAACTAGACCTCTCTAAGTGTAATTAGAACATAAATTGCAATAGTTAAAGCAGTCTACAGAAGGACGTAGGTGTTTTATAGCTATTGTAAATAAAGAACATTAAAGTAAGAGATATGTGGTTATAAAGCAAAGACAGATATCTGCAGAATAAATACCTGATTCCAATTCACTTGTATGTATGACAGATGTATACTCCTATCTTTGAATGTTTTCAAACAGGGTAGCTGAGTTTAAAAACTGCAAATTCTTCCATGTCCACCGTGGAAGATTAAGAACATAAGATCTGCCGCTGCTGGGTCAGACCAGTGGTCCATCGTGCCCCCGCGGCGGCCACTAGGTCAAAGACCAGTGCCCTGAGTCTAGCCTTACCTGCGTACGTTCTGGTTCAGCAGGAACTTGTCTAACTTCGTCTTGAATCCCTGGAGGGTGTTTTCCCCTATAACAGCCTCCGGAAGAGCGTTCCAGTTTTCTACCACTCTCTGGGTGAAGAAGAACTTCCTTACGTTTGTACGGATTATTCAGGGCCTTTGATTCTGTACGAGATCCTCTGCTCCAAGTTTGGTTCTGTCACTGCCATTAACCTTGTAAAAGTGTGGGGAAGTCGCTTTCCCTCAAATTCTTTAAATGGCACCTAAAGTTAGGTGTAATTTATTTATATCCCGTCATACCTTTTCAGTTCAAGATGGTGTACAACAAGAGGTGCTGTAAGGACAGCGAGGTAACATCAATTAGAATGGGGAGGGAAAGAAAGACAGTTATGTGATGAGGTGGAATAGGGAAGGAGGAAGAGATGTGTAAGATGAGGTAGGTGTCGTGCAGATTTGGAGGGTGAGGTGAATTTGTTGAATAGGTGGGTTTTTAGTGATTTTCTGAAAGAGTGGTATGTTAGAGAGTTCAGGATTAGGTCACTTAAGGTGTTGTTCCAGACCCCTGCTTGAAAGGAGAGTATTCTGTTGAGGAATGCAAACAGCAGTGTTTTGCGTGAGAAGCGGAGTTTGTCCTGCAGGGTGAGGTGTTTCAGGAGGTAGGCGGGCGCTTCTATAGGTAGCCAGTGGAGTTTCTTGTAGTATGGGGTGATGTGGTCGGATTTTTTCAAGCCAAAGATTAGTCGGACAGCTGTGTTCTGGATAAGTCTCAATTTCTTGATTTTTTTTTATGGTGAGATCCTAGGTAGATTATGTTGCAATAGTCCAGTGTGCTTAGGACCAGAGATTGGACCAACAGTCTGAATGAAATGAAATTGAAGAATGGTTTTAGTGTGCGGAGTTTCCACAGTAAGTAGAAGCATTTTTTGATTAGAATGTTGGTATGGGCTTCGAGTGTCAGTTGCTGGTCTAGGGTTACGCCTAGGATTTTGATGGTTGGGTTGATTGAGAAGTTTCTTCCATTTAGGTCGATAGTAGATACAGTTGGTTTGTCGGGGAGGCTATAAATATTTTGGTCTTTTCCGGGTTTAATTTTAGTTTGGAGTTTGTTGACAATTGTTCTACTTGGTTGATGATAGATGCTACGAAGTGACTGATTTTGGTTGACAGTGCAGAGATAGGGACGATGATCTTGATGTCATCCGCATAGATGTGAGATTAGAGGTTCAGTTTGGATAGTTCCTGTCCTAAGGAGGCCATGTACAGATTAAACAGGGTGGGGGATAAGGGGGAGCCTCAAGGGGGTTGGTCCAAGCCTGGCATTAACAAGCAGTAATTGACACTAATTAGCAGTTGCACATGTAACTGACACCCCTGTTTCGTCAGCTGAATGCCTATCTCCTCTCACATGCAACTGCAAAAGGAACATTAGCATGGGAGTGGAATGGGCATGGCACTGGCATAGTAAGGGGCGTGGTTTGCCCCCAGTACCATCATGCTGAGGGCACTGGCACCCCTCTTCCTCTCTGCCCCTGCTCTGTGCAATTCCTCTCTCACTGTGTGTGTGCCTTCACTCCCCCCAACACAAGCAGCAATTCCAACCTGCAGCTCCTGCCTGCGTCGGCGCTCCCTCTGACGTCACGTCCAGGTCCCACGCCCAGAAAATGACATCAGAGGAAGAGCCAATGCCCATTCAGGCAGCAAGCTGGTGATACTGCTCGTGCCGGGGGAGTTAAAAGAGGTACGGGGTGGTGGGGGAGGGGGGATGACCAGGAAGGAGCAGGGGGCGGAGAAGAGGGCTGGGGAGGGGCACCATCATACATCTAATACACCCCTCTAATCCAATTATTTTCAACCATCAGCACATGTTTATGAACAGGAGGAATAAAAAGCCTCAGATCCCTGTCCCAAGTCAGAACTCGTCTTGCGTGAGGACTAGAAAGGGACAAAGCCTCACTGGCTTTTAAAAAAAAAAAAATCAAAACCAACCTCCTTCCATGTCGATTATTCAACATTCTTATATTTGTTAATAAATTTGTTAGTTAACTTAGCACAGTTCACACATATGTGATACTTGTCACTTATCTTGACTGTTTTATGTCCTTAGATGCCTTCCTCTGACGATGGCCAGCCAGCGTTTCGCTGTAAGCTGCGTCAGGGTGGTCGGACTTGTTTTTCGCTCATCGGCACCGAACCTCGGTGCTCAGCTCTGCGGCACACGCCCAAATTTCTAAATGCAGTTTTGAGTTCCATTTATAGAATTAGGGCTGTCTGGGCTTCAGCTAGAACTATAAAAAAACATCCTAATGCATCAGTTCCTAGCTGTAGTGAGACTGTGAACGACTCTATATTCCTCTCAAAGCTACCATAATTAAACAAATATACATGTTCTATGCTTTAATTCAATACCTCAATCAATTCTCTAATGTATAATGCAATCCACATGTAATCTTGAGGTTTCTGTTAGCTATTATCAGTGGTAAGGACAATTTTCATAGCTATGATGAAGCCATTATGAAACATAAGCCATGTTGGATTCCTTTGTTTTGAATTTAATTATTTGAGAAACTCGTCTTTTTGAAGAGTATTTATTGCAAGTAATCATGTTAACTATTATTACTGTTGGGTGAGATAATTAGTGGATATGATGTTGCTTTGATATATAGTTGCTTACAATTGAAATGGCTTTTGACCTGTGATTATAACTAATTCTGAAATGTTCTTGGTAAAGATTCTTTGGATTCCTAACACAAGTGGGCAAATACCTGACTTCAAAGTACCGTTTGGGAAGTACGGACTCCCTAAAATCACACAGGGATCTTGGGATGCTGCTAATCCCACAAATTCAAACGATCCTTAAAAATTGTTTCTACCGCCAGTGGCAGCTAAGCAATCTCTCTCCATATATGGAAAAGACGAGTCTGACTTCAGCCGTGATAATGTCACAACTGAACTATTGTAAAGAGGCAGGCTGGAGCACCTCGCAAGGTCTGCCACAAAAGGGGAGGCCTCGCGGGTCAGGGTGGAGGGTGGAGATAGGGGCAGGAGCCAATAAGAGGGAAGTGGGGGGGGGGGGGTCAAGAGACACAGCGGGCAATTTAATTTAAATCTCCCCCAGTACAGCCATCTCTAATGTAATGCCCTGTACACTGGACAAACTTAAGAGTTTGCACCAGCTCGAGCCAATTCAGAATGCAGCAGCATGGGCTGATAGAAGGCTGCAAACAGCGTGACCACATCACTCCCTTCCTGCAGAAACTTCATCGGCTACCAGTACCTTACAGGGCTAAATTTAAAACTCTACGATTGATTTTCAAGGTCCTCAGACAAAATGGGCCAGAATAGTTAGTAACATAGGGAGAAATCCTACAAACAGTGCTTCAACGTAGGTCGCAGTAGGCCCCTAAACCAAGAAATGCTGTTTAAAATGGCAAAAAAAAAATTGCAAAAGTTAAGGCGCATAATGGCGCCTACGGGTGCCTAAATAAGCATGCCAGAATCATACCTCCATAGACGCTTTAGGCCGCCGAATGCTACAATGGGCGTGACTAATGCCGGAAGAGGCGTTAGGCGGCCAAAATGCCTATGAAGACACAATTTACAACCGAGACAGGCGCTGGAAACGCAGGTCTACATTTCTGGTGGCCATCTTTCCCAGAGGCGTGATTCAGTACACGACGCCATCAGATAATTAGCAACGTACTGGCACCATATAGAGCAGGGGTCTCAAAGTCCCTCCTTGAGGGGCCGCAATCCAGTCGGGTTTTCCCCAATGAATATGCATGAGATCTATGTGCGTGCACTGCTTTCAATGCATATTCATTGGGGAAATCTTGAAAACCCGACTGGATTGCGGCCCTCGAGGAGGGACTTTGAGATCCCTGATATAGAGTAAATGTTGGAGGATAAAGGCCTGCAGTGGCCAATCTAGTCTGGCCATGAGCTTGTTTACTGTATTTATGCTTAAGTTTGGTCATTTATTGTTATGCGCTTCACAAAATTGTGATGTTTTTATTCAAATTTTTATACAACATATTACAAATGAATGTAAAAGAAAATGCATGCATAACGAAGAATCAAAGGAACAAGCAAATGTCACAATTAGTCCACTTCAAGGAAAGAACAACTAGAGGAAACGGAGTAGCAGAGCTTAAGCAAAGAAAAAAAATCTTAGAAAAGCAGAGATTGCAGGCTTCCATTACTTAGGGCTCCTTTTACGTAGATGCGCTAGCATTTTTAGCGCACGCACCAGATTAGCATGCACTAGCAAAAAAAATCACCGCCTGCTTAAAAGGAGGCGGGAGTGGCTAGCGCGTGTGGCATTTTAGCACACGCTAAGCGTGCGCTAAAACCGCTAGCGCACCTTTGTAAAAGGAGCCCTTAGATGCCTTTCTTTTAATTGATCCCACCCTCAATTTAACTCGCATCCTTACACTAAGGGCTCCTTTTACTAAGCTACGGTAGCGTTTTTAGCACGCGCTGCAGATTAGCGCGCGCTAACTCCCACGCTACGCGGGGAAACTGACGCCAGCTCAAGGGAGGCGTTAGCATCTTGCACGTGGGAATTTAGCACACGCTAAAACCGCTAGCGCAGCTTACTATATGGAGCCCTAAGTCTTAAGTTCATCAGAAAAAAATTTTCTACTTGCGAAAGAAAGTTGTAAAGTCTTATGTTAAGCTGTACCTACAGCGCCTTGGGTGAATCTCTACAAAATATGGTTAATAATAATAATAATTTATTCTTATATACCGCCAGACCAGAAATGGTTCTAGGCGGTTCACAACAAATAGAGCTGAACATGCAGCGAAAAATACAATTCATAATAGAAATATAAGAATACATAAAATATAAGAAATACATAATTATTTTAAAGGCAAAGAGTGCATTAGGATACAAACTTATCAAATAGTTTTGTCTTTAATAATTTTCTAAAATAGAAATAAGAAGAAGCTCCTGTCCTATGAGGCGATAATTTGTGGTCCGCTACTTTATGTTAAACCTACTTTAGATACGTATAAAAGTCGCCTTTTCCTGATCTTGACAGGAATAGGTGTCAACTGATTACTCATAATTGGAAGAACCATGACAGGATTAACTACACTTTTTGGTGGGTAAATGTATGTACCGCTGTATAAATATGAAAGAATGATGGCGGAATGTTTGGGAACTAGTAAGTCCTTTAATGATGTATGGAGTCCATTGACTACTCTTGTTGCAGTACAGTAAGGGTCATATTTTTTTCTTTTTCTTTTTCATGAGATGTCCTTACACATCCAGGGAGGGAGGGTGGGGGGGGAGGGAAATGTACTTTGAGGAGTTAAATTATTTAATTACAATATTGTAATCACATCATATGCATTATTGTATTAATAATTAAGTTGAGGATGGGTGAAAATGACTATTTAATGTATTAATTGTACAGTTAATAGTGTGTTTCATGCAGTATTCATGATTAACCAATTGTATTGCATTATCAAAGTTTGAAAATGAATAAAGATTTTAAAGAAAAAAAAAAAAGAAGAAGAAGAAATAGCTCCTGCATGATTTTTCCAAACCAAACATTCAGTTTAGCAGCCTGAAAAGAAATAGCATTGTGAGGTCTGTTTTTTCTCCATTAATATTCAGAACTATAGTATGAACTTATGAATAAAGGGTTTGATAAGAATTTCAGTTGTGGTTGTCTCCAAATTGATGTAAAATGTCAGACAATGCCTTTGATAAACCTCACAATCGTAACTTTTATAGGACATCAGCAGATCAATTACCTGGCTAAATCCAGTCTATAATGAGTAAATCATTTTAAAGTAAACTTCTGTTGGTACAGGACTGCAATCATTCCATATCATTTCTATTCTTATTTGGATGTATGTTGATTTTCAGGCTCACAACAGAAACTTGCTGTCCATAGATTTTGACCATGTAAACAGAACAGGAAAGATCTATGATGATCACCGAAAGTTCACTCTTCAAATCTTCTATGACCAGATTGGACGTCCAATACAATGGTCACCCAGCAGCAAATATAATGAAGTCAACGTCACCTATTCACATTCAGGGCTTGTAACCTACATTCAAAGAGGAGCTTGGACTGAGAAAATGGAATATGACCAGAACGGAAGGATAGTTTCCAGAACCTGGGCAGATGGTAAAATATGGAGCTATACCTACCTAGAAAAGGTAAATCGGTAGATATTAATTTCTTGACACTTCAAATGAGAAGAAAAATTAGACAGATCCCTTAATTCTGCAAACCTGTGCATCCATATTTGTAGAATAAGCTCAGTTTTATTTGCAATTTAATGTAATAGTTAGCTGTTAATTGGCGTTAGTTAACAGCCAATTATTAGCGTTAACTGGCAGAAATTGGGATAAATTAACAATTGCGCATCAAAATGCCGTTCGTCACTATTCTAGAAGTTGCATGTACAAACTCTATCGCGTGCAATTCAAGGAGGGTGTGGATCTGGAAAGGGCATGGGGGAGGGGTTCAGAGGTGTGCTAGATTAAGGGCCCCGAAAATTATGCAGATAAAATGCGGCATCTAATGCTATTCTATAAAGGACACTTTGGGATGAGCATTCTGTAGGGAATAGTGTTGGGCACTAAATTCAACACTCAACTTTGGCCATGAGGAATTGATGCCGGCTGAAACCTGGTGCGGATCCTGGCGCGCAAATTGGGCATGGATCCCCACTATTTTGTAACACTGCATTCATCTTTCGTGAATGCCCCCTGACCCACCCATACTCCTCCCATGGCCTCCCTTGGCCACACCCCCTTCTGAGTTTTGCCTAATCCAGTTTTGGCGCCTATTGTTACAGAATCATGTGTTGCTAGATCAGCACTAAATCATAACTAGTTCCAATTAAGTTCTTGTTAGCTGCAATAATTAACATACATGAACACTCACCCCCCTCCCCCCCATTTTACCAAGCCTGACAGAGCAGGCTAACACAGTAAATGCTCCAATGCCCATAGGAATTGAATGGGCCACAGAGAATTTGCCACGTGACATTCGGCTAAGTGGCTTAGTAAAAGAGGGCCTAAATTATTATCTAATCTAATGTTATTTGTGCATCACGCAATGCCTATATAGGCTCAAGGCAACTTACAGCGAGAAAAAAAAAACCATTAGAAAACAAAAGGGTCGAAGTAGAGGAATTTAGCAGGATGTAGCGATTAGGACCAAACCTAGACATTATAGTTTGAAGTTTCTGAGTAGTAGGGAGACATTTCTATGTAGGGCAGTATTATTTAAGTCAAAGATCTTTGGTCCAAGCAGAGATGGAAGCATTGTACTGAATAAACTGATTATTTTGGGCTCTGATCTGGGATTAGTATCCAATTTTTGTGTGCTCAAATTTGGCTAACCTTTATGGAATCTGGGAGAAAGCATATATGATATAAAATTCTACACCTAACTGCCCACCAGTATGGTACCAGCACTTTCACTGGCCTTTAGCATGGCATCAATGCTCACATTTCAATTTGGGGGTGAAACTGCTGACTTATGCTAGTATTCTATAATGGCAGAATTCGCGCATCGTGCGAACATTCTGGCACCTAAGTTTTGGCACTCTTTCTTGAATGTACCCCACAATGCTAAAGGTGTTTTGTAGAATTGTTAATATTCAGATATAGTAAGTCCTTTCTACAATTTAAGTGGGGGACATGTGATTTGAACCATGGTTTTCTTGGGTTTCGGCCCTTTGCTCTAACCATTGGACCACGCCTCCTCCACAAGGACCAATTCAACAGCCTATTTAGGTTGTGCACTGAAAATGCTTATCATGTGAAATAAAGTCCGAATTAATAAGGGATTATAATGATTTTGTTTGCCTACTAATTATGTTATCTAAGATGTCTTTTTAGTACCACTATCTTAAAGGAATATCATGAAATTTCATAAGTTACAAAGATCGGTTTTGGCAACTAGATAGACGCCTATCTAAATTGAATAACAAGTTCAATTAAGCTTTTTAATCAGCACTGATTGAAACATAGGCGTCTATCAAGAAAGCCCGATTCTGTAACAAGGTACCTCTAAAAATTTAGGCGGCTGTCAAAAAAATAGGCACTATGCATGCTGGGCGTGGCTACATGTTAGGCGCCTTCTTACAGAATCACTGTTTAGGTTACAAATATGAAACGATGAATGCAGATATGTTAGGGAATAGCAAATTATTTAAATTGTTTTGGGGGCTCTTGTGACATCCTTTGTTAATTCAACAGAGTTGTCTTTGTTTAAATTTTTTGTTTATTTCTATACATATCCAGGACGGGGGTGGGTGGGTGGGGAGGATATCTTGATGAAATTGTTGGATGGGAAGGGAGGGATATTTATTTTCTGCATTGTTATTAATGGATCTTAAGTGCTTATTTTGTTATTAATGTACTAGTGTTTTAGCCCGTTACATTAACGGGTGCTAGAGTAGATGTCTGTCTGTTTTCGTTTTTTTTTTTATTTGTCTCTCTCTCCTTGGACGCTGTCATTCTTTCTGTGTCTTTCTCTGGCCTCTTGTCTGTCTATCTTTATTTCTAACTCTATCCTCTTCCCTAAATCCTGCATGTGCCCTTTTTTCTTTTTCCTCCCCACTTCCTTCCAACGTCTGCTCCTCCTGTCCTCCACACTTCCATTCAGTGTCTGTCTCCCTCTCGCTACCCCTTCCATCTACTATTCACCCTCTGTCTTGTCCCTTCCATTCACTGCCCTCTCTTTTCTTTCCATCCAGTGTCCGCCCTCTCTCTCGCTGTTCCATACGGCCTTTTTCCATCTCCTCCTTTCTTTTCCCATGGTCTGGCATACCTTCCTCCTTCCCTCCATACCCTACCATCTCTTCTTCCCTCCAAGCCATTCTGTCCCCCTCTGCTCCCTTTCTTCCTTGAACTACTTCATGGGGCAGCAGCAGCATTCACAATTCATTGCTGTTGCTGGCTTCAGGTCTTCCTCGCTGGCCAGTCCTGTCTTCATGAAAACAGGAAGTAGGCAGGACCAGCCAGAGAGGAAGGCCTGAAGCCGGCAACAGCAGCGAATTGTAAACGCTGCTGCTGCCTGAAGCACCCGAGGAAGACTCTTCTCTCCCCTCCCAGCCCAACCCCCGCTGACTCTGCGACTCTCCCAGCAAGATGACTTTAAGCACAAACCTCCCTCAAGCGTTGGCAGCCGCAGCACGCTAAACAGGCTGCTTCGCAGCTTTCTCCTGCCGTTGAGTCCCTCTGTCGTGTCATTGATGACATCATCAGTGACGGGGCAGAGTGACTCAACTGCAGGAGAAAGCCGCGAAGCAGCCTGTTTAACGTGCTGCGGCTGCCAACGCTGGAGGGAGGTTTGTGCCGGTATGTGCAGAAGCGGTATGTCCCTCCCCCTCCAGTACCTGTGCAGCATTTTACGCGGCGCATCCTCCCACGATCCTGAGTCGGCCACAGCGCTCGAGTGTGGGCCCTAACCGCGCATCCGCTCTCCTGCCTGCCACGGACCTACGGATCACAGAACACGCAGATGGGAGTGCGCATGCACGGCTAGCGTTTTATTATATAAGATATATAATTTATTATAATAATAACTTTATTTTTCTATACCGCCATAATCTTGCGACTTCTAGGCGGTTCACAGTGAAGATTAGCTGTACAGTCAGCGAATTACAGTGAACATATAAAGAAGAGATTACAATTGGCAAGAGGAAAGATATACATAATTTTTTTGACAACTTACATTGAGATGGTTGAAAAAAAAAAAAAATCAGCGAATAGCTGGATACAAATTGTGAAGAGAACATTGAACAGACAGTGAGTACAGGGTGTCATTAATGAGGAAAAGTGGAATCGGTAAAATAAGCGGTAGCTTTGAAAAGGGGGGGGGGAGGAAGTCTGGCTAGGAAATGAATAGAGTGGTCTTTATTTCTTTCCGAAAGGCGCCGTATGTCAATTTGGCGCCATCCATGAGGTAGCCTAGCCAAGTTTGCTGCCTACCAGCTTGAAACTTGAATGTTCTATCCAGAAAGGTTCGGTATCTGCAACCTGCAATTTTCGGAAAGGCAAAGAGGCTGTGGTTTCTGGTTGTCCTTGTGGGGGAGTAGAATTCGAAGTGAGACAGTAAATAGTTGGGGGCCAATCCCCAAACCAGTATTAGTTTTGAAAATTAATAAAGATTAAAAAAAAAGAATCACTGCTCTTAAGCATGCATAAGTGATCGCATGGGTGCCTAACTTTTTTAAATTCTTTATTCATTTTCAAAATTACATTAAGTGTTACATATATTCAATCACATTAACAATAAATATATCACTTACAGACTATCATTTGCACATTACTTAAAATCTTATCCCTCCCCCTTCTCCCCCTCCCTACCATATAATCCAGTATAATATAAATATGTATTAATAAAATATCCCCACCCTACCCAATTAATACCAATAAATTTAAGGGAAACAAACTCTACTACTCCGAACAATATTTTGTTAATGGTTTCCATACATCCTGAAATTTCTTGAAATAACCCTTTTGTAATGCAATAAATCTTTCCATTTTATAGATATGGCATAGAGAGTTCCACCAAAAGTTGTAATTCAATCTACTCCAATCCTTGCAATTATATGTGATTTGCTGAATGGCAACACCAGTCATTATGAGTAATAATTATTCTTGCAAACACACTAAACTCAAATCCCTACGTGGGAATAATAATAGCAATAATAAAGACCCCTAATTATTCTTGCCCAGAAATAGCTAAGAAGAAAAAAAAAAAAAAAAAAATTTAAATTGAATCAGGTTGGGCAGACTGGATGGACCATTCGGGTCTTTATCTGCCGTCATCTACTATGTTACTATTGTTATTCATAGAAATTTGACTTTTTGCTCTCATTTCCATGCCAAATATCACAGTATCATAGGATAATGCCACCGGATTATCTAACAAATTATTAATTTGGTCCCAAATTGATTTCCAAAAATTCATAATACATGGGCAATGAAACAGTAAATGATCTAAAGTTCCTGCTTCCAAATGACAATGCCAACATCTATTAGACAAAGAACGATCTAATTTTTGTAACCTAACAGGGGTCCACAACGCTCTATACAACAGAAAAAAACCAAGTTTGTCTCATAGATGCTGACACCGTACATTTCATCCTCCGAGAACTGACTTTTAGTTGTGCCTAGAGCTGGCCTGTTTACGGGGCGTCTCCAAAATAGGTGCCGCTCAGCGCGATTCACTAAACAAAACCCAATTGTGCTTGAATCGCGCTGAACCTTTGGCTGCCGCTTATAAAATTGCCCCATAATGCCGATTTGCCACATTTTGTCCACGTGCCAGATCTGAACTTCCTGAAGATAAAATGAAAACTAAAAATGTATTGTACTCCATCGCCTTTCATAAGGCTCTTTTCTAACCTTTTCGATGTAAATATATTTTGGGACTTTTTCGAGGCCTGCTAACAAGCCTCTGCAATTAAAAGTAGCAATCTGAGCTTTCAACTCGAAAGTAAAGAACTTTAATTGAACATTAGCTTAGTACCAATTTGGTTCAAAAAGCTTTCATTAGGCTGATAATGAAAGTTCATTTGAACTGGAGCAAGGGTACTATGTTTGTGTTAATTAGCCCTGCATTGCTTCGTTTTTAAAAGGGTTTATTGGTCTCTGTCCCATATTGTCAGCCAAATTCTAGACATAAGATGAATTACAACGTTGAAATGTTGGAAAGAAATTATAGATGAGGGGTCCAGAATGTCCGGTGTCTGCCTCTGTGTGATCTGTCTGTCTGAGAGCAAAATAATACACCGCAAAAAATAGGGGAAAAAAATCTCGTGAAAAGACACATCAAGTCCAGGACAAATGGGCCATATTGAATAGGGGTTCCAGAGAAATAAGCTCCACAAGAAAATGGCCCAGTGTCTTTCAATGGGAGAGTCAGTTCCAGCTTCTCCATCATAGACACTGGGGAGGAGTAGGCTGGAGAATCTCCAAATCCTGCCAGGTGAAGATATAACCCCTCCCCCCCTTTTTTTTTTTTTACAAAACCATGAATGTAGTTTTTAGCGCTGACCGCAGAGTTCCTATGAGCGTCGGAGCAGCGCTCAGCATTTAGCGTAATGGCCAGCGCTAATAACCACTGTTGTCGTTTTGTAAAAGGGGGTTACTGCTATATGAACAGGGCCTATCTGCTCCTTACTGTTCTGTTCCCTTTTATAATGCCTGCAAAATGCTCATGATACATCAAACACGCCCAAAAAGAGGCAAGTGAGATGTCTAAATCCAACCAACATTGCTGCATTTATTAGTCCATAAGATTGTCCAACATAGAAGAGCAATCTCTTCTGTTGTAGTCCCAACTAGGATCCTAGTTTCGGCAAAAGCTTTCCTCAGGGGACTCGTGAGGTACTGGTAAAGCGAATGCACTAGATAAAACACCATGTCGGCGTGGTTTCGTTTTCAACGTCTGACACAAGCCAACTTTGGTGTTGGCTGGAGAATCCAGGGATTTCGATCTCCCACTTCAGTTCTTTCTTTCCCTCTGTCTTTCTTTTCCCATTCTTTTATTACCCCTTTGCCATTCTCTTAGCTGCCCTTGCCATTCTCAAATTTCACCCCTTCCAACTATCTTCTCCGCCTTTTCATCTCCTTATCCGTCATCTTCTTCTTCAGAGTGGAGGAGTGGCCTAGTGGTTATGGCAGCTGCCTCAGCCCCCTGAGGTTGTGAGTTCAATTCCCACTGCGGCTCCTTGTGACTCTGGGAAGGTCACTTAACACTTCATTGCCCCAGGTACAAAATAAGGACCTGTCTAAAATATGTAAACTGTTCCGATTGTTACCACACAGAAGAAGCAGTACATCATCCTTTACTCTTTACAATCAAGCTATTGTGACATCATTGATGAGGTTGACTCTTATTGGTGGAATGAGGCATTATGACATTGCATGGTTTTATAGAATTGTTAATATTCAGATATAGTAAGTCCTTTCTACAATTTAAGTGGGGGACATGTGATTTGAACCATGGTTTTCTTGGGTTTCAGTCCTTTGCTCTAACCATTGGACCACGCCTCCTCCACAAGGACCAATTCAACAGCCTATTTAGGTTCTGCACTGAAAATGCTTATCATGTGAAATAAAGTCCGAATTAATAAGGGATTATAATGATTTTGTTTGCCTACTAATTATGTTATCTAAGATGTCTTTTTACTACCACTATCTTAAAGGGATATCATGAAATTTCCTAAGTTACAAAGATCGGTTTTGGCAACTAGATAGACGCCTATCTAAATTGAATAACAAGTTCAATTAAGCTTTTTAATCAGCACCGATTGAGACATAGGCGTCTATCAAGAAAGCACGATTCTGTAACAAGGTACCTCTAAAAATTTAGGCGGCCGTCAAAAAAATAGGCGCTATGCATGCTGGGCGTGGCTACATGTTAGGCGCCTTCTTACAGAATCACTGTTTAGGTTACAAATATGAAACGATGAATGCAGATATGTTAGGGAATAGCAAATTATTTAAATTGTTTTGGAGGCCCCTTGTGACATCCTTTGTTAATTCAACAGAGTTGTCTTTGTTTAAATTTTTTGTTTATTTCTATACATATCCAGGACGGGGTGGGTGGGTGGGGAGGATATCTTGATGAAATTGTTGGATGGGAGGGGAGGGATATTTATTCTGGTTACCAAAGACTGAAACTCTTCACACTAAAGGGGGGGGAGTTAGCAACATAGACCACTGGAAGCAGAGGAGTGGCCCAGTGGTTAGAGAAGCTGCCTCAGCCCCCTGAGGTCGTAAGTTCAACTCCCACGGCAGCTCCTTGTGACTCTGGGCAGCTACCTTAACCCTTCGTTGCCCCAGATACAAAAATATGTGAATCACTTTGATTGTGTAAACCACACAGGCAAAAGCAGTTTGTCAGTTCAGATAAAAACTGCATAAAAACAGTGGGAGAGAAATACCCTCCGTCTTAACAGTCGATTTGGGGCGACAAAAGCGAAAATGCACGCACGTGTTCTGCTGTGCAATTCCTAGTGAGTTTATGCACGTCTCGCTCTCTCCATAATGTCAATGGGGCAGCCAAAACAACAAATTTCTAGTCCTCAAAACGGTGTCAGGTCAAAAGCGCGCCGGGACAAAGGCACGCCCAGATGATTGAGCGTAGCGCGCGGGTGCACGCCGTAGAAAATTACTGTTTTTAGGGCTCCGACGGGGGGCGTGGGGGGAGAACCCCCCCCCACTTTACTTAATAGAGATTGCGCCGCATTGTGGGGGCGTTGTAGGGGGTTTGGGGGGTTGTAACACCCCACATTTTACTGAAAACTTCACTTTTTCCCTGTTTTTAGGGAAAAAGTTAAGTTTACAGTAAAATGAGGGGGGTTACAAGTGCCACTGTTCCCTCTAAGCTGAGCAGGTGTCCTCCAGCTGCATTGCTACCACTAGGGGGTGGAATATTTTCAGTCGCTAAGGACAGGTATGTTCCCTGGAGTCCTGCAGAACTTGCCTGTCCCTCACAATTGAAAAATGTGACAGTGAAACAGCACCCTCTATTGGTGAGACTGTGGGTGGAGGACTCCTGCTCAGCTTAGAGGGAACAACCCCCCCAAGCCCCCCATAACGCCGGCGCGATCTCTATTAAGTAAACTGGGGGGGCTCCCCAACAAACCCCCCCCCATCGGATCCCCTAAAAACTGTAATTTTCTTTGGCGCGCGCCTCCGTCTTGCGCTCAGTTGTCGGTGCGCGCCTTTGTCTTTCGCGGGGTTGTCTATGAACCCTCAAAACTGAGTGCAGCATGGATGGTGCACTCCCAAAGCAGCCTTTCCTTCATCTGTCTTTTGATGGCACTCTTGTGTTCAGTAATCCTCTGGCTGGATCTCCTATTTTGTTTTGCCACTATACTGTATATCAGGTTGCAAGGACTTATTGCAGCATAAACCATTCTGACAGTCTTACAATTGGAAAAGTGTCTACGTTTGAATTCTTCTCCAGTGTTTGTATGAATGAATGTTTTAATTTCCACATCTGAAATGGCCAAAAGGCAGTTTCTTCTTTAGCAGATTGGAGTCCAAATGGCACTTTCCCTTTTACAAGCAATCATCAAACCTTTATCTGAAAAGTGGTCTAATTTTGAATTTACGAGGGACCTTCAAAAGGTTTCCACACTTTTATTTTTCTAAACACTGTTTATTAAATAGTTCCAAAAGCAAATTACATCACTTTTCCACCTTATCACCCTGTTTTGCCTGACTAGTCACATGACATTCTAGGACATACCCTATTACCCCCTTCTCCCACCCCAACCATTTCCCGTGAAAATATGAAAGTGTGGAAACTTTTTGAAGGACCCTCGCGTATGTATGCCACTTCTTTTACAAGACCTTTACCAAATCATGAGACATATGAGTAAATGACAATAGACAAACAATGTTTTCAATCTTCTGCCTTTCTGTATTGTTACTGAAGTGCATTCAGGGATATAAAGTTTGTAGACACAAAGCCAGAAAAACTATGATGAAAACCAAAAGGAACTGGCCTGTATAGATGACTAGCCTATGAAGGGTGATCAAAAAAGTTTATAAAAAAGCTCAGAGATTTGAAACTCTGAAGGGAAGGTTGTGAGACCTCCCTTGGAGAGAGAGTTTACCTTCCAGTCATTGTCCTTTTATAGAAAATCTTTGATCACGTCCTTCAAAGGTGTATTACATTACATTACATTAGTGATTTCTATTCCGCTTGTGCCTTGCAGTTCTAAGCGGATTACAAATTAGGAGATATCGGAATCATTATTAAAAGCTTCAAAAAAATTGTCCAAACAAGGTACTGCCTTTGAATTTGCAAATGTCACTGCACCTGTGGCAGGTTCTAAAAGGTTTACTTAACTTATAAGCAGGATTGAGGGGGGTCCCAACGCGGCCTCGTTTCGATCCCTGCTTCAGGGGACCCGATTATAGACTCTTTAAACAGGCTCCTATAGTCGATTTCATGCTGGAAAAGTTTGCCTTCGTGACGTGCAGCTGAAGATTCGCTGATGAAACGCTGGTAGAGGTAGCTGGCGGTTTGAAGATTTAGAAGCTACCTCTACCAACGTTTCATCAGCAAAATCTTCAGCTGCACGTCACGAAGGCAAACTTTTCCAGCATGAAATCGACTATAGGAGCCTGTTTAAAGAGTCTATAATCGGGTCCCCTGAAGCAGGGATCGAAACGAGGCCGCGTTGGGACCCCCTCAATCCTGCTTATAAGTTAAGTAAACCTTTTAGAACCTGCCACAGGTGCAGTGACATTTGCAAATTCAAAGGCAGTACCTTGTTTGGACAATTTTTTTGAAGCTTTTAATAATGATTCCGATATCTCCTAATTTGTAATCCGCTTAGAACTGCAAGGCACAAGCGGAATAGAAATCACTAATGTAATGTAATGTAATACACCTTTGAAGGACGTGATCAAAGATTTTCTATAAAAGGACAATGACTGGAAGGTAAACTCTCTCTCCAAGGGAGGTCTCACAACCTTCCCTTCAGAGTTTCAAATCTCTGAGCTTTTTTATAAACTTTTTTGATCACCCTTCATAGGCTAGTCATCTATACAGGCCAGTTCCTTTTGGTTTTCATCATAGTTTTTTGTATTGTTAAGCAACTCCCCTCTTTCGATATTGGCAGTTTTCTATCTATGGGTATCAATGCACTTACTAGAAGATCCCTTTTCTCTAAACCTGTTTCTCATTTCTCTAGATCTCTTTTCACATGTTGCAGGCTTGGAACACAAAGGGCTATGGCTCACTGGTCGAGCTGCTGTCTGTGCACCCTGAGGTTGTAACATCAAATCCCGGTGCTGCTCCTTGTGACCCTGGGCAAGTCATTTTATCCTCTAGTGCCCACCGCTTTGAATGTCATCTTTGAAATGCCATAGCCACAAAAAGGCGGTATACAAGTCCCCATTCCCTTCCCCTTTCATCAAGCCCAGTATCCCGTTTCCAACAGTGGCCAACCCAAGTCCCAAGAACCAGGCAGAAACCCAAAGAGTAGCAACATTCCAGAGCTGAGATTGTGATGTCATAATGCCTCATTCCACCAATGCCTAAGAGCCAGCCTCATCAGTGATGTCACAATGGCTTCACCTATACTTGGTTCACATAAGAATTAGAGTTTGAATGGGCACAGCTACTGACCCTCAAGCCTTGCATTGAAGAATGCTGGTGTTGAAGGACTGAGGATGAGATAGAGATAGACACTAAAGAATGACACTGGATGGTTAGAACATAAGATCATAAACATTGCCATACTGGGACAGACTGAAGGTCCATCAAGCCCACCATCCTGTTTCCAGCAGTGGCCAACCCAAGTCCCAAGAACCAGGCAGAAACCCAAAGAGTAGCAACATTCCAGAGCTGAGATTGTGATGTCATAATGCCTCATTCCACCAATGCCTAAGAGCCAGCCTCATCAGTGATGTCACAATGGCTTCACCTGTACTTGGTTCACATAAGAATTAGAGTATGAATGGGCACAGCTACTGACCCTCAAGCCTTGCATTGAAGTATGCTGGTGTTGAAGGACTGAGGATGAGATAGAGATAGACACTAAAGAATGACACTGGATGGTTAGAACATAAGATCATAAACATTGCCATACTGGGACAGACTGAAGGTCCATCAAGCCCACCATCCTGTTTCCAGCAGTGGCCAACCCAGGTCCCAAGTACCTGCCACAAACCCAAAGAGTAGCAACATTCCAGAGCTGAGATTGTGATGTCATAATGCCTCATTCTGCCAATGTTTTATTGAAAGTTCTGGGTATTATATTAGATTCTGCTTTAAAAATAAATATACAGATAAAGCACTTAACTCAGAATACTTTATTTAAGTTGAAACAGCTTCGTTTGGTTTGCTCCTACTTCTTCCCTAATCATTTTAAAGTGTTAGTGCAATTATTAATTTTATCACAATTAAATTATTGCAACTCCATGTGCACGGGAATTAATCAAAAGCAATTACAAAGGTTGCAGTTAGTTCAGAACACAGCAGCTAAACTTATATTGTATTTCATAAAGCTAGATTTGATCACGCGCCGCTCTGACTTGCTGATTAACTTATATTGGCCGACAGTGAAGTCAAAAATATACAGTATTTCAAAATATGTTGCTTTGTTTTTAAAATTTTAGATGTTTTTTGCCCAACTAATTTGACATCATTGATTTCGCTACTGACTGGTCCCAAAAGTCAAAGGACATGTACTTACCACCTCTTTTACAAAGATGCGCGAAACGCTAACGCATGCATGTTATCCTATGGAAGCATTAGCAGTTAGCACACGCAATGATTTAGTGCGTGCTAAATCTGCGCTAAAACACTTAGGGGTCCACCGTTCTAGGATTTAAAAGCAAACTAGACGCACATCTCCTTACGAGAGGCATAGAGGGATATGGGTAACTAGAATTATGCCAGGTGTACACCTGGCTGGGCTTCCGCGTGTGCGGATCGCCGGACCTGATGGACCGAAGGTCTGATCCGGAGATGGCTGTACTTACGTTCTTATGTTTTATCAAGCTGCGGTAGGGGGGGGTTTAACGCGCATTAAACCGCCTGCCGCGCTAGCCGCTAACGCCTGCATTGAGCAGGCGTTAGTTTTTTAGCCGGCCGCGGGGGTTAGCGCGTGATGAAATGTCCGACGCGCTAACCCCGCTAGCGCGGCTTGATAAAAGGACCCCTTAGCACGCCTTTGTAAAAGAGGGCCACAATTTCCTTGTAAAAGCATTCAAGCAGCCAAATTATGGAATATGTTACCAGCAGAAATATGATATTTTTCTTCATATATTCTTTTTCGCAAATTACTGGAGTTATATGTGTTTGCTATAATCATGTCAGGATGTTTCAACTGTTGTCTTAGATATTGTTTATGGCTACTGTAATTCGGGACTGGTGTTGTCTTTTTCTTTATTATTGTAAACCCAATCTGAACCTAAATTTTGGGAGAATAGCAGGCTATCCAGATAGGATAGGGTAGTCCATAGTCAGTGCCAGCGCTGTCCAAACAGCTAACTACCGTATATGGTCAGCCACACCACCCTAATAGCACTTGCTCCCTGGATGAAGCAACTAACCATATGAAGTGAAATGGCTTTAATCAGAGAGTTGTCTGGTTAATGGATTGAATATTGCTGCTAACCAGATGATTCCAAGGCAAATTGCTATTAATTATTTCTAGAGTGCTACCAGAGGTATGCAGCACTGTACAGAGTCACAAAGGAGACAGCCCCTGCTGGCATGAGCTCACAATCTAATCAATCAAGACAGACAAACATGATGCTAGGATACAGGTTACAGTTAGTGGGGGATGGTTAAACTCATCACTAGGGTGATGAGCAGAGGGTTATGAGTTGAAGGCAAGCTCGACGAGGTGGGGAACGACGAGTGAGGTGATTAAATTTGCAGATGGCACTAAACTGTTCAAAGTTGTTAAAACGCATGCAGACCTGTGGAAAAACTGCAGGAAGATCGTAGGAAATTGGAAGACTGGGCGTCCAAATGGCAGATGAAATTTAATGTGGACAAATGCAAAGTGATGCACATTGGGAAGAATAATCCAAGTCATAGTTACCAGATTCTAGGGTCCACCTTGGGGGTCAGCGCTCAAGAAAAAGATCTGGGTGTCATCATGGCCAATACCCTGAAGCCTTCTACCTAATATGCGGCGGCAGCCAAGAAAGCAAACAAGATGCTAGGAATTATTCGAAAAGTGATGGTAAATAAGACTAAGAATGTTATAATGCCTCTGTATCATTCAATGGTGTGACCTCACCTAGAGTAATGCATTCAATTCTGGTCTCATCTCAAAAAAGATATAGTGACACTAGAAAAGGTTCAAAGAAGAACAACCAAGATGATAAAGGGTATGGAACTCCTCTCGTATGAGGAAACACTAAAAAGGTTAGGGCTCTTCAGCTTGGAAAAGAGATGGCTGAGGGGAGATATGGCCAATCGGAGTCTTAGGCGACTCCCAGTGCATCCCAGAGTGTACTGGGAAGGAGGCCTAAGGCTCTGGTTGGCTCAGGTACCTAAAGCCCTTCCTATGGGAGGGGCCTTAGGCCTCTCCTCAGTGCATCCCAGGATGCACAAGGAAGGGGAAGGCCGCCATTCTGAAGAGGTAGACCTGCCGGCCAGATGGCGTAAGCATCGCTCTGGCTGGCTTTCCTGTTAAAGGTCCAAAAGGGTCCAGGTGGGCTTTAGTGGGTGGGGGTTCAGTGGGGATGCTGGCAGGAGGGAATGGGCATCCCTCCTGCCGGGGATGTTGGGGGGGCCCGGCAGGAGGGATGCCAGCAGGAGGGAATGGAGCTGTTTTAAGTTAGCCATTGGGTGGATATGGGGGTGGGGAGGGATGAGAGCAGGGGGAAATGTAGACAGATGGTGGAGAGGGAAGAAGAGCAAGATTCCAGACTGCGAAAAGGAGATGCCAGATTGTGAGAAGGAGAGGAGAGCGATTCCAGGCTGTGGGAAGGAGAGGAGAGACATGCCAATCCACAGGAAGGGGGGAAGGGAAGGAGAAAAAAGCCAGATCCTTGGAGAAGAGAGAGATGCCAGTCTGAGGAAAGGAGAGGAAAGAGATGCCAGACTGCAGGAAAGGAGAGGAGAGAGATGCCAGACTGCAGGAAAGGGGGAAAGGAAGGAGAGAGAGATGCCAGACCTTGAGAGAGGAAATAGATGCCAGGCTGTGGGAAGGAGAAGAGAGAGATGTCAGACTGCAGGAAGGGGGAAGGGAAGGAGATAGATGCTGGATCATGGGAAGGATGAGGGAAGGAGAGAGAGATGCCAGACATTGGGCGAGGAGAGAAATGCCAAGCTGTGGGAAGGAGAGGAGAGCAATGCCACACGATAGAAGGGGGAAGAGGAAGACAGAGATGTCATACCATGGGAGAGAGAAAGAGAGGGAGGAGATGGTCACAGGGATGGAGGGGAAGGGGAGACATGGAAAAGAAGATAGATTTTGAGAAGAAAGCAGAAAAATAGAAGAAAGTTGAATTTTATTTTTTTTTTAAGTTCAATCATCTTTATTGACAATCTCCTTTACTTTCTGTCTTACATCCAACTTTGGCGCTAACATTTAACATTCAATATATTTAAATTGAATGTTAAATGTTAATGCCAAAGTTGGATGTAAGACAGAAAGTAAAGGAGAGAAAAACAGCAAATGGATAAGAAGGCCCTGGAAACACAGTTAAGAGCACAGACAGAAGGAATTGCAGCCAGAGACCGGGATAAGATGGTTAGAAAAATAAAATCACCAGACAGCAAAGGTAGGGAAAATGATTTTATTTTCAATTTAGTGATTGAAATGTTTCAGTTTTGAGAATGTATATCTAACTTCACAATGCAGATGTAAACAGCCTTAGCCCTTTAGGGAGAGGAGGAGATAGTGTATGCTGTGGATGGGAGACTGGATGGGCCATTTGGCCTTTATCTGCCATCATAAAGCTCTATGGCCTCATAATGCATTATTTATGACAATAATGCTCTATGACCTCACAATGCAGGTGCAAAGAGCCTTGGCCTAAAGGGAGTGGAGGAGATAGTAGATTTTTATGTATTCCTGGTCCACTCATCCAGTTGAGGTAACAAGCTTTTCAGAGGAATCATAAATATTGACTTACAAAAGCTAGTAAGTTGGGAGGGGGGGGGGGGGGGGTTGGAGAATCCAATACAGCTAGCACAAAAAAAACTAGTTTGTGTATGGCATTATTGCTGTCCTCACAAAAGATTTAATATTTCATGCGTAGTGTTAATTCATTCATATAGGGGTTCTTTTACTAAGATGTGCTAGCCATTTTAGCGTGCACTAAATATTAGTGCACGCTAACATGTCCATAGACTATAAAGGACGCGTTAGCGTTTAGCGTGTGCTATTTAGCACATGCTAAAACGGCTAGCACGCCTTAGTAAAAGGACCCCATAGTTTTACTAAATCAAATGCCAGTTTACATCAGATATTAATGGAAACCTTTCTATTTTACAGTCTTTTGACTTAATATTTAATTTAATATGAAGCACTAAATCGTCTTTGCTGTTGCTCCTCTCTTTTTCTTTCAGTCAGCGAACCTTCTATTGCACAGCCAGCGTCGCTACATTTTTGAATATGACCACTCCGACTACCTATCCTCAGTCACCATGCCCAACATGATGCGTCATGGCTTGCAAACAATGCTTTCTGTGGGGTATTATCGCAATATCTACAGTCCCCCAGATAGTGGTTCCTCTTTCATTCAGGATTTCAGTGAAGATGGGCGCCTGCTGCAAACGCTTTATCTTGGGACGGGGCGCAGAGTTCTTTACAAGTATACCAAGCAGTCACGATTGTCGGAGATCCTCTACGACACTACTCAAGTCTCATTTACTTATGAAGAATCTTCTGGGGTCATTAAAACAATACACTTGATGCATGATGGATTCATATGTACCATCAGATACAGGCAAACAGGTTTGTTACAAATATGCACAGGAATTACTTACTATATAATATTCTTTAAGGTATCTTCATAAGCTAACATCTATAGAGGTTCTATTTTTATAACTCAACTTTCATTAATGGAATTCAGTCATGTGCCTCTGCATTATGAATGCCTGAAATGTAGGGTTAGAGCACTGAAGGGCAACATAGAATGAGAGGTCTTTGCATGGAACAATCCATCAGAGAAGGTTGCTTACAATGAAGAAATAAGGGTAAGAACAGAGATCAAGTAAGGTCTGTTATGTTGGACTAGATAGAGAGACTGTAGAATAGAAAGAGGGTCTTATATAAATTGTGAATCTCACTATTCTTTATATTTTGCAGTGAGTTGCATGCCTTAAGTTGACTCTGATACATGGAATTAAATTTTAAAAAATAATGTGTAGCTCTGAAAAATTTGATTTATGTCTGCTTTTTTTGTTTGTTATATGATGATAATGGTTTTATTATTTATTATAATTAGGTCCTTTGGTTGGACGCCAGATTTTCAGATTTAGTGAAGAAGGACTTGTAAATGCTCGGTTTGACTACAGTTACAACAACTTCCGGGTCACCAGTATGCAGGCCATGATAAATGAGACTCCCCTCCCCATTGACTTATATCGATATGTGGATGTCTCTGGAAGGACTGAACAGTTTGGAAAGTTCAGTGTCATCAATTATGATTTAAACCAGGTTATAACCACTACTGTGATGAAGCATACCAAGATTTTCAGTTCCAATGGTCAAGTTATTGAAGTACAATATGAAATTTTGAAGGCCATTGCTTATTGGATGACCATTCAGTATGACAATATGGGTCGTATGATAATATGTGACATAAGGGTAGGTGTCGATGCAAATATAACCAAGTATTTCTATGAATACGATGCTGATGGGCAACTTCAGACTGTCGCCATAAATGATAAACCACAGTGGCGTTATAGTTATGACCTCAATGGAAATATCAACTTGCTTAATCATGGAAACACTGCACGTCTTACACCACTAAGGTATGATCTTGGTGACCGCATCATTAGACTGGGAGAAATTCAGTACAAAATGGATGAAGATGGTTTCCTCAGGCAACGAGGCAATGACATCTTTGAGTACAACTCTAATGGTCTGCTAAACAAGGCTTACAATAAGGTTTCTGGTAGGAATGTACATTACCGTTATGATGGACTTGGGCGACGAGTTGCAAGCAAATCAAACCATGGATTACACTTGCAGTTTTTTTATGCTGACCTTGCTAACCCAATTAGAGTTACTCATTTATATAATCATACCAGCTCAGAGATAACATCACTATATTATGATCTTCAAGGTCATCTGATTGCAATGGAATTAAGCAGTGGAGAAGAATACTATGTTGCATGTGACAATACAGGAACTCCATTAGCTGTCTTCAGCAGCAGGGGACAAGTAATAAAAGAAATTCTGTATACACCCTATGGAGATGTCTATCAGGACAGTAATCCAGATTTCCAAGTTATCATTGGCTTTTATGGAGGACTATATGATTCTCTAACTAAATTAGTGCATCTGGGTCAAAGGGATTATGATGTTGTTGCAGGTCGTTGGGCCACACCCAATCATCAAATATGGAATAAGTTGAATACCAACCCCAAGTCATTTAATCTGTATGCATTTGAAAACAACTATCCAGTTGGCAAGATTCAAGATGTTGCACAGTACACTACAGGTTAATATCAGTATTTGTTTGTTAATAATGAAGTTATCATTCAACATGTCTCCTGCAAATTCGGTGCTGCATAGTATTTTTCCACAAAGCACTGGAAGATCAATATTAATGCTGTTGCTCTCTTTTTAAAAAGCTCTTTTATATATTGGAAAATTAAAAGTAGAATGATAGTATTCATAAATTATATGTAAATTTTCTGACTCTTACATTTCATATTAATCTATATAATCTAGAGAAGCAAATATCACATTACAAAATTAACTATTGTGGTATTTACACCCTAATTCTATATGTGGCACTCAAAACTGAGAGCGCAAATTTGGGTATGCACCCAATCCAAATTGGACATGCAATTTAATTGACAATTAAGCCAACTAGCACCGATAATTGGGTGCAAATGATCAATTATTGGCACTAAGAGGCATCAGTTTAAATTTACACATGCATCTTTAGATGCTGGGATCCATATGTAAAATATACATAATAATAATAATAATCAGTTTATATACCGCAAGGCCGTAAAGTTCTATGCGGTTTACAATAGATAAAAAAAATGACAAAAAAAGAAGTTGAATAGAACTAATAAAGTAAGAAGCCAATAATTAGAGACACTATGGGCTCCTTTTAATGATAATTATAACAGTTTATATACCGCAGGACCGTGAAGTTCTATGCGATTTACAAATTGAGTGGAATTAGCAGAATTTAAAGCTAGTAATTAACATTTCTAGGGATCAGTTATTATGGAGTAAGAATTGTACGGGTCAGCTGCCTAGATACTTCATGAACAGATATGTTTTTAGGCGTTTCCTAAATTCCCCATAAGTAGTAGGCGTAAGCAATTGTTCTAGATCTTTACCCCATAATGCTGCCTGACGTGAGAAAAGGTGTTGATGATGTCTTTTGAGTTTACTTCCTCTAACTGGAGGGGAAACAAAGTTCAAATGTGAGCTTCTCTTATGTCTGTTGGCTGAGAAAGAGAAAAGGTCAGTTATATATTTAGGGGCTAGGCCGAATAGTACCTTAAAGCAGTGATTCCCAACCCTGTCCTGGAGGAACACCAGGCCAATCGGGTTTTCAGGCTAGCCCTAATGAATATGCATGAGAGAGATTTGCATATGATGGAAGTGATAGGCATGCAAATTTGCTTCATGCATATTCATTAGGGCTAGCCTGAAAACCCAATTGGCCTGGTGTTCCTCCAGGACAGGGTTGGGAACCACTGCCTTAAAGCATTACCGAATAGTAATGCTTTTACTAAGCTGCGTTAGCGTTTTACTAAGTTGCGTTAGCTTTTTTTAGCGCATGCTAAACCCACACTACACGGCTAGAACTAGCGCCAGCTCAATGCTGGCGTTAAGGTCTAGCGCACACGGCAATTTAGCGTGCGTTATTCCGCGCGTTAAAGCCCTAACGCGGCTTAGTAAAAGGAGCCCTATAATGATCTAAATTTTTCATGAGAAAATTTTTATGAATTAGCTGCTTAAATACTTTGCAAACAGATTAGAAAAGAGAAAGCAGCCTTAAGAGGGGCAGGAGCGGATTAAGGGTGTTCCTGGAATATGCGCACTGTTTTACCCAATAAGGGAGATCTAATCTAATCTAATCCTTAGGTTTGTACCGCATCATCTCCATGTTTGTAGAGCTCGACGCGGTTTACAGTAGGAGAAATAGGAAGGAACTACAACAGAGGGTTAGAGGTAGAAGTGTGAAGAAAATTTAGAGGACTTGGGATGCCAAGATATAAGAGTTTCCTTGATTCCTAAGTTGGAGGGAGACTTACATTTTTTGAGAAAAGCCAGGTTTTCAGATGTTTGCGGAAAACTTGGAGAGAGCTCAAGTTCCGAAGAGGGGAGGTAAGGTTGTTCCAGAGCTCAGTGATTTTGAAGTGGAGGGAGGTCCCTAGCTTTCCTGTGTGGGAAATGCCTTTTAGCGAGGGGAAGGATAGTTTTAATTTGTGGGAGGATCTGGTGGTATTAGGGTATGAGGAATTCCAAGAAAGAGGGATAAAGGGAAGGAGGATACCATATAGGATTTTGAAAGTTAAACATGCTTAATTTAGGCAGGAGAATTTACACCGGGTTTCAGTTGGTGTAAATTTTGAGCTTGGATCTTGGCATCAAATGCTACTGTGTAAATCTGAGCATTATTTATAGAATTTAGTCCTTCATTTCTGGGCTGCATTTAAATGTCATTCCATAATACAAGCTATCCCAGCAGAATGATTTCTTTCATAATTACTATGGTATGATAGCTACAAAGTGAAATATTATTAATCTGACAGCAAAAGATGGTTAATAATATCAGTTGTACAAAGATTCTTTTGTATTGCATCAACTAGGAAAAATAAAATCCGTTGTGTCTATTTCAAAAAGCACAGAATTTGCTATGTTAACTATACGTTTGAAAGGTATCAAAGGCATTTAGGGCCCCTTATACAAATCTGTGGTAGCGATTCCAAGGCAGCAAATGCGATGCAGCCCATTCAGTTTCTATGGGCTGCATCGCATTTACCGCACTGGGACTCACTACCACGGCTTTGTAAAAAGGGGCCCTCAGTTCGGTAAAATTAGGAACTATAAGATCATTTAGCAATTCACAATTATTGCCATGTGCACAAATAATTTTTTTAATAAATCTCTTCATGCATATTGTAACGTGACATATTTATAACCACTGTGTAGCTTTAAAATTTGAAACCACAATTTGTTATTAATATTATTCTTATTGTATTTGTTCTATAGACATTGGAAGTTGGTTGGAGCTGTTCGGTTTTCAGTTACATAATGCACTTCCTGGATTTCCAAAACCAGAGACAGAAAGTTTTGAATCAACCTATGAACTTTTAAAACTGCAAACAAAAACCCAAGAGTGGGATCCTGGAAAGGTTGGTAACCAGAAGAATAAATATCGGGAAATACCTTGCCAAACCATGGGGCTCTTTTACTAAAATTTTCCACTCAAATCAGAACCCTATATGGAAATAGATACAAACTAGAGAATGACACGGTGACAAAATTCATCACCGTTCCCGTCCCCGCGGATAACCGCGGTAAATAAACCCATGTCATTTTCTAGTGTCTATTTCAACCTCAATCCTTCTGCATCAGCATTCTTCAAAGCAAAGCTTGCGGGTCAGTGGTTGTGGCCATTCATACTCTCATTCTTATGTGAGCCAAGGATAATGAAGCCATTGTGACATCACTGATGTGATTGGCTCTTAGGCACTGGTGGAATAAGGCATTATGACATCACAATATCTGCTCTGGATACCAGAGACTGTCATTCTGTAGTGTCTATTTCAACCTCGGTCCTTCTACACCAGCATTCTTCAAAGCACAGCTTGCAGGTCAGTGGTTGTGGCCATTCATACTCTGATTCTTATGTGAGCCAAGGATAATGAAGCCATTGTGACATCACTGATGTGATTGGCTCTTAGGCACTGGTGGAATGAGGCAATATGACATCACAATATCTGCTCTGGATACCAGAGACTGTCATTCTGTAGTGTCTATTTCAACCTCGGTCCTTCTACACCAGCATTCTTCAAAGCACAGCTTGCGGGTCAGTGGTTGTGGCCATTCATACTCTGATTCTTATGGAAGCCAAGGATAATGAAGCCATTGTGACATCACTGATGTGATTGGCTCTTAGGCACTGGTGGAATGAGGCATTATGACATCACAGTATCTGCTCTGGATACCAGAGACTGTCATTCTGTTTCAACCTCAATCCTTCTACACTAGCATTCTTGAAAGCAAAGCTTGCGGGTCAGTGGTTGTGGCCATTCATACTCTGATTCTTCCCTCTTTCCTTAAAGAATGACATGAAGATGGTTTCCCGCGGGGCGGGAACGGTGATTAATTTTGTCACCATGTCATTCTCTAATACACACACTGCAACACTAAAAGGCCTTAATCATGCACATTAATCATCCACACAACACAACATAGAACAGCAGGAAGAAAACAAAAAGAAAAAAGAAGTGGAGAAAAAGCCTCAGTTCTGCTTCATCTGGCAAAAAAAAAACTCCACTTCTTCAAAATAAACACTCCTGCATATAAACAAAAAATAGAAAAAAGCACTATGATAACTCCACAGTGACATCTAAAAAGGCGATTTTAGTCTGATGGAAATTCATCTCAAATCTCAATGCAGGGCGGCATGCATTAATATAATCTCTAAATGACAAAAGTTCATCCAGAGACCCGCGCCAAAGGCAGAAAATACCATCTATAAAACTGGTCCACCCCAGCATCGATTGAAAGAATACAGAGGGGTAGATAAACCCTTCTTCAAAATAGCCCATAAACAAATTGGCTATTGTGGGAGCAAAAATGGCGCCCATAGCCACCCCTGAGACTTGCATATAGAATTGACCCTCAAACAAAAAATAGGGTTCCCCGTTGGGTTTATTGGCTGCAATGCCCAGGAGGTGAAGTTTCAGACTGAGAAGCGCCTGGATGCCAGTAGCGGTGTCTTCTTTTTTTATCTGCCTCCTTTGCAAGATCCTGGACCGTAGTGCTGCAGTGCTCACTTGCCCACAATATAAGAACATAAGAACTGCCATCTCCGGATCAGACCCATGGTCCATCAAGTCCGGCGATCCGCACACGCGGAGGCCCTGTCAGGTATATACCTGATGTAGTTTTAGTCACCCATAACCCTCTATGCCTCTCGTAAGGAGATGTGCATCTAATTTTCCTTTGAATCCTAGCACAGTGGATTCCTTAATAACCTCCTTTGGGAGAGCATTCCAGGCGTCTACCACTCGCTGCGTGAAGCAGAACTTCCTGACATTTGTCCTGGACTTGTCCCCCCTTAGCTTCAAACCATTTGGGACTTGTCCCCCCTTAGCTTCCATTTGGGGCGGTGTACCCCGACGTGCTGGTCGATACCACTCTGCAGGCTATCATAGTGCTTTTTTCTATTTTTTGTTTATATGCAGGAGTGTTTATTTTGAAGAAGTGGAGTTTTTTTTTGCCAGATGAAGCAGAACTGAGGCTTTTTCGCCACTTCTTTTTTTCTTTTTGTTTTCTTCCTGCTGTTCTATGTTGTGTTGTGTGGATGTTTAATGTGCGTGATTAAGGCCTTTTAATGTTGCAGTGTGTGTATCTATTTCCGCATAGGGTTCTGATTTGAGTGGAAAATTTGAGTTAACAGACCCTGATCCATAGGTGAAGTGTTTAGTGGTGCTCTTTCACTGAACCATGTTAAGCACTTAACCTATGATATATTGCACAGTAACTGGTAATGCAGAGCCGCATCAATTTAGCAGTTACCATGCAGTAAACAACACAGCTGGAGAGGAACTTATCAATGTGGTTTAGTCTTGTTTTATTTTACCACGAGTCATGCTATTATAGCACAGGGTCTCACTGCATAAAATGGGATCTGTGCTAAAATAGCACATTAATAACATCCCCCATTAATGCTTTTTTGTTTCAGCAGTGGCGTGGGTGTGGAAGGTGTTTGGCAGTTAACATGCATCAAGTAAAGAACCGCCGAGCCCTACACCCCTCCCCCCAACAGCCCCTCGACATCCCCGGACAGCCCCCCCTACAAATCCTTCCCATATCCCCCAACATTCCCAGACTCCAACATCCCCGTATCCCTGCCCCCTGACATTCTCCCCGCATCCCCAAATATTCCTGGACCCCTCCCCCAACATCCCCATACCTTTGGATGACAAATCCCTCCTACCTATAGGGCCACCTGCTCAGAATGATGGGCCTTCCCCCTCCCAAAGCATGTAGGATGCAGTAGGAGGGGCCTAAGGTTCTGATTGGCTCAAAATCGTGATGACAGTTCTTCCCAGCCACCTTACTCTCCTGATTTGGCCCATGCTGACTTCTTCCTTTTTTTATTTATTTTTTTATTGATTGATTGATTTCCTGCCCTCCCAGAAAGCTCAGGGCGGGTAACAGTAGAACAAACACAGATTCAGAAGGAATGGTGGGATTACAGAGAGCAAAGGGAACCTAGGTACAATATTAAAGGCTAACAAATTATCATCAAGGAGACGTGTACAGATTCCGTAGGCAGTGGATCTAAGTACAAGGTGAGGCTAACATGTTATCATGTCCAGGAGGGACAAAGGGCATACATAAGCTGTTTCCTAAACTTAAATGCATGCTGAAAGGAAAGTGATTCAACACCATTGAAGACATAAAGCTAAATTTGGCACAGCAACTTTTGGAAATTCATGAAGATGCGTTTAAGGACTGTTTCCAGAAGTGGAAATGACGTTGAGAAAAGTGTATACGTAGGGAAGGGGAGTACTGGGAAGGGGACCCAATGGAATAAGTTGTAAGATTGTTTAATAAATTTTATATAAAAGTCCTAGAAATTTTTGAACAAACCTCGTAAATGGATGCCCCTTCCTGTTCTGTGATGGGAATTGGATGTCCATATTTTGAGCTGACCCTAGTTTCGCCCAAAACATATCCACACCAAGCTCCCTTGCCATATGGATAAACTGCAGTGTTAGATGCCCATATCCTGCATTTGTAAAATTGGGATTTGGACATCTATGCAATATGGGCATCTAAATGCCAATTTTCAGACATCCAGAATAAGAACAGAGCTTCTAAAATAACCATCAGTATGTCAATTAATCATACAAGGAATCTGAGCAAATTAAAGCCAAACCACCACCGTGCTTTCCTGATCAATTAGCATATTGATGCCTGAAGCAGGAAGGTGTAACATATCAGTATTAGTTTATTCATGAGAATGAAGTCTTTAATTAAGAGATGCTTGTGAATGAAATGATCTAATATTAATGAGACTTATATGCATCATGCAGGAAGAATTGAAAGACGTGAAAGGCATGAGTGCATGAGTAATAACTGTATGAGTCAGAGTTCTTACTTGGGGGTTTGCTTAGAGCAGTGGTTCCCAGACCTGTCCTGGGAGAAACTGCACCTGATCAAGTTTTCCACAATAAATATTCATGACAGGCATCTGCATGTACCTCCTCTGCTGCATGCAAATGTCTCTCATGAATATTAATTGTGGATATCCTGAAAACCTGACTGGCTGAGGGCTTCCCCAGGACAGATTTGGGAACCACTGGCTTAGACTGAAGTTGGCAATGTCAGCATTCCCTTAAAACCAGGAAAACATGGCAGATATAATCCAGATGTAGCAAGTCACAACTGGAATCTGTTTAAAAATCATGTTGGTGAAATAAAAAAAAGAAAAAGCTTTCATATCCAGACACACCCTCAGGACACACACACAGAAGGCCTGATTCTATAAATCAACTGCTAGTTGTCATTTATAGAATCGAGTCTACCACCGCCTAACCTGACTTAAGAAACCTGTATATAAAGCCAGGGTTTTCCTGGCCTACTTTACAGACGCCTAACAGCACCTAAGTCTTACCACACCTACTCTCCACCCTTAACCACAGCTACTTTTCAACTAGGCATCGGTAGGCGCTGCTCCGAGTTCCGGGTGGAACTCTTAATTGATTGGGTTTTTAATTTTTTTTGTAATTAGACTTCGACGGCATGATCAGTTACCATTCCAATGGTACAAATTAAGCAATTTTGAGTTCTGTGTGGAACTCAACTAGGCGTCCACAATCTAGGCACCATTTATAAAATCGGGCCCAGAGTGCATAAAGGATCCCTGCCTGCGCCTTAGTTGCGCGCCTGTGGTGTGTGCTGTGAAGGATAATTAAATTTTAAAAGCTTATGTGAACAACATGACCTCTAGTCTGTTTATTTGTGGTCATGACTTCTAGTTTCTGAATTCATGGGTCTGATGACTAACGGAGACATTGACTATTGCTCTATATTTGAGTGTGCCATATCTAAGACAATGCAACAGTGAGAAATGCACAGAGGTAGAAAGCAAAAGTTATAGGTATCCCTCCTTATGTCAATTGGAAATTTACAGTTCTTCTCTTGTCGCTCCCATTTCTATAAAAAATGTCCCCCTGCAATTAGTTAGCAATATAGAAATTTTAGGGGTGATCTTTGATCACAAACTGAATTTTCATGATCACATTAGTAACACTATTAAAACAACCTTTTATAGGCTATGAAAAATTCGATCAATTTCAAAATTTCTATGTTCAAAATCACTTAATATTCTTATTCACTCTTTGGTGATCTCTAAAATTAATTACTGTAACGCTCTTTTTAAGGGAATCTCTTTGAATGAAATAAAACGTCTACAGATCATTCAAAATGCTTCCATTAAGCTTATAACTAAAACTAGGAAGTTTGATCATGTAACTCCCCTTCTAAAGAATGCGCACTGGCACCGGATAACATACAAACTATGCATACTCACTTTCAAATCTCTCCTTAATAAAACTCCAGCATTCATATATAAATTATTAATTCCTTATTTTCCAAATTGAGATCCAATGAACAGAATTTACTAACAATTCCATCTCTTAAGGTTATTAACACAAGACGGCAATTTATTTTCTCTGTTACCGCACCTCAAACTTGGAACGCCCTTCCCATTTACTTAAGGGAAGAGCGCAATCTGGAGAAATTCAAAAGTAATTTAAAAACATTTCTCTTTAGAGATGCCTTTGGTAATTAACTAAACAGTTCGTAGGTCAAATTATTTTTATTGTATCATATTATAGCTTTTATTTGTTTCCCTTTTTGTACTTTTCCCTTTTTGTTCTACTTTTGTATATTGATTTTGTATTTTACCTCCCTTCTTTCCTTGTGTTTATGAGTTTGTTAAGTTAAATTTTTAATCCCTTATGTCGTTATACATAGTTTTGTATTGTCTCCCAGTTATTGTAATTTTAAATTGTTCATCGCTTAGAAATACGATTAAGCGATTAATCAAAAAAGCCATGAAACTTGAAACTTTTTAAAGAAAGCAACTTTCTCTGTTACCTATTTTGATATGCTTTTGATAATAGTAGATGGTAGAAGCTTGATCTTTATAGCTTACTGCATCAGCCAGTGTTGTCTTTAAATGTATGGGCAATCCAAACTGGCAAAAAACCTTATTCACAGGCACGTTAAGAGTGGCACAAAAAAAGTGTAGAAATGTTACTTGAATAACGTCATCCACCAATTTGCTGAAGATATGTATTCTCAGGATCTGAGATTTGTTGGGTTTTTTCCCCAGAATATAACACTGATGTCATTTCCATGAACTTTCTTTTCTATACTGTTGATTTATTAATGTGTTTTCTCTGCTTTATTGATAGTTCTAAGGCTTTTATATCCATTAAATCTTGGGTTTGGGCCAGGTACTAGTGACCTGGATTGGCCACCGTTAGAACGGGCTACTGCATAATAATAATTCCATTTATCATTCCATCTCACCAGGCAAAATATCCAACTTAGGTTTATCTATAAGAAAATTTTCTAAATGAGTTGGATCTAAAAAAATATATTTGGTATCTTGATATACCACCAAACACTTGCAGGGGAATTTAAGAAAAAATGAAGCACCTACACTCAAGGTTTTATCCTTCAGTTGTAGGAATTGCTTCCTCCTGTATTGTGTCTGTTTAGAGACATCTGGAAAAAACATTTATCTGTTGACCACAGAACATAGCAGTTTTATTTAAAAATACCTACGTTGGATATTTTGCCTGTCATTAACGCAGAGGTTGAGATGGAATGATAAATGGAATTATTATTATGCTTGACTCTAGAGTATATTAGTGTTGAATATGTTGATGATGTTTAATTATTGCTTGTTAAAGGGCATATCAGGAATAGCCAGCCCCCAATAATGTGGACTTAAAGATTATTATTTATTTTATTTTCAATTTCCTGTGTATTTGTTTATTTTGCTTGAATTTGTTATCTGCTGTAACAATGAATAAATTTAATTAAAAAAAAAAAAAAAAGAACGGGCTACAGAGCTTGATGGACCATTGGTCTGACCCAGTAAGGCTAGTCTTATGTTCTTAACGCCCCACTTCTGAGTGGAATTCTTCCAGTGGGAATTCAATCAAACTGCAACAGAGAGAATACACAAATAGTCTTGCCTTCTCAGAGCTCGCTTCTCCTTCAAATGCCTAGTTACCTAGTAACTTCTCTGTTCACGCATTGTCAGCCGCTAGATCCGTATTACAGCAAAAGGATTTCAACGCTCTATGACATGTGGCCAGAGAGCTACATGGGAATCGTTTTCCTGGGTTTATATCATGGGGCAATACGAGACTGAAGTGGTTTTGCAGATTTATTTTTCAGGGCAGCAGGATTTAGATGTTTGTATTGCGCTATGTTGGACAATTATTGACAAAAAGCAATAGTCAAGGCAGTTACATGATTAAAACATCATTTTAACTACAAATTTCTTTTTTTTTTTTGGGGGGGGGGATACCCATCCTCTGCTCTATTAGCACCCAGGTAAGGGGGAGGGGACGTAGGTGGTAGGCAGCAGATCAGAAGAGAACAGCTTTATTACGGGACAGAATTGTTATCTGAAGGTACAGGGCTTACAAATGGATCCTTTGTGGAGAAAGGATATCTATTAAGCTCAGGAGAGTTCATTTTTGGAGTTAATTTGGTGCAAGGGAGGCTGTATCTATAATAATAATAGCAACTTTTATTTATATACCACAATACCTCACTGTTCTATGCCATTCACAATAAGAAGAGGCTGTAAAACTCAGCGAATTTACATTGTTAAATAGAGATACATAGTACATAAAAATGGCATTGCGATATAATTAACTTATCTAATTATATAAATTTATCAAACAAATACATTTTTAATGATCTTCTAAAATCCTGATAAGAAGAAGAAGTTAGGATTACACCACTGAAACTTTTGTTTCATTTTCCTGCCTGAAAAGATAAAGTCCTATCAAGAAATTTATATACACAACCTCTTATTGAAGGGAAGAAAAATAAAGTAATACTACGTGAAGAATGGTTAGTTTCTAACAAATCAAAGTGATTTATAAGGTAACTCGGAATAAGACCAAACAATGTTTTATAACTTACACAAGCAAATTTAAAAATACTCTCGCCTCAACTGGAAGTCAATGAAACTTTCGATAATAAGGTGTCCGTTTTTCTAGGTTGAAAATTTAACGCATTGCCATATTTTTAATCATTTGCATCTTCTTAAGAATTTTTTGTAAGATCCTAAATAAATGATGTCACAGTAGTCTAATGTACTTAGAACCAATAAGTATTGGGGATGATTCATAGGTTGGGGCTTCGTACCACTTTAAGCATTCCTAGGTAGAACCCAAGAACATCATCAGCTCATGCGTTAGCTTGAGCAGTCCATCCCATTTGCCAAACAGTAGGTAGGAGGCTAAAGGTTGAGTAAAATCTACATCAGTCCAGTGAGCAGGTTAAAAAAAAATAAGCAAACTGGGTAGCCCAAATGGCCCTTCTAAGCTGACATATTCTTTTCTATATTTCTATAATGGAACCATATAAAATCAAAACTGTTGATGGAACAAAACTACATGTTAGTAGCAAACAAAATTAGTACCAGGAATATGGTGTTTTTTCATGAGAGAAAAAATCAACAATGGCCATCGGTGACCAACTGGTACATGACTGAAAATAACAGACCTACTGTGGGTTTTTAACAATGTCCTATTTAAGGGCTCTTTTTACAAAGGTGCGCTAGCGTTTTTTAGCGCACGCTACCCAAAAAACTACAGCCTGCTTAAGAGGAGGTGGTAGCGGCTAGTGCACGCTATTTCGCGCATTAAGGCCCTAACGCACCTTTGTAAAAGGAGCCCTAAGTGTAGCATTAGTTGGCCCAGAATTTATTTTTACCTTCTAATTCTCAAGACTCAAAAAACAATGCTAAATTTCAAGCAGTAGGGCTAGCTACCATGACTTTTGCAAAGTACTCAAGGGCATCAAAGGATTAGAAAACAAAACTATAGGTGCAAAGTGTGTTTCTTCCTCTCTTCCATATCTCACTGATTACATTTAATGCTTATTCTTCAGGGACAGAATGCGAGTTGACAATATAAAGACTGTTTTTATTATAAACCATGTATATGCACGGGGGGGGAGGGAGGAGAGGGTGCACCCCACCCCAAATGTTGCAGGTGATAATGCTGAATTGCTCCTCTCCCTTCCCCTCCCCTCCCCCCCCCCCTCCCATTGCCAATAAGAATTCAACTTGGGAGCCATTGACAAAATTTTGCAAAGAGTAACTGGAGATTATACCCTTTGGTCATACACGTCCAGGGTAGGTGGGTGGGAGGGCGGGTTGGAAATGTATTTTTCAATTTCTCAATCTGAGTGTATTTTTTGAATATAATTACGGAGGGGATGATATATCTTTTTGTCATAGATTATAATTGTAATTGTATTTAAGTCAGGGGCGTCCAACCTTTTGGTTTCCCTGGGCCGCATAGGCCCAAAAAAATGTTTCTGGAGCCACACAAACGCGCAAAGGCTACAGCAAGACAGAGGAGGGAGCCGGCAAGACGGTAAACACCTGGGGGCAGCAGAGAAAAAGACTGCATCGCCCTCGACCGGGGCTGCACAAAATACTTCACGGGCCGCATGCGACCCTCGGGCCACAGGTTGGACACCCCTGATTTAAGTGCTTTTATAGAGTTATATAATTGTATTATATTTTGCACTTACTTACAGCTTTAAAATGAATAAAGAAATTAAAAAAAAAAAAAAGAAGAATTCCACTTGTCCTTCCCCCACCACCATCACCAAAACAAGCAGATAAACTAACTAGAGGGCATGAATTGAGGTTGCAAGGTGGTGGATACCTGGAATGCCCTCCCATGGGAGGGGATAAGAACATAAGAAGTTGCCTCCACTGGGTCAGACCAGAGGTCCATCGCGCCCAGCAGTCCGCTCCCGCGGCGGCCCATCAGGTCCATGACCTGTAAGGTGATCCTTGTCTAAAACCCTTTATTCCCCTTTATGCTTCTATCTATACCCTTTCATAGTCTAATCTCTACCTCTATCTGTATCCCTCAATCCCCGCATCCTTCAGGAATTTATCCAATCCTTCTTTAAAACCCCGTAATATACTCTGTCCTATCACAACCTCTGGAAGCGTATATCAGGTGTCCGCCACCCTCTGAGTGAAAAAGAATTTCCTAGCATTGGTTCTGAACCTTTCCCCTTTCAATTTCTTCGAGTGCCCCCTTGTTCTTGTGGTTCCCAATAGGCTGAAAAATCTGTCCCACTCCACCTTCTCTATGCCTTTCATGATCTTGTATGTCTCTATCATTTTTCCTCTGAGTCTCTGCTCCTCCAGGGAGAAGAGCCCCAGCCTTTCTAACCTGTCTGCGTATGAAAGGTTTTCCATACCTTTTATCATTCTTGTTGCTCTTCTCTGAACCCTCTCAAGTATCGCCATGTCCTTCTTTAGGTACGCTGACCAATATTGGACACAGTACTCCAGATGCGGGCGCATCATCGCACGATGACTTCCTTCGTTCTGGTTGTGATACCCTTCTTAATAATGCCCAACATTCTGTTTGCTTTCTTTGAGGCTGCCGCGCATTGTGCCGTTGACTTCATTGTTGTATCCACCAGAACACCCAAGTCTTTTTCAAGGTTACTTTCCCCTAGTACTAATCCCCCCATTTTGTAGCTGAACATCGGGTTCTTTTTCCCTAGATGCATGACCTTGCATTTCTCTACATTGAAGTTCATCTGCCATTTATTAGCCCACTCCTCCAGAAACCAAAACGATAATGCAATTCATAAATTCATGGGAGAAATACAAATAATTCCTATATGGAAAGAGAATGGTTTCAAAACATTCTTACAATGGCTATTGTTTGAATTAAAGACTCGTCATCTGGTACAGTACTTCCCAACCCCTGTCCTGGTGGACCACCAGCCAGTCAGGTTTTCACGATAGCCCTAATGAATATGCATGAAAGAGATTTGTATGTAATGAAGATGATAGGAACGCAGGGCTATCCCGAAAACCCGACTGGCTAGTGGTCCTCCAGGACAGGGTTGAGGACCACTGATTCTAGTACATCATTTCTGAAGTATGTCTCTCTCTGGGTTTTTTGCTTTAAGAGTTTCTGGCAGCATTTTTTTTTTTTTTTTTTAGGCTGCAATATTTCTATATATCAACAAAAGTACAAACATGCTGTACATATATATTTCTGTCAACAAAGATTATTCCCTAATGCGGCTTTTGCCCTGCTTTTCCATTTGTACTTTCACAACATTTCTGTTCTCAGTAATTTTAGAGACCTAGAGCTTAGTGAAAAGGGGAGTTGTAATTGTACATTCAGGTTTCTACAGAGATCAGTTGAAACTTTCTATTATAGAACTAATCATAAATTTAAAAAAAACATGCCACACTCAAAGCACGTTATTTGTTTTTCAGACTGTTCTTGGAATCCAGTGTGAGCTACAAAAGCAACTCCGAAATTTTATTTCCTTGGACCAGCTCCCTATGACGCCCAAGTATGCTGATGGAAGGGGGCTTGGAGGACGAAAACAGCCCAGGTTTGCGGCCATACCTTCGTTTTTTGGAAAAGGAATCAAATTTGCCATTAAGGATGGTTTGGTGACTGCTGACATTATAGGAGTAGCCAACGAAGACAGCCGACGTATTGCCGCCATCCTCAACAATGCGCATTACTTGGAAAACCTTCATTTTACCATCGAGGGACGTGATACTCATTACTTCATCAAGCTGGGTTCCCTGGAAGAGGACTTGGCTTTAATTGGCAACACAGGCGGGGGACGCATTATGGAAAATGGCGTCAACGTCACCGTGTCCCAGATGACTTCTGTGGTAAATGGGAGGACTAGAAGGTTCGCGGATATCCAGCTTCAGCACGGCGCCTTGTGCTTTAATGTCCGATATGGAACCACCGTAGAGGAAGGGAAAAATCATGTCTTAGAAATAGCCAGGCAAAGAGCTGTGTCTCAAGCTTGGACTAAGGAACTAAGGCGACTACAAGAAGGGGAAGAGGGCATCAGGGCATGGACAGAAGCAGAAAAAAATCAACTCTTAAGCACTGGGAAGGTACCAGGCTATGACGGATACTTTGTTTTATCTGTGGAGCAGTATCTAGAACTTTCTGACAGCGCCAACAATATTCACTTTATGAGACAGAGTGAAATAGGTAGGAGGTAACAGACAAATATTCCCTGCCTTTGCATCACCAAAGACTGCCTGTTTTTAAACATAAAATGGTTTATTGTATTGATTTTCTAGATCAGAACTCTGTAAATGTAAATACAGGAAAAAAAAAACAAACCAACATATCCAACTGCCTTTAAATGTGACAAAAAGATGGTATTTTAATATTGTTTGTTTAAACTCTTTAGGAAAATGGCCGTGGAGCTTTTTAGATCTTGTGCAGCAGTATTCAAAATTTTCATGAGCGCAGTTCAAAAGGATTTAACAATGGTTGGCTAGAAATCACTACAGTCATTAAACTTAGCTGGAATGTTTTCATTGTTCATTTGGTAGAGACGATGCAGCAGAAACCTAAGGACATGTAAGAGGGAGTAAAAGTGCATTCATTCTACTTTGCCAACTCTAACACACCTTTGAGGCCTGTCTATTAAAGGGTGCTAAGCAGTAACCCTCTCAATTCTGTAACAGGGCGCCCGAAGTTAAGCACCATTTGCACGCTTAAATTTATAGAATACTGCAATCCAGGCACGTTTAAGTGCCCATGTGCATGCATAAATGACAGTGGGACACCTAAGCGTTATGATATGTTTACACACTAAAGTGACTTACCCCAAGATTTTACTGGGAGGTGGCCAAAGTTGCACACCCAGCGCACAAATAAATTGGATAATGAGCTCTGAACCATCAATTGCTGGGTGCAAAACAACCAGTTACTGATGTTAATTGGCACTCATTCAAATTTGCAAGTGGCATGGTACCTAACTCCCATGGCACGTATCTCAAAAGAGGGTGAGGCCCTGGATGTGTCCGTGTGTTTCAAAACGTTGCGTGCAGAATACTGCCTAACTGCGCCTAAGTTGGGCACTGGCATTTACACCAGGTTTTGGGGGGGGGTCTAAGTCCAGCTGAACGCTATTCTATAGAAGGCATGTGTCCTTTCTGGAATAGCGCTTAGCGCTGGATTTTTTTTCAGCACCATGTTCTAAATCCGGCCCTTGGGGGGGGGGGGGGGAATTCTGGAAATGGTGTCTAAAAAGATAGGGGCCTACCTCTTGTCAATCACACTTAGGTGCCTATTACAGAATCGTGCCTAACTTAAAACTTAGGCCAGGGTTTTAAAGGTGCCTAAGTCCTTTGCAGAATCACACCTAGTGGCTCTCCCTGCCTAAACACACCTACTTTGGAGTTAGGCGCCACTAGGCGTCATGCTATAGGTGCCTATCTCTTGTAAGACTTGCACCTAAGAGGACAAGCGCCCATCACCTAATTAATTTTTAATTTTTTTTCAAATTTGAGCTTGTTAAAGTTCATACTTGAAGCCAATTTACTAATTAAGGTCCCCCCTTTTATCAAGCCGCATTTGTTTGTTTTTATTCCCGGCCGCTGCAGTAAAAGCTCCGACGCTCACAGATATTCCTATGAGCATCGGAGCTTATACCGCAGCAGTTGGCGATAAAAAGCCCTAACGCGGCTTGATAAAAGGGGGCCTAAGTCAGGCACCTTTTATAAAATTCCCCCTTAGTGTATAATTGTCAGAGGGAAGGGACATGAGTGGGCTGACAATTACGTGTGGAACTGTCATGTGAGCCCGTAAATGTTGAAATAAGGCGTGTCCACGTACACCAACCATAGACCTGGTGTAAAAGTGCATTTAGACGCATTGATGTTGACTTATCTTAATATTCTGTAAGGATACGCACATGTAAAGGTGTCTTTATAAAACAGGCTCACTGCCCACATTATTTGGGGGTCCAAACGAAAGCGCCCAATTATAGAATCGCCTGCTTGGTGCATGAATTATCATTCGGTAACCGTTAACGGTAACCGTTACAGTGCTGTCAGGACCGCAGACGCTAAGCCATGTTAACTGCATAGCCCGCAATAGGATAGGAAATGAGCAGGTTGTGGGTGAGGAAGAAGTGTGCACTGCGCATCGCAGCGAGCACGCCGTCACTGGTGCATCTATACTGTCAGTTCACTTACTGCATGGTAAAGAGTATTTTGGGCAGTAACTGAACACCGGGAAAGACCCAGCACTTAGGGCAAAGGCTTTGCACAGTCATTTGGACATTCACACAGGAAGTTAGCGAAAGGTTCTCTTTGACTACATTCACATTACATAACTCGGTGAAACTTCTAGGAAGGAAGTTATCCGTGTGGGTTATTTTACCACAAGCCAGGTTGTTTTAGCAAAGGGTCTCATTGCATAAAATGGGAACCTGGGTTAAAATAACAGTAGCCCAAGCTGATAACTTGCCCCCCCCCCCTTAGTGTGGCACACATTGAGGGGGTAATTTAATAAAGGGCTTGAGCATGTCGAAAAGCTTTCTAGGTGCATAAGTAAGCTCTTCTCAAATTGTGAACAATGGAGCAAAGCTGGCCACCGGGAAGGAAAACTTCCACTGCAGAGGAAACACCTGCAGCCAAATCACCAAACTATGGGGGTCCTTTTACTAAGGCAATTCCGGTCCTCGAGAGCCAGAGCCAGGTCAGGTTTTCAAGATATCCACCATGAATATGTGTGAGATGGATTTGCATGCACTGCCTCCTTGAGATGCAGATTTATTGTGGAGATCCTGAAAACCTGACCTGGCTCCGGCTCTCGAGGACCGGAATTGCCTACCCCTGGACTAACACATGCTAGCTGTTTAAGCGTGCGCTAAATATTAGCACATGCAAAATGCTAATGCCTCCCTAGACTATAATGGACGCGTTAGCGCACAGGTGTCAAAGTCGGTCCTCGAGGGCCGGAATCCAGTCGGGTTTTCAGGATTTCCCCAATGAATATGCATGAGATCTATGTGCATGCACTGCTTTCAATGCATATTCATTGGGGAAATCCTGAAAACCCGACTGGATTACGGCCCTCGAGGAGGGACTTTGACACCCCTGCCCGGTTAGCGTTTAGCACGTGTTAAAACGGCCAGGGCGCCGTAGTGAAAGGACCCTTATGTTTACTTACCAGCTGTAAGCAGACATTGGTAAGTTGACTGCAAATATAGCACCATTTATGACTGAGGATTGCTTTGCTCATCTGTTATTTATTGCTTTCAGCATCATTTGATCCTTCTCTGCGCGTCCTATAAAATTGGGCTCAGGGCTGTACCAACAAATAGGGCTCCTTTTACTAAGCTGCGTTAGGGCTTTAATGCGCGGAATAGTATGCGCTAGACGCTAACGCCAGCATTGAGCTGGCATTAGTTCTAGCCGCGTTGCGCGGGGTTAGCGCCAAAAACTCTAGCACACCTTAGTAAAAGGAGCCATTAGTGTAATAAGCATCTAGGCATTGCTAGAGGTGGAGGGTACATTAAGTTTGTATTCTCTATAATGCACATGAATATGCTTATTGGCATACAAGGGGATGCTGATAAGTTCTCAGCCCGACCAACCAACTTGCTAAATTCTGAGCGTTATTTTGCCACCGTAGCTGAAAAGAGTGTTGTCTTATTTGGGTAAGTGCCAATCTGCAGAAACAAAATTCTAAATTTGGACATTGTTTCAGATCATTGATTGAACCCTATCCACGTCATTGTCTTCTTGGCTGGGCTGAGAACTTCTCAGCATCCCTTCGTAGCAACATTCCAGAGCTGAGATTGTGATGTCATAATGCCTCATTCCGCCAATAAGAGCCAACCTCATCAGTGATGTCACAATGGCTTAATCGTCCTACACTTGAGAGAGTGCTGAAAAGTTCTCAGCCCAATCAACCAATTTCCTAAATTCTGAGCGTTATTTTGCCACCGTAGCTGAAAAGAGTGTTGATTTAGTTCATCAAGTGCCAATTTGCAGAAATAAAATTCTATGTTTTGACATTGTTTCAGATCATCCATTGAACCATATCCACATCATTCTCTTCTTGGTTAGGCTGAGAACCTTTTAGCACCTCCTCATATATGCAAATATACACCTGACTCAGAGCAGGTGGCGCCATATGGCGAGAGCATTTGTAGCTTACCGAGATAAATCTAGAAGCCTATTTTAACAGTGCATATACACGTATGTTGCTTTTATATAATATATACATTTAGGGCTAGATTCAATAAATGGCATTAAAAAAAAATCAGCACTCCACGCTTATTCTACACTGGGCACTCAAAGATGACCGCCCACTGTAGAATAGCATCGGATGCCAATTTGGGTGCCCAAACTTACACCTTCTGAAAGCAGGTGTAATTCTCGGCACCCAATTTGGGCGCCCATCCCCAGAATTCTAGAACACCGCATGCAAATGTTAGGAATGCTCTTGATCCACCCATGTACCTCCCATGGCCACGCCCCCTTCTGAGTTGCATACAATGAGATTTGCGTACAGATTGTTATAGAATAGCATATAGCAAGATGTGCACACAAATCCAAATTGGCACTAATTGACTTCTGAGCCTATTTATTTATTTATAAAATTTATATATTGTCTATATCTAAATGGTTTCCATATAAAACGTACATAAAATGTAAAAAAAAAAACAAAAAAAAAAACAGAAAGCTGAATCTTTATAACATCTCTTCCCCAACCTAATACAAAACTAGGTCATAAACGACCCCCCAACTCTATCACGTGTCTCGAGAGAAGAGAGAAATATTAGCCACAAGAAAGAAAGGACAGCATTATAAACATTAGTTAAACCCCTGTCTCCCACCCTCAATCCCCTCAAGCCCATCCCTCCCAAAGCCCCCCTCCCCCCCCCCAAAAAAAAAAAAACCCCCAGCAACCATCCCACACACAACTTTGGTATCCGGGAATTTGTTCCTTATTTCCCCCCTGGACATCCTAAAATAGAGAAAGAAACACCCCCAACTCCAGAACAACACCAGCATCTACCCTTCCTATCCCTGCCTCCAAAGGAACAGAGAATGGCCTACCCCCTTAATGAAAGCCTAAGGCCAAACTACAAGCTTTGTGAGACAAAGAATCAAGATAAATTCCCCACACCCAGAAAAATCTCTTCCCCAGCCTAATCTATTACTTGAACTGAATAGCATTTCCCTTACAAAAATGCTGATACATAGAGTTGCGTTTTCAATCATTTCTTGCATTTCGCCCTATTGCCATACAAACACAGTTGATGCATTCCATTCCACATTTCACATTTTAACACCTGCAGTGTGAAAGGCAGTTGCTCTGGTCTCAACATATCGCACTTTAGCCACCGTATCAAGTAAAATAACATTTTATGATCTCAAAGATCCTCCAAGGCAACAGAGCAGCAACAGTTGTTTAAATTACAATGGTAGCGAGTCTTACGAACAATAGAAATAATTTTATATTGGACTCTGTGCATCACTGGTAACCAATGTACTCTCTGAAGCACTGGTGTTCTATGCTCATTTCTTGCAACACCCGTAGCCATCCGTGCTACTGCATTTTGAACCAACTGCAATGCTTCATACCTCACCTTAGATACGCCGAGGTACAGGGCATCGCAGTAGTCCAGTCTAGACATCCATAACCATCCCTTGTACAACAGTTCTAAAATCAAAAGGGGTGAGCATTGGTTTAAGGCTCTGTCTCACAAACATTTTGAAGCTGCGACACACTAAATTCGCAGCTGGAGGGCCTCCGGACTTGCATGGACGTTGATGTAATGACATCACGAGCATGTGTGACATCATTACGGTGATATCCGCACATGCATGGTGACCCTCCAGATGGAGCCCTGAGCTGGCCAACCCTGGGAGGAGAGGTGCCGGTGCCAGCTGACTGCCTACAGGATGTGCCTCTCGCCGTGAGAGGCACATCTTGTAGGTAATTAGCTGGCACTGGTGCCTCTCCTCCTCACCGGCATCTCGTGGCACACTCTGAATCTCACTGTGCCACGGTATACAGTTTGCGATGCAACAAATGTAATTGTCCAAAAGAAGCCCAAATAGTTTTATCAATTTGGCATTTCATAGTTAAACCAAAATCTAGTCTAACCCCCCAGTACAGTCATTTTGGTTTTTACTGGTAAACGAACTCCCAGTACATTTAGCTGGGTGCACAACTTGGATCAATGCCAAATTTTGGCCACCAGCTCCAGAATCCGGGGAGATAATGCCACTCTTTTATAGCTATACCATTGCACTCACTGGACCGTCACACATGGGGTAGCCTTCAAAACAAATAGACAACTTCTAGTCTACCTTAAATCAGCTGAATATCATCACAAGTGCAGTTTTGCTACGAATAAGCCAAATTTTTCAATCTTCCATAATAATATTGTATCTTCCAAAATTTTATAGTATATTTATCTTAAATCATTTTCTTCATCCTTTTTTCCACCATTCTTTTAAATGTTCTCCCCAGTTGATCGTCAAGTGCAATATTATATCTATAGGAGAATGGAATTATTTGAAAATATCGCTAGACTCCTTATGAATTTAAGGATCAGTGAGTGCGTACACCTTTTTTTAAAATAGGCTTAGAATAGGAGCTCTATTTAAGAAATTTTTCCATTGGTGTCTACTTATAAAATTTCTTCCATTCAGAGCAATTTTCAAAGCCATTTACCCGGGTAAATAGGGATCTACCTGGATAAATCGGCCTGTTTGAATATTGCCTTCCTGCAATATGGCTTAGCTACATTCAAGGCCTAGAACATGCAGACAATTACCCTTACTGTAAAGGGATTTTCTTGGATGTGGCACCCGCTGACTAGTCCCTGAGAGACAGTCATGGTCTACAGTCCCTGACTGAGGGTTATTGATGTGTATCGTGGCCAGAAAGAGTGGGTAGAGGGGTCCCAAAACAGTGCCAAAATGAACCACAGTAGTGCCCAATATATCACTGTATGGATTGCATCATCCCTCCCCATGTGTTCCCAGGGCAATGCCTTCCATACTGCACCCTAACTCTGATACCACCTAAAATACTATAGGAGCAAAGCCCAGATAGTTGTAAGTGAATGTTCAAGGCAGCATAAGCCAGTAGAGGATGTTTTCAATTGTGCTAAAAGCCAGGAGACCAGAAAAAAAATGGCGATCCAAAAGAAACATAGAAATGAAAAGAATAAAAGTCAGTATGTTATAATGTCAATATACGTCTCCCTTTGTTTATAATGGAGGGCATGCCGACATGCCTGATTGCTCTTCTGCTGTTGGCAACCGGGAAGATGCTTCAACAGCAATCATGTTTAGTCCATTTCAGCCTAAAGCACTGGCAATCTCCGGCCACCTTGAATTTTGATAATGCAAATGTAATTTAGGCCCTCTTTTATCATGCTGCGTTAAGGTTTTTTTTTATCGTGGGCCACTACAGTAAAAGCCCCAAAGCCCCGATGCTCGTAGAATTTTTTTTTAGCATCTGAGCTTTTACCGCAGTGGCCCATGATTTTTTTTTTTAAAAACCCTAACGCAGCTTGATAAAAGGGGGCCTTAGATTAGAGGATACTTAGGCAGCCCAAATCATTTAAGAATTAGAGCTTCCTGAACGTCCTCTTTCTGAAAATCAGAGTATACAACTCTGCTAATGCTGGGGTTCTGCTCCTGGTAATACCAGTTTTCCCTCATCTAAGCTAGAGAAATTCATGTGGGCCATCTTCTTCCTAAAGGTTTTTTCCCCTTTCCCCAATAAAGGGGTTTCACCAGCAACCTGGCTGTTGGCCCATACTTCTGCACATAGAAGTGGACTGACGTAGGAACTCAATTGCTTTAAAAATGGGCCATGTCGTTTTTCTGCCTTCATTTTTAACACTCTTGCTTCTGCGTTTTATTGTCGGTGCCTTTTCTGAGGTTTTTGCGTGATAAAACCAAGCACCAACGCAAGAGAATCATGACGTTAAATTGGGCATCGAAATGCAAAGAGAACAGTAGAGGAAAGACCCGGGTCGTGCTGAGAAAATATTTAAAATGGGAAAGCAGGGGGAAAAAATGTGAAACTTTTTTTTTTTTTAAGTTCAATCAGTTTTATTAGCATTTTGACATATAAATACAAACATAGACCTCATATTCATAATAAGTCTTTACAGAGTGTAAGCACAGGGGGTCCATGACATATCAGGAAAAACAGAACAAAGAAATAAGAACACAACCCAACTAAGAAGCTCATCGGTCGTGTGCACAGATCTTAGATAAACACACAGGTATGAGAGGATATAATAACATTAAAGTGTGTCCCGGAAAGTTATAAGGTGGCTCATACAGTCATATACTTCAAAAAGATGATACAATAAAACACGTCTTGTGTTCGTGGTTCATGATTCTGGCTCACCAGGACGGCCATGAGGCAACTCGAATGCTACTTCACTGGACAGTGGTGCCCACATGGTCGTGAACTTCCGGAGCGAGTTATTGCGTTCAGCAGCAACCCTTTCATAGCGGGCATGCATGCAAACAGTGTTCCACCACTCATTATATGAAACATTAGAAAAATCTTTCCAATTGGCTAAAATAATTCGAATTGCAACTTTTAAAGGTGAGTGGAGAGCATTGTGCACGATTCCTATGTCATTTTAGCCTGAGCCATCTTGATCGGAAGCACTAGTGACAGAGAAGGAAAGCAGACCCCGGTCTGCACTGGTCCTTTGGTCTGCATTCTCGCTCTCTTTGCATCCCCACAGCCACGTGATCTGTACTTGCGTGTGAAGTTATGCTCACATGCAACAAAACCATGCTCTACTATAGTCTGGAAAACATCCCGTTGCCCTCTGTCCCCACTCAACACCCAACAGATGCGAGTCTGCAAACCCTCTCTTGATTCCTCTTTAATTCATGTTGGTTGTTTTCCCTCGGGTGAATGGGAAAATCTTTTGCAGAGTTAAAAAAGAAGGAACAGGAAGAATTGCCAAACATCTGGTTTTAGACCATAAGGTATTTTTTATATATATATTTTTTATGGCAGACCCACTCTCCATTGCGAATATGGAGTATGATCCCAGCAGAGGAGGGTAAAGGGAATGAGATTTTGTTTACCATTTTTCCGTGGTACAATCACACTGGTTTATAGTTATATACTGTCTATATAGGTAGCTTCTCCGTCCCAAGTGGACTCTCAATCTAAGGCCCTCTTTTGCTATATGTACCGCAGAATATACCAGTTGAGCACATAGTCCTGACCCGCTGTGTTATCCGCCTCCCTTCTTCTGTTCTATTACAAATTGTAGCTCCTCCCTTTTTTACCCTTTTGTGTTGTTTTCTAAGATTTTGTTTTATTTGTTTTACATATTAATTTGTATCGTAAACTGCTTAGACATGATTTGATTTGTGGGATATAAAAAAAAAAAACAAAAAAACTTGGTTCAGTTCTGTGCTTCTCTCTAGATCAGTGGTTCCCAACCCTATCCTAGAGGACCACCAGCCAGTCAGGTTTTCAGGATAGCCCTAATGAATATGCATGGGGAAGATGTGCATGCCTGTTGCCTCCATCATATGCAAATTTGTCTCATGCATATTCATTAGGGCTATCCTGAAAACCTGACTGGCTGGTGGTCCTCTAGGATAGAGTTGGGAACCAGTGCTCTAGATCAAGTTTCAAGTTTATTTAAAAAAAAAAAAAAAAATTTATACCGCTTAATCCGACTTCTAGGCAGTGTAAATCAATAGAAATAGTATATAAGGTACAGTAAAACTAAGATAACTAAATTAGTAGGTAAAACATCACTAGGGTGGATTAATACACCAGATAGTCTGAAGACACTTGCGTCCACAGGAGGGAAGGGGGGGGGGTGAACTACAATATAGAAAGAGAAGGAACATAGAAGGGAAAGACGAGAGGTAGGGGATATGCATCATATTGTTCTTATAAGAACAGTTATAGTCCAAAAGCGTCAGTAAACAAAAATGGTTCTAGGTTTGATTTAAAGGGGTTTAGAGTTGTTTCTTCACGTAGATAATTTGGTGTAGAATTCCAGAGAGAGGGAGCGGCAACTGAGAAGATATTGGATCGCAGAACTTTGCATGGTTCAGAGTTCAAGTTGAACCTATGATCCAATTTGAAGGAGAAAAGAAGTCAACTGGTACTCAATTGATGGAGAGGATTGGGGTAAAGCACAGACCTAAAAGGAAGATTCATGGGGCAAGAGGCCGAGAAAGAGAGAACATAATAGTCATGAGACTGTTGACTTGGATGAAGGGAGAGATTGAGCACAAGAGAGGATTGGAGAAAAGAAAGGAGCATCACAGGCTCTTCTGGGAAGAGCGGGAAATAGAGGGAGAAGGAAATGGGAGATGAGGGAGAGCAGAAAAGCAAAGTGCAGGGTAAAAGAACCAAAGAGTAAACAATAGAGGGGGGCAGAGGAGAGAGAACCATAAATCAAGTATAGGCGGGACTAGTTGAGGTGTGTGGAGATGACGGCCATCATTTCCTGGAGTTCAGCAGCACGTTTGCCTTTCCACTTTGTTTATTTGTATCTTTTCCCTCGGAAAGTTTTGATTGAGTGAGATTTTTGATAGATTAAAGGCGACTGTAACAATACACAAGCTAAACTCGTCCATCTTCAAGTGATCCTGACTCAAGTCATTTCTTTTACAGTCTGCGTGAAATCTGAAGACCACCACACTGGTCTAAATATGGGCGCCTAATATCTTTGAGCCTCTGACTTGCTTTTAATTGAAATTTATTTTTTATTTTTTTTTTAATCTTTATTCATTTTCAAAAGCCAACAAGTGCAACAGATTAACAAAGAAATATTACAATAATCAGCACTCAATACAATCAAGTGATATAATAAGTATATAACACCCCCTTCCCCTCCCACACCATAATTTAAATTATTTAAAGTTGTATAGAGAGAGTGAATCATAAATGTGATGATGTATTTTATCAGTGATCTAAGATGTCGATATTATAGTCTATTTTACTTATATTTTAAGCAGTTATAGAGCTCCTTTTGCTAAGGTGCGCTAGCATTTTTAGTGCACGCGCTAGCTGAAAAATTACCATCTGCTTAAAAGGAGGTGGTAGCGGCTAGCGTGCGCAGCATTTTAGCGCGCTCAAACCGCTAGCATGCCTTTCTAAAAGGAGCCCATAGTTTTTTGCAATTCACTGAAATATATCATTTTCAAACCGCTTTAAATGTCTATTATACAGAAACTATTGAATCTTCTAATTGTAATTACCATGAACTGTGCATTTCTAGTATGTAATACATATTTAGTTAGCTTGTACCTTTGGTTTATTAAAGTTATATTTGTATTATATGCAGGAAATGCACCATGCATTGCAGCTGTGTTCTTAATACTGCCCTGAATTATTACTGGTCTCTATTATGCCAATAAGTTATCGAGTCAAATATCCAGAAGTGTAATTTCTGTTTCGCTAGGAGGCCTGGCACTGTCAGTCGACAGGCAGGTAGCAGAGGAAAATCTTTTTGCTTAAGCTTGTAATGAGAACCGCTAAAAACAAAGAATAATCCAACCGTGGCAAAACTGATGAGATTTCTGATATCAGGAAATTGAGGCCATCTTTGCTCATATCAGCTTTTCCAGGATCCAGAGAGATACATTCTCAGTGCCACTTTGAATGAAAGTAACATCAGGGGTGACTGAAAATGCAAGAGGGTACAGATATGCTTAAGTGCTAGTCTTCAAACATCGCTTATATAATTGTAAATTTTCTTATCAGTGTCGTCGTATAAATCCTCATTTGTAGGAAGAGCTGTGAGCGGAACGTGAGAATATTTAAGCTCTTGTACATAGGGCTAGGTTCACTAAGGGCACGGATCGGATCCGATCTGTGTCCGGGGGGGTTGATTCACGAATCGCCCTCATGCAAATGAGGGTGATCGGAATCACGCCCCCAACCGCCTGCCCGGATCACTGTACAGCGATCCCAACACATGCGCAGATCATCTGTAGATGGTCTGCGCATGCACTGGCCCTCCGAGCCCAGCAGAGATTTTTTTTTTTACTGTTTTTAACTTTTTTGTGAGCCCGTGCTTTTAAAACGCTTTAAGCCCGTGGGATAAAACCATGGACTTGCACTGCAGGGAAGGGTGGGAGAGTCATTGCTGCAGGAGTTCAGGGCATGCGGGAGATTGTGGCTGAAAGCAGGAGTTCTTGGAAGAGAGCAGGGCGGCTGAAGACAGGGCAGTCGGAAGGGACCTGAGCGACTGGTCCTCATCAGTCGCTTGTTTGTGATCGGCCAGCCCAGTCGGTGTTGCAGGGTTTTTGTTTGTGAATCGCTGCCTGCCATCATTTCAATGCCGTTTCCCCCTCATTTGCATGCGTAAGTCGGAGGATGATTGGGACACAGGTTAGTGAATTGGGTTGGAGGGAAATCGGATCGCAAAGGGGTCGCAAACCGATTGGTACACGATCGGTTTGCTTAGTGAATCTAGCCCAATATGTTGCAAGCTAGACCAAAAGTGTTGATGTGTGGAATTTTTGCATCGTTGATACCCAGAAGCAAAATTCACGTTTTAAATTCTACAGAACGATTTACTACCTTTAAATCGAATCGTTCGGCAGCTGTTATGGATACAGCTCAAAAATCAGTTCCAGTGGTGCAAAAAGACCTTGATACAACTTATCCTGTAGATACAGCACCGCATTTTCAGCGTCATGTTCAGAAAATATATAATATGTTAAATACGTGTAAATTTTTTTACCTAGAACCTGATCAGAAGAAAAGAAGTAATATAATTGATTTAATAGCACCAAGTGTCTAAGCATTTAACACACACACACCCCTTTTACAGAACCGTAACGCGGTTTTTAGTGCTGGCCATGGTGGTAACAGCTCCAACTCTCATAGGAATTCTACGAGCATTGAAGCTCTTACCTCTGCAGCAGGTGCTAAAAACCGCACTATGGTTTTTGTAAAAGGAGAGTAAGTCATTTGCAGCAAAAATCCACAATCTGGACAGGCAACAGGGCAGCACTGCTATGTACCTCCTCCCCTTCCCCCTCCCTCCACCCATCCCCCTTCTCCCAAAATAATTTCTTTGCCATATCTATCATTTAAGGAGGAGTTTCTTTATGTAGATTTTATGATTGCAGTATTAAAGCAGCATAAATATTTAGGGGGGAAATTCTGCGCTACAAAATATGGTACGCTGGGTTGAGCGCCCCTTATAGGATAGCGCATAGAGCCGATTCTTAAGCTCCCAAAGTTGGATGCCAGTAGTTGTGCCAGCTCAAACCTGCTACAAATTCTGAGGCCCAACTCATTGAATGTGCAACTTTTCAGAAGCCCCTCCCCCGCCCTCCCCTGGCCATGCCCCCTTTTGAGTTGCATGCTGGGATTTAGGTGCCCAGGCTTATACAATAGCGCGCAGGCAGATGCATGTTCAAATCTCAATTATTGCCAATTAATTGCTGTTAGCATCAATTAAATTGCTAGTTAATGGCTCATTAAACCATTTATTTATTTGCACATCTTCAACTGCACCATAGATAGAATTCGGGAGTTAATACAGATCATACATCAGCAGGTTTAGTCAATAGTATGACATCAGTGGCGTACCAAGGGGGGGGAAGTCCACCCCGGGTGCAGCCTTAGGGGGGGTGCACAGCCGGCCAGGTCCGGAAAATGGTCGATCGCCAAGGCAAAGTGAGTCAATCATGGAGCCCATCCCGGGCTCCGTGATAGACTCACTTTGCCTAGGCGATCTACCGGGCTGGTCAGCCTTCCTCTCCCCGATGTCAATTCTGCCGTCGGAGAGGAAGTTCGGGCCAGCCAATCGCTGCCTGGCTGGGCGGAACTTCCTCTCCGACGGCAGAATTGAAGTCGGGGAGAGAAATGCTGGTTGGCCCGACGTAAGGAAGCAGAGAGAGCTTGGGGCGGCCGCGGCCATGACTTTGGGGCCTGTTCCTCGATGGTGGCAGCAGTGGCTTGGTGGAGGGCAGGCAGGGAGAAAGAAAGAAAGGGGCAGGCAGGGAGAAAGAAGGGAAACAGAAAAAAAAGAAAGGGGGCATGAAGAGAGAAAAAAGAAAGGGAGGCAGGGAGAGAGGAAGAAAAAGTTGGGGGAGGGAATGAGGTCTGGCGGAGAGGAAGCATACAGGCTGAAAGAAGGGAAGAAAGATTGGATGCACAGTCAGAAAAAGAAAGTGCAACCAGAGACTCATGAAATCACCAGATAAGGTAGGAAAAATGATTTTATTTTCAATTTAGTGATCAAAATATGTCTGAATTTATATCTGCTTATATTTTGCACTATGGCCCCCTTTTACTAAACCGCAATAGCGGTTTTTAGCGCAGGGAGCGTCGAGAGCAGCCCTGGGCATTCAGCGCAGCTCCCTGTGCTAAAAACTGCTATTGTGGTTTAGTAAAAAGGGAGGGGGTATATTTGTCTATTTTTGTATGGTTGTTACTGAGGTGACAGTGCATAGAGTCATCTGCCTTGACCTCTTTGAAAAAAACCCAGAATAGGAATGATAATTAACATTTTCTCAGCGTACAGTGTGCTTTGTGTTTTTTTTATATTTTATTGTTGGTAGATCATTTTGACTTGGTCATTTTAAAAGTAGCTCGCAAGCCCAAAAAGTGTGGGCACTCCTGAGCTAGAGTGTTGAAGCTGCCTGTGGCTGCTGTAAAGGTCATCTCTGACAGAACCGGAAGTTGCATCAGAGACGACCTTTACAGTAGCCATATGCAACTACAACGCTCCGGCTGCTGTAAGAAGGCAGTTTAGACAGGCCACAGGGCAGGGAGGTTTATCGGACCGGGCCTGTTGTTCGGGGGGGAGGGGGCGTTGCAGATCTTGTCAAAATCGGAAAGGTGAGGAAGGGGGAAAGATGGGCCTGTGGTGGATGGAGAGATTGAGAGAAGGGGACAGATGATGGAAGTGGGTAGAAAGGGGAGAGAGAAGAGGTCAGATGATGGAAGTGGGGAGAAGGGAAAACAAATGATGAATGGAAGTGGAGAAAGAGAACATATACTGGATGGAAGGAGGGATAAAGAAAAAGGACATATGCTGGATGGGGGAAGAAGATAGAGTTAGTGAGATAGTGGAGGAGTGAAGGAAAGGGGTGGCATGCTGTGGGTAGACATAGTGAAAAGAGGGAAACTGAGGACTGCATAGTAAGAAAGAATTTAATTTAGATGGAGGCAGAAAATAAAGAAGGAAGACCAGAGAAGGAAAGGGATGAGAGAGATGCCAGAGAACGGGAAAGTAGACAGAGATATCAGATCAGGAAATGAGAAGAAAGAGATGCTAAAAACCACAGAGGGGAGGGAAAGAGAGATGAAAGGAGAAAGATGCCAGACCATGAGGGAACAGAGGGAAGATGATGGATGCCAGACCAAAGGGGGGGGGATCTAGAGGAGAGATGGAAGAGGCATACAGTTTCTGGAAGGGGCATAGAAGGAGAGAAGATGCCATATAGGGAGGGGCAGAGAGATGGCAGACAGTGGATGGAAGAAAGACAGTAACAAGAAGATGAAGAAAGCAGAAACCAGAGAAGACAAAGGTAGAACAAAAATTTTCTATTTATTTATTGCTTTAGGAGACATATCTCACTGTTTCTGTGGTGTTGCATTTTACGCAGAGTCCAGCTTCTTGCTGGTTCAATTTAACCTTTGTCTATGTATTTCTATTTTATCCCCCCCCCCCTTTTACAAAACTGTGGAGCGTTTTTTAGCACCAGCCGTGGTGGTAGTAGCTCTGATGCTCAGAATTCTTTGAGCGTCAGAGCTGTTACCACCGTAGCTAAAATCCACACTACAGTTTTGTAAAAGGGGGAGGGGTTAGTTTGTGATGACCTATTCCATACTAGGCGAATGTGTTTTCTGTGTTCTTATGTTCGAAAGACATGGTTTTCTGTTAGGATTGATGGTGTAGGATTGATCTGTACTGGTCTGGCTTGTTTAGTTTTACAATGGGTGTATTGATGTACTGCTCACTGCAATATGTAAGATGCTGCCTTTTCCTAGTACTCATGTGTGACATGTGGCTTGTTACTAAAAATCATGTTTTTCGTACAGATGGGGGGGGGGTGCCAAAAAATGATGGGCCCCGGTTGTCACATATGCTAGGTACACCACTGTCTGACATAACTGCTGTAAATTATCTTGAGAGAGGCCATGCGCTCACTTCTGCACAGCTCTTATCCTCGACTGGATTGTCTGCGTACGAGACAATATCCAGCTATAGCCAAAGAAGTTTCTCTCTACGCCTAGTCATTTTGGTTGGTACTGCCATGCCGAACTCATTCTTCAGATTGCCTTCAAGCAATCCAAACCTTGACCGACGAGTCACCTCCCCAGGGTGGACAGCCTTCACCGAGATGAAGAAGCAATCTCTCTCCGATCTGTCTTCGGTCTGTGGTTAAGAATTGGTTTTCTGTTCGGTCAGAAGCATGAGCAGAGCGTGGGGATCTCATTCACTCATATTGTCCCAGAGAATGCTACCGGGCATGGTACTTAAAGAGGCAAGTCTTAGGGCTCCTTTTACAAAGTCGCGTTAGCGGCTTTTAGCACGCGTGACTTTTAATCACGCGCTGGCTGAAAAACTACCGCCTGTTCAATAGCCCTCTGCCCAATATGACATCCTGAAAGCCACGTCCCCAGCTTACTCATTAGACTGACAATACAAATCCATCAATCCCCAAACCATTTTCAAATGAATTGTTACGGTTTTTTTCTGCAGCTACTTTCTCTTACTTTCGTACTAAGCAAACAACATTCCACCGTGCAATCTTTCATTCAGTTGAAATATGTTGCATCGCCAGCCCCATTAATATATCAAACAACTTTGCTTGAGTCAATTGCTATATATAATGTTTATAGCCCTCAGTGGGTGACTTAGGCAGTCATATGTTATTGGACACATCTTTTCTGGACCAGTTTTATCCATCCACATATCATTCTTACCACAGAGCTACTTGTGGGATTATTGTGGCCTAGAGCACTTTTAAAGAAGTGTGTTCCAGCAAGTTTTGATGCCATGCTGACCTAGCAATGCCTTCACATATTCATTTTTTTTAAAAAAACTGCACAATAGAAGGAATTTCAGTGGGCTAGAAGTGTGCTTTGCCTTCTGAGCTGGAAACAAATTGAACATGTAACACAGATTTGACATAGCTTCATCTAGTGTCCTGTGGTATGCAGGATTACATATTAAGCTTCGGAGGGCCAAGTAGGTCCCTACATTTGTTGGGCTAACGAAGCAGATACTTCATGCTGCTTGGCATAAAGACCCAATGACCAGGATAACACATCCAAAAGTGCCTGAGATCTTCCTAAAATGGACACCATGCCCCTCTCAAATGAAACCACTGACGCCTACAAAATTGCTGTACCTGTGTTCCCTAATCTCTTCACTGACCTCCAAAACATGACTGCCACTTAGATCTAGGCTACACCACTGACCTCAGACTAGGCACATCCAGATCATGCCGTGGACCATCTATAAGGCTGAAATCTGAAAAACATGGAATAGACATCCCAAAATGGCCACTGTCTTGTTCTAATCATAACTCAAAAAAATCGGCAGTAATATGAGGAGAGGAGGACACCTCCACTCATATAATGAAGAAAGAGGGAAAAATGAGTATAAACACAAAAAAGAAAATTAAGCTAATAAGAAAGTGTGTAAAAAAAACTATTAAAAATAAGACCTCTGAACAAGAAACTTTAGAGACTTCAGTATCGGGGAACTGCAATGAAATTAGGTGCCCTATAGCAGTATCCCCCGGGCTAGCTAATTTGTGAAGGCTATTGAAGCCCAAATTGATTCGCCCGATACATCATATTGTCTCTTTAAGTGCTCAAATAGTGCTTAAAAAAAAACTACACCACTTAATTAAGGAATGAAAAAAAGAAAGAAAACAGTTATTTGTTTCCTCTTTCGACAAATCCTCAAAGTTCAAAAAGATATAGAGTAAAAAAAGAGTGCCAACCATGTATAGCAGCAAATATCATAAAAATTCAGTATGAAAGTCCAACTTATCTGAGTTCATAAAGGTTGGAACTGTCCATCATTTACTGAGGTAAGTCCGTGATGTACTCGACAGAGCTCTGTTTCGCTGTCTTCTCCAGGAGCCGAACTTCCTTCAAATAGAGTCTTTCACACCAAAAAACATTTGCACTCCAATTTATTCCAAATATAAGATGAGAGATAAATATTCAATGAGATTTTATTATCTCCATAGCTCGCGCCACTGACTATCCCAACATGGTTAAAATAGAAAACACTTTCAATAGTGATGCTGTAATGTCCTGTAGTATAATATAAGGACAGCATAGGCTATTAAATGACTGAAAATGAAGGAAAAAGCCTCAGACAAGGGCCCTCCCACCTCCACCAAAGTGGTTTGCTAAAGGTGTTTGAGCGGTCACCTCATTGGCAAAAACACCTTCAATGAAATAAGAGCTTTATGCTGTGCTTTACTAATGAAAAAAAGAAAAACTTTTCCACTTATCTTCGGCTGATCGGAACACCGACATGGCATCCCAACATGGTTGCCAGTTCTCCTCTGTCATTACCCGCTCTTCGAAGGATAACTGCTCATTCTGCCACCCCTTTTCTCGTTATGGCGTTATTACCAAACCACTGGGTTCCACACTAATTGCAAAGCTGTTGCCTACCTAAATGGAAGGCCAACACTGTTAAAGCATCTGTTTTCTTTCTTTTTTTATTATAACTTTGATTATTGGACAAAGATGCAAAACTAAACTAAGCAAAACTAAACCTTAGGTTTGGATACCGCGCCATCTCCACAAGCGTAGAGCTCAGCACGGTTTACAGGGTTAGGTTGAAAAGGAGCTGCAATGAAGGGTTATAGGAAAGGAGCTAGGAAGATAAAGAGGGACAGGGAACCAAAAAGCGGGAAGTGTTAGGTTTTTGAAAAGAGCCAAGTTTTCAGGTGTTTGCGGAAGGATTGGAGGGAGTTTGAAATTCTGAGCGGGAATGTGAGGTTGTTCCAGGGTTCTGTGGTTCTAAAGGGGAGGGATGTTCCTAGTTTTCCTACGCGGAATATACCTTTTGCAGAGGGGAATGATAGTTTCAGTTTTGGGGAGGATCTAGTGGAATTAGGGTTAGAGGAGTTCCAGAAGAGTGGGATAACGGGAGGGAGGATGCCATGTAGGATCTTGAAAGCTAAACAGGCACATTTAAAGAGGACTCTGGAGTGAACTGGGAGCCAGTGAAGTTTGGACAGGAGTGGGGAGACGTGGTCGAACTTGCCTTTAGCGAAAATAAGCCTGGCCACGGCATTCTGGATTAGCTGAAGTCTGGATTAGAGCTCGTATCAGCTTAGCAGCTACTGAGAAACCACCAAATTTACCCACAGTGTATCCATCTGGCAACCTCTACAACTCCCCTTCAACAGGAAGTGACATAACAAAGGGTGATGGCTGACCCATGAGTGCCAGGCCATGACCTCTTTCTCACCAGATCAAGTGCCTGGATATTGCTCATAGTTGGGTCCTTTCACTAAGGCGCGCTAGCCGATTTAGCTCTCGCTAAAGATTAGTGCGCGCTAAATGCTAACGCGTCCATTATATTCTATGGACGCTTTAGCATTTAGCGTGTGTTAAAACAGCTAGCGCGCCTTAGTAAAAGGACCCCAGTGTGACCCAAAACCATATATTAGATCAAAAGAACATAAGAATTGCTATACTGGGACAACCCAGGTCCCAAGTACCAGGCAGTAACCCAAATAGTAGTAACATTCCAGAGCTGACATTGTGATGTCATAATGCCTCATTCCACCAATGCCTAAGAGCCAATCTCACTTGTGATGTCACAATGACTTGATTGTCCTATGCTTGGCTCACATAAGAAGATAAGAGTTGCCATATTTGGACAGACCGAAGGTCCGTCAAGCCCAACATCCTGTTTCCAACTGTGACCAACCCAGGTCCCAAGTACCCAGCTAGATTCCAAGTAGTAAAACAGATGTTAGGCTGCTTTAGAATTACACGTTCTTGAATTTTTTCCCAGTTTCTCTTTTTACTTTCACATGTCTTAAATTATAGAAATGTATATATTTCACTTGTATTTTAAGGTGTCAGGTCAAAAACGCGCCGGGACAAAGGCGCGAGCAGACAATTGAGTGCAGCGCAGAGGCGCGCACCAAAGAAAATTACTGTTTTTAGGGCTCCGACGGGGGGGCGTGATCGCGCCGCGTTGTGGGGGCATTGGGGGGGGTTGGGAGGTTGTAACCCCCCACATTTTACTGAAAACTTCACTTTTTCCCTGTTTTTAGGGGAAAAGTTAAGTTTACAGTAAAATATGGGGGGTTACAACCCTCCAAACCCCCCACAACGCCGGTGCGATTTGTATTAAGTAAACTGGGGTGCTCCCCAACAAAAAACCCCCATCGGAGCCCCTAAAAACAGTAATTTTCTTCGGCGCGCACCTCTGTCTTGCGCTCAGTTGTCGGCGCGCGCCTTTGTCTTCTGCGCTGTTGTCTATGAACCGTATTTTAATAAGGGAGCTATTTTAATTTTACAGTATTTTGAAAATAATTTAGCCAGTTCCAAGAATACTCCTGGAGTTGTGCTCTAGTCATTCCTTTTCAAGTTCAATATTTTTTTATTATGATAATATAGTGAATAAAAATGCTTATTCTGTATATCAAGGTACATTCAAAATGAGTATACAAAGCATACAATTCCACTTTGTCATTGAGAATAATCATATCAATCAAAACAAATTAACACCAAATAAAAGAACTAAATGGATGGCATTCCTTTTCAACAAATTAAAAAAAAAAAAAAATTATTAAATCAAGTCTTTAAATCCAGAAGGAAAAGCCTATCTTCGTGTCAATGCTGCCGATGTGACGGTTACATGTAAACACAAAATAATTGTACTGGCTGGAAACCTGGTAAAGCATTGCAGCCACTAATCTTCTCACAAAAAAAAGTTATCTGTATTCAATTGCATGAAAAAGAGATTGGGCTTGAAAGATAGATCTTTACTGTCATTTTAAATTTACTTTAATGACTCAAAGACAATGCATAAAGAAAGCAGGGGGGAAGGGAAGCTTCAGGAGCACAGCCCAGAAGCATTTTCAGAGTTATTAAATATTTTTAAGATATGAAAATATTAAAAGTCATTTTGATAGTGAGAAACCTTGCTAATTAAATATACAAGCAGTCCTCAAGTTACAGATGCTCGACTTTAGTATGACTCGTACTTAAGAACGCGGTTGCGGCTTCATTTGATTTCACCGAGCAGTCTTTCCAGTGGCATAGACTCCTACACCTGCAGCAGATTCAGGAGTGATGCAGGGCTGCATTAAGAATAGTGTGTGGTTGTGCATGCTGTATCTTAGAGGGAACACTGGTTAGGGACAGTTGGCCCTTTTGTCAGCTGGGAACAGAATCTTAAAATCTACAAGTTCTGAATTATATACAAATCCGCCTTAAGAACAGCTTTAAAGCCACAACTCGTTCTTATCCCAGGGACTTACTGCATAGGAATAATCAAACCATTGTGACATCACTGATGAAGTTGGCTCTTAGGCATTGGTGGAATGAGGCATTATGACATCACAATATGAGCTCTGGAATGTTGCTACTTAAGAATGCAGTTGTGGCTTCATTTGATTTCACCGAGCAGTCTTTCCAGTGGCATTGACTCCTACACAGATTCAGGAATGATGCATGGCCGCATTAAGAGCAGTGTGTGGTTGCGCATGCTGTACCTTAGAGGGAACACTGTAAGGGACAGTTGGCCCTTTTGTCAGCTGGGAACAGAACCTTAAAATCGACAAGTTCTGAGTTACATACAAATCTCTAGCTTAGAACAGCTCTGCCTCAATCCCCACCGACGTGTTTCACTCTTTCATCAGGGTCGGGGTGAAACACGTCGGTGGAGACTGAGGCAGAGCTGTTCTAAGCTAAGTGGCATTTTTGCATATACATTTTGTAGTTAAGACTATCCATCTAAATATGAGCACTGGCACTTTATAAATGACTATAAACTGAGATGACTAGAGATTTCTATTCTAATGAAATTATTGGTTTATTTATTGGAAAAGTTACATTGTACAAGGTTCCCATGAGGACGGCTACCACACTATCATTTTGTGTGGCATTCTGAGGAACATGGTGTGAAAAGTTATAACACTGGTGGTGGAAACTAAGCTTTGACGAGTTATTTGAAGTTTTTATATACATGTGAGCCACAAAATTTGAAGCATAAGTATTAGCAGTACAGTTTTGAATATATGGTATCGACTGTACATTAAACAAAGGGGCAGATTTTTATCCAAAACCACCTTCAGGCCTTTCCCCAAATCACTTGGAAATAGACACTTTTTTTTTTGCATTTCAAGCTTTTATTCAAATGATTTGGAGGGGAAGTTTAATTTCAGTGCTACTCCAGATGAGATGCTGGAAGTTTTGGATATGTCAGTGGTTGCCATGAGTAGCATTCACAGCACTGACAAGCATTTATCTGAGGGAGGATTTCTGGCTTGATGGGTTATGCAAGCTGCCTCAAAAAAAGTGGCTTCACATGTCATGTAAATAGCATCCTCCTCCAGAGAAGCATGATGTTACAATGCATCATTGGTCAACTACTGACTCTTAAACTAAATCACCATCACACATCCTGCAATGCATCGTGTTTCTTGGAATATTCCCCATCCAAGGAATACCTGTTTAGCTACTGAAAGGTGATAGAATTAGAACCCAAGGTTGATTGGCCTCAGAATGGGGTGTTTATATATATATATATATATATATATATATATATATATATTTGTGTCAGATTTTTAAATGGTTTCATTTTTCCTTGATAAAATAAGAACATAAGAATAGCGTTATTGGGTCAGACCAAAGGTCCATCAAGCTCAGTAGCTCGTTCTCACGGTGGCCAATCCAGGTCCCTAGTACCTGGCCAAAACCCAAGGAGTAGCAACATTCCAGCATCTTAAAGAATAGCAAGATTTCAGAACCCCAATGAGATCAACATTCCAGAGCTGAGATTGTGATGTCATAATGCTTCATTCCACAGTGCCACAGAGCCAACCTCATCAGTGATGTTACAATGGCTTGATTGTCCTATACTTGGCTCATGTAAGAACATAGAATTGCCATACTGGGACAGACCAAAGGTCCATCAAGCCCAGTAGCCTGTTCTCACGGTGGCCAATCCAGGTCCCTAGTGCCTGGCCAAAACCCAAGGAGTAGCAGCATTCCAGCATCTTAAAAAATAGCAAGATTCCAGAACCCCCAATGAAAGCAACATTCTAGAGCTGAGATTGTGATGTCATAATGCCTCATTCCACAGTGCCTCAGAGCCAATCTCAACAATGATGTTACAATAGCTTGATTATCCTATACTTGGCTCACGTAAGAGCATAAGAACAGCCATACTGGGTCAGACCAATGGTCCATCAATCCCGTTCTCAAGGTGGCCAATTCAGGTCCCGTTCTCAAGGTGGCCAATTCAGGTCCCTAGTGCCTGGCCAAAACCCAAGGAGTAGCAGCATTCCAGCATCTTAAAGAATAGCAAGATTCCGGAACCCCAATGAGATCAACATTCTAGAGCTGAGATTGTGATGTCATAATGCCTCATTCCTCAGAGCCAACCTCAACAGTGATGTTACAATGGTTTAATTGTCCTATACTTGGCTCACGTAAGAACATATGAATAGCCTTACTGGGTCAGACCAATGGTCCATCAAGCCCAGTAGCCCTTTCTCACCTATTTAGAACCATTGCATTAAACCTGAAATGAGAATTGGAGAAAATTTAAAAATGACTTTTTCTTTTCAGAACCATTAAGTCTAATGAAATTGAATGTATTTTGGAGCCAAGGTACTATGAGGTCCTTTTATTAAGGCGCTCTAACTGATTTAGCACGCGCTAAGTGCTAAGGCGCCCATAGTATATAATGTGGGTGGGACTTGATATACTGCCTCTCTGTGGTTACAATCCAAGCAGTTTATGTGTTATCTGCAAGTACATGTTTTTGCACCTGGGGCTATGGAGGGTTGTGACTTGCCCAGAGGTGCGGTGGGAATTCAACCCAGTTCTCCTGGTTGCCAGGCCGCTGCACTATTAGACAAGTCCACTCTAGTAGAGAACCAAATGGATTTTCCAAGAAAACCTCGTGGGTTTTGTGTAAAAAAAAAAAAATTATTGGCATTAAACTTAAAACATGTCTGGAATCATTTGTGTTGGTCAATATACAATCTCACATTTATCTCATAAATAGAACAATTTAATTTTTGCAGTATTTCGACAATAATCAAAACACTGACGTATGTAAAGCTATAAGAAAATCACTTCCGAGCAGAAATTAAGCCTAGCAGTGTTTATATCTTGCTGTGACTTCTCTGGGCAGTTATGTTACTTGTCAATGAAAGCGTGTTAGATTTAGCACTGGACTTGACCAATTTTCATTTATCAGTCCTTGAAAACATTCGCCGGCGACTTCCCCAGCGTGTTACCAGTGCTTTAGATTTCTCAGCGTGTCTCACCGCAATTTGTTCAAGGCTATCCTTTGGATAACTTTTCCTTTTATCAAAAGTGGACCCCTGATGAAGATTATACGAAACACGGACCGTGTTGGGTCCCTTGCCTGGTAAAAGGTTTTTAACCAATGTTTTACTTGTTATAAATAAAGTCAGCCTGCATCGTGTACCAAGTCTGCAGTTTTTGGTTTGTTTGTTCTGGATTGTTGGTTACTGCAGACAGTTGGACCTCAGGTTTTTCCTTTTTGGTTTTGGTAAGCAGATAAAACCTCATGCACTAAACGGCTCTTCTCGTTGTGTTGGCAAGAGAAACGCTTAATATGTACAGTAGGCTCTAAGGGCTGCTTTTACTAAGGTGCGCTAGCGTTTTTAGCGCACGCACGAAATTACCGCGCGGTACGCTTCTAGAATAAGGTTTAGCGCGCGCTATTCCACACGTTAAGGCCCTAACGCACCTTAGTAAAAGGAGCCCTAAAGTCCTTGCAAATTTTGATACAGTGGTCAAGGAAAAACAAAGAGGAGCACAGCATACTGTATATTTCAAAATAATGTTCTTGTGGTTTCCTTCCTTCTCATGAGAAGTTGTTCACAGCGTGTACAGAGATCATTTTCTGTGTGGCACCAGCTGGGGGGGGGGGGGGGGGAGAAGCATGACCTAACCAGGAAAAAGGTTACTGTAGCCTGAGTCTTGTTGCTAGGAAAACCATCGATTCCAGTTCGGCGTTCCTGCTCTAATTCCTGCGTTGCGCAATGACATGAGACCGCATAGGTTCATGTCCTATGGCTGTAGTTAAATGGGCTGCTGCATTTTGCTCTGGTTTTCAGACCAGAGGCATGCATTTTCTAAAGGAGCCTCACGACAATATGCTGTAAATAGTCAAAAATTAATATATATTCACGTGTCCATATTTGAAAGAGGAAGTACTTTGAATATGTCATTTTTAATAAAGTTGCAAATACAAAGGCCGTATGTTTGTTTTACTTCCTCACCGCAAGCAACTTCAAACAAAAGGGATGACTGCTTCATTAATCTCTGCCAAACATGTTAGCCATCAATTTAATAACAGCTAAATAATAGCATAACCTCTCAGCTAGTTAGCATTGATCTAGCCAAATACAGCTCCCACATTCAGTTCTTCCATCTCAGGCCTAGTGCCACTGGGCCCCTGCTGATGCACTTGAGGTGGTGACCCTGAGCTCCCAAACCATTCAGCCCAAGGCTGTGCATTCCAAGCACCCCAAAAACCAAATGTCACACCCACGTTCCTCAGAAGCGTCGGCGAACAGATCAAGGTCCACATTTGAAACCGCAGGTAACTGCCAAACTAATCCCAAAAACGTATTCCAAATGCACAAATGGTCTGTCACCACTGCAGGAATTCAGACCCAAATGTTTCATCACTAAACCCGTGGAAGCAAGGCTAGGCAGTGAGAAACCATCCCACCACCCCCTTTACAGGGATAACCCAAGCTGTAAAATTAAAATGACCAGCTAAGGATTGAATTTGTGGCAGAGTTAACTTCTTTTGACCTTATGCCTCATTAATGGTTCCCTGCCAAGCTTCCTCTATATCGACAGGAAGCCAATTCAATCACAAGGAAAGTCAGCCTACAACAAGGACCTTCAGATTTATCCTCAGAGGAATCCCCTACTCATTGGCTACCTGACAAAACTCTACCATGAGATAGGCACAATGCTGAATATCCACCACACCCCCAAAAAAAAAATTAAAAAAAAATCAAAACAGGGCACTCATATCAGATCCTGCCACCTGCTAGATCACCCAACGGAAGTAGAGAATGTCTCAAAATAACCACATGACACATGAGCATGCACATACCAAAGTACTGTAAAAATTTCCCATCAAACTTAAAACCAAGCAAATGAAAAGACCTAGGGAGAATTGGTAATAAACAAAAAGCTGACTCTGTATCAGCCTTAGCCATCAAAGGCCCAGGACCCAACAAATGCAGCACAGAACTAAAGTCCCAATCAATAAAGGAGTTGACACCCCTACCAAAGTGGTACAATTATGAATCAAATGGAGCGTCTCAGGATCTTTTTTAGGTTCCACACCTAGAGGTGGCACAAACAAATTTTCAAATGGCATATCCTGAAGGGTTCTGCAATTCTGTCCAACCACAGTTCCTTTTCCAACATCAACAACCACCACCTTATGTGTAACAACAGAGCATTTCTGCACCGTGAAACCAGCAGAAAACCCTTTCCGTGATAATTCAGCAGTCGCAAGAAGCCAATCCTTTAACGCTAAACAACATTTTTTTTTTTGTTTATTTATAACAAAAAAAATCACAGCGAAACATCAGTACAATACAAAAACAGTACATTCAGCCAATCTGTAAAACAGCAAGATCCACTGATGTCAACCCCTCCCCCACCTCCCTCCCAGCCGTCCCACCCCCCTCTCTCCCCGGTAACAGCATATAGCTACCTTCACTCCCCAAGAACCATAGAACCCCACTGATGAGCGTCGCAACACCCAAGGAAAAGGAAAGAGAAGAAAGAACAGAATCGATAAAAATGAGCACAAAACCAGAATAATACAAACCCCCCAATGAACGCTAAGCAACTTAATGGGAGAAGGGGTGTTGTGCCAGCATTCCTTCAGAGACTGGGAGCAATGTCCTGTTGACTTGTCCTCTAAACCCATTTTCTAAACCGATACAACAAACAACTGGCTGGAGTCCCTCATATCAACAGCATCTACGTCAAAATCTGTATGCGGAGTGCTCTCACCAATCATTGTGGCAATGAAAACAGGCAGACCGTTGGCAAAAGGTCAACCTCTTGGACCGCTCACAATTTTTCTAGATCTAACTCCTCCTGGCGATGGGGATATAATTGACTTGTTAGCCCAGCAATTCAAGGTCAAGCCAAAAGACCCTCTGGGAAGCTGGACCATACAAGGAGGAGTCCCGACCCAAAAGGAACCTACATGGCGTTGAGTCATCTCCATCTACAAATCGACATCCTGAAAACTTCAAGCATCCGACTTATCCTCTCCAATCCTTTCCTAAATTGCACATCATATTTTAATCAAGCCCATCACCATAAATTTCATAAGCCCACAAAATTAAATTTGAATAACAGATCAACACCAAAGATAATCAAGGCTTTAATCCACTCAAAATACTAGCATAAATATGAAATACAAACACCATGTTTCTAACACCTTTACCTTTTTCTTTCTCCGTTATTCTTTGTATTATCAGATTTTTATCAATCACAACCCTCCTACTCCTACTCCAGTAAAAAAAATATGACCAAGCTTAGAGACCCAAGAAAAAAATATCCAACTGAGCCCCAGAACCAGGTTATACTACATTCCCTGCAATCCCCAATAGACTCCGAAAATCAGGACATCTTTACAGGGGAATGCAGGAATCTGATGAGTCCCAAACCTGCACAGAATCAAAACCACTAGGTTACTCATAATGACTGGTGTTGCCATTCAACAAATTACGTATAATTGGAAAAACTGGAGTAGATTAAATTATAATTTTTGGTGGAATTCCTTATGTCATATACGTATATAAAATGGAGAGATTTCTGGCAATACAGCGGGGTAGTTTCAAGAAATTTCAAGATGTTTGAGAGCCATTAACAAAGTATTGTACTGATTAGATGAAATTTTCTTTTCCCTTAAATTTACAAGTTCAATTGTGAGGGATGGGGGGAGGAATTTTATAGTTATGTATTGTATAAGTATTGATTATTTGATAGGTAAGGGGGGAAGGGTGGGAGTTAAGTATTTATCACTGTTACCATTGATGATTATTAAGTGATATAGATATTGTTAATTTGTTTGGACATTTTATCACACTTATTGTAAGTTTGAAAATGAATAAAGAATTATTTTAAAAAAACCCACTAGGTTTGCACTTTTCAACATCCAAATGCTTTACTATGTGCCTACGGTGTTTTAAAAAAATGTTTTCACATAAGCACCAGTCTATATTTTTATTTTTCCCACCAGCAACCATATTTCCCGCCCCCATCCCAGAACCTGACCCACTGGAAACCACCCTCCCACCAAGCCTTCACTTACCTAACAACTAACCATTTGGTAGTGCAGCCTCCAACACATCTCTCTATAAGGCCTGGAACTTTTTTGGAATCGTATTTATTAAATATTCCAAAAAAAAAATGCAAACAATTAAAACAGTACAGCTCAGAAACAAAGCTATCATATGAACCTAATAGTCAACCATAACAAGAAAATCATCAGTGCAAGTACAAATTAGCCCCACCCCCACCAATCCCACCCTCCCCCCCACCCCCGCCCCAGGACTGCATAAAAACAAGACACCAAAAACACAAATCAAGGCCTTCCATGCAGAACACGACTGCGTGCAGTTGGGGTTAAAGTAAGCAACACTTGTCCCTGTCTAGTATCCCAATCAGAGAGATGCGTGCTTTCCATTATTAAGAGGTGTAGCATATGTGTGCGCCAATGGGCATAAGTAGGACTCAAAGGCCCTAACCAAAGAGAAAAGGTAACCTTCAGGCCTGAAAGTATCGCTCATCGCAGAAAATTTTTAAGGCCTCAAGATATTGAATGTTGTAGGTCAAAAAGCCAAAGCAGGCTATAACTATTACAATGCCATCTGGTGTGCCACATACAGCCAACCTTGTGGAAGACAGCAGACAGAAATGTCGGACCAAGGGACAGTTGTTTCTGTTTTATTTGGATCAGCAGCTCCTTTGTTTGGTTGTTCCCACTCTTATATGCCTCTGCATTTTATCAATAACACATATAAATCATGGGTCTGCCCAAACTCTGCCCGCAAACACAGCTATACCCAGGTTGCATAAAAGTAGAAGCATTCTTCTCATAAGAACATAAGAATTGCCGCTGCTGGGTCAGACCACTGGTCCATCATGTCCAGCAGTCCGCTCACACGGCGGCCCTCTGGTCAAAGACCAGAGCCCTAACTGAGGTCAACCCTACCTGCGTATGTTCTGGTTCAGCAGGAACTTGTCTAACTTTGTCTTGAATCCCTGGAGGGTATTTTCCCCTATGACAGACTCCGGAAGAGCGTTCCAGTTTTCTACCACTCTCTGGGTGAAGAAGAACTTCCTTACGTTCATACAGAATCTATCCCCTTTCAATTTTAGAGAGTGCCCTCTCGTTCTCCCTACCTTGGAGAAGTTGAACAACTGATCCTTATCTACTAAGTCGATCTCCTTCAGTACCTTGAATGTTTCGATCATGTCCTCTCTCAATCTCCTCTGTTCAAGGGAGAAAAGGCCCATCTTATATAGTTTTACATAGGAGTCATTTTATTAAAAGAAAGGCTTTTCACACATGTATGCCAATATATAAATGCAAGATGTCTCATTACAAAAATACCCCTGGTGTTTTCAAGCAAAATAAATATTACAAGGACATAGACCAAATTAAAATGAAAGAAAACTATTAAGGCAAACAGCTTTTAAGTTGTTTTTATTTTTATTGCAAGCTAATTGACAATGGTGCAATGTACAATCAAAGCTAAGATCAGAATGCGATTTCAAATCAAGCAAGACAAAAAAGTGGAAAAGGCAGAGGTGAACGACACAAGTTTCAAGTTTTATTAAAATTTTGATGTATCGCAATATCATTCATTCAAAGCGATTTACAATTAAAACAGGATCTTAATTATTAACTACAACCAACACACACGAACATGACGTACCAATACCAACATTGAGAGACTGGGATTTGGAGTTTAATAGAGCTCATTTTGAAATCTTAACCAAGCAACAAAATAACATGTTCACAGTTGGGGATTTTATCGTATATCCATTGCATCGGTATGTGAAGTCCATTTATTATAAATATGATGAATTTATCGAACCCTAATTTCCAGGCTAGGCCATATAAGTACAGTGGTAGCTTGGTTTGCGAGCATAATTTGTTCCAGAAGCATGCTCGTATATCAAAGGAAAATTTCCCCAAAGGAAGTAATGGAAACTTGGACGATTCGTTCCACATCCCAAAAACAGGCCTATCTTGCACTCAGCTTCAGTGACTTTAGATCAGGGGTGTCCAACCTTTTGGTTTCCCTGGGCCACATTGGCCGAAAAAATGTTTCTGGGGCAGCGCAAACGCTGCAGCAAGACAGAGGAGGGAGCCGGCAAGACGGTAAACACCAGGGGGCAGCAGAGGAAAATACTGCATTGCCCTTAACTGGAGCCACACAAAATACTTCAGGGGGCCGCAGGTTGGACACTCCTGCTTTAGATAAACCAAAATACCTCTGTAAAACCGTTATGATGCAAAAAAAAAAAAACCCCCAAAAACCCCAGAGTGACTTCTTTTCTTATTGCTAAAAGAAATGGCTTCCCGTCACCTATCATCTCCCTTAAGAGATCGCAATCATGGTCGGCTTGTTCGCGCACGCACCGCGCTTATGTTGTGAGTGATCAACGTGCGTGCACGACACGCAAGTACGCGTTTATTTAGCGAGACAACGCTCATTTTGTGAGTTAAAATTTGCTGGAGTGTTTTGCTTGTCTTGCAAAACACTCGCGAACCGAGTGTATTTTCATTTTAAAGTCACTAGAACAATGGTGGTATATTTTTTATTATTCTATCCATTTTGCATCCACTATTTATTATTTATTTATTGTAATATTTATATACCACTCATAGCCTAAGCCAGTACAGTACTCCCCCCTGAAATTTGTGGGGGTTCTCTTCCAGGAACCCCCGCGAATTTCAAAAAAACTGCAAATGCGGTTTTTCACCTCTCAAAGGTCAGGAGAGAGAGGAGAGGGCAGCTGGAGCGCAGCTCTTGATTAGTGTAGCCCGACTTAAGTACAGGAAGAGGCGGTCGGAACACACTGCGAATTAGTGAGGCTGCGATTCGCGAACCGTGAATTTGCTGGGGAACACTGTAGTTCCCAACTAGAGAATGACATGGGAACACATTTGTCCCCATCCCCACAGCAACTCAATTTCCCCGCCCCCCACCCCCACAAGTTTTGTCGCTGTCTCTGCCCCATTCCTGTAAGCTCTGCCTTAACTGCAGAAGCCTCAATCACTTATGATTTTAGAGTGTTTGAGGCTTGTGCAAATGAGGACAGAGCTTGCAGGAATGGGGCAGGGACAGGAAAAGAACTCACGGGGATGGGACTGGAAAATGAGTTTCCACAGGGACAGGTAAAATTTGTCCCCATGTTAGTATCTATTCCCAACCCTGTCCTGTAGGACCAGCAGCCAGTCAGATTTTCAGGATAGCCCTAATGAATATGCAGGAGAGAGATTTGCATATAATGGAAGTGACAGGCATGTAAATCTGCCCCATGCATATTCATTAGGGGTATCCTGAAAATCTGACTGGCTGCTGGTCCTCCAGGACAGGGTTGGGAACCACCAGCTTAAGTGGTTTACATTCAGGTACTCAAGCATTTTCCCTGGGGCAATGGGGAGATTAAGTGACTTGCCTAGGGTCACAAGGAGCAGCATGGGATTTGAACCCACAACCTCAGGTTGCTAAGGGTGCATGCACCACTGTGCCACACACTTCCCAGATCCTACAGGTCATTTTCTGGTCAGCAGCTGGCAGATAACCCCAGCTATTCAATGCTAGGCCATATCTGGGCTAATTTTTCAGGTGCTGGCTGCCAGAACTTATGTAGGTCCTGGTCAATAGACCCACATAAGGCGCTTATGATGGCCCTGGCTGAATATCAGCCTGGGACCCACATAAAGAATGCAGGTACCTTCTCCCCATCCCTCTTTCTTCCAATAACTTGACACCCTGACTGGTTATGGAATCCCTAGAACAAATTTTGATAGTCCTTCCTTGCTGGCAGAAAAGGCCCCACAAAAGTACACAACACAGATGATGGTTAAAAAGAAAAAAAAAAAAAAAAAAAAGGAATGGATTTAGGATTTAGATCATACTTTTTCAATTGTAGCTCTGATAGGCCTCAGAAGGGACCGCTAACCCTCCTTTTCAACACTGATAGAGATGACGGAGGGGGGGGGGGTGGAGGAGGCTTCTGGCTCTGGCTCCAAAGTTTCTTGGCTGACTCCAGGATGTAAAGAACATTTGTCTAGGCCTTACTTAATGTATAATGACTAACTCATGCCAGTAGTAATTCAGGTGCAATCCATTCACTGCTGACACATTCCAGTACTGTTGAGTTGTTATCTCTTGAAGAAACAGGGCACACAAAGGGGTTTTCTGTAAGTATATAAAGGGAAAACCCCTCGATGAATCAAGTCTATAAGGCCCATGAAACGGATCCTCTTTGCCTTCCATTTCCTCCCTGGAAAATGTAATCCTCTTCAAGCCTTTGTAGAGGGGTTCCCCCTTCTCTTTCCCATTAGAGAAGAATTTCTCAACTCTTTTCTCGGCATTATTACCTAGTCAGTTGTACAAGGGCTAACTATAATAATGGAAGAACATTTTGTCAAGTAGATTTTGGCACATGAAGCCTGTTACACTCGGCAAAGAATTCTTGCAAATAATACTGCATATTCAGAACTATAAAACTGTAAAGATGGATGGTAGAGTGTATTATTAAAACAATTGATGTTTTCCATTTCCAAGGCAGGTTCAAGTTCTGTTAACAGCTCTGTCAGGCACTATTTTAAGTCAATTCTACATGACAAGAAAATCCAAGAAAATGTACATTTTGACACGTAATCATAAGTCTTTCATGCAATACAAAACTGATCCTTAAAATGATTAGTTATTTGGTCTGAAACATAATGTTCAGGAAAGGTTCGTACGTAGGTACTCATTAGTCACTCTTCCACCTAAAGAAAAATACAAAGATATGAGAAACTGACCAGTCAAACAAAAATCACATAGCAAAGGCTTAATGCTAAGCTAGAAGGCTGTCTACGTTCAGGATCAGCTTCTGCCATCCATAAATGTAACGGGCATACACACAGACAGCAACCGGCCTGGTAAGTTTAAAGTGAGAATTAATCCTTCATCATTTCAAATCTGACCTCAAGTGAGTTAATCAGATGCAGTAACTATTTCCCTGTTTCATAAGGACTGCCATAGGGGTGGGGAACGAGGGTGACAATCCAGTCGGGTTTTCAGGATTTCCCCAATGAATATGCATTTCTCAAACACGGAGCGCACAATTAATTAAAAAGAACAGCTTCAGTGAATTTAAATACTATATACCCAAAAAGCTATTCACTGCAATATTTCATATTCATAATATATACTTTTAGTAATTTATCAAATCCAAATATTCAGCTACACATAATAACCTATAGAGCTCATTCATACAAACATCACAAACTATCACATATAGCAGTGGTCCCCAACCCTGTCCTGGAGGATCATAGAAACATAGACATAGAAATTTGATAGCGGATAAAGACCAAATGGCCCATCCAGTCTGCCCATCCGCAGTAACCATTATCTCTTTCTCTCTGTGAGAGATCCCACTTGCCTATCCCACGTTTTCTTGAATTCAGACAGTCTCTGTCTCCACCATCTCTTCCGGGAGACTGCTCCGCGCATCTACCACCCTTTCTGTAAAAAAGTATTTCCTTAGATTACGCCGGAACCTATCACCGCTTAACTTCATCCTATGCCCTCTCATTGCAGCCAGTCAGGTTTTCAGGAAAGCCCTAATGAATATGCATGGGGCAGATCTGCACTCCTATCTATCATCTTCATTACATGCGAATCTTTTTCATGCATATTCATTAGGGCTATCCTGAAAACCTGACTGGCTACAGGGTTGGGAACCACTGATATACAGTAACCCTCCCCCCCCCAAGTCCAAAGTACCATTGATACAATTCTTCCCCTTGTCAATTCCTGCAACGTCTTGTCTTAACCAGAAAAAAAATCTGGCTTCAGAAGTGTCTAAGTTTCACTTCAAACGATCCTTACGCTAAATGCTAATGCGCCCATTATATTCCATGGACGCGTTAGCATATATGCATGCTAATATTTACCATGCGCTAAATATTCTAGCGCGCCTTAGTAAAAGACCCCCCCCCATGTTAACAAACAGTCCAGCCCGACACAGAACTGTGTTTCGCAATTATGTTTCTTCAGTGTAGCTGAATGTTTGGATTTGAAAATTATAATAAAAGTATATATTATGAATATGAAATAATAATAATAATAATTCATTTTTTTGCATACCGCCCAACCAGTAGTTCTGGGCCGTTAACATCAAGAGGACTGTGACAATTCCGTGAAAAAACATAAAAATCAGCAAAATACAACAATAAAATCAGTGAACAAATCTTTCAAACAAATAGGTTTTCATCGACTTTCTAAATAGATAAGACTGTGTTGGAATAATCAAAGAACTCATCCATGAATTCATTCTTCCTGCATGGAAAGCAAGTGTCTTTTCCAATGAACTCTTGAAAATGGCAAGCTTTTTGGGGCCCTGGGGGCCATGGGGGCTTCTATGGCTCCCTCTGTCGCTACATTATATATGGCCCAACTGGAGGAACAACATATCTATACCTCCTCTTGGTTTCAGAATATCACAGTTTGGAGACGCTTCTTAGATGACATTTTTTGCATCTGGAGATCTGATGTCAATACTTTCAACTCCTTTCTTGAGTGGTTAAATCATCTTGACCCCAACATTCAATTTTCTGCCACCATTAACCATCAGGAGATACCATTTTTAGACATGACCATTTTCAAATCACATGGGGCACTATTGACAACAATTTTTCGTAAACCCACTGACCGTAATAGTTTACTTCGTTACCACAGCTTCCATCCTCAACAGCTTAAGAACAGTCTGCCTCATAGCCAATTTTTACGGTTGAGGAGACTTTGTCACTCTATTACTGAATATAAGACGCAAGCCCGGGTATTGAAGAGACGTTTTCAACAACGAGGATACCCAAAACATGTCATACGTCGAGCCTACACACGTGCTAAATATGCACACAGACATCTACTTTTGCAATATCAACAAAAACCTGAAGATGAAAATCTGTTGGTATGTGTTCAACAGTTCTCCCACCTGGCTTATAATATTAAGAACATTGTCCTTAAACATTGGCACATCATTAGATTGACCATGGGGAATGAATATGGCCCACCTACCTTTGCATTCAAAAGAGCAAAAAATTTGGGGGAACTCATTGGGCATTATAACTATAAACAGAATGAACCCCCTGTCATCAACGGTCACTATAGATGTAACCAATGTCAATGGTGCGAGTATGCTTTGGTAGGGGAAACTTGGTCTCACCCCTATACTGGTCAGGTATATACAGCTAAAACGAGAACTAACTGTAAGACTGATCATGTTATTTATATGATCATTTGCCCTTGCCCAAAAATCTACATAGGGCGTACCAGTCGACCCATGCATATTCGTCTTAATGAACACAAGTCACGTGTCAACACGGGTGTTGAAACTGCACCTTTGGTCCGTCATTGGTCGTTAATGAAGCATAAAATCACTGACTTAAAATGGCGTATTATTGATACAGTTCATGTTGGGTGGGAGGGAGGAAATTATGAACACAATCTGAACATCAAAGAATTGCGCTGGATGTTTAAGCTTAACACCATGTATCCCAATGGCTTAAATCTAGCCAGCGATTGGCTTACAGCAAGCATGTGACTTCTACCTTTGAAATCGGTGATAAATGAATAGAGAGTATGGGTGTGTCTGTGGAATACAAGTTAAAGAGTCGTGGGTGAAAAGCGGATTGGCCAGTAGTGAGTCACATGTTTTAGTGATTTATTTTATTAGCTTCCATTTTACCGGTGTGGTTTCACTTCCGGCTTACAAATCATGGATTTAGCGTTTAGCTAAGACATTACACTGCTCTGGTAAGTGCTGTGGCATTGAAAAATTTAGGTTTGCTGGGTTTTTAAAACTTAAAACTTAAAAACTTTAAGCTAATATAAAGTTTTGTTCTTTATAGTGTTCTCCTTTCCCGACCCTGATGAAAAAATGAAACGCGTCGGTGGGAATTGAGCCAGACCCAGTTTACAAAGAAAGCTAAGTAATAGCTACATTGGCTATTAATATAATATTGTACATGAGCACTTTTATAACTTAAAAAGAAAATTATAAAATAATATATAGAAAAATCGTATAAAACAGATGTTCCTGTGAGGACAGCTACCATGCGTTATAATCGTGTGGCAATCTGAGGAACTTTAAGTGAAGAATATGGTGGCTAGTTTTAATTAAGCTTTGTTTCTTGACACGATAATTTGTGCACTTTTTTGGTTTGAAGCTTTTTGGGGGGCATATAGCAATGAATATGCATGAGATCTTTTTGCATACAACGGAGGCAGTGCACGCAATTACATCTCACGCATATTCGTTGGGAAATCCTGAAAACCTGACTGGATTGTGGCCCTCGTTCCCCACCCCCCCCCCATCTAGAACAATCCGGAAGGATAATGGTTTTGCACATCAAAATGACATGGAGCCTTCGTGACAGTGTGTGCTATTTCCTGCATTGGCACGTGAAGCCAGGTTTACAAAGTTTCCTACAAAAGCAGTAGCATTTCATACCTAATTTTTTGCACATCGAATTTTATTTAAATCAACAGTGAATGAGCTGCAGTGATGCAAAATTATGCGATGCAGCTGATTAACTACACTTCACAGCCAAAATTTGGTTTAAAAAAAAAAAAGAAAATGATACCTCCAAAAGCTATAATTAACCCCCTTCCTTTACAAAGCCGCCCCCGTGTTCCAAGTGGCCGCAGGGGCAGTGGTAACAGCTCAGACACTTATAGGAATTCTATGAGCATTGGAGCTGTTACCGCGGCTGCCGGCGCTAAAAACGCTAGCACGGCTTTGTAAAGGAGGAGGTAAGGGTTTTTGTTTTGTTTTTTTTAGAAATTATTGATTCACTTTTTAGCCCATCCTCTCAAAGAAGCACAGAATGGATGATAGATCAGGTCCTCAAGCATTTTCCCTATCTGTCCTGGCAGGCTCACAGTCTATCTAATGTACAGTGATACCTTGGAATCCGAACTTAAATCCGTTCCAGGACCCCGATCGAGTTCCAAAATATTCAAATTCCAAGACAATTTTTCCCATTGAAAATAATAGAAACTGGACTAATCCATTCTTTGGCCCCACAAACTCAGATTTTCAAATAATTTTAACTACAAATAATTTTAACTACACTGGATGCTTTTGTAATTCTGAACACTCTCAAATACAGTACAGTAAAAGAAAGGTAAAGTGAACCCTGATAACGAAAGAGTCCAAAGCTCTAGCCGCCATCCAGCATCTTTCACTCATAAACTCGCCGCCTCCTGCGAATGCACGCACCTGATGCATTTCCTGTTTCTGGCAGAAGTGAACGCGGCTGAGGAAGAAGTAGTGTCAGAGGGGGGGGGGAGGCTGATGGCGGCTGACTTCAGACAAGAGCATGAAGGTAGGACAAAAGAAGGAGTTTGAGTGAGTGGTACCGTATCGCGGAAGTGGGGGAAGATAACGCCGGGCCGGGGAGGGTGGAAGAGATGGCAGGGATCACAGGGGAGGGAACGGGACCGGTCCCCGAATGCGTGTGAAGAGGGGTGCTTGGCATGTTAAATTTTCCAGTCTTTTTTTTCCTCATTGTCCGGGGCATACGTTCAGATTCCACAGCAGCGTTCAGATTCCGGGGCAAAATTTGCTCTAAAAATTAGTTCGGATTCCAAGTTGTTCGAGTTCTGGGGCGTTCGGATTCCAAGGTACTACTTGGGGCAGTAGAGGATTAAATGACTTGCCCAGGATCACAACAGCAGAGAAAAATGCCCCCAAAATCAGTTTTTAAAAAAATCACGATTTGGACATTTTTCTAAGTAAAATATCTATCTGCCACTTTATGCAGTCTTTTGGCTGTTTTTCTGTTTCAGAAAAGGGCTTATTAGAGAATAGCATCTAAGAACATAAGAACATAGGTGTCTAACTGCCAATTTGATGGCGCTTTTGACAGAGGTAAGTACCACCTACCTCTAAGCACCACTTTGTAGAATTGCTCCCTGGGAGTTCCGTATTTGATGCATTCTATTTGGTGAAATTTGAGTAGCAGCAGTAAATGGACATGTGAGAGGGCTCATTATGCCCAGGGTAGCCGGCATATCTTTACTGTAGCAGGGATAAGGATCAACACACCCATGGTAGGTGAAATCTCACTTGAAAGGCTTAATACATTTGCAACTGGGGCATGCAGTTGAAAATTTTTCATTTCATTTTAGAAAATACTAAATTAAGTATGTGCTAAAACTCATTTAAAGTATGTAATTTTGCCATAGCAAATGTTAAGTTTTTAGCATGAACTAAGAAACTCTCAATATGTATACAGTGGTACCTTGGTTTACGAGCATAATTCGTTCCAGAAGCATGCTCGTAAACCAAATTACTCGTATATCAAAGTGAGTTTCCCCATAGAAAGTAAGGGAAACTCGCTTGATTTGTTCCCCCGAGGGCAGTGGCACTGCTCTACCCTCCCCTCGCGAATCGCCATTGCTCCCCCCCGCTCACGAAGGCCCCCCGCGTGATCCAGAATCCTCCCCCGCTCGAATCGCCCCCCCCACCGCAATCCGATATCCTCCCCATCCCAACACCCACCCGAACGCATCACTTCCCCCCCATTGGCACCCGGCACCAAGGCACAGGACATGCTGGTGCCCGAAGATCTCTCATCCTTTTTGCTGGGCCATGAGCATCTGCGCATGCTCAAGGCCTTAATTCCTACTCTCTCCGAGATTCTCGGAGATCTCGAGAATCTCGGAGAGAGCAGGAACTAAGGCCTTGAGCATGCGCAGATGCTCATGGCCCAGCAAAAAGGATGAGAGATCTTCGGGCACCGGCACGTCCTGTGCCTTGGTGCCGGATGCCAGATGGGGGGGTAAGTGATACGTTCGGGTGGGTGATGGGTACGGAGGATATCGGATCGCGGGGGGGGGAAGAGGCGACGCGAGCGGAGGGGTGCCGGATAGCAGGGGGGAGGTGCTCGTACATCGAGGTAAGCTCGGCTTGCGAGGCACCACTATTGCGAATGTTTTGCTCGTTTTGCAAAACACTCGCAAACTGGTGCATTCGTAAACCGAGGTACCACTGTACTTATGTGGCATAAATGCACGAAGCAAGTCTCTTTCACTGGAAATGAAGCTCTGGAATGAGAAAGCTTGCGATTAAGTTAAGAGGTGATAGGTTCAGGAGTAATCAAAGGAAATACTTTTTTTTTAACAGAAAGGGTGGTAGATGCGTGGAACAGTCTCCCGGTAGAGGTGGTAGAGACAGTCTCTGTTTGAATTCAAGAAAGTGTGGGATAGGCATTTAGGATCTCTTCAAGTTTCAAGTTTATTCATTTGTTTGATTAAACGCTTAACCAAAGGTACAAAGCGTTGTACAAATAGTAAAAGTAACATAATATACATAATTCATTACAAGACATACAAGGGTAACTACTTTTTAAAGTCACAGGAAACAATAGGGAAGAGGGGGAGAAATACAATTTTAGAGAAGAAGAACATAAAAGGGAAGTACACAGAGGGCTAAGAAGAAAGATTTTGGTGGCAAAGATAGGGTCAAAGTAGAGAACTGCTAAAAATTATATTTTAGTTAAACATTGTGTTTTCAGTTAAAAGCATCTTTAAAAAGAAAGCTCTTTAAACTGCTTTTGAATTTCTGAAAATCTCGTTCCAGTCTTAGATAGGAAGAAATAATAGTTACTGTGGATGGGCAGACTGGATGGGCCATTTGGCCTTTATCTGCCATCATGTTTCTAAAACCATAAAGCTCTATGACATCACAATGCAGGTGTAAAGAGCCTTAGCCAATAGGGAGAGGAGGAGATAGTGGATGTTGCAGATGGGCAGACTGGATGGGCCCTGTGGCCTTTATCTGCCATCATCTTTCTATATTTCTAAAATTAGCATACATTAAACAAAACAAACAGCACACCCTTTCTTTTGAAAGTTATCCCCTCCCCCTTCTTCAGAGAGAGTAATTCCCGGAAGCTAGTCACAAATGTGTTAAATTAGTCCAGTAGAAAATTCTCACTCACAACCCATTTTTTACCTTTACGATATCTCTACAAATGAGAGCAAAACAACAGGATAATCACAACATTTTACTGTAATAGGAAGAAATGAACTGCCAATAACCTAACCCTTGCTCATCCCGCCATGGACATGGTCAGGAATTTCACGCAATAAAAATCATAAGGTCTAGCTTTGCAATCCTAAACAATGTGATCTATGGCCCCCTTTTATCAAGCCACATAAGGTAATTTTTTATCGCAGGCTGCTGCGGTAAAAGCTCTGACACTCATAGAATTCCAATGAGCGTCTGAGTTTTACCGTAGTGGCCCGCGATAAAAACCCTAACGCGACTTGATAAAAGAGCGCCTATAATAATAAGAAAAAATGGTCTACACATTCCATATCTGATTTTGGAAGCTGGAACAAACTTGGAGAAATGAGATACAGAATTACATGAAGACTTGTTTAAACTAATAAACGGCAACAAAAATCTCATTCATCATCTAAGTTCTGGCATTTAATATCTACATGAAAATACAGCAAATAAAAGTCCATTAGCTTTAGGGTCCTGATGTTTTGCATGAAGTACCTTGCACGTTCTTTGACACAGAGGCTCTGTCTACTGGGTAAAGTAGAGGTGTCGCGATGCCCTGGTCGGGTTTCTGGAATGCAGAAAGTAGGTTTTTTACTTTGCGGTACAGTCTTCGCTGAACCCCTGGTGCAGTCTGAAAATTAAGAGAAATGTAAATCAGTCTAACGTGGATAAATTCTGCATATATCCCTAAAATGAGTGATTGTTATAACCTCAGGCTTCCATTAGACATAAGATATTGTTGAGGGAGGGGTCTCATACTGTTAGAAACGGTTCATAGTCGGTGGCGCGCAAGACGCCAGCGTGGCGACAATTTGGCGCAAGACAGAAGCGCGTGGGGGAAAAAGTAATTTTTAAAGAGCTCCGACGGGGGGTTTGGGGTGGCAACCCCTCCCACTTTATTGGTTAGTGTTCGCGCTGCTGTTGGAGGGGGTTCGGGGAGGTTGGAAACCTCCATTATATAGAAAATGGAACTTTTCTGATTTTTTTCGGGAAAAGTTCCATTTTCTCTATAATGTGGGGGGTTTAACCCCCACCTCCGCAACGGCAGCGTGAACACTAACCAATAAAGTGGGGGGGGGAGTTGCCACCCCAAACCCCCAGTCAGAGCTCTTTAAAAATTATTTTTCCCCCGCACGCTTCTGTCTTGCGCCGAATTGTCGGCACGCTGGCATCTGTCGCGCGATTATCCCGTCACCGTTAGAAACAATACATGGTTCTTTACCACCGCCTGCTCGCTTTAGGGTCCTTTTACTAAGGCGTGCTAGCCTTTTTAGCATGCGCTAAAACGCTAACACGTCCATTATAGTCTATGGACGTGTTAGCATTTAGCGCGCGCTAACATTTAGCGTGCCTTAAAAGGACCCCTTTGTGAACTGTCTGCAGTTTGTTGCTGGGAAAATAATTTCATGACTTTTCCCCATTATATTTGTATTGTAACAGAATATAATTTACCTCCCGCCTCCTTTTTACAAAACTGTGGAAGTGGAACTCTATGAGTGTCGGGAGCAGCGCAGAACATTCAGTGCACTGGCCTGCACTAAAAACCGCTTCTACGGTTTTGTAAAAGGGGGGTGGGGGGGTAAGTGACATATGCCTTCTTTTACTAAGCCATGGTTGAGGTTTCTACCGCAGCCCAGGGAGCTAAATGCTTCAATGCTAATCTGACGCTCATAGGAATTCCCTGAGCGTCAGACAAGCATCAGATCATTTAGTGCTCTGGGCCACGGTTGAAACCTCTACCACAGTTGTTGATATGTTTATTAAAATCTTTATATACCGCATGAACAGGCAAAAAAGGATCAAAGCGGTTTACGATAAATTTCAATGAAAACTATGAAAAGAACTCCATTTAAACGGAAAAGAAAAGTTGCATTCCTAATATATATTATATAACAATCTAAATTAATAAAATTAATTAATTAAGCAGTCCTTTTACTAAGGCGCGCTAGCCTTTTTAGTGTGCGCTAACGCGTCCATTATAGTCTATGGATGTGCTAGCGTTTAGCGCATGCTAAAACGGCTATGGCGCCTTAGGGCTCCTTTTACAAAAGTGCGCTAGCCGTTTTAGTGCGTGCTTAGCGCACGCTAAAATGCCGCATGCGCTAACCGCTACCTCCTCCTTTTAAGCAGGCGGGAGTTTTTCAGCTAGCGTGCGCTAATCTTGTGGGTGCGCTAAAAACGCTAGCACACCTTCGTAAAAGGAGCCCTTAGTAAAAGGACCCCAAAATGAAAAATATAAGAATATATAAATGCAGACTGAAGTCCTGGATTCGCAACCCTTCAGTTCAAAAAGGCCAATTGAAAAAAATGTGCCTTTAAATGTCTTAAAATGTTGGAAAGATTCTTCCTTTCTCAAGTCTACCTGTGCTGTTTTATAGTCCAGGGTCTCTTTTAGACAGTGAGACCTCATTACTAAACCAGAGTTAATGATAAAATAACATATTGACTGGGCCCTCTTCAGAAGTGCTTAAAGGCCTTAGCTAATTGGCTCATGGCACATAAATTAAAATTAAACCCAGAAAAAGCTGTGTACTATTAGGAAATATTTTGATGTTATATCATTTAAAATCCTGGTTCAATCTTCAGTCCTTTCAATATTGGATTATTGTAATGTTATTTATCTGGGATCGTATAAAATAACTACTAGTTGACTAAAAATCACACAAAATGTACAGCTATTTGATTTTTAATCTGAAAAAACACGATCATATCAGTGTATATTATCAAAAGCTTCATTGGCTACCGTTTGAGGCTAGAGTATTATTTAAATTTGGATGCATTTGTTTTATTTGGCTTAGCGCTGGCTTACCTTGTTTCTCATTTTATTTTATTTTTTTTATTTCTAAGAAAAATATTCGTACATCTGGTTGGTTTTATTTTCCTTCAGAAAATGCATGTCGTTACAAAAATTTTTGGGATAGGACCTTAGCATTCCAAGCAGGATTAATGAATTCATGTTTGAATCTTCTTGTTTCTCCGTTTCTTACTTACTATCAATTGCGAAAAGATCTTAAAACCCACTTATTTAAACAATATAATATACATTACTGATTTTCATATTATCATGTAGGTATAATATACTTTTTAATCTTTTTATCTATACTCATTTTAGTTTATATTGTGGTTTTTTTTTTAATTCATTAGTTTTAATGCTTGCATTAGTTACTTAGAATTTTATTATGTACGATGTTATTATTATATTGTATGCCAAGTACCTATTGTGTAAACCGCCATGAACTGCTGGTTAGGCGGTATATAAAAATAAATTATTATTATTATTATTATTAAAAAACACTGCTTGCTGGGTCACGGGATCTCTAACCCCTCCTTCTCATCCCTTGACATTATTCAATCTTTTCCATTTCACCAGTAACTGTCTTTCGATATTTAGGCGTAAGGATTGATTCCAAACTAACATTATCACACCAAATTTCTGTTACCTTTGAACCATGTTTTCATGTCCTTCATTCACTCAGAACTTTGAGATTCTTGCTCGATTTTGCTTCATTACATAAGGCAGTTCATGCATTTTTGATGTCCACGCTAGATTAATGCAGCTCAATATATGCAGGCCTTCCTTTAAATCAAATCAAAAATCTTCAGCCCCCTCAAAACGATGCCATTCGTCTTCTTTTCAGGTCAAATAAGTACGACCACATGTACCTCATCAGTTACATTGTTCACCAATAACATAGGATCAAGTTTAAAATTCTTGTACAGTACTTGCATTTCATTCAGGTTCTCCTGCTTAATTACAATTCCACATACTCCTACCCGGACTCTTCGTTCAATGGTATTATCCAAACTTGATTATTGTAATGGAATTTATATAGGGATTAGAGAATGACACGGTGACAAAATTCATCACCGTTCCCGTCCCCACGGATAACTGCGGGGAACCATCTTCATGTCATTCTTTAAGGAGAGAGGGAAGAATCAGAGTATGAATGGCCTCAACCACTGACCCGCAAGCTTTGCTTTGAAGAATGCTGGTGTAGAAGGACCGAGGTTGAAATAGACACTAGAAAATGACATGGATTATTTCCCGCAGTTATCCGCAGGGACGGGAACAGTGATGAATTTTGTCACCGTGTCATTGTCTAATAGGGATGTCTGCAACGAAAATGAAAGCCTTACAGGTCGTGCAAAATTCTGCCGCATGTTATTTGGTGGGACAATCACGGTTTGAACGTGTAACACCAATACTTAAGGGTGGCAAGTCAAATGCGCGCAAGACAAATGTGCGAAGACAATTGAGCGTGAAGACAATTGCGCGCAAGACAAATGAGCGGAAGGACAAATCAGTCAGACCTAATTAAATTAGCATTTGACTATGAACTGGGAGAGTGGAGAGATGAATCATGGGATGAATCAGGTTAGCTTGGATCAGAGGAATAGACACTGCAGGCATAGGAAGTAGGCATCAAAGCACAATATGTCTTGCACCCATTGGACTATGAACCCACTGAAAAAACAATACGGACCTACTACGCCTATTTACCTTACAATACAACATCCTGCGCGCTATTGTCTGGTGACGGGACAAAAGCGCGTAGGTCAAACTATGAAACTGCCTGGTGACGGGACAAAACGCGTGGGTCAAACGTGCGCCAACATAATGTTCCCGCTGCCTTGCCATTATTACTGAAAACTGAACTTTTCCTCAGATGTCTTGCGCTCAGATATCTTGGCACAGTTGTCTTGCGTGCTGATTTGTCTTGCGCTCACTTGTGTTTGCGCTCACTTGCGCTCACTTGTCTTTACGCTCACTTGTCTGCTCCCATTTGTCTTGCGCGCATCTGACTATGAACCATACTTAAGAACCTCCTTTGGTTACCAATACAAAGTCGTGCGCAGTATAAATTTTTAAAAATTAGTTCGCCAAGGGGTTTACGGTCAGTTACCTGGTTATCTGCAGGGATGTTCAGACTGGTATAAAGCTGAAAGATCATTAAGATCTGAAAACCTTGCTTTGTTAGAAGTGAGGAAGAGTCAGAAAGTGTGATACAAGCATTCGGCAAAAGCTGATTTTCTGCTATTGGACCTGTTCCAGGATCAATACGTTTGTGCAAAACTATATTGCAATTTAGAAAGCTGTTGAAAACTCATTTTTTCATACGAGCTTTCATGAGATGTACATAATATTATATAAGAATGTGTCTGCTAAGGAAGTACGACAGGATATGTTGTTAGAACTGGGTTTTTAGACAGCAATAGGAGGGTCAAAATTGATGAGTAATTTTGAAGTTTGTCAAGTCGTACATGAATTTTATGTATGTTTTATTGTAAAGCCACTTAGGGCTCCTTTTACAAAGGTGCGCTAGCGTTTTTAGCGCACGCACAAGATTAGCGTGCGCTAGCTGAAAAATTACCGCATGCTTAAAAGGAGGCAGTAGCAGCTAGCGCATGCTAAAACCGCGAGCCCTTAGGCTTTTTTTTAGCGGATAATAAATAGAAAAAATAAATATGTCAATGGCTTCTAACAGAAAGGACTTAGGTCTGCCCACTTGGAATCAACCGGGAATACTGTTTTTAATTTTCCGGCTCCCTCTTTATGGAATTCATTACTCGATCATATTCCCTTGGAACAATCTTCTACGCAAGCTAAAATTCTCCTGTAAACTTTTTTCTTTTTCTCACTTTTTTCGACTGGTTGACATTCACTGATTTTAGGTGGGTCTGTCATGTATCCTCTATGTGCTCGATAGGATGTTTGTCAGTTTTGAAGTTACATTTCTATTTTAGCTCGGTAAACCGCTTAGATCCTTTGCTGGTACAGAAAATACAGGGCTCCTTTTGCTAAGGTGTGTTAGGGCCTAAGCGCGCGGAATAGCGCGCGCTAAATTGCTGTGCGCACTAGACCTTAATGCCAGCATTGAGCTGGCCGTTATTCTAGAAGCGTAGCGCACGGTTTAATGCGCAGTAATTTTGTGTGTGCGCTAAAAACGCTAGCGCACCTTAGTAAAAGGAGCCCATAATGAATAATAAGAACAAGCCTTAACAGTAGCCCACATGGCCAACTCCCTCTTATTGGGCTTACTTTGCTGTACATGTGTTTTCAAATGCACATTTTAGAAGAAAACATACCCCCGCCCAATAAGCAAAGCTATTTAGGCCCCCTTTAATTACGCTATATTAGGGGGGGGGAGGTTATTGCCGGCCAATGTGATAAAAACGCTGACGCTCTTAGAATTCCTACGAGCATCGGAGCTTTTATTGCAGTGATAATGTGGCTTAATAAAAGGGGGCCTTAAACAGGTAAGAGAAGTTCCTAACAGCTTAAATCATACTCGGTGGCTCGACCAGCGATATTCAGAGACACTTATCCAGGTGGTGCCTCTGAATATCAGCACTTGAGAGATATTTTTGAGCAGTGGTGTAGTGAGGCTAGGAGGCGCCCTTGGGGGGGGGGGGTGCCCCCCTGCTTCCCCCGCATCCCGTCTGCTCCTTCCCGCCCCCCATTCCACACTTACACTCTCCCTCCCCACCCCTCGCGTGCCTCTAAATCTTTGCCAGCATGAGTGGCTTCGGAAGCATGCTCCTCATGCCAGCGCTGGGTTTCCTTCTGATGTCACTTCCTGGAAGTGATTCAGAGGGGAGCCAAGCTGGTGCGAGCAACAGGCAGAAGTTGCTCGCGCTAGTGAAGATAATACAGAGGTGCCGAGGGGGGGGGGGAGGGATGATGCTGACGGGGCACGGCAAATAGGAGCCAGCACCCCATCGACTCGGCACCCGGGGCGCTCCTTACTATGCCATTGTTGTTGAGCTAGGCCACCCTGGAGCATTAGAGGGCAGAGACTGGTACCCTTTTCAGATACACATGTAAAATTGTACATGTCTTTATAGAATAGTGACTATAAAGATACGCGTATAAATCCCAATTAGAGCCAATAATTATAAGCACACAATTATCAGCATTAATTGGCTCATTAACCACTCCTCCCCCTTTTTTTAATCAAGCTGCGCTAGAGATTTTTAGCATGGGCCAGCAAGATATGTGCTACAGCCACCAAAGTACTTGTGAAAGGGTGAGAGTTTCCTGATGGGTGGAGACCTCTAGTTAGAGCCTCTGTCACATAAAGAATTTAATATTGACCGAACTAAGGAACTTGCCAGGTCTGGATGGGTTCAGGACAGTAATGATAAAGAATGATGAAGAGGAGAGAGGAGGGCCATCCATCCCAATTGGATGGGGGAGAAAGCTTTAAAAATGGAGACCGGAGTGTAGCTTTGGCTGGATGAGTTACTGACCATGGAGGTAAGGAAGCAATGGAGGAGGGGGGAGAGTAGCCGAGGGGGGCTGTGGGCAGCTTGTGCCCTTCAGGAAGGGAGCTCAGAAGCAATTCAGCCTTCCAGGGAGGGCAGCTTTATACAAGTTTATTATGTGTACAGATTGGCTTTTGAAGATTAGCCACCAAGCCACAGAAAACCATTTTAAAGATTGCTCAAATGAAATTCAGAATAATAAAAGGGTGTTGAGATTATTATGAACTTTACTCATTTAACTGGAAACTATAGTAAATTATCTAAAAATATATTATACTGTTGCTCCTGCACAGCAGAAAGGTAATACTGAGACAGCAATACAAAATAATCAAAGCAGTAAAAAAAAATATATATATATATACATATATGAGATTGAACATAATTTTTTTGTGGGTATCTGTGTACTCAGAAACCACTAGCACAGAAGTAGGCCAGGTTTTACGACGGAAGAAAAACCAAAACCCAAGGTCAGAAAAAAAAACACAACACACTCTGCAAAGTTCATCGGAGCGAGGCTTTTCAGCTTTCATCACTTTTAAGGCTTCTCACTTTCAAGCATGCCATGGCATATTTCAGCTGGGCCCTGGTTTAGACCGTGAAACAAACTCATATTTTGGAAAAAAAAGCTTCCTAAGTACCATAGTTTTATTATCCGCTGCCGAAGATCCCAGCAACAGACACAAGAAGAGTGGAGCGGAGGCGTAGCCGGGCGCCATGTTTCCCTAGTCGATCCTGGAGGACCCCTTTGCCAGTCTGGGTGTTCAGGATAGCCACAATGAATATGCATGAGAGTGATTTCCATATGCTGCCTCCATGGTATGCAATCTCTTTCACGCATATTCACTACAAATATCCTGGAACCCTGACTGCCAAGGGGGTTGACGAGGGAAACACTAGGCCCTAGTAGCTGGTACAGTGGTCTGAAAAGCAGAAAAACGGGGTCCACTTTCCACAGCAGCTCTTTGTGACTCTAGTCTAGGCAAGACACTTAACCATCCATTGCGACAGCTACAAAAGAAGTGCCTAGACAAAGTGGCGGAGCGAGGGTGAGTGGCGCCCCTCCCCCGCTCCTTCCCGACTCCCCCCCCCTTCCCCGTACCTCATTCATTTTCCCGAGGCGAGCAGCATCACGAACTTGCTGCCCGCGTCGTGTCTGCTCTCCCTCCGACGTCACTTTCTAGGCGCGGGACCCAGAAGTGAAATCAGAGAGAGCCGACGCCCATGCGGGCAGTAAGTTCATGATAATGCTCGCACTGAGAAAATGAAAGAGGTGCGGGGTAAGGGAAGGGGCAAATGCGTGTGGCGGGGGGGTTGGGGAAGGAGTGGGGGGGACGGAGAGGTAGACGGGTGCCAGCACCCCCACCAAGACGGCACCTGGGGCGGACCACCCCCCCCCCCTTACTGTGCCACTGCATAGACATAATGGTCCAAATTCTGTAACCGGCGCCTAATGTTAGGCACCTATTATGGAGGCGTCCAACTAGATAGGTGCCTAAATTGATTAAGAAGCGCAATTAAGCTTTTTAATCAGCAATAATCGAAACCCAGGAGCCTATCAAGAAAGATCGATTCTGTAATAAGGCGCCTCTAAAAATTTAGGCGGCCTTCAAAAAAATAGGCGCTATGCATGTTGGGCATGGGCGTGGCTTCGTGTTAGGCACCTTGTTACAGAATCGCTGCTCTTAAGCGTGCTTAAGCGCTCGCATGGCCATCTACGTTTCAGTTGTGCCTAGAGCTGGCCTATTTATTGGGCGCCTCCAAAATAGTTGCCGCTCAGCGCGATTCACTAATCAGCGCCCAATTTTACTTGAATCGCGCTGAACGGCACCTATTTCAGCGCCTAACCTTTGGGCGCTTCTTATAGAATTTGCCAGCGGTCTCCAAAGTCCTCCAATGTGGTCCTTAAAGAGTCGGTTGAAATGCTCTTCAAATCCTGCAAACGTACTAATTTCAATCTAGCCCACACGATACCGTAACCGCAAAGAATTTCTTTTAAGTGCGTTACTCAGGCGTCTCACTTATGGAATTTGCTACTGTTGACAATCCAAAATAAAGTGAGTTTTTAAAATATATCTTTGAAGTGCCGTAGAATAAATATTTGTAGTCAAAGAACACTACCCTAATTGTGCATTGATAGTTATTCAGCAATGCTATACAGTACTCCCCCGATATTCACGGGGGTTCCGTTCCAGGAACCCCCGTGAATGTTGAAAAACCACAAATACGTTTTTTAGCGGGGGAGACAGGAGAGGGCAGCCGGAGCGCCGGTGAGTGAAGAAAATTATTTGCGGTATGCTCCCATCGTCTCTTCCTGCACTAAAGCCGGGCCTCACCAATCAGGAGCTGCTTTGACATGCAGCTCCTGATTGGTGAGGCCCGACTTTAGTGCAGGAAGAGGCGGTCGGAGCATACCGCGAGTGATTTCCTTCACTCGCTGGAACTCCGGGTGCCCTCTTCTGCCTCTCCGGCTGCCCTCTCCTGCCCGGTCATTCACGGTCGGAAAATACCGTGAATGTCTGGGACCGCGAATCGCTAACCGCGGAGCACTGTACATATGTGAAGATTAGCTGAGAGACATGGAGGGGTACCACAGAAGGAAAAAACCCCTAAACCACCTCACCACCCAATCATTCCTAAATTTTCCATACTTTTAAGCATAAATTAGTGCCAAATTAATATCGAATTGGTGCAATGGAATTCAAAAACTCTTAACTTATTGAAATACTTAAGAAAAGGAAATAAAAAAGACTGAGCTAAAGCTTGGTTTCTTGGTTTTGACGTGAACACGTTTCGTGCCACTGCTTCAGGAAACCAAACAGCTTAGAAATCAGCCGCACTGGAAGGAACGCTTAGGCGACAGTAGGTGATGTGAATCTTTACACCAAGCAGCTGAAACACTTAGAGGACCAAGAAGGTCATGGCGGTTTACAAAATTAGTGGTATTGCAAACTTGAAATCTTTTGCTGGACCTCAGAGATTTCGCATAGTCACACTGCGGCCCTTTAAATGAAAAAGGTTGGAGACCACTTTGAATCTGACTACAGAAAGGTGGGGTGTCAAGATCAAGTTGGTTTGGGTTGTTTTTTTTTTCAAATCTTTATTGATTTTTCAAACTACAACTGTGCAAAACAAATATATATATATATATATACCGTATATATACATATAATAGTATAAGAGCACATTGATCCTACAGATATAAATAAGCAACTATTTTAACCCTCCCTCCCACCCAATAATCAAGAAAAACAAATACATAGAATCAATCAATAACTTTCCCATTTTAAGATTACGAAGCAAATTCCCCCCTCCCCCCCTCCCCATCCCCCATCCCCCCCGGATGTATATGTGTATGTTAAAAGGGCCATAAAATAAAATCAGTTATCAGTCCTTACAGAATTTTGTCAATGGTTCCCAAACATCCTGAAATTTCCTACACTGTCCCCGTTGTATGGCCATCAAGTTTTATTAGATTATATAAGCGGTTTTACAATCAGCTGGGCAAGTCACTTACGGTAATCCTCCAGTGCCCACTGCTTTGAAGGCCAAAGCCACAAAAAGGTAGTATACGAGTCCCCGTTTCTTTTTACTAACAATTAATACATGTCATCTACTGCAGTGCCCAGGGGACCCTGTGGCAAATAACATGGACTAATTAATCGTTAATTAAAGACCCTCTAAATTAGGGATAGCTGGCTTAAAACTAATTACACTCTAGTTAGCTTGATTTAAAATGTGTGTATTATTCAAAGCTCTATCTAATGTGTGCATTATGAGGCTGTTATATCCGATTCAACCTTCTGATTTCACTATATAATTGTAAATTGACAAGGTGGATTTGTTCATAGAATGGTCTCATGCCTTGGGAAGAAATTTTCTACAGCTTACCACTGTGGTCAGGGTTTAGTGCTCTGAGCCCACAGACAGGATGCATAACTCAATAGAAGAACTAAGCACAGGTAAAAAGACTCCTGCAACCTAGAGAGATCACGCCTTCTGATCAAATGATAGAGCTGCAATCTAAATGTTCATTTCCATGTCACATACATAGTAACATAGCAAATGACATAAGAGGAAAAGCATGGCCCATCCCTGTTTTTAGAGTTTTAACTGCTACTCTCTGCAGTTTACCTCCCCTCCTCCAACCCCCAACACCCCCCCCCATGCCTTTTCTTAAAGTGTGAAAGTTTTGCGCTGAGTGGAAATACCCTCACACTTTTATTACAGTCTCTTGCTATTCAGGAATCCTCTGTGTTTATTTTAGGGGGGGGGTTAGTTCTACTTTTCAGTTTCCCTCCTTGTAGCCTCATTTCATACCCTCTAGTTCTGCAATCTCTGCATTATTTTATTTTTTTTTTTTTTGGAAAAAGTATGTTTTGCTCATTAATAGCATTCAAGTAATGAAATGTCTATACTATATCTCTCCTGTCCCTTCTCTCTTCTAAAGCAATGGTTCCCAACACACAGTGTGTGTACCCTAAGGGGTACATGAGACATTAGCAGGGGGTACATGGCTTCTAGCATCCTCTTCCTGACGCTCATTCGCTTGCACGCTGCCTCCCCAACACCACGGCTGCACAGAAACATAAAACAGATGCAGGGTCATAGCCCTGTGCATACCTCTGGCAGCTCATACGAGTCCTGCCTCTCTGAGGTCCTGGTGAGGGAGGGAATAACTAGATGGAGGAAAAAGAGAAATGGGATGAAGCTGGATGTTGGCTGGGGAGAAGAGAGAGAGAGAGAGACAATGCTGGATGGGGAGAAGAGAGAGAAAGAGAGACAATGTTGGATGAGGAGAAGAGAGAGAAAGAGAGACAATGTTGGATGGGGAGGAGAAGAGAGAGAGAGAGAGACAATGTTGGATGGGGAGAAGAGAGAGAGAAAGAAAGACAATGTTGGATGGGGAGAAGAGAGAGAGAAAGAGACAATGTTGGATGGGGAGAAGAGAGAGAGACAATGCAGGATGGGGAGAAGAGAGAGAGAGAGACAATGCAGGATGGGGAGAAGAGAGAGAGACAATGTTGGATGGGGAGAAGAGAGAGAAAGAGAGACAATGTTGGATGGGGAGAAGAGAGAGAAAGAGAGAGAATGCTGGATGGGGAGAAGAGAGAGAAAGAGAGACAATGTTGGATGGGGAGAAGAGAGAGAGAGAGAGACAATGTTGGATGGGGAGAAGAGAGAGAGAAAGAAAGACAATGTTGGATGGGGAGAAGAGAGAGAAAGAGAGACAATGTTGGATGGGGAGAAGAGAGAGAGAGACAATGTTGAATGGGGAGAAGAGAGAGAGAGAGAGAGACAATGTTGGATGGGGAGGAGAAGAGAGAGAGAGAGAGAGAGACAATGTTGGATGGGGAGAAGAGAGAGAAAGAGAGACAATGTTAGATGAGGAGAAGAGAGAGAAAGAGAGAGAAAGAGAGACAATGTTGGATGGGGAGAAGAGAGAGACAATGTTGGATGGGGAGAAGAGAGAGAAAGAGAGAGACAATGCTGGATGGGGAGAAGAGAGAGAAAGAGAGACAATGTTGGATGGGGAGAAGAGAGAGAGAGAGAGACAATGTTGGATGGGGAGGAGAAGAGAGAGAGAGACAATGTTGGATGGGGAGGAGAAGAGAGAGAGAAAGAAAGACAATGTTGGATGGGGAGAAGAGAGAGGAAGAGAGACAATGTTGGATGGGGAGAAGAGAGAGAGAGAGACAATGTTGGATGGGGAGGAGAAGAGAGAGAGAGAGACAATGTTGGATGGGGAGGAGAAGAGAGAGAGAGAGACAATGTTGGATGGGGAGAAGAGAGAGAGAAAGAAAGACAATGTTGGATGGGGAGAAGAGAGAGAGAAAGAGACAATGTTGGATGGGGAGAAGAGAGAGAGACAATGCAGGATGGGGAGAAGAGAGAGAGAGAGACAATGTTGGATGGGGAGAAGAGAGAGAAAGAGACAATGTTGGATGGGGAGAAGAGAGAGAGAGACAATGTTGGATGGGGAGAAGAGAGAGAGACAATGTTGGATGGGGAGAAGAAAGAGAGAGACAATGTTGGATGGGGAGAAGAGAGAGAGAGGCAATGCTGGATGGGGAGAAGAGAGAGAGAGACAATGCTGGATGGGGAGAAGAGAGACAATGCTGGATGGGGAGAAGAGAGAGAAAGAGAGACAATGTTGGATGGGGAGAAGATAGAGAAAGAGAAACAATGTTGGATGGGGAGAAGAGAGAGAGAGAGAGAGAATGTTGGATGGGGAGAAGAGAGAGAGAGATAATATTGGATGGGGGAGATATAGATGAGATCCAGGGGGGGAGGACAGACAGAGGGGTCATGTAGGATAGCTGGGGTGGAGATAGAGGAGATGCTGCATTGTTGTGGAAGCAGAAGAGATGCTGCATGGTGAGGAGGAGGATGCATGGTGGGGGAGATACATACAGAGGGGGAAGAGAGGCAGATAGGAGATCCTGGGGGGGGGGGGTAAAAGATGCACAAACAGGAGATCCTGGATGGCTGGAGGGAGAGGAGATTCTGCATGGCAAGAGAGGAGAGAGATGCACATAGAGGAGCGATGCTGCTTGGCTGGGGTGGGGGTGGGGGGGTGAGGGTGATATGACAAATGATAGACAGAGAAAGAGAAGAAACAGTAAATGAATAAAAGACCCTTAGCATGAAAATAGTGGCCCGGAGTGAACGAGTAGCCTGGTGGCTAGTGCAGTGACCTGAGAACCTGTGTCTCACTGTAGCTCCTTGTGACTCTGGGTAAGTCACTTAACCCTCCATCACCCCAGGTGCAAACCTTAGATTGTGAGCTCCTTAGGGACAGAGGAAAGCAGCTGCATAGTAGGTGAACATCTACTAGTCCTATATAAAATGATTAGTAGGCGTAGACTATAATATCAGGGACCAGCTAAGATGAAATAATTCACACACTAAACCAAAATACAGCTGGCTTATAAACACTGGAGTCATAAAATATTACTGATTGGGGGGAGGGGGGCAATCAGTTATCAGACTTATAAACGTAGCCTGGAAGGGCTAGCGTTTATAGCGCACGCACAAGATTAGCGCGAGCGCGCTATAGCACGCGCTAGTCCAAAAATTACCACCTGCTTAAAAGGAGGCGGTAGCAGCTAGAGCACCTTTGTAAAAGGAGCCCAAAGACTCAACGAGAGCCGATCCAACTCGAGGTTGCAAAAGCAGTGCTCTAATAGGCCAACGGCACTATCACTGGCCAGGTTACACCGGGGAAAAACGGGGCAAAAACACAAAAGCCTAAAAAAAAAAAAAAGAGGAAAATCCTCTTGCTTAGAAACTCCCCCCCCCCAATCAAACCAATAAGATCAACATCCCCCCAAAACACCATTTTTTTCTGGATCTTTGAGCTACGGTAGGTCTATGAGGGAGCGGAGCACGATTCCTTCCACTGCAGCAACACTCCGGAGAAACAAAGACCCAAATCGCTGCAACAAAATTCCCCTCCTGGCCACATTCAGCAGCGTAACATCCAAGAAACTTGACAAGGGCAGCTGTGTTTCGTGGGGCACCAGCCCGCTGCATCAGGAGAACAGGAATCAGACCGGTCTGGAGGGGAATTTTGTTGGAGTGAATTTGGTCCACTGCAGCATTTTATGTTGCTTTTGTTGCTGGTGAGGGGGGGGAGGGGATTATTGTAAGACCTCCATGAACTGAAAAATACCTACTTTAAATTTCTTTACACTTCTCCCTCCGAATCCGCGGTTTCAGTATCCGCGGATTCGGTTATTCACGATTTTTTTTTTTAACTAAACACTGCATCCCGGAGCTTACCTTACTTACGAAGCTAATAAAAGGTATGGAGAACTTGGAATACAAGGAACGACTTAAGAGACTGGGATTGTTCTCCCTTGAGAAAAGGAGACTGCGAGGGGATATGATCGAGACTTTCAAAATACTTAAAGGAATATACAAAATAGAGCAGGAAAAAAAATTATTTACAATGTCCAATGTGACACGGACAAGAGGACATGGACTGAAGCTAAGGGAGGACAAGTCCAGGACAAATACCAGGAAGTTCTGCTTCACGCAACAAGTGGTGGACACCTGGAATGCTCTTCCAGAGGAGGTTATTGTGGAATCTACCGTTCTAGGATGTAAAAGCAAACTAGATGCACATCTCCTTACGAGAGGCATAGAGGGATATGGGCGACTAAAATTACGCCAGGTGTACACCTGGTTGGGCTTCCGCGTGTGCGTATAGCCGGACTTGATGGACCGAAGGTCTGATCCGGAGATGGCACTTCTTATGTTCTTACCTGGTGGTCTAGCGGGCTTTCGGGGCAGGAGCGATCTTCCTACACTCCTGCCCCGTGCAGATCATCCATACAAAAAGGCTGCGGGGAGTTCCCGTCGTAGTCTTGAGAGACTACGGGAACTCACAGCAGCCATTTTGTTTGAGTGATCTGCACAGGGCAGGAGCGTAGGAAGATTGCTCCTGCCCCGAAAGCCCGCGAGACCACCAGGTAAGCTCCGGGGAGGTCCGGGATGAAGGGTTTCATTAAAAAAAAGGTCCGGGATGCCGGGGGGAAGGTGGGGATGAGTCAGAGCTGGCCCAAAAGTTATTCACAAATTTTCAATATTTACGGGCCAGCTCTGCCCCTAACCCCCACAAAATATTGAGGGAGAAGTGTACACCATTTGGTAGAGGACTGCTCAATTGGAATACTCTGTTATAATTCTTTATTTTCATTTTATAGTATTGACATAATATTAGTCAAAACAAAGAAAATAATACAACACCAGTGCAAACTTTAAGATGAGACAATAATCAGTAGAAAAAATATACATTAGGAATACAAAATCAAAACAAGAAATTTTCTTTTCTCATCTAAGGCAAAACATTAAACCCAAGTATAAATTTTTTTTTTACTGGCTTGTATCATTAGACCTCAATTAAGGGGGGAGAAAGCTATACAATAGCTGAAACCTTTATCAAATAATACAAAGAAAATAAAAGATGGTAGCAAGGGAGAACAAGAACCTTAGAATTGAGCTAAAGTGAGACTGAAATTCTCTCAAGAATTCTAAGTTTGCTCTTTAGCAGAAATAAATTTTGTCAACTGCTGAGGTTCAAAGAAAATAAATCTATTCCCTTAATAGGTCATTACACATTTACAGGGGAATCTGAGTACAAACGTCGCACCTAACTGCAGGTCCCTAGGTCTCAAAATAAGAAATTGTTTTCTTCTCTTTTGGGTCATTCGTGACACATCTGGATACATTCTCACTATTTTAGTCATAAATGGTACATCTTTAAACTTAAAAAACAGTTTAAGCATCCATTCCCTGTCAGCTTCAATAGTAAATTGTACAAGTAGCGTAGCAGTTGCCGGTATCTCTGGAATACTCTTCTATAATCTGGACATGCTAAATACAGAGGCCCATCTTTTTGAACATGGTTCTCCGTATCCCTTCTTCAATCAGAGGTTCATCTTCTGACCCATCCCTAATCCCACCCAAAACTCCCAGACCATATTCCCTTGCTATATGGATGTATATCAGTTTTAGATGTCCATATCCTGGTTTTATATAATCAGGATTTGCACTTCCATGTAATATGGATGGCTAAATGTATTTATTTATTTAATTCTCCCAGGAGAGCTCAGAATGGTTTACATGAATTTATTCAGGTACTGAAGCATTTTTCCTTGTCTGTCCGGTGGGCTCACAATCTATCTAATGTACCTGGGACAATGGGGGGATTAACTGACTTGTCCAGGGTCACAAGGAGCAGCGTGGGTTTGAACCCACCATTGCAGGGTGCTAAAGCTGTAGCTTTAACCACTGTGCCACACTCTCCTCTTGGTTGGGCTGAGAAATTTTCAGTAGCCCCTTATATTGTGATGTCATAATGCCTCATTCCACCAATAGCTAACAGCCAACCTCATTGGTGATGTCACAATGGCTTGGTTTCCCTATACTTGTGCTTATTTAGTAGATGCATTTGCCTCATTGAAATGAAAAGTGTGGAATAACTTATACGTTTCATGGCTCCATATCATATTTATTTATCCAATTTTCTATAGTATAGCAACTTACGGTTGCGTCAGAGGAGAAGCTTCCACCCACACACACGCGACTGCAGGGCGGCACAGGCAGGCTTCGCCGGCATCAGTTTATTTTCTATAGTGCCGCGAAGGTAAGGGGGAGGGGGGAGGGAGATAGATTTCACGGGAGGGAGGGAGGGAAGGGACCGCGCGCCTTCCCTTCCTTAAGTTTCTTTACACCGCAAGGTAAGGGGGAGGGAGGGAGATTCTTGGGCCGCTGAAGGGCGGTGAGGTGGCAAGAGGGAAGGGTAGATGCTGCAGGTACGGGGCGTTGAAGGCGACGGCGGGAATGGGGCAATGAAAGGGACAGAGGGTTCGGGGACAGGGCAGTGAAGGGGACGGCGGGGACGGGGCGGTGAAGGGGACAGTGGTCCGTTGACGGGGTAGTGACAGGGACAGATTTTTTTCCCCCGTGTCATTCTCTAATCACAATCTGAGCTCTAGAATGTTGCTACTTATGATTTTAAAGTGTTTGAGGCTTGTGCAGATGAGGATGGAGCTTAGGCATTGGTAGAATGAGGCATTATGACATCACAATCTGAGCTCTAGAATGTTGCTACTTAGGATTTTAAAGTGTTCGAGGCTTGTGCGGATGAGGATGGAGCTTAGGCATTGGTGGAATGAGGCATTATGACATCACAATCTGAGCTCTAGAATGTTGCTACTTAGGATTTTAAAGTGTTCGAGGCTTGTGCAGATGAGGACGGAGCTTAGGCATTGGTGGAATGAGGCATTATGACATCACAGTCTGAGCTCTAGAATGTTGCTACTTAGGATTTTAAAGTGTTCGAGGCTTGTGCAGATGAGGATGGAGCTTAGGCATTGGTGGAATGAGGCATTATGACATCACAATCTGAGCTCTAGAATGTTGCTACTTATGATTGTAATGTGTTAAGGCTTGCAGGAATAGGGCAGGGACAGGAAAAGAACTCACAGGGATGGGACGGGAAAATGAGTCTCCATGGAAACAGGGGAAAATTTGTCCCTGTGTCATTCTCTACTGGCAATACAAGAACACTCATTTTTTACAGAAAGGTAATGCTTACCTCAGCAGTCCAGGATCCTGATTCTGTCTGATGTACTCTGTATGTGTAAATCAAACCTTGATACCTGTGAAATAATCAAACCAGATTTACTATAACTGCATGTTATGCATCTGTTTTTAATTATGAGGCATGACCCCTCCTTAATCACTGGGTGGTTGGTGTCCCCCCTCCCTCTCACCTGAAAGAGGAACTGGAAAGGAATATATACAAGAACAAGAGACTTCCTGTGCCAATATGCATTTTCCTACCACCAAAATAATAGGATTAGTTTAAAATTTGACAAAGATTGGATTTTTTTTTTTTTTTAATTCCTTTCTTCTTTTTGTGTTTTACCGTTTATATTCTTTACTATTAATATACTCTATTTCTCACCCATATACCTTACGTATCTTGTTGATTGTCAGTTTGGAAATCCTTGTATTTGAATTTTATACATACTTTTAGGGCTCCTTTTATCAAGCCGTGCTAGCGGGGTTAACGCGTGCGACATTTCATCACGCGTTAACTCCAGCGCTGGCCTGCTCAAGGGAGGCGTTAGCAGCTAGCGCGGCCAGCGGTTTAGCACGCGGTATTACGCGCATTAAACCACTAGCGCTGCTTGATAAAAGGAGCCCTTAATGTAAACCACTCAGTCAGTTGATGAGCGGTCTATCAAAATCTGAAAAAAACTTGAAAACCAGGTTGTTTGTCAGCTGCAGGTATTATAGCCATTCTGAATAAAGCACCAAGCAGGTCGAAGGAATAGTCTAGTGACATAGTAACATAGTAGATGACGGCAGTTAAAGACCCGAATGGTCCATCCAGTCTGCCCAACTTGATTCAATTTAAATTTTTTAAATTATTTCTTCTTAGCTATTTCTGAGCAAGAATCCAAAGCTCTAGTCTACCTGGTATTGTATTTGGGTTCTAACTGCCGAAATCTGTCAAAACCTACTCCAGCCCATTGAAGCCTTCTCCAGCCCATCCTCCCCCAAACGGCCATATACAGACACAGACCGTGCAAGTCTGCCCAGTACTGGCCTTAGTTCAATCTTTAATATTATTTTCTGATTCTAAATCTTCTGTGTTCATCCCACGCTTCTTTGAACTCAGTCACAGTTTTACTCTCCACCACCTCTCTCGGGAGCGCATTCCAGGCATCCACCACCCTCTCCGTAAAGTAGAATTTCCTAACATTGCCCCTGAATCTACCACCCCTCAACCTCAAATTATATCCTCTGGTTTTACCATTTTCCTTTCTCTGGAAAAGATTTTGTTCTACGTTAATACCCTTTAAGTATTTGAACGTCTGAATCATATCTCCCCTGTCTCTCCTTTCCTCTAGGGTACATATTCAGGGCTTCCAGTCTCTCCTCATACGTCTTCTGGCGCAAGCCTCCTATCATTTTCGTCGCCCTCCTCTGGACCTCCTCAAGTCTTCTTACGTCTTTCGCCAGATACGGTCTCCAAAACTGAACACAATACT